>NC_134370.1:57723333-59109166 GCF_035582795.1 Mycteria americana | reverse complement strand
GTTGTTTTGTTCTGCAACAGAAAGGTGTAAAGTGTTATTTCAATAACCTTTCCCAAGAACAGCACTCCTTTCTATTTAAGAAAAAAAAAAGGCACAAGAACAGGAAGAGCCATGCTCCTACAATCTAGGAAAATGACCACCACAGCCAGAATTTATATAAAAGGTACAAGGGAGTTAATTTATCTATATTTCTTGTTGCCAGGTTGGCATTTAAATGATGAGCCATGCTAGGAATAATTATGTAAAAATACAATGAGCTCCTGGAAGGTGGATTAATATTGAAAAGCAGCGGGCAGTGGTAAATCAGGGTTGCTAACATATCATGTTGCTTTCCAATTGAATGAAAGGCTAAAAATTTAACGTTTCTGGATCCGTGGTGAATCACTGTATACCTTTGGTTACCAAGAAACTTCTTCTGATATTAATTATGTATGAAATAAAGAGCCAATACGGTATAGGTTAGGGACCCAATCCAGGGACAATTGAAATTAACATAGACTGTTCTCAAAAGCTTTGGATCAGGGCCTCTATGTGCTGCATAATTCCAGATGTCATTATCTGTGTTGAAATATATGTATGAAATGGAAAATGAATCATATAGCAAGGTTTTGATTATGTTGAATAATATTTTCCTCATAAACAAGATTGTTATGCTCTTTGCATTACCTGCCTTTAAAAATGATGATAAGAATGAAAAAAGAATAATGCAAATGATAACAGAAAAGGATACATACAGCACATCTTATCAAGGGTTCACTACCTTCAAAGCTCCTGTTCAAGGTAAATGAGTAACAGTAGAAATATCTATTAGCTCAAGGAAAGCAATTTTTGGTGGTACAGAAAGTTGATTTTAAAGGAAGAAAAAAGAGAAGGAAGTCTGTTTCACTTAGTGAACCATTCCATAACCAAGCTTTGTACAGCATCTGAAAAACCTTCCTTACTGCCTCCTCCCAGGGTCACTGACTTAAAATGTTTTGTCCAAAGTATCATCCTTGTTTGAGGATCTCTTTTCTTTGATTAATATTGGGCGATTTGTATACAAGTTTTAAAGTTTTTATTAAAAACTTCCTAAAAGGATAATCCAACTGAAAATTAAGCTCCTGTGATGTCCAAGAGTGAGACTGTGATACCTTTCTACATTGGGCTTTGTCCTGATTGGAGAAATTCATACTGTACTTTGATTTGCTCAGAGCTGACTTGGGTATATTTAACAAAACATTGTGCAAGTGATGACAAAATATGTCTCCAAGTAAAATATCATATTATCTTGGATTAATGAAATGATCTAGTCTTTTCCTAAAGAGGGAAAAACATTTCCTTAAACCACCAACACATATGGTCAAAGAGATTAGTACTGGGAACAATAATATTTTCTCCCAAGGAAGTATTGTTGAACTCTTTGTGTGGTCTGCATCTTTTAACAATGTTCAGATGCTACGCTGTGGTCTGTATTCCTACTAAAGCAGTAAAGGTTGTGAGAAGTCGCAGGGGAATTTATCATATTTAATTTTGGGTTTTTTGATGAACTATTTCTCCATATTTGCCCAAGTGGAATATTTTTTTATTTAAGAAATTTAGTTTGGCAGTTCCATATGCATCTGCTGGATCCTGGGGTCCCCACTTCATCCTCAGGTTGACAAAGATTCTATTATTCCAAAATTAGTTTTCTGGCAAAAACAATGTATACTAGTTATGCATGTAAAAACATGTGCAGGAAATGCCTTCCGCTGCCATGGGTGTCAGTGACACAACTTCAGTGGAAGTAGGGTTTGAGTTCTATGCCTGTTTTTATTTTATTATTAATAAAGAAAAGTGCTTTTTTTATTTTTCTGAGTGCGTACTTTTTTCTTTATAGGTTTGGCAGGTATTTTAGGACTGATGCTTGTTTCTCCTAATCCTTCTTTTACTCAAATGGTGACCAGATTTGTTCTTGCTTGGAACTGTGGTTATCACACTACCCAGGGAGCCACACCTGGCCTCCATTTGCCTCTCATACCAGAAATTGTATTTATTATTGCTAAGTGTACTGTCTGCTGCTTTCTTCTCTTGTATGCTTCATTATGACAGATTTGAGTTCAATTTCATTAGGAGGGACCTACAGGAAGTCAAAACAAGGTTAATGACTTACCCAAAGTGAATTACAAATGAGATTAGAATTTATGAGTTCCTGCCTCAAAACTTTTATTCCAGGCACTAAACAATGCTGTTTTCATCTTTACTTAGATCCATGATGCATATTCATGCACAGAAATTTTACTGGCAAACAAAGGATTATATAGTGATCATTGCTTGTAAATATAGGAATGCCAATATAAGCATTGGCTTTACGTTTATACCCATTGTCTCTACAGTAAATATACACATTTCTGTGAGTGATAAGATGGCCAGAGAAGAAAATGTTTAACAATTAATGGGAATAGTGAGAAGATGTGATGAGAAAACTTTGATGTCACCTCAGGTATGTGTATCTATGTCCTTTGCTTTTTCACCTGCATAGGACCAGCTTCTTTCTGCATGGTCTTGTCCCAAAAGGAAGATGTCTCCAGAAAAGGAGAATGTTTCTTCAGTTGATGAAACTACTAGGTTAAATTTTCCAAAGATCATTGATACACAAGTAGCTAGGTTACTTTGCTGAACTGAGATACTACATGCATTTGCCATGATATAGAAGTACAAAGCTGCATGTGGGAATTTACAATCTGAGCATACAACTCCTTACGTACAGTTTTGTGTGAGTAGTTTAATTGTTTTAGTAGTAGAAGTCAGTTGTCACTATTCAAGACCTTTGCTCTGAAAAAGCATTTTCTAGGATAATTGACTAATTTTTTCCATATAGCATACCTATCTCTGACATTCAGTATGTCTAATGTTAGGTTTCTATGTTACTAATAGGGTGTCAAAATCAATAACCTAATTTTTTAAAGTATTAAACTCCTAGGACAGCCCCTGAAAAGTCTTCATGCTCACCATTTCTGTGAAAGAGGTGAAAAATAATTATGGACTTCTGGTGCGATTGAGCACTCGGGTGTGGAAAACTTCAGATTAAAAAAGTATCCGTGTCAGCAACTTAGTGCCCAGAAGCAAACCTGTAACAAAAGTGTTTGCAGACGCGCACAATGGAGAGGGATAGATTGTTAAGATAGTTGATTCAAAGGGCTCATTGTAAATAGCCATGATCAAAACGTACTTTCATATTTTAGTTTGATCACACTTGCACTGAGACTACTCCTCCTCAAACAGGGTTTCCTGCTGGAAACCTCTCTTAGAATCATAGAACGGTTTGAGTTGGAAGGGATCTTTAAAGGTTATCTAGCCCACCCCCCCTGCAGTGAGCAGGGACATCTGCAACGAGATCAGGTTGCTCAGAGCCCTGTCCATCCTGACCTTGAAAGTTTCCAGGGATGGGGCATCCACCATCTCTCTGGGCAACCTGCGCCAGTGTTTCACCACCCTCATCATAAAAAATTTCTTCCTTATATCTAGTCTAAATCTGCCCTCTTTTAGTTTAAAACCATTACCCCTTGTCCTGTTGCAACAGGCCCTACTAAAAAGTTTGACCCCATCTTTCTTATAAGCCCCCTTTAAGTATTGAAAGTCTGCAATAAGGTCTCTCCGGAGCCTTCTCTTCTCCAGGCTGAACAACCCCAACTCTCTCAGCCTTTCCTCACAGGAGAGGTGTTCCATCCCTCTGATCATTTTTGTGGCCCTCCTCTGGACCTGCTCCAAGAGGTCCATGTCTTTCCTGTGCTGAGGGCTCCAGAGCTGGGCACAGCACTCCAGGGGGGGTCTCACCAGAGCAGAGGGGCAGAATCACCTCCCTTGACCTGCTGGCCATGCTTCTTTTTATGCAGCCCAGGATACAGTTGGCCTTTTGGGCTGCAAGGGCACATTGTTGGCTCACGTCCAGTTTTTCATCCACCAGCACCCACAACTCCTTCTCTGCAGGGCTGCTCTCTTCATCCCCCAGCCTGTATTGATACCAGGAGTTGCCCCAACCCCGGTGCTGGACCTTGTGCTGGGACATTTGTTTATCAGTTGTTTCAATCAGTGGGTTTGTCATGCTAATTAAAACCTCATAGTAATTTGTCTGTGGATGCAGATGTAGCAGATCTCGTAAGCTATCTAGCCAGTTTCTGAGTAGTAATCTGTGGTCAGCCAGTGATGTGATAAAGGTGAAGAAACACAATTCAATTTTTTCAGTGATTAAAGACAAGAAACTTCATGCTAGCGTTTTTCCGAAATATTCCCCAAAACCACGCATAGAGACAGTCTGCATTGATAGGAAAGACAGACATGTTTAGATTTTTTTTAGGAACTAGGAAACCTATGGAATAGATAGAGCTTACAACAGGATGATGGGTTCTCTCTAATGGAAGATGAAAAGCTATTGGCACTTATTAAAAAGATTATAGTGTAGTTTTAAAAACTTAAGACCACGAAAAGCAGATAAATTAGATAACATAATCTAGAATGAAGTTCTGTAACTCTCAAGGAAAAACAAAGGTAGAATTTGATAAAATTAATTTTAAAAAATAGCATAAACAGTCAACACACAGTCCCTTCTAAGTAGAAAATGAAAAAACTAAGCAAACATACCATATATAGTACCATGGCCATGCTCGAAGTTTAGGAAATAAGATGGATAAGGAAGGTCTGACATTGAGAGAGAAAAAGGAATCCATTCAAAAAGAGCACAAATAGTTAATAAAATTGAAAACGCTCCTACTAAAAGGAAAACACGGTAAAGTCCGACACCATATGGGAACTGAATTTGCAGCTGGAATAAGCTGCAGAATACAACATGATAGTTACACCAGTTTTAACATGAAGGGATGTGCAGAGAAAGAAAGCATACTCCCAGGACTTTTTACTTGCTAATTCTTACAGGTAAAATTTATATTTCTGAACAAGTGGTTTCCTAATTACACAGAATGCTGTATATGTTCAAATGACCTACTCCAGAACATGATTATCTCTGCCTTCTCCCTAAAGCAGTGTTTATAGGATAATATGGTATCTCTCTATGCCATTGGACATAACATTGAACAGGTTACTCAACATTAAGTTTTCTTCTGTTCAATAGTTAAGTAATCCAAAACTAGGAGGGTGGTCTTGGCTAGCAAAGCTAGTCATACGAGCAAGCAAAGAGCCTGATTCTGCCTGAAATACTAATGCTACAAGCAGTGAGGAACGAGGGGTATGTGCAGAATCAGGCCCTCCAGGAAAACTATTCACTTATATGGGCAAATATTTGCCATCCCTCTTCATTAGATCATGGAATCTGTTATCCCTGGGGCCAGGGAAACAATTTTATAGCCTTTTTGTTTTCTATTGTCCTTATTTGAACATATTCCTTTGACTGTGCTATGTTTCATTCAAGAGAAAACAGCTTTGCATTCCCAGTTCTATAATATTCAGTCAGTTACAAAGCAGAAACACATTCGTCAAAGAACTTAATTCATTTGCAGAAGTACCAATCTGTATCTAGTTTACAGTGTAAGTACATCAGGAGAGAGACCGTATTTACTTTTATTTATTTTTAATCCACTTCCAGGTGCATGTGTTGTTCAAAACTTATTAAAACTAAGCTATTTCTTATTAGAGGTAGAATCTAATTGGCAATTATCTTTACTAAAGACAGAGAAAGGAAGTATTTTGGGAAGAAAACAATCTGATAGTAATCAGACCTGAACTGGTTCTCTTACCTGCCCTTAAGGCTTCCTACATCCTAGAAAAGTGTTCAGCACTAAATCTGGAAGAAATGAAGTGTCAGATTTCATTAATTCTTTAAAGTTTTTTTAAACAATACCATCACTGGAGAGAAATCTGATGGATGTCCTGGAACTTATCAGAAGGTCACATGGCAGTCAATAAACATAGTAACAAAGCTTATTTTCCAAATGGTTGTTTCACAGTTAGTTTTACATTGGAACTCCATTCTTTGAAACGATATTGTATAACCATACTAGAATAGCTCATATGTGTATTAAAAGAATAAAGTAAAACATTTCCCTCTGCGCTGTAACACACAGAAGGAATGGATCAATAAAATCTTAAAAGTAATAAATGCCTCAAAGACTGAGAGAGCTCAGACTGAACTAGAAGCAGTAGCAGATATTTTCAATTTATATTCTGCATACAAATAAAGGACACTCTAATTCTTACACTTAGATTTTGACCTGATTCATTGTGAGGACCAGGTTAGTAATTAGATAAACACTGGATCAAAATTATATGCTGCATTGTTGCTTCTTAAAGATAAGGTATGAAATCACTGAAGCTGATATTTTTTTCCAGTTGTCTTACAAATGAGTACTTGAGATGTGTTCTGGAAAGTTTGTTATGTTGCCTCTTGTTATGTTGCATCTTTTCCACAGGCCATAGTACAAGCCACATCAATACAGTCATACAGCTATTCTGTTTAACGCCAAATCTCCTCAGGATACACTATCTGTAAACTTGCTCCATCTCAGCATTGTTAATATCCTTATATGACAGTTTCCCTTCTGTCAGTCTTAAGACTTTGGACTCAGACTTCTGAAAAGCCCATACATATTTCTTGAAGATATCAGCCAACACGTGGGCTTTGGCCTTTCTGAATGTTCTAAGAATGTTGTCGAATGGCTATATTTGTCTGTTAGTTATGATTTGAGCATCATGGATTTTTCTGACTATATTATTTTGGATCATACTTTCAACTTTAACCTGCATCACTCATTCAGTGATGCAGGTTAAAAGACAATTTATTATTTAAAATTAAGTCACCATGTGCTCTTTAAATATCAGAAGGAAGACTACGTGTTTACTAAATGAGGTCATGGAGGAATTTCAGAGCATTTTTTATATCAAAACATCTAAAATAAAAATATAAGAGAATCAGAACTTTATATTTAGCTTGATAAAATACACTACTTTAACCCATAAAGAATATAATGGCTAAAACAGTTTTAAATTTGTCCAGTGGAGGGCAAATCTAGTAAAGGTGTAATATCTTTCAGCTTGAACTAACGCAATAAGTATTTTTCTCTTGGGACAGAGTATTAAGAAATAAGCCTGAAAACAATAAAGGATAAGGCAGTAATTGAGGCACTGTAGACTAACATTAGAAAACAATACGTCAGTGTTGATGATAATTGAAAACATGTACTCAAATATATGTCAATGGATCTTGAAACTGAGTTGTGGGGATGCTAATTAGTTTCATGGTTGCTTGGTGGGTTGGTGTCATAAAGAAATAGGGAAACCAGAAAATGTGAAGGGAGGAATGTGCAGAAGTCTTATAATCAGAAATAGATATTCACTTGCATTAATAAACAAAGAAATCTTTCTCATCTTTAAAGATAAACTATTGGTTCTCAGTCCTCTTGGGGATTTTACAAGCCTTTCAATGCCTATATATTCCTTTACAAAGAGTAAAGCTTGAAGTACAGCAATGCTACATGTTCATTTTTTTCTTTGTTTTTCAGATGATGTATTTCAGCTCGGTTGTGTGCTGTGTAGGAGTGCTGGCAGGGTTGTCTAGTCAGCACACTTCTGGATTTGGCAATGCCCTTGGTATGACTGGGGTGTCAGAGATTTAGGAGCAAGCAGAAGTAGGAGCACCAAAATCCTCACCAGAAGTGCATGCACAGATGTCTATAGGCATGGCTCTGAGTGGTACAAGGGGTATTTTTACTTCTATACGGTATATGTACTCAATTCACAGCATCCTTGTTAAGTGTTATTGATTAATTTACTATTCTTTGAGAGGATAGGAATATATATTATGAAAGTATATGAATTCCTAAAGGTGGCACTCTTAACTAAGGGGGGGTATAAGTTGGGGTGAAAGATCTTAGCTGCTGATAAAAAGCTTAAGTTTTGTTGAAGTCGAATGTTGTTCTGAAATGAAAAAATTGATGTTTCAAAAAGCACTGAAATCATTAGATATTTTCGGAACTTTCCTTTTATTTTCTCAACTGAAACAATTTTCTTGTTATGAATCTACCAACTGCCGCAGTTGATCTAAATTAGAATTTATTAATTTGTGGGAACAGAAATATTTGAAAAATGTAATTTAGTTTTAATGCTGATTCTCTAAGGAGGATTTTGTATCTGATAGTATGGAGGCCAATAGAAATTCTCAAAGGTTGAGGTTGAAACTTGGTAAGAGAGAAGAGGGGAAGGTACTGCTTCTTTGCCAGTTTGTCACTTAGATTGTGGCAGTCTTCTAATGCGTTCAGAGGCATTTGGCCTGCCTTGATTCTCTGTAGGCAAAATGTGTTTGGAAACTCTGGCGGGTGCATTCACACAACTCTCTCCCATACGTAAGACACAGTGGCTTCAAAAGAGCTGTTCTGGCTCTGTTTCTTACAAGCTGTCATCCCAAAATGTTCTAGCAATGTATTTTTGGAAAGGACTTAAATTAGGTTAAAATTTCCTATAACTATTATATTTCTATTTCATTGTACGAAAAGGAAAACAACATTAAGAAGTAAACAGTCCTTTCTTGCTCAATGGTCTGTTTATGCTTTGAGTATGAAACACAATGTAATATTTTATTTTGGATCTAAATCATTTAATTTTGCAGGTCTTGCCATTGCAAAAGGAATTGAAATCTCTGCCCTTCCTCAGCTTGTAGCTGCATTTCACAGTCTGGTTAGTTTGGCAGCAGCAGCTCTTACACGTATTGCCGAGTACGTGATTGAATACCCACACCTTAATGTTCACCCTTCTGCCGAGGTTCTCAAAATTATGGCATATTTGGGCACTATATTGGAGTGTAGCTTTCAGTGTGTCTTTAGTGGCTTATGGAAAACTGCTGGGTACTCTTTACTTTAGCCTCTCATATGAAATTTAGGATAAAGTTCACTGGAGGCCCTTTTTTGTTTTCCTCAAAATACAGTTGAATCCTAGGAGGAGTTGGGGGCTAATTCTCTTGGCTTTGCGAGGGGAGGGAAGTAGTCTTATACAACTTAGCTTTACAAATTTGGTAGGACTGGAACACAAGGAAGAAGAGGTTAGAGACTTTGGCTTTTGTGTTGATTAGGAGAGATGTTGATGTTGGTCTCAAGGATTTCTTTTGCTGGATTTGCTAGAGAGTGTTTGTTTAACTAAGATTAGACTTAGAATCTAAGATTCCTACGAATTCTTAGATTCCACAGAGCATTACTCCTAAGATTCTGATGTGAACAACTAGTGGCTACAGGAATTGTAGTAAGATCTTTTAGGTCCCTATGTATCAATTATTTCCTACTGCGATGATATACAGCCATTGAGGCTTTGTATTCTGAACAATTACTGTGTCCTATTTGCTACTACAAAGCAATCGTATATCAAACTGCTTTTGTTTTCCCATAATTAACAAGGCTGAAATAGAAGGAGTCACGGAGTATGAGAGGAGCTGGAGTACTTCCATTTCTGAGAATTCCTTCCAAAAAAATTCCCAAGTTTTTGTCTTGTATCTGCAATAGGTGGATCTTTCTTCCAGCTAAACTAACTTCCAGGGAGACCAATGTCTTTGGTATTTTTATTCTGTATCTCTAGCCTGTCTTAATTTCTAGTGCTTTAGCATTAAAAATATTTTAGTGCTAAAGTCAATACAGCGTTAGAGCAGCACGCTTGCTTCCAGGTTTGCTGAACTCGGCACCATTTCTACTTGGGCACCACTAGTTGAATGCTGGCTTGCTGACAGCATCCATGGCTAGTATGATAATTTTTACATTGCATCCAAGCTGCACTCCTGGATTAGTGTGCAGTCTTGGTGCCACGGGGCTCTCCTCAATTATGCTAATAGTATCAAGAGAGCAATTCTTGAACCTCTTCACTGCAAATAAACGTGAGGTTTTTGCACGCACATCCAGCACTTGCTGAATGCTAGCCACAATGCAGTCTTGCATGTTAGCTGAAAAATTTGGCATAAATTATGAGGAATCAACAAAGCACTCTGCAGAATGTTTATTTAGCTCTATAGAAATTCCGTAACAAGTCTGCAAGACCCTGCAGGATCCCACAAACCACACTGCAGAGATCCAAAACTTTTTAGCCAGCAGCAGTGCTGTAAAATAAGCTGTGGATGTTTATCTAGTCAGATGTATATGTAATCCTAGCCATTGCTGTAACTGTGGACTAGTTTTGGAAAGAAATAAGAGAGTAAGGGTCTTGTCCTGCAAAATAACAAATTATTTCAGCTCCTATTATGCCTGTATAATCTTTCAGCAAAAATTCTAAAGGTGTATCTGCTTACATGACTAAACCCAATAATGATCATAGGTAACAAGCTTCTGCTAACTGGGTGCTTGAATGAACTTTTATTTGCTTTTGTTTCACTTATTTAATATTTTAGGCATTATATCATTTCTTGAAATATGAATTTTATTTTTCTTTCCCTTATGTGGTGTTTACTAAATTGCAGGGACTGACACTGACAGCTGTAGGTGGAACAGATAATGCCTTTTACTAAAATACCAAACAGTTACTCTGGCTGAGCCTTGTGTGTAGAAGGATTTCTTCTTGACCTGAGTCTTGACAGTTGTGGGTACCTTGATTGGTTCCTCTGGATGGAGCTATCCTGTCATGCATTGTGTGTGTGGTAAGGAAATGCCACTAGTTGGTCCCCTTTTCTCTGTGAAATAAGACTAGGGCATCTACTTTGGAAACTTTTAGAAATAAGATGTTGCAGGAGATTGGATGACTGGACTGGCTGCCTGACAGAATTTTGCTCATAACGGTAGTAAATAATGAAGTTATGACAACTGGATAGATGTCTGGTGGGTTTTCTAGAATTAGGATTTGGCAAATGAACTCCTTACATGCCAAGGACAGCAAAGAAATCAGAATATGTCTGGGTTGCATGATGCGGAGCTGTGTAGAAATATCCATCCCACTCAAGGATTGCAAGCAGTATATATGTGCCCTCTCCTAGCAGAGGGCATTTTTACCCTGCTTTCTAGTAGCTCCTTTACCCATAGCTCAAGCACTTCCACGTGGCACTTCACTGAACAGTGTAAGCACGCTAACGATTCATATTCCTGCTGGGCACAGGCATGGTGGACTGGGCATTGACTGGCACTCGTGTGTCAGCATGGAGATTAAACTACTGGCCTTGAGAGAGCTGATTCCTTCAGATCAGAGTGGTGGTCTTATACCATAAGAGACCTTGCATAGCTTTGCCCAAGTTCTAGCCATTCTGTGTGTAAACAGTTCCTAGTACACTAAATCTGGCAATTGAACTTTAGAAACAACTAGGAAAAGCAATAACAGCAATGTGATTTACTCATAAAACCAACAATGTAAGTTAATATTCTATAAAATGCTGAATGGCCTTCACTGAAGGATCTCACCCAGCAACTGACTTTGAGGAAATGGAAAATGTGCTGTTTCATAACAAGCAAGAGGGGAGATGTTATTTAAACAAAGAACATCTTTGTTTTGCTAGGGAAAAATGTTAAGGTAGTTTAGGGAGGAGAAGAAAAATTGTTTAAAAATGGCTGAAAAACAAGGTTTCTCAAAGGCGTATCTGAAAATCTGTTTGAAATGTGTGATTTTTTTATGCCACGTGGGATGCTGAAGCTTTCAAAAAAAAAAAAAAAAAAGGCAATGCAATACTGAACTGTTGAACCATTGCTGTATCAGCTTCACAGCTTGTTAAAGTAAACTTTAATGAGCTGAAGAATAATGCAGTCTGCCTTCCCAAACAAACTATGTGGGAATTTAGAGCAAATGAACTATTTATTTTGGGATTCCTTTAATGGACTTGGAACTGTTGTTTTTACCAATATGCTCATTTAATACGTTCACATTTAGGCCATGGTCGGATCTTTGCCAAATGTCATTTTTGGGTGGATATGGCACAGCATCTACAGCAGGAAGGAAACCTATGGAAATTGTTGAAACTTACACTGAAGCTGGATTAGACCAAGCTATTGAAATGATAAAGGAGTCTAATTCTATCATTACCCCGGGTGAGAGTTCAGATATTTGTTCAATTACTCAACAGTAGGCTTTTCAAGCTACCTCGGGTCTTGCATAACTTTTTGTGTATTTCACTGTTCGCTGTCACTTTAATTATGTCAAACTCTTGCTTCCACTTCCTTTGAATCTATCCAATTCATGCTTGTTATCCAAATACAAAATTGTGAAATACCTCTTCTCTCCTTATATGCCACCTGTGTCTCATCTGATGTTAGCAGTCATTCCTCCCTGGGCTTTGCCCATAAATACGGACCTCTACAATCATTAGCCAACTTCATGCCTAATCATCTCTGTTCCTACCTATATGCTATGCTTCCCCAGAAGCTGGAGTGTTCTGAGCTTTCCAAGAGAGTACCATCTTTCTTTACCTTGAAATCTGTTTTGAAAGCCTAAGCCTGCCAAATCATTTACTTGCAGACTACCTGAGTGCACACTATTAAAGCATTGCTCAGCTTCACCTTGACAAGTCTACTCTTCTGTCTTTGATGCTAACTTTTATCCTTGATTTTAAGTGTTTCAGGGCACAGATTTTGCTTTCTTGTCTGCTGCAGACTAGTGCTAAGTATTAACTGTTATTTTAGTGGTGTACAAATATGCAAGAGACTTGAAAATTTACATTATAGACATTAAAAATACCGTATAAGCTAAGAAGGGAGTTATAACAAATGTTTGGTCACAAACTACAAGCCTGTATTTCTTCTTTCCGATGTTTTCAGTGAAACCTTTTGTTCAGATGTATTCAGAAAGTACAACATTTTTGGGACTTGGTGCCTACTTGTCACCAGTAAACCCATTTAATACAGTGTCCTGGATGTATGTGACATTAGCGAAAGCTGAAGGCTTCCTGAAGTAGTGAATTACAACCATAATTAATGTTATAGTTCTAATGAAAAACGTTGGTTAACTAGAAGTATCACACTTGATAATACAGCATACATCTTGGCAGTACTACAGTCCTCATCCTTTTGTAATGATACAGCATAGGGCAAAAGACTTCATCAAGGCCCTAGATCTAAGACTACACTAATCTTAATTTCATCAGGTTTACGCCATTTGTCATATCCTGGAATTTTGAGGTTTTACTATTGATGTATATTCCAGCTACGATGTAAGTCAGACCTGCTCTTTATGATTAGACCTTAATGAACGGTGCCTCACTTTACATCTGTGAACTCTGCTGGGAGTTTTTCTCATCTTAAAAAATAATGAAGGCCTCTGGCGTAGAACTGGGGATAGTGGAAATACAAAGAATTTGGGCACAAAACTTAAATGGATTTTTTTTTTAACCTTTGAATGGTACTGGTTTATAGCAAAGAAATATGACATGAAGTTACTGAAGTTACTTCACTGAGCCTCCCTCTTTGTGTTAATTCTCATAAAATAAAAAAAAATCTCTTGCTTTTCCTAAAAATGGGTAACCAGGCACTGCCAAGATTTATGCAGGGTAATCAGCTATTCAGTCTGAGATTTCTCCAAGAATGGCAAGCTTTGGCCAACATTCATTTTCAATTTGCAATGCTAACAAAAAAGTTTGTGTCATGATATTTTAGGAGACTTTAATTTCTGTAGGATGACTATACATGGAAAATATTAACGGAGATCAGGAAACATTCAGTTTTCACACATCTCATCTACAGGACAGCATAGCCACTGAGTTGAAATGTGCCAGCTAATCATTCTTCTTTCATTATAAAAAATCGCAAAAAGTTATAGTATTTTATGAATGCATGTAAGCAAAAGACTATGGTTGCAAATATGTAGGAGAAAATCCTTAAATGACACAGCTTTTATGCACCGGGTTGCCTGAAGCTATTGAGCACTTGCTATGTAGCTGGCTCATCTGCTTTGCACCGCTGCCGAAACCTGAGGTGAGGCCTAGGTCTTCTCTCCTCTAAGCTACAGGCGTTAGAAGCACTGCATATACCTACAGTTGTAATCAAGCAGACTTCTCCAGCTGACCCAAGAATACAGTTGGCTTCTTTCAGATGCAGCTGCATGCAGCCCTTAGCCAAATGGATGGGTCATCATGATGAGGGGCCTCTGAAAGGAGAGGGATGTGGAAAAAAAGGAAGAGAACTGCCAAAGTGCCTCCTCCAGTAAAGCAGGCTGCTGTAGAGAGTAATGTTAAGTGCTGTTGTTTTTGTATAATCACATTAAAAAATCCAACAGAAAACACTCAAAGTCCTAGAAATTTGTTATTAGTCAAGATGTTTATATACTTGTCCCCTGAAGATTAAAGAAATTATTTTTAAAAGGGTCAGAGGCTTTATTTGCAATAAAATAGTGAATTCCAAATAGAACGCTGCAGTGTTAAAAACACACACACACAAAATCAATGTTCAGGGTGTTAATGATTTGTGGTTTTAATTTTCACTCACTTAATTGTCTCTTTTGGATTTTTTTTTTCTGTATAAGTCCTAAGTTTGTGAGGATGGCAAATCTTTCTTAATATATCCCACACTGCATAAGTAAAGAAGGCCACAACAGCTGGGATCATATCTCTGGAGATGCATATGATCTGTAGCATCAGGAAGAAAGGCAAAAATGGCTCTGTACTGCCTCTGGGCCTTCCCCCTCCTTCTGAGGCTGCCAACTATGAAACCAGAGACTACGTAGGCCACTAATGACAGGTGGGGATCTGGTAATTTCAACAGCACCTTTTCAGATCTTTGTATCACCTTGCACTGGCCGTATTTCCTTCACATAAGAATTCTTCACTGCTTTATCTGTTTTAGAGCTGCTTTGCATCACTGGACCCAGCTTAATCAATGGGAGTCAAAATATATGATTTTGTTCCAAGCAAATATGCAGGCGATAGCTCATAAAGGAAGGTTTACAAGCTAAATTTAGTACCATGGAATATTGAATTTACTGCCTCTGAGAAGATTCCATGTCAAGTCTTTTCAGCTGACAATCTTAAAATGTTTCTGTCTCACTGTCCATCCTAGAAATTCAGTCTGGAAAGGCAAGATGATGCATCTACTTTTCATAAACGTCTGAAATAGGGGTAGCTTCATTGCTGTAAGTGAGGCTGATCTGCTTGCATTGTTGTATCTGATGTTGTAAGTTTGTCGACATTGTATTTGCATGCATGACCTTAGAACCTGCAGGAACTTAGAAACAGCAGGGAAAACAGACACTTCTGTATTAGACTGCTTTTATTCCTCTCTTTGCTCAAAGTAGGCCTATGGTTGTCTTACACCTGGAGGCTGTTCTCCATGTAACAGTACACTAAATTCCTTTGGCTCTTGCATCTCAGTCACTTGGAGGGCTGTTGCAGAAGATATAAGAACGGTGCAGCCAGAACATCCTTGCCTTCTCTGGTTGCCAGGCTCCTGGGAGGCATAGCCAGCCCTGTGGTTAAAAAGGTTAAGAGGAATGGAAGCTGGAACATGATGCTGATTTTAATAGGGACTCTAGGAGACTGAACAGATGTACAGACCATTAAGCATCACTTTACTGGGCAAACTGTGAATAACTTAAAAAAAAAAAAAAAAAGAATTGGTAGGCACATGGGTAAGTAACTTTGGCAGAGGAATCACTGCTGCTTTTGCAGATGTCACATTTCACAAACCCATTAAGAGTTCCTTGAAGGATTCAATAAGCATGAGGATAAGGGCGATGTAGTTGATACTGCTGGTGCTACAGCTCTAAGCTATGCCCCATTTCTTTACCAGTAGAGTTACTCTAGAAATACACCATTCATGAGCCCTGTGGCTAGTGGTTTTAGGAGTTATTAGCAATTTTTAGAGCTGTGTTCTACCATCTTAACCCAAGCTGTGGAATCTCCTGGACTACTAAAATGTTAATTCCTGGACCTACAATGGATTGTGTAAATGGAGTGCTTCCTGCACGCAGAGCCATGGAACTGAGGAACTGAACAGAAAAGAGACTGTAGATTTGGACCTTAAGTGAGTAGTGTTGAAATAAACTCCACAGTATAACATAATGGACGTCATCTTCAGATTCCACATATGCGCTCTATTTAGCAACCTCGTAAGGGCCTTGCATAAGACTGCCTCTTAAATCTTAAGAGTATTTATTTTCATGATATCTTACACAGAGAATGCACAACATTTTTTAACAGTTTTCATTAGCACATGTAACTGCCAAGATTCGATTCTAGGTTTGAACACCAACAGATGGACTTAATTTTTTCATTCAGATGAAACAACAAACTGTCATCATTTATTGTATACTTGATTAATGTGCTTTGCTGTTGTCTTGATAACTCGAAGCAGTGGCTTTTCCTTTCATAATAACACATTTTGTAATATATTTCCTTTTTGTCTCAGATACAGACTTGGCTCTGGTCATTGGTGCAAATGACATAGTAAACTCAGCAGCACAGGAAGATCCCAATTCTATTATCACTGGTATGCCAACACTGGAACTCTGGAAAGCAAAAAAAAGGTACTAAAAACCAATGACAGAGTTCAGTACAGTGTTAGTTATGGTATAGTAATTTCTCACAAGAAAAGTGCCAACATAGAGATAAACAAGAAATGTCTTTTCTAAATTGACGCCTCACAAGATGAATATACATAAGCACATGTTTAACTGAAAATGGCCACCACCTATACAGACAGGGCAGAACTTTGCAGGGGCCTAGAAAAAGAGATCCTGGCCATTTCCATAGGGCCATCCATATGTTGGAACAGCTACAGTACTGCACGTTACCTTGCTTGCTTGAATCTACTGTGTTAGTTTTCATGGACTTCAAAAGATTGACGATTTCTTGTTTCTTACCCCATTACATATTTTGAATGGATTCTCCTTTTAAAATGAGCAAAATCAGTTAGGCTGTGCCTATATTAGAGATTATTCTGCATATAAGAGTTTGGCAATATAGTTTTGTTGGCAAATTCCCTGGCAGCTGCTTCAGGCATTGATTTTAAACCAGTTCCCCAGATAAAGTAAGCCATATTTAAGGAAAAGAGGAAGCTTTTGGCAATGTAAAGGTTTTTATGTTATATTTTTTGCCAACACAGTTATGATAGAAAAGAATGCAAGCATTTTTGTACTCTTAACTGACATAGGTATGCAGATAGAAGCCAATATTCAAAACACACTTAGACATGTGTGCGGCTAAAAGAGGAAGTAGCGCGATCCAACTGCTTCAAGTAGACTGAGGTACTTTACATGATGTTTCTGAAAATTGAAGCTGTATCAAGTTGCTTCCTTGTCTGCTGTAAATATGAAAAAAATTGACTCTGCAGCATTGATTTGGCCCAAAGGAAGCCTGTGAACAGAGAATGCTAGACAGAATGTTTCAGCTGCATAGACTAATGACTAGAAAATGCAGGTTCAGGTCAGCTAGAATTCATGCTGCATCTGGCAAACAATTTAGTCATGAAACTGAAGCCCCAAAAATAATTTTTGAAAGAAATAAAACATTTATGATGTTCCTGGAATACAGAATTTTTATTTAGCATTAGCAGCAACATTTGAAATTAAGTCTGTAGTTTCAGCTTGAGCAAACTTTTTTACTGGAACCCGAAGTATTGTTCTCCTGTAGAAAAGACACTAACGATACTTTTTTTAGACCTACAAAGAGTCTGATTCTGTTCAATTCATTAGCATCTGTCTCCAAAGCAAATAGTTTCAGAAATTGTACTAAAGCAGACCTTTAGGCTGTGAGGGTGGCATTCAAGTATGGTTTGAAAAAAAGACTCACTGATTATATGAGACACTTCAAAATGGAGTGCCTCCTAGGAATGTTTTTTATAATTTTTAATTAAGTAGAGGTTAGGTTTTCCATGTGGAAACCAGCCTAACTCATTATGCTGAAAGCCTCAAGAGTCCTAAAGTATGTTTAAGACCAGGACCTGTAGACATTAACACATATAGACATTAATATGACTAGAGATTATATCCAATCATTGTTGATAGCATGTCTGTTGAAGATGATACTGAGACATAAAATGTAAAAAAAAATGAAGAGTGCATGTTATTTACCTCACAGACAACTTGTTTATTACAGTTACATGTTATTCCAGATCATATGCACAAAAATGTATTCTCACAGAGTAAAGGCCAGGTCTCATCTCAGTTTGGTAGGACAGAAGGTATATTATAAAATTTACAGTTACATTAATAGGTTTACATGCTGTTGTTTGTAATAAAATTACATTGAAATAGAGTAAATACTAGCATAAACTGAGGAATCTATAAACTAATTGCATATTATTAATAAAAACCCAAAACATCAGAGAAACACTAACTGTGGTTCGATTATTTTATTCTCCACTAAGTAATCAAAAGACAGAACAGAAAACACCACGTTGCACTATATATAATATGAATTTTCCATCAAGGGTCATATATGTGCATGTTCACTGTAGGTGTTCATGCACGCCATTACTTGAGGCAAATGCATTTTCCTTAGTACTAAGGTGGGTGTGCTCTTGCTCCTTTCTCCTGTTCTCTGCTAAACAAATGGCAGAGCATGATCCATAGCATCTCCTCTGTGCAGGTGAGTCAGAATTTCTGTGTAGTTCAACACTCTCTGAATTTTTCTTTGCAGTTTTACTCTTTTAATTGCTTTGGAATAACCTGTTTACCCCTTTGGCCTCTCTTGGCATGCCCTGTTAAGCCTGGATGGATGTGCTTAACTTTTTTTTTTTTTTTTTTTACGAATCTAATACTTCAGTGCTGCTTGGAGATGCAAAGAAAATATGATACTTTATAAGACAAGAGTAGGGAACTACACTAGACTCATTAGCAGCGATACTCAGAATAGTGAAAAGGTATGAAATATTATTTGTTTTTCCAGTCTATTGTTTGGAGGGATAATACAGCACTTGTGCTGGATAGTGCATTCAAACTTAACAAATTAATTTCTTGTCAAACTACTCATCTGTGTACATTAACAGGCTCAGCTATATGTCTGTATCTAAAGTATACATTTGCTCTGTACGTATAATAGTTTATTCTTTAATTTTGTAAACTCTGATACCACACTTTGATTTTCTTTATGTTCCCTAAGACAGAAACAGCATAGGAGCAAATCTTTGGCTTGTGTCCTAATGCATTTATCGGTCGGAGGGAGGTATACATTTATTCATATTACACATGTACACATACTTCTGTATAGCTCTTCTATCCCTGTTGTTGGAAAAGCAGAAATTTTACCATCAGAACCTTTGAAGTAATAATACTCAGCCCTTAGATTTCATGCTGAGTTCAACTGGCTTGTGGGTGCCATGTTATCTAGAGGCAGAAATTAACTTTACAGGCACGGGAAGTGAAGTGCACAGGATCATCGGTCAAGTAGGACGCAATCTTGGGTATACTGGTGTGGAGCATTCTCTTCTGTTCACTCTTCTGTGGTATGTTTCTAAACAGCCTATTGCAACACCAGTGGTCTGAAAAGTCAGCAGTAAAATCATAGTTGATTTGAATGTGACAACAGCACCAGTATTGCTAAAGTTAGACAAAAATTTCCATTTTCAGTGAGGGGAAAATACAACGTCTGTTTTGCATTAGAGAAGTAGTTCCCACCTCTTGCTGTGGGACTCAAGAACTATTTGAATTTTTTTTTCTGGCAGGTAGTGGTAAAGAAACCACACCGCTATGAGTGTTTTTAAAGTTTAATGTGATACACTACTTCCAAATTCTACAGCATCTGATTTCTCTTCAGAATCCATAAAATGGCAGCAATGTGTTATCTTTCCCAACAAGTGAAGAGGAAGAATGTTGTAAATTTTTCATATAACCACTTACTTTGAATATCAGTATTACTAAGTGTCACCAGTCAAAATCAACATTCTTACTAATGACAACATTGGAATTTTACTGAAAAAATGTTTCTCAAGACAAAGGGTAACAGTTCAGGAATTATTTTGAGTTGTTCAGTACCTCAGTGGGTGACCTCATATTCTGGTATCAATAGATACCAGATATGCATCTTACTGCCACACAATCTTTTCATCTTAGTGGGAAAGCTTTCCTGTTTTAACATTGCTGCAGTCACCGTTAAGTTTTGTGTTGCAAAACAAGTTGAATTGATGAATTCAGCTGATGCGCAGCTTTTTGGAATACTTTGAGACACAAGTCAGTGGTACCTGGGAGTGTTGTAACTGCATTATAGTAAATTATGGGAAACTAATAGGAAGTTTTCCCCCCTCCTTATTTTGGTATTTTCAAAGATAGCGATAGGTGGAATGGATTTTCACATCACATTACATTTTATATAAGTATGCTAAGACCATCATTTATGAAGATGATAGACTGATTTTTAAAGCATTCAGGCAAAATACTGAAACTCAGTGCAAGAGACAACCAAGAACAGATCACTACATTGCTCTGCAATTGGGGCTGAAGAAGCCTATGTGGAAAACCAGATGGACTCAAACTGAAAAAAAATTGCAGTAGCAGTAGCAAAGGATTTAAACCAGGTGAAATTACAAGTGCTTTGGAAGGTTCTGCTGTAGGTTCCAAGTTGCCATCTCTTTTCAGTCGCAATGTATCTTTACCCCATGCACTGACATGACCCTTTATTCAACCTAGACTTGGATGACTTTTGTGCTACCTTCCAGGAAAGGAATTGTTTTTTGCAGCTCCCTCTCTTATTCATTTTGAGAAAAGGATTAAATCCTCCCTCTGACCAAGCATACAGGCATGCTAAAGTGAAGCCACTTCACGCTCCTGGCCAAACAAAGAACAAAAATACCCACAATAAGCAAAAGCAGATGGCTTCAGTGGCAGGAAATGAATGAGCCAGACTGCAGGTAAAATGGTTCTCTGAACACATCTTGGAGGTTTGTAATGACAGGTTCTTTGTTATCTGGGGCCTCCCCACAGGAGGCCAGATGTCTTCTGTTGTGAAAGGAGATAGATAGAGATGCTCTTCCTTTTCCTCCCCCTTTAACTTATGGCTGTTTAAGTTAACTGCTAATGGAAGTAGAAGCCTGTTTTCCTCCTTGCTCTCTGATGTTTTTGGAAACAGAAGAGATAGTTAGTGAAGGGGTATTCTGATATGAAAGAAAAGGCCCAGAACTGGCCTTTACCTCCCCATGACCCTCATTTTAAAGAACAGGGAGGTCAGTGCTGCTAATTGCACTTGAAAGGATTAACCACTTGATGGCTTTCATTTGGTGGGACAAAACTATTCTTTAGTCTCAAAGCTGGAAAAATGTATCAGCGGTATTGAGACAGTTTCAGTGTGAGGTGGATGACTTGGTTGGTTTGGCTTCTTATACCAGCACTGAAATTAAATAGAGGATGTAAATCTTTTTACAGAGGGGAGAGCAGGAGATGGGAGAGAAGGGGCAACTGCATCTGCTGCTCAGACAGAACAGATTTGCAGCAGAAGTGACAATAACCTCCTTCCTGCCCTCATAAAAGGTTATCACAGGAATATCAACAGACTATGATTAATTACAGATATTAGATGTGCCTCCATCACTTGGTGTAAGAATGACTCTTGCATTACACTGAGGTTGCACTGGAAGAAAAAGAATCTGAACCCAATTCCTGGACACAGTGTTCCACATTTAAAACCTTTTCTGTACGTTGATTTCACCTGAGAATTAAAATTAATTTACTTTTGGAATAGATTCTTAATTCCCATTGTTCAAATAAAGTGAGGTACATAAAACTTAAATTTGGAAACCATTTTTAACCTTATGAAACTATTTTCCAAAAGTAACAAAGAACAGCTTATATAAGCTTTTATCTGACCTCTGCTTCTTAAATAAAAAAACATGTTTTCAGGGAAATGTGTCTTGGAAGTAACACTCCCCCCGCTCCCCCCAGATTTTTCTCTCTGGTTCTTGTAAAACATTAGGTCAGTGGGTTCATTTTATTTTTGTTTGTTTAAAGTGGGTGAAAGTTTCCTTCTCAAGCTATTATACTTGTGTGATTTTTTAAAAAATATTACAGCAATCTTTGTTTAAGAAATACAAGAACAGATGGAAATGTCAAAAGACTATCAAAATTCATACCAAAGGAAATAGCATTAATCATTGTAAAAAGCCAAAATAACCTCTCAATAGCAATAAGAACCAAATGAATAAGAAATGTGTTGTTTCAATAGCACTGAGACATGACTGCTGATTTTTCTCATTGCCTGGCACATGAACTCACAATATACTTAACAGCTGTGCCATTATATATGTGTATTTAAAAACAATCTTTCTCATTCTGACTTCAAGCCTGTGTTTCTCGTGGTGCTGTTATAGTTCATGCACACTTTACGTGCACTCATGTAACTTAATTGCATTTCTTTTTGCAAATGGAGGAGATGTGTTTTGGTTGTCCACTGAAATGCATTTTTATATGCTTTCACTTGTGCAGATAGGCATACGAATCTGCAGACAAGTATGACTTGCAGAGAGAGTGTATTTGTGTCTTGTGTTTTAAGCAATATTAACTTTGATTTAAATATCTTGAAGCATTAAAAAACATAGTACAAATCAGTTGTTTGAGCCTGTATGGATTGCTGTGTAGCCTAAAAATATTTTCTTGAAGTATTTTTCAAGGCACTCTTTCTGTGTTCACCAGGGTGTGAGGGTGCCCTCATGGAGAGTATGCTACAGGTGATAATTTAGCCAGATCTGCTGAGGAAAATATACAACAAAAACTTCGGAATTTTTGTTTAAAAAATAACCTATTAAATTTTTCAATCTGTGTCACTTCAACAAGATTTTGTTTTTTCTTAAGTAACACACTTCTGACAGTATTCAGAAATATTTATCCATCTTATATCATACCTCTAATGAAACATTTTTCTCTACCTTAAGACTATAATTTTTACCAACATGAATTTTTCTGGCAGAACGTCCTAGTATGATAAAAATATATTCGTATAACTCTGCTTGTAAAGATAGAGCTTAGGTCTGTTACCTCTGCCAGCATTAGCTGTACGGTATAGCTTGGCAAAGACACTTGTATAATTACATTCACATGTGATGACTCTGTCAGCAGTACTACATACCAGCAAAAATTTCATCAGCATAGACAAAGTCTTATTTATGCTGTTCAAATTTGCACTATTACTGCAAAAGAAAAAACACAGCAGATTCATAGTCTGCCTAATTTAAGGAAGTCTTGTCAGAAATGTTATGGTTGGAACCACCATCTTCCTTATTTCTTGTCTCTGCAGATTACTTTGTCTTAGGTCCTGCAAAAAGATCAAGTTTTCAGATCAAGTTTCCTGCAAAAGGAGTTTTCAGACAACTCCTACAGTGCAATGAGCCCTTTCTGCTGCTTAGAATACAAGTATGTGGCATCCGCAAAATTTTACTGTCTATGATATGCCGTAGTGACATTTGTTAAGTTAGCGTTCCCAAAAAGAATAATGATATTTAATAATAATAATAATAATAATAATAATAATAATAATAAACACTTAACTAAATTAATTTGTTTGAAGAAGTCTAAAATTATCCAGGAAGTTGAGAATAATCTTAGTATAACACTATGTGAATGGTACTATAGAAATCATGCATTGTATAATGATGTTTAAAGAGATTGCTTTTTTCTATTACTAGGACAATTTTCCAGAATTAGTCTTGACAGTACATAATTTATATCCCATTCACTTAATTAATGTGGTCTTTCATTTTGTATTGGCACCCCCTCCCCCCGAGTTAAATACCATCAGAATAATTTAATTAAGTTTTTGATGTCATGAAAGTGAAATCAGTATTACTGGGTAAAACACAAAGAAAACACCTGAAACAAAGTATTAATAATAATAACAATAACAATAACAACAACAACAACAACAATAATAATAATAATAAAAAGCTAGCATGCTAATTCCTTTTTACAGTTAAGAGAGATCACTCCTTATGGCAAGAGGGGCCTTATTTCTTGAGGGCCCCAGCTCAAGAAATAATTGCACTGTGATGAGCATGTCAGGTCTGTAGGTTCAAACACAGCAATATTTAGCAAAGCATAACTGTTTTCAATTAAGAATTTCTAATCAGACTGCTCATCTGAGTAGTTCTACAACCTCAAGTGTGCAAGACATGAGGTCTGCAGCTTACTTTTGGACAAACACTGTAGCCATTGTTAAGAGTACCATCTATTTCCAGAGTTCAGTTAGACAAAAATAGTTACATTTGTGCAGTTTATCATTACAAAAGAAACAAAATAAAAGGTGGTGTTACTTACCTATAGACAAACATCTTACTCTTTTCCTGCACAACACTTGGCATTTTTAATCAATGTGTACATAAATGAAAAGAAAAAAAGCAGATTATCATATTGTCCTTTGTAGTTCTCTTTCAAAATCTCCTGATGATAGTCCACAAGGAAATAATAAATTGCTTCTATTGTGGAAAGGTATGTATCTGGCTTTCCCTTCTGATGACGCCAAAAGCAAGTTTTCCTTGTCTTCAACTCAATTTGCAGCAACCCTGTCAAGAGAAAAAGCTGATAGATTAGACAATGTGGATTGGTGGATGGGATGCCAAACAAGTCTTTAGTTTTGTTTTCTGACTTTGCTGCTAGCCTGCATTAAAATAATTTCTCTTCCTGTACCTCCATTTTTCATCTGTAAAATGAAGGCAATAATTTTATTCTCCTTTGTGGACCACTTTGAAATTGGATGAAAAAGTGCTGTAAGTTTCAGGTTACAATCCTCATTATTTGCAATTAAAACTTAGAAGTTATCCCTTCATTCACACAGCCGCACAGCCCTCAGTAAACTGCAGGGTCTCTTCAGACGGGAAGAGTGAAACCCACACTTACAAAGACTCATCAATGTTCATAAAATGATTAAGCAAACTTCATCTTTTGCAAAGCTAATACCTTTCGAGTGTAAAACGGAATCCCTCAGACTGTTAGTTTTGCTGAACCGAGGAGTATTTGCTAAGAGCCAGACACTTTTCATTTATGCTTGTTAAGTAACTGAAATCTCACTGGGATTACTCAGGAGTAAGTATGACAGAATCTGGTCATTAATTTTATTAGAAACTAAAAGCATTCCCACTTGAGATGAAAGAAAAAAAATTGGTCTCTGTATGGCATATGAAAATCTTTTATCTACTACAGTATCTGTAACTGTTTTACTACTCAGATTAATTTTAAACGTGTATCTTGATTTTTATGCTCCTTAAGATGCACAAACTACTCAAAAAAACCTTAATGTGTAATCCCTTTGTAAACAGGATGGACAGTTGGATTATAAAGAATAGCGTATACACCTGGCAATACCAGGATAAGGTTGTAAGATTATCTCTTTCTAAATGTTAAAATCAGATACTAAGTGCGTTCCATGGAATGGTTTAGTACAAGTAATAGTATAAATAACAGTATGGTTTAAGAATTGCTTGGAAGTTATGGACAGAGAAGTTTCCGTAAGGTCCAAATTCAGGAGCACCAACTGGCCTATAGCCTAGCACCTGTAATTCTATACTTTTTACCTTCAAACTACGTTTAATTCTTTCTACTGTAATTGCAAAATGGATTTAGTTGTTTGCTTTGCAGTTAGTAATGTATGATATCTTGCATAGTAAAAGAAATCTCTCCTACAGCATTGTTAAAAAAAATGAACAACAGGAGATTTCATCACTGAATTTAAACGTTATTTTTGGCATTTTGGAACCAAAAATTCAAAACAACATAGTCTAATTAATTATTACCTCTAATAATTCTATACAAGTATATTCACAATAGTAACAGGAAACTGCATTAAGCTTGTTTCCCTCAAGATGTTTCAATACTCGAATTCTCAGCCCTAACCAAAGTGAAAACTTTCATCAAATTCAGCGACGTTTCCACCTTAACAGCAGTGAACTAAATTTAGGGAACGATTCCTCCAATGTAAACTCCCACCTATTTGTGGTTTGAACACAAACAAAAGTTCATTGAAGGCAAGACCGCTGACACTACTGAGCTTACCACAAATGCAGGATCAGTTAATTTCAAACAGAATTTTAGGAGTTTTGTAACAAAAAAATTAGAGGGGGTTAAGGGTTACAGTTTACTGAGCATGTTTCTATCATCTGTACTGTATTTGTATCTATACAGCCAAAGGCAATGTTTAATTACACACACTGATTGTTCATATGAAAGCTTACAATACTAAGGAAATCAACATGTTGGTTTTGCTTTTTTAGCATTCGCATACTTTGAGCTCACCAGAAATAAACATTTCTATGAATCTGAGGCTGAGCAAAATGGAAATGCAGCTACCCTTAAATCTACTTAAGTAATGTAACCAAATTTCCCTTACAAAAGTTACTCTCCTGTGTCTTATGGCAGACAATACCTTTCAGAGAGATCTCCCACCTTTCCTTAGGCCTCCATTTTTTCCTGATATGCTACATCCTATTATAACAGGATAGTCCCTGTGCTCCCTCCACTATAATAATCGAATGCTCAAACCTGTAGGATCCTATATTCATAGAATCATAGAATGGTTTGGGTTGGAAGGGACCTTAAAGATCATCTAGTTCCAACACCCCTGTCGTGGGCAGGGACGCCTTCCGCTAGAGCAGGTTGCTCAAAGCCCCATCCAACCTCTGAACACTTCCAGGGATTGGGGCATCCACAACTTCTCTGGGCAACCTGTTCCAGTGCCTCACCACCCTCATACTGAAGAATTTCTTCTTTACATCTAATCTAAATCTACCCTCTTTCAGTGTAAAGCCATTACCCCTTGTCCTATTGCTACAGGTCCTTGTAAAAAGTCCCTCTCCAGCTTTCTTGTAGGCTCCTTCAGGTACTGCAAGGCTGCTATAAGGTCTCCCTGAAGCCTTCTCTTCTCCAGGGTGAACAACCCCAAGTCTCTCAGCCTGTCTTCATAGGAGAGGTGCTCCAGCCCTCTGATCATCTTCATGACCAAACATTAATCATGTTTGGTCATTGATGTTACATCTAAGAGAGATTCTAAGTTCTTATCAACAAGATGTATGTAAGGGGTAAAGTTTACACACGTGCTGAAGCCTGAGCCTCCCATCGCCTCTTTGTCCCTGTCCTGGTTTCAGCTGAGATATAGTTAATTTTCTTTATAGTGGCTGGTATGGGGCTATGTTTTGGATTTGTGCTGAAGACAGTGTTGATAATACAGAGATGTTTTAGTTGTTGCTGTACTAGTCAAGGACTTTTCAGCTTCCCGTGCTCTGCCAGGTGCAGAAGAAGCTGGGAGGGGGCACAGCCAGGATTGTTGATCCAAACTGACCAAAGGGCTATTCCATACCATATCACGTCATGCTCAGTATATAAAGCTGGGGAAGAAGAAGGAAGGGTGGACATTCGGAGTGATGGCGTTTGTCTTCCCAAGTAACCGTTACGCGTGATGGAGCCCTGCTTTCCTGGAGATGGCTGAACACCTGCCTGACCATGGGAAGTAGTGAATGAATTCCTTGCTTTGCTTTGCTTGCGTGCGCGGCTTTTGCTTTACCTATTAAACTGTTTTTATCTCAACCCTCAAGTTTTCTTACTTTTGCTCTTCCGATTCTCTCCCCCATCCCACCGAGGGGGAGTGAGTGAGCAGCTGCGTGGTGCTTAGTTGCCGGCTAGGGCTAAACCACGACAGTCCCTTTAGTTTGTATAGTGAACTGGGAGATTCACTAGTTCAAGAAATACCAGTGCTGAAAATTTTAAGTAATGACTAATTATGGTTTGTACCTATGGCAGCTAGTAAGAGTCTAAGCTCTTACTAATGTGCCTACTGTTATTTTAATTATAATGTTAATTTCCTAAAGAGGTAACAGCTTGAAACTATTTCAGGCAGGAATTCTGCTCACTTCCTAATCTTTTAGATCCCAAGGTTTATGAGTAACTTAAGGATTTAGGCTGAGGAAGAAGGGGTTTACATACCTTGGATTCATCTTGCCTCATATCTTTTAGAAAGAATGTGGAAACTCATGACAGAACTCCCACTTTTTCTTTGCATCACACCCCTGCGTGTGATTTTGAGGGAAGAAGAAAGATGAAAATGTGAGAAGAGGACAAGAGATTTGTCAGAAAAAGAGGATGAGGGAAGTTTGCCTCAGAGAACATCAACTTACTGCTCTCAATATCCTAGCCGTGCGTAGGCAAAGGCTACCATTTTCTTGTGGAAATGAAAGCAAGCACAGAAACTTAAAAAAAACCCAAACTACATCAAACTACTAAAGCAGATGTATGATTCAGCCTTGTACAAGAGCATGTATAAGCTAATAAAATAAGACATTTGGCTAATACAAAGTGGATCACACTTACAGGAAAAAATACCAAAGCAATCTGGTTTTTGGAGCAAACCCCTCTCAGCTTCTTGTGCACCTCCAGCCTCCTCACTGGCAGGGCAGTATGAGAAGCTGAAAAGTCTTTGACTTAGTGTAAATACTGCTCAGCAACAACTAAAACATCCGTGTGTTACCAACATTATTCTCATCCTAAATCCAAAACACAGCACTACACCAGCTAGTAGGAAGAAAATTAACTCTATCCCAGCCAAAACCAGGAAAGTGTACAATATAAAAATTTCATCAGTTTATGCTTAGAGAAACTCTGCCCCATTCATCTTGGAAGGCAAAACTGCAATCTCTAAAAGGAGTATTAATGCAACTTATGTCCTTTATGACAGGCACTAAGGAAAGCAATGAATGCACGGCTTGTGCACACTGTTATACCTGCTGTATGGAGGGTAAAATTCTCCCCTGGGTGTGGATAAGAGACTGACTTGCATGACACTAGTCACACCTTACAGCAACCCTGAAAGGTGCTCAGGGAAACAGAGGACTGGAATACAGCTGGAACAGAGATGTAGTTCTAGAAAGGAGGGAAGAGTCCACCAGATCAGCATTCACATGGAGTAACTGGAAACCATTCTTTAAAAGCTCCAAAGTAACAACAATCACAAATTTTTGACTGATATATTGCGTAAGCTTCCACAGAAATCTTTGGTTCCCCTGGCTGCCTGTTACTTTAGTTAAATTTATACTTTTAAAATAAGTTCCAAATGCTTTACAGTAACTTGCAACATGCAATTACTTCAATCTTTACAGTAATACTTCAATTTATTTGATAGAGTATGTTTTGTGTTAAACCAAATACTTAGTAACAGGATTTTAATTAGCCAATACATTATACTAACCTGTGGGATTCTTTAATAAACTGACTATACAGCAAGGCAACATTAATCTTGCATGTAAGAAGGCTGTGAAATTCCTTGTAGGGTCCAGTGCAAAGCAGGCACTAGTAAGCAGTTATATACATATTACACCTGATAGCCTGTCTCCCAGCTAAGTGCACCTTTTTTCACTAATGAAAGTATTTTCAAACTCCTATTTATCTCAAAGGAAATGGAATGCTATTGCTAAATTGTTTTATCTTTTGTGGTTTTATCTAGAATACTTAACGGTAAACTTCTTGTAATGAACCTAAGACAAAAAACTTTTGCAGAATTACAAGCAGGGCACTCCCCTTTTGTCTGGAAAGTAGTGAGGTCATTGAAATAATCATGAAACAAAGAACTTTACTAGAAAAAGAAACCAAGCCATGACATACTCGCACTGTATCTCCTGCATCCCTCTTTCACCTTCTAGTGGCCTGTCTGCCACTAGTGTGTACAAAAATTCTCCCCTGGGTCTCCTGAAAAGGCAGATAGCCACCTGCAAAGGAAATCCTTCTGGCTTCCTTCAGAGGTCATTCAAACTACTGGTCTTCTGTTGTCTAACATGACAGCTTCCATTCCGTGAGACTGAGGAAATTTGTTCCAACAGAGACATGGGAGAAATAAATGTAAATGCTTTCTTAATACTAGTCTTATAATTTTGCAAAACAAATTATATGACATGAAAAGCAATGGCGTCTTTGGCTCAGGAAGTCTTCTACAGCACTGAAATAGGCTGTTGAATCTTTCATGTATACTCAGATATAGGGTTAGGTATACACTTATATCATGCTCAGGTCTGTTATACAGGCATATATTTCCCTTAATCATTTCTGTAGCATTAACATCTCAATATCAACTTTTTTTTTACCTTGAAGTCGTTCATCAGTTATTATTTTGTTAGTTTGATTCCAGGTACTGTCAATAAATATTATTTTCTTCAGTCTAGTGCCTTCACTCCTGTTGCTTGAGATGCATTCATTTAGATTTTTTTCTTCTTCTTTAGGTTCTATTTTTGCTTGCTTAAGAAATGGCTCTCTGGAATAGTCGTCGTCATTATCATAAACACCTTTCTTAGTGTACTTTTGGAGATGGAAAGCAATATCTTTTACTGAAACTGAATTGGGGCCAGGAAATATAAGTGCTATCTAAATGAAGAAAAGAAAGAAATCTGAGTGTCAACAAAATCTAATAAAACACCAGGAATTGTTTCATTAAAGAACATAAATTTTCTACCCCCACCCACAAACATTTAAGTGAGGGGACGATGGAAGGGTATCTCTTAAAAATTATTCTATTGTCTAAAAGGATAAAAGACTATGTTAAAATAATGAATAAAGATACTTATTAGAGATCTTTAATTAAATGTTACCTCCATGCCTCTACTACCAACTCTAATACTTCTGTAAAAAAAAGATTTTTTCAGCCAAGACAATGGTGTCAGCCCTGAGGAAGTTCAAATTTCACTTGCCATTGCAGTATATGGGGCAGGAAGGCCACAAAGAATAGTTTCTAATTTCATTCACAAATTTTAGATCAGAAGAAATAACTTCTTCTGCCCTTGTGTCTATTGCAGGTCCCACAAATATCTCACATGAAGACCAGTGATGACCTTACTTAGTATTTTTCCAGTAGCTTATTGCAGCATTCAGAATCTGTGACTTGGAAAGCCTGAACAATACAGTCACTGCAATCTCTTCCCACTTTTGCCTGCCTTCCCCATTGCTCTTTCTGGCTTTTTTTCAGCTTCCTGCCTCTTTGCCACCTATGCTTTCCTTGATGGCTTGTTCCTTGAAGAAAATAACATCTCTATGAGATATGTATATTATCCTATTCTTCATGTGGTCAAACAATAATGAAAGTGTTAATTATGACATCAAATATGTAAGTATTACATTTCAGATTAATCACACCATTTAAATGAGCATATACATCCAAGTTCCTAGCTCACTTTTTTTCAGGCTCTGTGCTGACTGTGATAGACAATAGTTGCATTTCAATAGGTTTTCTCTGTAATAGTGAATGTTAAAAATTTTAAGGACATTTAAACACTGTAGCTGCTGAATATGATGAGCACAACACCTAACTGCTGTTTAACTTGCTGTAAGTTGAATACTTTCATATCTTTGGGCAAAGTACTTATAGTACACAATGAATCAAATTATCCATTGTCTGTGGTGGTGAACCTAGGAAATTCATGGTGGTTAGATAGTGCTACAGTTTTTCCAAGCTTTGGAGGACAGTCCATAACCACTGTACATTTGTAGGCCCAAGCTTTGAGAGAGCTCAAGATGGAGTGGAATGGATTAATAGAACAGTGCTTTCTTGCCGCTCCCTCCCAGCAGAGTGCAGCATCACTGCAGGAGGAAGTATAGAAGATGCCTCTGCATCTCCCCAGCACAAAGCCCTGCTATCTATATAGAATTTCTTACTTCATGTCTTTTTTCTTCGTATTCTGGAATGCAAGGATATTTATAAATTGTAACATCATCAGGTGCCAGGAGCTTAGCATGCACAGCAGTGCTTTTGCCATCTGTTTCATTTGGGTGTTTAATAATGTCAATCTTCAAAGGTAACTACAGTAAGAAAGAAAAAAAAAAGAAATAAGCAATATTTATGATCATATATACAAGTACAAAAATTTGTACAAAAATTTATGCAAAATCCAGCAGAAATCCTTATGGGCATGTAATGAAGACATATCTGACAATTTTTGACAATGTTTTTGTTTTAATAGGTTTAGAACTAGACTAGAGACAAGTGATAAGAAGCACCTGTTACTTTCTCTCAGTTCATGTAAATATCTAAGTATGCAATGAATGCAATTTGGAATGCTGCAGTAGTAGTGTGCTAAAACCTCTAGAAATATTATCAATATGGTAAATAAGGTGTGGTCTTAATTGGAGCAATATAACAGTCCTAAATATAAACAGTTACCTGTATTGGGTATTCACCCTATTGCAAAAATGACCATTTCAATGAAAATACACCTAAATCCACTAGGTCAAATTTCCAAAGTACTTCTAAAGTATTTTCACGATGCTTTCAAAGTACAGAGTGTCTTCAAAATGCATTTTAGTTCCTAGGTGATTTTGCAGAATGCCTCTCAGTCCTCTTTGATGGTTTCTCCATGTATTTTAGCTGAAGGACATTACACTTTTTATTCTTTATTTATATTTTAAGAGTGGTTATCTGAATTATACAACCATGACATTTAGGAATGCCTTTTAGCTCACATTTTATGTAAAATTCACTCTTGGTTATGGACAAATCATAATTTTGTTCACAATACACTCTGTTCCGGCCAGAGTTCTTAGAAACTGAAGAATGAAGGTAAGAGCACTGTAGAGAAACTTGTAAGAACTAAGTGAAAACATAGTTATTTGCACGAGAAGCTGAGTGACTTCAGCTTATCTTCTCATCTAGTAGGTACATAAATGTTTATGTGAGGACTGGAACATTGTCAGTGTTTGTACATGTTAATTCCTCAAATAAAATCAATAATTTTATCTAACTGTAGTTTATTCATACTTATAGCTGTGTTAAAGATGAATGTCCATAAAGAATGAATCAGAAAAGAACTGGTCACAGACAGACTGTCTGTTCGTTGTCCCCAGTAACTAAAAGGCACAAGAATATTATTAAAAATCCATACAAAATATTAACCTTCACAGTTGGAATTTCTTTGGTAGGGACAGTTTCAACAGGAACAAAGCACGTATAACAGTAAAACATCCTTGAACTACTGCATCGGGGGCATTTTGATCTCCCACTCTTTTTTGCCTTTTCAAGTACTTCCTGCGATGCTAACTGTAATCGTTGAAGTGGGTTATCTTGAAACGATGATGGAGTCTGCAATTCTAGACTTTCCAAACATTCAGTATTTCTTTTTGGTCCTTGAGAGTTTTCTTCATTTAAAAGTGTAGATGAATTTAAAGACATGGTTAGCTGAAACAGACAATATGTTGTAGCTGTTAAATAAAAATGCAATAATTTATTGGAAATTATTCTGTATGATCCTATTTAGCAAAACATACTCATCAAAGAAGGTATTTCCTGTAACAGAAAGAATAATAAAATAATCTGATTCAGTTGTTAGAGCACCAAGAACTCCAAATGGATTTCAGAAGAGCATGAGATAAACAGCTAGAAAGAACTTGAGATCTGTATCCTTAATGCACATATATGCACATTCATCAGTTTACTAAGATAAGTTATCCCACTCACTTAACTCATGCAGAATTACATTTCTTTTCTATTGGTAGGATCAGTGTCTAAAAGCTTGTGAAAACACTGGTAGACACTATCTACCTGGATGAGCAGTCCTATTAGTCTTCAGCATGACTACTGACAATGAATTAAACATCTACAGGACAGAAATCTATAAGGGAACAGTTAATTGCACAAACTTAGATCTCTATCCTGAAATTTATTGTGTGGGGGCAAACCAAACTACCTGAATGAAATCCCTGTTGACAGAACTTTGTGAGATAAAAGAAACCTTCCAGGAGTGAGGCTTGAGGCTGAAAAATTAGTCTCAAGAGCTAAAACATGGCTTTGGTGTTCCATATACCAGATAGTAAGTGCTGACTCAGTCTAGACTCATTCTGCAAGTTTGTATTTATTTAATAACGTTGATTTTTTTTTTCAGGCTTTCTTCGGGACAGATGTTGTGTCACCCTCTGCAGCTGGCATAAAGTTTTTACTGGGTACTCTGAGTAACGTATCAGAAACATGACTGTATGCCCATATCCAACCCAGACAGAATTAGTATTGCTGTATGCAGAGGTTCATAGTCACAGTTTTAGTGAAACCCTTCTGACTAGATCACTCAGGGTCCTCTCTGGTCTTCAAAGCAGCCCACAGTCAGGAGCCTGCATGGCCTGCAGTAGTTACAAACTGCCTTTTGCACTCTGTGCTGCATCACTTCAAAGGAAAAAAGTCATTCTCAGTATTTACTTTCAGCCAATTTAGGTTTACTTTTTCATGTCAGGGATCACACTTGTGAAATGATGTAACAAAACAGTCATGTTTAGCAAAACCAAACAAACAATAATTCCTGACATGTGATCCAAAATGAAGTGTTTAAATAAAAGCAAGTGTAATTTAATTGAAAAATAACAAAACCAAAACACTCTGCTAACTTTCCAATAAAAATTTAAAATTAATTCCAGAAAAATTAGTTATTATTTTCTGGTAAAATTAATACTCATGCATGCTATGATTCCTTCCCCTCCCCTGCCAACAAGCTCTAACTTTTGAAAGGTCAGGGATGTCCATTCAAACAAACACAAAATCTAATACGCATAGAAATTTTATAGTGCAATTTGCTTTTAAATAGCTCTGAGATAAAGCAAATATACCCTACATCTCAGACTAACTCTACTATTATCAAGTTTCCTCAAGAAGCAAAGAGGGCGACAGGCCCTGTAATTTGACATGCATTCCCAGCCTGCAAACTGATTCTTTTCAGTATAATGTCTCATGGCACTGTGGTGTTCAACTACGACACCCTGAAGCACTTTCGTTATTGATACTGACAGGAGATATGCCACTCTAACGGCACAGGAAAACCGCTGTGGCCTCAAAATAATAGCTGTTCACGAAGTTAGAGCAGTATACTTTTCAAAAAACCAGACAGCAATAGAGTTTACACAACTTGCAAAATCCAAATCTCAATTCAGACAGAAAATTTTAAGACTGTAAATAACAATTCTATCTGTACCTAATCTCCAAAACCCAGGTAAATCACTGCTGCTGGAGGGTACCCTCCACATTACAACTGCAAAACCTCAGTCAGGGGTTTTGTGTAAAGTTCATGAAGTGCCAGAAAGCACGCTCAGCTCGGTTACCGCCGTGTCCTCACTCATCTCTGCTCGCTAACGCCTGCTGCGCCATGTGGAGGCAACATGGTTCGGTCTGGGCTCGCAGGGGAACGGCTGCTGAGGAGGCGGCAGATACCCTCAACCTCGAGCGAAGGGAGTGCGCCGCCTGGCAATTTGCAGGACTGGGACTTGCTGTGGCAGGAAGCGCCTAGGGCAGCATAAAGCAGGCTGTAGGAAACGCAACGGAACTCTGAGGGGCACAGACCTTTGCTGCTGTGATGTCTCACGGAAAGTAAGAAAGCAGCTCTCCCGTCTAGGCATGACTGAATGGCCCCTATCCCCTGTCACCGCAGGGACACCAGGGCCTCTGAAGGCGGAAAGCCGCCTCCTACCGCGGCCCGGCCTAGCCGGCGGCCACGGCGGCAGTCTGGGGCCGCCCCCCGCCGCGGAGAGAGCTGCCACGCCGCCCCACGCACGGCCCCGGGGCCCCGCCACCCCCGTCGCGGCCGCCTGCCCTTCACGGGCCTCAGGGCTGCCAGAGATGCGCTGCCTCCGCGCCGTGCGCGCTCTTCTCTCCTTCCTCCCACCCCCGTGGCCTCGACGGCCTCGCGGTGGGGCGGGGAGCTCCGCATCGCATCGCACCGCACCGCACCGCTCCGCTCCGCTCCGCTCCTCACCCGCTCCCTCGGCTCCAGCCCCTTCGCGGGCCGGCGCTCACTGCAGAGGGCCGGCCGCCCGGCTCTTCTGCGGCCCTCACAGGCCCCGGAACGAAAGTATCGGGCTCGGCCGCCGCGGAGAGGAGGGGGCCGGAAGAGTGTGCCCGGGAGGGTGCTTTTCGGCGGGGAACGGTTGCTAGGGGCCCTTAGTGACGCTGAAGGGCCGCGTGACAGCCCCATGCGACAGACTGACTGACTGACTGACTGACTGACTGACTGACGGACTGACGGACTGACGGGGGGGCCTGAGGGCTCTTCTCCGCGGCGCGGTGCCTTCCTCTCCGCACGCCTCCGCGGCCAGCTGGCTGGCTGCGGCTCCGCGTTACCCCCCGGTAGAGGAGGACGGCTGGGAGCAGCCCGAGGCAGAGAGTGGCTCCTAACGGGTGGTCTCTAACATGGCATTTTGTGCTTATTTGACGGCCTCCCGCCCCGAACCATCTTTTCCACGTCTTGTGTCACAAAAACCTGAGCAGAAACCACATCCCGTGACCTGCAGGGGAGAAAGCCGCCCTTCCCAGCTGGTTTCCGTCCCAGGTTTTCCCAGCCCGCGTGAAATGTCCCCTACGCTTTACTCCCCTTGAGGCGTTTCCTCCGTGGGAGGTGGTACCGCCCCGCGGGGTCTGTCCGATGGGTAGAAGTGCCTGAAACCGTTGCGATGGGAGGCTGAAGCTTTTGTTTCACTCCCTTGTTAACTCCAGGAAAGCTAGATCACTTAGATTTTTTTACCCGTACTTTTTTTCCCCACCTAGTAGTATACGTACTAGGTAGTTTTTTCCCACCTAGTAGCATACTTAACGGTTGACACCAAGGGCTGGAAGAATTGCATTGCTGCATTCCTTTCTTGTTTTGCATCTCTCGCTAAATAGGACATGGGATCTTTTCTGTGGAATTCCTTGGCCTGGTTGAGGATGCTGCTCTACAGTAGCATTTACCCAATATTCAGTGTTCACTAACTGCATTTTTAGGTCGAAGTGACTAAACTAAAACAGTAATTTTGGTATAGAGAATATTTCTGTCGACTCAATGAAATAAAGTCTGTGATATATTAGTTGTAATAGCCTTAGGGGAAAAAGTTGACATTGTAGGCAGATTTTATGCCAAACTTTGATCTCAGTTACACCCCAAAAACCTCACTGACTTCAGTGATATTACATTCAGTGGCAGAGGATTTCTACCAGCATTCTGTTGTTACTTGTTTTGTTTTGACTTGATCCGTTTTTCATGCTAGCAGTATGTAATACATTGCAGTAGTAGGAAAAACAGGCTACATTTCACCATCCATATTTTTTTATCTCCTTATGCTGTGACAATATGTCTTGATGTGCAGTAGTTAATTATGTCGAAATAACAAAATGTTTATTGGACACAAAGAAGACTTTTATAATAGTTTCTAGAATTCTTTCTTGCCAAACTTAATTATAGTAGGTTTTGCTAAGTGTACCATCTTACATTGTTTGAATGATTTCTTTGGGTGCTTAATCCAGAACTTGTTGTTTGGGAACAAACAGAACCTGCTCATCATTTAAAAGCAGGCTCTGAAATCCGAATTACTCCTTTGTATGCTTTTATTCTATACAGTTATTTGCACAAAAGCTGTGATATTAACAAAACCATTTTTAGGGATGGTTGCTCTATCATTTTTGTTTGGGGTTCTTAATTTCAGAATTTACTAAAAAAGTAATTTTTTTCAAACTGGTATTTCTCACACTTGGTTTCTGCTCAGATGTTACGTGTAAAGTTTGAGTTTTCAATTATACTCAACTTAGAAGATACCAGTTGATTGATTTCAGTAAGACTTCTGCTAATCTGCAACCCTCACATTTCTTCCAACTTCTAAACAAAAACTCAATATGTAAGAAGAGAGCAGATTTGCCAGGTGATTGGACATTCACTTTATCTTTGGTATGTATTTTAGAAGGACATAAATAATAATAGTATAAATGTTTTGTGTGGAGGTACTGAGAAGAAAATGGAAGTTCTGCCTTTATCTTTCACATTTTTAGCACGTTGCTTGACATCTAAGAATGTGTAGTCTTCTGTTTATTGGAAGAAATTGCAATGAACATGCTCCATATATGCTATAGTGATAGCTTTGACTGTCAGTTTTAGTTATCTAAAGTTTAAATATTTGCTAATATATGTTATCTTAGGGTTTTTTAGGCATTCTGGTGAGAACAATTCTTACTGTATGTCAGCAGAAAATGCAAAAGCCTCCTTTTACTTTTGAAGAATTCTTACAGTCTCGAGATTTGGTGAGTCCAGCTACTTACTATTTTAACTGCCCATGCGTATGGTGAAGTGAACATGCAGGAGTTGGGTCCTGAGCAAAGCCATGTGAATGTAAATATTGAGAACTGAGTTTGAGCATAGATTGTATTTCCAAGACCCTCAGACAGTGGAAACTAAGAGGTTTGTAGAAATGGCAAACCTTGACGAGAGCAGCCTCTCTGTTGTTAACTTCCCGTTTTCTCAAAGCTAAACCATGGAGGTAAATTTTTGTCTGCTGTACCGTGATTTTCTATTGTTGGAAGCATGCTTGAGTGATGACACTGAATCAAGCATTGTTTAAAATATTTGATCAGTCCACAGCATTACTAACATAACAGAAAGTCCTGAACCCTGAGGTGAAAAGTTCTGATGAGTATGAAAAGGGGAATGGCTAGTTTGGCTTTTTAATGAGCTTTCTTTCTTTTCTTGTACTGATAAGACTGCTAGGGAGATCTTTGAATATGCCTTTGTATTTTGTAAAAGAATTTAATATAATGTGGATACCAGTGATTTGTCGAAATTACATTCTTTTTGGAGCAAACAGAACATTCCTTTTGACCTGCCTAGGTCAAAGTATTTGCAAGTATTGATTCACTCAAAGCCTTTAACTACAGAGCTATGAGAAAAATTGCCCTTTTGCTTTGAACCAGAACTTCTTCTCTCACAGGAACAAAGAAACAAAAAATATGTAGAAGTATTTTGATGGGTGGAACATTTCATTATAAAATTTAATTTTTTCTTTAAAAGGTATATTTTCAAGAGGAGCAATCTGACATAAAAATGGAAACATTTTAATTTGGGTTAATGTCAAAACAAAATATTAATATGTTTTAATTTTCTAATTGGTTTTACTCACCTCTTCCCTTTTAACCCTAAAATGAACATATGTGTATTAATAGTTTGCATTTCATTTGATTTTTTCTTAAAGAAATAATTTGTCTTGCTGTCCTGCTATTAAGATAGAACATGTCATTGTCTTTCAGCTAAACTAGAGGGTTTAAAATCACATTGAATACTCTGTATTAACACTTACTAAGTTATTTCAGGAAAGTGACCAATTTGATGATTAACTTCAAATGACTACCTTTAGTTTTAAAAATTTGCTCAAATATTTATGCTGCTAGTTTAAATTCTTTGCTAGATCAAGGAACAGAGCTTCTTCCTATGCTTCCAAGGCTGTTCTCAACAGATGGAAGGCATTACTGTCCTTTCCGAGAACTTAAATTGCACATGATTTTATTGGTCTCTTTAGAAACATAATAACCTTTTTTTTCTTGAGTTATCTCCTTTTCTAACTAAAAAAATTATAGTCTTTTTAATTACTCTGTGTATGCTATCATGGGCCTCACTGGCCTATTTCTGTTTTTCTGTCTTTTTGGGATGATGTAATAATCTCTGAATGCAGTACATGGGAGAGGAGGAAATCGCAGTCTATGTTAACAATGTTGCCAAAATTACAGATTCTTAGAAGGTATATGTAAAATGCATTTATACGGGTATCACAGTTCTTTATGCAAAATAAAGTTCACAGACTACCTAATTTAATCTTTGCATTTGTATCATTTTCAGAAATAACTATTTTTACTATGTACTGATTGCAGAAAGAGCGGCCAAGTCGTAGCTCTCTCGATGAGCCTTATTCTTTGGTGGATAAGTTACACAAATATTATTCCTTCAATGCTATATGTAAATATCTGTATGAACATGTTCCATTGAATGTCAGTCCACTTTCAGATTTGGAGAAGAGAATAAACACATGCATCACTGAACTAGAGAAACAAGCTGAAAAAATATTTTCATTACAGTGTGGACCAGCATATCTAGAGGAACATCTTACTGCCCTTGAACAGAGTAACTGACAGACATTGGCCCAGATAAGTGTTTACAGCTTTTCCTCAGTTTGCAAGTGTGAAGTGTCAAGTTTATAATTTAAAAAATTCTAATAAGCTGAAGTCCCAATTCTGCCTGGGTTTTAGGAACATTTTGTTTCAGGCCTAAGCAAAGTGCAGGCAAAAGTCTATGAAAACATGCTCTTCTCCACAGATCTTGGTGTTATAAAGGAAAGATGAGACATATAGAAAGACCAAAATGGTGATTTTTAAGCCTTCCAATCATTCCAGTGAGGCAGTAGGACTATACAGTGTATTAAGTTTTGTGCACATACACATTTAGATGTAGATCTAGTTATACAAAAAGTCTTTGCCTGATTAGAGCTTTTAATCAATAAAATCATCAATCCAGGCTCTATTTCTAGCTAAACCTTGCTAATATTTTTAAGACATTGCTGCTGAGCAAATTGGTGCAGAGGAAGTTCTGACTAGACAAGTGAGATGGGGAAAGCAAGGGTATATTACAGATTTTTAATTCTTTTTATGGATTAGACAAGACCAAATTTTCAAGTTTTTTCCTTGGATCCAGAAGTAGGATTACAACTATCTCTGTATGTTTGGGGGGGGAATCTTGTACTTTTTTTTCTTTAGGAGTAGTACTTCTTTTTTCTAAAGTACTTCTTTTTTCTAAAGAAGTACTTTTTTTCTTTATCTCTCCAAAGGTATTTTGTAGTTACCTAAAGTCTCAATTTTAGACCATTGCTCCTTATCTGAAGTATATTCACAGTTCATAGTATGAATTGTCTTAGCTGAAAATATTGTTTATATTATTGTGTGAAATAGCATTAATTATGAATTGAGTATTTAAACATTTTTGGGTTGCCAAATACATTGTTGAGGAGTCAAAAGGTAGAAATCTAGAGGTGAGCTTTTTTACGCTATGTGTGAAAAAAGTACACAGCATTCTGTCTTATGAATATGCTTTGAATTGGAAGTCAAAGAAATACCTCTGATACCAAACCAAGGGAAGGAAAAGTTTTGAGATTCACTCATTCAAGAGTCAGTCAATTTTTCTAAGACTACATTAATTTAAATATATTGGGTAATTGAAATTCCAAATTGGTGTGGTTTAGCCTCAGTCTAAAAGTAAGAAAACTCATGGGTTGAGATAAGAACATTTTAATGATTGAAATAGAATAAAATAATAATAATAAAATTGTAATGAAAAGGAAAACAATGAGAGAGAGAGAGAGAGAGAGGAATAAAACCCAAGGAAAAAAAACAAGTGATGCAACCACCTGCCAACTGACACCCAGCCCATCCCCAAGCAGCGATCACTGCCCCCCAGACAGCTCCCCACAGTTTATATACTGAGCATGACGTCCTATGGTATGGAATAGCCCTTTGGCCAGTTTGGCTGTGCCCCCTCCCAGCTTCTTGTGCACCTGGCAGAGCATGGGAAGCTGAAAAGTCCTTGCCTAGTGTAAGCACTGCTTAGCAACAACTAACACATCAGTGTGTTATCACATTATTCTCCTACTAAACCCAAAACACAGCACTATACCAGCTACTAGGAAGAAAATTAACTTTATCCCAGCCAAAACCAGGACACAAATACAGTGTAAATATGATCATTAGTTTTATTCATTTGGCATATTATGGTCAAATCTTTGGAGCCTAGTGTCTGGGACTTTCCAATGTGCTAGATGAGGGACTTGAAGGAGAACAAATGTGTCTCTGGTAGTTTGGAATGTCTTGATCCTGGTATTTCTTGGGTGTTGGTTAGACTTCAGGCATAACCAAGCATGAAGAGGTTCTTTATTTGAAATATTAATGTGAATACTGACAAAACTGGGCCTAAATTATTAATAACCCATTGAGTTAATATGTTAAGTGATTCAAAATTTTTAACATAAGGCCAGATCATACTTGTGATTTAGCTTATTAAAACTCAGTTAAAGTTTCTATTGAAGAAAATATTGAGATATGTAAAAATAGCAAATCCTTGTTAGATTCTTCTGAGACATCTCAGAAATTTGGCATGGGTTTAGTCATTTCTGATAGAAAATAAATTTTTGAGAAAGAAGAAACTCACAAGAAACAAACCTCGTCGAAGATTGAAGTGGTCATTTTGTGTAGTTTGACAGACTCTTAAGGGTAATAAAAGAAAGTAACTGCTAAAGACAGTATTTTTAGAAAAGGGGGTCACCAGCAAGTGAACACCGCTATTGTAGAATATTTTTTAAGTTTTACTTTAGAAAAAAATTGGTTATATGTTTGAAATAGTATTTTCTCATTGGAGCAGCTATTTAACACAAAGGGAACGTAATAATTAGCTTTAATTACTAAATGTTTTTATTTTCTTTTTAGAGCTATAACTACCCTTGTTTCAAGGTAAAACAACTTGCTTCCAAAAGACATTTGGAAGCTCCAAAGCTTTGGGACTTAGTTATAAAAGCTCAGCATTTCCAAGTATGTACTCTTTCTTTCAGTATCCTGAACAGAAGCTGCTGATAAAAAGTTACTGAAAATATTTGGACACATTCATCTTTGTGTTCCATTTTCATACTCCTTTTAGTATCACTATTAGCATTTCCTGAAGCTACAAAATTGACAAATCTAATGGTCATTTATTATTAGGAGCCCTTATAGTTGAAGGATTCTTCTTGCTGCCCTGCCCTTATGTCCTAGAGTTGACCAATAATTAAAGTACTGAAATAAGTAACATTAAACCAGTACTAAACTTGAAAAGAATTTCAAAAGTAAGGTAAACCCAGAATTAGAATGTAGAATATGTAATCTTATTGCAGTCCCCTTTGGCATATATGTTACACATCATCTTAAATTACATGATAAATTTTTTTTAAAATGTATCATTGAGTACACAGATCTGACAACGCTCAGGGCATAATTTAAGATTATGCAGTGAGATGATTATCTGTAACACCTGCATCTGATTTGCTGCAGGAATTGTAGGATCAGTAAAGTAGGATTTTGCAGCAAGTATGTAAAATATTTGAATGCTATTATGCAAATGAATTTCAAAGGATTTTCTTCTGTGGGTGATCATTCACTTTCACTCCACAGCTGGTGGGCGTGAACCTCAAAGTTGTGAAACCGATCCTGTAGGAGCAGTGTCAGACAAGGTCTGACAACATACTGAAGTACATACTCATGCCTCCCATCTGAAGGCGTGAAAAGTGAAGACATTCCTTATTTCTTTCATATGACCAACAGCAGCAAAAAGAAGCAGCTGGACACTGTAAGGGCTTCAATGTACACTGTTAATCAATGCTAGTTAACAGCTCTTGTTTGTCAGCCAAGGCAAGATTTATTTGATGATGGGCTGATTCCCTCAGTGTGTGTGCACCCATCTTTTACATGTCTGATGTGGGGTACTAATTATATGTAAAGATAAAGCTTTTGCACCTGCCCTTTGACCGAATTAGCCACAAAAATTGTAAATGACAGTTTAGAGTATTACTGCAACCCTAACCTTTCTGGTTTGATTTTTTACGCACTTCAGTGAGAATTAGCTATGGCTTTAAATACTTCAGTTACTTCACTAGCAGACAAATGAGAAGTCATAGTCTTTCCTTGTGAATTCAGTATTTTAAGTAACAGTTGAAAAAACATGGCTGATTTAGAGCTATGTCTCTCCTGTCTTTGTGATCTGCTTCAGGCAGTGATCCCTATTCCTGTGGCCAGTTAGTTGACTGGTAGGTCAGGGTAGCTTTCTCCTTGGGAAAGTCAGTTTGAGGCAGACTCAGAATTCATGGCACTATGAAAGACCAAGATGTATTATATTAGATTTTTTAATAACTTCCACTTGAAGTGGAAATGTGTAAGCTTTCATTAATACTTATTTTTAAAATGTAAATACTTAAGGTAATAAGATACAGATTAGATAAGCATACATACTTAGAGTATAAATTAGACCATAAGGAAAGAAGTAATTTATTTTATAAACAAATTTGACTTCTCACTAAAGAAACATTTAAAAAATTTGATAAGTAGCTATCCAAAATTAATTCCTTTATGCCGTAGGATCAGTAGGATTGCATTGGTACAGAAATATATATAAACAAGAGGAACAGATTCCTAACAGTCATGTGATCATAATTATCACCAACATAAAACAATCACTAATTTGTTACTGGTATCAGACGCTCTTAAATCGTGACTTTTGATCCATTTTGCATATTAAATTGTTGTTATTAATTGAAATAAAATTATTTTTATGACTTTTTTTGCAAATTAACCTATCATTAAATAGTATTATACAGAGTGAATTTCAAAATCTGTTAAAATAGTTACTAACTGATAAGACTGAAGAATATTGTAAATGTTATGTCACTTACATACTGCATTTTTCTGAATGAATTTTGACTGCTTCAGATTTATAAATGAAGGAAACTGTTAATTCCTGTCATTTGTCCAAGTCCAAATACTGTCAAGCTGACAAAAACAAGTTGTGCAGAGTGAAGAATAGATTTAAAATTCAGATTGTTGAGCAGCTTTGATAAACTCTCATGTTTAAATAGTGACCTGTTGATAGTGCTTGCTGCAAAACGTATGTGTGCACGAATGTAACATTTTTGAGAAAAAGTGTTTAAATACAAACAGAAGCATGCTTGTTGAAGTTGACAGTGAACTATCAATATACAGAAGTAATCACTAATCCTACAAAATATAAAATGTCATAATTTTTTTGCATAAAACCTAATGTCTTGGTACTCAAAGAATGGCTGTAGACCTTACTACTTGCACTGGATGAAAATCTTACGTGAATTTATCATCTACAGCTATTGCTGTTAGAGGCGTTTGTAATGCACTGCCAGAACCTGATGTAGGTTTCCGAAATGCCACATCTGTGTTTTTAAAAAAAAACGTTTGGAGGACTTATTTTAAAATTTTGTTTATTTGTGCTTAAATATGTGCAGATGTACCCAGATAAGCAAGATGCAAGGAATGTGGAAATCCTATTAGCACTTCTGCACACAGTTCTGGCACAGTTTAGAATCAATCCTCCTAATGTAAAAGGAAATAAGTTAATCCGGTGTCTTCATCTGCTTTGTTGTTGTGGTTATTTACAATATTTCTGTTCTTACATACTTTTAAATTATGTAACAAATTTAATGCAACAAGTATGACTTGCTGCCTTACTAATTTTGTATACCTTCATTTTTGTGTTTTAAATGTTAGATATTTAGACTTTTAGTCTTAGGTTTACTGAAAATTTAAAAAAACAGTAAAAAGTTGAGAGAGTTGCAGGTATCCAGCGAATCCAGATCAGTGCCTGTATTTTGACAACCTAATGTTGAGGTACCCAAAGAAGCTGCTTTTGTTCTTCTCAGTAAAAGCTAAGCATTTCCCCTGCACGTTTTTTTCCCTTTAGTATTTCTGCAAACTGAAAGAAGTTCCTATTTGTTTGTGGAACGTGTTCCAAATTAAAATCCTTGTACTTTTTACCTTTGTCTAGTTTTCATTTGTTTTGTGGTTGTAGGATTTTTTAAATCTCTGCATTCAGTGTAATGAATATTTTATTGTTGTTTAGACAGAAAAATGTTCTCAAAGTTTGGAGAAGTTTGTTTCTCTCAAAATCATCTTTTGCAGTGTTTCAGGATTCTTTTGGTGGTGGTTTCTCCAAAAGTTTAAGGTATAAATTAATTTCAAGCATTCTTAGATCTGTTATTATCAAACAAATAAGCTGCACATTCTGCAAGTATAAAAATGCAAGAGTTTTACTGATTAAGCTCAACTGCATCAAGTGTAGGCCCAAGACTAACTTTGCACGTAACTTTAAAAAGCAGTAGTTGAACTTATGAAGAACTAATTTAGTTAGCAGGTTTATACCATGAGGCTTAAAGTAAACCTTTAGATCAAATTGACTGTTTATTTTACTTTGCTTACTTTGTGTAATGGTGCTAGGATTTATAAAAGGTATGAGTTCGGAATATTTAGGTTAAGAACATAAATCAAAAGGGTATGGATTCTGTTACCTCAGGTGATCACTATGTTCTTTATTAAGAAGAGAAGGAAAATATTCATGTGGCAGGAGACTGTGATTATGTATACTGGCTTTGATTCAGTACAGCACTTAGATTCCATCTTAATTGTTGGCTGACAGACTTAACATATGCTTCAAATAATGCGTGTTCTTAAGTCCTATTCTGAATCAGGAACTACTGCATTATACTAAAAAAAATATATCTGTTAATACATTTAGAAGAACAATATATTGGAGTAAGAGGTGGAACTAATTTAAGAATATGTGTTTCAGTGGTATTCCTTTGTGTTGTCAATGCCTCACATCATAAGACAGATAAACATGAGTTTAATAATGCCATGCATCAGTATATTAGCACATAACTACATCTGAATTTATGCTGATACCTTTTTCCTGATTTTTTTCCCCTTTGAAACCTAACCAAGAAGATCAAGACCACTTGTTTGACAGAATTGCAGACTTCGTGGTACATTTTCTTTTTGTTCCCAGGGATGCTAAAGATGCTTTTTTTCAGGTAACAGTACAATTAGCCTTTTCAGTGATATATGGGTAGATGCTGTATTGCAGCTCATGAAAGTATTAACATGTCACATAAACCAATTTACATGTATCCGGATTGGAAGCATTTGGCTCCAAAAGAGAGCTGGAAGCACATGCATGTAAGTACCAGAGAGAGAACGATCCAATATGGTGAGGAAAAGCTAGAAATGATCATGGGCAATCAGAAGTGAATTTTTTTGGCTCATATAATGTGTGAATAGTAAAATTTAATTATAATATTAAAAGATGTGACTTGTTAAATATGTCTTGTTTTTAATTAAATATAATGATTAGTTAAATATTAACAAATAATACTTTATTCTGCATCCTAATTTTAACCCTAAGTGACTTGTTCAAAGTACATAATTTGTTGAAATCAGTATCCTCCAGTTCAGGCTTAACTGGGAACTTTGACTTATACATTGATTAAGCAAATTTTTGAGAAGTAAATTCCCCTATTGTTGATACAGTTACCTAATGTTTCACACAAATAAGAAAAGGTTGTACTACTTTTTTTTAGCAGAATGGCTTTGCAATTACTGCAGTTCACTTGAATATTTTTACATTAACTAAAAAAATTGTAATATGAAATCTCATTTGTAGCCTTTTTAGATACAGTACTATTCTTATTTTGGCAGGTATATCCTGATTGTTTGTCACAAGTCATTTATGTCGCTTTCTATGAAGCATTTCCTGAATTTATTAAATGCTTTGATAGCCATTTTAAGGATGGATTGGTAGACTTAATTTTTCAGTGGATATCAGTGGATATCAAAAAACTGGTAGATTTTTTTCCTTCTCCCTGAGACTTATTTTTTCCACACCACCAGGTCTGCATTTCAGTGAGAATCTATTGCTTTTTCCCCTGGTAATTATAAACATATATATACATACATAGAAAATTCAGTACTAGGAATACTATTGTCAAAGCTGACTTTCTCTGCTCAATAATAATAATGATGATGATGATATCTTAATTCTGACTGTTCATATATAAATATGGATAAATAGTTTAAAACACTAGCCTGGAAAGGAGACAAAGAATCTGAGCTGACTATCCATCGCATTATTTCTCTTTAAGGAAAAATAAAACTGGATCTGACATTTCAAAATTTTTTTGGCAAAGGCAGGTCAAATAAAGTATGTAACCTGATTTAATTGTTAAACTGTGCTGTCTAGATCTGTCCCGACAAACCTGTTTAGTAACCCACAGCTGACGCAGTGGAGGCATACTGCATTCTAATTATTTATTTGTGTAGGTTAGCTGGACTGGACCTCCCAGTCTTCAATCATGATGAAGTCTTACTGCACATATGAGACATTTCTGACAACCTGCTTGCGTTTCTATCTTTCTATCATGATACATGTTAGATCCAATTTTGGAACTGTTTCCATGTAAGATGATTGAGGATGAAGCTAGATTGGCATTTTTCAGTTGGATTTAATTATATATTTTTCCCCATTAAATTAAGCTCTGATGTCACTCGCTGTTTAAAAGCTTGTATGCTTCAGAGTTTGAGTGGATGGGAACTGATAATCTCTTTAGAGTTGGTATCAGGATGATACTGAAAAGAAATTATTGTATTTTTAAGGTTATATATAGGCTCTAATACAGTCCAATCATTGCCTTATTGCAGTAACGCTGTTCTGTAGTAGCTCTTTTAGCTGTAAAAGTACTTAACTATTGCAGAATTAGCCAGCAAGAATATAATCATACCCAGAGACATAACTTATAATTGAACTGATGAATGCAGATTTCATTTCACTGGTTTCTTTGTGATACTGTGTAGGAGAAGCATTCTGGAAGAATCTATGGTAAGCACATAAATACAGTCAGGAAGGAAGGGTCTTAAAATTCAGGCCCTAAGCAAAACTGTACTAATTCCTGGAAAAGCTGCTGAAGATAGTGAGGATATTTTTTTTGTTGTTAAAACAGAAGACTAGGAGATCTTCCTCAGTAACTATTTGTAGGTGGCCTTGAAGGTATCTCTCTATAAAAAATGGTCAATTTGTATACATATTCTTACAGGATTCAGACTGTACCTGTCCTATAAGTTTCTGTTGGAAGTCGTATTATATTACCATTAAATATCTGCATGTTTTAACAGTAACGGTTTATGATTTTTAGATTGTATATGTCATTTAATATCCATTCCAAAACTTAGATTTAGAGCAGATTTCTATCTTTAGTGCTCATTTATTTAGATTTCATGACAATGTGAATTTCATTATCCTGTATGTTGAAGCCTATTGACAAATGCAATAGGAATACGTTTTTGAAGTAGATATAAAATACAGAAATATTTTCTCAAAACCTTTCTCTGTGTCAGTCACTGTTTGTTGGGCAGAATTTTCTTTTTAGTTACAGACAGAGAAAATTGTATGTAGAAAAAGATCACCCCGAAAAATTTAATTTAGAGAAAGTTTACATACTTCAAAGTTGTATATGCACCAAACTCCAAATGGGCCTTTAACTTGGAAGAGCTGGGTAAACCCACAGTATACTCTGTAATGTGTAACACTATAAATAGATAATGGATAGAATTAACTGAAATTTAGTCAGACGAGAAAAAAATCCCAAGAAACTAGGAGACCACTGCTATGGCATAGATTCTACATCTGCATGAAACTTACAGTGTGGGAGCTGTGCAAAATTCTACTGGAATCAATATTGAAACCACTGAATAAAGTAAATTATGTGTTGCTGCCAGAATAATTCACAGCCTCAACAAAATATATGCAAATGTATTAAATTACCAGAACTGGAACAACCACAAAGTAAGGATATTCACCCATGTGCAAAACCAAGCAGAAGCAGAAGGGAGATAGCAAAAACTGTCCTGGTTGACTTTAAGTATATGAATATAATTATTTCAGTTAACAGGCTTGGATCCCAAGCCTAAAGTTGACCACGGGCATAAAAATTTGCACATTGGAGACAGGAAAGAAAGCAATTTTAATTTCATTTGGGAAGATTCATAAGGTGATTTTCAAAATTAACATAAACATTTTTCTAAATTAAATTTTTTATTTTCAGATCTAAAACCAAGGAAATGTGTATGGAAGAAATGGAATCTCAAAAGCTTTAAGGCTGCCACAGTAAATCATACCAGTAAAGATGCTACTGCTAACATACAAGCTAGTGGCATCTGGCAGTTCTACAGCAGCCAGTAAGTCTTGTAAATATTTTTAAACACATAATGCACATTACTTTATGCATTTTGGAATGAAACTTATAGTACATTGCAGAATCTAATTGTCAACATAAATTATTAGTAATATTTTTGTTTGTTTTGCACAAAATCAAAATGTTATAGCAATTAAAAATGAATTGTGGATATTGATTGACTCTAAACATATGTCCTCCCAATGTACTGATACTTCCATTTAATTAAGCTGTAAACAATATTACAAGGTATTTAAAGAAGCTGCTGATACTCAATCTGGTAAAATCCGATGGTTTTGATTTTTCAGTTCCTCTAATACTAATGATAGCTACTCTTTTTTCTACTCCTTTCGCTGGCACCTGGCTCTCATTTTCAGTATGTCTTGCATTCTAGTCTCTTAACTTCTACCTCTTTGTCTTCCCTGTCCTGATGGATCAGATCTTTGACTTCTTCTTTCACACTAGCCTGCTGTTCTTTGTCGTTGCTGCTATTTTAACATATTTTCTGAAGCTTTTTGTGCTGATGTTGCTTCTAGCTTGCTCCCTTTCTGAATGTTATCCAATGTTTTGTTTCTTCAAGCTAGCCAGCTGCTTCTGTCTTCCCCCTGCCTGAAATTACTGTTCTCCTTCTAACAACTACAGCCATCATTTTATGCTACCAATCTTTTCTTACTCCTTTTTATCTTCCTTCTGCCCCAACCATAACCAAACATTTTTACCCATCTTTGTCTTTTTTTCCCCATCCTTTTTTCCATGGGCTCGTATGCTTTTTCTGAATTTAAATCATTCCCCAGTCACCAAGGTAGGAAAACCTTATTTTTGTTGCAAAATAATTCAGAGGAAAATATCTGGGAGAAAACTCATAAATTTGCATCATAGGTGTCATTTAAGGCAGTGAAGTCTGTGATTCTTTGATTTTCCATTTTCTAGCATATAACTGGCTATATAAAATAGGGATATTCATTGCTAGTCTTAAAGATAAGCTGAAGAATGATTTTAGAAATTCTTTAGTGATGGAATCTACCTGAATGGGAAAAGATATGTCTGTGCAAATTTTCAAGGCTACTCACCCCACTCTGTTGATAACAGTCTTCCCACTCCCCAGCCCTTACCATTTTCAGTGATATCACTCTGACATGTTTTCTCTACAGTTATGTTAAATGCTTAGGAATAGATAGAGGGTTGTCTCTTGTATCTGTTAAGGAGAGAAGGTTTGGAACATGTTGTTCTCAGGAAATCCTGAATTAGTGAAGTACTGCAGACATGTCAGAGGAAGGGAAGTGTTAAGGCATGTGCCATGATTCCCACAAAGCTTTCTCTTGTAATGTAGATGTAAGAGAACTGTGTGGGTTTTTCCCAGTGGAACAGGCTATCTAAGCAAAGAGGAGAGTTGCTCTTGAGACCTAGCTGAAGGATTTGGTCTCTACAAATGAATACGGCTTTGTAGAATCTTTGTATGGATTGGCTACGCACATCTGTGGCTTAATAAAGTGAACTATCTTACTGTCATTATGTATTGCCTGTTAGCTTTCTTGAATAATTTTCCTTTTTTACTTTAGTATTTCTTTTCATGTACAATTAAAAGAAAGAAATGTGTTTTTTTTAAAGTTGAAAGTCAGTGTTACTCTTATCAAGTTACAGTCTTGAAAGGAAATTCTTGTTTACAGAATCCATTTTTCGTGTGTTGCTCAGTTTGCAGTACAGATTTTAGAACCAGAAATGTATCTATGTTTTTGAACAGAGGAACATTTGGGTTTAAAAAATAAGATGCTTTTACAAAACCTAAAACCAGTGGAAACATTTGCATGATTTTTATAAATTCCAATGGTTTTGTTCTGGTATAATCATATTTCCTTTTGGATCTTGGTCATTGTATTACTTTACTAGTAGTATATGAAAACAAGAATATGAAACCAAGTAGGAAGTGATTATTTGTGAAGCAGGTTCAGCAAATCACCTCAGCTGTTGGTTATAATAACACTTCTGACCTAATTGAGTCTGTTTTAATGACAGTCATTTCTGAAGTCACTGAAGCTATTGTTATCTTGATGTTTCTCTCCAAGATATAATGACTTGCTTTTTTCTATGACAATAAAATAAAAGGGAGAAGCCTTACTATTTTAGCTCTTCCTGTTAATATCCTATTCTGTGATCTATCTTATTGCTTTAGGCTTGCAGGACGCTCACAGTTTTGTTCAATAATCACTTGTTCTCTTTTATGACCACTGAGAAGTTAATTGTTTGTCCAGATCCACTTTGGTGCCTAGTTTTTGGTGAAATGAATAGGAATAGGGTGTATAGGCAAGTTAGCTGTCATATTAACATGTTGTGTCTTTTACACAAGAACTGAGTGTCCGTGGTTTCCAAATGTTCCCTTTCCTTTCCTCTAAAGGTCTCATCTGGTGTTCCTGTACTGTGCAATAATATCACAGCAACTCATAGAGACATAAACAAGCTAACCTTGTTAGCTAGCTTGAACAGAGATAACAATCTAACTATGACAGTATGGTGTCCTATGTAGCAACAGAAGTCACTATGAGTGTGGGTAGAAACAGCTACATCTCCTCTGCTGACCTGTGCCCTGTTGTGATTAGCATGGTAATTTAAAGCTAGTGTGTGTGTACGTTTAATGTTTTAGCAGCACGTACCAGACTCAAACTTCTTTTTCTTACTTATTGAATAGGACATTGAAAGTGGCTTGCTTAAAGTTATATCAGAAATCTGTAGCAGAACCAGGTTTCAAAGGCCAGTAGATGAACCATGAAAACTTAGCAGTCACTAGCCGATGACTTGACTCTTGTCCACCACAACTGGTGCTGTCCAAGGTAACAGTAAATTGTGTTTATGCTTAGACAGCCAGTTGTACTTGTAAAGGGAGTCAGTCATGAATTCTGATTAAAATTATACCACATAACATTATTATTATAAAAACATTTCTAGGGGTAATAAAGATATTACTGAATTAGTTGGAAGAATAGGGGGGTGATTCTTCCCCTCTACTCAGCACTGGTGACAACACACCTGGAGTACTGTGTTCAGTTCTGGGCTCCTTAGTACGAGAGAGACATAGACATACTGGAGAAAGTCTAATGAAGGGCCACAAAGATGATGAAGGGACTGGTGCATCTCTCCCATGAGGAAAGGCTGAGAGAGCTGGGACTGTTTAGCCTGGAGAAGAGAAGGCTAAGGGGGGATCTTATGAATGTATATAAATACCTGAAGGGAGGGTGCAAAAGAGGACTGAGCCAGGCTCTTTCCAGTGGTGCCCAGTGACAGGACAAGAGGCAATGGTCACAAACTGAAAGACAGGAGGTTCCATCTGAACATCAGGAAACACTTTTTTACTGTGAGGGTGACTGAGTATTGGCACAGGTTGTGCAGAGAGGTTGTGGAGTCTCTCTGCTTGGAGATATTAAAAAAAGTCTGGACATGGTCTTGGGCAACTGGCTCCAGGTGGCCCTGCTTGAGCAGGGTGGTTGGGCCAGATGACCACCAGAGGTCCCTTCCAACCTCAACCATTCTGTGATTCTGTGAATAAAGTGAGACAGGTATTCTTTTAAATAAAGGTGGGACAATGAAACATCTTCGATTGGAGTTCTTCCCTTCAGGAAGAGGGATATAGGCTGGAAGTAGTGCCTCTGCTGCTGTATAAAACCAGAAATATATAAATAAGACATTACATAAGGATTTGCAGGAGTTGTTCAGTTAACATCACACCATAGATATGTCAGTCCATTGTTGGCACATGGTCAGAAAACAGAGGTGCAAGCCAATGAAGACTGACTGGTCTGTAGAATAAGTGGTTTTCAGTGTTTGCTTTGCAAAGCTAGAAAAAAATTTTTTTGTCTTTTAGTCTTACAAAATTCTGAACATCCAGGTGACACAAATGCTTCCTAATTTCGCAGACTCTATTAGCTCCAGAAAGAGCTTAGTCTGCAGAGGACTGCGCCCTTAAAATTGACCAGCTGAACTCCTCAAAGATGGGGAAGCTGTGATATATGTAAAGGAAAGTTGTAATGAGTTTCACAAAGCTATCTGGGTACTAGGTGAGGCAAATACCTACTTTCATAATGTAGCTGAGCACACTAGAAATCTACTTCCTATTGAAATCCGTTGAACTTTGGCAGCCTACTTAACCTGACACCTTCAAGTTCTCACTAGGTACCAATATCCACCTTTTAGGTACCTGGTATCCTTTAAGATCTGTACTTCATTGAAGAATGCTCAGTGTTCAGACCTTTAACCATCTTTGCTAAAACACTATTTTAGAAATAATCTTAAAAGTAAGGATTCTTATTTGATATTGGACTTCAGTCTGAAAACACTGTAACCTTTAAGTGACAAGTTTATGCATCTTCATTTGAATTCCTCTGCTTTTCTGGTTAGCACTGAAGGAAAATAGTTTATTCTCATGAGGAACTAATTTCCTCTGAAATGAGTTCTTTTTTTTCCCCTCTGTGTTAAGAGTCAATCTTTTCAACTGCCAGGCCTCTAAGTAAAAGAGTTTTCTTAATGAAACAACCAATCTTGGTAAGCTAGGATCTGCCTTCTAAACAGAATTGAAGAAAATCTCCCTTTTTAGGTCTGGAATGTAACCTGTTACGGAATTTCAGTGTCTGGAATGCTTGAGATTTACAAGCTAGCTTTCCTCAGCCAGGTATTGTGAAGTTATTTACAGAGCTCAAGTTTTAACACTTGGTAGTTTTAATGCTATGTTGATTTTTTGTTGTTGCAAATCTTTATAATTGAATTCTGCAGTTGTATTTTACATAAGACTATGAATTTAAATGTATGGTGTTAAAAGGCTTTTTTAGAAATTTTGCTGTGTAAGTATCATTAAAGTTAATATAAATGTCATGTTAAAAACCTCATGAACTCCTTGAATATTTTCCTGTCTGAGTTTCTGCTTTAAAGACAGTCCTAATCTTCAAAATTATTCTAACAGCACAGAGAAGTTAGCTTTTTTTCCTGCTAATAAATTCACCTTCTCCCCTGTTTTAAGTAAACATATGATTTAAATAACTGTTCCCTTTTAAAACTCACCCAGTGATGTAAACAGTTGAATTTCTTTTTTTTTGTTGTTATTAAATGTTAAAAAAAGTATAATATTAGTTCTAAGTATGGATCTCACCTCTGATGATGACCGTTTCCCTAATTTGGGGAAAATCATCTAATCTGTCACTTTCATTTTCTATATATGTTAAAAGTTATGAAATTATTATGTTTTTTAAAAAGTTAGCGTTGAGGAGCTAGATTGCATATGCTTATGCAGTATTTAGACTACTTATACTGGTTGTTGAGTGCAGTGAAATACTGTTGTTCTCTTATTGATTTAACGTTAACTTACATTTTGCTTCAGCTCATTCAAAAAGAATATACAACTTTTCTTCAAAAAGTAATTTAAAACACAGACAAGTGTATTTTAATAATTACTCTATTGATTAGTCATTTAGTAATCTGATTATTACAGATGCTAAGCACAGCAGTGTTTTAAAGTACTTGCAACAGAACTAAAAGTGAGACCATATTGTACCATATCATGTCTTTTAAAGGTCATGGAAATTGTCCAGTTGTCATTTTTTATTGTGTTATGGAATGTATTTACACCGTTTTGCATACCTTTAACGACATACAAGTTATTATAGATGAACTATGAGGCAAATGTGTAATTATTGCTCTAACATGGAAAATGTGTTTTGTGTAGTTGTTCAAAGAGGTTGAACTGCACTCTAAATGGCTGTTTTAAGAAAAATAACTTTCAGATGGAATCATAGACTCATTTGGGTTGGAAGGGTGCTGCAAGTCTTTTGTCCAATATCGTGCTCAAAGTAGGGCCCACTCAATATTTTAGACTAATTTCCTTAGGGCTTTTTCCAGTCAGGTCTTGAATACCTCCAAGAATGGAGATTCTGCAATCTTCTGCGAGATTCCCCAGATGAAATTAGCTGATTTCTGTGTCACAGAGTATTTATCAGCACTAATACAAAAGATAAGTAAAGTAGAACCTTGTTAATTAAATTTAAAGAGCCTGCGTAATGGAGCAGTTTCTGGGAAATGTGAATGGTTATTGAAGGTGGCTAAATAGAATGGCTATTTAAACCACAGGATTATATTTCAGTTCTAAACCACAGTCTATTTACACTTTGTTGTATCTGTGGTAAACAAAGAAAAAAGCTAGATGAAAGCCAATGCATCTGAAGGAAAAACAAAGAAATTACAGTTGAGAGTGGCTTTTATAGCCCACTGTGTTTGGATTTTCTTGAACCTTTATTATTATAAAGGTTAGTAATGAGCCATACCCAGACAGGTATATCTGTTTCTTTTCATATGAACCTGTTTTCCTCCCACGTAGGATATTGCATGATTGATGTTAAGATTGGATTGTGATGCAATTGATATAAAAGGCTTTTGTGAGGATTTCTGACATCTATTTGAATAATACCTGTTAAAATCTAATAGATTTTTTTTTTGTCCTTATCTTTTAATAATTTGCTACTGTAGATCATCAGTATAAATTTTGTGATTATTATTCTCTGGTTTTAGCACTAAACTGTTTTTTTTTGAGACAGCTGAAAAGAAATATATTTTATTTCAGAAGAGATTTTCTAATTTAAAGATACTTGGAAAATTGCTCAACTGGGTTGATCTGATCTTGCTTTTCTATTCACCCTTTCCATTGGTACTGGAATAGAACAGCCCAGGGTATGTTCTAACCTTTAAGTCTGTTTGACTATTAAAATGCCAGAAGAAATGAAAGAGAAAGCATAAAAGAAAGGCAAAATACTGATTTTTCTGAAATACAGCCCCTCCTCTGCTAAGTCAACATAAGAAAGGTATTGCAACATGTAAGGCCATGTGACTGTGCTACTGAAGGATTGTATCATTTGCACTCAGGTGTCTTTTTGTGAACAATTCACTCATAGGATGCATTTCAGATATGAGAACTGTAAAACATAAAGCAGCCTTGGCTTACCTGATAATGATGGTAATATAGTGATCCATTAGATAAAGCATAGAGCAGTAAGAGCTAATTACCATTGGGGTTCAGGAATTGTTTGACTGTATTCCTGTATCCTTGAATTACACAGTCAAAAGAGCTTTAGAAAAGCTTGTCTGTATCTGGATTTAATTTCAAGCTTTTTTGGCATATATATTGGCATATATTAATGTGCATATTCACATTTTAATTCAAACTTCAGTAAAGCTTTTAAACACAATCTTAATGAGCTGTTGTTATTTTAATTTTTATTTCAAAGCTTCAACTAACCTAGTTTAGATCTAGAAACTTTTGCTAGTGTGTTAATGTTGATCATGAGTGTGAACTTTGTTTCAGTGTTTATATGTTCACAGAAAGTAGCACGAACAGTTATCAGCAAAAAAGTTTCTTTGATAGTACAGTCTACTGTGTTCAGTGAACAAGCAATAGATAAACTAGCAAAAGCACAGTAAAGGTTTACTGATGTAGCTGTATTGACAAATTTTTCTGCATAGAACCGTTGATGTTTGATATTAGCAAGTCAAAAATCATAAATGATTTCCAAATTATAGTATTTGTTAAACAAGTATTTTTTAAAAAAAGAAATATTTGTTGAAGAGAATTGTTGCCATTTTCTGAGAGTGCTGTTATAAAGAAAGTGTCTCATGTAGGAAAAAATGGTTGACTCTAGACACTTGTAATGAAAAGTAGAGCATTTAAGACCATTAGTAATTAACTTGACTCCGTCCCAGTCATCTAGCAGCTGTTTTAGCTAATTTTTTGGTGATCTTTATCTAAGCGCAATTATCACAATACCGAGAAAGCTTGTAGGCAAACTGAACAGAATGAAATTATACAATGCATTAGTCATGTAGGGCTTAGTTGAACACTTTAATAGCTAGAAAATTAAGATGTCTTTTCTTCATCAGGTCACACTGATTTTGGCTGAAGTTTGAAACTAGTCATATAGGCTCTTACATATTTCTGTATCTGTAAGTATAGGTTCTACCATCTGAGGCTTAATTCCAGTACCTGCTGGAACCGTAACCTTCTTTTACCTGGTGTAACTCTGAGCATGCTATTAAATTCAATTAGCAAGAGTATGTGGCAAAGATTTTTTACATTTTTGCATTGTTTCTTTTGAGATGTCCATTGTGCGATTTGCTGCAGGCTGTCATTTTTGTCTGCCATCCAATGTATGTTGGCAGGATGGTTGTGTACTAGTCTTTGTGTCTGGTCACAGAAAAAAATTCATGCATCTCAGCCAGACCATTTTGTTATTCCTTTAGAATTAAAAGCATATGAAACAGATGCAGCTTAATAAGTATTTTTTTTTTTATAAATAACATTTAAATAACTTAGAACAATAAAGTTCAAATACAACTTAAAATAAAGTTTAATGCTGTAACAACAGAAAAAGCATGTATAAGGATGGAAAAACAATATTGAAAGCTGTACGCCCTAACAGGAATTATACAAAAGATAGGATATGTTACATAAAAAACCTTAATATGTCTGAATTTTTGCTTCATCGCTATATAAAATGTTAATTTGTGAAAAGTGAGATGAAGTACATTATTTATTCCTATTCTTACTTTACATACACTATTTGAAACATCTTTTAGAGCAGCATTAGGTATTTGTTTCATTAATAGATAGGAACATTTTGTAGTAGAGTAAACTTAATTTTTCCAAACAAACTCTTTTATCTGAATACAACAATAAACATTTACAAGATTATATATTTTTTTTTCTGGTCATATAGTTTATGTATAGGATATCAGTTTCTTGGGGGAAGTATTTAAAATACTGCTCAGCCTCCACATTTACTATTGACTTGATAATCTGACAACTCATTCCAGCAGCCTTAAAGTCTGACATATTTTACACAACATTATCATCTGCTTATTATTATTATAGCAGCCATATTTAAGAAGCAGATAGGTTTTTTTAAATAAAATATTATCAGATAATCAAGTAATGACTTATTCTTCAGGGTAAATTAATTTAAGAAACTACCCAGTTACAATGACTAAGATAATGATTGTACAACTCTTTAGAATTTTTTACAACTTTTAGTTAGTAAATCTGGTTTTGTGTATATTTTCAAATCTTTTTCATGTAGTCTCTTAAAAATAAACATAAATGCGCAAGTCCAGCTTGTTCAGTTTCTCAGTAGTATTCCAGCCTCTCTTGATATCTTGTCAAATAGTCTTCTTAAAAATAATCTTCCTGCTGGAACTAGTTCTTTATAGATCATTTGTGATTAGGATATCGCCAGAGGAAGAAAGTGGGATGCTCTATGTTCTTTCTTTGTTTTTTTACCTTTCATGGGGACCCCTTTGTGGTTTAATGTAACAAACATCTCCTTTCCTTTGTGTGTCCATTTTGCAGAAGCATATGTATTATAATGGTTTTCTTCAATCAGTTCTATGAAGTTGCAGTCCTCATTGCATACTTTCTGTTGAGAGGAAATAATAAAACAGAGTAAAATAAGTACAAGTGATTTTTTAAATACTTAGATTAGGGAGAAGAATATGCATTATAAACCCCACATATTATTAATATTTTTAATAAATAAATTGGACTTCTGAAATCTGAGTATTGAATATTTTAGCTTTGTCTATTCCCCCTTAGTATTCCACATTTTTAAGAAGTATATAAGCTCTAAGCACTGAATTTATTAAATGGACATACAATTCTAGTATGGGATGTATGGGATAAGTACAGGATACATTTTAATTTGTTAGGAATCTATTTTATACAAACTATACAGATGCTACATCTAAAAATACATATCTTTAAGATTGTACATGATGATTGTACACACCAGAGAAGTTTGCATCCATACCTTTCCATAAAGTCTTCCTGACTTATTCATTGCCAGAAAGTATTCACTTTCCACTCCTTTGATTGCCACTATTCCAACTGCCACTGTTCGGATTTCTAGAATACCTGCAAAGGCACACAGTAAGGGCTGTAAAATGGTTGTTTGTTCTCCAGTCAACTTAGAAGGTTTAGTTGAACTAATATTCTGTAATACTTCTGTGTTTATTGAAAATCTGCACCAATTGTTCTTAGAAAACAGGGAAATTATGTATTTATTCATGTGAAGAAAGGGCTAGACTTTAAAAATCATCTGTATGTGATCATGTCTGCACACAACCACTTAAAAAAATTTATGGTGATAATTTTTAAGTATATACTGAAGTTGTGATATTAGTAGAAATAATTTTTCTATTTTCAAAGAATCAACGTATCTTAGAATTTATCAGGCTCAGGGTTTCATTTGGAAGAATTATAGACGTAGCCATCAAGGTTCACAGAATTTGTGTAAAGCCTTTATTTTGAAGGCTTGTGTAGCAGTATCATGTCCTTGAAAGAGTGTAAACCTTAGAACTTGCGAGTGATAGAAAACAGACCACAGTGTCTTAAATAAGATAAAGTATTTGCTTGACCTTTGTATGCTTTTATGACTGATCAGAGCTGTAAAGATACGTGTATTTGAAAATCATTAAAAGCTGCTCTGAGAACTTATTTATTCAAAACCAGAAAACATTTAGAATTGTTTTCTATAAATTATTTTCATGTCGCTGATGTACATCTGCAATAATTTTCTGTAGTCATTATGATACATTTACCTGCAACATAAAAAATATTCTTATGTTAATTAAAAAAAAAACAACTGAGCAAAGGCAGGAGGGTGGTGCAAGTTATTAAGGAACACCAGGTTGTTTTCAAGCTTAAATATTATTATTGTTTTAAGCAATAGTTTAGAGTTACTCAAACTTCTGAGTTTGAGCCATTTTCTTCCATACCGAGTCACCTACAGAACTGTGTGCAGTAGCATCTGTACTGTGACTCCTTCTCCAAAATAGGGTCTTTCAAAGCCAGCCAACTCTAGGCAAATTCTGATAGCTAAGCATGGGGGAGACAAGTGAGGGAGGGGAGAGAGAGGCTTGTGTTACATTATCTCCTGAAAGATGACTTTCCTCTTGAACAAAACATTTCCTTTTTTTCTCTTTCAAGTTTGTATTGACTCTTCACAGCCACCACACATGATACTAGTTTTTTTAGAAAGGCATTAAATATCTATGATATTTCTCCTTCCCTATACTTTTTTTAATATCCTGGTGTCCTTTGCTTTCTTTACTGTTCTGTTTTGCTTTCTTCCTTGATATTACTGATGTATCAGTCCTAGCCTGTATTGCTTACTTTTTGCTTCCTATTTTCCCTACCAGGAGATCAGTTACTTCTTCTCATGGTGTGTGCCCCGCTGGGCGTTCATCTCTGAACACTTATACTTCTGTACTTCTCTATAAAGCTAAGCCAACTTTAAGTAAAGCTTTTAGAATCCTTTGACAAGTTGCACTCTGCTGCAGGCCTAGCAACAATTCTCACAAAGGGTAATTTCTGACTGAAACTTACAAAAATTATATTAACTTTCATTTAAATTTCACTTTAGAAAAACCACAGTGAGGCTGAAAAACAGATGAACATCTGCATCTAGCCAAACAAAGAACATAACAGTGGAAGGGATCTCTGGGTCATCAAGTCCAGTGCTCTGCTAGCCTGGGAATTGCATCAGATAATTCTCTTTTCATAAACTTTGCCAATACTAAATTAGAGTTGTTATTTCTTTGCCCCCAGTGTTTCCGCCGAAGGCTGTTCCAGAGTTTGATTTATTTTAATGGCTAGAGACTCTGTAGTAATTTGCAATCTGCATTTTTTCAGCGACAGCTTATATCCATTTGTTCTTTTGCCTGTGCTGGCCATTAACTTGAGGAGAGCTTTTTTAAAAAATCTGTGTTTGAGTTTTCTATTTATACAGAATTAAAAAAATGAAAGATTCAAAATGACTTTTTAAAACAAGTCATGCTCATAGGAATTGAGATTTCCTTGAGTAAGCTGATGTTGGATGAAGTTACAGTAGTAAGAAATAGTACTGCTTTTAAAAAGGAAATGCCAAGAACTTTTGTCCAAGGCAATATTATTATTAGAATTTTTACATTATTTTTTAGCTTGGTTTTTTTTCTGAAGTAGATGGTGACATTCATACTAACTTGTAGGAATTATTTTATTTTGGTTTTGGGTACTTGTTTTTCTACTTTATTCTCAGTTGAAACATAAATGCCTTTCATGTGGAAACTTTACACTATCCATGTAGAATTTGGTATAGGATAGAAATTGGGGATATAAAAATATTTTATAAGCCTCCTGTATAGCAAATCTGAATGGCAAAATAAAATGTTATATATCAAAGCTATATTCTACTTATAATTTACAAGGGCACTATGTGTGGTAGATTTATTGTATTCAGCTCTTTACATGGTTTTTCATCTTATTTGTTAAAATCCCGTTGTGCATAAAAAGCAATGCATTTTAATTAAAGACAGATAATTTGATATTAATAAATTGTTATGCATATTCAGTACTATTTGCTTTATTATTATGTGCTTTTCACAATTTTAAGCAATTATGTACCTCCAGAATTAGGGCTACCTCTCACATAAATAACATTTGACACTGACTCAGAGGTGATATGAAATCCAAAGAATGTTTTAGGTCTTTGAATGGCACTGTTCTAAAGATACTCTGTCTGTGCATCTCTCCATAAAGTTTGGTGAGGGAACACCACATGAACTCTCAATAACTATGTCTCATTAAAAATGTCGTGATATTAGTAACGTTAAAGAGAAAGAAAAAAGACCACAGAGAGTTCAGTGGAAACAGAGCTTGTATATTCTTGATTCTTTGCTCAGAACATGTCTATCTCAGAATTATATGGCCTATCATAAACTGCATGTGCTCATTTTGCTGTTCCCAGTTCTAGATCATGTCTCATCTGTTCTGATGTGTCTTAATATATCCCCAAAGGAAAAACAAAGCATGAATTTTTCCCTTTTCAGCAAAGCATTTATTTGATTTAGGTCTCTGAGGCAGCATCTCACATGCACTTTTGTATCTGATGTGCAAGTGATTCATCACTGAGTTCTTCTCTCTATTTTAAGGTGTATGATACAAGTTCCTTAAGCAATAAGATGGCATATTGTAAGGTATGCCTTTTCTTCTTCCGGAGGCTGTGCCTCAGTAATTCTTCTGTTCATTCCAGAAATGTAGTATTGCTGCAATTCATTGCATATTTTTTTCTTTAAATTAAATAAATTATATAGGAAATGGACACACGATTTTTAGCAAACTGGGAAAAGTAAGACTTTACTGTGTAGTTAGAACTGTGATAGCTGATTTTAGCTGAGAACTTGATTTATGATCTTTCAGTATATAGTCTTTTGTATGGAACTCACTTGTTTTGTTAATTACAAAATGTCATGTACATACATGAATTTAAAATTTCTTCCTTTATGTAGAGAAACTATGGAAAGAGACTATTAAAGTTGAGAAGTCATACACTGAAAGTTTATTAGTTTATCAGTGTCAGCATTGCACTTGTATCACATGCTTAAATTTAGTATCCAATATCAGAGGTCTCTCACAGACCAGGAAGAATGATTTTTGAGTAATATTCAATTTAATACAGACAGAGATTTCTGTATTTCAACTTTTTTACAAGGTGCTTCTGAACAGACAAGATTTATAAGGTTACCAGCTTTTTCCTGCACACCTATGATGCGCTGCATAATTCTCAAAGACAAGTTCTTTGATGAACTACTAGTTAATGGAATCTTTAACACTTATAAACAACATAATCTCACTCTGAAAACCTCTAAACTACTTTTCTATTCTTTTAATACTCAGCTTGATATATAAACACTCAACACAAACTTCGAGGTTAAAGAGACATGTGGATAATGAAAATCACTGTCTCTTCCAATTATAATTTTATAACTTCTATTTAAATATAAAAATTAGCTTTTATATTATATCATAATTATAGTACCAAAGCAGGAAGTTCCTAAAGGATATACCAAAGAATAAAATAATAAATCCATAAAAGAGAGAAAGTAGGTTGTATTTTTCCCTCTTTGTTTCGTTTCCTTTCAGTATCCCTATTAAGCCAAGATATCACATTATATTACGCTATATGACATTATGGTCATATTGGTCTGTCTTTATTTTGTACGTGTTCCTGGTACTCAATCGCTGTAAGAGAAGTTACGTAATGGTAAATAGACACTAAGATGTGTTGTTGCAGATAGGAACCTAATCCATCAGTAGGTGTCAAGAGGTAATAAAACTGTTCAACCAGAATTTTGGCCAACTGCAGATATTTCCTGTTTCTTCTATACTTTCTGTAATCATCTGCTACTGGTGATTCTTGCCAACAGGATGTTGGGCTAAATTAAATTTGGATCTGAGCTGATATGGTTAACCTTATGCTCTTAGTGTATATGGTTTGTTATACAGTTGTGACTTACATTCAGCCAAGTCTGTGAATGTGATCTTTTAGTTAGTTTGGCTTTTTTTTAAAAAAAACCTCTTCTTTTTTCTTTTCCCTTTTGTTTTGACTAGCCAGGAACAACATTTGGTGTACTGGAAAGTAACCCAATAATCTCATTTTTCTATAAATGCAGAAAGAGCTTTGCTTCTAAGTAACTGATGGTATTAAAATCAATAACAAAACAGTAATATACTCTAAAGATTAGCTTTATAAGGATGGTAACCTGAGTTAAGCAAAACTCACCAAAGCTAAAGAGTGTCTTTTCTAGTATACCATTTTTGGCTGCCTTTAAGACATGAACTGAATTAAAACGTGTTAGTTTCATTGCTCCTCTATTGTGAACCTAAGTGTAGCTGAGCTTCAGTGTTCATGCTAATTCTTGTTAGCTGATTCATTGGAAGTAGGTAAATCTATATCCGTAGAAAAATGGTAATAGAAGTAAACCTACTATGTTATGTTATGTTTGTAGGCCATTTCATACATAAAGGCAAAAATTCTCTTCTCATTAAAGTGAATAGTAAGATTTCAGCTAACTCAGTAGAGCCAAGATTTTATCCCTAAGGTAGTTCCTTCACTGAGGCAGGAGAGGTATAGTAAGCTAAAATCTTTTCAGAAAAAAATCCACACAGAAATAGAGAAAAATGCTGAACAGGCACATGTGTGAGATTTGTCTGTACCAGTTTCGAAGTGTTAGTTTATGTAGCACCAGATACATCAGAGAAATGATAAAGAACTAAAATCTACAGTCAGAAGTTCTACTAAGGAAAGCCTCTTCTCCTCAGTTTAATAGTATATAATTCCTTGTCTTATATTAGCAAGGAATATATTACATTATATTCTTATGTGCTTCCTTTTGAAATAAAAAGTTCTAATCCTTTCAACCTCTCTTCATGAAAAGGAAAAAGTCACCAAGCTAGGATGGGAAAGAGAAAATTCTTTTATGTAGATTGTTTCATTTAAATACTCTTTTAATACTCTAATAACCAAAATTAGTTTAAAGACACGCTTAAATTGATAAGATGCTGATAATGAGAAGTTCAGAAGGTCAAACTTCAACAAGGTCTTAAATATCCTTGGTTTAAAAATAAAAATGTAAACTATGTTTTTCAGTTACTTTATCTAAAGCATCCACATAAAAGTTCGGAAGAGGTTTAAGAGAAGACTTGAATATACCACAAAGTAACTGGGAAAGAAATCAGATTAAAGCCAGAAAGAGGAAAAAAACCTGAAAATGGGCATACAAAATTGAAAACAACTGTAATTTCTATAAAATCAGCATGAAATTCCAAACAATTTTATATGGTTGCATGGTCAGTGTATCAAATGTAGCTTAAAATTCCTGTAGTGAATGAAGTTTCCTACAGAGCTGAAATTCTGTCCAGTGTATGTAAAAGACACTCAGCTGAGATGGGCTATAGTTTCTCTTTAGAAGAAGATGACTATGGATGCTGACAGCAGTCTTTTTAACCACTTGGTACAAATTAAATAACAGACAGTTGATATAAAATCCAGTAGAAAAAACCAAAGAAACAAAACAACCCTTTACGTTGACAAAACAGTTTTAGTGGGTGAAATATATATTGGGTTTTGGAGACAATTTACATAATAAATGAGGTGAGTTTCCTGGCATTCTGGTCTAGAATGACAGTTGCTCAGCCTGGAAGACAGGACAGTACCTCGGGCTGGAAATTTATGTAGAAAAATTGGCATTTAGCTACATCATTGATACAAAATTGAGAATTCTCATGTGAGATAATTCTTTCCTGGCAAGTGGTATTTGATAATTTTGGTTTTAATCACCTGATATTAAGTATCTTTTTCTGATTTAATTAATATTTTCACATTAACATTTTCATCTTCTTTTTGTTAAACTTTTTTTGCTTTTACAACACAATAACACTGTGACATTTTATTTGTTTTAACAAATCTTTGCTTTTGTTGCTACACAATCTGTTTACAGATTATATTAAACTAATTTCTAACTGTATGCAGCCATAGCTGAATAGGCAGAGTTTCTTTGTGTTTGCCCATAATATCCTCAAATAACAATATCCTACCTATAACAAAGTAGTGAGAACCTTGTGATTTAGCAAAATTGGGGCATTTTGTCTTTAATCATTTTGCAGCCAAGACGCTGAAAGAGCACTTACAATTCTTGCTTCTGAGAGCTGTAAGGAAACCAGTAAGTGCAGCACATTACTGAAGATCCAGCAGTTGGTAACAACCTGTCCAATGGGTCTTTGGAAGAGAAGAGAGAGCAGAACCACCAAGCTAGGTATCTTTTACATGCTAGGGAACTGCCCCAATACGTTGGGTGATAAGTTTGTTCAGGAAGATTTCGGAAGAGGTTTTAAAGTACGCATTGTGTTCAGTCCCTCATCAGCTGGCTCTTTTTCCAAACATTTCATATGTTGCCAATATCCCCTCAAAAACAACATAATGTTTCTGGTCATTGCTCCTTGATTTGTTAGTATCAGAGTTTCTGCAGACATTAATTCAAAGAGAAATTTTGGCATCCATTACATTTTTCAGGAAGGCCCACAGCAATTTCATCCCAGCATTTTTCTGTTCTGTCAGGTATAGATGTGATGAGAAAATGTTTAATGGTAAGATGGAAACTGCTAAGAAGACTTCTGTAGTATTCTAAATACTGGAAAGAAGGGAAGGAGGAGAAAAGGAAAAGTATGTTTTTTAAGGAAAGACAAGCAAAAACAAATGTCCAGAAGCTAGTTGTTATTTTACATTCTTATTATTTCCTTTTTAAAAAATAGCTAACAGATAATATAACTAATGCTGATTTTTAAATTATTCTAAAAGCTTTACAATACCAAATTCTGTGTGATATTTACAGCACTTTATTTCTTGTGGCCTCTCTGTGCACTGAAGTCGAAAAAAACAGTCTGTTGCTGATTTTTAGGGGTAGGGAGGCTGGCACTGACAGTTAAGCACTTGTGAGGAACGTGTTTGCGAAACACCCTTTCTTAGGCAGAATTGTCTTAAGATAAAGTATGTGGAATCTCAAATAGGGAAAGGGTCGCAGAAAAGACTTGGATGGAGAATAAGTCAAAACAGAAAGAAACTTCTAAATTTCACTAACTTGTGTTTCTAATTAATTAAATTTGGAGCACATACTTATGAATTCAAGTGACCTTTGCAGATGATTCAAGGCCAAGAAAAATGCTCTTGTCATTGCTTACAAGACAGTGTTTAATGGTATCTAATGTAACTTTTACTTTTGTTCTGGGATTTAATAAGTTAATGTTTGTGCCTCTTAAAGCAAGAAAATAAAAATCACGATGGTCAATTATACAGTATTTTGGAAAACTTTCATGGTGTTATTAGTGTGTGCGTGCATTTGGTGAGCCAGCACAGTAAATACATTCATTAGCTGGCTTATTACACTTGAAATGTTTTTCCAGAGGAGTCTATCAGTATTTGTTTTCTGAAAGTAAATGAATACTTTCATTGGATAATTTTGTAAGTCATTGGTTTCAGGAAACATTACCCCTTTCTATATCTTTTTAAAAAATAGTGTGTATATTGTGAAGTATTTGTTTGTGCTTAAGTTATTTTGATTCTTAAAATATTTTTAAATGGATGTATCTTAAAGTTCATTTTTAGGTAAAGCAATTTGTGTGCTCATTCTCTCTCAAATATAAAATCTAATCGTAAAAAATTTACTGCAAATTAAGAAAAAAGTTATTAATTTAAGAGATATTGTGATATGATTTAATTCTTTTTTTACCCTTCCCCATTACTAAATTACAATTGATAGAAAGTAGAATTTGCATTTGTATTTTGTACTTTCCTTAGCAAGAGAGTGAAAGAGTTTCCCAGATGGTACATCATAGAACTTATGTTCATAAGCTTTGTAAGTAGAAATAGATATACAAGTATATGTTATAATGGTTTTCAAAGCGGAGATGAGATTGTCTCCACCCCAGGAATTTTCTGTCTATGGATATGATTTTAATAAACAATTGATTACGGTAACAGAAAACAAGCTGATACATACATTCGCTACCACTTTCTTTTTTTAACTGTCATATATTTGCTTCTCCTTGTGATACTCAGAATTTGGGTTTATGGCATAAACACATATAAAATATGTTGTTATTTACAGCATGGACCGATACGAAAGGCTAAAAAAGCTTTTATTTAGAGGCTTTGTGCTGTATCCATGCGTGCATTTGCTGTGCATGTGGAGACTATCTGAAGCACTCTAGATATGAATATGACTGTAAAAATGATCTGCACATAAACAATGGATCTGTCAAGGATTTTCAGTAGAACAGTTGAAGCTACTGCTTCAGTGAGGTGCCAGACATCTGGATATCATGGACAAATATTCAAAGCACTCAAAACTCCTGGTTTTGTCCCATGTGTAATTTCCAAGCAGGAAAAATTGTAGTTGTCTGAGAAAACATGATTAACAATAGAGAGATATTCCTTGAGGACTTGATGCAGCATATTGTTCAAGCATCCCCAAGCAGCAGAATTTGCTTATAAGATTTAGTTCGTGTGCAGAACATGTTTGATTAAGCATAAGTAGCTGATGTTTAATTAACTTTTTGCAATTCATTGGGCACAAAAACAGTAGGCATATTGTATTTAAAAAAATCAACTAATTGCTTAACAGAAGTCCATCAAAGTATTTTTTGTACTTCGGTGGCTTTTCATTTATTAATAATTTTAAAGATTCCTTACGTGACATTACATTATCCATAAATTTATCCACTGTTTGCCAGTCCTACAAACTGATTAATACATGCATTTCTAGATAGAACAACTTCATAATAAACCATCATCCTGGTGCTATTCAACAGCTGGCAGATAAGTTAGTTATGGAATTTGAGCCATGTCAAGGTTTCTTAAAGAAACTGCTAACTTGATAACTCTGTGAAGATAGTATAAAACATGCAAGATGAGAACCAAACAGAAGAGAGAAGATACAACAGGGAACTAAAATGACTGGTTAGAAATGCTGTTATTTTACTTAAAAGATCTATTCTTTGCATGTGTACTTGGACTTGTGGGTGTTTATGACAGAAAAGGAAGGAGTAATCCGAGTTCCACTCTTAAGTCTGTGTTGTTCAATGTATTTACACAGTTTCATATGCATCATCAAATGTACAATCTGGCCTTCTGAATATGTATTACTGGTACCACAGCATGAAACGAACAGTCTAGTTTGAACTCCCGCATTGATGTTTAGGAAATACACCTTCCTTTTTATTTACAAACTTACCACATTTGATCTGCAGTGGGAAATATTAAAAGCCATAATACCTTTTCTAGTTATTTTTCAAAGTGAATAAATGTAAAGCAGTGCTCATCAGTTTACAACACTCAGTAAAGCTCACCTCCACTAATTACTGTAGTGAGGATTTCAGTGACAATATTGCAAAGAATTATTGCTGAAGAGAAATAGCTTAGAATTTCTGAGTATTTTTCCTTATTGTACAACCTGTTTGGCCTCAGTTTTATCTCTCTGCTAATGTTGGTGAGCTAAATAGGTTTTTAAGTCAAATGCTTCATTCTTCATTGAAAATGGTAGCATAATAAGAATTGGTCTAGGATATTCTGACTCTAAATTGCCTTCTCTCCTTCTGTGTATGTCTCTTCGGAACATTAGCACTTTGGACCACTGACTTTCCAATATTTCTCTTGATTTGATCTTCAAAACCAAAAGGGTGTGACATTTTTCACTGAAGTAGATTGTAAAACTATGGAACTTTGCAATTTAGAGGTCTGACTTGTGAATAGCAGTATATAGTAACAACTGAATAACATGCTGCCCCAGGCAGTCATTCACTTGTGAATTTCTCATTAAACTTATTAGAACACTTCACTTTGCTGATCTCCACTGTGCATTTCATATAAATATTTTCTTGATCAGCCTCTTACACAGCACGTAGTCATTTCTCATTTTTGCAGGAAACTACATTTCCCTCCAATAAAAATTGCCTTGGAGCTAAACATATGGTTATAATGAAAAATAATATTATTTTTTAGAATTAATAGTGTCATGTAAAATCCAAGTCTTAATCTTCAGTCTGAAAAAGTACTCTCTTATTACAGCATTAATAATTTACTGATATTAAAAATGGAAAAAAGAGTGGAATGACTGTTTACAAAATGTAATTGTTTCCAAGCAGTAAGAAAATTAATGATTTAATAGTTTAGAGCTAAACTTGTACAACAAATACTTTCCCTACAGCTCAGATGAAGGATATTTCTAGTATTTAAATCTTTTGTGCCAGTTTCACTAGGATAAATGATCTTTTCAAGCTTTGCAGACTTTTAGAATCTAGCTTCAAAATAGCAAAAGTAAATGTAAAACACCGCTAATTAACCTTTTCACCGCAAAATGAGATACATCCATTTAGTGGTGCAAAACTTCCCAAATTTAGAGTTTCAGTGCCTACAGCTATTTTGATTATCTGAAACTTGGAAAATTCCACATAGGACCAGAGCCTCCTGTCTCTCCAAATTCTTCTGTAATGCAAAAGTCTTTAAATATATTAATTTGTTCTTTGATATTTGTTACTATGCTATTTTGTGTTTTCATCTAGTAAAGAGCTGGTGTTTTGGTGTCTTGCCCCAGCATCATTGCTGCTTAAATTTCCTTCCCTCTTTCCTGGGTAGAATTAGTGATCATAGTTGACATAAAATTAGTCATGTCACTTCTATGGAAGACTTTTTCTTCTGTTTTTCTAAGGAAAACAGGAGTGCATATTCACATACCTTTTCTGTGTACAAGAAATCAAATGATTCATTATCTGAATTGTATTCTGAAGAACTTCAGTTCCAGGTGCACTTCATGTGCTATTATGGCTTATCAACTGTACAAGCTGGCTGCAGGCAGTTGCAAAGATGGCATAAATATAGCACGGCACTGTGTGCTGGACTTACTCAGTTAAAGGGGGCAAAAATACATCTAAGACAGAATGTGTTCCTTTTATATGAAGTATTCCCTCACTCTCAAGGTCTAGCTTTTTCATACTGCGTATTGTGCTGTCTCCAGCTGTTCCTGTGGCAGCTTTTCTGGTCCCTGAAACAGGCTTGACAGAAGGAATAGCAGAGCCGTATTCTGGGGACAAACCGAATCTAAGAACTGCCTTCCTGTTCTTTCAGGATAATTTAGAATTATACATGTTGACAAACATTACTAAAAGCTATTATTAAATGCTCATAGAATGATCATAATTACATTCTCAGTGCTGAAAACTGTATTATCTGTTTAAATATAAAGTAAAATGCATTTTTAATAGTGAAAATGTTCCCAGATGTAGCTAATAACCAAATTATTTAAAATAAGTAAAATTCTGAAAGTGGACACATAAGAAAGAAGGTGGATGCAGTATTCCAGAGCTTGAATGTATACTTAGGGGCCTCTGGCATAGGAGCAAATAGTTTTAAATTATTTGAAATTTTGGACAGTAAAATTTTGTTTCACACAGTTAAGAGAGCATTTCATTCATAAACACTGCAATCCCTATTGCAAGAGATAGACATCTTTTCCCACTCGAAGTAGCTATGTAAAATGTAGGGCAAGCACTACCCAACAGAATATGTTTTAGTTCAATTTCCAACTCAGATCTGCTACTTGGTGCAGGAACAGCTGAAGCCAGATATCTAAATATATCAATTACAGCATCTACAAGAACACAAGCAGGCAGTACGTAATTCCTTTCAAGGCACAAAATGCAAGAAGCTGCTAAGAAAATCATACTAACCCCTTGCTGCACCACAGAGTGGAAATTGATAGAAACCATCTGGCTCACTCTTTCTGCCTTCAAAACACTACTGGACATATATTTATATGATATAGTCTCTCAAACTGTTCTGGTTTGCTGCTGACAAATAATTTAGATTTAGTTGAGCTTTCAAAATCTATGTGAGACCAAACACTGAAATACAAACTAATAGAAGGAGAAAATTAAAAACCCCTCAAAATCTAAAGCAATCTAATCATTTAGTCCAATTCTGAGAAATAAAATGGGATTTTTGTACCTGATGTTTCTCCTGTCTTGATCAGTATATGGATCCAAATGTGTGTCAATTATCCAATAATCTTGGGGTTGGTTTTTTTTCAAATAGCTTAATAATTCCTTGTCTTAATTTTGCTTAATGTCACTAATTTAGTTCTAGTTACACACTTTTTACCAGTCTAAAAATTTTGTCTAAGATGCAAGCCTAACTTTCGGGAAATCAATAGAATATTTGCCATTACACGCAAGCCTAACTTTCAGGAAATCAATAGAATATTTGCCATTACACACAGGCAGCACTTTGAAACCTGTCTCTTTGTTTACATGATCAGATATTTATAAATGTGCTACTCTCATCCAGTTAATTTTTAGTTGTCTTCTAGCTTTACAATTCCGTATCAAAACTGAGAAAAACAGCAGCATCAGCAGCAGTGGAGAAAATTGTTCCTCTGATTCAGGACCAATTGCTGTTACTAGAGCAAATATACTATGGGAGCTGTAGCCAAATTTCTCTTTTATTTTGTATTTATTTGTGTGATTTTTAATCTGCCTTTTTAAATTCAGCTGAATTATCCAGTTTGAAAATTGGAGGTGGGGGTGGGGTGTCGGTGTTGACTTCAAATGCTAGGACGTAGAGGAAATCAGCTGTTAACGATTTTGAGTTTGATGATACAAATATTTGTGCACACAGTTTTGCCCATGGATATTTTTTGCCCATTTTTGCCCATTAGTATCAGGAAGTCAGTGAGAAAACTATTGCAACTAGTGTCATGTAAATATTTTCTAGAGTCCACAGGCTTACCGTGCTTTGCTTTTCTCAAGTGTTACACAGAAATAGTGTCCTAGGTTTTTAGTGAAAGGTACTTGTACCCTAAAAGTAGAAAGGACTCTAGAACTAAGGGCTGCACACATTCCAGTGTGTTGTGATAGAATAGTATGATGTTACCTTCTGAGGAGAAGTTATCAGTCATAGCTAAAATGTAAAGTCATGGAATAAAGATAACAGTACTGAACAATTAACAGAGCATAGGATTAGCCAAATTATATGAAAAGTTTCTTTAAACTTTTTTATTAACTTTAACACATTTTTATTATGTCATTGGTTTGTACACAACCCAGTTTCCCATTGCTTCTGTTCTAATTTTTATATCCCCATGTGTGAATCAGTGCAGTTATGTTTATTTAAATTAAATTATCATTGTTTATATCACCTAAAGATATATAAAAGGAACATATAAAAGGGAAACTATGAAGTTAGAAAGCTGCCTCAGGTTGTTATCCACTGTTCCTTTGCGTTATCACCAATAACCCCACCTACAGGCTAGTTTAAAAGGAGGATTTTCATATATATCTAATGCTGCTTAACTCCACCTGTAGTTACTGAAACATTCTTAAAAACCTAGCCCTTAGTGACTTAGAAGATCAAGTCTCTTAACAACATTATTTAAACATTTTGACAGAAATAGCCCTAAAACAATTAAATTAAATTTAAAAACGTTAGTAAAATCGGCATGCCGTAACAGTCATCTCTCAACTAACCAGAGGAAAGTATTTAAAATGTGAAAGAAACTACTTCACTTTCTTTACCAACTAAGGAAAGTTTCTTGTGGCCCTGAACTGCATAAGGAAGGATGCGAGCTCTCCTGTGCCTGTGAACTGCAGTAGTTAGTTTTCTTGGATCTCAGAGCACATAGGTACTACTATATCACTATATGGTGACTGTTTATAATAAAGTTATCTGTGACCAGTCTGTTAAAGGATTTAATATCTTAAATTCAGATCCATCCTGGCAGCCATATTATTATATTGGCAGAATTCCAAATTTCCATCTCTGACAATAATCGAACAACCTGTTTGATAGACTACAGTGCAGTGCACTGGCATAAGCATAAAGACATACTTTTCTCTTGATCTTGAGACAAATGGAAGATTTCATACCACTCAAGCATTTGATAACAGCTTCAGACAGGGGCCTTTGGAAATGCTTCACTTTTCAATTTCTCTGCTACAATTCGCATAATTCTTATTTTGCTTTTATATGTATTGGTGTCATGAAGTTTTGATGAGCTCCATGGAAGTAATACATAAGCAATCTGTAGCAGAATGTATGGACCCCTTTAAAATCTGGAAAACAGCTGGTCTATGATTTGTAGATGTTTGAAAACATGCATTTCAGCTAATGGGCTTAAACAAGGACCTTGTTCAAGCAGGGAAGAGTAAAACGTTCTCTGTAAGGAAGCAGAGTAACATGGTAGATTTCTTCCATAGGTTCATAGAGCTAGAGGACTCAGATAAAGGTTAGTGAGTTTTTAATATTAGACTATGGGCTGGGTAGCAGAAGCTATATGTGCAAATAAAGGGTTTGCAGCTCTTACATTTTTATTTTGTGGAGGATTTGCATTAAGCTTGTATAATTTTGTGATTGGGAGACTCAGTTTGCAGGCCTTTTTTGATTCTGTATTGTATTTATGATCATTTCTACTCCTTATAGTACTGTTCTCTCCTAGTGTTTGTAACATAAAGTAAAAGAAAAGTTACTGTGTAACATTGAACTCAGCAGGAAATTTTAGAACTGCCTTGAAGACCATGAAGTTACAACAGCACAGAGCTTGGCTGTACCCATAGTGGTATGTTCCAAAATATATACAAAAAACCTGTTCTTGGTAAAGAATTTGCTGTGCTTTTTGCTCTGACTGAAACAATTATGGCTATTCCAAGCACTTATAGTGGTGAAGAAACCTTTTCTTTCTTTGCGTAAAATATTCCTGACTTCAGCTGTATTGCAACAAGGAGGTGGAGAAAAAGTACCAAAGTTGACTGAGAAGATGATTGGTTTTTACAACACAAAATGAAACAAAGTGCTTCTGCTGTGCTTAACTTGGTCTTGTTGCACCACCTTAATTCCTCCATGACTACCAATGTATTCTTGATTCATATGTGAATACAAATGTTATATGCTAGGGAAAATTTTACAAAAATAGATTATATTTCTACTATTAAATATATTTTCAGTATAAATAATGCAATCAGTTTCTACTCAGTATAGAAATGTGGATCTGTGGTTTTCATATAGCTCCAAAAAACTTAGAATAAACTTTCATTTATGTCTTTCATACAGAAATATAAATTTGCACATATATTTGAAAAGTAATAGCTAACTATTTTTCAAGTTGAATATCCTAAATTGGGTATATTCTGGTGTATTGTGCTCTTAAGTCCGTGTCTTGAGCAGAATAAATAGAGATAGCAATATTACTCCTAGATAGATGTTGGTAAGGTACAGATAAGTCATTCTGACTTGAAAGTCAGGAAGAGATTAATGGTGGAACAGGATTTTCATTTTTCTTTATACCCAGTCTGTATCACCAATGTTATGAAACCGTATCTTAAAGTAAAAGCACATGGATTTGCAGAAGCAATAGTTATTATTTGGCATCTTTTAAATTAAGTCTTTAAGCCATTGATAGGCATTAGTAACAAAACTCGTACTGATTTCAGTAGAGCCAGGCTTTTACAAATGGCATATATTCGTCTCTTTCCTAATATGGGTCTTTCAACTCTTGAGCAAACTTTTCCTAATGAATCACAGGGTTAGATAGCTTTTCCACTAGTCAGTAACTTAACTCCTCCACCGCTGTGCAATGTTTTTTACTTTCAACAGCAACTATTTAGACTATTAATGATAGTTCTCTATAGTTCATCGGTAAGTCAATATGAATAGAACAGCCATCTTTTGACTGTATGTTGGAAAGACAGCTAATGCTGTACTTCTCAACAATTACTTTCTCATGTTGATTACATCTCTGTGTTGTTGAGAATGTATTTCAATCAAATACAAAGCACACAGAGAAGGAAATATTTTTTTCATGTAGAAATCTATGTTAATGAAACAAATATGGCACAGTCTGACAGGGCTCAAGTCAGACTGTTTTTGTACAATACCACCTGTGGGATAAATTGCAGCACATGTGATTACAATAGATGATGTCTATATAATTCTTTAGGGACCCACTAACAGAGGCTAGTTTGGGATGCCACTGCCAGATAGCTGTTAAGAGGAAAACAAAGAAAGAAACCATGTCACGATGATGGGTCTGGAGACAGAAAAGAGTAAATTCATGAAACAGGAGCTATAACTCGCAACTCTACTTTGCTAAGCTGAGTTCAACTGAAAGTACCCATAACTGCATTGTTGAAGTATGAACGAGAAGAAAATATAATAAGTTGTGATCCAAACCCATCGATATTTACAGTGCTGTATACAGGCAGAAATATCCTGCATTTTCCTGCATCACCTACAGTGGGGTTAGGATACATTCTAGTTTTGGAATGCATGTAGATAATTGTTTGGGGAAATAAGCATGATTACTTTCGTGTGCAATTTGTACAAAACTAAAGTTTGTTAAATATTCTCATATATGGATAAGGATACCCCAACCAAAATGGTATCACAGACGGAAAAAAGTGAACAGCTAATGTGAAGAGGGAGAAAGGAAAGAAATATTTTTGTAATGGCAGTCATATATTTTAATTTAGCCCTAGCAGGAAAAAAAAAAGTGTATCTTATTGATAAAATACGATCACTGACAAGTGATTAGGAGAAAGTCAGGAAATACGGGTTCTATTATTTATTTTGTCTCACACAGTTGCATAACGGCGGCTACTTGCACGCTTTTGAAAATATAATCTGAAGCGATTTAGAAATGTAAGTACCATATATATGCTATGGGGTTTAGGCTTAAGTATTGCTTTTTGAAGTGTAACTTGAAATGTCCCTTGAGTACTTGTCAGCACTTTTAGAAAATTGTCTCTGGGATGTCTACAGATCCTGTCTGAATAGGACAATGTACAGAATACCTACTCGTGTTTATGAAATATTTTGTTATAGATGAAGAAAAAGTGAGATTAGTACTTAGTCTTATTTTGGCAAAGATAGGTATTTATTACATTCCAATTGTTAAACAGTTCTGAATAATTTCTCCAATAATTTCTCACAATAATTATGGTAAATATATCTTCTATCACTAAATCATTTTCTGCTTAAATGATATAGCCATTGGAACTCAGCACATTCTCTTAAATAATCTGGTTCGATCAGAGCTAGGCTGTTCACCACCTTACTAAATTAGGGGGTTTATACCTCATATGTTATGAATCACCTGAAAAATTCAGCTTTTGGTCTAGTTTGGTGTAATGCTAGTTTTATGATTTTGGTATAGACTGGTTTTGCTTCCAGTGTTCCTTCTGGATGAAACTGCCAGTCCAGAAATTCTCATTCAATCATTCAGAACGTGTCCTAGAACAATATGATTAAAATAGATGAATTCAAATTCAAAACACTTAGCTAAAAAAAAATAACAGAGCATGATTTCCTTGAAAGATGTGGTAACAGTTTCCTAGAAAGATGTGGTAATCTTTTTTTTTTTCTTTAATTTTGTTGCATGACAGTTATGTTCAGTAATATAGACTGAATTTCCCAAGTCACACAAAGATACAGTCAGAAATGAAAGCATATTAAGTAATTTTAGTTTGGTATTTATAATCAAGTAGCCTGAGAACCAGTGTGCTAATTTGAACATTCTGATAGAAACTGGTGTATAATAATTTAAAAGAATGGTTTTATTAATAGCTGTATTATTTTCATTGCTCAACTTAAGAGGCATTTAAAGGGACAAGTATAAGTGGCCGAGGACTCTTGCCATTTACTTTATAATTTGAGCAGACTCTCCTAAGGCTACCCTCAAAATTCATGTAACGTGGTTTCCTTTGAACTAATAAATATTAACTACAAACTCCAATACCAATTCACCCAAATATACGGCTGTTACACTGTTAGTAAGGCAGGAAAACATGCCAGACTGTATGTCTTTTACAGCCTCAATAAGAAAACTTCCTTCCTGACTGCTGAAACAGATGCTCAGACAGAATGCTCAGCGCTCTAAAACACAGTACCAGTGCTGTAGGTGTGGCAGGATGTAAAAGAGCGCAAGAGGCTCTAAACACATGAGTAAGCGGGAGGAAGGAGGACACAACCAGCCCCTTGTAGCTGGCCAGCAGCGAGTAAAGGAGGGTTCCTTACAGGGAAGAGGCTCTCCATGTGTTTCTCTCCACGTTTCTTATGTTGTCTCTTACCTGATGAGGTGGGTGGTAGTATTTGTTTCCTGAGTGGATGAATGGTCTTTTTGGAATCATAATTTGGACATAAGGTATAATAAAGTTTCTTTCTTTTTTTTTGACTTGTATACAGTGTTTTAGAGTGCTCTAAAGAAGAACTCGCTTGCCCTGGAAATGATGTACCTTTTTATTTGGTTTTGGTTTTCAGTGTTTGTTGGAAATATTGAACAGGATCTCCATGCTCAGTAAAAAATGTGAAAGGTTCAGTTAGAATAATGGAGCTTACTTTAATTGGAAGAATGGCTTTTTGTCACCCGTTAGTTTGAAAATAGCCTCTTGAAGTTGTATCCAGTTTAGTTTTTGATTAGTAACAACACTTGTAGGCAGAGTACTGTTTGAGTATTTGTCATGTTTGCAGCTCATATGTTGTCAGAAATGTGCTTAGTACACAGCAGAGATTTCCTTTTGTACTGTTATAGCATGGTATTGGTAAGATGGTGCTAACCTAATACAAGCAACATTGCTGGGTGGGGAATTCAATTGGGATGAATCTCACTTTGGGCAGAGGTATTCGTCCCTGTCCTTATGTAAAGGTGGTATTACAATTTTTTGCTATAGCATTGGAAAGTGATATGGCTGTGACGACTTCAAGGCTCCTCAGGTGCAGTTTCCCCACATAAGCAAACATAAAGGACTACTGCTGAGGAAGATCTTGTACTGGCCTTTCCCACAGCGTAAATCTGTCTCTTGTTGCAAGGTGGCCCTAACAAGCCAGTCTCATTGTTTGAATCATTATGTCTGGATTTACATAGCTAGTTCCCTAAATCCTTGTAAAATCTCACCAATAAGCACTCAAGAACTGCTTGGATTTCTTTGTATCATCTTGCACATTATGTGCAGTCCCTAAGCTGCATTAGGCTATTCCAAAGGAAATAAATTAGCATGGTGGAATTGAAGTTGCTTTTGCTGGTGAAAGTTGCACTTTCCAATTGTACTAGTACTGGCTGCACTCTCTAGGATTCAGTTATCCTTTCTATTTTACTTCAGAGTTTCTGTCAGGGTGTACAACTCTTGTTTTCACAAGGCCTTTGCTGCAGAAGCTACACAAGCACTGGATGGAATCAGTCCATTCCCCACTCTGTGCTGCCTTCTTCCCTTGACTTAGCTACATCCACATTTTCTCCCAAATCCATCTGCTTAGTGGCTAGCTAGAGACCCTGAACATTGCCATCCTTAGAGTTCATGTAGACCACTGGAAGGGCAAATCTATCATTGTAATGCAATGTTGTGCATGTGTTATGCAAGAAGCCAGAAAGCTCTTGTAGTGAGCATTTCCCCACACCTGACAAGCATCTAAAACTTCACATTTGCCACCATGTTACTTACAGCTGTGCATACAAACAGCCCACAGAACTACGGCACCAGTTCACCTGAGCAGCTCTGGGACTTCAGCACAGACACACAGGCAGCCTTTTCAAAATTTGATGTTGATTATGATTATTTTTTTCCTTCCCTAATATCTTCAGCTCTAGATAATATGTATGTGCATCTATAATAATTTCTGTCTTTAACAATCATGAAGTTCGCTGTTTACTTTTTTTTTTGCTGTAAACAGTTACTTCTGATTGAAATATCAAATCCCACTTGACATTTAAAGGTCATAGTAAAAATTTATAAAAGTAGCACAGGTTATTAATGAAAACATGCTTCTTGTTAGCAGGTGGGTTTTTTTTCTGTTTTGAAATACATTACCTTCTAGTTAGACAAATATCAAAGTTCTAAGGTATCAAAATGGCCAAGGACAAGTCTGATCAGCTTCTTCTTATAGTCTATAGCACCTCCCAGTGTCTATTAACACGTTTAAAAGAAAGCAAGCCAGCTTACCAAAAATGGAAGTAAGGTAAGGCATGTATGCCCTTAAAGGCTGAAGTTCTAAGGCTAGGAAACTCCTTCAAAAAAACCCACAGGTAATGGGGGTATTAAAAAAGTATTTTGATTGAGGTGATGGAGATGAGTGGTGTTTGTTACTCCCTGTTGAAGTTATTGTGGTTATAAATGCTATGAAATGGTCATGTCTTCTGTGTTTTCATTTATAGTTTTACATTGATCTATCAGTGTTCTGACTGTGCTTAATTTTGAAAGATTGCATACTGAAGGAAAATTTCAGTGTTTTTAACAGAATATCTAGGCTTTTTAAATATTTCATCCTGTTTTTGAATTGTCAGATTCCCACTATAACTTTAAAAGAGCAAATGCTCAATTGGAATAAATGGACATAGCTTTGCTGATGTTAACTGGGATTTACCTGTCTGATTCAGCCTGTTTAGAATATTGTAGTCTCCTGTTGAGAAACTGTGCAGGTACTAGATTCATATCATAGGCAGTGTGTGAATACTGTAAAAAAAAATCCCATTACAATTTAATCCTCATTTTGTTCTTTGTTTCAAAAGCTAAATAGTAGTCAACAGGGCATATTGATTGCATTGGTATTTTTATTGCTTTTTTTGGTGTGTTTTCATGAAGTTGTGGGCCACATCTGTGAATATCCACTTCCAACTTTTCAGCACCAATTGTTACAAAGAATTTTTTCCATTTGTCTAAATGATGTCACGTGTTATGAAAGTTTTAAAGTGTGACAATTCAGTGCTATGATTGTTAACCTCTATTATGTTATTGCCATAGGAATTTTCACTGTTAACTTTTTCTTAATAATGTTTCTAAATTACATACACCAGAAGGCTAAGTTGACCTTTCCGTCAGCTCATATCCAGAATTAAAAATAAAGTCAAAGGTCAAAAAAGACAATTGAAATACAGTTGCCAAATATAGTCATAGACAGTCAATTATGCAATGAAAGCAGCGTGCCACCCAAGAAGAGTAACAGCCTTCATTTGCCTAAACTTGTTCTGTTTTGATGAGGAAAGTGTTCCAAAATATACTACTAGTTGATACATCTTGTAGTGTGGAACAGTGTAATTATACGCTTTAGGATGTCTTGGTCTTCCTGAGCTTTAAGGAAGATGAAGGGGAAAACCAGCTTTGTTCTGTACTCCAGGATCCTAGAAATCTAAAAAAATCACTTTCAGATACTCGAACAATACACAAAGCCAGAATCTGTGAAGGGAGATATCTGGATTTTGGTTTTGTTTTGCAAGACCGACTGTATAAAGAATCAAATTTTCTACCAAATTCTATTTGCCTGTATGGAAAATTGCTTCGATTAATCTGAGCTCTGTGTTTTCCTGTCTAGCTACTTCAGTTATTTTAGTTAATTTTCTTTTAGTCAATTAATATTCTATAATAAAAGTATTTAATAGCTATAACATTAATACACCATTCTTTTGTAGGTTTGGAAGCTTTTTCACTAATAAATTTTAAAGCTCTCTACACAGAGGTGAATAATTCTTTTTGCTAGAGGCACCGAGAGTTTGAAGAATTTTCCCAAAGTCTGTAAGCAAATTGCTTGAAAGTTTGGATTAGCCTCAAGTCTCTTGAGTCTCAGGTCAGGGCCACTTCAGCACATTTTCTTCAGGATGGAGCAATAACATGCTTAATGATACAACAGTGAGTTTTTTCTACATTCAGAAATTGTAAACAATGGGGAAAAAAAGCTGTGGGGGAGAAGGGGCTGCAATTTATCTTTTTAAATGTATCCTGTAACTGCTTCTGCAGTTGGCTGCTAAATTTAATTGATGGTTCCATAAAAATGTAACATTTCTCATTTCTGATAAGTCTCAATATTAAGAGATTCAGAAAAACTGCCCAGTCACAGCTGAATTACAAAGGTGTATCAAGGTCAAATAAATCAGTTTAAGCATAATGTGTATAGATTCAGCTTAGATGTTTTTCACTGTTCATACTGGTTTTAGCTCATACCCCAGTTTTGAAGCATACACAGGCAGACATAGCCCTGCTGGTGTATCTTAGCTTGTGAAGCTGCTGCCTCTGCCTGAGCCCAGAGGTTGGATTCTTCCCTCACAGAGCTTACGCAATCACTTTGTGTTCAGAGTGAGAAGAAAGTGAGTATAAACTGCTACCGTTCTGACTTTACACACGTTTTTCAGCTGGGAAATACCATGGAATAGACAAGGTGATGAAGATTCAGGAGGTAAATTCAGAAGTGATGAACAGTTTTAATTATGTGTTGTGTCCCCCTGTCGTACTATGTCAGTTGAGCACTGATCTGGACATTGACAGGTGAGATATGAAGAATCTTGCTGCAATGGTTCAAGACTTTTCTCTCTCCTTTCTTCTCCTCACTTCCCCCAAAAGGTATTCTTATCAAAAAAGTCAATAGAAGCTGTAAGACAGGCATAATTCAGCTGCTTCTGCTATCTGCATCTTTGCTAAAACCCATCTTCATCAGCAGTTGATGGTGAAAACCTGGGATTTGTGATAACGTATAGGCTAAGGTATAGGCATAGAGTCTCTTCTGCTGGTTGACACTTGAGGGGTGATATTTACCACCAGTGCTAGACAAAGAGGTAGAGAGGGAGCAGGGAAATCTGTTATATTTAGATCTTATTAAACACTGTAGGAGAGAAAGTAATCCTTGGCACTGTAGGCTAAGTTTTGAGAGGATACACATATCTTGCCATTTGAATTAAATATCTTTCTGTTATAATTGAAAAGATTAGCAGAGTACTAACGTGAAGCAAAAGCACTTTCACATTAGTGAAGGTTTGTCTTCTCCTGACGCCAATGTATTGGCTGAACCAACAACCTCTTTAAAAATAAAGAGTGCAGTTGCAAAGACAGACTTTCTGTTTGGTTGGAACACACATAACCCTTAACTGAATCTGGTACATCAATACCTGCCTTGAAATATCTGATTTTCAGATACTGAATCTCCTTGCTCCTCTAATATGTATTTAAGCAACAGAAATAAAATTCATATAGTGGCACAGCTTACATAGTCCAACATTTGTTTTACCCTAAGAAGCACATACAAAATGCTATTGGAAATAATTTTGATTTCTAAGCAAGTTTGAGTATTTAACCACTAAGATGCGTATAAAGTGTATTTTGTCATCAGTTAGGGTCTAGGTGTGAACAAAACTGAGTTAGAGTTCATTTAATATTGCTGAAAACTATGACTTGTTGGATTTTGATAAAAACAGAGGTAGTTTTCCAAGATAAGTTTTAATCAAGATTTCAGCCATTTTGTGCCAAGATCTCAATAGACTATCTTTTTTTTTTTTTTTTTACTTTTTTTTTGTTGGCTTTATCCACTGAAAAGAAGAGGAAATAGGCACTTTCTGGGTTTAGAGCACACATGGAATATGATAGGATCAGACATCTTAGGATTCAGGTTCCGGGAAGGCTTTTCTAGTAACTAAGAGACCCTTTGAAGTCTTTAAAATGAGATTCCAAAGGCAACAGAGCGTGGAAAGTCCTAAAGCATCATCCAGTTGTAGTTGTAAATCCTCTTGGATAGAGTCAAAATAAACTCTGATTTTTGCTGCCTTTTTTTCTGAACAAAATCAAATAAAATCTGGCAAAATTCATAAACATAAACTGAAATGAAAGAAGGAGTAAGCAGTAATAAGGAGAGATTTATTTTCTATCAAAGATAAAGAGTTAACAAATTGCCGTATTGCCTCCAAGATTTGTTCAGTCACTCTCACTTTTTACAATCATGAACGCAAAAAGCCTGTTTTGTGTGCCCACTTAGATTATTTTACATGAACAAGATGCAAAATTTATTTTTTAACAAAAAGCATATAGTTTAGGCTTGGACAAGGTATAATAAGTGATTGTCAAGAGAAAAATTTTTATGAATAATGTCAGATTTTTCCGGGTGACCTCATCTCTTGGCTGCTTCCTAATTCTTGCTTTAGTTTTTCAGTATGTGACTCTCAGTTCTCACTCTGCCTTTTAGTTTTCAGAATGAAAGCAAAGCTGTCAGGTGCAAAGTGATTTCCTCTGCTTAGTGGAGGTCACTGTCCTCTGATTTGCTTAGTTTACTCTTGAGTTATCACCTTTATGTCCACCAGAAGGCTCTACTGCTTTCTGAAATGTGCACAGAATAACATTCTTCGGGTACCTAACAAGGTCATCACTGTTGTAAACAGGATTCAACAATTTGCTTTCACTGAAACAGTACACACGTATTTCTTGGACTAAGCAGTTAGCTTCTAATGCGTTTTGAAACGAATGATAAATACAGACTCATTACAATTGGTGAGTGAGGATTTGGTTCAGTATTTAATTTTGTAATGGAATTTCAATCCACATACATTTAATACAGTGGCTTTTGAATTAAAATCTTAGGAAATGTTCACACTTTCATTATTTTTGCTGTTACTTTCATAGGATGTGTACATATATTTTATTCCGTAACTTACTAGAGCAGTTTGAAATACAAAGACCCTAATTCCTCACCGTCTTGGCATTCTTACAGTTATAGTCTCAACTGGTGAGAGAAGCTCTGTGAATTTTGGCACTTGCCAAAGTTATGATGAAGTTATCATTCTACAGACATTTCTCAATGTGAAGATTGCTCTTCACATTATTCATGCTTCACAATTCATGGCCTGTAAACAAGTAGTTGACTGTCTGCAAAACTGTCAATGCAGCTTCCGTTATGAAGCTAAGTTATGACAGTTAAAATATGTCAATTTTTTCTTCTTTTCATTTTAGTAGCACATGTTAGTGATTCAAAAGGGAAAAGGATTCCTTTTATTTATTATGTAAGTGGAAAATTAGAATAAAATAAGAAGATACTTCTCAGAGCAACACTTTTCGTACCCATTGATTAATTTGACTGCAACTGTTCTGGGATTCCATCCTGAGGTCTGATTTACTTTTTACTAACTTTCAGAACTGGAAATCAGGGAACAAGAATATTTGAACACCCAGATTAATACATTTTTGTAATGGGTGTGACTTTTCAATCATGCTTTTCAGAGACCCTGGATAAAAATAGCCTGTTTAGTCTTCTAAATGTTAAAAATTTTGCTTAGGGAAAATGTATTAGTCCAGGTGGGGTTTTTTTGTTTTGTTTTGTTTTGTTTTTTCCCTCATATTATATTATTTTCTTTATGGGTGTTTCAGTATAGAGTCATAAACACATCTTCAAAAAGGCTTCTTACATATTCTGTTGAATAGAGGGTATGACAAAAAAGAAGTTTTTCACAATACTAATTTTTTTAGTTTCTCAGAAAATCCAATTCATCAGTGTCCACGTATTGCCAGTCCTCTTTGAGGATATTTCCCTATTCTACTTGTCCAACAAAAGCATTTTGCTATTATTTCCTAGTATACAATAGATAAATTACAGCAAGAGACTTAAACTTAAGATGGTGGGAGACTTCCCACATACTTTAGTTAAATTTATTGGAAACAGTTCATCATAGTGCACATCAGTTATCCGATAAACCATTCAAGTATTGATTGTTTTTTCTCCTGATACTTGCTGCATTTACCAGAAAAAGAATTCAAATTTTTTTTCACTGCAATATAAATGTAAAGGTTTAACGACTCAAGGTTGCCTTTCTGTAACTTGAAATAGTTAGTTACCATCACTAAATATTCATAAAGCTGTTCAGAAAACTACAAGAAAATGGATTGCCTTTGGGGCAAGATGATCTGATATTCCCTAATGGTTTCACTACAGAACGTTTCAGGGTGTCATTAGTGTGCTTCAGCAGCATGGGATCCTGCAGAGAATTGAGAACCTTTACTTGAATTTTAAATAATGCTAAATTACTAACAAAGTTTTTACTTAAGCAGCGTGGAACTAAAAAAAGTAAATTTATATAATTATTAAGCTCTATATGCTGTCATAATCTCTTTAAAGTGTTTGTAAATAATAACAGAAAAAATTTGGTACAGTGGATATTCACTTATCTGAAAAAATGTAAAAGAAACTGTTTCAACAGTCAGTGACAGTTTTTCCCAGTGATTTTTAGGGGAGCAATGTTTCACTTTGAAACTAGCCCTGTGGATCTCTATTGTAGCAATGTCCTCCTGAAACTCAATGGGAGTCTTCTTGAATATGGACCAAATAATTTCTTTGGCTGCTGGCCATGTGTTGTCTTTCAGAGGAATATGGTTGTTCACTACGTAATAGTGTAGGAAGAAAGGAGACATATGGAAACAAATTCTAAAAGAAACAGTAACATTAGTCAATGAAGTTTTAACCACGCAAGTTGCCAAGCACTTAATGTAGTCATGAAGTAAAGAAATAAATTATGAAGCCCACTAGCCAAGTGCTTAGCATGCAAAAGTGCTGTTCTTATAGAAAATAAGCAGTCAACTTCAGTTGAAATCTGAATCACACTAACAGTTCTTGAAATTTGATTTATTGATTTCTTTTGCTGCTGCTGTTATGAAAAGCACAGTAATATGTACATTAAAACTGCATTTAATAGCATCCTTGGAAATATATTTGTCCTTTCAGTTGACTATAAACACTAGACCAGCATGTCTCTGTCTCCTTTTCTTATAATTTTGTTTTGAAATATGCCATATTATCCTATGTGTTTTCCTGTTGTATCTTAATAATGTCTTTTCAAGTAGATGTCATATTTCTCTAAATAAACAATGTATTTTTAATAACATGAACACCAAAGTGGCAAAAACGGCGACTGTAAAATTGGTGCCTTCAAGTGTAAATGGAAGATATATAGGTATTTGTGTGAAAAATACAGATTAGTACAACAAATCTTTTGCCATTTCAAAAATTGTATTTGGTACAGCTTTGCAAAATATTATATGTCCATTCTCTCTAGATGAGTCATGTTTTTGGAAGAAAGGGGAGAGAATATTTTTTCAGCATCATGATCATTGTAATAATGAACTGCAGAAACTATAATAGATTTTGTTCCTGGCTTGGCAAACTATCTAAAAGATTTTGCAAGAGAGTTTACATAATTCTTTCCATTGAACTTTCTAGTATTGCATATGTTTTAATTGTTAACTCAAACACACCAAACTTTTAGGTAGTTTGTGGACTATATAAATGTGGTTTAATGTTTCATAAGTATTTTATGAGCAGAGTTTATGGTTATACATTTTCATACCTACAACCTTAATTCACTTGTTAAAATAGGCTCTCTGTTTGCTAATAGTTACCAGCTGTAACTAATACATTAGCAGATCTACAGTGTAGTATTTAAAATGACGCATTTCAAAATCAATAACAAATGTCCTGCTGTAGGATTAATTGGAAAACTTGTCTTATACAATGGTCAGTACTCTATACAAAATTCTTTCGAAATTACTATAAATCAAGGAGTAGGAAACAATGATGTTTAAATTTCTAAAAACTTAGAAGTAGGAAAAGCAAAAATATTACTTACTGTAGTTGTTGTTTGCTTCTCTTGTCCCTTTTACTTTGCCTCGCTTATCAATCCTCATATACCACTGAGTTCGACAGAAAAGTCTTCTCACTCTTACATCCCCCCCTTCCATATAATCATAGCTTCTGGTATGTCGCTCAGGGCTGGAACAGTTCACATTTGTAGCCATTTGCTCTGGAGTCATGTCATTGCAAGCTAAAGATATAGTGCCCATTAGAAAGATAATGTAAAAGTATGATCTGTAGAGCAAAATTGGCAGGATCCATGTCAGTATCCATTTGTGCATTATAGTGCAGTGTTCTGGGTGTTCATGAACAACATAATGAAAACTAAATCTCAAGTAGACTGTTGCTCTTAGGTCACCGACCTGCCTTCTGTCTTTACGAGTTACAGATTCATTTAAATGAGATTGTTCCCTCTTCTAGAATTCTGATCGTTATTCCTTAATAGTTAATGGCGAAATAGAAGAGCTTCTTAAATATCTCTTCAGTCAGAATATCCTTTAAAGACACAAGTTATAAAAACCTTTGTTGTCGTGACCTTCTGTACTACTTGAATTTGCTGCTTGCACTGAAAGTAAAAGATCTGTGAGAAAAGGTGCATGTATAAGTCTTTATACTCAATTGTTACAAACGTGCAAGGATACATTATGCTACTGAAAAGTACTATACATAAATGTATGACATGCTAAGCTGATTTCTAAAAATATGCAAATGTATATACAATAGATATCTCTCACAACTTTTTACATAAACAGACATTTAAACTGATTGTAAACATAGTTCTGTCTTCGGTTTTAAGTCCTTCCAAAAATCCCTTATTGATTCAGTTGAACTACTTTCTCATGCATAGTAAAATTCTGCTGATTAGTTCATACCTATATATTCACTATTAGCACAATCTACCAGATAACTTTTCTCTAGTTCAAATTTCAAAACAGACCTCATAGTCTTAGCCCTGTATTTTTATTCCTACCCTTTTCAGTTTATTAATAGAAATAGTTTTCTTAATGCTTTTTTAGCATCTAGCATATACAAATGAAGATAAAAGTTACTAGCTATTAGAAACTGTTGACTGTTCTTGTAAAGGACAGATAACTTACTTGTTCCTGTTGATAAGAGCTGGATACCCAAGTATTCCATTTCTGTTGTCTGCTTTTTGCAACATGAGACACTCTACTGTAGCTACAAACTTTCTCAGCTCAGAAAGACTCCACCAGAATTATAATTGTTTCCATAAATCAACACGCTGGAGAGATGGTGTGTATGTACTTATGCGTGCGCGTGCATGTGTGTGTTGAGCCTGTTGTTCAGTCCTTTTCGATAAATACCTTTGCTGACCTCACTTGGAAGCAATTAGAATTTAACCAGTCAGCTGTCAGTTGAATGCACGAACAAAAATAAAAGGAGAATTGCATTGTATCGTGTCCAATGGTCATCAGAGGGAGCTATGTACATAGTTTATACTTTAAACCTCCAAGAATCTACTTTCTAAAAACATATATTCTGTGGTGTGTGGATAGAATTGCTTCGCATGCTAGCTAGTGTTTCTGTGCTTTGATTTAAGGACAGAAAAATACTGACCTAAAAAATTCCTCCTTCTGTCTTTTGTACTCACACACTTATCTCAGTTTGCTTTCAAATCTCGTCTGCAGTTTGGTGGATTCATAGTCTGCTTAGTGCCTTTCTGATGGACGTATGAAATATGTGGGTCCATTAGGTACTGTGAGAAGGGTGTGCTGTAGCCATTATAGATCATGCAGTATATTTTTATATCATGGACTTGAAAAGAGGAACAACTGCACAGAAGATCACTGAGATTTTTATTTGATCAGCCACTAGGTGAAAATGAGAATGTATATTTGGATGTTTCAGTCTGACATTCAAACACAACCTTTATCAGCATGAAGGAGAAATTGCTACTAGGGAACAGCCTTCCTTAGCGTACATAGTTATTAGTTCTTGAAACTCACAACACGAGAATGAAAAGTGGCAGCAATGCAAGAAAAACCCTTATACTGCATACCAACCAATGGGTGACCAGCAGGCTTAAAATACAGAGAATCAAAATAATGGGTAGATATGCCTGGTTTTCTGCTTCTATATGCTGATTTCCAACTTTGGCACCAGTCTGCTATCCAAAATCCATGTTCCATTTCACTCTTAAATTCTGTTGAGTTTCTGGTGAATGTATTTGTAAAACATACCGAAGCAAATTTTTCAATAGCTCCTTATTCTGTTTAACTTCCACACCGTTTATGTGAATACAGACCCTCAGACCCTTTAGTAAATAATAGTAACAAGGAAAGTTTGGAATTAATCCATGTATTAAGAATAGTTTACTTACCTTTAGTTGTCTATACTTCATAATATAATGCAGTTTATCATTCCCTGCTTTTATCCCACCCCCACTCCTTCCTCTGGGTAGAAATGGGTAACAGTTACCTCTTAAAAATGAAGTAAACTGTAGAGGCAGTTAAAAATCATAGGGAAGACATACATGCCACCTTGTGGTGAGGGGGACATAAGTAAATTGGGGTTTTTCACTGGAGTGGTACAAAATGAGCATAAGGGTGTATGGCACCATGCAACCTTGTGTTACTTAGCCTTTCCTATACATAAACACAGAAAATGAGTAATTTCCTTCCTTAACATCCTCAGCTTCCTTCTCAGCGCTCACTTGGATTAATCTCATTTGTCACTCGCTTTGCATTCTTTTTTTAACCATTTTCACTCGAAGTCCAAAGTTGATCAACTTTTCTCATCATTATCTCCATTTCAGCATATTGAGCTCTTCCCCATATTCGGTGGCTCAGCCTAATTTTCCTAGTTCAGCAAAAGGCTCAATATATGCACCTTAACGATATGAAAGGTATGGCACTTAGGGCTTTCAAAGGTTGGATGCCTGCAGTAGATACACAAAGAAGTGGCTTTCTTTAAGTTAGCTGTAATCACAGTTTACAACAGTTATTTCTAGTTTGACTTGTATCTTGTCAACCCATGACCACTGTTCTGACAAGTGGGGACTGAAGTGATTTATCCCAGTTGTGGTTTTTGCCAGTACATTTGCTGGGTTTATATCAGTATGTTCTCTGATCCATTCCACAGTCTGAATTCAGAATGATAGCAATGAAAAAAATTTGTGGTATTCAAAAGGCTTATCTGTTGTGTATTATAAAGAAAGCAATCGAGGATAAAAGGTAATCTGTGTTTTACTCAGCAAAGTAGGATGCAAGTAGAAGTGTTTTTGTAAATATTCTGGGTCTTTTATGTGCAATACCAACTTTCACTTTTGGATTCATACTGTTTTTAATTTTTCTTCTTCCTTGCTAACTTATTGTTCCTGACAGTTAGTAACAGGAGAAAAAATAACATACCTTAGTTTTTGGTTCCAGAAAGCTGGAGCTATTCATGGTCCAGGCATAGGCATGTATTTCTCTTGGCTCTGAAAAAATAAATACTTGCTGTAAGTGTGGTTTTTAAGTGCTGCTTCAGTTCAGATCTTTATGAAGTTTTGTATTTAGAAGAAATGAAAAGCAGTTTAAATAAGGCACTAGCTGTAAGTTTAGTCAGTGAACAATGCAGTTAATCTTTAATTACTGCTGGTAACATTCATATCCTCACGTTTTCTAATTATAGAATAACTTTTTTCCACAATGCTTTAACTGCAGTTTTATTTAATCATACAGTTTTATGTCTTGCTATACAAGAAGTACAACTGCCTATTTTTTAATGAAAGGATGCCATCTTGATCTGCATATGCAAGTCAGGATTCTTTGCGTAAATCTCTGATCCCTTGAATGATCCAACCCACTTCTGTTTAAACCAAGTATAACTAATATCTCTCTCAAATTGAACTGGTTTAGTTTTATGGAAGATTTAGCTTGACTTGCACTTCTATCTGCTTACAAATGTGCATGCCCAGGGCTTTGCAAATCCAATCCCAAGCAAGTCCTTAATGCTATATAGAAATTGTCCACCTAAAATGCTAGTGATTTTGCATTTCTTTGGTGAGATTCTACTTGAAGAAATGTGTTAAGGTATCAGGACCACATGAAACATGAAAATGTGCAAAATACACATGCTGTAAGCCATCCTTCAATATTTAAACCTGCCCCCTTTACGTTAACCCATGCACTGGTTCCTGCTTCCTAGTCGATAGACAGTTGTCCACAGCATTGCTACAGTGCACGTGCTGAAAAGAAAAAAGTGGAAATTAATTGCAAGCACTTTGCTTCCCAATATGAAGATTGTGCATAGGCCTCCTCTTCAAATAGAAACAGCTTAATAAAGTCTATTCCCTTTTCCCTCACATAGGAAATTACTTTTTGCCCTTTTAGATGAAAACATGACTATAGGGATCCATGCTTTCCTCATCTCCAGGCTGGCCTGTTGTAATATGTACCGCCCAGGTTTGGCATTGTGTCATGAATGTGACTTTTTTTTAAAACCTCTATTTTGTCCAGCTTGCCCTCAGGGCAACACATACCTGCTACGAAACTATCATTCTGCTGCTCGTTTCCTGATCCATTTCAAATTTGCTTTAGAACATCTTCCAGAACTTTCAGAATTTAAGACAGTAGGAAGATAAAAATCTCTGTATCAGACTTTAAACCTAAGATGTTGGGTTTTAATAACCCGTGGCAATAGCTAAAATGGGATTGGAAGGTCCTATGGAAAAAATTCCGCAGATGTGAAGGTGCTAAATGTTCTCATGGTTAAATCCTTATCCTTAGCTCCCTGCTCTCAGGGTTAGATCAGGGTTGACTTTTGCTACATGCAAAAGATACAAGAAAAGCGCTGCTGTTTGTGCAAATCTTTTGTCAGCATCGATATCTGAAAAACAGCACAACATGCATGCATAATAAACTCATTTTAACAGGGCAGTAAAAACAAAAGAGACATGAGGAATATGCACTTCAGTTTGGATTTATCTTTTTAGGTTGTAAACTTAAGTGTAAACATAAGATTAAAAACCATAATTATGAATCCTTTGTCTGCCTGACTATAAGAATGTCTTTTTCTTTTTGGTAACTGGTATGGGTTATTAAAATCGTATTGAAAAGACAACAATAAATTTTTCCTAGCAATTGTCAAAACAGATCCCTTAAACATCATTCATTTCTTTGTTTCCTCCTATTCATCCAGATCATATTGAGCTGATTTAAATCTACAGGAAAATTGGAATAGGATGCAGTAGATACTAAAAAAAAAAAAAAAAAAAAAAAAAAAAACCCAAACCCAAAACCAAACTATCAAATAGTTGACAACTGTATAACAACTTCCTTTTTTGTTAACTGGCTACAGCAAATGTTTTTTTATATAGCTTATTTTAGGGAAAACAAAGGCTGGGAATACCTTAGCTCAGTCAATAATAAACTTAAAAGGTAAAGCTTTTTTCACTAGGACGATGGAGTATCACGATACTGACTTTTGAAAGAGAGAATGAAAAAAGAATGCAATGGCAGTCAGATGAATCCTTCCTTTCCGAATGGAGTTTGCCCACCATATGGTTATGATAGGTCTCCTTGTTATTCATAGCTTGATAACCCTCAGCTTCAGGGAATCCTACTTCTGATGACATCAGGACGCTCAGACTGTGATTATCATAACCTGAGATGTCGTTGCAAAATTGCATTGTAACAGTACATTTTTGGTGGTGATACAAAAAATAGAGAAATTATATGAGAAAATACTGAGGAGAACTTGTTTTCTTGTTTATCTTGTTTATTACCAGGTATGAAGTTCAGAGGTCTCTCTTTCTGAAGTGATCCATACATTTGTATGCAAATTCTACTTTTACCAAAATCACTACTTACCATGTAGTGATTTCTTCTGCCTGATGTTAAATACATTCTTTAAAAAAAATAATAAAAGAATGTGTAGCATCTTTTCATATACACAGATGGTTGGATAAGAATCAGCTTTAAGACCTATATTTGTGGAACTTTGCTGAAGTATCTTCTTAAAAACTTGCAGAAAACTATTGTCCCTCAGACTTTACATGCAATAATTACATTTTACGTTAGTAAAAATAAATATAGAATAACATATTCATGTTTAGCTTTTAACTCAGATTGTAGCTATACATAGGTATGAATATTGTGTATAATTCAAGACTGGATTATGCAAATTACTTCTGTGTTTTTTTCTTTTCTTTTTAAGTGGTCAAACAAGCTAGCCATTTTTAACCCTTCACAGAGGTCCACCTATAGCATAACTATTATTGTCATTTACTCGGTGGTTAAACGTTTTATGGACCATATAAAAAATAATTTATGAATAACATCTGAAGCAAGAATAAAGCTTTGTCGCCATGATAATATAGATCCATTATAACCCTGTCTATCTGCTGCTCTTTTAATCTTAGAAAACAATTTTAGTTCCTTCTAATTGGAGACCACCTGAAGGCAGATTTTGGAGGACAGTTTTCAGCCTTTTTTTTTTTTATAGTTTTGAAACTGTGGCTTCATTGATCTGCTAGTACTACCTATATACTTCATTGAACAAAGGTTGACTGAGAATGAGAGTAGAAAATTATCCTCTTACTCAAATATTTCTTTATATCTCTAATTAAAATCTAGTCATGGAAAAGAACTAGACTGTGCAAATTATATGGTCCTCTCTTCGATTTGCACCACAAGTTGCACTCCTTGATTAAACCACAATAAAGCTGAAATTATTAGTAGACTTCCAGTAACTACCTGTTGGCATCTAGTTAGATGGCAGTGCACTAAGCACTGCATTTTCTGATGTAAAGATGCTACCAGTTAAAGTCAGAAAGAAAAGACTGTTAAAAGGATTAGTAAAAATGTACAGCAATTATAATGGCACATGACTTAACATCTTACACAGATACATACCTGTTCATAATGAAAGGACTTGCAATATCACTTAGTGTTAGGCAACCTTACACGTACCTGTGTAAGGTAGTCTATAACTCATCTGAAAGTGAGCTGGCTGTGCAAAAAGAAGAGATAGCAACTGGTCAGAATTTGGGGAAAAATGCTTTGGATGGGAGAGCACTAGGATTTAATTAGGAGATTGGGATTGGGCACTCCCAGTAATGTGCAGAGGAGAGAGAGGCCAGCACTGAAGAGAGAAAGTTCAGAAAGGGAACTGGGGAAATTTGAGGAAGGGACAGGGACCTAAGCATGGAGGTCGTGGGTCAGTAAACAAGGAAAATAAACCAGGAACATTTCTAAAATCCTAAAGTGAAATGAAGCTTTACAGAGAAGCAATTTCTTCAGCTGCCCATGGGCCTACATTGCAAATCTTTTGGCGTGGCCCAAAATATTAGGTGCCTCTGTGTGCTTACAGCTGCCTTCTACAGCTGTGAGTTTGTCCAATTAAATAGGCATGATAGATCCAAAACGTAGTGCCCCTATTGCATACTGAGGTGTAAAAATTCTCCTGTGATGGAGTTTTAAAAACCTAGGTTCACACATATACACACTCTACATTGAAACGTTATTAATGCTGTGAAGTAAAACGCTCAAAAGGCACAAAATGCTAGTTATCCATCTCGTGCATTAAATCAGGGAGGGGACTTGTGAAGAAAAGAATGACGATAAAAATTAAAGTCTGTATCATAGTACATACTCACAGACACAATCAAACCAATGTTATCAAAGTAAGCTCTTGGCATCTCCATATACTTCAGCAAGTCCAGTATTTCACCTGAGGTTTAACGTGGATTCCTCCTCTACGATTCTATGTTGTTTGGAAGTGTCTTAAGTCTTGAGATTTAACTAGACATTTTTTCAGTGACTTGCTCTTTTCTATACGAAGTAGGCAATAAAGCAGGTTGGTATAATCAGTACGAACAAATGCAAAATAACAAAATGTGAGACTGTATATGGCAGAAATGCTACTGGATTACTACTGTGTATTTAATATTTGATTTTAGGAAACAGCTGGAGTAAGACCTTTCCTAACCTTCAGCTAATTATATGGCCTATTATTACACATGTTCTAAAAGCAAAATAATGTAGGGGAAAAGTGCCCTGTTCCCCTGCAAAGCTGTGCTGTTTGTAGAGTGTTAAAAACTCACCAGTAGATTCAGAACAAGAGCAATTCTCTGTAATGATTGCATTATTTATTACCAATCTGTCAGAGACAGGAACACCACTTAGTCCCAAAAATGTAAGGTTTTCCAGCTGTTTACCATTTGAATGGTAGATAAGCATTTGCTGAACTGAGGGAATCTAATAAAAGGGTGCCTTTACTAGAGAATCTGTGTTAGTAATTGGTTTACGGAGTGCACTCCACCACATTTCCTCACTTTTTCCATTCCCTCACTCACTGATAATGAAGTCCATGATATCCTACTAAATCTATGTAAATTCAGGCCAGAATAGTCATTTGATAATCTAGCAAGGGTGTGAAAGGAGGATGTAAAGTGCTAGGAATCTGAGTGCAGTTCACTATATCAAGTGCAGGGTTAGAACAAGCATCTCGGCGTCATTCCCGAGGCATCTAGTGTGGGCATGGACTGGTGAACCAGTTTTTCTAATTATAAAAAAAAGAAAAGAAAGTGTCAAAATACCTTTGCATTCAAAGTAGCAGGGCAAATTGAGACTATGTCAAAACTGCAGCGTTTCTTTCAGAGCCCCTGCAAGAGAGTTAGGCAAGATGGGACACTATTGATTTCAAACTGACTGTAATATAAAGATGCCTAGAGAGAGGATTACCAGATAGTTTATATTGCAAGTATATAGCACCATCCTGCTCCTCTGTCCATGTAGTTCTGTAGACTGAAGGAGTGATCCCTTCTATCTGTGAACAGCTGTACTTCCAAGAGCTTAAATGTCTCCCGCTGCAGCTGTTGCTCTGTTAGATGGTTATTGGCCTGGCTTGTGGCATCAGCAAGGATTGAATTTTGTCAGCAACTGATGAAGGTCAGGCTTTGAAACAGATCTTAATCAGAATTGATGTTGTTCTGATCTGCCTCTTTCCTCCTGGCTTATTCTGCTTATCATAACTATCACATTACTGAAATAATTTCTACCCTTTTAAGATTAATTCCAGTTGCTAGTTTTTCACACTTACTTTTGACAAAGGCTGTCCATTGCAACTAAAATATTCTCCAACCAAACCTAAATATTACTGTTATGTGAAGCTGGAATGCAGACCATTTGGGAGGTGATAGAGAGAAAGAGAGGGGGGAAAAAAGCTTAGGACTAAGGGATCTGTGTATTCCCTTCTTCCCCATGGCAGCAAAACTTTTTAATCCTATAAAAGAGGAAGGAAAACTTGATTCCCTCATAGGAATTTGTCTAGTGGAGTGGTAACTTTTCCTTATCAGCTTTTTATGATATTGGGTTGAGCGCATCTGCAGCATATGTCTAGTTTGTACCTCTTGCATCCCTGTTGGCTCTGCCATACTTGGCAATGTTACTGCAACAGAGACATCTTCTGTAGCAGAAAACTTTTTTTGACTTGACTTTGTCAGCAGACTGTATGAATACAACCCATTTGCTTCAAGGACTTAAATGGTACAGATTGCCTTGCCCTGTACATCATGGGTGAAAAACTATGGCACATGGGTGAAAAAGAAGTTTGAGGAATAGCTGTTCCTAAGAATGCTAGTTATTCACTTAGGCAGTAGAAATAATGTGATTTTGGAGGCTATTGACCACAAATAGTAAGTCCATAAAACAATTCATAAATAACCAATACCCTGAAAAATGCTTTTCATATCTATTCTATAAATATACATACACCAGGCTGATTTTTCCAGTTACATTCTAAATGAAAAAAAAAAAAAAAAACCAAACCAACAAAACCCCAAATCCCTTTTGTTCCCCCAGAAACAAAAGGTTTTGTGGAAACTTTTTTCACAGTGAGTAGGTGTATCAGCTCCCACTGAAGTTACTGTGCTGAACTACATCATGCTGAGGTACAGAATGTGGCAGTCCCTTGACATGGCAGTCAACTGAACAAGTATTTTTTTTTTAAATTCTGAAAACCACAGAATAAGAAGATACAAAATACTTAAGAAAAGTTACTGAAAAGCTTTTTTAAGAATTTTGACAAGCAGTTTTTTGCTAGTTAACCACATTTCAATAAAATTCCTCTCTGAAGATCATGCCGTTGTTTATTTGTTTGTTTCATAGCATTGTTAGACATGAACAATACATTGGCAATGCCTGGTATGAATTCTTGGTCTCTAAAAAGTCTCTGGTGAATAGTTTATCAAATTTAACATGTATTCTATAATCTTGAGTTACAGATTAGTTTTTCTGCTTGAGTAAATGGGCTGTCCCCTTCCTGATTGTTCCTGTTGGTGACTAAAACTTTTTATATCTTTTCTTGATTGAGAAGCCTGTGGAAGAAAAGGCAGCTCTCTTAAAGTATCCTAAAATCCAGGGGCTTGTTACAATTCTTAGACTCTATGAGGATTGTGAGGTTTTATCAGTGATCCCCAATACCAACATGATTTTGATAGCCATTACTTCAACAGCAATAAGAAGATATCTTTTATAAGAGTCTCCAGTTGTACAGCTGTGGAAAAAAATACGTGCTAATGCAAAGAAAGATCACCTCTGTACGCACAAGTTGAAGTAAGGTTACATGAACAATGTTAATTCTGGTATTTCCCAAATTCAGAGTGCTTGACTTTGTGATCTTAATTCTTTTCTGATATTGGAGTAGTTGATAGTTATAGTTGTTGATTTACACAGTTTTCAGTGTGAGGAGGAGGAAGTGCAGGATCACAAAACTTTTACAAAACCCCAAAGCTGCCATTTATTCCATTACAAATATTTTGTTCTGTGGAAATATTGTTTCTTATGCCTCCAGAGGGGTCTTTGCAATGTCAAATCAAGGTACTTCTGCCTCTTTCTTCAATACAAGGGGCAAAGAATTTTACTTAATACCCTTCTAACCATCTCTGTAACAGTTATAGGCACCAGTATCTCAAACATAGCCGAAAATGTCTCCGAGAATGGAACTTTGATCCAATACCAGTCTTTCAACATCCACAAGTACTGCTTCTCATGCAGGTTATTGTCTGAGTATACAAGCTTGGTAAACTTTTGTATGAGGGCAGTGATGGGTGTCCTCAAGTATCCCAAGGGGCCTGTTAATGTACAAGCAGGTGCTGGCATGTGGAAGAGAATGGAGAACCAGCTATGGGAAGAGGGAAATTAGGAGCATTAAAAACAGTGGAAGAGAAGAAATAATGGAAAAGAGTTGGGGAACTCCCAGAAAGGAGGAGAGGGATGTGAGGCCTGGGGAGGAACAGAGGAAAGTAATGAGGTCCTAATGTATGTAGTATGTCAGAAGAAATGGGAGCTAGAAAATAGGGGATCCCCAGAGGTAAACTGGGGTCATTTTAAGAAGGTGCAGGGGAGGAATCAAGGAATTTCTCATATAAATTCCATCTTCTTCTGTCTGATGCTTTTTCAAAACCTATCTAAGAGAAATAACACGCTGTACTGCATGGAATCTTTCATTTCTAAGTTTTGTGTAAATATATTTAATATTCAGTGTATTTTGGCTTTGGTAATCTGCAGTGAAGGACTTCTAGGGATGGAGTAATTACTGTACCACATGGTGACAAAGCTTTGTTCACACAAAAAGTAAGATACTGATACCCGAAAATGTTTGTTCATGAGAACTAGAAGTAAGTTATCTCTTCTGCCTTTATATAGTGTGCTATTTCAAGCCAAGTTTTGCAGGCCTGATTGTGTGGCCTATGCTTTTCCTGCTGGAAGTGACTCTTAGCTGCAGCAAAATGACCTGGTGCAACTGGGACGGTAGTCATTAGAATTGGTGCTGAGCAGGATCAACCCAGTCTCTCTTCTAGCTCTTCTGAAATTAAGGTAGATAAGTGAGAAAGACATCCATTATTATTATTAATTTCTTCTACTCAAGTGAAGAAATCCATTCTTCTCCATGCTTGTCAAAGGCGACTGCCACCCTCTTCAGTCGTCTCTGATTCCTGGCCTAGACGTCTCTGATTCCTGGCCTAGACGTAAAGGTGCAGGGGAAAAAAATGATGGCTTCACTAGGGCCACACTGATATCTGCAATAGAAGCTGTGGCGTTGAGGATTGGTCCTGTAGTTTCCTTTGTGATTTGTGATCCCTGTTCCTTTGTGAATGGAAAAGTTGGTCTTTTCTAATGCATGTGAAGGAACAGCTGGTCTACTCCACGAAACAGCACCATTAAGTCATACTCAGTCTTCAGGGTTGCAGATACTGGCCTGCATTTAGCACAAAAAGAGCTCCCATCAGCATTGGCATGAAGATAAGGCTTCCATTTACTGCCTCTCTGGAGTCGAAGATAGATACTTTTCTTGGAACCTTCGTATCATACTTACAGGCCAGTAAACCAAAGTGGTATTCCTGTAAAACACTGACGTCTAAATGTAAATTAGTCTTTTTTTTTCCTATGAGCTTTATTTCTTGTGGATTTATGAGCAAAACTGAAAATACTGATTTTTCTTTGTTTTAGTGTTGGCTGGTGCACCCAATTTTAAGATAATGGTGCACTGGAGTATAATCAAAATAGGTGTCTGAAGAACTAGATTGTTTTATGTTTCTTAGGGATTTTTTTGTGAAAGAGGAGAGTTCTGGTTTTGAGTGTTTTTCAGTTCCTGCCCCACCCTTTTAAAAGATACATATGCTCTCCCTCTTCAGTTTTGAGAAACACCCCCAGGGCATCCTTTTTATTTGAATTGATTTTCTGGTTGTTTATCTTTTTCAATCTGGTCATGAAAAGCACATCTGGTTCCTATTTTAATCAGTATTCCAGTGGGAACAACATCATATTATAGAAGGCTAACAATGCTAAAATAATAATCCATAATGATGCAACTTCTGGTAATTTAAAACTGTTTTATCCACTGTTTTGTAGAAGTGTGTTAATGATGTAGGCCAACTGATCTCTTTGTAGATTAAACTCACCCTGGGTCCTAATAACAGAGAAATATCTGACATCCACATAGGCAAACCCTTCGAACTGTCAGGAATTCCTGTTTTTTCTGAAGTGTCTGAGCATTTTAGTACTTATGGAAAGTGCAAAACCAATGGTTGTGGAAACTAAAGCAATCAGCTGACAAAGAGATTGGGTAAAGCAGCCCCAGTTTACATGTAAACTTGTTCTGCCTTTTATTTGATGTGGTTCTGCATCTAGAGGTGATAGGGTTGGAGGTCTTTGTCTTGTTTTTCTTTACTTTGTCAGTTGATTCAGTATTTGACCTATATGGTAAGACCGCCAGAAAGTGACAGCGGTTATTTTATTAAAAAACTGTGTGCTAGCAGTTAAACTGAGACCTGCTGTTTCAAATAGGTTGCCAAACAACCAACCTTCAAGTGGTAGGATTTGTTTTCTATATTTCTTGTCTTGGTTTGAGCCAGCAACAAAGAGGAGACACTGCTATCATTTCTCTGACTAATGTATACGTATGTACTTTAGCAATTATGTAAAACTGAAACATGGTATCTATCCATTTTTCACGAGTTTGCAATAGTCCAGCAAAGCAGCAGACTCCAATACCTTATGTGATGAGGCAAGGCTTTGTTGAAGTGTGGACCTGTCTCAGTTAGTTACATTCATATTTGCATTGCCACTTACTTTAAAGTATATCCATTCTGATACCATCTCCAGACTAGGCTTCCGCAATATTGCAGAATAATCTGAAGAAGCTCTCCTTTAGAAATAACTCTGAGAGGTGGGGAGAACATACTCTTATTTATTGAGAGAGCTCTGATAACGGAGTACTGTATCTAAACCTTTCATTCAGCCTTCAAATTATTTCTTGGAAGTGTCACTTTAATATATACCTGCTTCTCCCTTGACTCTGGTTCAGCAAAGTTTCTCACTGAAGCAGGATGTAGCTTATTTTAAATTGGAAGGTCAAATTTAATATCAGTATGATAAAATCAGGAGTGACATTCTTGGCAGGATGACAGTCTTATACATTAATTATTTTAGAGACCAAACTTCCAAGTGAAAGTTGGAGCTCACGACCTCTACTTCTTTCTGCTCTAACCTGGTTTTAGGAAAAGCTAAAGCCTGACATAAAAAGAAAAATTAAAATTTTGCCAATTCAGTTTTTTGACAGGAATGGTTATGTTTTGGAGCGCTGTAACTCCAGTCACCGTCAGTGGAATTCTCCTAAAGGTCTGTGTTCTTGGTAGGAGACCATAAAGGAGGTATAGAAATTAAACTCAGCAGTAGGTTTCTCTAGTTCTCTAAGAAGCACTGCTCTTAATTTGTTTTATCAGATCACTTTCCTATCTTGAGACAACTGATTAATGGATTAATATCTTGGCACGTCCATGATTTCATTCTTTGGAGCAAAATAAGCTATTTTTCTCGCAGCTCTGAAAGAGCAAATTATAACGTCAGAGCAAAGCAATGCAAATTTTAGAGGAGCTAAGCTTTTGAAATGCTGTGTCTGAACTTCTGTAAATAATCTGTGCCTTGAGGTCAGAATATCAGGTCATGGATATCCAATGACTACACATTAAAGCAGGGGAGTCGCAGTATCTCTCATCACTAAAGTTTTTGGTTTGCTTTTTTAAATAAACCAGGAACAAGTGCAGGGTATATATAGTATCACAGCCCTTTGTTGGCAGAAGAAACGTCTTGAATAGCTTTGTTCCATCATCTTGAAACATGGAGTTAGTTAAACTGGTGAAATGTTATATTTTCAACTACCCATTTACAAGAGAGAATCTCTACAAGATTGTCAAGTGCTATTCATTGCCCTCATTTGAACGGATGCTACATTCCTGGTAGACATGAATGCATTTCAGTGGTAGATAAATGGAAATATTACTACCTACTATGTGCAAAAGTACTTTGGAACCCTCATCATATTGTACAGCTATTATATTTCTCTGCCAGATATTATAAAAAACTTTAAGAAATACTTTGCTTGGGGGGGAAATATAGAATTGAAAAGAATGGAAAGATGGAAGATTCTCTTAAATGTTACTTTGGTGAACTGGATTTTATTATTTGTTTGACTTTTATTCCTATTTTGACACTATATAACTTTAGAATTGCAGCTGTATTTTATAAATTATTCTCATCTTTAGAATGTTCTGTTTTGAAAGGACTTTCATGAGTCAAAAAATATTTTTGTTTCTACTGAAGAAGGGGGTGGAGAATCACTCTACTTTCTGTTTGGCACTTTTAGATTTCCCTAGTACCCAATTTCAAGCTGTGGTGCTGAAACAAGTTTCCAACCTGGGATGCTTTTCAAGTCATAGATGGTGTGCATTGGCTAATGTTTCTGGTGTTGAAATTATACGCTGAATACGAACCAAATTTGTCTTTCCAGATCCTTGGTTTAATTTCTAAATCCTTGTGGTCTAACTTCAAGTGCTTTCCTGTAGTATTTATCTCGTGTATCACAATTTAACGTCTACATGAGTTGCATAAGTGCTTTCAGGATATTTGGGCATTAAATGTGTAAATAATAAAAAGGAAAAAAAGCTTCCCAACATGTAAATGTATGGTTTCTGAAACTTGGCAGTTTTCTTCAGAAAAAAGTTTACAAACTCCATACCAAGGGGCATATGCAAGCAGCAGTCATTCTGAAGAAATACCAGAGAAAGTCCTTGTAACTTGGGATCATAGCTGGGGAAAGTCAGGTATAAAGAAGAGATGTACGTTTTCCAAGGCTATGGAATGAGGTAGCCATAGATCTTGGAGTTAAGTTCAGGTGGCCTCACTGCAGGAGCTTTCAGAATGAAAGCAACCACTTAGGCTGTACCTTGGAGTGTGTGTTTCACTTTCTAATTTTCTCCTCTTGTCATCATATTTTTCCTTTTTTTTGACTATTTACAAGAGAACATACATGTTCACAGTTTTCTACGTACATGTATTTAGGAACAGTGTATACGTTGTCAAACAAAACATTCCCAGAATGGAATAAAGGCTCAGTAAATGATGAGAAGTCATGGAACTTCTGTGACTTTTGAGAACTACTTTTCCGCCCCAGCCCCAACATATTGCTCAGCTAGTTGCAGCTCAAGCATGTAGGGTTTTTTCACAACTCTCTCCCTGACTTCAGTACCAGAAGCGATGCTCTTTTTGCCAAATTTTATTAGAACACTTCCCCTCCCTCTCTCCCCACTAAAAACCATTAGCTCCACCTTCTATTTTGGAAGATGCTACTGTCTTGTTTACGGAAGCCAGCTCTGGTTTTCCTTTGGCTCAGGAAACAGCTGATTTGCTAAAATTGTTCTTTCTGTGTGCATAGTGCCAATTTGGAATTTTGCTGAATAAATGAGTAAATAAGATGCAGGGTGGGTAGGAGAGACGCTGACAGAAATCTTTGGCATGAACTCACTTTCTCCAAGTAGTTAGTCAAGCAAGTTAATAAATTATAATAACTCCATGATATAATGAAATATAAATTTAGGTATAGTTTATAAAGTAAAATTTCTCTTTTTTTTCAATGGGCAAACAATTTATGAATCAGTGGCATAGTACAGCCTTTTCTGTTTCATTTTATATAGTTATACATCATTAGTTTTCTTTCACTTTGTCACTACAAGTAAGATGAAACCGGATTATATAATTTCTCTGTCCTGGAACAGAAAACCCACCTGACTTCAATGATTTTGCTTAAAAACTGATGGGATGATAAAGTCACTCTATTTAACATCCAATATTATAAGATAAGAATATTAAGAGCAGCTTTATTGTACAAAATGAAAGCAGATAAATTATCTCTGCTTTATCAAAGCTTTACACATTCTAGAAACAGATGCCTTTTCAAACCAATACAAAATTCCTAGATAATAACTTTTCAAACAATAACAGCTGTCAGAAATCAATCCCTTTTGATTAAATACTCTTGGAGTAGGCCAGATTTGTTTTAAAATTAAACACTATCACAGAATGAGTTTCTAAAATCAATGTATTGTTTTCATGCTTAGTCCAAGGAAATTCAAGTTAATCCAGAATTCATTGTATATTTCATCCCATATTTCATAATATGGGAAATCTTTTGTGACCTAAGTGAAAATGTTGCTTTTGTCTTTGCTCACAGTTTAATGAACATGTAATGCAGCTTTTTAATTTCATTTTTTCCGGTTGTTTTTATCTAGTCACAAGAGTAACAAATGAATTAGGGCTCAAATGAATACGGATTCTGTCAGTTGTGTTGCTTGCCGGGACAACTTATTCTGGCACCTTCTTGAAGAGATGAGTCAGTTCAGGAGCTTGACCTAGTCTCTTGTTTTAATTGCAAACAGATAAACATGTAAAATGAAATATTTGGAGATAAAGTTGTAGGAGAGCGCCTCACGTCATGGAGCTGGACTCCTGCGGGATCCTCTGCCACATGCCTGTGTACGCGTGCAATTCCCTGCCCAACTGCACCTGTTCAAGCTTTTTGCTATTCTGAGAATACATTTGTGTGTGTGGCAACTAGTCTGCTTTCTAAATGGAGATAAACTTCTCATGCCTTCTGGGCAACAGTAATCAGTGTATTCAGAGACTCAGATAGCATGGGGCTTTTCCAGTCGTGATTAAATTTTCTTTTTTAAAAAAAAAAGGTCAATCATTCTTTCCTTCGCTGCTGTTACTGCAATTTTAGACTAAAGGGTTTTAGGAATTCAGACGTTCTAATCTATAAATTGATGGTACAGTTTAGTGAGAAGTACTAGAGATAAGGAGCAAAACTCAAATGATTTCTCATTCATAGCCCTCATTTTAGACATTAATTTTTATTAACCAAAACCAGCTTTCTGTATTTTAGGTGATTAAAAGCAAGATGCAGTTTTACATGAAAAAAGGGTGATCCGTGGTTTATTGTCCATCTTTGAAAGGATTGCAGTTCTAACTGTCCACTCAACTTAGAAGCAGCAATAACTCCGTAACTGCACTAATGAAGCTGCTAATTGTCACAGCCAGAGATACTATCATTTGCAGGAATGTAAATCTTTGCTGATTAACTATCACAATGCTTTTCCTTTACTTTGACACCAAAGACAAGTACAATCAATATTTTATTTAACACCTAATGCTGTTTTCAAGCATGAGACCCAGTAATATAGATACAGAAGTACAAGTTATCTTTGCTCAAATGTTGCTATCTGTATTCAAAACTTAATTTCATATGAACTTAAGTGTTAGACCCTCGAAATAATATGAATAAATTTGTAGCGTTCAACTCAGATGCATCCTAAGGGTGCATATTTTTAATAAACTTTTCCTCTGATGGTGATTTAAAAGCACTCAGATTGCTGTATAAGTGGCAATAATTAATTAATGAAGGATTAGGAATTATAAGCTATCTTCTGGGACTCAAGCAGACAGGGACAAAAAAAAGGCGGCTTTCCATTACTGTGAAAGAGAAAATTATATATAAGACCAAATTTTCCAGACTTATAAAAATACTTTCAGGAAAGAAACAGTTTTAGGTAGTTTTAAGTATTTACACTGACTAAGAAAAATAGACCTCAGAAAGATCTGAGTTCTACCTACAGGACCAGTTCTTTTCTGCTTCCATCTTTGCAAATCAGGGAACGTATTAAAGTGCTACCAGGTCCTAATCAGCTGATAGTTGTTCATTCAAAATTACCATAATAATTAGAACCAGAATCTTAGCTCCTTCCTCTTTCTAAGCCTCAAATAGCCTCAGAGAATAGAAAGGCCTTGGAGTGTTTCATCATTTATTGAAAAAATGGAAGCAAGCTGAATCCCTAAAGCCTCTTGGAAGTTGCTCTTTCAATCAAAAGTATCTTGAAATCTGAATGGCAGTAACGGCGAACAGAATTTCTGTACCTGTTTTTTGGGGTGAGTTTTTTTGCATGCATGCATATTTGAATGACTAAGATATTGCTAACCATTTTTCAGGACTCGTATAAAAGGTTTGCCACCATGTTAAAAATGCATCAGCTTTTTTTTTTGCCACTGCTGTTCCTGCTGTTAGTCACAGGGTTATATGCAGTATTTAATCAGAAAGAAAGAATATATATATCTTTTACTCCTCTTATTCTTCTATCATGCAAAAATATGCAAAACGCTTTATATAAATTGGTGGCCAATAAAAAAAAGAGAGCAAATTTATTTTCATTGTGGCCTGAGTCCACTTCTGTGCCTTAAAATCTGCTGCTCTAGATCGTTGAAAAATGTTGCTAGTGTCTCCCTAGCTGAAAACAGGGGGAGATTTTTCTCTTTCAGCATGCAAATACTGCTCAGAAAGGTTCTGGAAGCATTCATGCAGCATGTAATCTCTCTGACCGGGCACACACTACTCGTGGAACTTCCTAGATATGCGTGCAACAGTCATGTGCCTCATCTCATAAAAGGGGGGGGCAGGACCCATCAAAATTCTGTCATACTTTTTTGACTAGGTAATTATAAATAAAGCCTCACTTTCAGTTGTTAATAATTCTTCATTTCTTACTTTCATTTGTGCGTATTTCATGGCATGCTACAATAACTAATGACAGTCTAGATACTCTGTTTTTTAAATCAAAATAATAAAAAGTTTTTTGAGAGTTAAATGCTTTCATTTAAGCTGGGAAAAACCCAGCAGAGTAAAAGCTTATATAGTATAATTTGTGTATGATACTAGAGCAGGCTCAGAGTTCATTCTAAGTTTCTGCATGCTAAGTGTCTACTGAAATCAATGGCAGCTGCACATGAAGAGTTATTGCAGAACCCATTCACAGCTTAATGATTACTAAATAGTAAATATGAGATAATCTGACTCTACTTCATTTTAATTGAGAAAATTGGGGAGTTTGGGATATTTGGGATAAAATTGTACCTAGACTTCCATATGAGTTTATAAGTTGTCAATTTACTTCTGAATATGTCCTGTGTAACCTGATTAAGTACTGATCTTGAGCAGTTTGCTCATGTGGCTTTTCCTCTATGCACCTTCAATTTATAAGTCTATTTTCTAAATCAGGTCTTTGTAGATATATCTTCCACAAATTCCTCTGAAAATTTATTGTGGCAAATGTGATATTGTTTCCAGCTGTTTCTACCCAGAACTGATATTAAATACTGGAAGATAACGCAACCAGATCACTTTCTCTATCAGACTTTGACACAAGGTCATGGGAATTAATAATGTTCAATATGTATCTCATATTGAAGCTGGAAAAACTAGTCAGAGATCTCAACCAGCAGCAGATGTTAAAGCCAAACTCTGGTCCAATTATTACCTTGCACTGCAAAAGAGGAAAAATATTCTGGAGGCCAGTCATGACGTTTTGTCTTTCTGGGTGGCCTGCTTGTCTTCTCTTCAACTGATTTATTCTGAATACTAGTCAAGACACTTTCAGGTCATTCAGCTAGCAACACAACATCTCATTCCTTCCCACCACACATTAAGATACTGGGGAGATAAGATGTGGGTGAGATATCAAGAAAGATGGTATCTGAGCTAATACAATCAGATTTGTTTTAAGCTCTTACTGTTACTGCCGTATTTTGTTAGGGCATATTATAGCTCTTTGGCAAGTTTCCATACTATTTCCTAATTGTGTACGGGAGATAACACTAAAGGTCATATAAAAGTAATAATATTGAAAGCACATGAACTCCCAACTGCTTGTTCACCAGAAGCAGCTGATTCAAAGTATTGGATGCTAACTACAAACTTTATATGCACTTCTAGTTATTGCTGATATTTCTGGTGTGACGAAAGGATCGACAGCCACTAATATGTGGCTACTTAGACATTCATTCATGAGGTAGGGAGTATATATTGCTCATTTGATTATAGTTTGCTTATATGCAGCATATAATTTGCAGTGGTATCTGAAGACTTTAGACTGACAGAATCCTGTTCCTGAAGCCACTCTCCACCTGGGAGCAGTGCAGTAGCTGTGCCACTATCATGTGGCATATCTAAAATAACCTCGTGCGAAAGATGTCCCGTATTTGGTGGGAGGCAGAATTTTTTTCAAGGATCAAGGTGATCACTTAACTCCAAGTGTTTTTTATGAATTCATTATGTCTTGTACAGTAAAATTTGGCTTCTAAGAAACAAAGTAATCGAGGAGGGGAAAAAAAAGGAAAAAGGAAATAAATCCTTCTACTGAGAGCAACAATATTGGTTCTGTAGAAGCAGAAGTCTGGGCAGCAGTGCTAGCAGCAAGAAGATATTATATTGTGGTAGTTGGCTTGCACCAGAACATTCTAATGTTATTTGATTAGTAGTTGATTAATCCTACCTGCATGCCAGGTAACACATTGATCATGTCTGTATACCTTGGGCAACAGACTAGTTTGTCACTCCATTAAGTGGCCTTTGTTTTCAGGATGGTGCATTTCTATATAGTTTACTCTCTAGTTTTCCTAGACAGAATGGTGAATGTCCAGCGTTTGGTTGAAAGAACATCTGCATAAAGCTAACAATCCCAATAAAGGAATAGTTCTGCTAGGAACAGGTCTAGGTGAATCCTGAAAAATGGTTGTGGGTCAGAGCTGCTCTGCTCTTCTGATCCAGTTTATTTGCTCTTTCTGCCCCTTTTCCTCCCAGTAGGGCTACTGCGAAGAGTAGAATTTAAATTGCTATATACCCACGGTGCCTCAGAGTGAATCACTACTGAGAAAAACTGTTTACTTTAACCTCTAAGCTATTTGTTTTGCTTAAGGACTGAGTTAAGTGAGGTGTGATTGCTTTATTTAAGGACTGAGATAAGTGAGGTGCACTTTAACAATTGTGCATCTCGTTCTGCAGACAAGCTCATTTTTACAGTGATTTATAAAAAGGTAGGGAGAACAGCTGATCTGCATCTGGCTAAATAGTGTTGTAAAATCATCTCTCAGAGAAACATAGTCTAACATTTAAAATATTTGAAAAAACTGCTATGAAAAGTATTGGTTATAGTATAAGAACTTGAAAATATTGAATCCAGAAAATAGAAATTCTTATCCAGTAGTTTGGGAATATTAAATGAGCAGAATCAGGAAAAGGAACCTCAGTTCCTTCTGCCAGAGGACATTTTGGGAGAAGAGCTTTCTGTTTGCAAGATGTCTTAACATACAAAAGTCTCCAGCTGTCTATTGCAAGATTGTATATGTTACGAGAAGTTCTCTGATTGTTTCCTAATTTTAAAGCAAATGAAACTAGCAGAATATCAGATTAAACTAGAATGAAATAGGAATGGCTCTTCATACAATATTGTTAAGCACCAAAGGACACTGTAGATACTAAATTTTAAAAAGTTTCAAAGATTACTGAACTAGTTAGAAAAAACTTGTACAGAGCTATTAGAGTGACTACCTCTGGTTCCCGAGCCACAAAATGCTTGTGGCCAAGAGAGATTTCTGTGGAAATATCACTATGTGCTTGCCATGTTCTTAGTCTTCCTTAGGCATCTGACGTTGGTCAGAGCTGGAAATTGGATACCGCGCTCTCTGTACCTTTGGTTTGACTGAGTACAGCTATTCTTGTATTCTTCTGTTATAACAGGAAACAATCCAGATATGTCTTATTTTTTTCTACTGAGAGAAGTCAGATTTTCAAGTAGAGTAAAGCAGATGCAGCATTTAGCTCTCTGGTGACTTCTAGTCATACAAGCTCTCAATGTGTTCATTTTTATTTTTAAAGTTTTCTCATCCAGTGATGAGCAGAAAACCTAATCTATAGATTCTATATTTAAATAAGAAGGAACAGATAGCAAATCTTGATTTTTAAATTATCTAATTCCACTCTTACTCAGAGCCTGCATACCTTGGCTCCACAGGCTTGCCTAGAAAGCCGTCTTTTTCTCATTTTTTTCCTCAAGATTTTGGGAAGATTCAGAGGAATTAAGTGGTATCTGATGGTTGTCAAAGTTGTTCTTTTGCATTGGTGTTAGAATGATGTGTTGGTCACATTTTGAAATATCCTTCGATCATTGACCTCTTCTTGAACATACAATTTTGAATGTCCAGCCTCTGTCTGACATCTTGTTTTGTGGTTTACTCATCCTGCACTTAGTCCCTTCAGTACTGAATGTCTTTCCTTTTAATCTTCCTTGGGTCACCACTCCTTACTTCTTTTAACAAACCAATTTTTCTCCAAGGCTATCAACTGGAAATACATAGTAATATAAAAAATAGGAACATGGCCCTTACACAAAATATTGAGCTGCAAAACATGAAGTTAATTTATCTTGTTGATCTAGGGTTAGCTTTACATCTTAAGTAATGTTATTTCTTCAAATAGTATTATACATTTTAGTTATTTCTTTCAAAATATAGATGCCACCTTGTTACCTAGAGTGATGACTTGATTCCTTAAATTTGGATTTTCACATATTCCAAGTAATCCATAACAAGTTACTCTTTGTCTCCCTTCTAATGGCCTGTTTTTCATGGCATGATTTATTATATGATATGTAATAAACCACATATAACTGTACCTAGTTTGGGAATGGGACCAGTAATGTAGACAATTTCAAACTGGAGAAGCAGGTGATGTTTGCACCATGCCTAATTTTGGGTCCCTTACACAGTGAGGAAAGAGAATAAGCTGTTCATCTCTCTTGGATGACAAAATAAAAGTTCGTGGATCTTCATGTGGTAAAATAGGTTCTCCTCCGTAGAAACCTTACCTCGCGTCTCTGGACCAGGATGGCAACAGCACTACTTCTATAAAGATCTCCTGTGTTTTTCTTTTTAAATTGGGGTCATATTTTGAAAAGTATTTTCATAATTCTTGTATGTCTGGAAAACTTCAAAAATTAGAAGTTACAGCACTTCATACAGCAATGCTGTTCTCTGTTCAGATAATCAGAGGCAGTGTTTCTCATTTTAATGACAAAGGTTGGTCTAGTTTTCCCCATGTTGCCATGGCTGTAAAGAACTTGCACAAATCTGAGACACTAAATTAGACTTCTTGCAGCGGTTAACAGAAAAATTATTTTAATTATATAATGAAAAATATTTAATTATAATATTTTAATTGTATCTATATAACATATTTAATTAGCCCATTAATACTACTGTTTTCATATTATTTATTTTTATATTTGGAAAGCAAGGAGTAAAAAAAGGTGCATCTCCAAGCCTAGACTGATGATAGTAGACTGTGGCCAGTCATGATGCAGAAAAACAGATTACAACTTAGTTTACAGGGCTGTCATGCAAAATAAGCCAGTTGCTTTTGAACACCAAAAGGATGAGATACTCCATGTGACAAGAATAGTTTAAAAATCTCCAAAGCTACTTTTAAAGATTTCTTTAAGAAACGGTCTCGTGAGAAGTAGTGGCTGGTCTCTGCTTATCGTTGAGTCTATTAGATAACAGGCTAGGTATATTAGGTATCTGTTTGAGGCAGATTGTTGCAGCACACTTTAAAGTTGACCTGCTGTAATTTTTTGCTTTCTTTTCAGAATGGCTTTTGTCATCCTAAAGAGAATTTAGTAACATATTTCACTAAGCAAACCGACTTTTCCTTCTCCTTTCACTCCACGTCTGTCTCCTTGTTAGGAACTGAGTCCTGTTGAAGAGAAGGCACTAATTCCTTTAGCAGTAAGGGAGAAATCAGATAAAATGAAAGCCTGTGAGGCTCTTTGTAGGATGACATGTTGTAAAAATACAACTGTATTCTGAAGAGTGACTGTAGAGATGGCATCTTGGGAGAGAGTGGGGGAAGGTTATGTTTATTATCTGTTAATGACTTCCAGATCAAGTTTGCTCAGTTTGCAAGTAAAAAACCCAACCCTTTTTTAACTGCCTTCTCTGCAGACTCAATTTGGGATTTAAAAATCATGCTGTGCTAATTTTAATCCAAGTATTACTGTCAGCAATAAAAAGGTTCTTCAGGGTATATTGTGCCTTTAGTTAAACTGTCCATCAGTGGACTGTAAATGAATGTTAATTCTGTTGATGAGAAGCTTGTCAAAATCAGGATTTGTCTAGTCCTGGTTATTCTTGATTAAGTCTTCCTTAATTAAGTCTTATTAATTCTTTTTAAACACTTATGTCTGTTTAAATTGTTTCAGGACTTACCTATTGTGGAGGAATGTAAAAGGAAGAGGAATGAACCTCAAAGCTATTATTTTTGCATTGCTCATAAGGATTGATGGGTGAGGTCATAGGAATTATAAAAGAAGTCCTGTTGACATACTGACCGTCTCATTAAGTTTAAATTTCTCACGGATTTGAGTATCTAGTGTTCATGTGTAACACAAATGAGAAAAGTTTGTGGGAAGAAGCAGTATTTTAATTAAACCAAATGATGTAATTTGGAAAACGTCAGCTTTCAGACATGCAGGTCCTTCTTTAGATCCAATTGTAATCATAATGTTATCAGAGACAGAGCCAGCAATTCAGAAAATGTTGAGAAGCATTTAAGCGTGGCCTCCAACAGTGCTTTTATGGCACTGCCACTGAGCTTGGTGGTTACAGTGAAGGGAGAAGGGGTATCAGTGGTAATCCTGCATTCCTCCTTCTTTCTGACAGATATTCAGTGACTCAAATTGTACTCAAATCTTGTCAACAAAGACCTCGTGACTGACTTGTCAGGCTGCCGGGCTCAGCCATGTTCCAAGATGTGACTTTTCCACTGCTGTTCTCACTAGGCTGGCAAACTGGGCTGGATACTTCCTCTTCGTGTCTCGCTCAGCCTGGGACATTGGGATCCTTTGGGGATCAAGGTAGGAGGAGGAAGTGTTCATGTTCTTTGGCATCCTTTTCTCCTTTGTTCCCCTCTCTGATCATCTGGCACTGTCTTTGATGACAGTAGCTTTTCTTTAGCCTCACCTTGTTGGTTATCAATCCTGTTCCACTCTATCCACTTTCTTCTTTCCAGGGAGAACACTACTGCACAGCAGGAGGGCACCGCAAGGGTTTGTGATCACTCCTGGTTTTAATAAGCAATATAACTTCTGCCCTCACTACCCCATCAGAGGAGCTCTCCATCTTCTCTATTCCTAGTGTGAGGGTGTTTTCTCCTCAGAGGTACCCTGCACCGGTGACATCTAAATTTGTTACTTCTATTGATCAGCCTGTCAGGCCCTTGCCCGCCTGCTTGCTGCTGCACCTTTCCATGGAAGTATTTTTTCGTGCCTGTCACTTCTGCATGCAGTGGGAGACAGCACACAGATGTTATTCCCAGATAGCATGTCTCTGAACACCATGTTGTGAACAAAGTTAGATTATAATTTGGTTTGAGTCAGGACGTTACTTTATCCATTTTCTTTCCTAAATTCACATCTTGGGGCTAAAGTGTTTCTACAGTCATTGGTTTCAGAAAGTCCTGAGCTATGTCTGAAAAAACAAGCCTTTTCAATGATGTCTTCATTTGGTTTTATTGCTGAGACATGTGACTACACACATCTCTGCAGAGGGGATGACCACTTAAATGATGGGCCATGGAAAGAATTGCTATGAGGCAATCAAAATTATTTTCTTCATTGGTGATTAGACCTGCTCCAGGAAGAGTTTACTGCAACAAGGACGTGTCCAAAGAATTGTTCTGCCTCACATCTCTGCAGTACAGCTACCTGGAGCTGCATTCATGCTTTTCTGAAGCTCTATGCTTGAATACAACGCCTCATTTGCACTCCTTGAATCATTGCTTTGCTAAGAGAACTCTCAGACACACTTTGAAATTATTATTGAGCTTCTGGAGGGGAGTACTGCCTCCTCCGTTACGGTGTAAAAAAGGACAAGGAAAAAAAGGGAAGAGTACTTTCCAGTAACTACAGATTTTGTATGTGTTGAACATTTATATACATTCACTGTCACAGATCTTTCTCTCTTTTTCTACAAGCCTCCTTTAAATGCTTCTGCAACGGTGAAGAACTGACTATCCCTATGCCTGTGCACATAGCAGGGCTTGAAAAAAGTGGATGACTCTACATAACCTGTGTATACTGCTAAGGCAAAAAGAAAAGTTGTGACATGCAGGCTCCTGGAGTAGACGTTTGCCCATGAACCAGCATATCTCAGTATGAAGTAACCTTTCTTCCCTTTGGTATTCTAACATCTTTCTAAGAATTCAGATTAACTGATCTGGAAGTGCTTGGTACCTCCTTCCCCCTTTTGCTAATTTTCAGCAGTCTGGAACATTATTCTCACACATATTCTTCTTGTGAGTATATAAATTGTTTTGAAGCCCTATGGGATAATTGTCATTGCTGGAAAACTCATTTGAATGGTGTTTTTCTGCCAGTATCAGAACTTGAGGAGGTTATTTCATCTTGGCTTTCATTTCAGTTCTATTTTAGCAGTTCTTTGTCTTCAACTCCATCATCTTCTCTGTGCACTGAGCTGCTGTGTTCAAAGACATTTTTTTGAAATAAAATTCTTCACTTTGTGGTTCTTATTCGATGATGTTATTTCTCATTTTAGGAGCTTTTGTATTTCTTTAAGGCAAATGAGGCATGTTAGTGGTTATTTGTAATTCTTTTTGGTTCAGTGGATTTCCTGTTATGCAAAAATGTAAAGCTTTTCTCGCTGTTCTTCCAAACTTTTGTTTTCCTGTCTTGATAGTTTTGTACATCTGCGTCTGCTTTATAACCTGTGGGTAAGATGTACTTGCCCAGTTAAGATCTGGCTTTGTCTTCATGGATGTCTGACAACTTACTGTAAAACTCCAAGTTAGAACTCTCTTGCCTGTTTGTTTCAAGACCTTCAAGAAGTGAACAACTTTCTTTTTCTTTAACTGCTTTTCTGAATGGACACGAGGGTAACGAAGATCTATCTAAAAAATTCAGCATGTCATGCTTACGTACTCCATTTGTCCGGTAATCATTTTACTCATTCGTTACTGTAACAAAAAATTACAGGGGGAGCTTTGTAGAACATAAGGCTTGCACTTGGACATGTGCGCACATGTGTGCACTGCATGAAGGGTAATGTTTCTATATGGCGCACAGGCAAAATCCCATCAGCCTGCTTCCTGTTCAAACTGCATGAAGTTGAATACTCACGTGCCCGTGTTTTACAGCTCATTTTTCACTTCAGTAGGTAGGCGGGGTGGGGACAGGCAGGCAGAAGGATGTCAGTCTTGTCAGTCTGGATATTTACTCTCTACTTTCTACCACCCTAGGAATCTAGGATTATTAATAGTAGTCTTTTAAAAACATATGAGATAGGCAGAGCTAAGGATCTGTGTTTTATTGCTAGTATTAGTAAGATGTTGTCTGGTTTCCAATGAATCGACAGATCAGTATGTTTCCAATAACGTAGTTTAATCTTTTAAGATACAGAAAGCGGATTAAATAACCTTCTTAGTACCATTTTTCATTAACTGACTCATTATCTGCAGTGAAATTTCTTTGCATAGCATTTTGTCTGGAAAAAATTGTGGAAAATGTACTAAAGGGAGATTTGGTTTATTAACATTTCACTAAAAGTGTGATGCGTATCCTACAGTACCAAGAAAATGCTACATGATGAAAAGGGATGTCAGAAAAACAGGAAGACAGCAATAGTTACGTATTGCCAGTAAGTGAAACTGTATGATCTTTATATTTTTGTTAGCAGAGGGTATAATTTGCAAAGATCTACTTTGAAGATAGGAAATATATGGCAGATGAAGAAATAAGCGGAGTGTGAACATATAAGTGATGTGCCAAAGGAATCCAAAACCATTACAGAGGTTTGCTTTACATACTTCCGATATTAAAAGGAGCACACTATGGGTAGCTCGCTAACAAAAAACATGTTTCTCTTCATATTTATAAACTATGCTACTAAAATACAGAGAAAAGTTTTCTACATAGTGGCAATTTCAGAAGATAGAGGATTATGGAGAGAAAACAACAATACACATAATTGGAGAAAATCAACTGAAAAACAAGGGGATTTTTCTCTACTGATTTGCAGTGGCAGTAATTTTAGGTGTGATTTGTTTTAACAAAAAAAAGTAGACAAAAAAGTCAGACATAAATGTAATCTTTAAGTTTGTTGTATAGATTATACGATAAGTGGTTTTGAATAGTGCTGCATTTATGTTGGACTTTTCCTTTTATAACCCGTATTTGTGCTGGGCTGTTTTTCAACGTTTTATATGATTTTTTTTCAACTCTCCTTTCTACCATATTTGAATGCTTTCAATGTTCACAAAAGGAAAACACTTTAGCCTTAGATAAGAATTAGTCAGATTAAGGTAAGAGCGTGATTGTAGTAAACTGCAGTTTAAAATGGGATTCACTAGGTTCTTTCTTCATAAAACTGTAATTTATTACACACCTTGATGATTTTTTTTTTTAAATTACTGTGTATAAAATACTGCATAGATTTTAAAATAACTCAAGCTTACTTGCAGGTGTTTATATTCCATGCCAAGGATTTGGTCTTATGCCTATTGTAGTCTGCAGTTTTCCTGCTTGAAATGGAGAACATTTCTCTCATATGGTCTCTCACGGAGTCTCTCATGGAACATTTCTCTCATGGAGTCTCTCATAACATTAGATCATTGCCATCAGTCTTTGTCAGAAATTCTGATCCCTTCTTATACTGATATCACCATTATTTAGCACAGTACTTTATTTTGGTGAAAAAAATCTTAGTTAAAAAAAAATTCTCAGCATAAATATTTTTTAATATGTATGTAGAAGTTCCTAGTCTGTTCTGTTGTTATTTTCAGACAGTTTGATAATATCCTTTACTGACACTTCTCCCATTTTTACAGTCATCTTGTATCGGTTCAGATCCAGATGCAAGCGTGTGCTCTTCAGACTTTGGTGGCCAAAGTCCTTTGGTCTCCTGCTATCTTATAGACACATGAAATAGATAATGCTGTGTCATATTCCTTGACTTGCAGGACTAAATCTCATTACTTGGATGGGTGTACTCTTCGCTGGGTAAAGAACTGGCTGGATGGCCAAAGAGTGGTGGTGAATGGAGTTTACTCCAGTTGGTGGCCGGTCACAAGTGGTGTCCCCCAGGGCTCTGTGTTGGGGCCAGTCCTGTTTAATATCTTTATCAATGATCTGGACAAGGGGATCGAGTGCACCCTCAGTAAGTTTGCAGATGACACCAAGTTGTGTGGGAGTGTTGATCTGCTTGAGGGGAGGAAGGCTCTGCAGAGGGACCTGGACAGGCTGGATCGATGGGCTGGGGCCAATTGTACGAGGTTCAACAAGGCTGAGTGCAAGGTCCTGCACTTGGGCCACAGCAACCCCATGCAATGCTACAGGCTTGGGGAAGAGTGGCTGGAAAGCTGCCCAGCAGAGAAGGACCTGGGGGTGTTGGTTGACAGCCGCCTGAATACGAGCCAGCAGTGTGCCCAGGCGGCCAAGAAAGCCAATGGCATCCTGGCTTGTATCAGAAATAGTGTGGCCAGCAGGAGTAGGGCAGTGATCGTGCCCCTGTACTCGGCACTGGTGAGGCCACACCTGGAATACTGTGTTCAGTTTTGGGCCCCTCACTACAAGAGAGACATTGAGGGGCTGGAGCGTGTCCAGAGAAGGGCAACGAAACTGGTGAAGGGTCTGGAGCAGAAGTCTTATGAGGAGTAGCTGAGGGAACTGGGGTTGTTTAGCCTGGAGAAAAGGAGGCTGAGGGGAGACCTTATCGCTCTCTACAGCTACCTGAAAGGAGGTTGTAGAGAGGTGGGGGTCGGTCTCTTCTCCCAGGTAACAAGTGATAGGATAAGAAGAAATGGCCTCAAGTTGTGCCAGGGGAGGTTTAGACTGGACATTAGGAAATTTTACTTCCCTGAAAGGGTTATCAGGCATTGGAACAGGCTGCCCAGGGAAGTGGTTGAGTCGCCATCCCTGGAGGTATTTAGAAGACGTTTGGATGAGGTGCTTAGGGACATGGTGTAGTGGTGGTCTTGGTAGTGTTAGGTTTACAGTTGGACTTGATGATCATCTTAAAGGTCTTTTCCAGCCTATACGATTCTGTGTGTGATTCTGTGTGAAGTTTACAACCAACCATATCCTTTTTGACTGCCAACCTGTATTGTGTCTAAGAACCTTTCTTCAAAACTTTTTGCCAAGATGGTTTAAACCAGCTGGGGTGGGGAGGAGAAGAATGCATTACTAAAGTCTCACCCATTTGTTTTGTTTCCTTTTTCTGCTATGATCCACAATAGCTGGGACAGTTTTCTCTTTTCTAGACTGAGACAGACCACAGTAATGCAGACAATCTCAGCAAGTGGTTTGCCTAAAAGAGAGAAACTTAGAAATACAGGAAAAAGATTTGATTGGTCCTTCATCTTGTTATCCTTTAACCTAACATATGATTTAAAATGTCTTAAGTAAGACTGCACTTCAGCTTGGTTACTTTATTTTATTTCTGTTACGTTTTGGGGGAATAAGGCTGAATGAGAAACATAAATGAAACCTCACAAGATGTAGTGAAACTCCTATCATAGCTGGATTCTAGCTTTTTATATTGACTTGGTTCTATTATGGCCCTGAACCTATACTCTTTGGATCCAAACATCTATAAATCTTGAGGAAGTTTAGAGTATTTTCTGAATTTGGACATATTTCTGTCTGGCAGGTATCTTTCCAAATGTGGAGAGGATTTATCTGTTGTGTAGTACAGATGTTCAGAGCCCTTTGTGTTTATATCTTAAACAAAGGGGTTTCAGAAGCAAAGATTTCCTAATTAATTCTGTTCTTTTCCTGATGTATAGAAAATTGTTCGAACTAGGCTGGTTTTGGACGACTTAATGAAGACTTAACGTGAGTTCCCCTGAAACATTTTCTGATGGGAATTCTTAGAATTTTTCTCTTCTGTATATTGAAGTGTTTGCACACAACTCATTAAAGAAAAACTAGTTTGCCACTGCTTTGCAGTGTATTCAGCATAGGGAAGTCACAGCTTGCTTATAAAGAATCCTGTCAATCTCAGCAGCTTTTGTAACAACAGGGCAACTGTTATTCAGTGTCTTTAGGTGTCAGATTCCACGTTATAGTAGTTTAACTTCACTGGCTTCAACAAATTTCGCAACATCATATAGAAGAGTGGAGAAAACTCCCCCCCCTTTTTTTTTCTTCCCAACTTTCAGTGTGGTGTTTTTATATTTGTCATATTGTTTTTATGAACTTTACAAGAAAAATTGTAAAACTTGTTATTAGGCTGACTAATGGGATAAAAAGAAAACTTTACACTTCTTGTGAAACCGATTTATGTTTTTCTCAGCAGATTTTAGGTGACTGTTCACATTATGAGCAGAATTCTGTCTAAAAATAAGTTGTGTCCATTTCTTTATGGGTTTATTGAGGACAGAAATTTCCACACCATTCTCCTTTAATGTGACCACAATGGGCAGTCATAATTTGTCCATTTATATAAAAAGACTAAATTAGCAAATTAGCCACCATAAACTGTTAGTATATCCACTTTTGCTGACATGTTTATTGTAATTTGCAATATGCATGATGCTGATTTTCAAAAATGTTCCGTTTTCTTTTTTGAGAGTATGAATTATAAATTCATGAATCACAGAAAGCAAGACTGTAATAAAACTTAAAAGTTGGAAACACTACATAGCACTCATCTATGTCATCCTCAAAAAACCAGGATGTTGAAATTTTTCATAGTTTGATTAAAAGCCTAAAACCTTCTATTTATTTTACAGCTAAAACAGAGCAAGACAGATGGTTTTTCATGCATTTCTGTAATGAGCAAAGGGCAGCTAATGAACACGTCAGGAAATGTCTAGAGAAAACCTAAAATGGACAAATATGTAAATTTCAGTGCACCACTCAGAACATTACACAGCATAGAATCTCATAAAATAAACACATGTCTTTGTCTAAAGACTTAAAGTATTTTTAATGTTTTGTTTCAGTGGTATGTATTTCAAAGGAAAGGAACTTATCTCCAAAAAACACATCTAGGAATTAAAGATGGTCCCTAATGAACAGACAAAGGAAGTAAAAAAGGAGAAGCCTTTGCAGCCATAAAAGTAGAGTTCAAAATATCATCCCTCTTACAAAATATTTCCTGAAAATAGGCTTGTGGAGCACAAAAGTCAATTCTGGAAACTCTAGAACTATGAAAGCAAGTCCAGTAGTCGGCACTTTCAAAAATAAATAAAACCATCAGGCAACAACTGTATGCTAATTGCATTTAAGAAATAAGAGACCACCTACATAGAAATAAAATAAATCTCATTAGTGGAGCTAAAGCAGATAGTTGAGATTCAGACTCTGTTAACCCAACCCCTCCAGCTCGCTTGAAAGAGCTTACAAAGCCACTGCCATTTGCTTAGCGATGGAGCAGAAGTATAAAACGCACCAACATCTCAATGCCCCAACTCAAGTGTGCTGTAGTAGCTGATGTGCATTTCTTGGCATAGTTGTGCCCTCACTTTCAGAGGCTCTCACCAGATTTTTCTTGCAGAATGAGCACAGCTAAGACAGGGAGAAAGAAGGTCACCAAGAGCAGGTTGTGCGCAAGAGGCTGCTAGTTTAGTATAATACTAAGAAATCCCACAAATCGTTACATTTTTTCTGTCAATAAAATCTTATTCATTTAACCATTTCATTTGTTTTACCAAAAGTCAGCTTTGTGAAGGCAAAACCCTGAAATCCTATAATCAAGAAAGTTAAATATTTTATGAATTTCAGACAAGACAGTAAGTTTCGGAGTTTTTCACCACCAACAGCAAGAGGCCTGTAAGTCTGTCTCTTGAAGCAGCTTACACACTAGCCATCCTATTTCCTCTAGAGGAAGTACTGAAAATAATTTGCAACAGTGCTCCCCTCTCTCCCCATTGGCCATCATTGGGTGTTAGACCTTCAGAAACAAAAGCTGCCCAGGCCTCCTCTCACTCTCTCAAATGGTATTCTGAAAAGGGGGGAAAAAAAAGAAAAAAAAAATCAAGGCTTTTGAAACCTCATCATCTGTTCTGCTGCTGATAGAGTTGCATTTGCTGTAGAAAGAATTGCACAGGAATTTACCTGGATGTATTCTTAGGGTCAAGGCCCAACCATAACTAAGTTTAAAACCAGCACAATAGGTATTTTTTCCGTGATCTTTAACCCTTTGTCCCCAAATCTTTCCATTCGTAGTTAGTATTTGGCTCTGATTGATTCAACTGTGGAGCTTTAACTTAATCTGACAGAAGTTCTGTAAATCCTTGCTAGACTCTTTTGGTTCTGATTTTAGCTCCTGTTTTCTGTTAAGACTTTTTAATTCAGCTATGAAAGTTAGAGCTTTATGTTTCTAATATAAAATTAGGTTCAGACCTTCATAAAAAAATTATTATTCGTGCAGCTGCTATTGCTGCTTAAAAGTGGCTCACTGAACTCTTCCTCAAGGACAGGGTCGTCTTGTCTTAATTCTTTAGATAGAAGCCTGGACAGGAAGGAGACAGTTACAAGAAAGGATGTTCACTGGGAGAAAGCCGACAGAAAACTCTTCAGCATTTAATCAGAACAATTTAATTCTGTTGATAATTGATCAATAGAAACACAACTAAAAAATCCCACTCAAAGTCAGAACAGCTTAGCCAACAAAAATAAACATATATATTTGTCTCATGAGGGACAGATAAGAAACCAGAAAATGTAGAACAACATGAATAAAACCCTCCCTTATATGAAATTTGGCAAAAAATAAGGCCTTTAATAATAATCCTCAGGAAGTGCTGTAAGAGTTTCATACAAACCTGCTTCAGTGTCCCTTGAAAAAATTAATTTGGATTTAAAAAAAAACCCCACACATCTGGCCTGATCATTGGCTAATAGAGCATATTTTCATTCCCACCCCAAATCACACACAGCTTGGCTGGAAAGAAGACAGCTGCTTGGGCACTAGTGTGTTTCAGTTTGAAGTACATCTAATCTTTATTCAGTTATTTGAGCCTCGTGTGCCAAGTGCAGAAAGGCATGCCTTTGTGGGGGGAGGATTTTTTTTCCCCTTTTAATATTAATGTGTAATTTTGGCCAACAAAGTAGTGCTTAGGAGACAATAGCAATTCTCAAAATGCATTAGACGTAAAATCCAATAAATATACCAAATGCTTTTGTATAAATCCTCATCCAGTCTGTTCCATCAGGAACCACTGCTATTGGAAATCCATCTCAGACATTTTATTGGTCAATTAATTCTGAAAACTCCTTAGTGTCTTCTCATCTGATTAGCTTCAACATTTTTTACTCCTCTGCAGATTTTCCATTGGTAAGTCTTACACATACGATGAATTTGGCACGAGTGCCTTAATGACATGTGAGATTTTGGGCACATCAGTTTTATGTGCAAACTCTCACTACATGTTATCCTACTGAGTGAACTGTTTGCTAGGGCGTAAATCCTGGCTGGGGTAAATCCACGTTCTGCTGATCTCAGTGACCAAATCTGCAGAGACTTCAGGGGCTCCAGAAAAAGTTCATCTACAGGTTTTACTGGTAAAACAATCGTGGCTGACCTGAGGAAGAAAAAAATCTGCCCAGAAAACAGCATTTCCCAATATTGCAATTACAGCTTGGTCCTACTACCTTAGACCGAGTGTTGCAGTCCCACTGAAGTATGAGAGATTACAGAGGAGGTTAGGGACTACCCACCATCAGCACCGTGGCAGATTCTGTCTCCTAGTAAACACGGTGCTGTTATCGGAGGCTGTGATGTGGTATCTTGCCCAATCTCATAGTTAATTATTTTTGATACAAGTCCAAAAACAGAAGGCAGAGTATAAGAGAGAAGAACAAGAACAGAATTGATCTTTTGTCTCTATTTTATGGGATATTGAATCTCAGAAGAATGTTCAATGAAAAAGCTGGCTAAACTAGAACAGCTGAGGTAGGACAGATGTGCCAGCAAGACTGCTTGGCAGCACTTTCTCTGCCAATCCTGTGTACGCTGGGAAAATCTGTCAAAGGCAGCTGTATCACAGGGAGCAACTTTCAGTTACAGTTTTACATTCCCTGTTGTACTCCTTTCTGCGTTGTGAACTAGTCTCTTATCAATACCTAGCCTTCTGCCTCAAAATTAGCATTTAAAATACAATTTAATATGCTGCATGATTCACAGGTTTTGTGACGTTAAGCCTTAGCAGTCTAGTTTCCATGCTGTTGTTACTTTGCAGTGTAAAGTCCTTTTATAGAGTTCATTTTTCTCGATGAAGCATGTAATGACAAGAATCAGAAAGCACTGCTTCAGTCCTGCCCGTAACAGCTATGATTTGCGAAGTACCTTTTTTTAGAACAAGATAGCTTTTGTGAATGTTGTCTGGGTGTATCTTTGTTTAACTCTATCGGATTGGGATTTAGCACACAAATAAGCTTCGTAGTTAGCTGAAAATACAAATCTTTCACTTGACTGAAACTGTAGTGCAGCAGTTGCTCCAACATACCAAGATGTTATTAAAGAGACACATGGACCTAGAGAGGAATTTCAGAAGGATTATACCGAGTAAGTACACAGCAGTTACTAAAATAAAAGCTGGCATTCAGATCATATTAACTAGAAACCAATATTCCCAAAGATGTTATGTAAGCAATTACTATACATTAGGTCACCATATATACATGTCTCTGTGTGTATGTGTGCTGTGTCCAAGAGAGCAAATGTCAAATACACAGTCACGATCCCTTCCCATCAAGTGAATGGTAAAATTACTCTCGTTCTATTTTGGAGCATGAGCATGTTGCAACGTACAAGATACACAGCCAGCAAATACAGTGATGAAGACGTACACGTCAATGGGATTAAGATAATAGGGAGTGTTAACATGGCACCAGGCAAGGTTGCTGCACTTAGATGTCTAACAGTGTCTCCATTCCAAATCCTTCTTGGAAAGGTTTAGAACCCATTTCCTGCACAGTAAGATTAAACTCATGATTGAATGAATTACAGTCAGACATTACAATAAGATAAAATCACACTCCACTGATAATCATAGCTCGTGCTAACAGGATGCATCACCTCTGCATATATTCTGACATTTAATTTTGTCAGTTTTCCAAATATATATATATGTGTGTGTGTGTATATATACCGATTAGCAGTATTTTAGCTATAGAAGAGATTTTGAAAACACAGTCAGAAAAAGTTATTAGAAATACGGATCTGGAAAGACTTGCTTAGGAAATATGCTTGGGAGTTGTTGCTTTATACACAGAAATTTTCCTCCAAACCAAAACCTTCTTGCTTTATTGTTAGGAATACTACTAATATCCTTGCCGCTTACCTTACACATTGTTTGTATATAATTCTCATGCTCTGATTACCGGGGCTTTTTACCATTATGTAGAAAAATGTCTTCAAAGGTTTAAAAAGCAAACAAAAAACCCCAAAACACAGATTCATTCAATTCTTTTTTGTTGTTTAAAAAGAAACATTTACTTCCTATTGGTAGTCAGTAAATAAAAATGCCTGAGTGCCATTTTTATGTATATAGTTCGAATACCGTAAGTTTTTTAATGAAAGTTATGTCCCAGTTTTATTTGCAGATTTCAGCAAAAGCATGGAAAAGACACTGAAGCAATAAAAAAAGAAAGGAAAGAAATTAATCAGAAGTTTAGAACATTTGGGTTTATTCTTTTATACCGTGCCAGGTTTCTGTTTGCCTTTTCTTTATGAGAATATCATTTATAAGATTCATTGACAGAAAAAATTTTTGAAATTTACGGCAGCCTGCATCTTTTTGGGAAGATTCCATGACTTTTTGTGTCATGTTCAACTTAAGAAGAAGAAAAAAAAGAACCCTAATATATCTTTATTCTGCTCATACACTGATTAGTGCTTCCATGAACCCAGCTGAACTAAAGTTCAATGCAAATATATTAATGAAAGGATTGGTATGTACTGTGTTGTACTCCATTTTTATGACAGGATAATAAACAGGAACTCACTGAATTAAACTGAGGATTATATTTAATAAGGCAGTTGGTAACAAAGCCATGGCATTGTTTTCTTTAAAATCTCTAAGGTTATCTTGGAGATTCTTGAAGATATTTACCTATTGTTTGATTTTTGGAGTTCTGTGTTTAGAGGTTTAGTTGTAACAAATGGGTTACAAGATATTCGATGTCCATAGATAGTAATAGTGGATGTTTTGAGATTAAACCTTTCCGTAATTCTGCCTCTTGTTCTTAACTGTCTCCCTTATCCCTTGCTTTCCCCTTCTCAAAAGCATCCTTTTAACTGTCCTCCCTCCAAATCCTGTCTTTTCATCTCTCCCCATCATGCCCAGACCCCATCCTTTTCCTCTCGAGTACTTGATTTGCTTGATCTACAGCACTCTCTGTTCCACTTTTCCTGGTTGTCAGAAAACAGAAATCTTCTTTAGTAAGAATACGACCATTACATGTCCCCTCTGGGGTTCCTGAAAAGATCTGGCAGTTTGCGTTGGCTGTTCTTCATCTGCTGTGTTCAAATTTGGCAGAGTTCTCTCACAGAATTAGTAGCCTCTAAGAACTTGGGTTTGGCCTGAATTAGAATGGGTAATGTACAGAGGATCTCTTCTGAGAGATCTCTAATTTGATGCAGACTTCTGGACGTCAACTTGTGCTTAGCATCACAAAAACGTGCACAGGGACAAATCTTGCTATGTCTTATGGCTGCAAGGGTTATGACACTAGCAAAACTTGAGTTTTCATTGTAGGTATCGGAGAAGTGGAGGTTTGTGTGCTGTGAGAGAGAGGGCACAGGAACCTAATTTTCCACTGGAAGCAGGGTCAGGACGTCTTTGGGGTATCTTGATGCACAGTCACCTCTTTCTGCAATCACAATCATTTCTGCTACTGAGGAGATGGGTTATGAACTGCGGCTGCTGTACTTCCAAGGCACTGCAGTCACAACCTTCAGACTGTCAGGAGTGTAAAGTGGGAGCGAGACAGGAGTTTGTCAATAATATGTCAATGATATTTAGTCTTGGTCTTACCTATTTACTTTTGCTTAGTACAACTGAGTGAATTATCTCCTTAATTATTCCTTATAGATTTTAATTGCTTTTTTACATGGTCAATGGATTATACATAATCCTTTGTAATAGTTTTGCATAAAATGCAAATGTTCTACCTTGTAGAAGCACAATTAGGGCTGAACAATTAAAATATGGTGTTGGGATAACTCAACACCAAACTTTGCTTCGTTATTTGTTCATTCACTTAGGGGAGTATGTTGTCATATTGTACAGCTCACAGATAGCATTCATTTTTGTTGAAACTTTCGTAACAAGCCACCCTTGCACAGGATACATAAAAAACATAGCTAGAAGGAAGGTTTTCCTGCTTAACATGATGTATTCCTAATGTTTTACTTGGCCTGCAGGTGCTCCTCCAATGTTATTAATTACAACAGTAATAATCCTATTTGAGGAGGCTATAAAACTTCTAATGTTTAGCAAGTTCCTTCCAATTTTTTGAATGCTTCAGTTTAATCTTCCATTTCTAGGGGACACTCTAAACAAAAGAATATCCAGCACCCCAAGAGAATAAGCACCGAACAGCCCTGCAGACATAGCAAGGTTCCTGCCCTGCAATGAAATAGCTCATTGCTCCACCTCGGCTGACTTTTATGACAGGAAGTGGAAAAGAAGAGAGATCCACTGTAACAAAGTATCATCTTTATTTTGATTTCAGTTTTCCTTGTCAATAGGTTTTGTAAATCAAACTTTACACTGAAAGATATTTTTAGTATGAAAAAATGATTTTATAATCAAAGAGTTTTCTTTTAATCGCTTCTTCAGAAATGTATTTTGATAATAGCAACTGCTCATTACAATAAAAAACAGAAAAGGCATTTGTTTACTGTGGCATGGGAAGTACTGCCAGTTCTAAATGCCCGACATAGTTTCTTTAAAATTTTTACGTTCTTTAGGCCTCAACAAAAACCAAAGCTCCTCTTCCAGGTTTGGTAGCAAACAGACTATTATTCTCCAAGGCTAACCTTTGGATGTCGGTTTGGTAATAAGCTTTTTTTACATTTTTTAGGAAAGTACTCAGCTTGTCAGTAGGCACCATTGACACAGTGCAGCCACCCCATCCAGCTCCAGTCAGACGTGACCCGATGGCCCCAAATTGCCTAAAACGAAATAACAGAAAAAAAATCATGAAAAAGAAACCAAAAAGGGGTAATTTGTCATATATAAAATTCCTACAGAAAACTAGTGAATACTTTACTCAAAACACATCTATGTCACCTGATTTTTCTGAAGTTCACTTGGTTGTATGTGACATTACAGCAATTTCAGTTACCATTTTGGACCAAAAAAAATGCTGACGCTTTAACCCGCAATATAGTCATTTCTGTCAGTTCCAAAAGTCACCCTCTTTTGTAACGCTTCAGCATCAGCTGTTTTAAGGATCACAGCACAGCTGAGACGAAGAAAGCAGGAGAAGAAAGGAATTGTGTTAGCAACATTCATAAGACATCAGAAGTGAAAACAGAAATACATGACAAAAATAACAAAAGAGGGTTCATAAACTAATTGCACAGGATGTAGGCATGCAAGCCATTTTCTAATGTGGCAAAGACAAATAGCTCTATTCTTCCAGGACAGATCTAAAACATGCTGAAGATTCACAGGCTTCTGCAGGACTGCTGAGCGTGCCAGTCAAGAAAAGGAGAGTTCAGAAATTCTTAAAAAGTCATCAGAGTCATGCACTCGAACATCTGTTTATGCTGAATGGACAGTTAGGTATTCCTCTTTAGAGGAACCTCATGAACTTAACAGATTTACAGCAGTAGAGGTAAAGTAAGAATTTAGTCCCAAAAGAAAAAAATGCTCTTAATAAGGAGGGTGAATAGAAAGAACAATGACAAATAAATGACATCCAAAATATAAACCATTCCCAGCCTCAAGATACTGGCCCACTAGAAATGTCCTGCAGTAAATCCCGTGCCATTACTCTGCAAGATTCAGCCGCCATCTCATTAGAATTTAGCAGAATTATTTTCATTAGTTTGCTTACCTGTGTTCCTGATCTTTACTTAGATTCAGAAAAAGTAGGAAAATAGCACGTAATAAATTTCTTTGGGGCTTTTCTAACCTAGTCAGAACAGGATTATTTAGAAAACTCATTTGAAATCTTATTCTCATGAAAGATCTAATCTGATTTGCAAATACTTTTGATATGTTTCCAATACCTGTGCATGGAGAGATTTACCAGTCCTAGAATGTGTTTGAGGGAGAGATGGCATCATGTGAATAACATACTGGAAAATGACAGCTCATTCTGAGTAGGCTGTGGTAATTTTTCATATGTGCATTTTATGTTAAATGAATCTGGTATACTGCTGAGTTAGTAGAGGTTTAGGTCATATTTCAAGCAAGTACTTACATATGTGTTTGATTCTAAACATGCTTACAGCTCTTCTTGAACAGAAACACTTTCTTCAGTGTGTCTGTGTGGTGCCACCCTTCATATTGACTTGATTTTATGTCCATTCTTTATTTCCTGTTGGTGTTCTATTTTATTATTATTCCTATAAGCCACTCATTCTCTGATGCAATTTTTGTCATTTCTGGTCCATGGAGCAACCTCCTAAAATGAGCAGGATCCAATCCAGTCTCAATTGCAACCAACAGGGAAATTCCCATCGACTTCATAAGGCCCAATCCACTTTTCAAAGTCTGCTAAATCAACCATCTGTACTCATTTGGTCTGTTACCTCAGTCAGAACTTCGTATTTCAGATGGTGTCTGGCTTTTATTTTGGTAGGCAACTGAAATCCCTTCAGAATTGTTCTGAACTGTTTATTGATTTCATAATTCTCTGCGGTCATGCTCATGCCTCATTTTTACTGAGTCATTTTAAAATACTTAGTTGAAATAAAGCATAATGTAGACAGAGCTGAAGTCACTGTGTTTCAAAATACTGTGGCTAACAGTTTCAAATGTGGCGATATGATTAGACACTTTGGGCTTAATGCTGAGGAACTTGGCGCTTTGATGGCAGTGCTGTAACACCTGAAAACTAGGTACCCGATATTACAAGAATTCAGAAGTGAGCGCCTAATTCTGCATCTACTGGAGATACGGTGCATGGGAGGTATCTAGGTCAAACACGAGAAAGTTAACTTTGGAACAGGTCTGAAACGGTCTTTTTGAGTCTTAATCAGTTCAGTCCTAAGCTAGGCTCCTCTGGTAAAGTGGGATTCACAGCCAGACACTCTCTTCTTGTGCACTAGCATCTAAATCATGCATTTATGAAGAGGAGTATGAGCAGACAGTAATCTTGTGGATGGAGTGCTCACCCACACAGTGGGTGACGTGGATTTAATGTGTGGGAAAGTACCCTACGCACCGCCTGGGCTATGCTGCAGCAGTGAGGACAAGTAATAGAGGGAGAGATGGAGCACACAAGAAAGATAATGTATCTGTAGTCCAGTGTTGGGGGCACTCAGCTCCCTGTCCCAACCTTTGCTTCTTGAAGAGCTTGTATATCTTGTTCCAGTAGTCACTGGATAAAAAGAGAATTATCTTGTGAGGAAGGGTGTGTGTGTAAATCAAAGTAAAAACATGAGTACCGCAGCAAAGGAAAGAAGAATAAAAATGGAAGTCCCATAGTTCGGTATATGGAAACGACAGGTAAGACATTGCAGTACCTCATTTTAAAAATAATTGTGCTGTAAGAGGTGAAAAAAATCAGAGCAATATTGTTAATTCCAAATCCTCAAAATTATGAACCAGCTATTCGGAAAGCATGGAGTTAACATGATGAGATTTAAATATATAAATGGAGGGGTGGGTATTACACTTATTCTGATTTGTAGCTTAGTGTGGATTTGAATAGCATCTTTAAGCCCTTCTGGCTCTGAAAGAGCTGCAAACTTCTTTCTGTAGGGTGGTTTTTTGTTTGTTTTGTTGAATTGTGCCGTGACTCCAGGCTTTGCAGCTTTAAGAAAATCATCAGTGATAAGAGTCTTGATAAAATGCAGAGTTGTCTCAGCTACCATAATGCAGCTGGATGTAATATAAAAACTGTATCTTTTAAAAGCGATCAGAGAGGATTCAGCTATCTTCAACTGTAAGGGGCATGTCTGGTAACACAAAAATTACCAGGATTTATACCACTAAAAGATGGAGAGTAAGGGAATGAAAGTAAGTTATTCGCAACACTCAAGGATTCTGAGTGATTTTCAAAAGTACCTAACGAATTCACTAGCTCAGATCCAATTTTTTCTTCCGTAATTATTTAGTAAATCTTCTGTGTTACTTTAAAAGACTAACAGGTAAAACAGCTATCAACAGCATGAGATAGGTTAGAGAAAGTACAAATCTTCTCTCTTTGCAAAAAGAAAAAAAAACAACTGACCAACTAGTGGTTACAGTTTTCAGCACTACAAACCACAGCAAGTATGGATCCCTTTCTTTCCTGGCAGAGGTCATACAGTAAAACATAAAGATCTAGGCAAAACAGAAAACATCTGGATATGCAGATTATTCTTCACAGTTTAAACCTTGTAAGGAGAGAGCAGCAGTAGACTCCGGCAATTCTGTGGAATGTATTTTTGGAAAGGCTTTTTAAAGTTACAGGGCAGCTGTATATCGTTGTAAGTAAAGAATGTAATTTATGTAGTTCCTGGCCATTTCTAGAATCACATCAGCCAAGTTTTCCTAGAGTGACTAGTGATTTTATGTCCCTTAGTTTTTTAATGTACAATTTGAGAAAAGCTAAGACCTTTTTTCCAACAGTTTCCAAAAATTAGATGCTGGCTTCAGCTGCATTCATCTTAGAACAGCTATATGCTTTTAGAAATCTAATCACAGAATCAAAACACATTAAAGAATATCAAACTTCTAAAGAAGAAAGATATTTCTTAGGAAATACTCTTGATGGGACAAGACTGTAAAGAATAATGAACAAATAATTTACTTGTTTCTGTGCAGTGAATGTAATAAAACCCCCAGATTAAATAATTTTAATATACCAATTAGAAATTGTTTCACACGAATGACACTCCACTGTGGTGCTCAGCTATGCTCATCTTATTAGCTGTGGGCTCTTCTGCTGGTAAGTTAGAAATCTGATGTAACATGGGCACACAAATCACTTTTTTCCTTCACTATTTATATTTTGGTCCCTGGAACTGAAATGCTCTGATTAATTTTAATTTAATTTAGTAAAACCCTAACTGCGTACTCCTTTCCTTTGGGTTCTGTGGCTGTGTCTATGCTACTGCCTGCAAGTCAGTGTCACGATACCCAAGCTAGCTCACAGAGCAGCAGCTGTCTAGCTGTGAAAGCACAGAGCTCAGCATAAATGAGAAACAGAACTTCCACCCCCATGCTGAGCTTCGTACTGCAATAGACTGTTGCTAGCATCCATGCTAGCTTATTTAAATGTAGCACAGGTAACTCCATGCTGTAGTGCAGATCTTATCAGTTCATACCTACTTGTTTTCCCCTACTCGAAACAGGATAGTTTTCTCCCAGCATTTCTGAGAACAGGCCCTATCAGTATGATTCAAGCTGGATACCCTAAGTGAAGACACTTAAAATGGCTAGTCGCTTTTGCAAAGTTCAGTCATCAGATGCTCTTGACTGAGGCATCAACACTGGGTAGTTACTGTAACTAAAAATAATGCAGATGGGAAGTTTTAAGGCTTTTCTTCTGTCAAAGGTGTCACAGAACAGGCAGTGCTGATACCTTGCACTGGATCAAGACTTTGTAGCCCAGGATTTTTGATAATTCAGTCTTCAGCTGACTCTGGAGACAGTTCTCCCTTCCCACACACCGATCAGCAGTTCCCTTTCAGTAGCTGGGACAACCGTGGTGGAATTGCCTCGCTAACTGAGTGACTGTCGTAGCTTATTCTATTATGTGATCATTACGTGATGCAATAAACTGAACATAGCCTGTGAGTTACATACTGGATTGGCTCCCAAGAGAAGGAACAAAAATTGTATTGCTAAATTACTATCAGACTGTCCAATGGCTATCGGGGCTTCTCTGTGTTTTATCACAAAACAGCATGTGTATCTCCTATGCAAAATAATCCGTGAATGTCCAAAAGTCTTCTGTTCAGTTTTTAAGTTTGTAGTTTTCTGGCTCAAAGGCCGTTCCATCTTGTCTGCAAAAGAAATCAGACTAACCTCAATAATCATCTGTTATCATACTCTATCAATTTACAAACCTGGTAAATGGGTATTACAGCTTACCAAATCTGCATGAGTATAGAAGTAAGAAAGCATATGGCAAATTGCATGTTTGTAAAATTCATATTTTGATTATAAGCCAGACTAATTTCTTCATTAAAAAAAAGCCAGTTGCTGGTAAAGAAATATTTTTGTAACCTTCATTTTTAGGTGGTAAGGTATTCATTTTTTTTAGCTTCAAATTGAAACAGTTTCTGTTTTCTTCAAGACTGAAAGACATAGAGGATGGGATACTTTATAATTACAGAGTATTTGCTTCTAAAAGACAGTGAAATGACATTTCTTGACCTCAGGCCTGCAAACACTTATGGCACCCTACATTTCCCTTCTGGCAGGGCAGTAATTGTCTGGCTTAGGGCAGAGTTTCCCAAACTAAGCACACCCTTCTCCAAAGAGAAGTAGGAACCATAACAGATGAGCAGAAGTATGAAGGTGGCACCACCAGGAGCCATGATGAAGTGAATAAGGGAAGCAGCTGGGAGAAGGTGGTTGCGGCAGAGGCAGGGATGGAGTAGTGGTGGGAAAGCTCGGGTGGGCAGTTGTTTATTCCCCCAAGCCACTGTTAAAATTATCACCAACCACTGAATTCCTTCTATAGGCACTGAATTGAGATCAAAGCTAGCGTAAGACATCTGTCCCATGATTAAATGTACCAGAAAAATGGAAATTAAGAGGGACTGAAATGTGTACATCCTTTCATGCTGGTCCGGTGCTATGGATGAAATACTATGTAGACTGCGAGTACTAAGTATGCATTTTTACTTTCTGTATTAATACATGGTTATACCAGATCTCATCATCCACTGTAGCAGAGTTATGAAAATAACAGCCTGCTACAAGCAACAACCTGTGATTTCCAGCTCACTTCATGCCATTTTTCAAACTCAGTTTATTCTGGCTAGAGGATACGAAACTGGGGACGAATAGGGGGAGAAGAGAAGGGACTAAATGACACTCAGGGAATGTGTTTTGGAGTTGAGAGGGCTTGTTTTATCGTGGCCGAACTGAGTTAGGGAACCCAGCTAAAAGAATGAGGCTAGGGCAGTGATGGAGACTGAATAATGTGGGGAAAACTCAGACATACAATGCAGAGAGCAGAAGCAGAGTGTTAGCCATTATAACAGTCAACACACTCATCTTTTAAATGGTGAAATACTGTCCAACCTATCTGATACCCTAGACAACATATTTTTTGAATTGAAAAAAAATGCAATAGCATTTCACAATATACCATTATGATTCCAATGCAACCTAAGAACGTAGAACAGTTTGCTTATGCCCTGGAATTCCCATGGTGGCAGTTCTGAAATGGTTAAGAAATATACAAAAAGTATCAGAGTTCAAATAGAACAACTAAGATGATGTTTTAAGAGAACCAGTTATGACTTCTTCTACAACTTAAAAAAAGAACAGCCAACAGTCTAACGTAACACTTGTGACGATGAGTCAGTCCAAAAGCAAAGTCTGTAATAAAGCCATAAACTGCAGCTTTCATCTGAAAGTATTACACAGAGTCAGTAGGGAAACAATTGACCATGTAATGTCCCTGCAGGAGATTAATTTTGTAATAAGAGACAAGAATACTTTCATTTTAAAACTGCAATAGCCAGCGATGTCATATTTTCTCATCAATTCAAACAATATTCTCAACAGGCGATTACTCTTCCTTGTGGCCAAAACTTACAGGCAGATGTCTACCAGCCGATCCAGTTCAGGACAGCTGCATTCATACATTTCCCTGCAGCTGATATAGCTCTGGTTCATTAATTCTCCCAGCAGCTGGATTGCATTGGCAGGTGCTTCGTTGCATATCTTCTTAAATTCCAGCACTCTGGCAGCTTCACTATACACGTGCTTTGCACGCTGGTATAACTTAAAGGTGGAAACTAAACAAAATGAAAATATTAAGTACTACAGTTATCCATTAATATTCACTACAAAAGGAACATACAAAAACATAGTAGAATTATATTTTTTTAGTAATTCATATTTTATATTAGAACTCTCTAGGTAAAAAGTCTGCAAAAGCTCACCTACATCTTCTTTAAAAGCCCTAATAAAATAGTATTTAGAGTTCATTAAAATACAACATACACATTTTTTTCATGTTGATAACTTCATGCACGTGCTCTGGTTCTTCGCTGTGTCACTGAACAGACTCAGTCTCTTCTTTTACTTTGCTGAGGCAAGCCACAAGTTCAAGAGTTAGCAGCAACACGCATTAGGGCATTAATCTAAAGCTTTCAGGTTTTCAAATACCAGCAACACTGAGTCATGAGAACACCAGAAAGGTACCCGGTGCCCTGCAGGCAGCCGTCAGCCAGCGCCTGCTGGCCCAGGGTGTTGTGTGTGACTGCTCCAGGCCAAATCTGCATCAATTATGTAACTGTGCAGATGGACCTTTTCTTGAAAAAAACAACCACCAAACCACAAAAAACCACCAACCACTTTTTTTTTTTTTTTTTTTAAACTGAGATTAACAACAATGCTATTATCCATATTTCCTGGTGCATAGGTAAGGAAGCCCTCAAATATTTTCACAATGCTGCAGGCTCACCCCGACTGTAAATAATACTAGATTAAAGGTACAGTGAAGGGCACAGGTGCTTTCAGCTTGGTTTTCAGGGTTTATTTTTGGTGTGTATTACCAGCCAGAGTGTCAGTGCTGCTTGCGTGGATGTAAGAGATGTCAAGCCCGGACAGGTACTGCTTAGTATTGACCTAATAAGAGCAAAGGTCAGCGCAAGGATTTTGGCTAAAATTTTTCTACTGTGCCATGAAAAAGCAGTTCCTCTGGGAACGGTGCGGGGGGATGCCCAAACCTGCATGGCCATTGGGGTAGAGACCTCGACCAAGCCTGAACAGTGGGGCATAAAAATGAAGGGGATGGCTGTGGTTAAAGGCTCCTTCAAGTTACTCCTATTTACAGGAGGGTTTGGTTTGCAACTAAAATCCGAGAATTGATCTGCCTTTCCCAAGCTTGTGCTGTAGTTCATTGTTTTTCTCTCCCAATATAGTTCTGTTGGCTTTAATACCATGGCTGCTATTGAGGAAGTATTGTTCACCAGAAGCATGCCTGACATAATTTAATTTATTATTAAATTGGTTTACTTGAGCTGTTTGGGTGGTAAATATTAGCTAAGTGGACTTTATTCTCCATGTGGAGCACCTACTGCTTATGTTTCCTTATTTCATCACAGGCCAAGCACACTCTTGTTAGAGCACCTCAGAACATCCCTCACTTTCTTTCTACATGTAAATTCTCCTTTAGAGCAAGGTCTCTCTCCTCATTTCAGCTTCTGGTCTCTCTTGCTTTCTAAAATGGCTGATGAAACACTCAAATAGAGGTAAAAGGAGAAGAGAGACAAGCCCTGTCTTCAAAACAGAACTTGCTATCTGACCCAGACAAATGGAGTTCCCACTTGGCTGTTCTGTGAAGACAGCCAAGTTCTGGAACTACTTCTGATGATTTCAACAATCTGCATTTACAAGTATATGTAGAAATCTTCCTTGAAAGACTGGAAATAAAATTGTGCCCAGTATTAAGTCTCTCGTATGTATAGTCCAGACTGCAGCCCTTACAGACTAAAACTTCATCAGCGTCTGTATAATCCCTTTTTATTTCTCCAGAGTAAGTGTAACTCACAACTGTAAATGCCGAAAATACAGTGCTGAGAGAGACACAAGTGGTCTAAAATGATAGAGAAACATTGAACATAGCAGCGTCCTGCCACTGGTGATATTGCTTCTGGTGATATTTATTTTGTAATTCAATACAGCCTGCTACTGAGAAACCCTGTATTGCTGTCTTTTGAACAGGCCTTCTGAATGCATTTCAAACTAGGACAGAAATGAGAAAATTGAGTGCCCCCCAGAAACATCATCCTGAGAGTATCACACAGGAAGAGCATATTTTGGTTTCCCATTTAGAGGTGTGTTTTCCTCCACTGGATTTTGTTGCTGCTGGAGTTACTTGCACTGTGTTTTGCAGAGCGATGCCTCAGTATTTTTGAATGTTGAAGAAAGGCAGCTTGGCCTATTTTTAAGGATGGTTTCTCTTTAAATATTCTTTTCTTATAAGCCATTGTTTTAGAGCAAGGAGATTTCTAAATGTGCATTCGTTTAGGGAATATCTAAAGTTGCGTGAGACATTGCCATAGCTCACACTCTCTTGTAAATCACCATTGAACAGTAGTAACCCAAAGAATGAACTGAAAACATGTCTGGTTTCAATTGTAAGGCAACAGACTTGCCAAAGGCTGTGATTGATTCGGAGACCACCCTTTGGTAGAGCAATGCTCTACTGGCCAGATTACCTTAAAAATCTCTGGGGTTGTGTTGTGCTCGTCATGTTATGAACTGGCAACCAGAATGGGTGCTCCGGCTACTGGCTGCCAGCCAAAAGATCTGAGCTGTGTCCTTGACAGCATTCACTCCCAGGAGAGTCACTCAGTGCAGGGGAGAATTTGCTACCTTGACACTGGCTTTCTCTCGATGCGAAAGCAATCCTTTCAGGCAGTTCTCAAGTGAGAAAGAGCGGCTGTACGTTATTTTCAGACTCCTTTGTGGACATTTACCGAATTAGTATCAGTTAAAGGCTGGTATCGTTACGTTAGCTGTTGGTTAGTTATGGGCAGCATTTTATTTCAGAAAATTCCGTTTGTGTTTAAAAAACTTTTTTTATAGTTTGTTTTTCCTCTCTGGCAGTGTACTGTTCAGGTAAAATTATCTTCAGGACAGCAAACACCTCTGTACTCTGTTAAGTCCTATTCCAAAATAATGAAATGATTCACATATTTTTCAGCTTTCAACACCAAATGCCTCTGGTAATAGAGAAACCCTCTTGTATCTCTTCTGTTTGGATGGGTAGGCCAACTAACCATCTCTATATAATAAAAGATAGCAGAGCACACATGATATTTCTAAAAATTACATCTATATTGGAATCTCCTTGCTACATCACAGCCTGTATATTAGCTCCACATAAATAAAATCTGAATTAATAGGACATGCCAAAGAGCTATGGAGGCCGTGATTTTAGAAGAGTGCAGGAACTGATCAGAATCTGCGTGCCTCATGCGGCCACATTTTTTACAATTAAAAAGGACTGATTTCCTAAGCCATACTTGGTCACGGTTAAAAGAAACAAAAACAAAGTGCGCACGACTGATTAGTTTATATCTGAGCTAGGGCTGGAGTGCTCTGAAGGAGGAAAAACCGAAGCCCTCAAAGTAAACCTTCCAGTGTTGCACAGGACTGCATTATATGGTCTCACCCTCTGTGGTGCTCAAAGGAGCGTAAAAAAGCAGGGTTTAGGGAGCCAATGCCAGATTCTTAAAAGCATGTGGATCCTTAAATCTATTATAGTGTATGGAAATTAGGTACTTAATATGACTGAAAATGTAAATATACTTTCCTAATCCAGTAAACTATAAAGGCCTGGTTTCTCCTGCTTAAATTTATTTCCAAATTAGGGGTATGGGTACCCTCAGCTCCATCTTCTGTCAGTGAAAAGGGCAGGTTAGGGGAACCATTTATCCCACCGGAGACCGGGACTGCCCTGTGGTACCAATTTCTCTGGTGACTAGAGAGGAACCTAAAACCTCTGGTGCAATGAAACTAGCTGGCTGCCACGCTGACATAAGAGCAATTGTCTAGGGCATGTCTAAAGTAATGTTTCTTCCATAAGGGGATCTGTGCAATATGCAGTTCAGGTGCTCTGCTTGTTTAAAATGACACAGTGCCATTTGGACTGACGGAGATTTGTATCAGCTGAAGACCTAGTCTCTGACAAGAATCACGCTCTCAAAACTGTTCTTCGAAAATCGCTACACATTTCCTCTCTGCCACGTTCTGCATAGCTCACTGCCATGCAGGAATGAACTGTTTGATTTTAGACCTAGACACACTCGCACTATCAGAATCTCAGGGTCTCTTTTGTGCCTTTTCTGAAAAGACAGTATGGAGATTGTGATTTATTTTGTATGGTATCAGCTGCACGCAGAAAAAGTTTCTTGTGGACTCGAGTGAGGGTGAGTGATACCTTTTATGGATTGAAACAGATACAGATCAGAAGAAATTAAAGTAAACCTGAAAAGTCAAAATGAGACCAAAGAAAACTTTAAGGAGGACAAGGAATCCTGTACCTGGGTCTGCTCTTAGTGACGTTTTGTCACTAAGTTTTCAACACATTTCACCTGTATTCAGCCTGCTATTGGAGCAGCTAATCCACCTTCCAGGTCATAGCCTCACTAACTGTATTTCTGAAGTTTCAAAGTGGATACAGTGAATCTTCTATAAGGAATCTCCTCCACTGTTAACTACTTTGTATTACCAGTCCTTATCTGTTTTTCAGAGAATGCCAGCAACTCTTGCTGACCCTTTGTGGATTCTCTGCACCCTAGCTTTGCTCCTCTGCAGAGGATTTCTGTAATGTCATCCATGAACAGGTAGATTCAATTCACTTACAAACCACCAAATGCCCTTGAAAGAAATGATGACATTTTCCAGTGCACTAATAGCTCGCTCTGCAGCAAGAACCTTCCAAGTTGTTAAGACACAGCAGACTAACGTTAATGAAAGTTTGTCCAAAATCCATATAAAATCTCTTAAAAACAAACAAAAATCCTGGACTATTAGTCCCAAACAACTGTGGGTTAATTAAATATAACAGAGAAGTTTACTGTGAGTTTTCAACTGTATGGTTGTATTTTTAATTTTAGCTTTACACAAATTGTGCAAACCTGTCCACCCCATTTACAGGGGTTTTTTTTCTTTATAATTAAACATTGTTTAATTGTATTTGTTATTATATTATTTCTTACAACTTCAACTTCAGCAGATTCCTTTCTTTAGAGGCTTCCGCTACAATTCTATCTGACCTTTAGGTAAAGACCAACCTCTTTAGGCTATATATTTTTTTTTCTAGCTGCTTTGGCAGCTTCTTAAGATGTATTTCACTGTAGATTAATGAGCTACACATGGCTGATGGGACTGTTAGAAATTTACAACAGGAAAAACTCACCGATGCAAAATCATGTAGGGGACAGTTTCTACCACCATTACTCATGTGGAATAGTACCCTTCTCTGTTAGGCATCCTGCTGATTGAACATGATGAGGGTGAAGGTTTCTGGCTCATAACATATATAAGAAAATGCTGCCAGATGGCTTTAATTTGAGCCAGATTGTGAAGCCCCTACTCAAAGTGGGGAACAGTTACTCTACTGAGACTGCTCAAGTAACTGTTTGCAATCTGGCTCTCTGAAAATAAACCAGGGGACGAGTCATTGCTGGATTCAGTGACCCATTTAGCAGACACCTGCTTTGAGATTATGATAACTACTGGTTTAAAGTGATTTCCCCTCCAGAGGAATGCCAGCTTTAACAAGGCTTTTGCAACTCACCTAGACCATTCAGTACCTGTGCCTAACCTCTGGCACACCCCAAAGGCCTGCATCCTCCAGGTAGCTGTATGGGATCTGCCTGCAGCGGCCACCTCTCTGGGGCTCATCCCAAGTAAACCATGTTTTTGTGGAAGGGGATGGTACATTCCCACATTTCTTCATGACATGGATTGGGCTGAGGCTGGAGTAAGTACCCGGACCCTCAAGCTGGGAAGTGCTCTTAGGTCTATCAGTCTGGAGGTAACTTCTGTTCTTGTAAGACAAGGGCACTTTACTATGCACATGACAAGGCTTTATATATCCCAGAGCAGCCTGACAGAACATTTGAAAATCCACCTTCACGTATGCCTGTCTGTGTGAATAAAGTTGAAACTGTTCTTGCACTGAGATCACCATTAATACAAATTACTTGGCAGTGAGAATGAAAGGCTATTCAAGCACCACTCACTGAAGCTACAGCACAGATTTAGAATTCTCTTTCCAGGGGACAAACAGGAGGGCAGTTAAACAGCCAAATCCACACAGCAAATGGATGCCTGCTCCTCCCACGGCGATTTCATTCCCAGGATTAAATGTCAAATTAGATTACAATTTTATACATTGAAAAGGAAAAATGGGTTTAAAAATACCTCATTTAAGAAGGAGAAAAAAAAACATTTCATGGTTAAAGGAATACACTGTTTTACAGGAGAATATCCATTTGTGGTGAAGCTTATAAATACTTAATGTCCCACAATCACCACACACTAAATGTTCTGTGAAGCACTCAAGTCCAAGCCAAAATTATGGCATAGTGCACCTTAGAAAGTAATAAATATTATTTTTTCTAGAGATGTTCAGAAGCCACAAGTGCAATCCATGTGTAAACATTTGCAAGGGGGATTTAAACTCAGGATTTTGAGTTGGCCAAGGAACAACTGCAAGAAGTTTAGAGAGGCCTTATGCACCATCCACACTTCTCCAAACCTGGGGAACAAGTGGACTGTACAGTGGGGAGCTGCAGAAATCCTTGAGTACCTGCCTATAAAAGGGATGCAAAGTTGCTGAGTGCTTCCAGACCTGGCCTGGGACTTGCCCAAAGCCTGTCCACACTATTTTTCTTTGGGATGTGGAGTTTTTATCTGATCAGCCTTATAGACTTACAAAATTTTATGTAAGTATACAGTACCATTGCTGGAGGAGTAGAGGAAGCTAGACTTAAGTCTAAAATAATATTTACATAGCACTTTCAGATCCTTAAAACATGAGATACAAAACTTTATTTGTAACTATCACTGGGCTTTGAATAATACAAAAAATGAAAACTACTGACAAATTATATTCAGCCACAGAGAACACTCAGAATACAGTAAATGATCTAAATAGCAATTCTCATGCAAACAATTCACCCTTAACATAATATTGTATCAGAAAAGTTGATAAAACGTGTACAAAGGAAAAAAAATACCCTAAATGTTATGGTTCCTTCTTCATGTTGAACAAAAATGTTCGACAACATTCTGAAATTCTCTGCAGAGATTACTTATTTGTCAGTATGTTTTCTCTCACATGAAGAAGCCAGGCATTGTCATTAAAATATACTGGGAAAGTAGAGGGGAAATAAGAAAAATATTTTTGTCAAACAGCCTCTGGTTTTCCAAAGCCAACATAAAATGTAATTTGTTTAGTGTGTAACAAAAACAAACAGTGGATTTAGATTCCTTCTTTCTGTGTCTGTCTTGTTTCTTCTTTGCATATAGTTTTACAGAAATCTGTTATTTAATTTTATACTGTACATGCAAAGAGGCTTTCAGCATAACCCATTTTAATTGGCCTTATCAAATGAAATCATGGTCGTGCAAGTTTAAGACATTCTGTCCAGCAAACATCTGCAAACGCTATTCAGAGCCACAGTATAAAATTTCCTTTGAGTTTCTTCTATAGCTTTCATGTTCAAATTTTTATCCAGACTTTGGTTTTTGAAAAAAATTGAAATAACCTGTATAAACAATTCAATTCTACAGAACTGTAGAATTTTGGTTTATAAACCAGGTATAAGGAGTATAAACATCTGTAAGTTAATAGTCTTCTATTGCTTCATGAAGGGGAGAGTACGGGGACAGCGTAAAAGATTTACAGCCTTGTAGTTTGCCATGAAAATGTTGCAGAGTGCAGGTACGTGGTTCAGTATATCTCATGTACACGCAGCACAGAGTTATCATAACTCTTTATATGGAGATAAAGAGCTGGATTAAGATATCATATTCCATGCTGGTACCCTCTGGCAGTGTAATTAGACAATAAGATAGTTTCATACTCTCTGATACCACTGGGGTGCAAAACAGGTTCTAGATTCAGGACCTGGTCCTTGGTCAATATATAAAGTTTACAATCATTCCAGATATACAGATTATTTAAATATAAGCATCAGTATACATAGATATGTTACTGATTTATATACATCAAATATATACATCCCTGAAAGCAGTCTTGGGAAGGACTGGCAAGGATGCAATTCACCTACAAAACAGTAGAAGTATTAAGGCCACAGAATGGAAATAAGGAAGTAAGGATTATTTTAAGTTCTTAAAGAAAGATTCTGATCTCAATTGGAAACTTGTTATGAATGCAAATTAATTATTTCATAAATGCTCTATTATTCAGCATTATTAGCAACCCTACTATAGGCATCCAGGATCCTTTCCACGTGTGCCAATGCTCATGACTACATGGTATAATCATAGGAAATACTTTAAATAGCAAATTGTTCACCTCCACCAACATTTTCCTAAAAGAAAAAAAAATATTGATAGTGACAGAAACTTCTTTCTCAGAAGAGACCTAGATGACTTGCTGCCCAGTGCATGTTTTATGAAGTGATCATGTATTTATCAATTCAAAAAAAGAAACACAAGCTCTGTCTATGCTGGTCTTTAACAGCAGTTAAGGGAGAGCAAACAGGATGCATCTTAATGATGCTGTAACCATCCAATATGTTTGGGTTTGTAAGAGCTATTGCCTAAAAAGGAAGCCTAGTTTAGACTTTTCCCTAGAATAAAACCTGGGTTATTGAGAGATGACTCTAAATCAGCACAGGTTAATCTAAAAGAGTAAGTGATCTGCTACTTCTACCATTTTAGAAACAGTTCAATCAAAATCAATGTTTTGCTCTATTTTAAGTTAAAAGTTTGAATTAAAATTGTGATATCAATTCTCCCACTTGCCACCCAAGATTCTGGAGAATATTCTGGCAAGACTTCCACTTGCACTACTTATTAATACATAAACTTTTATATAATACAAACATTGTACACTAAAAAACACCATTTCATATATGCTTACCATCTTGCGTGTTTTGACTAAGGATCTGAGAGCGGAGCTCCTCCGGGGTAATTCCCAGGCATTTACAAATTTCCTCTGTGCTGTAAGGCTCAGGATGTAATACCTCCTCGACAATGGTCAGCATTTCCTCTAGGCTAACTCCTAGCTTGGTTTGCACATCATAGAGTCTTGACATTTTCTCCCAGTCCAAGCCTTTTGACTTTGAGAGAAGCTAAAATTAAAAAAATAAAATGGAAAATGTTGTGCCTTCCTGTTTAAAACTATTTAATTGTCCATAAGCACCTTTAAGACACATTTGCTCTTTCTACTTCTTAATTGGGAACCATCAGAAGCTACTTTCTATCAGTACACAGCAGATAATAATTATATTTACTTATAAAAGGTCTGTGAATGACAGACGTTCTTCCCTCAAATCAGATATTGTCTGTAAAAGCCATACTGGCATTATTTGTGTGATATCAAATCAGTGGTTTATCCTCTTCCATGGATGTTGTTATTTCAAGCACTTATTTTACAACCACAATCAGACAATTGCTTATACAAATGCTACGATATTGTAACACTAAAAGTCCCTAAGTAGTCTGTTTCTGTACTGTTAGAATTTGCTCTAACATTTAAAACTGTTTGACCTTTGCAATATGCTCCTGGAATTTTCTGATGAACATTTGAGGTTGTCATTAAAACACTTTCTCATAATAGCCTTAAAAATACGAAAGTAGGCATAAGATTTGTGCGGGAGAATTAACCGTAACCTTTCTCAATCTCTAAAGTAAATTTTAAATATGTTCTTTTAACATCTAATTTAAAGGAAGTTTTGAGCTTACGGGAAGGTTACGATGTTAGTCAGACTCTGCTCCATTCCTACATGATTGCTATGATGCTAATTAGTTATAGATATATCTGGTTTTCCCACTCCAGATAATGATGTCATGCTTTGTGTATCTTTGTGGTGTTTTGGCAATTGACAGCAGTTACTTCAACCACCAGAATCCTAAATGGAAGTATGTCAGAGGCTTTTCTCTGGAAGAGAAAAGGTTAGGTAAAGCAGCTTTCCTCATAAGGTGGAGTATTTTTAATGTTATTAATCACAGAATATTAAGTGATCATTGTGGGATCCTACTGACATACCACCTTTAACTTCAACAGATTACTACAGAGTAAGACACAGATTAGCAGGTACATGCCAATGTCATTTTACTGTAGTCATAAGCACATGACATACCTCCAATTCTGCACCATTTAAGTTGATATTAAAGCTTCCAAGTATGCCAGATCGGGCTGTATGTTTGCAGAGTTTAAACCACTACAGCAAGACCAAGGAATGAAATCCTTTCCCTATTCAAATCGGTGTTAAAACCTCTCATCAAAAGGGCCAAGATTTCACCCAGTGTGTTTTGTTACTCTTTTCAATAAACACTGGTTTTGAGTGAGATTAGCTTGAAATCATTTACGTCTCAATTCAGCAAAGCCGTTTAACTTCCTGGGTTAAAAAATATCATGGAATTTACATACATGTCTGAAAACTATTTGCTTTGCTTTATGCAAAGTTACAGCATGAAATTTAAGCAGAAGATCTGCTGCTCAACTATTTGCTATAGATTCTCACTCTCCTGCTCTCCTCCAACAGTGCTTTTGCAGGGGCTTTTCCAGTTTTGCTTTATTACAGTATATAAAAATTAACTACTTTTGGTGCCATCTAGTGACTTGCTAAGATTTATGTGAGGCTTAGTAGTGCAGAACAAACAAAATCCAATCAAAATCCAAATCATATGACTCTGTCACCATCTAAAACAGAGTTTTGTATGTTCAATGGTAGAGAAAGAAGCAGCACTGTCTAGTGGCTAACGCAGAAATCAGGGTGACAAAAATTTCTTGTAAAAGGCTGATTAAGTCACTTCTGGCCTGCTTTTCAAAGGCTCTGAGTACCTAGAACTCCACAGCCTATGTCATTGTATTTTAGCTTACTTATTGGTAAGTTAGAATAACAATTATTGCTTCATTTGTTTTACTTAAATATTTGGTATCTCTTATGTTGGTGCATGTTTGTGACGTTCTTAAATCTGCTTCAAGGTGCTAAATGAATGGAAATTTTTTTCCTCATACTTTAATCCCAACGTTCAGCACCCCCTAGACTTTATTACCAGAAGTTAAACAGAACTAAGAATTTACAAAAAATAATGTTCCATAAGGCAACAAAAATTTTTCTACTTCCTTTTTTAATAAATAATGCCCTGTAGAAATATGTCATGTATTGTCACATCTGTTCCCATTTCTGTACTTCAAGGAAGAAGCTGTATTTTAGATGAACTAACTATGCTGGAGTTTTACAGGTCAGATGTTCCAAATGGAAACTGACCCCGTCAGGCCAGTGGGCAGGGCTTTGTTGGAAAGGTCTATACTGCTTATAGCAAAGTTTCAATTCTAACAGCACTGGGAAAAATGTTATGGGCAAATAGAAATGGTTTTTGAAAATAATCTAGCTGCAGCAGCTCAAATTGTAATGGACACAGAACAGAAATGGGAAAAAAATCCCATCTATTAAATGTACAAAAGTAATCCTGATACTGATCCCGCAGTTGGATATTTTCATGATGGTCTCTGACTAGAAGGACTAAAGATGGGGACATCATCCAGCTGGCTCTTAACTGCCAGGATATAGCATCTGTAGGCTTTATTGTCTTTTATTGTTCAACACAGGCACACTGGAGAACTGTAAGTAACTGAGAGGAAAACATACTTAGTAAATGATGGGACAAATATAAATAAAAGAAAGTCTGACGAGGAGTACTTAGTCCTTATATAGCAACATCACTTTCTTACACTTTACATTTCTATAATGTCATCTGAGCATCTTTCCACATTTAACAAACATTAGTTGATTAACTATATGGCATTCCAGTTGCAGACATTCTTGGCAACACTCTGTAGCTGACAGTGAAGTGAACCACACACAGCGAAGCAGGGGAGAGCACAGCATTCGCTAATGCTCATATTCATCCTGCAGCACCTACTGTGCGACTTCTCTGAAGTATAAAGTACAAGTTAATTTCCTTTGGAATTGCGAGTGTTCTGCAGAACATAAGCGTCTTTAAACATACTGTTTAATGAAGTACAGGAAAGCACTCAGAGGCTACAACAAGAATAGAGAAAGAAAAAAAAATAACAAGCAAAAGAATGACTGTCCAGAAGGGAAGGGAAAGGAACAGAACCTGAGAAAGAGAATTTTGTGAAGATGATCAAGAGTTCATTTGCTGCAGGAAAGATTGACATCAAAATGTTCTACACTAATGCCAGCAGGGATATGTTGTGTTGGCATCTCTACTTACATGGAGTTTTCTGCAAATGGTATGACATTCTAGAATGACCTAAAGCAGAAAGGGGCAAAAAAGCCTATCCTAAGGCACTTACCAATGAGAATTTCTTTTAAAGCATTACTGCGAGGCCCAGCATGTTATTTCATAGTTCCATTAGCTTAATGGTGCTTGAAAGACTTCCCTGCTTCCACTGACATACCTGCCCTCCTTCACCCCACTGTGACCTGTTCCTAAAGGCAGTCTTTTCCTGGCTCAATGTATTTTTATAGTGTGTGCAACTTTCCATCTGGGTAGCATATGTTTAAAAATAGACAGGTGTATGTTGTTAGTCTCCTTAAAATCAAGCATCTGCTAAAGGTACCTTTTTAGAGATTGCATCGTAGGTAACAGGAATGTAAAAAAACCCCATCTTTCCTTACCACCTTTTCAGTTTACTGCACAGGACCAATAATTTAAAGCAATTCAGAAAACTGTGATTCAATTCACGAAATCTGGTATATGGAATAATACTTCAAAAGGTCTTACAACTTAATGCACTCGTAGTTTGCCTTTTAGAACAGATCATCTGTGAAGGCTCCGTTTCTTATGCAAAAAAATTTCCCAAAGAAGCTCTTCCTAAAATACATACTTAGTCCGTTAACTATCCTAAATTAGAGGTTTATCAGTTATACCAAGACCAACACACAGAGAGGTCCTTATCTTGATTTTCTTAATGGCATAAGGATCTTTTTATTAACTTCAGTGACAACAGCTTTAACTATGGTCATCGGTGCTCTTATTTTTACCATATCCTATATACATCTAAAATGGAGCTATGTTCTTTGTACTTGAGTTCAAAGCCCATTTAAAAAGTCATCTCAAGTTTCGCTTCTCTCCTTGAAAAATATCTCAACACAGCATTTTATATTACATTTTGTCAGTATCTGATCATGTCTCCAACTCTTTTTTTTTTAAGCATTGCCTATGGTAATTTTTCATAGAATTATGATGCCAACAGATGCTCAAAGTACTTTTGAGTATTGCTCAGATTTTGGCCAAATGTTTTGTGGCAAGGAGTTCCACACTGCAGTTTTTAAAACTTTCATCTAGACTTTGTGACCCAAATTCTATTCTTTCACACAGCACACTCTGTTGGGTATAATTTATGCTTACTCCTCACTTAATCTAATCAAAGAAAAATCCACTGTATTCCTATAACAAACTCAAATCAAACCCTACATCTACATATTCCTAAACCTATGGTCTACAAAATCCAGAATGAAAGTGGGACTTAGATTTTTTTCATGTTCAAATTCCATACCTTTTAGAGATAATTGCAAGCTGTAAACTAGGAGCACAAATCAAATGTTGGGTTTTGATTCAAGCCTGTTTTTAAACTTCACACTGACATATATGCTGCTATTCAGCATTTCCAATATTACTTCCAGGCCTCCAACTAGTAGCTTTGATGTCCTCTAAATCATAGAAAATATGTATCTATTGCCATATATACATATAAACATGTGACCACACTGGTTGCTTTCCATTATTTGTCATTACTCAGCTTTAATTAGAAACAGTCTATCTTATTAACTGAGAATATTTTTTGCTGAAAAATAGACTTATTTCCTCAGTTGAAATATAATACAAAATCAATTGAATAGAACTAAATCACATAATCTTCTATTTAAGGGCACAGTCCTTGCACTTCCATTAAACTCAGCAGGAGTTCTGTTTCTGCAGAGATGGAGGTGTCTGGTTCTGGAAAGAAAAATGCTACTTAAAGTAGCACCTAGCCAGGTGTTAAAGACATGATTGGTCAGAAGTGGAAAAAAGTACATATTTGGATGAAGGTTTCATTAGAGTTTGACATAAGCCATACGTTACCTTTGTAGCCAGACGACACTCCATTACCCTAATATTGTAATGAGAAGTTGCTGCTTTATTCATTTCAACACAACTGTTAGCAATAACAAACGCTGCTCCTCTTGGAAGTCTAACATCAGTTGCCCTCAGAGGACTGAACTCTATCAACTTGGCCTATTGAAAGAAAAATGAATGGTTAGTTTTAATTTACTACTAGCTAACAGTGCACTTAGTTCTATAAATCAAATGCAAATTTGCATGTTTTTTCTCTTGAAAATCCAGAGACAGTTAAGGAAAGAAAACTGACATGAAACAGCGAGAAAAGAGGTTTAACCTCATTGGCCAAGTTACACATACATTTCAAACCTTTCCCTTGTAGCTGGATTTTAAAATGTTTCCATTAAGTCTTTGGGTTTTTTCAGCATTTCACAGAACCCCACCCAACCTATTTTTCTTGCCTGTTTAAGACAACAGTTTTTCTTTGATCTACAGAAAAGTACCAGGCCTGGCTGAAGCTAATGTGCGTGCCACTAGAAACAAGGGGCTTCACATTCCCTTCCCCTTCACCAATGTCCATCTCCCCCTTAGTTTTCTGATTTTCCACTAAATCAAGATTAGTTCACTGAGGTACCGAATAGTACCAAAATCTTAGGACTGACTGAAGACAGTGATCATGTTACATATGGAGAATTAAACAGAGAAATGAAATAAAACTATATATCAAAATGTAGTTACTATCTCCTTCCTTCTGACATAAGAGACTGTCTTGCCTCACACAGGCTGCGTAACATGTTCCCAACATTTTGTGACCTTTTCATGGAATAAGCTAGGCATCCATTAATTAAATAATTCAGGATGTAATGTAATCAAGAGATTAAATTCACATCTGGTTTTTCATTGGGATAAATTGTAAATCATGTGCCCTGCTTTGGCTTCTTAGAATAGACTGTAACTCTGCAAGCAGGGACGTCTTACTGGTTTTGGCATTGTTCACCCCCAGAGAGTTCCTTGAGCAGCTAGAGTGCTAAATAAACAATGACAAATCTGCTTGTACATTATGTACAGCACGTGCGTTACTCCCTGCCATTGAGATTCTGGACCACGTCACAAAACTACTATCAAGACAGACAAGCTTGCTTACATTTAAATATACCCTTTAAGAACTGCTACATTAGATCAGAATGTACCACTAAGCTGGTCCAGTGTCCTGTTTCTGACAGTAGCCATAAATGGATATTTAGAGGGAATATAAAAATAGGACATATACAAAGCAATCTTTTTTCCGGGTGTGTTTTTCCAGCTTCCCATAAGCAAAGATTACGGTGGTTATACTTACACTGGAAGACACATCAGAGTATTATGTTTAGTAGCTACAAATCGGCTAATACTCTATCAGTGTACCCAAGAACGTCTTTTTTGAACCCTTTTTAAACTTTTGCCTTCCACAATGTACGCTATTTCTCAACTTAACAATGAATGTTTTGGAAAAAAAAAACCCAAACTTCCTTGTTTGTTTTTAACAAGCTTCTTGCTAATGTCATTGTGTTTCTATTAGTTCTTTGGTTATGAAAAACACTGAATTCTCAATTTACCTTCTCTTATCCATTCAGGGGTTTTACAGAGCTTCAAAATACTACCCTCAAAGATACTTGTTTTCCAAGCTAAAAAGTTTTAAATTATTCAGTCAATGCTCATATAAAAAAATAGCTTTGATCAACCTCAGTGTCCTCTACTGTACTTTTCTTCTAGTATATTTTTTTTGAGATGGGAGGCCAGAACTGCATTCAGCTGCAAGTACACTGAAGCAAGGATATTTTCTGGTTTGTTCACAATCTCTTTTCTAATGTTTGCTAACATTTTCTTTGCCTTTTTGATCACCATCTTTGTATGTCAGAAAAGCCTCCACTTATATGATTATCTGTGTGTATGCCAGGAAAATATGCTGCTTCCTTCAGCATTCATGTAGCTGTGTGTTTACTACTAACAGTGTAAGTGTGAGGGAAAAGTGTAGAGTAGGTACAGGTGATGTGAAATTGAAAATACCTGTGTCTCATGATGGAATTGAATGTTTGGTGTAATTCTAGGAAATAGCATATTTTCTGTATAAGCTTATCCAAGATATGGCATTAAGGAACAAAAGCTGTAGAGATATAATATCACAATTATAAGCAAAATAAAGGTTGTCATGAAACGCTAGATTCATTTCAATAAAAGTATTTTGACAGGTTTTAGGTTTGAACATTCACAGTCCTGTGCACCTTCTGGGACAGCAGATGAACTCCACTGTAAATTCCACTGCAAGCACTCATGCATAACTTGGCAGGTCCTGTATATCATTGCTAGTCCACCTTCTGTCACCACGTTTAAGCCAGCTAAATGCCTTCTACATCAGAATCCAGCCACAGAATTGTCTGGAATTAGCAAAACTGGGGAAAAAAAGTCTCCATTGTCTTTGTAACTGGACCTGGCAAAACTTCCTAGAACTGTTTGGTTATAAGAAGTTTCAAGAAAGCATTTTTGTAATAATTATCCCATTTGCACTGAATACAAGGCATACCGACCATTCAGATTTCATTATATGGGAAACATTCTAAGTTCAGTGATGAATTAGCCAAATAGTGTGGAACCTGGTGCTCTTCTAGAGTACATCTTTCCCCACATCTTTTCTTTCCTCCTTCTTGCCAGTTCTCATTTTCATCATCTTATTCCTTCAAACTTGTCATACTCGATTGTACACAATTTTATACATATAATTCCTGTTTCGTTTGCATACCAAGGGTGCTTATACTGCTTACTAAAGTATTCCAGTTTCTTGTCTTTCTGCTAGATACATATGAAGGTATTTTTTTTTACATAAATTAATATTACATTGTTAGTTTCGATTACAAAGATCCACATACAGTTCCTTCTTCTGCCAGAAAACAGATTGACTGGTCCATTCCTCCACCTTCTGTGCCAATATAATGTTCACTCTTTGTACAAATTTCTGCAAGTTCCACCTGAAAAAAACATTAACGTGTAAAGTTTCAGCCAAAGTTAAAGATGATATTCCGACTAGATATAAGGAAGAAATGTTTTACGATGAGGGTAGTGAGACACTGGCGCAGGTTGCCCAGAGAGGTGGTAGATGCCCCATCCCTGGAAACATTCAAGATCAGGTTGGACAGGGCTCCGAGCAACCTGATCTAGTTGAAGATGTCCCTGCTCACTGCAGGGGGGTGGGACTAGATGACCTTTAAAGGTCCCTTCCAACTCAAACTATTCCATGATTCTATGATACTTTTATACTGCTTACATATGAACTAGTGAGAAAACAAAGGAGATAATGATAGAGCTCTGAAACCCCTGCCTCTCACACACGAAGTAGTATAAGCTAGTATCAACTAGGATGCCACATGGCCCCTTTTTCCTTTGTTCTGAAGCAAAATAGAATCAGCTATTCACCATCCACTGGACCTGCCATAGACAGATGCTTTTCAGGGTATCCTTGTTTAGACGCTTAATTCTTGTAGCTGTCCTCCTCCCACCTTCCTCGTTCTCCTCACACTCCTCCATACCAGTAGCCAATATTTTGTTGATTTATTAGTTGAATCCATCTATATATGCACCTTGGTAGCTTACAGAAAAATGGCAAGTTGTTACTTTATACTATTTTAATGCACTGACTCCATAATCAGAAATTATGTATTGAACCTAACTCAGAAACCCCTTGTCACTGGAAATACTCTTATCAGTGGTGCTTGTCATTTCTCCTTGAGACACTGTACTCTGCTTACATTATTTATCTGAACTAATTTGTAACTATATGTGATTTGCATTCTTTTGTGACATTTTAGGCACATTTTTGTGCATTCTGATACCTGCAGGTCAGAGGATACTATGGGAGGGTGGAATATCACTATCATAACTGTCAGAAATAATAATTTACAGTAAGGCTTTCAGCCATCAGGCCAAGTCAAAACAAAACACAAGAGAAGCCTTGGAGAATGGTCAAAGAACATAGACTAGTCAAAAGGAAGTAGGTCAAAAGGAAATCATCTGTGTCCCCATACTATGACCCATACCAGTCTGTTTTTCTAAGCACAAGGTAACCACAGGGAGATGGGAAAAGAACTTTAGAAAAGCTGCAGTCTGTTTTTCAGTCTGGTGGCAAAGTCAGATTCAGATTCCATGCTAGGGATGTAGCATCAGAGGACTGAAACAAGCTCACCAGCAAGGCAGGGACGTTAGCCAGCACACAGCTGTAAAAGGCAACAGATAGAGGCAGTAAATCACCATCCTAAGAGAGAGGTATGTGCAGTGTGCCTGCCTGCTTGCTCGCTCAATTTCTGTAATGGCACCACAGACAAAGTCGTAAAATTGGTCCTTAGATCGATGTAATCAGGCTGAATTGTTTGCAAATGCACTAACAACCAATTTAATCAGCTCACAATGCAGTTATGGCCAATAAGCCTTGGGCTGATAAGCAGAAGTTATCAAAAGAACATTAACAAAGTTACTCTAAAACTATGCAGACTGGATCTCTTTGAATCGAACGCGGTAAATCACCACTCACAAGAAAAAGACCATTAATGAGAGAACATAGAAAGTACAATCAGCAAAAATACTCTCCTTTTCTGCACTGCCTTTCCTCTGTGTATTTTAAAGATGAGCTGAAATAGAGATAATGCTTCTTTTATTTTTCTTGAGAAAGATAGGAACATCACACATTTTGGTGTTCTTTCTTTTTAACAAAAGCTATCTCCCAGTGCCTGACTTTTGCTAAAGATCAGGTTCACCAAAATTTGTTTTTCCTCCCTTGTCCCACATCCACTCCAACCAGCCCCCTTTCCAGTTTGAACCTTAGACCTCTTCAACCCATCAACAGAAGTTTAACATCCAGCCACTATGTCCCTGCCCCACTACAAGTTGGAAATAATTCTGAATGAAATGCTAATGAATGTAATGGTGCCTTTTTTTCCCCATTTAATGCTAAAATACTCAGCAACAGCTCCACAGAAAAGAAAGAACAAACCTCCGCAGAACAAACCACTAGATGCTCACTCCTTTCTACATGTGAAGGTGTGCCTATTTACAAACATCTGTTGCTGGGATGTGGAACTGTTCTGCTGAACCTGCCTTTCTCCCCTCTGAGAACAGAGCAATACCACATCCCTGATTTTTTTAGCCACTGGCAGGAGACATCAGACTGGAGTTCATGAATATTACTCACTGGCAGCAACAGAAACTTCTCCACGCTGGCTGAAAAGACCATGCAGCATGCCAGTCATGCACTTAAATAGGAGCTGTGGCTGTGCAAACCTGCCTGAAGTACAGTTCCTGAGGTACTCACAATGTATATTCTACTCTTGGGCACAGCTGCCTGAGGTATTATGTCATCTGCAATTGCCAGATAAAGCTTTGAAAAGTCAGAAATTAAGCATTTCACCCTTCACTTAGTCTGGCTGCATGTCATCTCCATATACACATCAACTACCACTTGATTGCTTAAATCGTTTAGACTTTATGAGCCTGGGCTTATTAAATAAATATCAGGAGAAGTCTTGCAGAGGAGGAATGTTAACAATTAGGACAGTGCCACTCCCCTGTCCCTTTACATGGTCTGGTGAATTGTGCCTGGTTAAGCATTGGCCTTGCTTCGTCCCAGCTCACCAGCTGTCCAGCTGCGTATGCTGGGCTAACAGCGTTGTTTGAGCTTGAGCAACTTTTGTTTTGAAACTCAGCAAGGATTGGCAGGACCACCAAGTAGTAACTGGCAAGGGTTGAGAAGAACCCTCTCCACAAGACAGCCCAAGGCATCCCTGAAACATTATTTGGTTTCTAATTTAAACAGGCCCTTGCTGACACAGGCTGGCCTTCTAATACTAGGATGAGAAGCATGTGAATGGAGAGGAAATCGTCATCTGTATAGAAAGCAGTTTCTACTTACTATTGAGACAAATGGGCAAATGTTTGCCTTTTTGCTAAAACGAATGAAAGGGAAAAGTTCAGAGGAACTGAATTGTAGCATTGGAAACTAATGTGAAGACTAAACTGGAGAGCCTTGTGTACATATTTGATACTTGGAAAAGGATGGTCATATGACTGAAACAGTGAACCAAATGTCAGGAGGTCTGAGCTCAATTTCTAGTTCCACATTAAGTTTCTTGTGATTCAGGGAAAGTCCCTTTAATTCATCATGGCTCCATTTCCTCAATAAAATGAGGAGTATCTTCCCCCTCTTTGTAATTAGTAATTGCTACTTGGGATTCTTAGATGATAATGCTATAAATATGTGTGACTTCATTACTAGAAACTGAAAAAAACCACATTTTGCTACACAAGTTCTCTGACTCTAGGCTTCCACAGAAATTATGTCTAAGAAAAAATTCGCTAAAACCATGTAATAAAAGGAAATAACTTTTGCCTATCTCAGAGCAATGCCTTGTTTCCATTCAACTTGCAACACTCAGAAGCTCTTTAGGGCAGGGACTGTTTGAATCATCTGTTATTTATACCTCTCTGTAGTGTATACCTCACCTGTAAAAATACAGAGCTGCTCAGATCCCAGATTTCACTGCAAAATTTGGCAACATCTCAAATGTATGTCTGAACAATACCTAAGCATGCATCTCCTTCTTCCTCCTGGCTGCGCTGCAGTTCCTGCAGAGAAGTAACTCAGAGCATTCTCATAGACACATTTAGGGAGACTGCACTCCAGGTTACACCACAGCACCACCTGCCAGGCAGGTAGGTCAGAGGGGGCCAGCCCTCCTTGGTAGGGCTCAAAGTACAACTGTTATGCATATAAAATAAACAATGTTGCCCCACTGAGTTCCGCAGGAGTCCTAAACAGGCGTTCTTGTAGAGCTAGGTGAAAGAAGACATTTGTTCTTCACGAAGCACCATGAGAAATACGCAGAAAGAATAAACCCCATCTGTACATAGGCTACACTTCCATCCCACATATTCTGATCCATACGAGAGATCATTTCAAGCCATCCACAAAACATAACTAGTTCTACGCACCCAAGACTCACTAGCATGGTTTTTCCATCCCTAAATCAGTATTTCAAAAACACTAATAAATCATAAATTAAGTCTTCATACAATTTTACATGCTTTACTTTAAAAGCATTCCTATAAGGCTGCTCTTATCTTCAATTTAGAGACAGCACAGATATTTACATGATTTGTTCAAAGTCATGTGAATCAGTTACAAAGCTGAAATGAGAATTCAAAAACCTCCCTATTTCCAGTATTGTGGCTTATTTCTCTAAAGAACATGGTCTCAGGGAAATCTTTACAGGGCAGGTTTAAAATCTTTTTAAGATGATGGTAATGAAAAGTGGAACAAAAATACACTAAAATCAACATAAAAATGGGTCTGAACAGTAGCATTATGACTCTAGGAAAAAAATGACTTAATCAGATGAATAAAAAATTTCCTTATCCCAGCTGTTCTGTGATCCACATATGCTACTGCCCTCTGAATTTCTGTATTATTGTTCCAGGAAGTTGTTCCAACAGGACTGGCTAGACCAGGTCATCATTTGTGAATAACAACTATCATGCGGACAGTAAGTCCTAAGCTGTCATCTACACTATTAAACAAGCAAACTGATATATTTAATGTAGTAATTAAAAAAGTAAAGCTCAAACATCAGGAGATGTCTCCTTTGATCCCGTCCCCCCCCCCAAAAAAAAAACCCTAGCCAAGAAGGGAAGTGCATGTAATGCCCATGACTAAGTAAGGGATTGTCAGCTAGCTAAAATTCATTAAAAGACTTGGGTTGGAATAAAAATATAGACTATATTAACATAAAAGCAGCCTTTGTGGGTCAAACCAATGCCACTTCTAGTTCTGTATCTTGTACCTGAAAGTGGGCTCTTAGTATGGACCAAAGGCCAAGTACAGATGATATTTCCCCAGAATGTTATTTTTTGATAGAGCTTCCTGAGCCTAATGTGAATTCTGCACACTTAGTTACCAACAATGGATTTCGTATATATGAACTTGTCCAGACTCCCTTTTAACTTATTCAGAATTGTAACATGTAGAACATCCAGTTACAAGGACTTCTACAACTTGTCAGGTGAAGAACCATCTCCTTTTATTGATTATTAACATGCCCCTGACTAGCTTCATTTAATACCTCCTGGCTCTTATAATGTGAGGGGCAATGAATAATTGATTCCTACCCACTCCATCAATTACATTCATTGCTTTATGGACCTCTATCACTTCCTCCTTCAAACGCCTTTTTCCAAAGAGTCCTAGCTTACTTTTATGGAGGTCATTCTGTACCTCTGATCATCCATGTGGCTTTTCCCTGAATCTTTCACACCTTAACTATCTTGGTTGGCAAGAAAGGAAAGAGGCAGACTTACAGCTTTTCTTAGACTACCTTACGTCACTGTATCTTTTGCTATTTTTATGTGGCAAATGAGCCACATAAAATGTGTGTTAGTTAGTGTTGACATAGACAGATGGTAATGCAACCTCAATCAGTTCAGCACTAGTATTCCACCTCTTTCACTGAGGTTACCATCCTGACACCGTAATCAACAGGAGAGATTATGTGACCACATCAGCCACTCCTGTGCAAAGTCCCTTTGTTTAAACCTGCTTCGCAGTGGCATGGCTGAAGCAAACTGTTCCCTTTTGCTGACTGTAGTGAGGTCTGTAAAGATGAGCGATAGTAAGCAGGGAAGCTGGGATGGAAACCTAAATATCTAAAGTTAGTCTAGCAATACCCTGAGTTATTTTGTACAATTGATCTGTTCAGCCTCTGAATACAGGAGAGAGGAGCATAACATGACAGTAGTAGTAGCTGGTAGGTGAGTTAAACCTTGAAGTCTCCCTGGTGATCTGTCAAGAAACACTAAATATTGCAGCTTTTGAATGCCAGACCCAATATGATACATACAAACGCAAACAGTGCTTTAATATCTGTTGGGAAGTACACATGCCAGGTTGGCTGTGCTTCCATGGGAGATGCTTAGTATCAGTGAGTTACGTGATATATTAAGTTTAACATTTTTGTTGTTTATTCAACAAAAAAGATACAACATATTAAATGAGAATATCCATAGTTAAAACAATACAAAGCAACATCATTAGGAGTAGAACCTCAGTGCATACAATTCACTCACTTGCCTAATAAGCAATTAAGCATTAAGAAATTTATGTGAAGTAATAATCTATTTAAGGAAGCTGCTGTCTCTCAAGGATTTCAAAACTGAACTCTTAAGTTTTAGAAAACTTTAGTTGGAGCATTTGGAAAAATCTGAAACTAACAATGTACAGAATGTATTTTTTTCAGGCTGTTCCTTTTCAGAAGCTTAATTCTAAAGTCTGCTCAGAATGTATCCTATTGCAGGAGGCAGCACTTACCAGTTTGTCTACCAGGCAACTGGCCCCCATGTGCAGACCTAGGCTAGCCTTTGATCTAAGAGCTCTACTAACTACCTCTGCTTTTTGTTTGAAACAATTTAAGGTTCTCCCTGATAAGGAGCAAGTCAATCTTGGGTTACAAAGAAAGAAATTACTACCACTTAAAAGTGTTTTATCTTTGAGCCACAAGATTTCCTATCCAGCATGCAGAAAGTCTAATCTGGGAAATCATATTAGTGGAGATATAATTTAGTCTGACAAAGAAGGGTTGTGATTTTTTATTATTAGTTGCCTTATGTGTAGTTACTCTAGATGGAGAGATTTCTTGTAATAAGAACTCATCAACAGCTCTGCGTCATGTTACCTTGTTTTGGATTTTTAATGGAAAAAGTGGGTTTTCAGTAAAATGATACTTTTCACTAGTATGTATTTTTCTCTGCTTGTTTACTTTTCAATATGAAACACCTTAAACTCAGGTTTTGATTTTCAACTGAGTATTTCTGGTCTTTCAAAAATGTTGAAGAACTGATAAAAGAATATTCTTCTGACTGTTTCCAGGCACAACCCAACATTGTATTATATTTGGCCATATATACCCTGATCCTTCAGCAGCACAATGAATTATGAACCACCCAATACAGCTCATTTGATTCTCTGTTGCCTCATCATTTATTTTAGTTTCTCTCAGTTTGACGTTATTGATAATGAACATGAAGGCCTAAATGTACAAAGGTATTTAGGTATCCGAGGAATAATGAAAGTGAACAGATGATCACTTACTTATAAAAAATTGCCTAAAAATAGAAACCTAAAGAATTATCTGAGTGAGAACAGATAAGGGAGTTTCACCTTTAATAGCCCCCTTGCTCACAAAGAGGCCAAGGGCCAACTGCTCTAATTTTCACTCATGCAATGGGTCTGGACAGTATGTAAACTGTGACAGAATTTGTCCCTATATAACTGTCACTGTCAGTATGTTCCATACCAATGATCAATCCCTTTCAATCTCACATAGACCTTTAAAGAAGTAAACTTGTGTAAGATTAAACCCCTTAAAAGAGTAAGACAATTAGTGAGTAGGAGACAGGCAAATATTTGTTAGTAAAACAGAATTAGTGTTGCTTAGTATTTTTTTGGAACAGCTCACCCTACATTACCCAGAAACTTGATATATACAAATCCAGAATGACAGCAGCCAAAATAAAGCAACCTTCTCTATAAAATGATAGTGTTAAATTACATCTGTCTCAGTGGCTTTATGTAAGGTCATTTTGGCCAAAGTTAAATGTGCTAAATTTTCTATATATAACAATGCAGGAGTAGTGACAGCTAATCTTTAAAACCAAAGAACAATTTTCTTCTTGTTTTAAATTTTATTGTTCGTGAAGGGAAGCTCCATGAAGAAAATACATTCCTTAATATAAGTTGGTTTTAGACTGTCATTTTCAGTGCTCCAAAAGTCTCTTCAGCATGCAAATTTAAGTAACTGAAGTATTTATATCTATTGAGCCAAAAGTCCTGTGTGTACATTTATTCTCTCTACGGCAATACAGCAATGGTTCCCCAATGCACATGCATTAATATTTTGGCCAGTTTAACCTGAAAAGTCAGAGTCAGTCTGCTGCTTCCCTTTACAACAAATAGCAAATTTAGTGTAGATTTTCTATGAAATTCTACAGGGTTTGGTTCACAGCACACAGGACTCAAAACAGAGAAGAAACATTTATAGGTAAAGATGAGTATTTTACAGTAAGAAGAAAACATTCTCCATCACCTAAGGCATATTTAAAGTCTAGTTAGATGTTGATTTTTTTTTCCAATCTGTGCATGTTTTATACATATGTATATATGTACAAATATAACTTCTGAAATACGAGGTACTATGTTTCATTCATTAAGGTTTAAAATGATGCCCAAATTATGAGGTTATTTTTACCACCAGGAATGTCCTTATTTTTAATATCTGGTCTTGACTAGGAATAGACTGCTGAAAGTTACCATCTGCTTCCAGTTTGCTTACAAAATCCCAATTAGCTAAACTTCATATATGTTTTGCAAGGTAATTATGCTTACTTTTTTCCAAAATGGGAAAATATTTGTCAGATAGTATCTGGATGTCCTCATAAGCACAGCAATCTTAGCTTGACTTCGTCTGCCCTCTAACATGCTCAAATAGAAGGTTATCCATTTGGTTGATGAGAGATTACGGCCTTTGATTACCACTGCTCCAAAGTACTCTGTTTCCCCTTGATTACAAACACACATAGTCAAACTTAACAAGTTAAAGAACCCTGATTTTTAATTCCACAGGGAGAAAGGAACTTTAACATTTCTCAATATTAACAGTACTTTAAAATACAATATGTATGTACCATTTTTTGTGTAAGTAATTTGTCATATAAATAACCTGACCGTGCATCTATCAAACATTTTTGATGCAGCAATATTATAAAATAATCCTAACTAGTATTATCAGCACACATTATTAATTTCAATGTCACACTATCAATATGAATAGTCACAGATTTTCTTGCCAGATAGCTAGATATTAAAGCCCTATTGCACATCAAAAAAATTATTACGAAGTGGTAAAGTATTCCATTAAAGCCCTTTCCTTATTATATACAGGCTTCAGAAATAAAGTAGAAAAGATTCCAATTGGCCTATCTAGTGTCCCACTGACATCATGGACATTACTAGGTATTGTAACTCTTTAAATACAGGACAACATTGAACGTTTTGAAAATCCCACACTCAAAATTCATCTGAGCCATAGTTTGAGAAAACTGAAGCCAATGGACACTGTGCCATTACAGATTAGATTTAGGTCCTTTATTTATCACTCTGTCTGACTTAGATTTTTCTCAGTCTAGATAGAGCCAAATATAATTCAACTTCCTTTGCTCAACATTTCACATTAAATTAAATAAACCCTATTTGCTTTTGATCTATTTTTCCCAATAAGTATGTGCACAGCTGCCCAGCCTTGAGCAACAGAAAAAATGTTAGGGTGGCTGAACAGAACTTAGTACCACAAGATTTAACATTTGGACAGCAACACTATCATCACATCTTTCAAGTAAATCTAGTTATTCAAAAGTACTAACTGATTTTCTGTACTCATTAATTCCTACCATGAAACACAAAGCTGGGACAATTTAGAGCATTATTCTATTTCCTTTACAAAAAGTATCTTCTCCTGATGAAAAGTTGTACAAAAGATTGATTTTGTAACAGTAAAATAAAAATCACTTTAAAATCAAAAGCTAATACTGAGCATTGCTGTTCTTTGAGTGATGCCAACACAGTCTTAGACTGGTATCCTGTTTGGAGAAGAAAAATGGATTCTTTTTAAAGATCACATTCTAAATTTTCCATCTTGTTATTTGAATGCTATTGCACTGCTGCAACTGGTTAGCACTGCACATCTGGCTGAATTGTCTTGGACTGGTATTTTCCCTAAACTATTGTGTATGTGTGTGATGGGTTTTAAAAAAAAAATACTGTATGCACACTGAAACAATGCCCTATTGCAGACTGCTACACACAATAATTAGTGAGAGCATATTGTTTTTCTGATTTTGTTTTCCATGTCAAAAAAGTGCTATTTTTAAAGTAAGCCACCATGAAATTCTAGCCATGCTTTTACAATATTTTTCATTTTGGTTTTTTTTGGCTCTTAATCTCATAGGCCCAACTTCACACTGGAAGTGTTATCTCATAAAAGCTTGAGATTTCAACGACTTTTACTCTACAGCTACTATTTTAATCTTACATCTATCAGGAAAAACAGTGTATAACTCAAATATTCTCATAAAAATAGTTTCACAGAAACAAAACAGATAAATGTTCCATTCAGTAAAAGGTCAATTTTTCATAACTTTGGCTACAGAAGCCCTACAGTTCAGCCAATTTGATTCCAAAGCCAAAAGTTTCTATGTCCTACTGCTACAGATCATCATATTAAGATTTTGCAAAGTCCATCACACTAATAAGGGGCAAAAAGTCAATCTGTTCTCATAAAATTACCACCATGACCAAATATTGTTACTTATAAATACTACCATTTACAACTTTCACAACTCTTAAGCATTTTAAAAAAAAAAAGAATGGAGGGGAGAGGTAAAGTGATATTTCTTCCTTAAAAATAAACAAACAAATATCCCAAGTCCTTAAAATACAAGGTCCTGGTTTGCTTTCTAGTAGAAAGGATCTGGAAAGCCCCTATTTCTGATCAGCTAAGAATTCCCCTGCCATGGGGGAGCTCCCAGCTGATACACAGCCAGCATTACTGGATCCTGCACAGATACCATTTGACACCAGCACAGGATGCATTAGGAGCTGGAAAGAAGTGGCCAGAGCATGTTTTATACTTCTGAGGGCTCACATGCCTACATTGCTCTAATTTATATTCAGACTAGCTCTGCCTTACACAAGGCAGTTCTGCGAGGCTAAGCATAAATTCAGTGCAACAGAGACTCTGGATTTAGCTAGATATAAGAGGTCTCCAATGCTAAATCATAAATTAGCCAAGAACACTGAACTTGTTTTTACTGTCCTGTAAGATTTGGGGAAACTTAGAGCCTGGACAAAAGTAATCAGTCTTGAGAACTGTCATCCTCTGTCTTCACCACCACAACCAGGTGTCTTGGTCTATGCAAGCACACAAAACCTTGGATATGTTCTTAACTGTGCTCTTATGTTGGCTATTGGGAATTCTCATCTGTACATTAATTGCTCATTTTTCATCACAAGTGCAAAATATTTAGCTGCAGATAGCAGGATTTCCTGACAAAACTATGCAATTGTGTCTCCTGTGTTTGTCCAACTATATTTGAGACACAAGATTAACTTTCAGCACATTTTCCAATGAGCAAGCAGAAGAGATTTTGGGTTCATTGAACGGGACACATGAGGAGAAGGAAAGACATTCAGTGGAGTCTCTGTCTTCCTTCTGTCCCTCCACTATTTTCTATGAAAATGCCAAAAGGAGTTTTGCACCTTTCTTTAGAACAGGTCTGGCATAATGCCAGCTGGTACTCCCAAGCCATGTGTAAATTCAGCTCAAGCTACACGCTGTATCATTTATTCTCTGAAGAAAGCTGTGCAGTATTTCTTAGAATAATGAAAACCTGGCTTCTGGTTTTCCAGATACAGATTTCTACTACCTAGTAAAATTTGGGCTTTCTGACCTCTGTCAGTTTTATGGATTGTGCAGATACCCAATTTCTGAACACATGCACTCCAGTGATTTTGATCAGTAGTTCCCAAGCTTAGCTCATTTGGTTACCACCATCAGAGATGGTGCTGACCTGTGATAAGATCATCTATGCAAAACCAGAAGCTTCTTGCCAGGCCAGGTACACATGTATAAAAAAGCACGTCTATCACCTCCAACCCTCTTACTGCAAAGTCTCATTCATCAAAGTGGGATCCTCAATTCCACATTTTCATCTACCGTTGCACTACATGTCTCACACAAACCAGAGCCTCTGTTAAGTGTCCAATCCCTTACTTAATTTTGACCACACATCGCACCAACACAAAGCAGGCTGACAGTGACTGCAGCCACATCCTCCTACATAGAAAAGCCACCCTGCCTCATCAATCCTGCTTCTTGCTGCCTTAACCCTGCTTGATACCTTCCTGAAGAAAGCACTGTGACCTGTGCAATGTGGGATGGAGCACTTACTGCTGAGCAGATTGCTGCAGCTGCAGCTACATAGAGAAACAAGCCACAACTGATCAGCAAAAACCTTCTGTGTGGATCTGTTTACCTCATGGCTCAGATAAAGTGCTTGTATACAAGCACAGTTAACAGCTGCCATCATCATGTACCACTTTAAGTTGGCTTTGTACCACAATTTGGGAACGTCTGCCTTAGACAATAGGCACAAATATGCATAACAGTCACATTTAGATCTGTTCTTTTCTCTTCCTGACAATGTTCTAATTTAAGATCCTAGTTTCACTTAACCAGACATTTTTACTGGAGAGAACTTCATTCCCATATGGCACCTTCAAGGACCTCCTCCAGAAATTTTTATTACATGAGCCAAATTCTACTAACAGTTGTATTGCTAACAGGTCACATACTTGGGGTTTGTTTTTAGACTAATGTTTGTTTAAAAAAGTGAGGAATACATTTTGGATTGTAAATATGTTCGTTCCAAAAAAACTGTGAAGAGAATAAGGAGAGTCAGATGGAAGAATTTTACCTCTACTTTGTGCTGATTATATAATTTATCAAGAAATTGTTCCACAGGCCTCCAACAGATGCTCTGCTGTTAAAGCCATGGAAAGTCATTCAGGGAGAGGGTAAAGGCCTCGGGGGTGTGGTCCACATCCTTCAGCACATATATCCTCAGTCCTGGCCTGCAGATAGCACATCTGGTCCAGGCATGGACCTGACGGTTGGCCAAAATACAGGCTTAAAATAATGCTCCTTTTTTCAGCTTTAATGTAAGCCTTTTTTCTTGCCAAATTCAAATCCTGCCAAAATTTGGCCAAAGATGTTTGCTCAATTGTGCAATATCTTAAGTTTATATCCAACAACGCTTTGCAAAAACAATTGTATCGTGTTTTTAATGTTTACAGGCATTAACAATATTTAATTTTAAGTAGAACTTTACTGCTGACACTCTTGTGTTTTACTGTAAATTACCTTAGAGAGGGTTTTTCCATTAGCTCTTAGTGTCACGAGTCCTGCACAGCACACCAAAGCACTGGAGCTAGAGAGACCAGAACTTGGAGGGATGGTTCCATCTAGCAGACAATTCATTCCAGTTGGGTTATTAAGACCAAAATGTTCCTAACAATGAAAAAATAAACAATCTCAGTTTCAAGTACAGACAGGCTCAGGCTTGCAACTATCTGATACTTAGAAAGAGAATCTTTCTGTTGAGTTGCTGGAACCAAGGACCTGCTTCTGGTATCTCCAAAATAAAGCAAAATTTTCATTCTATTCTTTAAGAACAAAGCCTATGGTAGGGCTTCAGCCAAAGGTATGTCTGCAGTTCCTGTACCCAAACATATATGAGCTAACAGAACTGTACCCCAAGCAGAATTCAGTATGGGCTAAATGCCCAAGAATTTACCGAGCTTCGTGGGTGGGTTTTGCAGCAACTGGCTCTGCTCTGAGCTGCAGTGGTCACAGTACCAGAGGTTACCAATCGGTTTATACCCTACTTTTGTCCTTTTCTCCACAGCTCCTCACTTAAGGCATCCAGAAGAGCTTAAGGTCCACTTTATGCTTCACTTCTAATGCTGGCATGTGGTATTACGGAGCCACATCAGGCTGACGGTGAACTAGTAGCCATGCAGCTGTATTCAAAGCCAGACACTCCTACCTCCTGAAGCACCCACAGGACTGACACTGAGAAAACCACAATGGTACTTGAAGGACACTATGCTTTAGGAGGCACAAAGACATACCTACCAGTGGTGATGGTCTCTGTCATGCTATTTTTAGAATAAAGCTTAAAATATTTTTACATACATGATAGATATCATAGATAATACATTTAATCCAGAAGTAATAAATCCTCGTGTACATACTCTTTTAATTATACTCTCTAGTTGCTTTGTCTTTTTATTTATAATCACTTTAATATAAATTTCTCTCTGTTGTTAGTTTGAAATAAACATGCAGTACTTATTAAAAAATCATTGAATATATATGGGGGTATATGAATAGCTACATTCTGATACAAATTTATATGTCAATGAACTATGTCACAATGTCAATAATCAGAAAAAAATGGCAGTGTTTCCATAAAGAAATGCCCACCTTAAAAGATTTCTACTACTTTTCCTGAAACAACTTCAGCCATAAATACCAATGGTAGAGATAAGCAAACAGCGAGCCTCCTTTAATGTCTTCTACCATCACTTCAAATTATTTTAAATTTCCTTTTCTACAAATATATGGGAATTCATACCTGAAATACTATTGCTGCCCATGCCCCTTCATGAAGAACACTAGACAGGCTTGTTCAAAAACAGAAAATGCTTGAGTAACCAGAAACTGATCCACAGTTTCTGGATTGTCTTGAATGTGAATCAGGCTTGCAAACTTATCACGCGATGTTTAAATAGAAAACGTACTTCAGTTTCAAAAATGAAAATGGGCTTTGCCAAGTTCTGCAATAGTTCTGTCCCAAAAGGATAGCATGTTCAACTTAATATAAACAGATTATCCCGCTGGACCCTCTAAGTACTTGTATTTCAGTGTTTCTTAAGTCTGTAACATTTATGCTTATTTTCTGCCAGTGCTAGAGTCTGCAAACCTGCTTTGCAAATTAACCTTCAAGTATGACAGCTTGTCTTTAGGAAACAAATCTCAGTAGCAGACTGCAAAATAAATAAATTCAATTGGTCATGCTAGCCTTAATATAAGAAAGGATATATTGTAAAGAAACCTAATCTGTATCTCTACAGTCAATGCAATTTAAATGCCTGTGTTACTGAGCAATAGAAAATGGAAAATACTCGTGTTACTGCAAACATAAGTAATTTACTGGGGTCTAAACATAGGGGTGGGGGTCCGTTTAGGAACTGTGGGTTGTAATAAAGTGATTTGTAGCACTGATTGTTCCAAATACTGTATTTTGAAGACTCCAGTGGCAAGTTTGAGGGAGGCTTTGTTGGCTGTCTGCAGTCCTTATCTATTGGATCGTCCTGTGGGGTGACCTAGATGGCCTATCCTGAGGCAAACTTCATGTGCTTTAAAAAGCACATTTACCCATAATTTGGGCTGGCCGTGGCGACCTGCTCCTGACCTAGCCATCACTATTTATCCCATCTGCCCTTCCAGAAGTATCACTGAGTTGACATCAAGCTGAGAAGTCACCATGTTTTTTCCCCAAAGGGCCGTGAATCACCTGCAAACAGTAGGTGAGGTTTATAGGAAGCCTCAATTGTGAGTTCAGGCTGCCTCCCAGGGCAACACTGACGATCAGCACTTGGTTTCACAAGCAGTTCAGTCTTCAAGTCAGTCTGGAGACAGGCTAGCTCATGAAGGAGAAGATAAAGCTCAAAGGAGCAGACAGGAAAATGTCTGTTTGTTCAGTGCTCCTGCCTTTACCCTAAGTGTGCTGTTCCCTGCATAGCTGCACAGATAACTCAAGAAATTTTGAAAATCCCATTCAAATTCCACACACTGAAAATCTGGATAAGTAATGGTTCTTATTGGAGTATTTCTTCTGTATGCTGTTTACTTATTTTACATTTTCTTTTGCCTACTGCATGAGTCAGCTTCACTCAGTTGTTATGCACAAGTTGTAGGTTTCCAACATTAATAGAAATTAATGGTTTTTAAAATGTTTCCATAGGAAGAAAAGGACTAAAATATGATCTTTGTGTCCTGACAGACAAGCCTCCAAACCTTTTTAAAAGTAAATTTTAGTTAGATGATTCCATTGGAAAGCATTCTTTTGAACTTCAAAATAAAGAAATGTCACCTTGATAATGAGTTTGATTGTGACTTTACTAAATAAGTAATTATTTGCTATTGTAATTTATGTAATAAAAATGAAAATAGTGCTCTGCAAATATTTTCAAACCCACTCATATCTCCTCTTCAAATTTTAACATAAAAATACTTAACTGTATGTCAAGAAAAACTATAGAATGCAGGGAAGTATTTTGAGGGTGAATAAATTACCTTGTCATATTTTACTTCTACACTAATTTCTTAAATTAAATGGATTTGGCTTACCTGAATACCCTTCAGTCCACACAGGAAGTAGTTATGCCATTGAGGTTTGGTTTTGTTAATCTGAATGTTATTAACACTAGTAGTGAAATCCCTGCAAAAACAGAAAAACCTTGAGGCTTTAACGTGTCAGTAAATGTCATTTGAAAAAACATGGCTTATTACTGCCACCTGGTGATGAAAAAAAACATTTCGTTGTTAATTTTTTTCTGTGCAATGTCTTTCAGGTTTTTTTGTACAGATCTTCTTTATTAATCAATTCTATAAAGATATTTTGATGGAAGCATAAGAATTTTTGCTTAACTTATAGGATTTATTAAATAAATTCAGAAATTAAACTGCCTTTGGCATCCTTAATTAAGGCAGCATGCCTTCGATCACATGTGTGTATGTTCTCTTGATCTCTTGGAGAAGTGAAAATCTAAATAATCGTATCTGTTAAACCTAGAACAGAACTAAACACACTTCAGGCTCTCTGGTAATCCCTGCTCAGGAATTCATCTTCATTACCTTTGCTCTGAATAGCACTTCACTAAAACAGACATAATGCTGCGAAATTATATTCTGTATGTTACAAGACAAAATTAAAATAATTTAGTTTAAAATAGGTTATCTATTTCCTCCAGGATAATTCTGATAATGGTTTTCCTACTCCATCTTCATTTCAAAAGAATAAAAAAGATAAGCCTGAATGTTCCTGAAGAAACTAATGCTACAGGTAGGTGCTGTCAAAATGGGCATGGAGTGATGCGCAGCGACCTCAGAGGAGCGTGCATTAATCGCCAAGAAGTGCAGATTGTTTAGAAGTCTTTACTGGTGAATACCCAATAACTATATCTACCTCATGTCATTACAGTAGATGCCCAACACAGAAAGAGGAAAGGCACTGAGAATGTCAAGAGAAGCTAACAAAAAATATTCAAAAGTTGCAGGCTAAACTGTGCTTTACAAGGCAAGGTCTGCCGAACAGTATGAACAGAGGCAGCTGAATTCCCTGGAAATATTGAGGTTTAATGGGAATAAAAAAACTTTCAAGAAATTATACAGCAGGGGACAGTCTGCAACTCCTGAGGATGGAATTTCTCATTCTTAACACTAATCCCAGTCTGTATCTGTAAACTATGTAGGTTAGCGATGTGCTGTTTTTATTTTTATCCAAAATAATATCGCTAGTTAATAGCTGTAATGGATACCAGTGTGAAGGTGTTTTATCAGTAAAGTGTTCTGTTACCTATGGAGAAACAGTTATAATAATATAAAGCATCTTTACTATGATATAATTGTCTTCAAATGATGGCTGAAAACTTCACTTTATTCTGGTGCAATTAAAGGCTGCAATTTTTGTGTTATGCAACCCCCAAACCCAACAACCAGTGTAAAAATGGACCCACAATCCTGCCTCCTCTTCATATGGTCTAATGCTAGCTATGCTGTGGTGAGCTACTCCACTTGTATTACCAGTCTACAACCTATTCTTAGCTCAATGTTACATAACAGATCTTACACTTTTAAATATCAACTTAGAATTACCATTTTGTCAGTTATACCTTCAATTTCAACATTCAATACAGTGCAGAAATATCAGAGATTGGTGTATAGTTTAACATAAAAGTTGCTGTCTTTCAATCTAAACGTTTCAAAATAGTGCCATTTACAGGACTTTACCAACAATGCAGCATCAAAGAATTGTACAGTTAGTATGAAATTACTGGAGTTCGCAGAGTAACACAAAAGATCTGAAAGGGAGTATTGAGATTACAATACAAGAAAGTTTGAGAATAGCTGTAAATTTTTCCAACTTGAGATTCATGTGTATTTAGAACAATCTCCCAGAGAATAAACCAACATCATTTTGCTTATGGCTTTTGAATATAATAAAAAAACCAGAAGTACTTGTAAAATAGAAAATACTTGTCAAAAGTAATGAAGATTTAAAAAATCCTGTATTTGCTTATGCTTGCTTTCTACAATAATCCTAAATTATTATTGTAAAAAAGCAAGGTTGATGGAAATCAATGTGTAAAAGTGACTAACAGAAAGCAAATTTGAAGTCCTCTTTCCCTCAAAAAAGAGTTCTAAAATATTTTACCTTCATAATTCTTTTTATACAATCAGACAAAGAAAACTTCAGTGAGCAAGAAGACATACACTATGATTGTATTTGCTGGTTCTCAAGATAAAATAATGACTTCTTAAAATGCATTTTGCTCATTTCTGCAATCTTCTCACATAGAAAATGAAAGAAAAATTGGCTTCGATTTTGTCGGGTTTCATATGGACATAATTCACACAAACACAGAATGTGGGACTGTTAAGATCCCCAGAATCCTTAAGTCTATTTTTTTGTTATCACATTCAACTGGTTATAAAAACCAATTCCTAAATGCCCAAGCTTTATCTTAAATCAGTAAATCTTCAGTCTTGCCTTCCATCTGCCTACTGGAAGGTAGCCAGTTTGATGTAAGAACTTTTATTATAAAGCAAAATAAAAACTTGGGGAAAACATACCCATAAAGTAAAAATACTGATACTGCCTATTCCAGCCTTTCTGTTTTAAAGGATTCTTGGGAAAGCTTGCCCCTCCTCCAGGGCTAGATATAAGCATTCCAATTCTTCTGTATAATTAGAAAAGGTGAGTTTTTTTGAGTAGTGTGAAAAAAACATGGCTGAGGTGTTTTTTACTGCTTGAATAGTAATTAATCCTTATTTTTGGGAGACCAGTTTGGCTCTTTCTCACAGAACCTCATTGTCTTGTCAATCTGTTAGTTTATCTGTTTGAGTCCTCTGTAAAAAATATCTGATTTTAAAAAAAAAAGATTTTCAGGTTTTGCCACGAGATGGAAACCAATTGATAATTATCATCCCCTCGTATTTCTGAAGGCATTTTGAGAAGTATCATGTCAGATATTCTCTGTACACGTACTTCTAAACTACAAAGATGTTATGTGAAGGGGAGGTATCGGGAACTTCAAAACACTGTAACTTTTCAATCCAGTTTTAGCACAAATAACATAAAATGCATCTAATCAGTTGGGATGATTTATGAAGAAAAGCACATAGGTCGTTTTCCTTGCAACCTGTTCTCTGTCCTGTTTTTCCTAAAAGTTAACATGAACTATGAGGGTGGAAGAGGGCTACAGAACTGTTACACATTTTACTGTTCACAAAACAAGAATGAAATAGGAAATAGTGATTCTGCGGAGGCTTATGGTTAGTCCTTGTTCAACAAAGGCCTACATATATATGCATTCACCACAGGCACCAATCTACCAGTGTAACAGGCTGAGAAAAAAAGATATACTGTCAACAGTTTTGTTATGTGGTGTAACTTTCAAAGTGTTGAAAAATATTTCTTTGTTATGAAATTATGGGCATGTTTTAGCTTTGTTTTCAAGCAACAGTGTCTCAACAAAACAGAGATGCTTAATGCTGTATTCTGAGACCTCTTCTTGGTTTATCATTTAAAACATACGATTTCAAACTGAAACCAGGGCAGATACAAAAATATAGTGACTGTGTATGCAATTTGAATTCAAAGGCTGTAATTCTAGGTTCGGTAGGAACTGTATGTACCTTCGGAGAAGGCCATTTCAATTGTGATGTAATGTGCCAAAGCTTAAAGACCAAGTAAAAATGTTTACCTTTTGGTTACTGCTTTATTTAGTATCCATTATAACAACTTTTCCTAATCAAAGCTATTATAATTCTGGAACTATCGCCTCTTGCAGAATGGTTTTGCAATACAGCTTAAGCCCTGTTATAGGTTTGTCGTGGTTTAGCCCCAGCCGGCAACTAAGCACCACGCAGCCGCTCGCTCACTCCCCCTCGGTGGGATGGGGGAGAGAATCAGAAGAGCAAAAGTAAGAAAACTTGAGGGTTGAGATAAAAACAGTTTAATAGGTAAAGCAAAAGCCGCGCACGCAAGCAAAGCAAAGCAAGGAATTAATTCGCTACTTCCCATGGTCAGGCAGGTGTGCAGCCATCTCCAGGCAGGTGTGCAGCCTGTCCAGTCCAGCAGCACAGAAACAGCAGCAATGCCCTGGCCATCTGCCAGCCCAGGCGCAAGGCCATTGCTGTTATCAAAGTGTTCCCAGGCACAGCAGAGTAAGGTGATCAGCAGTACAGCAGCACGGCAAGCAGTGAAAGCAAAAAGCAGCCACTAACGAGCCCTAGGCTCTAACATACAGTAAGGCAAGCAAGCCTATGGCAAGCACAGAAGCCTGCTGATTAATAGCTAAACAGCAATAACAGCTATAAATTCTATCTGGCACATTCCAATCAAATCTGTCATTATCTCAAACCCTCGAGCCCCACGTTGGGCGCCAAAAAGGACTGTCGTGGTTTAGCCCCAGCCGGCAACTAAGCACCACGCAGCCGCTCGCTCACTCCCCCTCGGTGGGATGGGGGAGAGAATCGGAAGAGCAAAAGTAAGAAAACTTGAGGGTTGAGATAAAAACAGTTTAATAGGTAAAGCAAAAGCCGCGCACGCAAGCAAAGCAAAGCAAGGAATTAATTCGCTACTTCCCATGGTCAGGCAGGTGTGCAGCCATCTCCAGGAAAGCAGGGCTCCATCACGCGTAACGGTTACTTGGGAAGACAAACGCCATCACTCCAAATGTCCCCCCTTCCTTCTTCTTCCCCAGCTTTATATACTGAGCATGACGTCATGTGGTATGGAATAGCCCTTTGGTCAGTTTGGATCAACTATCCTGGCTGTGTCCCCTCCCAGCTTCTTCTGCACCTGGCAGAGCACGGGAAGCTGAAAAGTCCTTGACTAGTACAGCAGCAACTAAAACATCTCTGTATTATCAACACTGTCTTCAGCACAAATCCAAAACATAGCCCCATACCAGCCGCTACGAAGAAAATTAACTCTGTCTCAGCTGAAACCAGGACAAGGTTGCTATTAAAGAAAGGGAAAGGTCTCACTCACATCTTCCATTTCCTTTCCTCCTGCTCAGCACTGCATGTTCCCACTGTTTAACCCAAGTCAGCTTTAGCACTGAGTGCATGGCAATTCAATTCACTAAAATGACAGAAAATTAACCAGGCAAAAAATGGGTGAATAGTGCACTTTACCTTAAGATCAGACAAGCACTACACCTGGTAAAAGGCAGAGGATGGAGGGATGTTAGAAGCAGGGACAGGGAGACTAGGGGTAAAAGAAGCAAGCCATTGCCTTTTGGTGGTGGCAAACTCTTAATTCAGCCCAGCTATAATGTGAAAACATACTCCACAAAGTGAGTGAAAAATATTTGAGTATTTATACTTACTATGGAAGTAAAAATTCCTTTGAACTGCCTTAGTCGCAGGCAGCAGCTCAGAACATGTTTTTATAACAAGCTGAGCTTTAAGCAGGAATATGTGCTTAAATAGTTCCCACTTTCAGCAATATGCTCCTGTCCCTGTGCTGCCATACACTCTGCTTTTCAGGGAGTAATCTACCATTGCCTTAAACCAATGGCTTAATAAAAATGGCTTAAACTAAGTTTGTGCTGATTCTGATTTTTGCAAAATGCCCACAAAAGTTCACGTGGATGAGTGACCTGGTCTGAACTGCCATACAACCACACAAATATCAGTCTGTTACAAGGGAGGAGGCAGAAAAATGTGACTGAAGTTGAAAAGAATGGCAGGATTATTTCCCTATGTGCAGCACTTGTGAGACCGTAGCTGGAATACTCTGTCCAGTTTGGGGGTTTCCCAGTACAAGAAAGACATTGGCAAACTGCAGGGAGTCCAGCAGAAGGCCATCAAGATGGTTACAAGGGATCTCCAAAGGTCCCTTCCAACCTAAATTAGTCTATGATTCTGTGAACAAGCAGCTGTAGAGGAAGTGGAAGAGAGGAAACACAGATTCTTTGAGCCAGGATTGTTGCTAAAGCCATTGTGTTGTGAAAATACAGCCCCAGGTTCTCCACCCCAGGGGCATGTTAGCTTACATATGCAGTAATTGATTACAAAACATTTCACTCCCTTCTCCAGGAGAAACTAAACTGCTGCCAATTATGGGGATTACATCAAGAAAAATGAGCTAAAAGAAGGGAAGACAGGATTGCACTTTTAGAAAGATTGAAAAATCAGAGGCCTCATAAGAGAAATCTGAACAAACAGGTGGGAGACAGAAGCAGCGAATCCATTGCTCTAAACTGATATGCACAGCATACAGTCAATGGGATCCCATCTGCTTATATCATCCATTTTACACCATTAAACTCTATATTACAATGGAAGTTTGTTAGATCTCTGAAAAGTTAACCTGTATTGCAATTGCATAAAGAGGTTCATAAAAATTAGTGAATAAACAAAGTAATTACTTACAAGTACAAAGAATTGGTATTTGCCAGTTGCACAACTTCAGTTTTTACAGGTTCTACTGCAATCAGTATATCTTGTTCTATAGCCATAGGGAGCACAGCATAACCACAGTAGTCTATATGTTCTCCTACCAAAGAAACAGACAATTAAAATATTTTGGAATAATTCTTTCTAGAATAGCAGTAACAGGGCTCTACAGGGGTTCAGTGTTGTTTATTGTATGAGACAATTTCTGAGTATAGTCTCAACTCTTATTATTTAAAGCTTGGGGTGCATTTCCTCCATTTCATACTACTACACAAAAATTTTGTTCTTTCTTTAGTGATTTTATCTATTGCATCTGTATAAAATCTTCATGTTTTAACATTGGCTTATAAAAATTAAAAAAACACTACATAGATTATTGTCCAGCAATGAGAACGGCCACATTATTTGTACACTGTTGTGACAGTACAAAAAATTAAGTCAAATCAATCACATTTAACTGATGACTGGAAAAGATAAAGGCACCACATGACTCCCCATTATGTGATTTCCTCTGCTCACGTGGGTGATTCATGAGCCACTAGATAAGGCTTGTGGTGGAGTTGGTTTTTTTCCTCTCAAAATTTCTGGACCTTTTTCCAAGGAGGTAATTATATTTAAATAATCATTAATACAGTTACACACAACACATACAGTAACATTCAAATAGAAAACATATGTAGTAAACATCCTCTCTCTTGGGAATAATTCCCAGTTAGCATATGCTCTCTATTTAATCTATGTGATATGTTCACACAACACAGAGATAAAAATTATCATTAATTGCACAATGGACTAATTAATTTTTAAAGCTCTGTTTTGCAGGATCCTTTTACTTACAATATCTTCAAATACATAGGGTTACTTTATGAATATACAAGAAATAGAGCTCTAGGGAGAGCACAATCCTAACATGGATAGAGAAATCTCAAAAATAAGGCTGCCACAGAAATATAAGTTAAGTCCTAAATACAAAATAATTGTGACGCTCCAGTCTGCCAGTGAATCACAACCAACTGTTCTAAGTTCTGTGGCCACATTTCTATGGAAGAGTAAAGAAGAGGAGATGATGGTAGAATCATTTCATGCTTTATCATATGCATTGCTGTGTGGCTGGTTATATTTGGTAACTTAAAAAATAATGGAAGAGAAAAAAATATACTAATTTAATTTGTGGATGCACTGTTCATCAACTACTTTAGATTAGATTTTCAAAGCCTTTCAAAAAAATGGTATCCAACCATAAGCTGGCAAGTTGCTCCAATTTTCAAAACCATCACTACTGTCTATAAATGTTTTTTCCACAACTGATATTTGAGTGTGCAGTTGTTTATAATGAGCTGTAGTAAAAGCTAGTAAAGTATTATATTCTCTTTTCCATTTATCACAAGCAACTTCTCTGAAAAAAATAAAATTAAGAACAACATTATTTTGATTCTATGTTTTAAACTACTAGGCTTCCATGATAGCAGATAAAATAAAATAGCAGAAGATTAATTCTTCTCTTTTACCTATTAAGTTAACTCGCCCCGGTGCACGAACATAAAACTTGGGAGCTGATCCAAATTTTGATATGAACATCTCCTTCAGCTTCTGCAATCTGAAAGGCAGGGTAGAAACATTTAGAAGGACTATATTTGCATAAAAGACAGGAAGTTTCAATGTTTCTTGAAGTAAATTTGATTCAACTTTTTCAAGTACATGGACTTTTCCCTGTTACATCAGGAGCAATATTAAGCTGCTTATTTTTGCTCTACACATAACATTGATTGTGACAGAGGAGAGAAGACTGTTTAGAATATTCTAATTAATAAGAAATATGTATGTTCACTTGAAAAGGATAGAAGGGGCCTTATTTTATTTAAGTCCTCTGTCTAGGTTGGTTCTAGACAGAAGCAGGGAAGACAGTTGCCTGGGGTAACCAAAATACCATGGCCTCCACCTACCTCTCCTATGCCACAGCTCTGTAAAACTGTTTGCCACTGAGGAAGAATCCAGCAGTGTGGACCAATGGCTCATTTGTGGCACTGGGGTTTGTCGCATACACACAGATGCACTCCCTTCAAAGTCAGATCTGACTGCACCAGGCCTGAGCAAATTAATTTTCTTCTAAGTTTTTACTTTTATCAATTTCCATATTAGACACTACCCCATTCCTGTACAAATGCATATACAGAGAACTAAAATGCCAAACCTCAGATTATCCCTGTGACTTAGACAGTATTTACTCTACAGGTTTACAGCAACAGTTCCTTTCAGGTTTTCCATTTGGAGGTGCTAGACATGCAACTGAAAGTTCCAACGCAAAGAAAAATTTGGCATATTGCTTTATTTCCTAAGACTGTAAAAGTATCTAGCTTCTGCCCTGTGTTTGCAAAGTTGGGATGCTTTAGCGTATCATGCAGGAACAGGGGGTAAACAAAGACTGAGGAGAGATTAAGCCATTATCTTAGTGAAGCATAAGAAATTTGATAGTCATTCACTTCAAAACTACCTTAAAGCAATTTAGGTTGCACACTAACCCATTAACTTTCATTAATGTAAGCAACAGACTAAAACAATGAAAAAGCAGTAAGAATACAAGAAAAATAATATTTAAAATGGGACTTACAATATTTCATCGGCATACCCTGTTGGCTTTAAAGCACGTAGCAAATTAAATTTTTTTGGGCGGGTTTAGTCTACTAACAAAAATCCAGTAACAGGAACTCTGCTAAGGTTTCTACATTTACTCTAAAACTAGAACTGGAAGCCTAGTTAATGCAAAGCGTAAGTAGGAAGACAGCAATGAGAAACAGATGGTACAAAATTTCACAGTCAATTATTTAGTTTGTACTTCTTTGTAAAAGCTGTGTTACTGTCCAACTACATATATTCAAATGTTTTGTAAGATTTCTTTAGATGGAAAGCTACAGAATATTATTTGTTGTAATTTTTTTTAACAGATCTTTCAGTACTTTTCCATCTTGGTGCCCAGTAACAAAGCTGTATTAGGTCCCTATATAATTTCCCCTTCTTATAATCTCCGCTAGTATTGACTAGTTTATCACTTCCAATTAGCATTTGCCATTTCATCTCTGCCATTTCATTCAATACTATCCCTTTTCTAGATCACATTAATAATATAGTCCATGGGGGAATCTGTTGGCAGAATCCTAGGTGTTAACTTTATTCCTTTTTGTGTCAGTATTTAGAATGCTTCTTTGTTTCACAGATATTTTCATAGTGGTGTTGGTACCAAGAGACTAAGAACAAACAGAGCAGTCATGGGGGCATGTTTATCTAAGTGCTGATTGATCTCTTTTTTTAATGTGGGTTTTACAAGCAGGCCTGATGAAAGGCTATTTACAGGCTTTGGCCTTGATGTTGCAATACGCATGCTGCATTTTAAGCACCTACATCAAAGAGGATTGTTAGAAGTGTTAAGCAAAGGCATCCCTCACAACTTCACACATCCAAGTCTGGAAATGCTGGACTCGTCCTTTCCATGTAACTTACACTCAAACACAGTGCAATTATATGTAAGTAATAAAAGTTTAAAAAAATGAACGGTTAGCACCGTTCTCCAGTGCTAACACAGGTAAAAAAGTTCGTGTGAACTGTTTGTGCATTCTACTTTCACACACCGAGTGCAACTTCATGGGAAAAGAGCATGCATTGGCATGTCCTGCAGGCATACGAATGCAGAGCCAGGCCTATGATGTTCCAGGGAATCGCATGGGCATTTCTTTTATAGCCAAAAGGACAAGACGATAATCAGTATCCCCAAATTCTGAAAAAAGAAAAAATGTTAGGAGGAAAGATGAATTAATTTTTCCCCCTCCTGCCACAGCGGCACTATGTGAGAGGCAGCAAGGATGCCTGGGCTGCAGGGAGTTGTTTGCTGGAGAAGGGGCAGGAGGGGCCGGTGACCGGTCTGCCGCCACAGAAGAAGGCCGCAGGCCTCTCTGGGAGCCCAGGCCAGCTTGCCGGCGGGGAAATCGAAGTACGCCCAGGCCAATGTACCTGCGGCAAGGGTGCTCCCGGGGCCACACAAAATGCGAGTGTCACGCTATTTGTGTCGAGATGAATCAAAATATCACGAGTCAAAACCCTCTCACACCTCACACTGGGGGCATGGAGACTGCCCCTCCCACCTCCCCTGTCCACCTACACACCCCCCGCCCGCTCCTACATAAACGGCGGCGGGCTTCCGTGTCCCCGCTGCGGACGTGGCCTCCCGCTGCGGGGCCGGGGCCGGGGCCGGGGCCAGCGATCCACCCACCTGGGCTGCTCCACCAGCTGAACCGGGAGGGTGCCGGGGGCGTCCGCCGCCATGGCGGCTCCCCCCACCAGCCCCTGGCTGAGGCGGGGAGCGGCGCGGTGCGGCGGCTCTGGCTGGACCGCGGTCACGGGACAGGCAGACACCGTCCTTCCGGGCGGCGGAGCTGGCAGCCCGTCCTCCTCCCCGCCCCGACCCCGGTGGCAGGGCACCGCCGAGGCGACGGTGGTTAGGCCCTAGGCCTGTCTCGTAGGCACACCGGCATCCCGCAGCTCGTGCGGCTGTGGGGCCGCTCTGCCCTCAGCTCGTCACCCACCCACCTGGACATGGCAGAAGAGCTGCTGCGACGCGTGAAGGAAATGTTTTTTTCCTTCATTCCTGTCAGAATTTATCTGGCAATAGAGAAACGTTAAAAACCGCCCCCGGTTGGGTGCGCAGGGCCAGGGGCAGGTTGCCCCTGTGGGCGCCTCGCGCGCCCTGTGCGGTAGGGGTCACCCTCAGGGCCATGCATTAGGCCAGTGCCGGTTCTCCTGCAAAGTGCACGTGTAATGAGAACACTAAATAAATTGGCAATTCTTTCCCCTACGGCGTTATTTTTTCCCCCTTGTTTGTTTCTGGTGTGTGGTTCTGCCAGCTTCCCTGAAACAAGCAGTCTCACAGCTCCTGTTTACCCCTCAAGATTAATGGCTGCAGTTATTTTGAGGAACTGAGCTTTTCAAATTAGTTTACAAGCTCACTTGCTCGTTGTTATTGTCTATTTTGGTGTATATCATAAAGCCCCTAATATTCAACTCATGAAGCTTTTAAGTGCTTGGACTGTGAAAAGCATAGTAACATTGAGATTTCATTGGGGATTTACGTGTCTTTCTGAGGTAAAACTTTTTTCTCCTCATTAGTATTGTTGGCAGAATAGAAATAGGGTTTTTAAGAGATTTAGCAGTAGCCATAGGAAAAAAAAAACCCAGACCATCAGAAACCGTAACAACATAAAACGACCAGCAACAGAAAAATCTGGAGACCCAATGAATACTGCAAATGCATCTAGGAGTCCAAGAACCACGGGCCTTGCGGAGATTGTGGAGAGGCAAAGCCTGTCTGTCGGGGCTTTTTGCCACCCTCAGTTGAAGGCAGCAGCAGAAGTCAGCATGTAAAAATCTTTAGAAAGCCAGTGCTTTGCAAGGCCCGTGTTTTTTACAGGCTTTAAAAACTGCTGCTATAGTATTATTTGCTTATGGTAAACGCAGCACACGTAAACAGTTCAGCAGCACTGAGTGAGGCAAATAAACTGCACTAAGGACTAAGCGAGGCTGCCAGTATCGGCGAGCGGCCGGGCTTTTTGAATTTCCCATCCGGAGACGCACAGTCACAAGACTTACAGCTCCGGTACGGGAGCCGGGCTCGCAGCGCTCACACCCGGATACGCGGCGACCCGCCCCGGCGCCACCACGGCGCGCTCCGGGCTCCTGCCCGCGCTGGCGGCGGCAGGGCCGTGGCCCGGCGCCCTACCGAGGCGCGGCGCCGCCGGGGAGGCGCCTCCGGCGTCAGGAGGCGAGGCGGGCCCGCAGCGCCCCCCCCACAAGCCGCCAGAGCGGCGGGGAGGGAGGGCGGGAGGCGGGCCCCGCCGGCGGGCCGCGGTTGCTAGGGGCAGGTTGCTATCAGGGAGAGGAAGCCGGCGGTGGTGCAGCGCGGATTGGGCTCCGTGTGCCCCGGGCCGGGGGCGGGAGGGGTGCGGGCGGCGGCGTGTTCCGGGCGGAGCGGAGCCACATTGGGCAGCGCCGCGCGGGGTTGTGGGAGAAGGGGCTGTCCTCGCTGCCTCCTCCCTCTCCCGGCCCCTTTCCCCTCCCCCCGCCCGTCCTCCGGCCAAGATGTCTGACATGGAGGATGATTTCATGTGCGATGATGAAGAGGACTACGACCTGGTAGGGCGCGGGGAGGTGCGGGGGGTCAGCGGCGCGGTGCAGCGAGGGGGCCTCGGGGGAGCGGTGCTGCCTCGGCCGGTGCCGGTGCTGGCGCTCCGCGTCCGCCACCCGCCGCAGCAGCAGCCCCGCCGGGTCTGCCCCGGGAGGGAGCACTGACAGGATGAGTTTCCCTCCCGGGGAGGAGGGGTAGTGGCAGCGGGCAGCGGCTGCGAGGGGCGGGTGCTGCTTTCGGAACAGGCCCCGCCGGGCGCCTTGCCACCTTCCCGCGGAAAAAACAGGCCGACTTCGGCCCCGGGAAGTTAGCTAGGCCCCGGGCTGGCCCCCTTGGGCCCAGCGAGCCTGGGTCCCCGTTTGTCTTCCACAGGGGTCAGGGTGAGGGGAGGGCTCCGGCGCGCTGCCTCCCTCCCTCCCTCCCTCCTCCTGCCTCTGGCCGAAGTGTCGGGCACGAAGTAGAGTCGTAAAGTTGCCTGCCCTCCTGCCCACCCGCGGCTGCGAGAGGTCCTTGGGGGTAGATGTCATTCGTGTGCTTGCCTGAGCGTCAAACTGAGGAAAAAGTGGGGGGAAGAAAAAGGGGAGCGAGGAGAAATGGCCACACAGCCTGCTTCTGATGCAACACACCAAGGGTGTACTCATTTTTAACTTTTTGCCTTTCTAGCCTTAGTGAGCTTTTTGCCCTTTTTCGTTTGGTGTTTTTTATTTTAAATTGCAGGGTTCGGGGTTTTTCATGTTATATCTGGTCACATTTTGACATTAGGTTTTGTTCTAAGTTTTACAGTTAAAAAATGCTGCTTGCAGTTAGCAACAGACCAATTTATCGGGGGAGAATTGGTAATATAACGGGATTGTTTTGATGTAACAAATCTTCTTTAAATTATTAAAACCAAATTTTTTACAATGAGTAGAACCATCTTGGGGGAGGTTAGTAAACTAAATAGCTGTCATGTTTGAAACAAAATATGTTTTCTGTGCTGTCTAACTAGTTGTAATTCTATTGGCATTATCTTATATTGGAGCTTGAGGCTTGTTTGTGTGGCTTTTTTGCTTTTGAACCTTGCACAGGTTTTTAGAACAGAGATATTAAAAAAAAAAAAAAAGCTGTGTATGGTTGAGGTTTGAGAGTCTGTATTTCATTAATTTTGCCTAAACCTGTATTTACAGTACTGAAATTTCACTGAAAAACCCCAGACACTTGCTTCTGGAAGACTTGCTTTCTAACGAATTTTTTTATAATCATTGCTACTTATGAATTCACTTAAAAAACTTGTCTGATTTTATTTGAAATAGTTTCTGGGCAGTTTTTGTTATGAGCTGCTCAGAATGGCTGGATGACATTGGATATAGAATAAAAGCATCTGGTTTTGGTTTTGAGTTTTTAAAATTCTCGTAAGAGTGCTTGTTTGACATGCGTTGTCATCTTAACCTTATGAGCTGCTTGTGTCAGTATTCCAAGAACTGTTAGTGTTCCATGAATGAATTCACAAACTTTTAGAAACACGTTTTCTGAAGGAAATACTCTGAAGGAAAATATTTTGTTGGTCTGGTTTGTTCCAAAATCAATTTCCATTCATTTTCATTAACACTGAAATGCATGTCCTGATTTAAAATACTGTGTTTATTTTTCCATGTGATACAATCAAAGGAATACTAAACATAGCAGAATTCGTGTTGAATATCCATAACATGAGAACTGGACATGTAGAGAAACCATTGGAATTGCATTTTTCATTCTATAAATGCAGCTGTCTACATACAAATTTGAGTAAGAGTGCAGCTCTAAGCTCACGATGCATTATGTCTGTCTTCACCAAGAATAATTGGTGGTCTAACGCTTTTTCCTGTGTTTCTTTTTTCTGAAGTACTTTCTTCCTTATTGGAAAAACCTTCCTGAAACTTCTTGCTTGTGGCAAATTTCAGCCCCTGACTGTAGTTAATTTTCCTGGAACATTTTCATTGTCATTAATTACGACTAGCCCAGACCTTTCCAAAATTTAAAAATACTGCTAGTAGTAATTAGGAGCATGTTCATTTTTTCTTTTCAGTATGTAACTCCCATGTAAAGCATCAAATAATAGTTAAGCTGCATCTTTAAATAAAACAGATTTTTTAAACTTAATTTGGATTTATAACTGATGGAACACCCCCGCCCCCCCGAATTTAAGAATAAAAATATTCCAGCTAGACTAGTTACAGCATTCTTGGACTAACAAACCATGATTGGATGTTGTTTTCAAATGTGCTTGAGACTGTAATTGCACTGTTCTGCAAAATTGTTTTGGAAAATAGTTAAGGGCCCTGAAGACAGGGCCTAATTTCTTCCTTTCATGATGATGTAAATCTAGTTAAATTAAGAGAAGACTATAAGGGGATGCATGGCTCTCAAGTTCAGTGTAAAGGCTGCTGCAGAAGGGTTTGCAACAAAAAAGTGAGTACAGGACAAAATACTCAGACAAATAGAGAACTGAAAATAAAAGAGCACGCGTAAGTGTTGGTGAATATTTTTTTTAAGGAATAGGAGGAGAGGCAGTAATTACCGAAACAGTTAATGAAAGAAGAAATAGCTATTTTGTCAAAATACAGTATGGTGCAACTAGATTCAGGTCTCCCAGAGTAGCTACTAGCATAAAAATAGTAGTGGAAAGAAGACTCCCAAAAAAGTTTTTATTTTGTCAGCTTTTATTAGAAGTGATTATGGCTGTTTCTCTTTAAATGTGCTCTTGACCTGCTGATTATGTAGAACCAGTCAGTTACATTTCCTTAAGTATGCAAATGTTTCACGCTTGAACTGAAATGTGAACAGATATTCTGAAGGCCCAGCTCTTTCCCAGCTTCGTCATGGATTTTTGTATAATTAATTACTACGCTGTTAAACAACTGAAGACTACCCACTTTACAGATCATAGTTGACTGTTTCTCCTTAGTTTTTCATTGGGCTAAAAGTCAAGGTTTTGCATGTAAATTACCTCAGCCGCTCCTATAGAAGTTAACTTTATCTGTTGGAGGTCTTGATATCAGGAAAAAATTCCATTTGTATTTGTGGGTGGATGGACCTAGATTCACAATTTGCTAGTAATGTACAGTGACAACCTTGATTATAACATGGATTTTTCCACTTTATGCTTCAATGAACAGAATAATGTTTACTGGTCATTATGAAAACCACTCAATTTTAATTTCTAGTTTGGTGCTGTTTGGTGCCTTATATGATTTCAGTCCAGGTTCTTTTTACTAGTTTCAGCTTGAGGGTGGAGAAGGAGAAAGAGGGAAGGACCATTGTAAATTCCATTTTGTTTTCAGTCTCAGACAAAAAGCTATGCTTAGAATTGACTTTGAGACTAAACTCAGTCTTTCTCCAGAAACTGATCCTTCCAGGCACAATGACAACACATTGACAGTTGTTGTAATACATCTACTTGATTTTTTTTATTTTTAAATAAATAAGGAATTTGTCTGTGGTGTTCTTAATGAGACATCTTATTGTGTTTTGAAATTCAACTTTAAAATTAATCCGGGGGAAAGATGGACAAATCTGTTCGCTGAGCAACTTCTCTCTTTATGTTATGGAGTTGTATTATTTCAGTGACTTCAGTAGAAGAGCTGTATACAGTTCCAAAGAACAGCCAGCAGTTTGCACCCCAGTGAGATGGCTACAGGTTCATGAGGATTGGCATGGGTCAAATATGGGGAGCATGCCTTCAGATTACTGAGGATTTCCCTTTTCAGGCTGTGTTGATATTAGGATATAGGTAGTCTTACTTTTTATTTCAAGCCATCAGAGTGGCAGCTTAGTAAACGTGAATTGGCTCACTCTTTCTTTCCAACAGGGACAAATACACGTCACTTCAAAAGGAACTTCTATATGTTACCAAACTTGATAAGCAATCTCATCAGTAGGCAGGGAAACTTTCCTATGTTATATTCATGCATTTTTAATAGACACAGTTGAAATTTCATGCAGATATTGTCACCTCTGCCCAACTCTTTTAAGTTTCACATATATGAATACATATACATGAATTCATATTATGTTTCATATGTATGAATCCATATATTCATGAAATCATATATTCAAATACAAACAAAAATACAGATATATATTGCAAACAAGAAAGTGATAATTCAGAACTAGGGAATTACCAAATCAAGCAGATCCACTTTACCCTCTTCTGTTTCTTATGTTTAATTACATTAGTATGTGATTTAAAAAAAAAAATCAGCTTCACAGAGGACGTAGGATATACTGTTCTCTGAATTAATTACTGTTTCGTATTTTATATGGATTCAGTGTGTGTCCTGATATTTTATTTTATGCATTCTCTTCAGACTCATCTTTAAACACAGAATTAATATATCTGGGGTTTATTTCGCTCATTACCATAATGTCTCAGAAGGAAGTATTGAGACAAAAAGCATGAGAATAATTAGTCAGTAAATTCTTTCCATCTGAACATTGACAGGTGTCAGTAAGTTCTGGGTTTTTGTTGGGTTTTTTTTGAGAGAATTGTTTAGCACTCTTCAGAACAGAGCTCCCCAGGGTCTGATATGCAGTTGGGTGTTAAACAGAAGTAAATTAGATCTAAGTTGTGCTAAAACCTGGACTTTTAGAAAAAGGATGCACATAACTATAGGAGAGCTGTGTGACAGAGGTAGAAAGAAAAGGCACTTTTCTATACTCTTTACATGTCATAATAATAGCTTTTTCTTTCTGCAGTCTCCTGTCTCATTTCTGTGCATCTTCCAACTTCTACTTAAAAAAAAAAAAAAAAACCAAAACAAAACAAAGGCAGAGCACTGTCTTTCCATGGAACTGTACTGACCCCATTGCAGATTGCTGGCTTCACAGACTTATTCCTGGTGTCAGCCCCGGTGTGAGCCAGCCCGCACTAGATGACTTGCGGAGTGAGCGAGTAGGAGCAGAAGAGCAGGAGACCTGGAATGTGGAAAAGAAAACCAGGACTCCCAATGCATGGTTGAGTGGTTGCAGACACAAATCACACTCTTGTTTTCACTCTCACTGTTTGTCTCTGTTCTTTTCCTCCTTACTCGTTTGCATTCCAGTCTGATTGCTTTCTTTATATTCATGTGCCTGGATACCAGTGGCAAATGCACATAGAAACTGTTATTTGCTTTTCATCCTGGTGCCTGGGGGCCAGTGGTCCAGGAAGAGCAAATGCAAAGAAAGTTGTCCTCTGGTGTTCGGTTGGTCACTTTTGGGGCCAGTGCATGTGAGCTATGTGAAAATAGTGCACGTTCATTGTAGATGAAATGTTCAAGAAATTTAGGTGGCAAGCTAACATAATATATTGAGGAGTTATTTTCTTTTTTGTTTTTCTTTTTTTTCCAGTTGGCCTTATTTGGGCATTTTTGTGTTGTTTTTTTTTTTAAAAACAAACAAACAAACCGCCACCCCCAACCCACATCACTAGTGCTGTTGCAAAATATCAGGTCTTCGCTCCAAATCCTAGAGTTAGCAGACCTCCTAAATGCCATGGTTATGAAACAGAGTTAGCTGAAGTAAAATCAAATTTGTACCAGACTTATTCTCAGAAGCAATTGCACTTCATAGAAAAAGAATGGTTTGAGTCAGCCCAATGGTTGAAATTTGGTAAAATTACCAGCAATTGAAACTTGACAGTAATAAGTATTGTTAACAATGTCCTTGAAGGATAAATTTCTACAGAAATAGAACTCTTTCTATTGTGTTTTTTGTCTGGAAAGTTATCCTCTGTGTAGCTACTTTTCCCTTTTTTGTTTTTTGAAAAAGGTTTGCAAAAGAGGAGGTTGGTTCCTATACAGCTAGTGAATGATACACAGACAAGCAAAAGTTTAGATTATCACTCCACTTTCAATGTAGAGGTTAGGGAAGTGCTTTAGGCAAGAGAGGAGACAAGAAAATTAGTGACTAAACAATGGTAGCTTTTCACAAAATATTTATATCTTTAGTTTTGTACATGTTTAACTTTATGCTGTAAAGTGTTAAGCCACTCTAATCTGCTAGAATACCACAAATCTGCCATTAAATGTCACTGATATAGTGTTACAGTCTCCAAGTTCATGTACCTTATTCTGTCTGTGAGGAGAGGTGCTATGCTTCAAGAGTTCTATATAATCTCTCAAGACCACATTGACAAAGGCTCCTGCTACAGTTTTCTGAAACCACGGCTGGTTTTCTTGCCCTCCTTGCTCCTCTGCCATAGCTCACCAGCCTCAGGATTGCGTCTGTGTAAGCGCTGGCGGGCCTGTTCTCTCAGCCCAAGCAGGATCAGCCGTCATCAAAGACTCATACAGCATAAAATGTTGAATCGCTGCAGTGAACGGGGAAGGGGATACTAGGACCAGAAATGAACAGAGGGGGTTGGGAAGTGCTGGATGCTCTAAACCTGCCTTTGCTGCTGGAAAAACTGCAAATGGATCCGTGCCCTAAAAAGGATGATTAAAGCTGACTGGGGTGAACTGTCTTCTGCGTGTGTTCATTTTAGAAGCTGGGGCTTAATGTTTTAAAGCTGTTTGCTAGATGAAATGAATTTTGTGAAAACTTAATACGTAATGTAATAAAGACTTGTAAATTAAATTGGTTCCTTGGTACTAATTTAACTTCTACTAAAATTATTTGAAAGAACTATGTTCCAGGCAGAGTAAGCTACATCAGAGGTTTTATCTCCATTACAGTTGAGCTAACGTGGGAATTTTTCTTCCCCCAAAAAGTGATGCGATGGGAATGGATTGTTTATAACTGACTACATTTAGAACATGCAGATTTTCAATGGAGCAATGCTTAAATAATGTCTTAACTTTTTTTTAACTACTTTTTTATTAAAGCTGTATCGGGGGTTTCTAATTTCGTGAGTAATAATAAAACAACCCACTTGTTTGTTTTGATCCTCTCAGGAAGGGAGAACTAAATGGGTTTCAAAGATCAGTTCTGCATACTCAGACTTCTGTCGTTTTCATTTGTACTGATAGTGTTCGTGTCCATTTAAAAAAATCACCAACATCTTAATAAAAAAAATTCTTAGGCATGTTACTTTTTTTACATCAGCTGGAGCTGAAGTATATCACACAGGTGCTTTTATATCTTGAAGTTATAATTAAGGGTGTTCTTCACTATGCAGAATATTACGTCTAGATGGTATAATAGAGATTTTGAGAGTTATGTAGAAATTCTTTTTGTAAACCTGATATTCTACCTAATTTTTGTGCACTTTTATTTTGGTACTGCATTGTTTGGTGCAACAAACTTTCTACCTAAAAGGGCTGAGTTGGGGAAGTTGTTCAGGCAGGAAGCAGGGATGTTAAAAATGAGGGTGAGGAAAGGTTAGGCGTTTGGTATCTGAATTTACTGTTAAAAGAACTTCTCTGTTTTCAGTACGGGGAAGGAAATGCACCTTTTTCTTAATTTGAACTTTATGGATACAGCTTCACACTTTTCCTTTCCTCCTTCTTTCCTTTTGCTTTTGGCAAAAGCTGAATGTTCTCACATTTGTATCATACTGCACAGCCATTAAGTCTAAGTATGTCTTTTAAAGTAAGCACCTTACATTATATTTTCTGGAAGTAGGAAAGCCCTATCTCCCTTCGACCTTTGAGTCCATACCAACATCCTAAATTTGATGTGAGGCAAGTAGGCATCAAGTGAAGGAAAAACATAGCTGTGAGAACATAAAACACTACCTTTGATGCATTTCAAAGCATTCCCATTAGAAAAAAATTATCTGTAGACTTAACACTTGTTCTTTATTAGGTTTTAATATTATTATGAAAATAGCTTTCTGGGGTATTTAAGTAGCATTGAGAAAAATGATCTGAAAAAAGGCTTCCTGCGTGAGTCAACATCCAGAATCACTGCCAGAGCTAAGATGAACATTCAGATGTTTCTGGCTTTAGGCTAACAGAGCACATTGCTTCCTAAAAGGAATTAATTTAGTTTTCTTTCCTTTTATCTTTACAAATAGATACCTCTGCCAAAAATATTCCTCATTGTTCAAGTTCAGTATAAACAAGACATCAGCTGATTACATGTATCTTAAATGCTATGTTGTTTAAGTTTTGGCAGCCTGTATCTCCATAAGGTGCCTGATATGCTTACAGCTGTTGACATCATGTGCATGTTCTTGTAGTTGCTCCATCGATGTTGGATCAATAGGGTAAAGAATTTACAAAAACAAGCTAACCAAAATGAACGTCTGCCTAATGAAGTAAGACACTTGCTTCCTGTTTTCTTTGCAGTTTTCAGTATTAAGTTTTATAGTTCTTTGGGAATTCAGAAAACAGGTTTGTGGAATTCACTAGGCTTTTAAGTCCAGTGAGTCTCACTAAATACTAATACTTTGTGTGAGTATAAATAAATACATATGTGAGCAACTTGCCTACATGTAACAAATAGAAATATTAGCAGGTTGAAGGATAAATGTCACAAGGACCATGTTTAATAAAATTTGGGCAACTGTGAGCTCCCATGATTAATTTTTCCCTTAGAACGTCAGAAAACTTAAACTTTGAAAGATGTGCTTGCATTGTAGGGAAGAGAGAGCTAATTTAAAACTTCTCTTTTGCCTCATCTTTTTTTTGTTCCTTCCCATGGTTTTGAAGGAATCCATTAACATTAGCACTGTATCAATGAACAGAAGAATAAATGTGCCTGATGAAGTACAGTAAAAGAAGAAATTCCAACTTAAAGAAGGGCACCTGACCATGCATTGTTTATATTGTTACGAGGGAAGGTTACTCTGACAACAGTAATTTTGAGATTTAAACAGATACTGTTAAACAGTTCATCTCCTAATAGCTAAGCACTCTGAGAGAAGTTGGCTCGAAAACACAGAGGTGTGAGATATTTTTGACTTGTGTAAACCTGAAATGAAATTATTGTTTGAGTTTTGTTAGTGTTTTGTAATTCAGACACGCAACATTGTCCTTCATCAAAAGAAGATGAAATACTTAGGTTGTTTTCATCAGAAAAAACCTCAGAGTACTTTCTTTTTTTTTAATGAAGTAATAATTGGTAGAAGTAAATTCTTCAATTGGTTTGGCGCTAGTGTACATGATCGGTAATTATTTGATCAAATTATTGTGCCTATGCTCCACCCCACCCTCTCTGGCAGTATCTTTAGCATTTTCTCAATAATCTCCTGCTTCTCAGCACAGAAGCAGCTGGTGTTATAATAATTATTCTTTTTTTTTAACTTCCTTAGACAAGTATGAATCGTTATGGCATAAAAAGGCAGGCATTTTATATCCTCCATTGCTGAATCATCACTTGTGTGGCAGCTCAGCCAGAGTCTTTTCTGTGGTTAGCAAAGGTCCTATCATAGAGCGCCTTTTAGAAGACTAGTGGCCAGCATGTTCTCTCCCCCACACAGAAATGACATATGCTATTAGGCATCTGTCCTTAGACACCAAAATTGGCAGAATTTTAATAATACAGCCTGTACTTGTCATAAAGGCAAAGTTGGTAGAGCTATGAGTTCATTAGTCCAGAAAGAAATCTGTTGACAGGCAAGTGTTGGTGGATGGTGAGGCTGGCCTAGTAATGGGAGAGAGATGAAATCATCGTAAGAGTCCATACCTGTTCCGTGCTCTAAAACTGAAGATTTTCTGTTAATTTACAAGCATTCTGTCTGTATCAGTTTGAGCAATATGTCTTACTGTATTTTAGCCATTTTCAGCAGAATATTAGATGTTCTGATCCTTTCTTTTTTTCTCTGATTTTTATTTGTTTTTTCTTTTTTCCTTAAAATGTAGGAATATTCTGAGGACAGCAATTCTGAACCAAATGTGGATCTGGAAAATCAATACTACAATTCCAAAGCTTTGAAGGAAGATGATCCCAAAGCAGCATTAAGCAGTTTTCAGAAGGTTTTCTGTCTTTATATTGTATCTCTTCTTTTTATATTAATTCACATTTAAAAATATTTGCTTACCATTTGAGTTATTTTCTGGAATTTTAAGAGTGATGTTTATATTTTAACTTACTAATGTGCTAAGTTTATCATTGGACAACTTAGACTCCTGGCTGACTGCCTTTCAGGATCATTCTTAGGGAGCATAAATAGGGCATGGAATAGTCCTATTTTATCGCAGAACTGAGTTTTTAATCTTCAGGATTTACTAAGTTAATTAAACAGTCCTAATGTGTTTTCATGTGTCAACTATAGAAGCCAGATCCATTCGTTTTTTAAAATGAAATGGCGTTTTCCTCAGTGTCTTATGTAACGTATTATACTTTGTTTGCTATTTGATTCCAAAGCTTTAAATGTATAAATACTAAGTGACACAGAGTTTATCTCCTTCATGTCAGTTTTAAATTTTTAATGTTTGCACTCTGCCACCAGAAAGCAATATTTTAGATGTAACTTTTTAAAGAAAAAATAGATTTTTGCATCTCTTGGCTTATTTATAGTGTGTAACAGTATTCGATACATGACTTAAAAAAACTTTCCAAAATTTTTACTTACAAAGCATTCCCTTAACTATGTTACATTAAGGTCTAGAAGCCTTTCTGATATGTGAAGAAACTATAGTAATTCAGAAGTGTAAATTTTTTACTAATTTAGTCAAGGGGTGGGTTGAGTCTGTTTTGCAGGGGGTATTACAACTCTTTTGTGTATATGTATTTATGGAGTGACATTAAAGTTCAGTGTTTGATGTTAACAACAACAAAAAACATCTATAAATAACAATTCACCCTCACTACATCAGCTAAGTTGTGAAAACTAATAAGATACATAACCCCTCACTAACTTTCTCAATAATATCAGGGAGGAGTAAAATTGAACAACAGGGCAGATTAAAACATTACTTTGTAAGGAACAGAGTGGGGGGAAAAGGCATGTATGGGATATGTACCTTTTAAACAAGGTGCAAATCAATTTAAGTTTGAATAAAGGTTTTATAAATATGTTTATAATATTTTTCTATTTCAGGTTTTGGAGCTCGAAGGTGAAAAAGGAGAATGGGGATTCAAAGCTCTGAAACAGATGATTAAAATAAACTTTAAATTGGTAGGAATTTACAGCTATCACTTGAGAGTAAATGGCATAAATATGTATTTGATCCAGAGATCTTAAGTTGTTATCTAATTTATGGCTATGACAACTAAATCTGCCAGAACTTGTCTTTTGCAGCCTTTAATGGCTACTACAGACATGGCAGGAAAATTATGTGGTTGCAAGTCAAAGGCAAAATGGATGCAAAATAGCTGCTGTAGTCAGCTGATACTCTCTGAAAGTTTGAGGTTCAGTCCTTGCTACCCTGAGGTATCATACCATTGAAACTGGTAATGTTTCTATATATGTGTACTTCACCAGAACAAATCGGTGAAAAATTTATATGCTACATATGCAACCATTCCAAATAGTTGTATAGCCAACTCTGTTTTCTTCACTGAGTATTTTAGATGTCTATTCCGTGCAGTCTTGCTGAAGTTATTCCTGATTCTGCTGCTTATGAATAGAGCCGTGATGTAAAAGTTCCTAACAGCAACAACTACTGCATAGTCCTTCTGTTATGCTTTCTTTTCTGCATGTGTATTTGCAAGATATAACTCAGTTTTTAATAATTAAAACAAAAATTATAATGTAATTTTGTTTTTCTTTTAGACTAACTTTCCTGAAATGATGAACAGATATAAACAGCTATTGACCTACATACGGAGTGCAGTTACAAGGAATTACTCTGAAAAATCCATCAATTCTATTCTTGATTATATCTCTACTTCCAAGCAGGTTAGATCATCATTTCTTTCATCTTCATGGTTTTCCTTTTTTGCATTTTTAACTGTGGGCTTCTTTGTGTATGGTAGTCTTTTGGTTTGGGGTTTTTTGATCTCTATTAGAGAACATTTGCAGTACTCATTTGTTGTTGTATGTATGAACATATTTCCCACACTTAACGGATTCTGTCAACACACATAACTCTTCATAAATTTGTCCTTTTTTTCAATATTTACCTGGGATTTCAGTGCTAATAAGTAAATTTTCCTTTTTTTTTTTTTTTTTTTTTAGCATAGCAGCTATATACTATAAGTTCCTTCTCAAATGTAATTTGTAATTAAACAATACTTTTCTTTTTTTACTTTGTGGGGAGAGGGGAACCTTTGAAAAACTTTGCAACAAAGTGTTGGTGTCACATACTGCCTGTCTTTGAGTGTACTGTGCAAGATAGGTATATGTTCATAGATACACAGCCCAGCTCCTTTTCTTTTGTGTTGTAGAAGCTTTACGGAGAGTAGAAAGCTCCCCTAACTGACTACCTGGAAGTAGCACCTGCATATGGAGGATCACTGGTCTTTAGTGATGACTCCTCTGTCATTAATCACAATCCTTCCTGTCCTGTCACTCATAGGAAATTAAAGTTTAATAGTTGAATGATGGTTTACTCTTAAGGTCTGAAGGATTGTCTTATACTATACCTTGTTGTCAGAGTGTGTTTGGTCTAAATGCAGTTGGAGCATTGAGAGGGACTAAATGCTGGAGGGACAATCTGGAACTCTTAACTTGGTGTACAGCCACAGATCTGTTATCCCAAAAGAACAATGACCATAAACAATACTAATGCATTCTCTGTAGAACCTTTGTTAAAGGTCACACTCAGCACTTTGATTTCCATTTTGGATGTTGTATTTTTGGGTTTTATGCAAAGAAACAGTTTGATGTGCTCAAGAGCTTGCTTTCACTCAGCATTGATAGTATAGAAAGGAGAAAGCATATTTTCCTTTGACCATTTCTCTCTCTTCATAAATCGTATTTTCTTTTTGATATGTAAATTATTTTTGTTTTTCTTCTTTTAAGTAGGAGCAATGTTGCCTGTTAGTGTTTGTCTTACACAACATAAGAATTTTATTACTTGGTTATATAAGATGGGCTTGTATAAGGTGGCTTTTCTTTTTCACTAGCTTGATAGATGGTTGCAAATCTTAAAATGTGAATACTTTTTAACTATATCTATTTTGTATAAGAAAAGCAAGTGTACTTAGTTTTGTTACTTTAGAAGCTCTTTACAATTTAAAAGCAGACATTCAATTAGATGCAAATACCTTTCTTACTTTGAAGTTCAAGCATGCACTTTTAGTTTGTTCAGATTGACTTATATTAACAGGTACAAATTTGCTGTTTACAATTATAGAATTCTGATTTTTTATGTCAGATGGATTTGCTTCAGGAATTCTACGAAACAACACTTGAAGCTCTGAAAGATGCTAAGAATGATAGATTGTGGTTTAAGACAAACACAAAGGTAAAATATATATAACTTACTGGGTTTTGCCTTTTTTTTTGTGATACCTTCAGCTAACTCTTATAAATTATAATTGTGAAATCTTAATAGACCTTAGTACTTCAGCTTTTTTTTCATTACAGCTTGGCAAATTATATTTAGAACGAGAAGAATATGGAAAGTTACAAAAAATTTTGCGTCAGCTGCATCAGTCATGCCAGGTACCTTTATATTCTAAATCACTGTAGCTTAGTAAACAACGTTGATTTTTTTATTTTTTTTTTTTTACATCTATCATTGGCCTTTGAGGCATGTTGCTGAGCTTTAGTACAAAGGGAAGAAATACTGTGCCTGCTTTAATTTGTTATCTGTTTGATAATGTGAACAAACCCCAAGTGTTTTATTCCTTGCTTAAAGGTGATTTTTTTAAAAAATTATTCACAACTGCTGATTAAGTTTCCTTTTAGTCAGGTGCAAGGATGAGAAGCACGTATGAATAATCTGTAATGCATAGACATTTATTTTACAATGTAGTGAAGATTCCAAGTGAGCTTTACTCAAAATTGGAAGTACAGTTGCTACTTTCTCATTTGGAAGGGGGAAAAAAAATTAGCCATGCAGCCTGGTGTGCTTGTTTGTGTCCCCTTTTCTTCCTCCAGCATGGAAAACAGGTTACAAGTATCTGAGAAATGGTTCTGTTATAGGCAGCAGAAGAGTTGTATGTATTATCTATATATAACTATATATCTATATCTATATATATGTAGGTGTGTCAGTCATTGCATTTATGTACTGAGAGTGTGATTTAAGGAAAGTGGAAAAGAATAAAGGGCAAAGTTCTGAAAGTTGTTATAAGGAAAACATTTAATTAAACAAAAATACTGACTTTTTAAATAACGGGCTTCAAAACTTGGCCTGTGATAAGTTCTTTGAGTATTATGTTTTGTGTTATTAGTTATATCAAAATTTTAACGTTTTAGGAATATCCCTATTTCTGACAAGAAATTAATGAGAGTATTTGGTAATCAGGTCTTTACTAGTGTAAAACTGAAATCACTGTTCTCTTAAAATTTCACAGTATTTATTACTTAATCTATCCTAGACTGATGATGGGGAAGATGATCTTAAAAAAGGTACTCAACTATTGGAAATCTATGCTTTGGAAATTCAAATGTACACAGCACAGAAAAATAACAAAAAACTTAAAGCACTATATGAACAGTCATTGCACATCAAGTCAGCCATTCCTCATCCACTGATCATGGGAGTTATCAGAGGCAAGTTAATCTTGAATTTTTCATTTAACTTCTGTTGTGTAGATTAGTTTTATGAAAATCTGATAATTAATGTTTTTTCCAGTTCCAACTATAAAGACAGAGGATCTTGTAGATTCAGAGGCAGACAAACCGTATGTGAATAAAGGACTACAAATGCAGTGGCTACAGTCTCATCATTTAATGTTTGCCTCCTGTAGGACTTGTTCTGGTGCCTAAGTACCAGATGCACTGGTCAGAAGGGCAGGACAGTTGACTATATATACTGCAAGAGCGAAGCAATAGAAGAACAAGAGGAAGGCTTGAGTTGTTTGACACCATAGCAGGCAACAATGAATAAATGCAAAGGCATTTACAAAGGATAAAAACAAAGGCTTGACAGGACTGGTAGCGGAAGGGACTGCTATTTCTGCAATCCCCTTTTGTAAATTTGTGCTTGATGTCTCACCTCACTAGAATTCATCAGGAACTGAAGGGCTTTATGATGTGTTTGAAAATATTATTTATTATCTGTAATGATGAATTATAATGGAAACATGCCGTGTGTCTTGAAAAAAACTTTCTCCAGAATACTGTTGTGCCTTCCCTCTTCCCCTGGTGTAGGCACTTACAATCAGGCAGCAGCAGGTACTTGAGAAATAAAAGGAGATATAGAGTATTTCTCAATTTTTCTGTGTGGTTTTGCTCAATAGATTGGGAAAATTCCATAAATATAGGAAGTCCGTTGCCTTTGAAATGGAGATAAATTCCATTATAGTTTTTACAGTATTTTAACATAAGGTTAAATAATTATTGGCTGTGAGGATTAGTGTTCTTTTAGATTTATGGTGTGGGTTGGGTTTTGTTTTTTCTTCTTTGGAATGGGTTCATTCAAATGGCAATGCTGTATGCGAAGGCCCTAATGCCTTTTTTTTTTCCCCACTAGCGATTTCAGAGAATGAAAAGACTCCTGAAAATATTTCAGTAATCTATTTAGAAATAGCGCGGAACTTCTGAGTACAATTATTGTAGTCAGCAACAAGCACGCAGTGTTCCTTTTCTCGTCATCTGTGTTTTCTTTTCAGAATGCGGAGGCAAAATGCACTTAAGAGAAGGAGAGTTTGAAAAGGCACATACTGATTTTTTTGAAGCATTCAAGAATTATGATGAATCAGGGAGCCCCAGAAGAACTACTTGCTTAAAATACTTGGTCTTAGCAAACATGCTCATGAAATCTGGAATAAATCCATTTGACTCTCAGGAGGTATTTCCCCCCCTCCCCCAATTGATAGGGAAATTACTCAAAAGACAAAAATGGAAAAAAATATTTAAAGCCTAAACATGCATATTGTGCTTTCTGTTCTGTGTAGGCTAAACCATACAAAAATGATCCAGAGATTCTAGCAATGACGAATTTAGTAAGGTAAGATTTTAATTTTTCTGGAGAAGAGAACAAAAAATAAAAAGATGTAGTGTCCAAACCAGACCTGGAATATTTTTAGAGGTGGGTGGCTTTTCTCTGCACAGCTAACACAGTTATTTAATAAATATTGGGCAAATATTTGTAGACTGTTTTTTTTTTTTTCTTAAGAAACTTTTATTTAGTATGATATACCAAAGTATTTATACTATACCAGGTAGGGGTACAGAAACATGCTGTTATCTTCTACTATGCTGAATTTCTTATGCAGTGACAAAAACCTCATTTCTTCCCTTAAATAAAATTGTCCCACCTTGTACTGCAACTGGTCTTTAGGGTTTAGTTGATTATATATGAGAAACTGAGACCATTGACATCTCATACCAAAGCCAATAGAATAATTGGATGCATGGAAATGTCATGATTACTAAAGGAGTTTCATAATTTAGGAATATGAAACTGAACTCTCAAGTGATCTCCCCTATCCTTCAAACATGTGAAAATCAAAAGTATGCTTCATTACCTCTTGGAGGCAACTGTGATGTGAGAACTTTTAGGGTATTAAGATCATCAGGCAAAATAAATTGAACTGAGGCAGTTTTTGTATACTGTCCTGTGAAGCTAAGCTGTTCCATCTGCTCTATCCTGCCTTTGCTTTATCAAGTAGAAAAAAATGAACAATGCGTAGGAAAACTTTTCCCACCTTTTAGTTACGTAAGAACAAAAGGTGGGAAAACACATTTTGAAATACACAGTTGATCTCATGTTGGAACAAACCTTGCTCTGATACTGCTATGGTGCTGCACCATTGTATGCATACAAATTGTTTCTGAAAGTGAGGATGTTCATCCATTATTGAAATAATGATGAATAAATGATTTGGCAGTTTATTAAGGGACTATTTCCAATAATTCCACTTTAGACATGTCTTTTCTACTTCACTGTCATAATTTCATGTGAATTTGAGGCAGAAGGAACTCTAGATGGCCTTACCCAATCTGATTTTATTCATATTCCTAATTTATATCTTTTTTTATCTTGACACTTGAGTATAATTGCTTCTTTAAAATTAATAATGCAATTAAAGCAGCATGGAAAAGAAATATGCAGAAGATAAAATCAATTCCAAAGATTACAATTGTGTTTTTAATTCTTCCTATAATCTACATTGAGAACTTTTGAATGTTTTACATGTGGTAAAAAGAGACTTCTGGAATAAACAATAAAATATACTTAACTGAAATTCCTTTTAATTATGAAGTAAAATTTACTGGTTTCATGTGATATAGTCCATTCCACTCATATAACTCCATTTATAAACTCCTCAAGTTCCACCTTAAATTTAACTGGTCTTTTTCTTGCCCATTTTACTAATAACAAAGGATGACTTTTTGACCAGTTTAAAAACAATTTGAATATGTACAGAGACTATGAAGGAAAAAGAGATGACGTTTTTAAAATGTTTGATGTTAGTATTAAACAGAAATTGATAGCATGTATTGAACACTATGTCTTTCAGGTTAAATATTAATAGCCTGTAGCTTAATATAACTAAATTACTGTGTAAGTTTGATTGGTTAGTAGATAGGCCCTATTACAGCTGACTGTTCCTGTAAGAAAAGATGATAGATTTGAATTGTAAAACCATTGTATTTCAAGAAAAAGGTCTTGTTTAGTGGTTACAGCTCTTACCTTTAAATGATGCTGTGGCGCCACTGCTGAACAATAGGTGTCTAAACCCACCTTCTTTTTGTAATCCTTTCTCAGATAACAAGATTGACTAGTTGAACAATATATATACTAAAAATAAGCTATAAATAAAAATCTAAAAAATAATATTATGACACAGTTACTGATGGTTCATCCTGGAAGTCGGGATTTCTTCCATATTCCAGTATTTTTAGAATTCAGCTTAAGATGGACATTCTAGAAACAGCAACAACCCTCTAGACTCTTTTTAGCACTTATTTGTTCCATAACGTATGGCTTCATGAAGCCAAAATTCAAGTAATGATACTTTTCAAAATTGGCTATTTTTAGCGTCTAGGCTTTTTCAAAGAATAACTTCTTAAAGCACAAAAGTTTCAAAAAACTGGAGTGCACTTGTGGAATAACTAAATGTTCATACTAAACTTTTGTAAATGCTACTAAAATTGAAATAGGAGAAAGGTCATTTCTGTTGCATCTCACCTTGAAAGAGTTTTTCCTTATAAAGGTTCTGAATATAATTATTTGCCACCAACACTTAATACAGATTTTTTTTTTTAGAAGATGTAGAACAAAGTCTTACGAGTCTGTTTAACTTTTTAAAATAATAATTCAGTCTTGTTTTTTCTGAAGTGCCTATCAGAATAACGACATCACTGAATTTGAGAAGATTCTGAAAACAAATCACAGCAACATCATGGACGATCCCTTCATAAGGGAGCACATTGAAGGTATTTTTGCAGGCTATCTTAATCCTTTTTTTTTCTTCTTCACTACTTGGTAAGCTCCCCCCCATTTATTTTTCTTCTTGACAGAATGAGAGTTCTTTTCAATTACTTGTGGACGATTCCCTTACTGTTTCCAAGTTCTTTAGAAGTTGGTCAAGGCCAACATGCATCCAGGCACGTAGAATGACTGCAAGGAATTGCAGGAATGATGAAGAAAGTTCTAGCAATAATGGATAGTCTATGACAATATTTAACGGTGGTGTTAGGCACTGAATATTTTTTCCATTGGAAGGATTAAATGAGGGCAACCCTTACTTGTAAAGGTTGTTTGTGTCAGTCTCAAGTTAGATGTTTGCTAGTTTATAAGGTTAATTTTCTGCTTTAGATTAAAGATGAAATATATAGATAATGTAATGAAGGTTGCATTAATAAATGTGTAGTAATAAAATATGTAACAAGATACATAATTCTAATGTATATGTTGAAAACAATGTTTGGATTTGTAGTACCTACACTTAATAAAATAGGGGAAGACAGTAACACGTGCCCATCCATTCCAGTAACATCACAAAATAAAGTTACACCCTGCGTTTGTCATGTATCTGAAAATGTAAAAGTCTCTTCGCTTGAATATAGTGTCCAGTTTTTCAGATAACAACTGTTTTCATCAGGAGTAGGCCTTTCTGTGGCATTGCAAGATCATTTAGCTGGATAGTTACATGAAAGAAAAGAGTTAAATCCAGAGACCTGGTTTTCTTACACTTCTTGTTTGTAAAAGAGAACATGGCAAACAGCAGGGGAAACTAAATATAACCCCTCTACTGCTGTTACATGACGACTACTGGTAAGCTTCAAAGTCTTGTAGGGAGACTCTAAGATTAGAGAGATGGATGCTTAAGGAAGAAAGTATGACAGAACTGGAAAGCAAGAGGAGCAGGACAGTTGAATCAAAGGATTGAAGAGAATTTGAGTTTCACCCCTTATCACTAGCAGACTATTATCATATATCCAGGGGAAAAAAAGATACTCTCATCTTTTTCACTCTGTAGTGATACAGAATGTGTGTTTGTGGTTATAATGTTTACATACCTTGCCTCATCGTTTTAATCTCCTTAGTTTTATTGAGATACCTAATCTGGTCTTCAGTATTATTTTTCCGTATATAAACAGTCCTTGTGTAACTAGTTAGGTAAAAATGGATCTAGCTCTTTTTCTGTTAATTTACAATTGTAATTTATGCTTTCATTTAACCCAGGTTTTCTTTAGTAATGTAAAAATTTCTAAAACAATGGCTGCACTATCTTATCTAAGAAAAATCAGCCACTTCATGCAGACTCTGTTTTATACTTCTTCAGTTCCTCATCATAATTATACCATTAGGCCCTGATCTTTTAACTTAAAATGTTATGTTTTACTTAAATGTTAAGTTTAACTTCATTCCCCATGAAGTTAAATGCATGCAGGCTTAAGTTTCAGAGCCTTAAGAATACCTCTTTTCACTTTTGTACAAGGCAAGCATTCTAGCCATAAATTAGAGGGGCAGACATACCATGCAATAATCTGTATGACTTATCCAGTTAGTTTGAATAATTTAAATTGTTACTAGGGACTATGTTGCTCCATGTTTAAACAGTTTTCAACTCTATCTGTCCATCTTCAGAGTTACATATTGCCTGGATCCCTGGAAAAAGAGGTCCCTTTATTTTGCTGTGCTTCCCCACCTCAATTAATCAGTACCTTAAGATCATGGTATTTAGGGTATCTTCCTATATGGAGCTGTATTGCATCTTTATTTCAGTACATTTATTTTTTCTTCTCTTACAGAGCTTTTGCGAAACATCAGAACACAAGTGCTTATAAAATTAATTAAGCCTTACACAAGAATACATATTCCTTTTATTTCTAAGGTATGTGTCAGTGGAGCCTTGCATTTGCTTAAGTAAATGATTAATTATGAATAAAAGCTCTTAAATAAATGCAGTGCTTCCAGAAATAGAATATCTAAAATATAATCTAAACCATAAAGTAGTACTGATACACTGCTGGCAGCTTTGCGGTGCGAAAATACAAATTTCAGGTGTCGTCCAAATGCTTTTTAGAATATGTACTATGATATACTTCTAAAATATTCAATTACCAAATTCTACTTGGTGTAGAAAAGCACTTTTCTGAAGAGAAATAGAAAAAGTGAAATTTGTATAATTCAGAATGTAATTATGAACGTAAATTTTATGAACTTAAAAATCCAAATGTTAATTCCTTTTGTTCAAAAGATATCTTCAAATGTGTGTGTTGTAAGAGTTACAGAACTGTGGTACTAGAACAAACCAACTATGATACTAGAATCACTGATTTCATTCCCTAATCTGGAAAGAACAAAATCAAAACCCAATGACAATAGATGGCTATTTCCATCTCCTGTGAGTCTGTGAACTTTCTTGCAAAAATTCACAGCATTCCAAAATATATCATGAAGTATTAGAGATGTGTATTTTTTATGCTTAAATTCTCTTTACAACTCTGTATGCTTTTTTTTTTTAAGCTAGCCTTAACATTTGTAGAACTTGCTTGAGCCAGAAGATGCAATTAGCCCCCTAAACGGTTTTTAGTACAGACCCATTCTTTTCTGATAATTATTGTCTTATTTTATTTACTGGGGGGTTTTGTGGGTTTGGGTTTGGGTTTGGTTTTTTTTCAGTAAGTTATCAAAGGAACTCATTTCTGGAGCTTCCAAAAAATTTTGCTTTAGCCTCTTCAGCCTTCTCTGAGAGGTTACTGATTTCTTGATCATTGGCCTTATGTACTTTGGGTGGAGTTCTTTTGCTTGATAGATCATTATTGAATTGATACTTTTTAATAGTAAGGAACAGAAATGAAACCAAATTCTGTATTTTAAAATAAAGATTGGAAGGATTTAATGCTGCAAAACAGTAGCAGCATCATGAGTTTTCTTTTTCTTTTAGGAGTTAAACATAGATGTAGCTGATGTGGAAAGCTTGCTTGTGCAGTGCATATTGGATAAGTATGTACTTTATTCTTGATTACTGATCTTTAATTACTTTAAAATAATCAAAGTATACAAGAAGCAACAAAACAATATTTTTGTGCATTGTGACAATACTGGTTGATTCTAGAACCGAAAGGTGATGATGCTGGCTTTGTTTGGATTTGCTTGGTTTATGAGCGGTAAAGTGTATTTGTAAAAGAGCTAAGAAAATTATAGAGAAAGATTGAGTGGCATAATTTTATTTTAATTTTGAATTACATAATAAAGCAATTGAATTATTATGAAATTATGAAAATTATTATTATGAGTAATTGCTGCTTATAACCATGTATATTTTTAAGTACATTTTCAAGTCAACAGATTAGTGGTCTGCTCTCTTTGACTGGAAAAACTTAACTACAATTTGTAAAATTTCTTTTGGAGGGTAACTTGTTATATCTAGTAGGAAAATATAATCCATACCTGTGTTTATATTTTAATTTCTTTTTACATAAATCTGCATATTTCATCATTCCTTGTCTTTCAAAAACTCTTTGCCTCATGTTGCTTCAGACTTTATATGTGGGTCATAGCTAGGGAGATAATATATGCATTGCCCAATGAATTAGTTCATTTGATTTCCAGTCATGATGACAACTAAATAAGCAGTACTACCCAGGAAAATATATTATAAAAGTGCTGAATTCTGAAATGGACTTTGTGTCTCTCTTGTATAAGACTACCTCTTACTTTACCTCTGATTTATTGTTAGCGCCTATTTCCATGTGCATTAGTGATTTATAGTTATTTATTTATTTACTTCTAGCACTATACATGGCCGAATTGATCAAGTCAACCAGCTCCTAGAACTGGATCATCAGAAGAGAGGTGGTGCACGGTATACTGCGTTAGATAAATGGACCAACCAACTAAATTCTCTCAACCAGGCTGTAGTCAGCAAGCTGGCCTAACAGAAAACAAGCTTTTACAAACGTACTTAAGGCAACAGTGCAGTGATGTAAACCTTAAAAGAACTGGGAATGGCAAAACTACTGTCGGTTGGTGTGCCCTGAAATTATTGGAGTTATGGCAGAAGTGCTTTTTTGATCAGCTGGTTTGTGTTTTGCTGCTGCATTTATCCCAAGAAAAAAACAGCTTTAATCTCCAGAAGAAAACCAAAATGCCACGGGATTTATGCTGTATTGACATCTTGCCCTAAACATACAACATCCTAGTAATTTGTCAAAGGGCAGTTAATGACCAGAGAGAAGATTTTTGTCATGATTTTAAATACACTGACACGTTACTGTTGGTTAAATTTAAACATGTTTTACCTGCAGAAATTCTCTCACAGAAATAACCTGCAATAACTTGAAATGCATACCCTTTTGAACACTTCCTTTTCTCATGTATAAATTGAAATGTTTGCTGCATTTTGCAAAATGTCAATTCTCCAAAATGTGTCCGTATATTTCTGTACCTGCAGTGTAGTAAAGGTTTAGAAGAAACCCCATAATTATAGTGGCATACTGTCACTTAGGTTTCAAGCAGCAAAATAAACAGTGCAGTTCAGAAATTGTACAGTTTGTTTCTTGATGTGCTTTCATTATACTTGATTTTTACTTTTGTTATTTTTAAAAGAAAATAGGTATTCCTTCATCCTCACCTCACTTATGAAGGACAATATGGAGATTTTAAGTCTAAACTTTGGTATGTGTGCTGTGGATTTTTCTTTTTTTCTTTTTTTTTTTCCCTTGACATAGTTAAATGTAAATACTAAAGAGTTTAAAAGCTGACATTTAGCAGTCTTGCTAACTGACTTTTATCTTGCAAGATACCACACTGTTATTAGCCCTATCTAGTTGATGTTGGTGGGTATTTGGCATTTCTCAGGAATATGCTTGTTATTTATTTTGGTACTTCAGGAATACAGGTTTGCCAAGCAGTACCCTGGGAATAGAAATGCAGACCCTGATTGTTATCTCTCTTTGCCTAATCTGTGGTCTTTTTGACCAAATTCAGTGTATATAAAAAGACACTGTGTGTATAGAGCGGACACCAAGTACAGTGACCTCAGTAATATTGGAATCTGTTCTGTCCCAAATGTTTGATTGTATTGTAGTCCCTTCAGAGCTGCTATTCAAGTCCTGAAGTCCTACCACATAGTTGGCACATGCCTTTCATGGCCTAAGATTTTGGGATCATCAGATCCATTTAAAATATAGAGATGCAGTGTTGACCACAGCAACTTTTCTTCCTGTAGCAGTTTGTCTGGAGCTGACAGAAAAATTCTCTTGCAGGTCTCAGAAATGTAGAAGAAATTTTGTAGGGTCACTTATTCCGTAACTGAAAGTACTCTATTTTAAACCTGAGGGTATGGTGTAATGGTGCACAAAGCAGTGCCACACACAGTCATTGTTATAGTAGAAGGAAAAGTATGTATGTAGAGCAATTAAGACAACCCCAAAAATAATGGAAAAGCCTAATAAATGACACATGTCCATCACATACATGCAAGACAGTGTGGTAAACTCAATGTTCTAGGGCAGGATTTAAATTGGTAACAGTGTATAATTAAATAGGATAAAATTAACTTTCATCTGAAGGATAGTTATGTCCCTTAGAAAATTATTTTGCTCTGCAGTTGTCAAAACAAGTGATTTTTTTTTTTTCCCTAGCGTTTACACAGTAAAACTTAATGTGTTGCATGAGTAGCATGATGCTGAATCTTGGGTGAGCATTCCTCCTTCACTGATGCATATTTGTACCAATAGGTGTTTCTAATTTATCCACTTACTTAAAATAATAGTAAAATATGAATATAAATTGAACTTAGTTTTTAAGCAAAGGCAAAGTTTTTTCCTTCATAAAATCTGTAGATAACATTTACTAATGCACACTGTTTGTATTTTGTTTATGGTGCTGTGATGTATAACATAGTCTTTACTTTGAAAATTCCACTAAGATCTAGTGATGTGAAATTGAACTTAATAATACTGCACAGTAATTGGAACCCTTCTATACAGATCCAGAGACTTTAATTTGGATAGCCAGTCTTGCAAGGTTCTTCTTCCCATGGGGTCAGGGGACAGTGACAGCTATTTCAGCATGTTTCCTTTCTCTGCCATTTCCTGCCACCCTTGCTGTGGGAAGGAACAACTAGTCTCTTCTTTTAAAGGACGGGGAAAAAGAACTGTGTGTAAACTTAGTATTGCTTAAAAAAAAAAAAGTCATCTTGACTTTGTTGTAACTGATGTAACCTTTCCCATCCCAACTATGTCTGTTGGGGAGGCATGTTTGGATTTTTCACGAAGGAAATGGGAATACTGCAGTAAATCTTGTCCTGTTCAGCTAGTCCCCTAGTTTTACCTTTTTGTTGTGAAGGACTAATTGTAGTAGGACTAGTCCAACTAGTGAAGGACTATTAGTTTCAATAGTGAAGGCTAGCAATGTGGTTTTTAGACCGAAAAAGTGTCAGTCTACCTCTGATAAATTCTTGTGTTTTGACATACTGTAGCTCTTACTCATGCGTACAGTGCCTTAGCATCTGTGCTCTAGGCACATAATGAAGATGTATATAATCCCTAAGGGATTCTACCCTTTTCTGAGTTCTCATAATTCTTAACCTGGAAGATGAGAATTGTCTGCAGGGAAATACAGAGGAGCTGTGTTGTCATACAACTGCAGCAGAAATCGCTAATAGTTGCTATAGTCCGCTTAGTCCCTGGTAGATCTGCCTCTGGTGTCATTTCTACCACCTCAGGAAAAGTGAACAAGCAGTTGAAGGAAAAGGGTGAATTAATTTTTTTCAAATAACATTATTGCACTGCAGGTTGTTCAAGAAGTGTTAAGCAGCCGCACTACATTCTCCAATCTAGATTCCAATCATTAATTTCTGCAGTTGTCATTAATTGTCAGAGCCACACTTTTCACTTTTTGCATTTTGTTTTTATACACCTTTTGTTGCTGTTGGTACGAGACAAACTGGCACCTTAGCTAGTACTAGTAACAACTGTTTGCAAAAGAACATTTTAATGGCTGTCGTAATCTTATGTAAGATTACAATAGTGATTAAGCTGTGTATACATAAACCCCTGTTTTAAGTTGCTGGCAGCTTATGCATTAAAACTGAACACCATGCAAATGAAATCTGGAAGAATGCGGGTGCTACGTCTGCACACATTTTAGATTTTTTAAATTATTATTTATCAAACATACTTTGGAGGAATGCATTCTTTTCTCATCTCAAAGTTCTTCTCTAATGGATTGGATCTGAAACCATGATGTAGTGAGGACTTAGTTTTCCTTTCATTTTAAATAGGCTTAAAATATATTGAACAAAAAAAAAGAAAACAGAAAAAAGGCAAGGCAGCTGAAACGCACCTGGCAGAATAATATAATGAAGGTATTTGAATTGTAGTCTGTAAATAAACACTGTGATTTTTGTAATTACTCAAAAGTTGTCAGCTGTAAAACAGTATGTCTGTATTTGAAGATTGTATTTTCACATTTACTTTTTTTTTTGAGAGGTGGTGAATTAATTTACTTGAGCAGGAACTGTGTATGTATGTATGAAGAGTAAAATGACATCACTCTGGACAGTACCCCTTGCTTTCTCGAAAATACAGCAGTTATTTGAACTAAATTTCCATATATAGATGTTAATACTGACTTTAAAAATAAAATTTTAGCTGTCAATTTTTTTCAAAGCGCTAAAAATGTTTTAGAAGCAGATTAGAGAACTAGATAAAATACTACATTGCAGCTAGTTACAGTTAAGTGTTAATGAAGATATTGACAGAAAGGATTATTGCTGCCTGAAATGCTTCTAAATCTGTGGAAAGGTAGATTGCAAACTGCATCTGCATTATAATAATTGCATGTTTAGCACTAAATTTTAGATGTAATAACTGTAAGCATTGCAGTAAGAGTAAAGGCTAATCCCTCCCTGGCCTTATTACAAAGAGTTGCAAGGCAGGATCTGTCCTGGTTGGCTCTACTGCCTCTTTGCAGCTGCTCTCAGTGGGAATACAGGGCTCACTCTGGCTGCTGCCAGGTAATAATCTCATGTTGCTGTCAGAATCGTGATTCTCAGATTTGTGGACTAATTCCCAGCTCACCTTCCCATTTTGGTTGCAGTATGTTCCCTGTTGGCATCTCCCCTTAGCTGCCTGTGCAGGATGCTACATGTCGCATTTCCCCACATCAGATACAAATGTTTATTTGCCAGGATATACTTTGCTTTTGGTACTTGTCTTTTTCTAGAATTATGCTGAAGATTTTAGTCCGAGTCCAGTGAAACTGCCATTTTGGAGTCGGCTTCATTCCTGCTGCCTCTTCCACTTGCTCACTGTGGCAGCCTCCAAACCAGCTAGTGTTGTTGTGTTCCACATTCACACGGTGCTGCCATGGAGCTCAGTCACAGCCTGCTTAGACCTCGGGGGTGGAGGGGGGTGTTACTGAGCAACCCTTATTGTATACTTCCATGCCAGTACGATTAAGTTTATATGTATGTTCAGCTTGCAATGTAAGAAGCTGCCTTGATTTCAGTGAGACGTGCTTAATCGCATCCTTACATGTTTTGAAGACTTTTTACCCATTAGATGTAAATAGAGCCTATGTAAGTAGAGAGTGTGCATAGCCACACATATGCTGTTAGGTTTTCTTGTAATCCTGTGATTTTAATTCTGAATACAGTCATTACCAAGTGCCTTTCCATACTGCTGAGATATTTTGATTTAGACTCATTTTTATTTTTGTGTTGACCTAGATTTTCTTCTTCATTTGCTCGGTGTCCTCCATTGCATTCAGGAAGGATATCTCCACTACCTAGCAGATGTAGCAGTAAACCCACCAGCTTATTAGCAAAATTGGAGTCAGCACCCGCTAGGTTCAAGCATCAGTTTTGCTTCAAACCTATTCACTTATTTACTCCATGTTGCAATAAAAAAGTAGCAATAATTGTTTACAAACTGCCAGATTTGAGAACTGGACCCTTAGGACTGAATATTCAAAACCAGCTACTGCAATTACCAGTGTGTTTAGATTGAACAGGGTTTTAAAAAAAATTTTATGGCTTACTTAAGGACTGTAACGCTGTTGAGTTCTCTTGCACAACACTCGATCAAGATGATGATGATGTAACCAGATATCCTGGCATAGTTGTGATAGCTGTGGATAGAGGATCTAACATAACTGGTTCTGAGTGCTTTGGTGTGTTTTTGGTGATAATACAGAGTTAAATTTTATGGGAGACTTGAGTTCTTTTCACCCGAGTGGCCACTCAGGTCACCCAGCATGACTTTCTGTATTATGCATATTGTATAGATTTATGTAGATCTGATGTCTATTTAATCACTGCCCAATTTAGCTCTTAGAACTTCTTTTTATTGTTGTTTAAGTATGCATAACAGCCCTTTCAAGTGTGACCTTTCTGTTGGTATGTATCTTGGGAACAAAAGAAGGATTTCATAATGAACAGCCTTGCCATAATGAGTCATTATTTTTTAAAAATACAGCAACTATCTTAAGCAAATGTCATCATATATATTCCGTGGTCAGCACCAATTTGGACAAATTAAGCTGCATTCCACACTAAAATGCTGGTGTGCTAATACAAGACGACAATTGTTCTAGTTGTTTCAGTGGGATTTTTTCACTGTTTTCTGTCCAGTCAGGCAAGTTCTCCCACATTACTTGGGAGATGAAAAGTGACTAGGTTTTAAATAAATCAACCTAATTTTGCACAAATAAGCATAACACATTCAACTATGGGGAATAAAATAAATTTCACTCAGTAGAGATTTGTTGTTTGATTTATGGAGATTAAGTTTAGGTGGCTTATTTTATGTTTCATAATTATTTATCTGTAGATTTACATCTTGTATTTAAGTTCATCAATGACTGATGAAATGCTGTTCAATTGCATCAGCTGAAAGCTCTTGATATAACCAGCTTAATCCCAAGTTTTACTTCTGTGACTTATTGTGTTGAAATAACAAATGTCATTGTGTAAAAGCCCCTGGGAACGTAACATCATAACCTCAAATTAATCTGTGTTACTACCTTGAAATGGCTTCCTAGGGTTATGAACACTTGTGTTAGTTCTGCTGACCCTTGAATCTCATCAAGAAAAGTGCTGGGATACAGAAGTGCACATAAAGCGTACAACTGCTGCAGCTTTTCCAGTTAAGATGAAGTTTCTGTATCAGAGTGCTGCAGCAGCCCTCCTGTTCTCATCATTTGTAGTAAAACACTGTCCTCACTGAAGTTAACAGAAATCCTATAGTTAAATTTAATGGGGATTACAACTTCACCCTCTTCCTTTCCCATACGATCCATGGGATCTATGATTTTGCTGGCTGCAACCCCATGAAAACTTAAGTCACAGAACATAAGTAACGTTGCAGACATCTAGGCAAAAGTTACACTTAGGTGGTGATCCTGCTCATGTGGATGGAATAGCACAGCAGGCAGTGACAGTCTGCACACGTTCTCTGTTCGTGTCATCTGTTTGCAAGATGAGATCTTACTGTGCAATGTCATAGCCATCTTCATAATACCATGTTACATATGAAGTTTTAGTGAAGAGCAACTTTTAAGAAAATACAAAGGTATTACATGGATTAATCAAAGAAATAATTTTTTTATAAGGTAGAACAAATTGTTACATAGCACAATGAATGTAGATCTGGACAGATTAAATAATTATAAAATAAAGGTTAAATCTAGGAAGTTCTAGCAAGATAGCTCTGTAGAGACATTTTTGGTAGTTTTATCTCTGTCAAATTCAGACATAGGCTTGCTTACTTTTTCCCTTAACTCAGCCATTTATTCCTCACAAGAACCTCTGTCAAGCAGAAACTGCTTCTTGTATTAATACATTTTATAAATATATTTTACCTGGAAGTGCTCAAGAGTCTGCTCCAGAATATCCTTTGCATTTTTCTTTTACAAAGGTACTTTCTCTAGTTCTACTTTTTTTTTTCCCTTGCCATGATTTAGGAACGTTGATAAAACATTATCAACCAAGTTGTAAATATATCATGCTTGATTTCCATTAAACCCAAGGCAACAGACATCTTAGCTTAATGAAATGTAGGAACATTACATATCGAACATGTGTATGGGAGCATACGTTGTTACGCAGCACCGGCTCTTACGCTCTTTTCCCATCCCCCACAGTCTCATGGACTTTGCTGGCATTACTCACGCTAATTACACACGAGTTAAACCCAGGGCAGCAAAATAAATAAAAGAAGCGTCATACAAGCTGTGCCAAACCCCACGACTTAAAATTTCCCTCCTCTCATGGTAGTGACCCGCTCACCACGCACACCGGCCGACGGAGTTCAGCTGCTGGGGCTGGGCTGGCTGCACGAAGGGCCGGCGGCAGCGCCAGGCCGCGGCGGGTCCGGCCCGTGAGCCGCCTCACCGCCCGGCCCTGCGCTCCAGACGCTTGTGCGACATTTTTGGATTTCTGCCTCTAAATAAATCACAGATTTTTTTTTTCGATGTTCCAGATAATTTCAAGGGCATCGTCGGCCTGAGATTCCCCCGACACCGCCTCTGAGGAGACCGGGCCCCGCAATGCACCTGCCGCCCTCACACGCCGCAGGCAGAAGCGCCGCGTACGCGGCAACCTCCGGCAGAGGGAATAACACGGCCCCGCTCCCCATTTATTTTTGACGATTTCTTTAATGTTTAAGGCAAAGCCTCGCTCGTTTTCGGGTGTCCAGAACACGGCCCGGCGAGCCACCGGGAAAGGGACGCCCGCCACAACCGCCACCCGTGAGAGAGGGGTGAGCGCCCCCGCCGCCGCTTGCGCGAAGGCGTTCCGCGCGGCTTGGGCCCGCCCGGCTTCCGTCCCAGATGATCCGTCCCAGATGGTCCCTCCCCGCCGCCCTCGCCCCGCCGCCGCCGTCCCCCCTCCCCTCCCCTCCCTTCCCCGCCCCCGGCCGTGGCGTAGCCGCGCTCGGTTTCCGTGATAGCTGCGAGCGGGGCCAGCGTCGCTCTGGGTGTGTGCGGGAGCCCAGCGGGGGAAGCGAGCGCTATGGAGGAGGCGGCTGGGACTCTCCGCCGTCCTTATTAGAGCCACCGCCCAGCCCAGCTGGAGCCATGGACAAAGCCGACAAGGTGCGGGGGGCGGGCTCGGCGCTGAGGAGACCGTAAACAGCTGTGGCGGGAGGGGTGCAGCGACGCCCCGGCGCCGCGGTGAGGGAGGGGAGCGAGCGGCTGGGTGGGGAGAGGAGGGGAGCGCTGGGGCGGCGGCCCGTTTCTGTCAGGCCCGTCCCGTCAGGCAGCGGCTCCGGGCCGCCGAGCGGAGGGGCGGGGCGCGGCCCGCGGCCTGCCGAGGCCGGTGGTGGCTCGGGGGAGGACGGATACCGGTCGTGGGGGGGGGGCCGCCGTACCTTCCCGCCGAAGAAGGGCCCCCAGGAGGCTTGAGACGGGGCGTTTTCAAGGGTGGAAGCGGGAGCTCGGCGTGTGTTTGCCGGGCTGGTAACGCGGCCGCCGTCCCCTCTCCCGGGGCGGGAGGCTGGGCGCTGGCCTCCTGCGAGAGGCATCAGGCCGTGCCCGTCCCCAGCCCTTGTAGAGCCTGGGCTTGGTCTGTCTGGGCGAACCGGAAAGCTGTGAGCATCTCCTCTTGGTATTCGCAAAGGGATGTCAAGCTCCGCTTTGGCCTTCTCCCTCCTATTCCTTCCGGCTTTGTTTCAAGCTTAGGGAATAATTGCAGTTAGTGACATTTAATTTAAACCTGCCTGGTCACTAGAAAAGAGTTTTACAGACTTGAACTTTGCAACATGAGAGACGTGTCACTCTTGTTTAAATACTGTAAATACAGGGTTCACGTTGAAGTTTTCAGTGTTAGGACATAGCTGATGGTCTCAGCTTGTTAGCTGAGTGGGAAAGAGTTGGGGATAGCTTGCTAACTCTACAAGTCACTATTTTTTTTCTTCAACATTTAACTTGGCTTTGTCAAGGTAATCAGGTTGCATTATTTTATTATTCTTAAGACCCTTCAAACTGTAGGTATGAAGAAGCTTAAGCTGGGACTTAAGAGTTCATATGATTTGTTACATATGTGCAATAAAATATTTCATCATCAGGAGGTAGTTCTGAAAGATAATCTGAAATGAATGTTACCATCTAGAACAGCCTGATCTTACTTCTAAGCTGCTGTTGCAGCAGAATGTGTTGAAAATTCATGAATTATTGCTTTTTTTTTTTATAGTTTTCAGCTTTGGCATCTCCAGGGGTTCTAATAGGAGGGTTAATCAATAAAATAACACAAGCTCCTGTAGCACAGTAGATAGTGAGTCATATGCACTCTGTAAAGATACTGCTTTTCATTTTATACATATGTCTAAGGAAGTTAGTGAACAGTGTCTCTTATTACAGTATGGCTCCCACTGTGTCTTTCTTGCCAGGCTTTCTGGTGTGATAATGATTTTAAATTAACTTTTTTCATGCTTTCTTATTTGCCTTCATGTAGAAAAGCTGACCTTATTCTGTAAAATGTACATTAGTCTAGTCTGTTGTACTTTTTGTTTTAAAATCTTGGGGTTTGTTGTGTGGGGTTTTTTCACCCTTTTGGTTCATCTGTAGTTAGTAGTGCAGTACCCTTGTGAAATATTTATTCCTTGTTGCTTGAGCTCTTTGTTACCAGAGGTTCACACACATGCCCCTATCAAACCATTCTCTTTTTATTTGTTGGGAATAACTCATGAAAGCTGAGAATCATTGTGTTATTCACAGTGTAAAGTGTTGACTCTGTATGATTATCTTAACTAAGTGCAATATTTCAACTTGGAGGTGCAGGTAAGCTCTTTGAAGCAGGAACCATCTTCTTGTTTATTCTGTTTGCAGCCTATCTAGTCCTGTTGGTTCCTTATCCAACAGTAAGGCTTCTAGGCAGACAAATAATTAATACCTGATGAGTTTCTAAAATTATTCAACTATCTTGTTGCTTTTGTGTTCTCATTATACAGTAGCATCTTGATTAGGAGCTCCCTAAATGCTTTGGGTTTGAACCTTTTGTGCTGTAAGAATTGAATGTAATCTCCTTTACCAGTGTAAGTGTTTGGTAAAGTTGCATCAGGTTTGGGTGCTGTTCCATCTTTTCTTTGATTTGGGTTCATTTCTGCAGCTGTATTGCATGGCATCTGATAAATGAATATTAAAGCATGCAGATGTGTGTTAACAGTACTTAACTTCTTCTCCCCTTTCCATCAGAATACTGTCTTAGCCACAGTATGGTAACTGTACATGCTGATAGGAATAATTACTGTGGAATTCAAATACGAGGGAGCAGGAATATTGTGCTATGTTTAAAGTATAGTATTTCAAAAGAAAAGGGAGATCGCAAATGCTTTTGATGGGGAGTGTATTTGAACAGAGTTTTGTGGTGTTGGCTCAGTAAATCAGCACAAGATGTCATGCACCAAGAACATTTGGACACCTAAATGACAAAAAGCAGTCACTTGTAGATAGCCCTTCAGGTGTCCGTTACTTAAATTCTGCTATGACTGTGCTTGTTATAATATGCTTAGTGATATTTTGGCAGCTGACGTAGAAGAAAACATAATAAAGCTGTTTAATTATTTTATGATAGGACGTGTTGTGATTTTTGTAGTGGGTGTGGAAGTTTACTTCTGTCTGTGCCAGAACTGAAACTGTTCCCATTAAAATGTGTATGGGTTTCAGCAGTTAAGTGTAGGTTATTTCCCTACAAGAGATAAAACTCAGCACGTGACCTCTGGCACTCTTTCTATTGAAGCTGATTGTGGTAGAAAACTAAAGAGAAACAACTTCCCCTCTCAAAGGTATTGCTGGGCTTTCATTTTTCTAAGTGTTATACGTTTGTCTTGCCCTGTGATTAAGACATTTGGTTCCATTAGTGCAGTTGAGAAATCAGGTGAAGTTGCAAAATTGGTGATCTTTGTTTTGTATTAGTATTGCTTAAAGACAGCCTGTTCTGCTTGCCTCTACTATTCTTGACTGTTCAACAGTTGGCTTGATAATATGCTTGCCACAGAATTAGATCTAGATCAATGTTTTGTGCTCTTTATCCTATCCAATTTCCTTCAGTGTTTCTTACCCATGACAGAATTTTCAACTAAGGCAAACTGGAAAAGGTCAGTTTTCCTGTGCTATATGTTTTGCGTGTTACTTTCTTGTGAAACTTGAAAGTGCAGAAGAATTTGGGGTTTGTGAGAGTGTTATTATAGAACATGTTCTTCAGCGAATTTAAATGTTATCAATATGATAGATGAACATCTTAAATTTGTGATCAAAAAGTTATCATTGACTTGTTTGTGGAGATGAGAAAGCTGATTTACATGAATGGTTTGTATTGATACTTTTAGTACATAGGCTACAAAGCACTCAAATATTACTACTTCACATTGATAGTGTGAGTTTAGAAGTTTGGATGTACAGTTAAATGCTGTAAACAAGATAAGTGAAGAGGATCCTCTTGGTAGCTTTTTTGGTCTTTGGACAATCTTTGTAACTGTAAATATTAAATTTTATTTTTCCCCCTTTTTTCTACAATATTCTGGTCTTGAGTTTAAACATGCCAACTTGTCATGTTGTGCCACTTGCTCACTTTCTACATATATGTACAAATTTTAAAACTTAGCTTTGTTATATTCTAAGCACGGTACTTTCTTCTGTGAAAGGGAAGAGAATTATGCATGGCTCCCTTCTTATGAGCTGAGGGAAAAGGGAAAGACTAACTTCATAGTGTATTTGCTTTAAGTGTTGCATTGAAATTACTATGTTTAATCTAAATAGAGAGGATTAAATTTTGTGTTTTGTTAAATGGCCTGCTGCTGGTGTTTCCAGTTGGACTGCATATTTACCATTCCTGAAGTATCTGTCCCTTGGAAGCACCTAATTATAGAAACAATGACTTCTATATTTGTAAAGTTTCTCTTGAAATAGATGAAATGTGACCTGTCTTACTACTAAAATAACTTTTAAATTATGAAATCCAAAATTCAGAAGCAGGATTGTTTTTCTAAAGAAAAAAAAAAGTTTTGAGCTATGTTTTTATCTTACATTTGTGATGAGACTTCTTGTTTCCAGACTTTGAGACAGTAAAACAGCTGATTTTATTATAGCCCTCTGAAATGTGGCATCTGTGTCTATTTTGTCACCCTGTAAATGGTAAGATTGATATCCAAGTGTTCTCTTCTAAAAGAGCAAGCTGACAGAGATCCTATTTAATGGAAAACGCTGGATGACATTAAGCTACAATGAACAAAAACTTTTCTAAGATTAACATACAGTGCTATAACTATAGGACAAAGTTTACCAGTCTGTTCCTGCTTGTGTCATCTTCTGTCTTTGCAGCTGTTGATGACTACAGTAGCTTTTATATAGGAAACAAAGGATCGCTTCAGTATATATGCTGTCTTGAAAGAGTTGTAATTGTTGGACTGAAATATGTAATGAGCTAGTGCAAAACATTTTGTAAATTGAAACGAGGGATATCTACAAAAGAGACTTCTGTACAAATCTTGGTTTCTTTTGAAGGGGTGTGCTTCCATTAATAGGCAACTGATTGAAAATCTGATGTTTCAGCATGGCTTAAATTTATATATATTTAGAATTGAGTTTGGTTGTCAAATGTCAATATCAATAAAGCTTTGTTTAGCTTTGTGATGTGAAAGGTTGAATAAACATGAAAAAGTTGCACTCCAAAATAAAATTAAGTTTGGTCTTGCAATGTTTGCCTTTAGATTGCCTGATCAAAACATGTATTACTTTATATTAACTATTTAGAGTCTGATGCTGCATTTACTGATGTCAGTGGCGAAGTGCTAGTTTTTTAGTGGATGCAGGCTAGAATAGATCTCAATACTGTGAGAGCAATTAGAGCATAAATTAGTATCACAAGTGCTCTGTTGTAAGGATTCGGAAAAGTATAGGAACCTTCCCCCAAATTCTTTAGCGTTTGAGAAATCTTTCTTGTCTAATTCTTTTTGTTTGCTTGTGGTTACAAACCAGTGGCATGATCAGTCCTGTTAGTTCTGTTCATCTGCACTTGTCCTTCCAATTGTACTGTGTGGATGGAGTCTTTGAGGAATTGCATTCATACTATTTGCATGCACTTTGATTTATGCACTTAGTATTTGCTTCTGAAACAAAATGCTATTTAAAAAACGATCTCGTCTCTTATTCTGGAGTTTACTTCAGTTGTCATTGGTTGCATTTTCCACTGAGCCTCAAGCATGTCAGCATGGTATTAAAAAACAAAACAACAAACTGTTTTGTTTGGCATTATTATTTCTGTATCTGGCCAAAGAAGCACAGAGACAACCTGTTAAAAGAAAGAAGAAGTCTCAGTTGGAGATATTTTTTGCTTGTTCAGTGCAATGAGAAATTAGCAGCACCTTTACTTACTACTAAATTGATTATTCTTTTCTTTTGCTTTTTGTTTCACTTTCTCTTCTTATACTCTTAAGGGAATATTATTTCTGTTGTTCTGACAACGTATTATGAGCCAGGAGACCTAAAATGCCATTTATTAAAAAGAGGAGTTACTTTGCTGTCTATCTTCACCAACCCTTCCTCCTAGCCAAGGAAACTGTAGTCCTAAAAAATCTGCTTAGGTAACTTTGGGCAAATTACTTAGCATTGCTATTTTGTTTCCCTCACGTGTCAAATGAAACCACTAGCCATCTGTGAAATGTACTGAAATGTCTGGATCATCACACTGGAGAGTTAGTTCTGTTTATATTTTGGTTTGGTTAGCAGTCTGACCTGACTTAGTACAATTGTTTCCCCTTTTTGCTTTAAGTTTAATAAAGTTTAGTGTCCTCATCTGAAGACACATCCTATGTAAAAAGGAACTTTTAAGTACGGTAGAGGGACTGCTAAAATACAGTAAGGAAGCAGTATGTTGAAGTTAATTTTGTTTAATTGGTAATAATACACTTGAGCTGTCTTTCTGTTTTCTACCCTGAAGTGGAAATGGGACCTTGTTGTCTAATGAAATGTATCAGTTGTGCTGAGGATTGCTTGTATTATGCTTGCAAAATGATTTTGAAACACCTGTATTAAGGTTTTTAAGTTTTCAGTTGCTATTCTGGTGAGTTAGCATATATATATAAATAGTACCTACAAAACAAAATGTAAAATTTAGAAACAGAGTTTTACCCTAAATTCTTCTTTTTGCTGAAACAAGTTTCTTGGAAGCATTAAAAAAAAAAAACAACTCCACAAACCAAACAAACCTGTAGGTACAGATTAAATTGCACAAGAAAACAGTGTTTAAGGTATAATGCACGTAAAGATTTCTGAAACGCAGTTTTGATTCCTTTAAATAGCAGACACTGTCAAAGTTCTGTATGCAAAGAAAGAAATTAACTTTCAAATACACCCATATGTGTTTATGATTACGGGTTATGCTGTATCCTTATTTTATGATTACGGGTTATGGTGTATCCTTATTTTACCACTATAAGTAAGCTAGATATGTTATGAGCCATACGGAAAATGGTAATTAAATATATCAGCCAATTGCTCTCTCATAGCAATAGTTAATCATTACCTGTATAACAGACTGGGCAACAGGAAAGGAAACATTAAAGTTGTGCTTCTAGTTTGGGCATCTCCTAGTTGTTTGAACCTAGCAAAATCAAGCGGAATAATTGAAATAAAATTTTCCTAAAATTGTCAAATTACATAAGTGTTGTGGGTTTTTTTTAATAAATTTAAAAAAAAAAACACAACAAAACTTAAAAGATTTATAATTCTATTTTTATTGGAAAGATTTAAATAAATCAAATTTTATCCAAAATACTTGCATGGGAAAGTAAGGTAGGGATTATCTTTGCAAACTGATAAGAAATACTTTGCTATGGCAGGCTTGCTGATGGGAGTCATTCGGCTCCTGCTTTGATTGGTTATATCTCCTTTTTTTAATACTTGATGTGAAGGACTGTTCTCTCATAATACTAATAATGAATATAATACAATATCGCAAAAATCATTGTAAGAGACAGTTCTGTAAGTGACTTGCCATTAAGGAATGACTTTTGTATTTCCACATCAATCTCCCAAAATAATACAGGGAAAGAGCAGACAGCCAGACAGGAAAGACCTTTAAAACAGGGAATCTTGTTCCAGCCTGAATCACAAGTAAAATGTTTTGACTATTTTCTGAGCTAGTACCAGGGTGGTTTATAATTAGTATCATGGCTAAAGTTCAGTTGACGTGTTGCTTGGAGATAGTGACCAGCAGATTAGGAATAGTTGTTTGAAAGTTTTCAGTGCTTCATTAAGAATACCATATTTGTAAAGCACTCATCCTAGTTTTGCTGTTGAATTTTCTATGGATGAGACAGCCTTGGTGTGTTCTTTTAATGTTTATGCCATCTGGTTTTGTAGGCCAGCCCACAACTGAATCTATTCTTACGCAAATATTTTTGCCTGGCAATCTTGAAATAGCATGAAAAAAACCCTCTTAGTTTTCAGGGAGGGATTTGAGTGTCGGTATTTCTGCAATTTATTACATGGTTGCTGTACGTAAGCACTTGACAATTTTATTTCATTTTTTTTTTTTAATGAAAAATGTTTATCCCCATAGTGCTGTGTGTTGGGGAGAATGCCTTGGAGTTTTGCAGAGGGTAGATGAGCAAGTCACCCGGCAGCTGAGGGATGTGCCTGAGGTCAGAGAGGAAGCTCTGCGTAGAGCAGGGTGTTTGATTTGTGTGGTGCAAGTTGGGTGCTGCTGCTCTAACTGCACCACAGCTTTTCCTGTGAATGTAATGTCAGGAATTGAAAGAGAGTTAACGTAGAAGGAGGGAATGTTCACCTGGTACCTAATGATCCAGAAATGCGTTTAATATTAAGGTGATTGTTCCACTGTAATGCAGACCTTGGTGCACCTGCTGTGCAACAATACTTCTGTTTTGGTGCTTGTAGTCATAAGCATTTTCAGAACAGTCATTAATAACCACTTTTTTGGATGGGGATAGTGTATCTTATCACTTGCTAAGACATACTTTTTCCCCCCCTGCCACTCTAGTTCCACTTTTATGCTTTTATTTTTTTAGATGTTTTGTTTTCCTTTTTTTGATTGCTGCTAAAATTTCAGGTCTCTTATGCTACAATTCTATCTGTAGTGAAATGTAATAAATAAATGTAGATAGCAGATTTCTAATAAATAAATGTAGATAGCACAGACTCATTTTGTTGGAAGGGACATCTCTGCTTTCCCAGCACACTTTGACAAGTCCAAAGACAGAGAAGCTTCTCAAGAAATGGTTAAAAATAATCACGGACTCTATACTTCATGATTTTTGCTTTTTTCCCCATTTTGTATCATTTTTTTTAATGCTCAGTTCAATTATAAACAAGCTTTTGCCTTGGTCACTGTGGTTTGCAGAATGTCCTACCATCACAGTTGTTAACCTGAGATCAAAGTTATATCCTTAATACTTGCAGGCATGCTGCAGACAAGGGTATCCTATCCTAAACAGTGTTTCACTTGGAAAGCTTCCTCCTGTGTTTATAAAGTTCATTTTTAGTGAGGTGCACAGTATTTGGAAAAAGTGGGCAATGTTTAAATAGAAAATATTTGGTGAACTGATGTTTACAGGAGATGGCTAATGGTGAAATTTGAGCTAATACTGCAGCTAATAGTGCATAAAATCTCATGAAAGAAGTATGAATTAGCAAATTTGATAATGGAAGGATAAAAATAAAAATGGAGGCAGACACTTTGTCTATAATAACACTTTTTGTAGGAAAAGTTTGATTCCACTTGTACAAGTCATCCTAATAGCTGTTACAGAATTACTGCCTTCACAGTTACTTAGTTTGGGTGTCATATTTGGAGTTGAAAAAAATGCATTGAGCAAAATTTTTTGTTTAATTTTTGAAATTGGCTGGGAATTCTAATATCACAATTATAAGTAATATGTATTAAATACTTTTATATTATAAAAATATATTGCATCAGTCACTGGTAGTTATGATGATTTAATAGTGAATATAATACTTATATGAAAGTTAGGGAGCTTTTACAGTCTCAACTGCTTTTTCTCTCCTAAGAGTACGCAACAGCAAAGTACTTAAATACCAGTTGGTTTAAAACTTGCTTGGTGAATTACAGTGTAATTCATGGTCTTAGTAGTTTACTTGATGATGATTCTACTTTTTGCTCAGTAATTAAACTTTCTTTATGTAAGTGTGTCAGACTAACTAAACAAAGATCCAATACTCTGCATGAGTGGGTCTTGGCCTCACTGTTGCTCAAACCAATGTTTGAGCTAGGAATTTTTCTAGCTCAGTCTGATACATTAAAGCACCTATTCATCAAGTAAAAGTAGGTTTTCGTACTGACTGGGCAACTGTATTTTCAAAACATTTTTGGACTTGCCTCTTCCAACTTCTCCACCCCCATGCTGCTAAACAAATATGGTATCTGATCCCATGTTTTATTTAAAAAATAATTTTTGGGGGCTTTTTTAATAAGTTTGTAGGTTCAGATATTGGACAGTAAGGCTGAAGTGTCTCTGGATGGATTGTGGGTTTGACATAGAGCAAGGACATGGACTGAGAAGCATGTGGTAGGGCATGGGACTACTTGCCATGATATTTTCAGAGCTCCCATTGTTTAATTGATTCTGCTCATGTAGATGTTGTACAGGTAGTGGCAAGGAGAGAAGACTGTACTCAGCATATCAAACATTCAGGCTCTCCTTTTTATAAAATGAGAGCATGTATTTGTAAAGGTTATGCGTTGACTCTGGAATTGTTTCTTAGACAAATGGAAGGAAAAGTTTCTAGAGCCCTTGCCTGCTTTGGAGAGAATCTTCTTAGAAATTGGTATTCCATGAGCTACTAATGTGAGACAAGTATAATTAAGCTGAAATCTTTGTACAAAAGGATGCTTTGTGGCTGCATGTAACTTATAATGGAATACAGAATTTAACGGTGCTTTGGATCTGCAGTTGTCTCAAACAATTAAAAATGCTCTACTCAATAAGATCCAGCTGTATGAGATCTAATCTGTATGAGACCAAATGGGTGGGTAACAATGCCTTATAAACTGTTGAGGATACCTTCACGATGAGGGGAGATATTTTTCTTTGAAAGCACAGTTTAAAACTTATTTCTAAGCAGTCTTTAATTCCCTCTTCATGGCAAAATCTAATCATATTCTTAACACTTTAAAATATGTTAAAATAGTGCACATGGAATGTGTCTGTGTGGTTCTTCTGTGATACAGCATCTATTTTAGCAGTAAGCCTGTGGTTTCCTGCTGAAAAATCTTTTTTATAATTGCCTAGGAACATGGTCAATTTTGTAGAGCAGACCAGGCATTACTACATCTTCCATATGTTGGTTTCACTTATGAAAGCCTAGACAACTGTGCTCCACCTACAGTGTTAACTCAATTTCTTTCTGTGCTCAGACTAGTATATCCTCTGCAAGATCTGAACTTCAGTCCCTTTTAAATTAATTAGTGTTTGTATTGCACTTTGAAAATGTAAAAGTTAATACAAATGCTAAATGTTGGTGATCTGTATTATGGCCTGCGTTGATTGGAAGGATGTAACAAGCACTTGCCAACTGTTTTCCACCTCTTTCAGTTTACTGAAGAAATCCTGTAGTCCTGTCATCCATTTGCCTGCTATTTGTGATAAGTACCATACAACTTTATGAATCTAAGTGTTCCCAAACAATTTATGATTGTATTTAATGAAGACATTGTTTCTTTTCTCTTTCTTAAGAATGTCAAGCTGTCAGCTGAAGTAGAACCGTTTATTCCTCAGAAGAAGGGTCCAGAAACACTAATGATCCCAATGGCGCTTCCTAATGACAGTGGAGGAATTAATGGCATGGAACCAACTCCTATCCCTAGCTACCTGATCACTTGCTATCCATTTGTACAGGAAAACCAATCCAATAGGTAATACGTGGTTGTAGTCTTCATGAAAGATGATCTATTTTTAAATGAGTTTAGACTTCCGGTAGACTTGAGAGGAGTCAGTGACTGTTGGCTGTATATTCATTTTGTTCACTGTATTTAATCTTCTGACCCTTCGTGGGCGAGGATGAAGTTTCTCTGTCCCCAATCTTTTTTACTTATTTCCTTCTCTCTGCTTTTCTGTATTCATATTCTTTGCCACTTTTCTTTCCCTGGCTACAGAGGTCAGGTGCAAATCCCTCACAAAGTCACCTCCTGTACTTTTGCATCTTCCAGGGCAGTCAAGATGTCTGTGTCTGAATCTCTGATGCTGAAGCAAGGCTCCAGGTGTCCAACTTGGATCCTGCCATGGCAAAACAGTGTGCAGCTGACACTTGTATTGCATGTAGCTGTATCCAGTTTTCTCTGCATAACTAGCTGTAATACATTGAGTTTAGGAACTCTTTATTCTAGCCCAAATGTGTTCACTGAATGCACAATTTCAATGTTGATTATTTGTATTGAAGGCATAATAATTATTGCTGTTTGGTTTTGAAAAATGTACCCAATGTTTGCTTAGGACAGCACTTTAGTGTTGCTGTACTTAAATAGGTAAGAACAAAAATAATCCTTTAGCAACTGCCTGCTGCAGATCTGTAAAATTATCCTGAATCTTTACTTTTCCTATTCTTTTTCTCTAATATTCGGGCCTCTGTATGATGGTCTGCTGGTCTCTTGGGGGTTTGAAGAGAAAGAGAATTGGGTTCATAGTTTCCAAGGGGGTCTCTTTGTACTATGCTGTATCACAAATAAACGTAGGAAGAAGTCTCCACACTTGGTTTCAGTAGTAGGTTTGTAAATGCCTGTTTTGATGTGTGCTTCTTAAGGCCTGCATTTTCATAAGAATTTTGAACAAGGGTGAGTTTGGCAACTTAATATACTGGAGTACTTGGCCCTGAGTTAGCTAATGAATGTCACTGTTCCATGTGTCTGCTAGCTTACCTTGTATAAGCTTAGGTATCTACTTAGGGTTATATGTGTTTTCTGAAACAATGAAGCTGTAATGGGTCCAAAGTACTTGTCAAAGGAAATGCCTACATTTTATTTCTAAGTTAAATATTAGAAATTTAATAAGTTTATACAAATGCCAAGATCAACAAAGATATTTATTTTGCACTTGAATGTAATTTGAGCTTGTGAATCATTCAGTTGGCACCTCTAAGAAGTCCGAATAAATTTAAGTTCAGTTATTAAAAGCTAGGAGCTCATGAAACAAATGAGTTGTGGTTATTTGGTTGGTTGGTCGTTGGGGCTTTTTTTTAAGGGGGTGGCAGAGGTCTGAATTCCCTTGAGAGGGGAAAAAACTTACTGAGCAGTTGTCTTTCCTTTTGATTTTTACAGACAGTTTCCATTATACAACAATGACATCAGATGGCAGCAACCTAACCCAAATCCTGCAGGACCATACCTTGCTTATCCTATAATATCTGCGCAACCACCTGTTTCTACAGAATATACATATTATCAGCTGATGCCAGCACCATGTGCTCAGGTCATGGGTTTCTATCATCCTTTCCCTGCTGCCTATTCTGCACCCTTTCAAACAGCAAATGCTGTAAATACAGTTGCTACAGAATGCACTGAGCGTCCCAACCCGTCAGGCCAGGTCTTTCCATTATCCAGTCAGCGGAGCAGAAGCAGTAACAGGGGACCAGTCATACAAAAAGTAAGTCTGTTTTTTAATAGGCTAAGTAGAACTGTATAAAGAAAATATCTTTCACAGGAAGCATGCATCTCATTTGAGCAAGAACAGGTATATCAGTAGTATCAATGGAAGGAAAGGTGGGCAGAAAAGGTGTTAATCAGAGTAGCAAAACTCTGTCTACAGAGACATTTTGTGGTAAAATACTTGGGGAGTTTATAAAGCCTGCAAGTATAACATGGGGAAACTCCCTTCCACTGCCTCTCTGCTGGTTTGGTCTGAGCTTAGAATTACTTCATTAGAGAACAAAGGAAGTATACCTGTACTCTCTTTACCTTTTTTTGATACTTCCACATCATAATGAACAGTTCATGCAGAAAATACTGTGAAGAGGTTAATAAATCAAATATTTTTATTAATATTTCCCTTAATCTCTTGTCTTTAAACATGTGGCTTCTGTAGAGAGCATTAGAACTTTTAACTGCTTTGTTTGATTACAACTATGAAGTCAAATTATGACTTATGTGTATGTGTGGCTAATCTTTTAAAACAGCAACAGCAGTTACAGACGCATATAAAAAATAAACGCCCTCCAGTGAAAAATGTCGCCACTCAAAAGGAGACTAGTTCATCAGGTCCTGAGAACAGATCAAAGATTGTTTTGTTGGTTGATGCATCACAACAAACAGGTAACTTCTTTCTTGTGTTCTGGATGTATGAAATAACTAGAACTACATGTCAGTCGCCATCTTTCCTAAAAGACTTTGCCACTGTCAAAAACACACCCTTCTTGAAGGAGTTGATTATTATTAATACTTGGACCTAGACATGATTTTTTTTTTAAATTCGATGCTGTTTTTAAAAAAGGAACTTGTTGTCATGTGCAAAGACTTTGGCTTTTTCCATTTGTTTTTATGATGTGTAGGTTTTTCATGTCTTTTAACAATTCCTGCACAAGTAATTATATTTTTATTGTGTCTTGCAGACTTTCCTTCAGATATAGCTAATAAGTCACTTTCTGAGAGCGCCTCTACAATGCTTTGGAAATCAAAAGGCAGGCGCAGAAGAGCTTCTCACCCTGCTGCAGAGTCCTCTAGTGAACAGGGCGCAAGTGAAGCAGACATTGACAGTGACAGTGGCTATTGTAGTCCTAAGCATGGCAATAACCAGGCTGCAGCTGTGACTTCAAGAAATACAGATTCTTGTGCAATGAATGTATGTAAACATAACTGAATAACTTAACTATATTTGTATCCTACAGGCTAATAAAAATTACTAAAAAATTTGTTTTCTTTTTCAGGTTGTAGAGCCATCAGTAAATACAAGTAAGCATTGTCTTAGATGGTGAGCTGTTTAAAATCTGGCTGGGTCACTTCTGTGGTTTTGCTTTACATTTTGCTAGGAACCATGTCTATCTACTTCCAGCATGTTACTCTAACTGATCAGATACTTCTGAAGATAGGTCTTTACTGTGATTTCCACCACCTCCACCAAGACTGCTGTTACTTGTTGAATGAACAAGTGTATAAGTAGCTATCACTAGTGATTTCTCAACAGCTGCCTTTCTTTTAAGGGTTAAAGAAGCCAGAGACTCCAATGGAAGCATTCAGACAAAGCTGTGCTTCTGTTGTATTTTATCCTCCAGCTTCCTTACCCTATTGGACTGCAGTTCACACCTGGGTAGTAATAGAGCCAAGGAGTTCTCATTCTCTATTTGAGAAGTACTGATACTTTTTTAGAAGCTTTAAAGAAGTACTGTAACATGGACAAATATTTTGATTAGTCTGGTAGTAGTGGGTAACGCTAGTGGCTATTATTTATGACTGGACCACAATTGTTATGGATGTGAACCTGAGATTTCCTTTGTCTGACTGCTTCCTGATGATCAGTTGTTGGCAATTTGAATGTCTGTCATCCGACTCTTCCATAAATGCAGTTCTACTAACTTCTAGAAATAGCTACAGAAGTAAATGTTGTCAGGGGAGAATTAGACTTTCTTGGAGGACTTTATTTGTATCAAAATTGTGTTCCTGGCTCTTGTGGTATGTGTATCGTGATGACGCATTCTGTCATACTAATTCATTTTTTTATAGATGGCACTTCTCTTTCAGCTGGTATAAGTTGGACTAACGTAAATTCCCAGGCAACTCAAAAAAAACCTTGGATTGAGAAAACTCAGACATTTTCTAGAGGTGGAAGACAAGTTGAGCAAAGAAATAGTTCACAGGTATGTTAATGGTTCTAAATTTAAGTATTCTGTTTTCTTGTAATATATGAAAATGAGGAATTTAAAATGGAAAAAAGGAATAAATATATATATTTGTATATTTCATGTACTTGGCAATCTTCTGCCTATAGCCTGTTCTTTGTATCTGCTTAGGAAGAACATTACGTATATAAAGTAACTTGTGAAATGAAGACAGTGTGGGTGTAGAAAAGTTAGTTCAGTTTTTGACCGATTCACACTTCAGAAGAAAAAAAAAATCTCAAACTTTCTAAAGAAAGATTCTGATGTGATGGTGATCTAGAATCCTGTGTTCTCACTCCTGTTGTCTTTGAAACTTTCTTTTTAAAATTTGTATTAGCATACCGTATTATTTAGCATTTTTATTATTAATAAATGAATTGAAATTGTTTTATGCTAAAACTTGAAGAATATGTTTCTGTGAAAATTCCTTCAAGTGGGACAGAATTTCTGTAATTAGTATGTGAGGAGAAGGTGGCCTTCCTAATTTTGATAGTCTAATTTTATTGGGGGGGGGGGGTGCGCAGAGGGGGACAGAGAGAAGGCTGAAACATCTGCCTTTGCTTAAGCATAGGTTTTGCTTGAATTTAGTTATTGCAGAAAAGAATAGCTGAGTTTGAAGTGGGAGCTTTATCATAGACATACCTGTATGCGCAGATACATGCGAGCTAGCTTGCCCTGTTTAGTTTTTTAGATGGAATTGTTAATTTGTCTTGAATCTTCCCATTTGGTATCTGTGGGTTTATTATATAAAGAAGATCGTTTGCATGTATCTGGCAATGTAGCAGTTTTGAATCTCTTTATAACCTGTAGTCAAATCAGAGGCTTTTAGAAGCCACTGTTTGTGGTTTATGGCATTGGGAGAGTAGGAAGAACCAGATTTCCTTTCATCCAGTCACAGTTTAGACTCTAAATCTGGCAGTTATTTTAGATATTTAAAAACAAAGCTGGCACAAAGAGTTTTAAATTAGGTTTCCTCAGCCAAATTCACTGTACCTCAAGGCAGAATTGTCCTACAAACTATTTTCCTTTGAAACTAAATTTGTGCTGGGTCTGTAGGAAATTTTCTTGAGAAATATATTCGTATGAGAGATCCAGAATTTCAGATTCAAATCATGCATTGCTTTCAGCCAGCTAGTCTTGCACGTGGGTTTCTATCAACATTTCACATAATGAACAGAAGAATGTTTATACCACTATACTGAGGTCTCTGGTCCTTAGAGAACTCTGTGCCTGTGCATTGTCATAAAACACATGTTGAAAAGGCAATAATTGCATGCAAAATAATTACGTAGTGGGAGAAAGTTCTTTTGACTGATCATGATTACAGACAGTTCCTCAGGATTCGTGCCTGAGTTATATAGAGTCACCAGCAACTCTTGTGGTTTTCTTCATGTTTAGCTAAAAGGAACCTTTTTTTTTTTTTAATTAGAAATTTAGAGATGAATGTATAGAGATACTGCATTTGGCTGGGGTGGGGGGCGGGCGGGTATAATCTGATACTATCTGTAGAATATGTTTGTGCAGGTTTTAAAAAAAAACAAAAACCAAACAAACAAACCCCAAAAAGCAGCTAACCCCCCCACCCCAAAACCCAAAGCACAGCTTATTAAACCTAATTTCGTAAAAACTTGACCACCTTAGTTGCTAATTAGCAGACATGAGAATGCCTGACGTGCCTGTGTCTTGAAAAATTGAAATTGCAAAATGCCAATCACTTTCATTATCTTCAGTCCGGTTTCAGATGCCGAGACCACAGCACGTCTTCAGAAAGAAGGCAGAATTTGCAGAAACGACATGAAAAACCTCTAACTACAAGCCAGTCAAGTAGAACAGAGCAGAGCCCTGAACCTCTATATTTTGAGGTAGCGTTGTAAGAAAACTGTTTCTGCATTATAGTGGTGCAAGTTGCGTGTGGAATAAGTGATGTTCTCAACAGGGAGAAGTTGCAAAACATCTGACTCCAAGAGGTGTACAATATAGTGCACTAATTTAATTATTATATGATGCTTTCATTGTGTACATACAAAGACTTGTATTTGGGTGTTGTGGAAAGTTTAAGAATTTTAGAACTATCTGTGACTGACAAATTAGATAAGCAACTTTCAAGTAACTTTTTCTGTTCACTCGCGAATAAAAATTACTGTGTTCTCTGGTTTATCTCCCCTCCCCCCTAATTGTAACTGGATTTCTTTAGTATAAAACATTAATAAATTGTTCTTTTTTTGAAAAAAGGTTATTTAGATACAGAAATGCTTTGTTAATTTTTCATCGTTTTCTGTTTGTGTCACTTTTAAGCCCTTCTAACTTATGTGGGACTTCAGGATTCAATTAATTCTTCTAGCTTCAGCTGTTTCAGTTGACGCTTTTCATGTGACTTTTGGTTCCATTCTCTTCACTCTTAACTTGTGTATTGTTTAGGATGAAGATGAATTTCCAGAGCTAAATAGTGACAATGGCAGCAGCAAAAGTAGTAATATCCAGCAAAAGATTTCACCCAAAGTAGTAAGTAATTATTTTGTTTTGCAAAGCATTTTAAAATTAAGTTGTTTTGAGACTACTTAATTTGTGTCATTATTTTATGAATCTCTGCTACAATACTTACAATGCGGTAATTGTGATGTTCTTAGGGTATTTGCATTACCAGTTTTGTATGTTAAAGAAATGCCAATTACAATAAGTGGTGCAGGGAACCCATCTTAAGACTGCTGGATTTTTGTCTGCTAATGAGACTGTTGACGAGTGAAACTGTAAGATACATATGATAGACACTTAGAATCATAGAATATCCCAAGTTGGAAGGGACCCATAAGGATCATTGAGTCCAACTCCCAACTGAAATGAAAATAGATTAAACTTTATCTGCTTTAAGGCTGTAGAAACAGTTGTTGGAAAGATGCTCTTTTAATACCTGATCTACTTAAATATTTTGTTGCAGAACTGTATATATAGACTACTTAATCTATTTGGCTGCTTTCCAGGAAAATCCTACATGAAATCTTTGCGGGGGGGGGGGAACCACTCCCTTATTTAGTAATCAGACTAGAAAACCTTCTGAAGAATAATTGGAGATAAATATAATAGTTTTCCCATACAAAAATGAAATATACGTAAGTTTCTAGTTTTATTAACTTACTATGTCATCTAGCTGTACTTAATAATTGAGATGTCATACTACTGACCAAAGCAATGGTTCACTTGGTTTCTGGAGTGCCACATTTCCTATGGTCTTGAGAGAAAGGTCTTTAATTGTGTGTGTTTGCATTTTGTTTAAAATCCTAGTTGGATGACTTACCAGAGAATTCTCCAATCAATATAGTCCAAACTCCAATTCCCATTACAACCTCTGTACCAAAGCGTGCAAAAAGTCAGAAGAAGAAGGCCTTGGCAGCAGCACTTGCAACAGCTCAAGAGTATTCGGAGATAAGCATGGAACAGAAAAAACTTCAAGTGTGTAGCACTGCCCCCTCCCCCCAGCAGTTGGTAAAGAGGAGTATCAGTTAGCTGTTGCTCCTCTTTATTCTAGAATAGCAAGAATCTCTTTGTAAAGAATGTTTTGCAGGCACTATTTCTTTGTATTTATCAGCATGTGATGTTCACGTTATAGGAGGCTTTATCAAAAGCGGCTGGAAAGAAGAGCAAGACCCCTGTTCAGTTAGATTTGGGCGACATGTTGGCAGCTCTTGAAAAGCAGCAGCAAGCAATGAAAGCTCGTCAGATCACCAACACCAGGCCTCTCTCATACACAGGTATTTCTAATCTGCTTGACTATTGCTAAATGCATTTTGTGACAATATAAATGTGATTGATCTGAGTGTCTTAAACATGGGGGTTTTTTTCTGTTGAGTTTTAGTTTTTTAATATAAACATAATAAAAACCTGGGAAGACTTTCTTAATGCGTTTCTCAAAATTCACCTGTGCTATCTTCTTCTGAGCTGCAGTATGCAATGGTGACAGTCCATGTAGAACTGAGGACAAATTTCTCTTAAGACCTACTATTCAAAACTTAGGGTTCATGTCTTGAGAGTAATTCAGTGCTGAAATGCATATGTGAAAAGAACTGTATTAGGTCAAACCAAACATCTACTACAGATATTACAGAATTCTCTCTGAAAGCAGCTTAGAGAGGATACCTGTGACTATGATACAGAGGGATACCTTTCCATGGTATTCTTCCTGCCTCTACTGATTATTGTTCAGAGCCTCCTGACCCAAGGTTTTCTCAAACCAAATTTTGTTTCTTAAACTATCCATCACTTCTATCACATGCTTTTACTGTCCATTAGGTCCAATGGCAGTGAATTCTAAGCTTACTACATGCTGTGTGGAGAAGCTCTTCCTTTTACTGTGTTTTTTTGGGGTGGGGGTCAGGGGGGTTTCTGTGCCCCACTCATAATTTTATTAGCTTTTATAGCCTTTCTGTTACAAAGAGACTGAGCAATCATTCCCTGCCCTCCTCCTCTATGATTCGTAGAGGTCTGTCATCTCTTTTCTAGTCTGAAGAGTCCTAGTCTATGTTATTCCGTTGTGCAATCATGTCTTTTCCAATAATCCATATCGCTTTCTCTGCATCTTCTTGTAGTTCTACTGTATCTTTTTGAAAATAAGGAAGATCAGACATGGACAGAATATTAAGTTATAGTTTCATCATGAATGTATGCAATGGCTTAATTACGCTTTTTTGTTCTCTATTTCTTTATCAACACTTAACATTAAATTAGCTTTTTTTAATGCTTGCTGCTGAATACAGAATTGACATTTTTGTAGTTATCTATTATAACCCATGAATCTCATTCCTGAGCAGTTGTATGTAGCCTAGAGTCCATCGTTATGCACATAGTTACCATTTTCCTTCTTGTGTGTTGCTTCATTTATCTGCTTTGAGTTTCAGCTGTGTTCAAACATTAATTCAAGTTGGCAAGGTTATATCAAACAAAGCTCAGTGAAGAACAGTTGGCATTTCCATTGGAGACCACACTTGTTTTATTGTCTGTCTTGCAGAAGATACACTTAACTACATGATGCACTCTCTCATCTGTTTTGTCCTGTCAACTAATCACTCTTTGACAACTAAAAATCAATGTTTGGATAAATATTTGCAATTTATCTTACTATTATCATCTTACTAATAAAGCTACATGTAGTCATTTGAGAGAGATCCTTTACAAGTATTAAAGTAATTCCTTTCCTGGAATCCATCCATAGCTTCCTAAAACATGAGGCTAAGTTGAAGAAAGCTTAAAACCATCTGGAAGCGACAATATCTGATGACGTTATTTTCCTGTCATTATGAACTGCTTTTTTCCGAGGAAGGAAAATGTACTTTGAGAATTTATCAGTGGAAATTCTGAAAACAGTGTTGAAATAAAGGTGATGTATTTTGGTGAAACTAATACCTTTCTTGTATTTAGTTGGCAGTGCTGCTCCCTTTCATACCAAAGAATCTGCCAACAGAAAGTCCTTAACAAAGGGACAGCCACCTATGGGTTGCCTTAATCCTTTGGATTCAACTGGCCCAAAAGTGAAAAGAGGAAAAGAGAGAGAGATTGCAAAACTGAAACGCCCTACAGCACTTAAAAAGGTAAATATGTCAACCCTGGAGTGTCTTGACCCACACTCATACTTAAAAAATAAAACCTGATATTTTTCTTACTTGAGGACTAGTGACCATGAGCATAGGGTAAGGAAGTCATGAGCTTCTGCCTCTAGTTCCTGTTACACTGATGGTCCTTTGGATCTAGGCATGTAATATAACTTTTATACCCCATAATTAGTTGAAGGTGATACAAATCTATCTCAATATGGATCGCAAGGATTTTTTTAACTATAAGCACTAGGACATATGGGAAAACTTGCCTGGTTTGTTATGTTGTTGAATCCTAGTTTGTGGTGCAATGTAGTATACTAACCTTAAATTTTCCTACTCTGTTTTTAAAGATGGGTATAGAACTTGAAGTAAAAACATGATTTTTAATTGAGTAAATTTAAAGTAATTGGTTGTATATATCTATATGCATGCACACACAAAGTAGGTATGTACACAGAGAATACAGCATGTGTGGAGATCGGAAGGTAAAATAAAAAAAACAAAATAGCCCTAAAAAAGAAAGTGTGAAAGTCACCTGTACTCATGCACCACATTTCTTATCAAGATCACTTTATGATACGGGCAGTTCGAATCTGGTAAAGCTGTGTTTGTACAAAGGTTGGCTTTGGCTAAGTTGTGCTTTGTTTATTTGTTTGTTTTCCCCTCCCCACCAATCTTTTTCTATGACTTATCCATGATCTACTTGAGTTAGAGAAATTCACAGAAGACTTTTCTGAACAGGTAGCTAAACTCTGTCAGTACCTTTATTCTGTTGTTGTTGTTTATCATAGTAATACCAACATATCCATGGCTACTTACATTTGCACTCTCCTTTCCTTTATAGAAAGGATTCTATCTGTTGTGGTGCTTCACAAAGATGACTAGTGTTCTTGCATAAGGCGCTTTTTTTACAGCGGTGGAATTGTTGAGGAATTGTGATTGAGTGAGTGTTATGTATCAGAAAGAAGCTGTGAAAGTACTTAATAGAGCTTTCAACCGTTCGTTTTTATGTAGAATTATGAGTACTGAGTATACCATCTGTAAAATGCTGGAATGAAATACTGTTTGTGATCAAAGAGGAAGCTGAAATGGTTTCAGGGTTTTCTATCCTGGCATGAGTAGGAAGGTTCAGAACAACTTGGTTAACTTTATTTTGTGTTATGTTCAGTCAAATGGAAATTTTTCTTTACAGGTATCTCTGTAACTTTCAGATGCTGATAGCTGCTGTTTTTGTTCCTAGATTATTTTGAAAGAGAGAGAAGAGAAGAAAGGTCGCTTATCAGCTGAGCATAGCCTTTTGGGATCTGATGAACAGAAAGAGGTTCATATAAACTTGACTGCTGATCAGTCTCAGGAGCTGGCCTCTCAAGAAGGTTGGTCTCTATCTCTCTAGTCCCCCTTCCTCCCCCCCAGTTGTACTAATCTACTTATTTTAATATTTTTGACTTTCTCTTTTCATGCAACACAGTTTATTGATGTTATCTTAACTTTTTTTTTTAACATTATGAAATACTAGAAATTGGAACCCTCTTCTAAAATGTCTTGTCTGTCCGTCAGTTGTGGGAGGCTCAGGCAGCATGGGTTCTAAGTGCATAATCTCCATACAGCCTTTTAATTAATTTCTCTTGAGTGGATGTTCCCAACACATGTCAGAGTTGCTAACATTTTTGATAAAAGGACAAAATGTGACCTGTTGTCGACCATGCCATGTTGATCACAATGCTTTTTAATGATGAGCATACTGAAAGTTTTCCAGATACAGAAGTTGCAAACTGTAAATAAGGTTTTCCAGTTTGTTGAATGCTCTTGTCAATCAGCTGCAATGTCTGGACTGTCGATTTGCAGCAACAGCTCTGAGCAACTGGGAAACTCCAAACCATTTTCATTGTCTTTGATGTATTTGGGGGCCAGGTTGGGGGGTGGAGAAGGAGGTGTCTATCAAGATGCCAGATGTACTGCTTCAGAACTTTTCTTCTGAATGACTTGCCTGACTTCAGCTGACCGAAGATAAGTATGAAAATCTTAAATGTTCTAGGAATACGTTAGTTAAATAGTATATATAATTAATAAAGAATTATTTGACGAAATTGTAGCATTTAGGCAGGTTTTCCCTTCTGTTCTAGCTATTTCCTAAACTAAGCTTTGGACATTTTTAGTGAATATTCAAATATTGCTTATTTACCCAACCCATGAGTGTTGGGTATGTGCTTGTTTTGTTTTCCCCCCTCTCAGCTACCCTTCCAGGGAAGAATACTGTTTAGTGTTTTCAGAATGTAGTTTGGAAAAAGCAAGGGAGTGATACCTAAGAAGTGTGATGCTGTGTTTCTTATGTGAAAATGTCTTTGCATTTTATAATGTTTCAAAATTGTCTTTCAGAAACTGGACTAAGTATGCCTAGTGATACTTCACTTTCGCCAGCAAGTCAGAATTCTCCGTACTGCATGACCCCAGTGTCACAGGGTTCACCTGCTAGTTCTGGAATAGGCAGTCCAATGGCATCTTCTGCAATAACCAAAATTCACAGCAAGAGATTCAGAGAGTAAGAGTTTTGCATTATTAATATAAACTCAAGGCTTGCACTTCAGTTACTCTCGTCTTTTAAGTGTGGATAGGTTTAGTAGACTTAGGAGGAGCTTAACGAACATAAGCTACCCTTTCATCAGTAGAAGTTTTTGCAAGTATTTTCTTTTTGCCATAGATGGGTTGCTACGTGTGTGTATAATATATATACAAATGTGTGTATATATACGCACACACACATGCTTGGGATTTTTTTTGGTTGCTGCAACAAATAAGCTAGGTGGAAGTATTCTCTAAAGAATAATTTTTTTTTTAAAGGAGGGCTACATACACTTTGGATGGGAAAGGAAGGAATACTTATGAATGTTGAAAATACCATAATAGTCACTCTTAATATATTACTGCTTTTTTTATTAATGTATCTTTATAGAGTACCAAATTAAGGAAAAGAATAGCTGCTTGTGGCACCTATTGAAGTATTTCTATGTATTTTTTTAATATTCTTTTTGACTTCTTGAGGTAAGGAATGTTACTAGAAATATAAATGTTCTCAGGACGTATTTTTAACTTAGAGTATACAGTCTGATTTCTAAATCCTTTTAATAACTTTAATAAGCTTAATAACTGTTCTGAGGAAGTAAAATTATTTTTATTTAGTAAAAGAAAAGGCTCAGTGAAATAGCATTATGTGCTATGCTAATATTTGATGTTTTTTGAATTTACAGATACTGTAACCAAGTTCTAAGTAAAGAAATAGATGAGTGTGTGACTCTCTTACTGCAAGAGCTTGTCAGCTTCCAGGAACGGATTTATCAAAAGGATCCCATGAGAGCTAAAGCAAGGAGAAGACTTGTTATGGGGTTGCGTGAGGTTACTAAGCATATGAAACTAAACAAGATCAAGTGTGTAATCATATCTCCTAACTGCGAAAAAATCCAGTCAAAAGGTATAAATGATAAAACAAGTGGTTCATTTAACTGTTTACAGTTTTCTTGTGCTGATTAGCAAGGTTAGAAGCATTTTTTAGTTACTATGCATGATGTAACACTTCCAGAATCAATTGTGTAATTGCTACTCCACATTCATTCTCTTCTCCATTCTGGAAGAAACTAATTCATGAGGGGTGAATAGCTTAGAGAAAAAGAGATGATATAACACATAAAATTGAAGTCTATTGTATTCCATTCAGTCTTTGGTACACCTAGAGTCCTGAGCACTGGATCCTCTTAAGGAGGATTACTTAAGAGGAATGTGAATTGGTTAGTTAGCCAACCAACACATTTTGCCACAACCAGAAAAGTAAACAGAGGCTTCCTGAGATATGAGAAGAGCAAAGCTCTGCTCAGGAAAAGAGCTGTGAAAAATTCTGGTTTAATTTGTGTGCAGGACTAATAGAGAATACAGAGTATCACCTTGATCTATACTCACTCGCTATACTTCAAATGTAGAGCTTGTTATCCTGTAGGATATTGTAGCTGGTGATTGTGTCTATTGAAGTTTTACTGACTAATTACAGATAAAATGGGACAGAGTTGTATCATGCCATACTATGACTTTAATTGACTAGGTATCTATTTAAAATTGCTTTCTTCAAGGTGGACTAGATGAGGCTCTCTATAACGTAATAGCCATGGCACGGGAACAAGAAATTCCTTTTGTCTTTGCTCTTGGCCGTAAAGCTCTTGGCCGTTGTGTGAACAAGCTGGTTCCTGTTAGTGTAGTGGGTATCTTCAACTACTCAGGTGCTGAGGTGAGTAATTCCACTGATGTAAATGGCTGGAGTAAACAATTACGTTCCTTGTAGTTAAGAATTGATTTGGCATGGACGGCACACCTAACTAACATGCGTTTGATAATGGCCCTGACCTGATCTATATTAGGGTGTCTTTTTCTTTGAAATTCCATATTTACAGAACTGAGAGACTATGTTGAAGCACTTTGCTCGCAACATCTCTGTAGCTTTCAAATAGACTTAAATGCCATCCAAAATTCTCTGGAAGGCTTAAGATTGTAAGAAAGACTATCTTTAAGAATATCTCCTCAAAGTTGCATAAACACAGAGTGGTGTTTTTATTTAATACAGAGAAGAACTAATTTTTAGTTGAAGTAAAGATACTTGGTGTTAAAAAGCTTAAGGCTCACTATGTAGTATACTTTTGACTAAGGAGTAATTTAAAGTGAAAATTATTAGTAAGAACTACTGATTGTAAAAACTGCCTTAATACTTAGGACCTATTCAATAAGCTGGTATCACTGACTGAAGAGGCCAGAAAAGCATACAGAGATATGGTTGCTGCAATGGAACAGGAACAGGCAGAAGAAGCCTTGAAGAATGTCAAGAAGGCACCCCATCATATGGGTCATTCTCGTAACCCCTCTGCAGCAAGTGCTATCTCATTCTGTAGTGTTATTTCTGAACCCATATCTGAAGTGAATGAGAAAGAATATGGTAAGTGTGTTAACTTACTTCTGTAACTAGAAGCTGGAATTTTCCAAATGCTGCTTATTGTAAAATGTAGCTAAAAATACAACATTTCTTCATAATTTACAGTATTTTACAGTTTTCAGGGATAAGAGAAAATTGGTTAGTCTTCAGATAGTTTTGTAAGTCTTTTTTTTCCCCCTCCCCAAACTATATCAAAAATAATTTTAATTTCTAATCCTCAGAAGTGTTACAGTCACCTAACTCACATCAGTGGAGGTGGCTTATCCAGTTTCATTGAACTGGTATAGAACTGGTACCAAACACAGAATTGATTATACGATTGAGGAAGAACTATTGCCAGAGGGTAGGAACTAAATTATTGAGCTCTCTGAAGATAGGACGTGTAGCTTAAATTTTGAAACTTGAGATGGCAATGAATGATTCTAGTGTGAGCAAAAGGCAAATTTATTTATCTGGTTGCTTAAGCCCAGATGATGGAGGAGATAAAAGGGAGAGTGCTTGTTTGAAGTCAAGACTTCTCTTTTTTAGTCTTACGGTGAATTAGAAAGAATACTATCTTGTTTTTAGTTAATTCTTTTGTGGTGTCTCAAACTTATTTGTTAAACATTTTTTCGAAAAATCCTTAAACAGATGACTTAACACTGTGGCAATTTTATGCTTTTAATTTGTACTTGAGAGGAACCTCTTTGACTAAACTCACTGTTACATTTGGTGCTTCCACAGTTTACACAGGATGCTAAGTGCACAAACTTTCAACTTGGTAATGTCTGGTTTAGGATGCTGTAAAAACCCGAAGTTATTCACAGCTCTTTCTGTTGTCTCTCCCTTTCCCTTCTTTCCCCTTTTTTGTAATTGACATTTTTCTAGCAAGCATAGAATAATATTAAAATTATTAGCTTCTATTGCTAGTTAAACAGTTCTGGGATGTTCAGGAGAAATATTTTTATATAGAAAGAACCAATGTTTCCTACTTAAACTTCTTTTGAAACTTGTAGAAACAAACTGGAGAAATATGGTGGAAACATCTGATGGGTTAGAAACCTCTGAAAATGAGAGAGAATCCTCATGTAAGACTGCGGTACCGGAAAAAGCTGGTAATGGTCAAATTGAAAAAGTCACTCTTAATAAACAACCACCTCTGGCTACAACTGGCACTACCTCAACAACAAATCATGGAAAATCCACATCAGGTGACAAAGATGAGGTGAAACCAGATGACAATCTGGAATGGGCCTCACAGCAAAGTACAGAAACAGGATCACTGGATGGCAGCTGCCGAGATCTTTTGAATTCCTCCATGACCAGTACCACCAGTACTCTTGTACCAGGAATGCTAGAAGAGGAGGAGGAGGAGGAAGATGATGATGATGATGATTATGCCCATGAACCAATTTCTGTAGAGGTTCAGCTTAATAGCAGAATTGAATCTTGGGTTTCAGAGACCCAGAGAACTATGGAGACGCTTCAGCTTGGGAAGACCCTTAGTGGTGCCGAAGAAGACAATGCAGAACAAAGTGAAGAGGAAGAAATAGAGACTTCTGAGCAGGCTGATCCAGTCACTGATGGTGAGGAATGGACAAATGATAAGCACGCAAGTAACACTCAACATAAACCCACCATCTGCAGTTCTTTGAATAAAGAACACACAGATTCCATCTATATGCCGTGAAAATAAGCAGGAACTCAGGAACTTTTTAGAAACTATATTAAAACTAACTGTTGTAAAGGTTGCAGCCATTATTTCGTATGCTTCATCTCAACGTTTTGCACTGTTAAACATTTAATATGTATATTTAATTCACAACAATATTTTTGTAGCTGTCTGTTACTTTTTTGATTTAAAAACTAGCTTAGCTTTTAATCAGTATCTATTTCCCAGAATAGAAACTGTGTGGAAAATCTGTCAGTAAGTATTCATTTGATCCTTTGTAAAAGGAAACATCTTGTAACTAACCAGTTTTAAGGAAAAATCTTTTAAGATGCGACTGTTTAGCTCATTTTGAAACAGATAACCTACATTAAGACTGACAAATTACCAACACTTTACATTGGTGTTACGGTGTTATGCCAGGCATGTCAGTGTATTTGGCTGTGATTTTCTAGTTTATCTAGAAATAAAAGTAAAATTTTTGTTCTCCTTAAAGAAAAACTAGAAAACGCTATTTACAGCCTTAACAAAGAGTAAATAGTAGAGAAATCTGTGCGTGATTCTTATGCTAAGACAGATGCAGCTTTTTTAGTTGGTCTCAGTGAATGCATCGTTAAAAAGCTGCTGATAGTTGAGATGGTTACAATAAGCTAAAACAACTTTGATTCCAGAAAACTTTAAACCAGAAGGATATAATTAATGTTTTGGGGTTTCTTTACAAGGTGGAAATATTGCGTTTAAAAAAAAAAAAAGGAAAGAAAACAAATTCCCCATGCTCTCCACAGTTGCTGTCTGCCAAACCACACTAAGCGAATCATTAACCATAATCCCTATCCAGGGCTTTTAGTAAACTAATGACTTCCTCTTTCTCCTGTCACTTACCTCAGGAATGCTGTTTTGCATATTGGAATCTACATAACATTGCAAAAAGCAAGAATAATCCTTTAACAGCAAGTGTGAATGTTATGGTGGCTCAATGTATCTACATGTTTATCTGCATGCTTTGATCCTGGCCACCCTTGTGTTGAGTTCAGGATGGATCTTAACAATTCTTACTCAGAATGTGACCTCTTTTTGTCTGTTCTCACAGTTGTAGTAGTTTTAGGAGTTGACCTCTAGAGTAGAAAAGGAAGTAGTTATTCCAGGAAAGGAGGAAGTGCCCTGTAGTATGGGGAGGTATTTCAGTGGTTCAGAGGTAAAAGAAACAAAAATATGACCTCCCTGAAACATACGTTTTCCTAGAGAATTGTTCCATGTTTTGTTTGAATATTGAAGCAAAATCCATTAACTGATGATGAATTCATTTTAAATTGAAGATCAAGTATGTGTCTAAACCTTGCATGTAAGGAGTCTATTTTCCATCTTTGTCTTATATTGGCAAGGGATGTACTGAAACTGCCAGCTGCAGGAGCTTCACTACAAGAGTAGCCAAAGAGTAACTCACATGACTAACACTTTTATAGCAAACATATGTTTCTTTTAATTCCACTTCATTTTTCATTATCACTTGTATCAAAATGCATAAAAATCCTCTGGGTATGCTGAAAAACACAAGAAATGGATAGCTTCGTTAGGTGTTTAGTCCACACTTATTAATATGGGACCAATGCTTATAGTACTAGCAATGCTGGCATTTTAAGTTGCACTGGGAAAACAAGGTTCCAGGTTTAGAAATCATCTACCCCTGGGTTTTTTGGATGCTAATGAGAATAATAGAAACTGTGTGTATTATGTAAATAAAGCTTTGATAGGTATAGGCATAGCAAATGCTATGTAGATAAGCAGTATAGAGAGCTGCTAGGACTACTGGCTGTTCCGTCATGTTCTTAGTTCCTTAATGTAATCTTCCTTAGATGTTAGAACAGGCATTTTATAGGAAAACAAAGACTAAGGAATGATGCCTCCTGAATGTTAAACCTTTTACTGTATGTATGGCAGACTTCTACTGTCTGTATGTTTTGAAAGAGTTTTTGCTTTAGGAAATGATAAGTGTTTGAACTGCTGACAAGCAAAACTTGCCCTTGGATGTGTAAGCATGTCTCAACGCCAGCTGAGATCAGTGTATACACTGAGGGCAAAACTTCACCAGAATATCAAAAAACAAAGGTGTTTGTAATTTTTCCTTTTGCTTTTTCAGTGCCAGTGATTCAAATAACTTTTGATCTTGAAGTACTAACATCAAAGGCGCATCTTTTTATATGTCTTTTCTGAACTTGGACTGTCATTTTAAAACTTTCTGACATTTATATCAAAGAAGTCTTGTAATATTCAGCCCACTATTTAACTGCAATTTTGCTACAGGTTTAATAGAGTTCTTGAAGGTGATACAGCACTTCTAATATCTCTCAACTTGCCAGCAAATAAGGAACTAGTCTCTTTTTAAAATGTGGCAGATCACCCTTAGAGGAGCAAACTGAAACCGAGTAAAGGAAACTGGTTTTAGTGCTTCCGTTTTGATAAGCTGGGAATGAGCAATAACTGTGCGAATGAAATTGCAATTCCTTTGGGAGTAATCCATTTGCATCTAAAATTAGGGAAGTTCCTTGCCACTTGAAGCACTTGAGGAGAGTATCTCACTGTGGTAATTTTGATTCTATTATCACCAGAATTTAAAAAGAAAGCATACAAATGTTTTACAATACCATGATTTTTTTAAAAAAAAGTAGCTGAATTTCTATTTCAGTATAAAAGTATGCAGTTTATTATACAGGTTGTTACTGTCCCCAAGAAAAGGTGTTTCTGTAGTTATAGGTGTATAGATATTTTTGTTGTGAAAATGATTATTTGGAAAACAAATCTACTTTTCTTAAGATGTTCTTTATAGAAATGATTTCACCACTTAATTTATCTGGTAAAATCAAAAATAATGTATCTGTGGTAGGGGTAGGGATCTCTAAAACCAATAGAGGTGGCTATGTGTACAACCTATTTATATAAATACTTTAAGTATCTCTGTCAAAATAATAAAATATGGATTACAAGTATGTAAAAGGGAAAAATTCTGAAAAACTCTTGTCCTTAGTTGGACCAAGTAACAATGTCTGAGTAAGCTTAAGGACCTGATCCTGCTAACACACGCTTAAGAGCATTAGTTCCACTGGCTTAAATCGGTGGCCTGTTTATCTGCTTAAGTTGTGTGCAGGTAGTTGTAGGATTGGAGCTAAACAGTGACAGAGGGTATTGACCTGTGTTTTAAAAATTCATTATAGAAAATGTTCAGTAATGCACTTGGTGTTCTTCTGGTAAAGATAAGAGGTGTCTTTATGCTCATTTGGGTGGGTGGGAGCTTACACAGTGTGATTCTGTCCAGTTCTTTAACACAAGCTTAAATTTTAATAATGTTACTTTAAATATGTATGTAAAAAAGTATTATTGTTTGAAAAGCTGCTGTTTGCTGAAACTGTCATTAAGTATTTCCTGTGAAGTTGTGCCAACTAATGAAACTATTGAGTTGATTTCAATGTTAGCCATTTAAAAATTAGACATGACTATTTGTTAGCGAAACAAAAACCAGCCAGAAGCAAGCCATAGAAACAAGTAACGTGGGTTTTCTACCCGCCCTGCCACACACAAGGAAACGTGAGAATGTCTAACCCAAAATTTCCTCGCCAATGAATGGTAACACTGAAAGTAGAAACCCCGTTGGCACAGCCCACCTTCTAAATGTTCATATACTTTACTTTAAAATAGATTCTAATAAGGAAAGCTGTTTAATCTTTAATGTCTTAAAATTTATAGTAATATTTAGGTTAAAGCAGTAGAAAAATCATTATGAAATACAATATGAAGGGTTTTGTTCCATTTCTTTTTTGCTGTATGAAGGATAATTGTTCTGTCTACCGTACTTTTTGGAGTAATAACAGCTTTTTTGCACTATGTAAATACTAGTGGGGATTCTTCCATAACTAATAAAATGATTGTAGAAATTTACAGCTTTATTACAGTGATATGTTTGTTCACAACTACTTTATCCTGAGTTTATGTTTGCAAATGCTGCCCTGGCACCACAGGCGGTGGAAGAGGTCTGTTACACCGTACTTGGCCACAGGGTGGAGAAGCCATGTGGTGGCTCCTCGCCTCTGGCTGGTGGTACCCTGGGCCCCAGCTCAGGCGTCACAGCCGGCGCAGGGAGCCGAGCCCCTCCGCTCACTGAGGCTGAATGGTTCCTGGCAGAGAGGCTGAAGAGAAAAACAGAACTAGCTGAGGATTTCTCACATTATAGAGTCCGGGTCCATGTTGTCACATACCATCTCAATGATGACCAGAAAAATATTACATAGAAAAACCTACCATTCTTCAGAGACCTCGGGACTGAACTAGGTCCAGAACATTGAGTTGGAAATAACATTTACTTAAGAGCAAATGAGTAAGAATAACCACAGGCATCTCCAAAAACTAGGATTTCTTGCATGCTGCTAATGTATGAGAATTTAAGTTGACCTGCCTTTATTGTCATACTGGTGCATGAAGTCACCTTTGGAAAATAGCATGAAGTTCTCAGCATGTTGTCCCCTGTTCCCCAGTGACTCACTGGTAACTGCTCACGCTTCCGCGGCTCTAGTAACAGTGTCATTAACTGGTTTTGCAACTCCCACGTGTGAGAATATTTGTAGCAATTCAAAAAGGATACAGCTTCATCCCGTAATTTTGAATTTTCTATTTATGTGCCTGAACTTCATGTTTCAATTCTGCTATTGCAGTTGTCGTCTTGCTGAAAGTGCTTCTGTTATAAACCTTACTTTGTAGGTGCTAGTAACTTGCTGTCAAAATTACTCCTCACATCCAGGTTTTGCCTGTACCTTCTCAACCTGTTACAAATTTTGGAAAGTACAAACAAGTAGGTGGCACCGTGTGACTTGTGCTATGGAAGTTGCAAGAAAATTAATTACCCAACAGCCTTGCAAACTGAATTTTCCTCTCCATTTTGTCACCATTTTAAAAAACACTAACCAGTTTGTAGTTCCCTTGAGGAATTTCCTTGCCTCTGTTGAGAATTTTTGTAAATAACACCATAGGTGGCACTTGGTGTTTTGCATTGCTGCACACACAGCAGAAGAACCACAAGAAAAAAACTGCTCCTGCTATTGCTGCACTGGAGTTCCTACAAGCAGCACTAGCACTGCCTGCGCTCCGAGAGCGGCCTGAGCTCTTGGATACCAGGTGTATAGCGACAGGGCTGGGAGTTTATGAGCCTGCATGTCTGTAATGTGCAGAAAGACTCCAGTCAGTGAAACTGCACTATTTATGCAACAAAGATAGCTCTTTGGATTTGCTTTCAGATTTTTAGGATCACTGTGTATAAAAGTCAGATTTTTTTTTTTTAATAGACTTTGTAATGTTTTTGTTCAATACTGCTTAAAACAACCAACCAACCCACAACAAACCCTAAAGGAGATGATGCAGCTGAAGACTGTTTACCTTTTGGGGTCTTTTGTGAGTTAGTAAACAGTACAAAATGCAGGGAAACCTAAGCTGGAAGGTACTTTTTGGCAACAGCTACGTGCCCCTGGTACACTTGTAGCTGTTAAATTACAGTTTTCCACTGACGCTTGGTGAGCGCGCTCTTGCAAGGCGGATGTGTGTGGGTGTCCATCTGGATGCTATCTAAAACGCCTAGCTATCTCTCACGGTGTTGTTTTCCAAGGATATTGCTTTAATGAGTAAAGAGGAATTTAGTAATCATGTAACACTGATAACAGACTTGCTGTTGTATAAAGGGAAATGGGAGAGGAGGCACGGAGTACACTGCATTTCCTACAGTTATCTGTGTGGCAGCTCTGTTTGTGCTCGGGTTCCCCTGGAGACTGCGGAGGCTGCGGTAGCACCACGCATGCAGGCGGCAGTTCGGTCTCTATCTATAAGGAACACTAACGTGTGTCCACGCTAAAACAACTTTGTGTTTCTATAAGGCTCCATGCCTATATAGTAGGCTACTCATTCCTTGCAGAATTATAAAGCAACAGTAAGTATCATCACTCTGAACTTGTGGGGGTTCTGTACATTTTTCAAAAAAAGTTGCAGTAAAAGTTCTCCTGTTGGGTGGCATCTTTTAGGAAAAAAAACCTAACCATAAGTTATTTAGAGCATTAAACTCTTTATAATGCATTTAAAGTAAGGGAAGCATGTGTTTTCAGGGGGATTCTGCCCCTGAGAGTATTGTTTCAAACTCTTGGGGATTTTCCAGCTGCAGTTGAGAAGGTAAGTGCCCCTTCTGCCATCAACTGTCTTGAGTAGTAGGTGAGCACCGGAGAGGTGAGGATGCTTGGCAAAAAAAGCTGTGGGTAGCAAGAACTGGAAGAAGCTCTTGCAAAACCTTCCTTATGGAAGAGTGTTGATTGTAGAGGAAGAGAGTAAATGAACAAAAATAAAGCAATCACAAATGCCCCAATGTCATGCCTTCCTTTCTGAGTTACTACAGCCAAGTTAAAGGCAATCATCTAAGGATGGAAGCGGGAGATGCTGAGGGTACATCCTTCAGTGTTTCCTTGGATCTCTGCACAGCTGAGGAGGCACTGGGAGAAGTGCAACTGTGTTGCAGGATTTATTCTTTTCAAATACATGCTAGTGGATTGCCCTACAAAAGTACAGCTTGAAGCTGAATTGCAGGAAAGGATGTTCCCTGCTGTTACCGTGTGGGTACCAAGCCCTGCGATACCACTAAAGCATGACTGCTTCCAACTTCCTTTCCCGCTGACTCTAGTTTTGTGGTGCTGTTGCTGAAGCTTGATTCATGTGGTGGGCAATTCTGCAGAGATGAAGCTTTAGGCTACTTTAGGCTGAAATCTGTCTTTGTATCCCTCCTGCTGCGGGGCTGCGCTCAAAGCCCCAGCCAGGCACTAGATGCTTAATCTGCTGTTGCTTTCAGCGCTTTGTGGGGCAACAGACATCAGATGATGCTGGGTTTTGCTCGTGGCCACTCAGCCTCCTTGCAAGCAGTGCTGAGGCAGGCCAGCAAGTGCTACTGAATGTATCTTCGGGCTCTTAGGAAGCAGATCTCCTTTCAGAAAGCAGTAGTTAGGGCACTATGTTTTCTGATGGCTTGCTGCAGCTCTGACTAGCTCTGATGTGTTTGATACGTCCTTGTCAAGCCTGCAGAGGCTGGCATCATCCCCCTCACAGAAGGGATGGCTGTGGCACAGGTCCCCTACGCTGTGCTCTCCCCTGGTGTTCAGCTCTCAGCTCCTCGTAAGAGCTGTCTGGGGCACGTGCCTGGGGCACGTGGGGTTTATCTTTGATGACTGCTTTCGCTCAAGAGCTGCAAGGACTGGCTTTGTGCTGGCTGTTGAGCAAGCTTTGGGCTCTGAATTTCACAGGAGTCTCCAGCTCGTTGCTCTGTCCCGGTGCTATGGGGCTGTCCTCGTGGAAAAGGCAAAGCCCAGCAGCGTTTGAAGGAGGAGGTGGTGGTGTTGCCAGGCAAAGAGGAAGTGAAAAGGAAGGGCATGAAGCACATCCAGCTAAGCCCTGTTGTACGCTGTGCTGGGTCTTTCCACTCGCCCGCTCAGCTGCAAGGATGCGTCCTATGCCCAGGCGGAGCAGCACTTTTGCTGTCTTACCCCAGTGTGGTTCTGCTGTCTTGTAGCTGCAGTTTTGCGCAAAGTAACGTTGCTGTGAATAGTTAAACTAGGCCGAGCAAAACACAGCGTGGGGCCTGAGAAGGAAAATTGCAACTTGTCTGTAAGTCACCCTAGGACATGTTTTCTAGGATTAGCGCTGTTGGATCCTTCAGAGCTAGAACAGGAGAAAAGCAGTGATAGTCTAATCACTGACTTTTGTATCCAAGGACATGGCAGCAGCTGTGCTTCTGTCCTCCTCAAACCCATTAGCTCTTAGCTCTATGTCTTCAGCCCCTGCAAACCCTCTCTGACTCTCCTTAAAAGTAGGAGGTGGGCTGCAGTTGCCAAATATGCCTGGTTTTAACTCATTCAGAACAAGGAAAAGGTATCCATAGGAGATGAAACAGTGAGAGTGATTCAATATGTGGGAAAATGGAGATAAAACAGTGAGAGTGATTCAATATGTGGGAAAATAAATTTCTCTCAATTGAAATGAAACAGTGACTGTGCAGGACTTTCACTAGTGCAAATAAGCACGCTCCAGGGCTTCCCAAAGGTACCTGCCCACCTGCTGGTTACAGGGTTTTCCTGCCATTCACTTTGCTGATTTCTGCCAGCGTCAGCCAGGCATGTCAATGAGGAAGGCAGGCGGATCAGCTCAGTGCACCTTAGCATGAATTAACTCTGCTGTTGCTATTTATACAGGAAAAAAACCACCCCCGTTTACTCTGTGTTCTAACAGAAACGCGGAGCTCTGTCATGCTGGTTGCAAGAAGCACATAACAGCTTCCTCCGGGCTCCTGCAAGAGTGCAACTGCGTTTCGGGTGTGCTCTGTGGGTGGGCGACAGCTTCGCTCCGTGCGGTGCCCACACGCACTCCCGGGGCGAGACTGCTGAGCTGGCTGCTCTCTTCTAAATTGGTCCCCAGTTCACCTTGAGCTCTCCTGTCACCAGCGAGCACCACATGCACGCGTTCCGGCATCTGCCATCCCTGGCCCCCGCGCTGCAAGGGGAGGGTGGTGCAGCGGCGTTAACTGCCTGCTAGAGCTGTGATCCCACAGCCCCAAATCTGAAATGGTGTCACTTCCCAAGGGTGCCTGGGGGCTCCTGGGGCTCCAGGCTAGCACTGTTCCTTCCTGCTGCAAAGGCTCCCTGCGGTGATGCTGGAGATGTGGCTGCTGCTAGCTCGCCTCCTTCTCTGCAGCTCTTAGAGGTGGCTGTAGCTGGTTAACTGCTTGCTCCCGCTCCTATGTAATGGTCCTGTCCCATCAATGTGGTTACACCTGCTAAAGCTCCCGTCCCCTGTGACAATACGTGACTGGGGGCTGCTCACATCAGTTTTTCACGCAGCATGTTTGAGGCCGAGAGACTGTTTGGGGCTGTAAACAGGGTGTGATGAAGGGTTTGGGTGTGATGGGGCTGGTAATGGAGTAACTGAGGGAGGTTTCAGTTCATAACTGTGCACCAGAAGGGCATTCCCACGTAACCTGAGAAAATACGCATGGCGCAGACCTTCGGCAACATGCACCATTGCATGTCAGCAGCCACGCAAGGGGCAAAATGCCCTTTTCCTGTGTCTTCCCTGGGCCGTGCAGGGCAGCGGCGGGTGGGTGGGCAGCAAGCTGGGGCAGGTCCCCAGGCCCTGAGCACTGCAGGCAAGAGGGAACTCGAGCCGTAATCAAGAAACACAGACTCCTTTTAGAGGAGTTGCATACAAGACTGTAGGCTCAGTTTCGCCAGTGCTTAAAGGAGCTTTGTTCTCTGTGCTGGTTAGAGGCTGATTTCCCAGTATCTTAAACAGAAATCTTGTTTTTAGCCTTGAGAAAAAAGCTTTTTCATTTACAAAGGCACAGCATTTTTCTTTTTCCCTCCTCCCCCTCCCCGCAATGGCTATTATTCCTTGGACAATGCTGCTCTTTGCTCGGTTCTGCTCTCAAGCTTGATTTCTTGATCATCGCTGCTGAAAACAGAGCTTGTCACAATTGCATTTTTCTCTGGAATTTGCTGTAAAACACCAGCTATTCTTCACCACCCACACCATAATCGCACTCACTGGTGCCTGTGAGCCGAGAAGTGCCGGTTAATGTACCGGCCTCCCTTGCCTCTATGGGGAAGCCCACCCAGCACCTGGGGAGGGTGACGACGCTTTGGCCATGGGGCAGCAGGTGCTGCTGCCAAGCAGGGCTCGAGAAACAGCTCCTGGGTGATTAGTGAAGGACAGGCTGTTGCATTATTGTATCTTTTTATTGAAAATGTCCCCTTTCACCACAGGGGTTTAAAGCCAGTCCTTTTACCCCTTTTTACCTCCAGGCTGTTAGCTGCAGTAGGACACCATGGGGATTGCATCTCCTGCAGGGCCAGCAGGGCCCCCGCCTGCCACTTTTCTCTCTCACACAGGCAAGGAAGGCTCAAATTGCTGCCTGGGGAAATGGGTTTAAAACCTCCTGGAGCACCTGGTGAGAGGGCTCAGATGAGGACCAGCACGGGCCAGAGGCAGCCCACGGCCATGAACCTGAGCCAAGGCATGGGGGAGCATCCTGGTCACCAAGCTACCCTTTCCTGGTGCCATCATCTATGTCGAGGGGCTGCTTTGAGGCAGGAAGACCCTCGCTGTGTGCTTGGAAGAGGTGGGAAGGATGGTAAGGCTGATCTCGCAGGAAGAGGGAATTTGGTTTGTCTGGTTGCATGTTTTTCATGACAGTAAAGAGAAATCTGGGAGGTCCTCCAAGAGAGGAACCTGGGGCATCAGCATCTCCCTGATCACTGGTCCTCGCTGTCCCCTCTATGGTGAGCACAGCCGCACCCCGCTCCAGTCCCTCCTCCTCACCAGTGAGGGCACCATGGCCTGTCCATCCTGGCAGTTTCTTCCAGCCACGTTGATGTCGTGTGCTATCGCGGCATCAAAACAAAAGAGTTAAGAAAGGAAAATGTTCATGCTGAGAGAGTTTCTGTGCTTTATGTACAATCAATAGTGTTGCTAATCGCTTCTGAACATTTTCTATCCTTTTGTGCTCAAAGCCATCATCAAAGCTTCATGAGAAATTAGTCACTCTTTGTAACTTGCGACTCGTCCAGGTTTTGCCTTTGGGTTTCATTTCGTGAGCAGTCTGAGCCAGCCTCCCAAAAAGGGTTGATTCAAAAGCAGCCGCTTCCTCTTTGGACCATGTTTCACTAGCAGAGTCTGGACCAGGGGTTTTCCCTACTTTATTGTAGTTAACTATTGCATTTTTTAGGATTAATACCACCTTTCATACAAGAAAAAAAAAATGCAATGGCTGTGTTGAGCTCTCTCTGCCTCTCAAGCTCTCTGCCCATGATTTCCTCCTGTCACAGGCAGGGCAGTGGGCAGCACGGCCTCTCCTCATCCACCAGCAGCTCATTTACAGCAGTAAACGCGAGGAGAGAATGAGGCCAGTGAGCACAAGGAAGGTGAGCTCAATATCGAAAAGCTAGCGAGAAAAAAGACCTCAGCTAACAGAGGGAACCGAGGCCGCTGTGCCCGTTTTCCCGTTCTGGCCTGACCCCCGTGGTGCTGCCTGGGCCGTCGAAACCCCACACGAGCCGGGGTAACCCGTGCCGAGGGCCCAGATATTTTCAGTGAGTAAAATAAACCCGGCTCGCCTCTTTCGCTGCCTGAGGTACATGCAGCGGCGGAGACGGGCTTTCCCCACCGGGGCTGGTGGCTGGAGCTGCGCTGCAGGGAGGCCGCCGGGACAAGCCTGTTCTTCCCTCGGTGCCGGCGGGCACCCGGGGGCACCGCAGCCCCGTCTCCGCCTGAAGCCCAGCCCTCGCCTCTGCCCGTGCCGCCGGCGAAGGACGAAGGGCCGGGCCGGGCCCTGCCGCAGAAAGGGGCTTTTGAGGGAGTTTCGGCACCCCCGGCGGGTCCCGCCCGCCCCCGCGCCCCTTCTTTCTCTCCCCCCCCCCCGCCCCGCTCCCCGCGCGCTGAGGGCGCGTGAGCCGGCGGCGGGCGGCGATTGGCTGCGAGGCGCACCCCGGGGGCCGCCGGGCCGCGGCCGCCCGCCGAGCGCCATTCACGGCGCTGCCCGCCTGCACGCGCCCAGCCTCATTCACAAAAACTTCATTCATAAAAGCGGCGGCGGCGGCGGCCGCGGCCGGGGCTGCGGCGGGGCCCGGCGCGGCGGGGGCGGCTCGGGCGCTGCGGAGCTGCTGCCCCGCGGCTCTGCGGGAAACAGCGCCCGAGGCGCAGGAATATTCCGTTGTGTCTGGATTATGGTGCTGAAGGACTTTCCGGCAAGAATTAGCGAGACTGCCGCCAGAGCTGCCGGCGCTGTGCGGTGCTTTTCTTAAAATCCCGGGCTCGTGCCTGAGCGCGGGGCAGGAGCGTTGCAGCGCGGGGATGCTCTACTCCTTCGGGGCAGCCGACGATGGAAATGCAGGGAGCTGGGCGCCTTACGGGGTTCACGCCGGTCTGAAAACGTGTTTCAGCGTGTAGCTCTCTTGCTCTGCTTTGTGTGGAACGTGCTTGAGCTTTCGCTGCAGCCAGGACGCCGCGGTTAACGATGCTACAACTGTGAGTCCTCAGAGCTAGGGGCGATTTAGTGCCTGGCTTGAGGCAGGAACGAAGGCAGGTTTGGATAGCGGCTCTTCAGCTTAAGCTGCTCTACCACCGGTGAGCGTTCCTGTATGCTGCTTTTATTACTGCTTACAAAATACCGGATGTCCATGCCGTTTTAAGCCTCGTCCATTGAGGAAGATAAACCACTCGAGAGGGAGTCAGCAAAAATATCCAATAGGTTTCTGTTTTTAAAATTGTTTGACTTGCTTGATTTCCATATAATTTATCTACAAGAGCCAATTTATGCAAGAGTATCCAGTTACAGAACTGCCAAGGCTATGAGAGAACGCAGCCAGCAGAGCCTCGGTGGACACGTCCTGTATGTAGGGTTATTCAGACATCCAGGAATGCTGCACAGGGCTAAGTACAGCCGATTCAGGAATGATTCGATAACATCCCTAGATGAAGGTACGCAAAATACGTCTTTAAACATCAAAGGTTCTTCCTCCTCTTCCCATTCTTCAACACCTAATTTACTGACGGAAGATGTCTCCTTGGGGCCACAGGACACCTGTACCACCCTGTGCACGCTGATCCCCCGGATGGCTAACATCAAACTTGCCAACCCCTCAAATCTGCCGGGGCTGAAAAGCTTCTGCCTGGGAATGAAAGAGGTGCCAAGAATTAAACTCACGGAGTGCGTTACTATCCCGAGCAGCCCAACCTCGCCTGAGATCAGCTGCCTCTCGGCCTCTTATCCACAGCCCGACCTGGACAAGCTGGCCCTAACCCCAAAGCCGGCGGGTGACTGCGCCGTGCAGGGAGCTGAGGAGGCCGCTCCCGCGGGCAGGCAGGACAGGAGCCTCGCGCAGAGTGATGAAAACGTGGGGGAGCAGGGAACGACCTACAGCGTGCGGGTGAGTACTTCTTACAGGGTTTCCATTCTCTGACAAAGCCTCCGTGCAGGTGGCTGCAGGGTCATCTCTGTGTTCCCACTTCTGGAGCTAGTGCCCCAAACCACTGACTTCTCCCGTATATTTCCTGTCTCCTGATGTACCTAGGGCTGTGGTGTCGAACTGAGGGAGTTAAAAGGATCACAGCTGCTCCCAGAGGTAACACAACATCCATTTCCAAAAGGCTATCTTTAGACTCTCTGAGGAGTGCAGCTGAGCTGCAATTCAAACAGGGGTTGCTCTGGCCTGAAATGCACGTGGGAGGGAGAAGGAGGCCCACGAAGAGGCCTTCCCATCCCTCGCAGAGCAGCTCCCAGGCACTGGGTGCATGCTGGCCCACGCTGCTGACATGTTTGTCACGGAGGGCGTGGGAGAGCTGCTGGGACTGCTGCTGCTGCCCAGAGCATGTCTCTCCTGTGCCTCCTGCCCTGGGAGGTGAGCAGGCAGGATGCAAAAGCCGCCATTCTCCTTTGATGCTATAGGGCTGTGTCTGATTTTCTTGGTAATGATGGTGTACAGAAAGCCCTGCCTATTTCTTCAGAAGACACCCCGAAATAGTCTTTCTGGGTATTTTCATGTTGTGGACTGCAGTTGGTGGGTATCATCTTCCAATTAGCAGGCAGTGGCTAAGAGGAGACCATGCCTCCTGGGCTTGGTGCTTTTGCTCCTTCCACCCCTGCCACACCTGGGAGCTTTCTAATTTTCTTTTCCTCTCTGGACTTTATATTTCTGTGGCCAGACCTCACCATTTGCTAGCTGTTGCTTCCTTCTCTACGCTCTGAACCTCTGGCCCTGCACATTTTAGTGCTTACGCTTCATCTGTCAAAAGTATTCCTGGGCAAAAACTGCCTGCTGCTTGCATGGTGGGAGCCAGTGCCGACCATGGGGAAATGGCAGAGAAAGCGGTCTAAACCTGCTTCAGAAACACTCGTGTCATGGCTGGGCTGGCCAAGGGCTCCTGTAGCTCTTGCAGACCTCATGCCTGTCCCTGACGTGCAAGGGGGACCGCAGGAGCAAGCTGTACAAGGGGTTATTAACCAGCATCTATTCCTCCCGGTGGGCTGCAGGCAGGGTGCTGAGAGTGTGTGTGTGTGTGTGTGTAAGCTCTCAGTTTGGTGTACAGAAGGTATCAAAATGTGCCACAAGGAGTAAAAAAGCCATAAGCCATGCAAAATTTGTGTACCCTGTGTGATGTTTCGCAAGGGGAAATAGCCATGTTCACCTTTCTCCAAGCAGGAATGAGACGCCTGCCTGGTGTCCAGCAGCGGTGGCACAGCTGGTTTGATGGGATGTTGGCTGAAAGGTGACAGTGTCCCAGCACGGCACCAGCTGCTGTGAGCAAAGCCGCAGGAGGCCCTGGGACATTCACCCGAGGTGCAGCAGGTGGAGGGAGGGGATGCGCTATTTCATTGCGCTGATATGTGTCCTTTTACGTTTACTTTTTGTTACATTCTAGTACTAATGTGAGCAGTTAAGGTTTTGACACCAGCAAGCTGCTAAAAATAGATGAATGAGCAGTGACAGTGCAAGGGCCACTGCAGCTCCAGGTGCTACGCGTTCAGCCAGCCCGCAGAAAGGCCTGCGCTGATGGATGGTGTCGCGATGCCCAGCGCCCGCTACGCCGGATCTGCCTCGTGCTGCCGTTTGAGCAGCACCTGATACAGCAGAGCTCGTGATTAAGGCTTTGAGGTACCTATAGAGATTCAAATACTGAAATGCTAATGCCAGAGGCACACTTAAAGAATTCAGTTTCTGGCACAGGGAGGAGACAATGAAGCACGGGGGGAATTTCCCAGGTTTCTGTTGTGGCCCAGGGCCGAGAGCTGTCAGCCGCCAGGGAGCACATGAGCAAGAAAGGCAAAAGAAAGAGCAAAAAAAGAGAAAGCCTTCATGGTAAGGTCATGTGAAGCAGGGAAGGGCTCGTCCCCTCCTGCTGCTCCCCAGGTTGTATTTCCAGTATGGTTTTCTGCTCGCCTTTCTGCAAGTCAGGCCATTTCATGGGGAATCTCTCTGAAGGGGGGTTGCTGGCGGGAGCCTCCCAACGCAATGGGGAAATGTTGTTTCCCTGCATCTTTCCTGCATCATACCACTAATGTTGCTCCCACGGCTGTGGGTCTGCAGGAGCCAGCCGCAGGAGAGCTGCAAGAGCATTGCTGATGTGCGCCAAAATGTGTCCTGGCCAAACTCTTGGTGGTTTTTTCAACCAGACCCTTTAATAACAAGCAGGTCAGTAAATAAGCAGCCTGGGGGTTTTAGGGCCTCAGCATCAGAGCATGGGCAAGGAGCTCATTTCCCCAGGGACCACGAGGCTTCTCCGAGAGCTGGCGATGACGCCTCAGATGGTGTGGGAAGCAGCCAGGGGTGCAGGGCTGCAGTGCGGAGGTAGTGTGGGAATGGTCTCGCCTGGAGGCAAAGTGGGACCGGGAGGCTGAGGGGCCGGACAGCTGTGGGAGCTGGTCCCGATCCTTACCCAACCCTCCCAATCCTTACCCCCTTGCCCTGGCCCTCGCCCTCCCTCCTGTGACATTTGGAGACACCCGCTGTCCCCACGCAGCTTCTGGTGCCCTGTTAGGGTATGGGATCACTGAGATCTCCCCAGAGACCATTTGAGGAGGAAAGTCAGGTCTACGCTACAGGGACTGCTGCTGCCGGAGATCTTTGGCCTTAAAAGCTTAATTGGAGTCCGAAGGGGATTTGGTACTTACGTGGAGAGGATCTGCAGTTATTTTAGAAAGGCAATAATATGGTGAAGTAATGAAATGCCTTAGGGCAGAAGCTGTCCCCCACAGACTGGAGTGAGGCAGAAATTGTCTTTCTGGGGTTGGTTTAGGAAGAGGTGATGCCAGGACTCATCACGTCTCCCTGGGAGGCAGCTGTGGCTGAGCGTGGCTGGTGGTGAAAGGGCCATGTGTCACCTGGGCTCCGGCAAGGAAGCTGAGACCTGTAATAGCACCTCTTCCCCGAGATGCTCGTGCGAATAACAAAGAGCCCAAATATTCATATTTTAATAGGCGTCCAGACGGCTCTAATTCCTACACTGTTACCTTTCAAAACATACTTTGTACGCAATTTGCTGCAGGATTTACAAGACGGATATTTACCTTGTCCTTGTTCACGTTCTACCAGTTACATGCCTTCCCACAACGCCACCCACCTGGAGCTGAGCTTGTCTCTATACGGTGCCCCTAGCAGCCGCGGCACTCGTGTCTCCTGCTGCTGCTCCTTATGGCTGTGACGAGCCCAAGGAATATTCTAAGAGGCACTTGCTGTCCTTGCTCTTGCTTGTCAGGGAGTGCCAGCGACGTGGCTGCTCCTGAGCAGGAGGATGAGACCCGGCTCTCAGCACTATCCCACACCAGTGGCCCCTCTGAGACCAGTGAGAACCAGCAGGATGGTGTTACTGGACCTAACATGGAGTAAGGCTCTGTGGCTGAGCTTAAATCAATAATGCACGAGTCTTTGAGAGATGATGTTCAGATTAGCAAATAAATGTGCTATTTAACTAAAAATGGAAGGGAAATGCTATTGCCAGGTATTTTAAAGTATAATAATATTATAGTGAAATAATATCGTACAGGTTATTTGTAGCATCCTCTGTCATAAAGGATGGATATATTGGAGTTTTACCAATATATACGTTGATCCTCTGCTAGCAGTTTGGCATATATAGATATATTTAATCAGTTGCTAGTCTCTAGAGTAAAAGGAGCTTGACTACTGCTAATGCAGGAGTTCAGAATGATGTGAAGTATGCCCTGAAAGTGTGCATGTGGGCACCTGTCCCCTGCACAGTCCTGCTTTTGTCCGTGGAGGGTGCGACAGGTCAGCCTGGGGAACCTGCTTCCTGTCTCTGTGGGGGAGGACGGTTCAGGGCAGCCCCGTGCCATTCCCCAGAAGCCGCCAGCACCTCTCCCGTGCTCAGGGCAGGGAAGTAATTGAGGTGTTTCAGCTGCAGCCATTTCCCTGCTGTGCGGCACCCTGACACCGCACCTGGAGAGCTGCTCTGGCCTCGACACCCTGCGTCGCCTGTTGTAAATAAATAACTACAGGCGTAGGTGCAGCCAGGGCTCTTGCAGGAAGGAGATGGGCTCTGGTGATTCATGGCTTCAGAGCCACAGCTGTGAATCGTGAGCCGGGGCCTCGGGGCTGTAGGGTGCTGGGGTGGCCCTTGCTCTGCCGGGCTCGGGGGAATGGGGTATGTGGCAGCCCCGCAGCACCCACCGGTGCACGCCTCATCCCGTGGGGCTGCGCCTCTCCACAACCGGCACCACCTCCAAGGCCCACACTCTTCTCTGGGTAATTGCTTCTTAACAGAAACCCACATGTTTTTAGACCATTTGCTTTGTCACAGCCAGGAGCAGGGGGACAGGGCAGTTTTGAACCAATTCTGTTGGAGCCCTGGCCTCACTACAGTGCTGCAGAAAGTGGCTTTTCAGCACAAAACTGAAAAGAAAAGGAAAATGTGTGTGTGTGGCTGTATATTTACAAACTTTTCCCTGGGTTTTTCTCAAAATTTATTTAAAAATTGAAAACGCATGAATGAAAGGGTCAAACTCTCCCAGGAAAATTTTAATTTAGCAACAGCCGTTCTTCATCACAAAAAGGCACAGCTTGCTGCCCCTTAGGGAAGAGGCCGTGCTGTGTGGGTAGGAGGAGCGGGACAGACCAAGGGCTTTCCTGTCTGTCTGCACCACTGCTGCTACCGGGAGGAAGATGAGAGCAGGGCAAGCCCATGAGGCGAGGTCCTCTGGCACTTGCCATCCCTAGAAAATAGCAGTGCAGGGGCTTAGGCTAGCACTGAAAAACCACTAGTGGTTTTTTTCGTGTGCTTAATGGTCTTTAACGGGCTTTTTTCTTCCATGAAGGTGTCCAGTCTGTTTTCCAGCCCGTTCTGCCTGGGTTTTGTGCTCTCTCACAGGTGCCGCAGGGGCACCCATGCCTGTGGTGGAGCATGGCTGCTGCCATGGGCTGCCTTTGCCTCTCCGCTCCCCTCGGGAGGGATGGGAGAGCAGGCTCTGCCGGCTTTGCTTTTGGCTCTGGAAGGGGTTGGTGTTTGCTGGAGGAAGCCGGCACGGGCTGAGGAACGAGCCAGTTGAATCTCCTGCAGGGTGCAAACCCAGGCCAAAGCTCTTCATTAGCAGCCTGACTGGTGGCTGCTAATGGTGTTCCACAGCACTGACCCCAGCCCAGTAAAATGCTGCTGTGTGTTGCAGGATGAGCAGCTGAGCTGACCGGCTGGTCGGCAGCGTAGTGCAGCCGGTGAGCTGACAGGAACACGGTGCCGCTGCCAGGGTAGCTGCCGCAGTCTCTGCTTTCCAGTGGACAAGTGGCTTTTCAGCCCCGAAGCCACCACAGGCAGCATCTAAGGAAAGGCTGAGAAAACTTCCCCACCAAAACTCCAGTGGTCTGTGCATTGCTCCTTCCCTGCATCCCTGGCCGGCTCCCGGCATTGTCTGTGGAGGGAGGCCAGCACTTCACCTTCCTGCCAGGGCAAAAGCGGGGGGATCTCAAATCAGGTGTTGCAACACGTGAGAGCGTGTCCCCGAGCCCGGCAGCCAGCCACAGGGAGGGCAGCACCGCAGCTGTTACAGGCAAAAGTCATTTTTCCTCGGTGTAAAAGGCAGAGACCTGTCTCCTTATAACTCCAGTGCCATCATCCTGCCACGTGCTGGTGGCTGCTGCCCAGTCTCCCTCCTGCCAGATCCATCAAAGCTAGAGGTGAGTTATTCAAGCAAACCAAAGCGAAACTCACCTGCTGCTCTGCAGCCGCCCGCCCCGCATGGCAGAGAGCTGCGGCCCCCCTGGGGCAGCACCCACCCTGGGCAGCCCTTGCCCACAAGGAAGGAGGGTGGTGGGAAGCTCAGAAATGGTTTTTCCCCCACTTCAAAAGCGCCTTGTTAAAGCAGTGCTGGGAAAAGAAATGCTTGCATGGGAGTCAGCTCCCCGCTGTGCTCAAGCGCACTGCTGCTTGTGGCGGGTTTCTGCCCAGGCGGCTGTATTATGTTTTTAGGGAATTTGAACCTAGTCTCACATATGTTTGGACAGAGGCTGTTTGGCGGCAGCATGTTACCTGACTGCCTCTGTGAGTAAATCCTCTCGCCTGGATTCTTTGTTAGTTGGCTGCGGGGTCTGTAGGAGCTGCTCTTGGCATTACGCATGAATTAATGCCTGTTAACTAACAGGTAAAATTGCAAGGATGCAGCTGTATTGTTTAATTAGGAGCTCCGTGCGCTGCTCCCTGTATCGTTCCTGCGGGTGAATCACTGGCTGTCATTCAAGCTGGAGCTGGAGCCACTAACTGCATTATGGCAGGGAACGAAATGAGACGTGGGTGTGTATTAGAGGGCGCCTGAAAAGCTTATTCAAATGGGCCCTGCCTAGTGCCCTCACATCTCCTCCCACACAGTCCCTCATCCTGTTTGCAGTCACCCTCCATCATCTCTTGTAAATAGATGTAAAAAGATGTGTGCATCTTCAGTCACTAGCCTTCTCTTCCCCCCACCTCCCTGCCATCCCCGTGGCGCGGGGAAACAGCAGCCAGCCCCACATCACCCTCCAGATTCAAACACTGAGAGATGGAGCAGCCCCCGGTGCTGATGCTCTCGCTGGCCTGTTGCAGGGAGATGGGGGGACAGTTTTGCGCATGTCACCATTAGGGGCCAGTGAATCTCTCCTTTCTGCTCCGCTCTGCTCCTGCTCACCCTGGCAGGAGCTCTCCATCCTGCTGCCTACAGATCAGTGGGTTCAGCCTCTGCTTTCACTGGCGATGTCAAGTCTTTAGCGCTTGGCTTGTTTCAGTGTTGGCATTTTATTTTTCTATAGGTAGCTGAATTCTGCAGTTATATCTGTGCTTGTTGCCCTGGGCTGGTTATAGTGCCCTTGTGCCTGCGTCCAGCTTCCCCCAGCTTCCTCTGGCAGCTCAGTGAAGCTCGGCGTGCTTCTCTTTGTGGGGCTTCGGAAGATGAACCCCCTTCCTGGGACACCACCTTTGAACCCTCGATATAAAAACACCCGGTGGATAGCTTGGGCTGGGGCAAGGGCCGTGCTCGGCTGCGGCTGCGGCTGCCTCTCCCGGGGTGCTGCAGGAGGGCACCTTTGGCTGCTGCCCTGCCGATGCTTTAGCTTAACCCTCCCTGCAGCAGGGAAGTGGGAGTTGGCCTCGGCCCTGCATCCCCAGAGGAGCCCATTAGCTTTTTGTGGGAGCTGCTGTTTGGGGTATACAGGATGGGGAGTAGGGGCACCACCTGAACTGGAGTCCAGGCGCAGAAGAAGTCTCCGAGACAGGTGATGCCCTTGTCTCCTGCCTTCTCCTTTCTCTCGTACACCAGTCATGCTGCTCGTCAGACTCAGCTATGGAGGGGTTAATCTTTTCCTTGTTTATTTGTTAATTACTTTTTCTTCCTCGGAGAGTGTCTTTTGTTTTCTTGAATAGGCTTCTGGTATCCCATTGTCCTTTATGTGCCCCATGGCTTCTCCCCAGCTCTGTGACCCCAACTTCCTCTGCCCCAGTCCCGTGGGGTCTCCCTGCCCAGGGCTCTGCTGGTTCTCTGTACCCTCCTACTGAGATGTGAGGGCTCAGCCATTACTAACTGCTGGTTTAGATAACCAACGGCAGCTAAAATAAATGAGGGATGCAATGAGGTGCCATGTTAATGCACTTCCCTACTCAGGCTTTTAAAGAAAAAAAAAAAAGATCTTTTGTGAATCATTGATAAGTTCAGCTTCACTCAGGGTCACTTATGCAAAAACCTAATATTGATTTTTCATCTTTGCTTAGAGTAGCTTCCCACGCATCTGTTCAGGATGCAGTGGGGACTCACTTATCAGCATATGACTCACCTACTCCTCTAAGTCTTTCTTTTTTCAAGGATAGAGGAGCCAACCAGTTCACAGGATGCTTGACCTTATGCTGTAGGATCAGAGGTCTCTGCTGTGCTACAAGCTGAGGCTCTAGACATATTTTCCACATTTGCTTTGTTCCCGTTAAGAAGGAATATCTTTAACAAGTAAGATAGCTCTCAGAGTCCTTTACAAAGTCATTAAATGTTCATTAGGGAAGCAGTTCTGCTAACCCTTCAGATTCTTATTGATGTCCTTCCAGGGCTCTGACCTAATTCTGGAGTTCTCCCAAGGGTTACATTGCTATCTGGAAAGAAACCAAAATAGGGATAATACAATTGTTGAGGAATCCCTGCTTGACTGCACACATACGTTCTCTTTTTAACACACACATTCATTTCTGAAAGTCTCCAAAGCTGAATCAGATACCTAAATCCAACCCCGTCTGAATGGCCGAGCAGAAAAATTGATTCACAAGCAAAGTGAAGCAGAGGAGGTAAATACAGTACATTTCTCTGGACAGAGAATGCTTCCTCCGTCCATTCAGAACAAGAGGACAGAGCATGCACGTCCCTGCCTGGGATTTCCAGGCTGCCTGCTGTATCCCAGAAGCTTTGCCTTTCTGCAGGAGAGGTCTGCGCAGGCAGGCTGTCACTGCGGCCCACGGGCACTGCATGAGCACTGCAGGATGCTCCCGAAAGCCTTTTTCCCTCCAGGAGAATTCATTGTGGAAGAGGGGATGCAAACTGAGAGACTCAGACCTATGCCAACCTTGTGAAATGGAGATGTCAGAGTCCTTCAACAGCAGAGAGATGGATATCAACGGACATGCTGAAAGAATTAGTAAGATATGTTTTGGGAGAGGTAAACTCAGTGGATAGACTTAGCCTAGCACACTTCATTGAGATGAAAAAGTTCCATAGGTTTGTACGTAACATCAAAGGAGTCTATGGGCTGACACGCCATCGCATTCTTGATGCTTCTGAAAAGTAGTCCTATGCAAATCCCAAATGAGTATAGAAAAAGCCCCCAGCTCTGCCCCATACAATAGAAGCGTGGGAGTCAGCCTCTAATTTAAAGCAGGTCAGTTCATAGTGCAGGCTTTTAAGAGCTGTTGCTATGAGCTGGAATTGCAACTCTACCTCCTTCATCTTCTGCAGAGGTTATTTGTCATCAGACGTGCAGCAGCATGGAGCCAGTGGTTTTCCTCATGCCTAGTAATGCCCCCCGCTCCTCTGAAGGGACGTTCAGCTCTTCTGCACGAAGGTTCTGCGTGCATCAGTCCCGTGGGGCTTCCGGAGCCCCTGTGCTCCCAGGGAATTTCCCTCCAACGTTCATGTGTTCCTCCCAGCTCAGTGCCGCAGGCTAATCAGTGAGAATAAGCAGAATCGGAAAAAAGGAATGATTGAATTTTGTGTCCCCAGAGTGCTTTACCTTTTTTTTGTGCTATGTTGTTGAAGCCACTGGTATCTTTATTGCTCTTCTCTACACTTTTCAGTAAAACAAGATCTATTTAGGAAGCAGCTTTAGGATGGCTGATTTGATTTTCCGTTTAGACTGTGGTGCTGCATATACTTAGTGGACGGAAATCACATTTGCTTCCTTCTGTGATCCTCCTCTTACCTGTGTGCTAGATATTAACAAAGTCCTCCTTTCCCTCTGTCTCTCTGTTTTCCCTATAGTACATGGGCTGTATTGAAGTGCTGCAGTCAATGAGGTCCCTGGACTTTGGCACGCGAACGCAAGTCACCAGGTAGGCGGTATCAAACTGAAGTTCAGCCCAAGAATTAAAAGCCTGAGCGCTAATTTCTGTATAAAGCCAAGGGTGCGTGCCAAGCTCTGAGACAATTTTGAATAGGAGTTTGCATGGGTTTTTTTTGTTTTTCCCAAGCGGTGATTTGAATTATTTGGTCATTACAATAGGCTGTTTGCACTGGAAAATGAATTGTTTCAGCCACAGACCCAATTTCTCTCCCAGTGCTCGTTCTGGATGCAGAGAGCCTCCCCCTGCAGTCGCGGCAGGGTACAGAGATGCCCAGCTAGCTGGGTGCGGGCAGCAGGCAGGGCACGCAGGCGGGCTCGGCGCTGCCTGCACAGCTCGGCGCTGCCTGCGCCGCTCACCCAAGACACGGGGTAAATCTGCTGGTGCTGCTGCGGCTGCGGGCGGCCGAAGTGGCGAGCCGGGATGCTCGCAGGCGCCTCTGCCACGCTGCTCCGCACCTGACGCAGAACGTGCCGTCGGTCCCTCCATCTAGCAAGGCCATCTAATGCACTTTTATCGGACGGGTGGCATCGCTTGGCCCCATCTGCGCCGAGGCCAGGCTCAGCTGGAAGCGGAGTCACAAGGAAAACGTGCTGACATACAGCCATTTCCAACTGTACTGCAGGCCTAAGCTTCCAGGCTGCAAATCAGAAAAAGATGGATGTTTCACTCTCAGATACAACGGAATGTGGTTTAAACGTGAAATATTTTCTGGTCTTTCAAAAAGCTTGCAACGTCTGTTGCAGGTTGCTGGGTGTAGATTATTAACATATGCACCTGTGGGGTTGTTGAAATGTCCTGTCGGGAACCGAAAAGCCCGGTTTTATTTTTACCTTTATTCTTGTAAGTCTGTCAGTGCAGGAGTGTTTGAGTTTTCAAAATAAGCACCCTCTTCCCAGCTCAGCCACCCGCCATCCTGGCACCTCCAAAGGCTTTTTGGAGGGGTGGGGGGGTGCAGGGTATTTTGGCCCGGCCTTAGACGTGTTCCCTCCTCCCCTCAGCTATTTTTCTGGCATGGTTCATGCTGAGGATGCCAGGCGTGTGGTTGAGGCTTCCTGCGCCTGCCCAACTCTTCCTTCTTGCTGGCGGATGATTTACAGATGCTTTTCCTCAAGTGTTCGTATCAAAGAAATCCTGGAGAGAGGAAAGGAACACGAAGAGATAAATGTTACGTTTCTACCTGTTGGCTCCAAGACTTATCAGCTAAAAGGAAGAAACGGAAAAACTTGAGTCCTTCACACTCAAGTATACCACACTCAAAAGCTGCCCGATTTTGTTTTATATTCAAAATCAGTGGTTGTTGACATTTACAATCAACATAAGCATGCACTCAGCCAGTTCCTCTCGGCCTAGTTGTTTACCGATCAGACAGAGGCATGCAGTACACTTAGCCCAAAGCAATCAGCCTGGCGCATTCGGACCAAGCCACTGTATTCTTCAACAGCCTCGGCCAAAGAGCGAGGTTCTCTCCCGTTTGCAAGACATGGAGTATGTGTGCTGCTACACTTACAAAACAGAGCTTTGGATGGTTTGTCTGGAAAATAATGACTAGGAATTACTGTGTCACAAGAGCTTGCCAACTTAAATTTGGCCCAAATAGTAAGGTTTTGTTAACCAGAGCTATGTGAAAATTTAACAATGGAAATATTTCCATCACCTAAAAAAAATGCCACTGCTGACCTTAACGGGCTCTTTTGTGCATGAGAAATTCAAAACTTAAACTGTTTGCAAACCGAATGCTGAAGTGCTGAGCTCATGCATGCAAACTTTAAAGTTCAATCGATTACAAGCTGACTGGAGTGAAGATAACATTGATTATTCCCCTATTGTTCTCCCGGGGGAGTAAGTTTATAGACGGCATGCACAATGCACCAACCAAGGAGTTATTGGAAATGATCCCGTTTTAATCATCTCTGTTACTTGTACTGGGGGTAAAAAATATTTTTACTCCGATTGCATTTCACTAAACAAAGAGGCATCTTCTGTTTTAAAGTGATGCAGAAAGGGTCTCTAATTATGTCTGCTCCCTGCCTTGCTTTATGTGTATTTGCATCCCGAGTCTCCCGATCTCTGTAATTAAAGATATGATTTACCTACCTCACATGGATGTTGGAAAGATCAACAAACTCGTGTTTGCCAAAGTGCTGTGAGGAGTCAAAAGAGATGAGCGTGGAGGATTTATTTTCTAGTTTCTTGCTGGACTGGCATTTTCAGTCACTTACCAGGCACAGGGTTGGGGAAGCAGAAAGTGGCCTCTCCAGTGCTATGAATGACCATGGGGTACAGAGGTGCCCTCTGGCCATCGGGCTGAATGACCACAGCGTGGCAAGGGAAGGGCCAGGCACTGGGCTGCCCTCGGCGGCTGTGCGGTGAGGAGGTTGGCAGAGCAGATTTCGCTGCAGCAGTTTTCCAGCTCCCCGCCGTTGCCCACCTGTGACCCAATTCACACGCTTTTAGGACGTCCCTCCCATTTTGCAGAAATTTGTGATCCGTGTAGATGACAAGAGTAACACCAAGAAATAACAATAAGTGTAACAGGTTCCCCTGCTTGAGATGCTTTGTATTTTTTGAATGGTCACCCATAAACGTGCTGTGCTTGCTCTTCTCAGTACAAGACGGGTTCGGGCTGTCGCCCTTGTGCTGTGGCAGGTCCTGCCTTTGCTGGATCCTGACATGCACTTCCCTTGTCCAGCCCTTTAGCTTTGTTCCTCTTACACGTCTCCCACTTCTGTTAAATCAAGCTTATTATTAGTCATTATATTTGGGCATTTATGCAAAAAGGGATTCTGTGTCTCAGATCAGGGCATTAACTTGCAAACTTGAAAACGGTCAAGCGGCGAAGGGCGTCTGAAACGCGCTGCTGGGGAAGGCCGGTGGAAGAAGGCTGACTTTGTTTGGAAGATTAATTTCAACTTTGTTGAGATGCACAATCCCTTTCTGTTAGATAGTGTAGGCAGAGCCCTAGATGCTTAAAAGCAAATCTTCAACAGCATGCTTACTTGCTTACATCAGCCCATCTCTCATCTTTTACTCTCATTTGGGGGAACAATAAACAAAGCGGCTCACTGTTACTGCCAGCGCAGCGCTCTCCCGCACGCTCTGGGAGCAGCGAGAAGGGGCATCTGCCGCGGGTTTCACTCCAGAGGTGCAGACCCAGAGAAAACCTGTAGACTGTACAGCTGAGCTGATCTAAAGGCGTATGGATGCCAAAACTGGGGCTGTCCTTGCCACTCCCTCCTGCCCCAGAGCTTGCCAAGCCCTCGCCAAGTGGCCGCAGCCCAGCCGGGTGGCTGGCTGCCCAGTGGGCAGAAGGAGCAGTGCCCTGCGGGGCTGGGGGCCTGCACCAGGCTTTTTGGGGAGCAATGAAAAACTCCCTGTGCCGCCAGCTCCCGCAGCACTCAGCCGCATAGGGGTTGTGCCACTGTCCCGCTTCAGTGTGTCCCAGCCCAGAAAGCGGAGAGCTGCCTACAGCAGTGTGTTCAGGAGCCTCAGTGTCCCAGTCGAAGAGGAATGGTCCTGCTTCCCCATCCCCACCCCACCTCCCGCATCCCACAGAGGTGCCCCCAGGGAACTGTGCCAGCCTTGATCCTCACTGAGCTGGTGCCCAGCAGAATAACCCCTGGGAACCTCCCCCTGCAATGGATGGGCATCTGCTGGGGCCAGGAGCGGGACCTCTGCCTCTGCGGTAGATCTGCTGCTGGAGACAGCCCAGGAGACCAAAGTGCTTCACAGTAATATTTTTCAGGATAGCGAAAAGAGCTGACCCAAATCTCTTCCATTCGCTACGGAAAGTGAAAACTCTGTCAATGAAACAATGACCAGTTTGTGTAATCGTGTGGGCACTGCAGGACCAACAGACAGTGATTCCACTTCAAATGGCAGAAGATGCCTGAGGAGTTGAGGAGCGAGATTTTCTTTGCCTTGAACTACAAGAACAATTTAAATTCCTCACAGGTCTCCTGATTTCATTCTGTGGCTCCCAGGGTCGGGAAGAGCTGCTGCAGAGTACACAAGTGGAGTTATCTCATTCAGGGTGATTTAAAAGAAAACCAAAAAACCCCTCAAAGTGGTTTGCTTTGGGATGAATGACAAGGAGGAGAGAAAGAAAAAGCAGCAACATGACTGGAATAACAAGGCCACGTTTTCTGCTACTGCCTCAGATTTGGAAGATAACAAACAGACAAGCAAATGCCAGAACCCATCAGGTTGCACATCCATCCAGGAACAAGCAGATTAACTGGGCGACCTATGTACAGGTACATGCCATCCGGCAGATCTAAAAGCAGAGACTTGCCCGAGCAAGTGGTTGAAAATGAATGGCTGTAAGAATGAATTAATAGCAGATTTCCAGGAAGAAAACACAGACACGGTAAATCCTATTTCAGGTTATTGTGGACGTATCCAGACTTTCTTTTCTTCCTAGTGTACAGTGCAGTTTCTAGTTGAGGTCCACCTGCCCTGTGGAAATGACTGAAGGTTAGAAGTGTTTAGGTGTAGCAGCAAGGTGTTACCAAACTGCTGCTTTTTACATCTTTGAAATAATATTAGAGAAGGTTTATTAGATCACCTGGAAAACCACCCAGAGATATGCAGCAAGAAATGTCTGTGAGGAGATGATTTCCCCTACCAAAGAGAGGTGATAGAAACTATTAAGTAGAAATGATTTGCCTACTTTTTGGTTCCCGTTTGCTGGACAAGTGCTTCAGAGCGTGGTGAAGTGGGCAGTGACCACACTGGCTTGTACAAGAATGAGGGCTGTTGCTGGCAGTGTTGCCTCGGACTCCTTATTCCACATGGGCTGCCTGAAGTGTGCGAGAACTCATTTGTCACCAAAATAGACGACTTTCCTGTTTTTCCAATTTGTTCTGTATCTGGTTTTCTTTCTAGGTGGAGCTAGACTTGAAGGCTCCAGGTAGCCTTAATGTCTTGGCTCTGATTTTAATTTCCTTTAATATTGAATGAGAAGACGAGCTCTCATTTTCCAAGCTGATTATTGGAATCTGCAAGATCATCCTGCAGGATGCCTTTCCCATTTATTTTTTTTAGTTTTGGCCTTTCTACTCGTAACACCTAAATAAAACAGGAGCTAAACAAGAAGGATATCAGGAATCTGCTTCAAAAGCGTATTTTCAGCTGTGCAGAGGGAAGCGCTTCGCTTTAAAAGGCTAAAAAAAGGCAGTGTTTAAAAGGCTGTGTTTCTGACCCATCTTGTGCTGCCCACGATGAGGCTTCTTTTCTTCCCTGCTGTTTTCACTTAGAATATATTAATTACATTTTTATTATTTTGCCATCGGTGAGGTCTCCATTCATTTGGCAGTCTCCAGGTTGAATTTCTCAGCGTGTTCTCTGACAGGAATACTCGATGTAGCATCACTGATTTTCAGTGCTTTAAGCACGTAGCCCATCAATGTAGCAACATCTGTGGGGCATCTGTGGAGGCAGCAGCGATGCTGTGGTTCCCCGGCGCTGTGCTGGCTTTACTTGCGGTCTGATCTGCTCCCCGGGCACGACGCGGCGTCCGGGGGGTACCACGCTCCTCACCAGCGCACCTCTGCTTCGTGGGACATATCTGGCTGGAGCCTCTCACTGTTGTGTGGTCCCCTGATATTTTTTAGCCTTTCTGAACCAAAACTTTCTCAGGAAATGAAGCCCAGTGGCATGTTCCTCCCACGCACGCACCAGGATCTGAAAACAGACAAACTTTCCTAACTAGCTCATTTCCTAATTAGCTTTTTGGGTAATAATCCAATAACATAAACAAATAATTAAACAAACTAATTCCCTTCCCCTTAAGAACAAAACAAAATCCCAACCCTTGAAAGCCCAAGTCTGATTTCAGCCGTGAGAGAGAGGCTGAGGCTACAGCCTCAAAATAAAATTCCCCGATATGGGAAGCGAACCTGCGAGGGTGACCGGGGGACGGCGGCGCAGCCCGCCCCGGCAGCCCCGTGGCAGAGGGCCAGGGCAGCTGGAGAGGTCGGGAGCTGCGGGTCAGACCGGGATGTCCGGGCCAGGTTAAGGAAACTTGCTAAGCACATCCCAGCCCAGTAAGTCACCGTTTTTCCGTTGCCTTCAAAACAGTGAGTATCAGTCAGGGGAAAGCCTGCGACCGACTGCCAGCAAGAGGGTTTTTTCCAGCTGCTGTGCTAACCTCGCTCAGGGCGGTCGAGTGCTCCACCGTATGTTCAAACCAGTCACCTGCTGGAGCATATATCAGGATTTTCTTTGTTCAAGGGTCGAAAATAGGCGCAGTGTGCCACTATGTTATATTAAATGTGTAGTTTAGCTGTCTTTGATATAGACCAATAAACACCATGAGTGCTTTATGCCTTACCCTTCTGCTCCCCTAACTGACTGGCGCCTGGAGAGATTAGTGGGTGGCTGGGAAAGGACGTCTAGTTTGGGACATACCTGCCAGGGATGGAAAGACATGGATTGAGACCTCAGATCTGAAAAAAAAAAACCAAACCTGGAGAAGCTGATTACATGTCCTCCCCCCGCCCTTTTTCTTAAAAAAAAAAAAGAGAAACCACAGACACCAGAAAGGCAATCAGGGCACCCAGCTGGGCTCACTCAGCATGCCCCTGCTGCTCTAAATAAGAAGGATTAAGGCAGGAGGAGATCCTCCCTCCCAAGCAAGAGACCTATCAACCATACTGAGAAAAAGGATTTGAAGGCATTAGGTTGTTTGCGTTTCTTGTGATGAGTTGATTTTTTTTTAAAAAAACAAATTTTCATTAGGTGAAACTGATGTGTTTTATGAAGAAAAAGAATCAGCCCAAACCAGGCTGCTGAATCATTGTATTTTGTTAAATAGTTTTTTTTTTTTAACAGTGGGAGGAAAGAAGAAAGAAAAACAACAGTGAAAGACCTTCCAGAAGATTTAAGTGTTTATAAGTGGGACGATAACAATAAATCGTAGGGTTGCTGGCCCTGTTACAGATGATGCATGTGAAATGATCCAACAGTTTGTGCTGTGTTTTTCTATTTGCAGGGAAGCAATAAGCCGACTGTGTGAAGCTGTATCAGGTACAAATGGAGCTATAAAAAAGCGGAAGGTAAATACTGTTTTAGCTGAACAATTTATTTTCTATATCTGCTTTGATAAGCTGGATACGTGATTCCCTAACAGGCTTCAGTCCATGCTGGAGTTAGTGCACGTTAATCCATCTGAACTTGGTATAACGTGAAAGAGCGCTTGTAGCAGGGTGTTTAGCCTGCTCGGTTTAGGGCTGAGGCCATGCCCTACCTTATTTTCTTCAGGATTAATGCTTTGCCCAGATTTCCTGCTCCTACCAGCCTTTGCATTGCTTAGTGCTTTACAAGTTTTAGGTTCTGGCTGGTAAAATGTAGGAGGTCTTTTTGATAGCAAAAGGGAGCTCATTCACTGGAGGATTACCTGGTTGTTATTTATATATAAAAAATTAAACATGACTGAAATGGCAGTGTTTAGTGGGCCCATCATTTATTTAATAACTGGGATGCAGTGAGGGGGCAATGTCAGTGGCTGCCGTTGGGTCGTCCCCAGTGGAAGTTACTGATTCCCTTCTGTAACTGTGGGGCTCGGGAGGAATGAACACACTCCTGAAAAATGAATACATGAGAGAATTTCTTGATTTACTCAGAAACGCTTCATCCCTAGGAAACGAAGCAGAGTTCAGCAGGAAAATTACACGTTCTGAATTACTGAGCCAGCTATAACATTTAGCTCACTGGGAGTTTGCTTTAAAACTTTTTTCCCATTATTGACATAAAAACCATGCCTCTAAGTATTGTATTCAGAGCTGATATTTGTTAGAAGATCTATTTGCATTTGATCAAGCCATTATCCTTGCTCCATTGAAATTCTCAATAAGATATCGTAAAATGTACTTGACCCTGATATGTTTCTGCCGCTGACAGGCTCAGCTGACAGCCTCTTTCTTTTCTTTGTTCAAAGCCTCCAGTGAAGTTTCTGTCTTCTGTACTTGGCAAAAGTAACCTTCAGTTTTCTGGTGTGAATATAAAACTGACCATTTCAACAAGCAGCCTCACTTTGATTAATGTTGACACGCAGCAGGTAGGATACATATAAATCAGTGTCCTTTTCTCCGTGCTACTGTATTCTCCTCGTTTTGTGGCTCCTGAAAGAAAGGCCGGGCACTTCGAAGGGAAAGCAGCAGCCTTTAGTCTTCTTGTGCATGCCTGGTAAAGCTGAATTACATGATGCCTCTGAATTTAAAAACAAGAGCACTTTGGAGGACTTGGACATGCAGCACACGCCCTTCTTGTTTATGATGGTGTCTTCCATGGGGAGGGATCTTTAAGCACTTGGCAAACTGTTTCTCTGTGTGTGTCTCTGCCTGTATAGTGCCTAATAAACAAGGCACTAGTCCTGACTGGAGTTTCTGACAAGTCCTGGGGAAAAAAAAATCAGTATAAATAATGAGTCAGAGCTTGGCTTTGGTGTCGTTCAAAGCTATTTTACAGCTGGGAAATATATGAACATAATCAGTTATACTATGCAAAGTCTCTGGGCTCCATCGAGATGTGTTCCCGAGAGCCTGGATCTGCCCTGGAACTGGGGTGTGCTCCCTTCTTGGCAGATGTGATGAGGAGCTTTGTGCTGCCCACCTAATTCCTCCATCAGCTGTTGGCTTCAGCTCCCAGCATGATCTCGCCCAGAGCCAGCGGTGGGTTCCACTCCAAGCTGGAGGTGGTTTTGGCTCCCTGGCTCTGAGGAATCATTGCACTGAGCTGGTGCCATGCTGAGTGTCAGGCAGCTCTTGGGGCTCCACCAGAGCACAGAGGTCTCCTGTCCCTTGGACCCCTGTGCTAGAAAGGGTCTATGGCACCAGGTTTCCCCTCCTTTCAGGTACAGCAGCAAAGGGCTTCCCTACACCGGGTGAAACTCTGGGGGTTGGCAGCTAAAGTATGGCCCTTTTAACCTGTTCCTGTTTGTAACAGGACTAAAAGCCAGCCAGCCAGATCTGCTTCCAAAAGCACTGATGTGCCCTGTTACTGCACACACAGGTGTGCAGGGCACTGTCTTGAAATTCTTTCTAGGTCTTTTGTTACTAGACCTTTGCAAATGGAAAATCCTATTTATTCTATTCTTGCACTGTTGCCATGTTTCATTGCGTTCCCACCTGCATAATGTATTGCACGTGATTTTATAATAAAGAACAGTTTGTCTCCAGAGATGAGGTAGTGTTTGAAATCATGAAAAGTTGATGCTTGATTTGGCTAGTGAAATCTCTACCAGGTAACAGTTTGGTGCTAGTGGTGAGAGAGAATATGATCAGAGTATCAGTGGGGCCTGTTCTTAAAAATGCTACCGTTGTATACACTATGCATTTAAATAAATTAAAATGAATTAATTTCTCCAGACTTTGTAAATGCATCCAGTGTCTCCAGTTATTCCCCTTTCAAAGTTTCATTTAGCTTCATATTGACCAGGTTAGAAATTGGTGGTTGAATTCATTCTGGAAACCCTTTAAGGAAGATTAATCAGGGATCTAGGCATTACTAAACATGAATGGGTAGTCTCAAAAATACTCCTATTGTTAGCTCCTTCCTTCACAAATGATATGTGTATGTATTAATGGATTGGGTTGTCATGAACTTAATTGCTTGCTCTATGAAGATATATGCTCTGCTGTTTTCTAAATGTGTGGCACATAAGCACTTGTAACCAGTTTGTCATGCTTTTCAGATTATTGCCAACCATCACATGCAGTCCATCTCATTTGCTTCTGGAGGTGACCCAGTAAGTATTGATTTATAAGATATACTTCTGCAGGTATAATGAAATTGTTATGAGAATAAAAGTACCTGCAAATACTTTGCTTCATCCCTTCCTATCCACAAGCACTAACAGAGTACACTGGTCAGGATCATTGGATCCTGACCAGTAATACAAGACAACTGAGGGACTGAGACTGGAAAAGAGACTTGGAGCAGAGACTCAGTGGATCTTTGATACATCTGTATAGTTACCTTTCCCATTCTCCATCAGTGAGCCTCAGTTCACTCAAAAGCCCCCAGACTTGGGGACCTAACAATAAGAGGACACGAACATAGGAATTGCATCAGTTCTGTGGTCCCTGTAATCAATCCAGTACCTGTCACAAAAGCAGTCAATGCCAGCACCTCTAAATTTTAGATGAATTTTGAGTCAAAGCTCCTCTAAGACAGACATGGCATAACCTTTTTCCTGCAGATACAGGTTTTTCTCCTAGTATTGTAGTCATGAACTCACTGATGTTGTCATGCAAGAGGTTTTCTATCCTCTTCCAAACTCTTTATTGCAATGATTGTCAGCAGGGAATTTGTCATCCATAAACATGCCCTATTCCCTCTTCAAATCTAAGCAAGCCCAGCCCTGCCAATGTTATGAATTTCACACTCCATGTGTTATGAAAACAGTATTTTTTTTAATCAGTTTTGAATTTTCTGCCCTTCAATTTTGTTAAATGTCTTCCTGTTCTTCTGTTATGAAACAGGGAAAACGGAAGGCTCTGGGTCATGCTCTTGATAACTGGGGTGGAAGCCATATCCAGCTTTGACTGGAAAATGAAAGATCTGCCTCTCTGGATTTAGGAGCAGGCAAGGGGAAATAGCTGGGAACCATCCCTGTGTGGCTGACGGATCTTCTCTGGAGGGCCATGTGGGTGACGTAAGGAGCCCAGCTGCTCTGCTCTGCTCAGAGAGATGCTGCCCAAGCTGCCTGAGAACAGGAGCTTTCTGGAGCTGGGCTGGCAAGTGGGGAGGGAGCTTGTGTGCAGGCTCTGCGCCGTTGGTCCTGCACCCAGGAGGGAGGTACTGCATGAGCCTGGTGCCCAATTACTACATCCTTAAAGATCCCATTTAATGGTTAAGGCATTTTAAGACTCTGAGTTGTCCAAATTTCACCTTTAGATGCCAGTGCTATCCTAATACACCTAATACACTGCACAAGACGGTCCCTGGGCCTTGCAGACCCTTCCTGATACGGATTTCCAAGCAGCTCCAAGAGCTGGTACGCTGTTGTGCTGAGCATCACAAAGCTTCATTTCCAAATTCCAGTTTTCTTGATAGTTAAACGATTTAAATATGTCCTCGAGCTGACTTGTTTTTGAAGTATGCACCATGTGCTAGATGCTGGCTGTCTAGTTTGTCTTTAACATTTCCAGTTTTGAAAATCAGGGATGCATTTTCAGATCTCTGCTCAGGGGGTTGGATGGGTAATTCTCCAGGGCTTGTTTACCTTTTTAGTGGTGTATGTGTTTTGTTTTTTTTTTTTTAATATACTGCATTGGTCTTGTACAGTGTTTCTGATGATCCCGTCAGATCTCACAGGCTACACAGGGCTGGGTTTGGTCAGTGCTTAATGTCAGGACCACCCAGAGATGTGCTTGCACACAGATGTGCTGCAGGAAATGGGCTTGGTGGTGCAGCTGGTGACAGTTTTCTTACTGGGAGAATATGTAAAATGGAGGTCTTGCTCAGCGGTGGTAACTATAAATCTAATGGCACTTCACATAAGGGACAACTTTGGTGGCTTGTTCAGGTAATTTTTCCAAAATTCCCTTTACATTTAAAATGGGAGATAGTTTCTGCAGGACATGTCTCTCCACCTGCCCCCATATTCAGGGCCTAAATGCAGTTCAGTGTCGCTCTGCACTGTAAAGAATAGTAATATTCTGCCTGAGAATAAAGCCTATTCTGGCTTTATTTTAAAGAAAAGTCATCCATGCATGTACTTAAACATTACAAAGATATAAAAATAGCAGGTACTGCTCCCGTTACTTTCGTTTCTAGTTGCTCTCTAGATCTAATTTATTTTAAAAGTGTATCCTAAAATATTTATGAACTTTAAGGAAAACCTGAAAGGAAAAGGAAGGAAATTGAGTTCACTAAATGCATAAGAAATATTTAGCTTGCTTTGTTTTAATGATATTAACTTTGGAGATTTTAAAAAAATAATTTAGGTCAAGTTCTGCTGGCCCTAAGTCCTGCCTCTTGTGTCATTCATTGTGAATTATTAAATGATTGTTCTTGTGCATATTGCAAATGGGGGCCTTGTTTCCTGCCAGCTGATTGCATCTTCCCTCAAGAGAGCCATGCCTTTAAGCTGTGAATTGCATTTTCCCCATCCCGCCTTAAAGATCCAAAATAACAAAATGCATCTTTAATAATTAAAAGAATGTTATTCATTACCTCACCATTTTTACTATAACACTGAATTATCAAGCGACTCTTTGCTTTTGCAGTATGACTAGAAATGTTAATTTTTCTACTCCAGTTCCCTTTTCAGTTTCACTAGAAAAAGTGAGGATTATTTTAATGTTGACTGGAAAGAGAATCTGAAACAGACAACTGATTATACTGAAGTTGTCTGATCTCAGCAGCAGGCTTGAGGTCCAGAGTAATTTAACCTGATCGTAGCTGGACTAAAATCAGGCAGCAGCAATTGAGATCAGATACATATTATATTCTGTGGTATTTTAAAGATCAACTTTTTTCTAAGATGCCTTCAAAACTCCATCTTCATGCTACAAATTGGGAATATTCTAACTTGTCCTTTGCAGTATATTAGCACTATTTTATCTTCCACTGATATGGATAAGGACTGTCCCAGCTAAAAGCTGTGACTGGCAGTCACGCAGCTCTAATGCGTTACGCGGGAGAGGCTTCGAGCTCCGTGGGAGCAGCGGAAGAGAGCAGCGTTGCCTGCTGATGAGGCACCAGTTGTGTTTCTGCTCCTGTGGCATAGTTTGGCATTGAAAACACAGTTTATTGGAGATCCAAAGAATGCCAAATGGTCTAGTGCATTTATTACAAGAAAAAGGTTCCAGCACAATTATTGTGTCGATAGCCACCAGCACATCACTGATCTTTCCCTCAGCCCACTTTGCTAGCACCTCTGGTTGTTTTCCCTGAAAGAAGCACGCTTTTTAAAGCTAAAAATATATCTCTCTATACTCAGCTGCTTTGTTGTGGTGGGAGGGTTGTTCATAGTGATAATTTTAAAGACGTTTGTCATCTTCTTTCCTATAGGATACAACAGACTACGTTGCATATGTAGCAAAAGATCCTGTTAATCAGAGAGGTATGGAAACAGTTTTCAGATTGTTATACATGTTTATATGATTGCTTTATCTGTACCAAGGAATTGTTTGAGTTTTAAAATAAGAAAGCTAGTGAACAGCTCAATATTCTCTACAATTTCTGACTTCCCTGTATGGATATGGGTGATGGTATGCAGGCTGTGGCTTTAAACATCATACTCTTTGTGCCACGAAGTGAGAATCTATAGGTCAGACTAGAAGTGAGAATCTGCAGGTCAGGCTACAGCTGTACTAGCTGCTGGCTCCATGCAGGGGTAGGAGCCTTCCCAAGCTGGCCGTGCCTGGAGAGGAAGGGCAGAGCCTGGAAAAGTGGGCGGCTGCCCTGCTCTGGCACATCTTCCAGATGAGGTGAAAGGTAGTGAATGTTGCTGGAAGGCAGAGTGGGGTATATACTCAGGCGTATGAGACCTTTTTCCCTCTGGAGGCTGACTCAGGGGATAAAATCCCTTTTGCACTGCTCTGATTATTTGCCTGCAATAGAAGAAAGACTGGCCCTTGGCTTCTTTCATGCCAGATGGTTCTCAGAGCAACACTGCCAATGGCTATAAAGTTGGTAGAGTAGCAGCTCGCAGGAGGGCTCACTCTAAGGTGCCGTGGATGGCTCAGAAAATCAGGATGAAAATCTGGAGAAGCTAGGCTGCAGCCTTAACAGTCTGGCCTGCTGCCTCTCTGTCGCTCCATCACCTGCACTGCTATTTTGACTAACTGAGGGCACCCTGCAGGTTCAACAGTAGTCCCGATATTGATGCCGAGATGTGCAGAACTCCTGTACCCTGGCAGCCTGCTGGCAGCTGGCCCAGCACCATCCCCGAGTGCTATCTCATGGTGGCTCTGCCGAGGAGACAGCCGGTCCTGGGCACACGGCGCTTGCTGCTGCAGTGAGTTTCCTGAGGTTGTGCATGAGAACAAGGACTGGCGGCAGGAGCATGGTCTTGCCCCGAGGGAGCCCTGTCCCAGGCTGCCGGAGCCACCCACACTTCTGTTTCCATGCTGTTTCACATGAAAACTGCACGCTGGCAGGGCTGGTTCTCTCCCCGGCTTCTGCTTGCTGCTAGGCAGGGACAGAAAAGGAGATAGAAGAGCACTTCATGCAGGAAGCATCAATGGAGAGTTTCTTTTATTGAGGCATAAGTTGTTACTATGATTACAAAATACCTAGAGCAATTTCCTTAACACATCAAAAATCGCAGTCTGTATAATGTCCTAAAGCTATCTAGATGCATAACTTCATGCCTAGCTTTTCTGCTGTAAGCAAATAGCTTGTGTTTCTATTTTCTAGTATAAAGTGGATTTACTTAATTAAAGTAAGGTGTCTCTTTGCAGCATGCCACATACTGGAATGCCCCAATGGGATGGCGCAGGAGGTGATAAACACCATAGGGCAGGCTTTTGAGCTCAGGTTCAAACAGTACCTGAAGAACCCATCCAGCCTGGTTACGTCTAATGAAAGGTCAGAATGTTCTCAGTCACTTAACTGGCAGTTTTCTTCTCTTTAGTACTTTTCAGGAAAACAATATACTCTGAAGTGTGATACATAAATAAGATGCTTTGGATATGCTTTCTCGACATATGCTAATTGTAGTATATGTTGTATGTACAGAGTATAATAGACCAAAATTAGCTTATTCCAATAAACTCCATTGATTTTGGTGACATTTGTACAGGTGCGTAACACCATAGAATTCAGCCATATTGTTCCTTAGCTAAAACAGCCTTATCTTAAAGGATGCAAGTAAGTTGAACAAATGTTCAAATTACTCTGCCCAAGTGAGTTCTGCTCTATAAGTACGGCACACAAACACACTGAGCTCAGCACTGACCCATGCCAAGTTTAAGCTCATTGCAGTTGTGGAAAGTGTGCGGTGAGGAAAAAAAGCAATTCACCTTTCTGCTGTTCTGCTCACATCCTGCACGTTGCTCAAAATATAGGGCCTAGATTAATTTTTGGACCACAATTCTCCATTTTAACTACTCTGTGTCCCCAGTGCAATGGAAAAAATTCTTGCTGTAATTTATGGCTCTTCTCACAGGTTAGCCATGCCTATTTTTCTCAGTCTTGTCTTTATCATAACACCAAATTTGATCACTTGCTGCCTCCCATGAGCAGGTAAATCTGTAACACTGCTTAACTGCATCCTGAGCACCAGGAGTTGCTGTGCAGGCACTGTCACTGCTACAGCACCTGATGCAATGCAACAGAACCGGTTTTATTATGTAACAGCGGCCCCAGCTCCAGTTTATATTTATTTCATTGTATGTAGTGGTTCTTGCCCTTCCACTGCTAATACTGGTCTGTTTTCCCTGGGTACAATAACCAGAGGAAGAGCCTTTCCTATGAAACTCTGCTAGGTTATGCCACCAGTAAATCAGAGGAAGGCGAGATGGAAGAGGCTAATTAGATTCCCTCCTTGAGCCTAACCCTCAACCAGCCTCGGAAAATGGCCCTCAGGCAGAGAAGTCGGATATTGCTGTGTGAATGAGTCACCCACTTCCAAACTACCATGAATCACATAATCAAATACTTGCACTGCATATCACATAATCAACTACTTGAACTTTCCCTCTTTCCTGCTCAAGGCCTTTTATCCAATTATATTCTTGTTAAACAGAGAAGTAAGATTTGAGATGAGCTTTTTATTTTGGGACCGGAGACAGTACAGGAAGCACCTAGTTGTTTTGCCGTGTATCAGCTGTACTTTTAAACTATCATCATTCTGGTTTAGCTCAAGAAAAACATTGGGCTCTCTCCTTCATGTCATTCAGTGTTTTCTTCAAGCTGAAACAGAACAGTTATATTGATTATGGTTATTAAAATCAGTGTACGTTCCAATCGGGAAAACTACTTGGGTTTTTTGGTAGCAATATTTGATTTTCTAAAACAGTTGCAGGCTTGTCTCAATGCCACATTTTAATTTTCTCTTGGAAGTTGTGTCATGTGTTGTCCCCCCCCCAGCAATCCCTAGATCTATACAGATGAGACAAGAAGCCAGAGGAATTAGTTTTATGGTCTACATTTTGGACACCTTCATGAATGATGCATTGGCACTCTTCTCTTAAAGTTTCAGTAGGTGGCTCTTTATATTTTTAAGGCAAAGAAAAGGGATCTGGGCTGCCCGGTGCTAAGAAAATGACTGTACCTCCCTGCACCCCAAACTGTGATGACTCCAGTTTTAATTCAGGAAGAAGTAACTGGGAAAAATAAACAGCTCTGAAAGTTCAGGCCCAAAGCCCTTTACAGCCTCCATATGGCTAATCTGTGTATTGTGCGATGCACAAACACTGGGGACGTTTGCATACATTAGAAAGCAGTTGATTACATCAGTCGCTTTTTTTTTTTCCCATATTTTTTCAGCAAGGCAGCAACTGCTAATGGATCAGCTGGGAATTCACAGGAGAGGGAGGATCATGAATATTACAACGAAATTCCAGGGAAAGAGCCTCCCACCGGTGGAGTGTTAGACATGCGAATGAAAGTGCAAACAGACCAAAGGGCTAACTGTCTTATACAGTGCAAAAAGCAGTATTGCTTGGTAAGTACATCATCTTCTGGGATAACTCGTCACTGCCTATTACGGGAATGAATAATAAAGTGTTACTGTGGTGTAAAGCATGGCATTAACATCAGAACCAGGTCCTGATTATCCTGGGAAAGGGTTTTTTAGGCTAGATTTAATGATGTTTAGTACATAATTGAATCCCAAAGCACTTTCTGAGCATTAACTGGTTTGTCCTTAGAGTACTTTTAGGAGACCAAGTAATACTCCCTTGTTCACTCATTAGCTGTGAGAAGAAAATAGATACAGATTTAAATGGCTTGTCTGTGAGAACATCTGCAAAATCTGGGACCTCCTGGCTCCTGATTCTGTGATCTGATAAATATTTCATCCTGTCCATTATGCTTTACAACCTATACATACAACGTTGACTGATTGCAATGTATATACAACATTAATTACCATTGGAGTGTTTCAAGAGGCTCTGTTAAATCAGCCAGAGCAGCAAAAGATGCTTATGTCTGTGGCTCTTATCTGGGATAGTGGGGAATAAAAACCAATCAGTCAGGGAGTAAAACCAGCCGAGTTCAGACTGGCTGCACAAACCTCAAAGCCTGCTGGGCGAGTTCTTGGAAACACCGGTATTTCCCCACTCAGGGAAGCAGGCACCACGGCTTTGCTCAGAGGGAGAGCACTCAGATGTGCCTGGTGGCATCCAGTTGGTGCTGTCTAAAAAGTTGCTGCTCCCATTTGTGTCTGGTGGCAACTGCTCCCAGGTTCCTGTGTTACTGTTGTGTGTTCCTGTGCTACTGCTCCATCCATTTTTTGCTTTGTTAACCTCAACCATACTCCACATCCTGGCTGTGGGCCTGGTGGTCTCTGCCTCCCCAACAGTTCTCTAAAAAGGTGTTTGACTATATCCTGAGTTTGCATTTGAAGCTCGCCAGAGTTGTTGCAAGGAGTTACCCTGCAGCATGTAAATGCAAATGCCTTTTTTTCCATGGGGTGTTACTTTTTGTTTTTCCTTTCAGTTCTGATGACCTTCTAGTGCTGCTCAGACAACTTGGTGACCATTTCACTTTCAAACCATGATGTCTGTAGTTATTTCTCCTTGGTTTTATTGTAAGGAACATTTGTAAGAAAAGCTGAACTTTATTACCTAGGAGTTATACTGTATATATACTAAACCTTAGATACGTAACTGGGCAGTTAACGATCTCTGTGAGGTTGGAGTATGTCCAGACATGATGCCCTGTAGAAAGAAGAGTATCAGCATGAAATATTATTTGAGGAGATAGGAATTTTTTGGTGCAGAAGATATGTTTAGTTACCTGTATCCCAATTAACTGGTGCACGGATGTTTTAAAGTTACCTGAGGTTTCTAAGGGACTACTTCATGTGACTGTTTTTACAATTTTTCTACAGACAGGCAGCCCGACATTCATCAATATATATGAAAATTGCCCAGAAGAGAACAAAACTATGGGTATGCACTCTGTTTTCCTTCTCATGCATATGCAGAATTAACCAAGGCAGACTGCCCCTTGGCTGTCAATACAATGGTGAAAAGTGTTCTACTGAGTGGGTCATTTCTAGTTCCCTAGATGAAGGGCAGACAAAAAAGCCTTACAGCTTTTCTAAAGGCCACTAATCTATCTTCATGTCTGCTGGCAGACTTACTCGTTTTACTTGTCATGATACTGTACAGTAGCTCTTTGTTTTATTCTCTTTCATACTCTTTGTTGTTTTATTCCCTTTCATTCCCTTTGAAAAAGGAAGATACTTTGTTGCTTATCAGTCTCTGAAAATACCCCTTCCCCCTACAAATGCTCGATGAGACCCAAACTATCAGCATCGGGTGGTTGTTTCAATGAGCCTGTGCCCTTGGTTCCAGCACCACTGGCTTCTCAGTGTGACTGTGCCCTTCCCCTGCCTTGGGTGGCTTTGTGCCCGGCATCAATTTGCCTTTAGCAAAACCTGCTTTCTGGGACCCCAGGAGATCACCAGCCTCCATCCCTTTCTGGACTTCCCTTGCCACAGCTGATGCCCTCAGCACATTTCCTCAACTCATCTCTTTCACTGCACAATGAGGTCCTTTTTGAATTCCCACCTGCATCGCTCTAAAGCGATCCATTACACTGTCTGCAGGGGACACTTCAGTTTCTTGTGTTATTTCTGTTTTAAGGAAAGGAGAATCAAATGGTTTCTACAAAGAGAGGGTGAACAAATAAAAGAATGAATGAATAGGTCTATGAATAAAACATTTGCTAAAGAGCAAAAATATGTGTGCTATTTGGCTAGCTGAAGTGCTATTATTTTCATACCCTGCAGGAGATATTCTGTTAGCCTGTTCCTAGGCTTGGATCCTAACCTGACAGATGTGGCTTTGGCTCTCCGGGCAGAGCCACAAAGCGCCAACCTCCTCCATCTTCCCTGCTCCACCAGAATAACAAGAGAGAGAATTGTTCAGCTTCCCGCAAGCTTTTTTTGTGGTGCAGAGGGGAAGGAAAGGGTTTTGCAACAAACAATGTATATGGCTTTTGTCTCTGTAGAGTCACATGTATTAATTTCATTTCAGTCAGTGGGGGGTTTACTGCTGACATTGATTGAAGCAGAACTGAACTAGTGTGGAACACTTTTGAAAACTTAATTCTAACTCATTTTGGATAGTATACCTTGTGCCTTCTAGCCATAAAGAAAAATGAGTACATCTGCCAATTTTTCTTTTCCTTCTGAATGACTTTAGTGGGATATATAAGAACAACAATGTTCCTACTTCAGCTTTTACAGTTATTTTAACTTGAGTTTAAAAAAAAGAAAAAGAAGGAAATCTGTGCATACTATATACTAATTGCAGGTAATTGTGGTGAAAGATCACAGAAGACAAAAAAAGAGGCAACATTATTGAAGCCTGCCTACAAAACAGATCTTTTTGATGATCCGTGTTACATCAACACACAGACCCTGCAGTCTGCAGTCTGTACAGCCCGCGGTACAGCAACAACACAGATCCATGGGAGCCCACTGCGTCAGGCCAGTAGGTTCCCATTGCAATACCGTATCTTTCTAAGCTTTGAAAAGAGGGGGTCCTGTCATCTGTGTGCATGGAGAAAGATTTTGGTTTCCGCATAAGAAATATAGAAAAGACCGGGGGAGGAAATCCTTCCTGGTTGTTTTTTTTTTGCTTGCTAAATTCAAGACAAAGGGGATTAAAGAGTAAAAGTAGTGATGGTAAGCAAGCAGAGTAACCTTTCATCTTCTGTAGCTGATTGATGACAATAAATAGTGTTCCACAAGTAATAATAAGCAAGTCTTTAACATGATATGAAAGCTTGGGACTGCACCATACCTCAAGGAAGAGGGTTGTCCTGTATGCTCAAGATCTTAACCGCTCTAAGGTGGAAGTGGCCTCAGATGCCTTTGCTTCACAGGAAGTAGCATGCAAGGTCACAGTGGGATTGTTATGACCATCTTTTCTCAATTCTTGCATAAGAATCTCATCCAATAATTTCTAAATCAAACTGTTTGATCAGTAGTATCTGTTAAATGTATGTCAAATTAAGTCTTGATTTACAGACTCAAAGTGGTTGATATCCATTAAATGACAATATAGTTGCTACTGATTGTCCTCATTATTGAAAATACTTTGTTTATTAGCTTTGCCTTTTATGGTTTCCCACTGAGTGTTTTCTCTGTCAGAGTTGGTTCCACACAAGAAAGTGGGCAAAGGACTGGACAGAACTACAGTAAAGGAAATCTGTGACCACTGAGACATTTTCAGCCCGGGGCTGTATTATGCTCTAAAAGGAACTGGCTATATCCTGAGGAGCCTTAGGTTGCACAATTCCATTGAAGAAGTGGTATCCTCTTATTTTCCTTAGAAAAATCCTGCCTGTGAATCATTTGCAGTCTGACTGGCTATATCCCAAACCACCCAGTTTTGTTAGTACATTCAGTAATTGTTTGTTTTTTCACAGCAGATGCATCATGCTGTAATCCTTCCCTTCTGGCTACGTTGGCCATGTTGTCTTACATTCCTGCACATAGCTGGAGCCACTCAACATGACTCTCCCAATGATCCGTGACAATCTCCTCAGAGCTTGTTAAGAAAGAAGGAAAAACTAGATCTTAAAAAAAAAAAAAAAGTGGCTGAAAAACAACAAAAATCTTGTTTTTACAGGGAAGATTTGACTTTTTAATACAACCAAAGAAATACAAACTCAAAACAGTAGAGCATCAGAAAAAATCCTGTTTCCAATCCCTGTTGCCTAGCGACCCAAGGCTTTCCCGTCCAAGGTATGGGAGGAGATGGTGTGATAATTTCACCTAATGCACTGGAGGGTTGTGAGCATTCATGTGTGCATATTATTACAGACTGTAAGGTTGGTTTGATCACAGCTTCAAGACTGAACCATTTGAATTTTTTAAAAGCTATAAAAAATATTGTGTTTTATCCTTTTAGGATGAAGTTCTAGGTGAAGTGTCCAATACATTCCCTTTCATTTTATTTTAGAGTTACCGGAAGCTGTTCAGCAGAGTGCCACAAGCAACACAGCTGGTCTCTGTGTTCTGCCACAAATAAAGCAACAGCTAAAGAATGAAGATTGTTACCATGGCAAATTAAACAGGAAAGCAGCAGAGAGCCTCTTAGTCAACGATGGGGATTTTCTGGTGCGAGAGAGCACAACGTCACCTGGTCAGTATGTCCTCAGTGGACTTCAGGGAGGGCAAGCAAAGCATTTGCTCTTGGTGGATCCTGAGGGCAAGGTATGAACATTTCATATACTGAAATTTCAGGGCTGCTCAGATATTTCAGTCAAAATGCCTGGGTGCATTCCAGGAAGTGGAACTGATCTGATTCCATCCAGGTTCATTTAAATTTAGTCACTGACTTCAGTAGGTTTGAAAGTTCAATTCAAGAACTTATAAGCACCGAAGTACCATGGAAATAGAAGTGAGGTACTTAAATACTGTTGTTAGTCCAGGTGCTGATAATTAGTGTATACACTTAATACATCCTTTGAGTCGTTATTTTATATTGCTAGAAAAATAACCCTAACATTAAATAATGACTTTGATTAGTAACACACTTCTGGATACAGAAAAGGTAGAGCTAGTTTGTTGTCACTTCAATTCTACTTGCTTCTGCTCAGGGCTAGGAGAGCGCTCTTGAGTGACATCTCTGAGGAGAGAGTAAATCAGAAAAGTAATCCTCAGTGGGATTTACGGAAAAATCTCTCTCTTCTGTGGAGAGAAAAAAAAAAAAAAGGTTATTTCATTCCCCAGTTCTACATACAGTCTCTTTAACTTGGTCCTCTGCTTTTCACACCCACTAATGGTATGTCAAAGGATAGGTCTGAATTGTTGTCTACAGCCTAATGATCCTGCTCCAGTGAGTTCAATGGCTTAAATGCCTTGTGACTTTAATGCGCTAGGCTCATGTCCAACCCGTTATAAGCACAATCTAACCAAAATATATTATTTTGCTTCTTTCATTAGGTGAGAACCAAAGACCACATATTTGATAGTGTGGGTCACCTTATTCAGTATCACATGGAAAATAATTTGCCAATCATCTCTTCTGGAAGTGAAGTGAGCCTGAAGCAGCCTGTAAGGAAAGAGAGTAATGTGGGACACATGCAATATCACAAATAATCCCTTGGATCTCACAAATCCCAAGACAACTCATATCTGAGAACTGTACTGAGAACTTTCTATTATGAAGACAATTCAAAAAAGTATAGACTGCACTTTCTGCTGCTGTTCCAGAAGATACCCTTTTGTGTGTGTATGTATGAATATATGTATATGTGTATATCTATGTAGATCTATAGAGATCAACAAGCATAGTTATATAGATATATATAATCTTAATCTTAACGAAATTACACCTTCAGAGTGTGAGATTCATTTGTGAGAAGGTATTTTAGACATGCACAAATGTCACTTTCAAGGTCATACTGAATCAGTAACTATTTAAAAGCACAATTAAACCTCTACATGCAAAAGCTCACTTGAACAAACTGCTGGAACATTAGTATGTGCCTTTTAGCATAGAATTATTGGAAACCAATATTATTTATACTGAATTAGTTTTGGGTGGTTAAACAAACATGTCTAAGCTTTTAACTATTTGCCAAAACAAATACAATTTGAATATTACTAAAATGTCATCTGCTTTCGATAGACACTAACAATTTCATTTTGCTTGTAACAGCACTTTACTAATGAATAGCGTTCACAATACAGAAAGGTTGTCTGGTTTCTTAATCCTTTTTTATCACTGTCTGACTACTCAAAGATTTGAGATTATGCAACAAAGTTGAAAATAATATATGTAATATAATTTTGGAATAGAACTTGTTAAAGGACAAGCATGCTAGATCCTAATATTTTTGTCTTGCATATGATTTTACTATTATTACCAATTAATACTGGAGACATCTCTTTTTAAAGGTAGGCTAAATATATTTTCATTGATTACATAGTTGTTTACAAACTAGAGGAGCTGACCAAAACTAATGATACATTTTGAGAGAATACTATTTAAAAGCCTCTTTGAACTTTGCATGTGCCCTTATTCAGTGTTCTTTCCAAAACAAGATACGGTTTTCCCTTTCTTCACGTAGAGTCCATTTGTTCCTAAACATGGAAAAAAGTCTTCTAAAGGAAACCTATGAATTGTTTTGCCACAATAAATACTCTAAATATGAACAAGCCTATATTCCGAGTGAACAGTGACTTCTTGGGCTTCCTGTTGAAGAAACGGTGATTTAATAAGTAAGTGAAGAAAGGCAGGGGGGGTTGGAGAATGAACTGGTAGTCCAGGTGGTGGCCTGAGAAAGTTGTCCCTTTAAGATAAGCAATGTCTTCTGGCATGAGCAGGGACATTCCCTCTGTCTCCCAGCCCACCAGCTCAATTCCATAAGGCAGACAATTGTTGTGGAGGTCAGCAATTGCTGGAAGACTTGACTATAAAAAAAATACATTCCATTCTTTTGCCTGTGTTCATGTTAAATGGGACACTATAGCAAGAGCTCTTTTCTCTAAAAACAAGAGGGGTCGTATACGCATAAAATTATTGAAGACGTAGGCTTTCTTGGAGGGGAAAATATGATGTAAAGAGCCACACACAGAGCTGACTGAAAAACATCTTTATGCTTATCCTCAGCTACTAGGCATAAAATACATTTCATTCCTTGATAATAACATTATTTAAAATACTCAATTACATATACTGAAGCAGTGAGAAGCTTTAAAACATTAGTAGTTGATATCCTTGCTAATAGTCTGGCGTTATTGATACCTCAAGCCTTCAGACTAGAAGCTCAAGCTTATGCCTGTTCTATCCTATGCAAAGTTTTCACCCATGAAGGCGGCCCCCAGCAAGAGTTCATGCTCAAGCTTTGTGCCATTGCAAGGATAGCTGGCGAGAAACTGTAACTGGAATATTAAATCCCTGCATAGTATTCTTTTTATTCTGATGTCTTACCGAACTTCATAATGAGCTTGACATGACTTTATTGAGCAAACATGAAACAAAAATAGCTACTTCTGTGGCATGTTGAGGGTAGAGAAAGACCTGCATAGGGTGGTTTGGACTTTTGCATCAAAGCTGACTTTTATGACAGGTCATAGAAGGCAAACATGCAGAACTCCATCTCTATTTTTACTACAAATCAAAGTTACTCGGGACCAGAATCATAGCATTTGGAGTTGTGATAGTATGAAATCAAAGTTGTATGATTTTGTCAGTCAAGATACTGATTTGGGGACTCTTTTCACTTCACCAGTTTTTACTTTACCAGGGCGTAAAAACATCCAGAATCAGTGTGTGATGCTTGGATCACAGTATGACACAGTCTGTCTCCCTCTTTGAATGTCACTAACTTAAACAGAAGTAAGACCAGAATATTTGTTTTGTTGCTCCTGCATCTTTTGTACGTGTCTGAAGCAAACCTGTGAAGGAAAAGGGGAGATAATTGGGTGCTAGTGCAATAAACAAGTATCAAAATCTCTTGATGTGAAAGAAAGCAAAAATCCAACTAATTACAGATACAATTCAGACACAACACATCCATGCATTACAGACAACAGATATTTTCCTAGAATGAATTACATCCATTCTTCTGGAGCTGAAACTAGGATCTCAGTTTTTGGTTTCTAACATTTACATGCCTTCACTTAGTTATTAATGCTGCTTTTAGCCTCTCTGGACCAGCCATCTCATGTAAAGTACACTATCACCTCCTGTGTGGAAGTCTTAGAAGAAATAACTATGCTAAAAAAAAAAGTCATCTGAATTTTGGAAAGTTTTCCAAAATACTGTTTTTGAGAAAGTTAATATGAATTGTCAGGCACATTTAGACTTTCTTTAAAAAAAAATTGTTTCATGCCTGTGAAAACGCTGAGGAGAATTGGTTAATCTCTGTTCTAATGGTTACTAGAAACCCCTGGGAAAAATAGCTAATTTTGCCTATAATGTCGCATTTACAAGGCATAGCATGTTCCTTCTTTTTCAAGGCTCCTATAAATTTCACTGGAACACATTAACACATCTATCTGTTTGCTTCCGTCAATAAAAATATTGTAACAAATGACCCGACGCCTCTCTCCTGCCACAGCTTCCATTTTCTGCCGTTAGGGCAGGCAGGCAGCATTATTAAGTGTCACCAGATGGAGCTATTACATATCTTCCCCACCTCCGAACAAACACTCTTTGTTCGAAAAACCTTTCTACTTTTTTTTTTTTTTTAATGCTTGCTACAGGCAATTCTGTGGAAGAAGTCTGTTCGCTCAGAGAAACTTTTAGTTTTTTAAACAGATTGAAGTAAGCCCTCGAAGCAGAGCAGCTCTCCGAGCACTAGGCACCCTACGGAAGGCCGGCTGTGCGCGGCCTGGCTGCTCCTGTGCTCCCGTGGGGCTTCACCGGGCAGCGCCCGAGTCCCCCTGAAGGGTTTCCCCGTGTGCAGCTCAGCCCAGGGCCTCAGGCATCGTGCGCCGTCACCGCTCCGCCAGCACGGGCGCAGGGCGAGGGGCCAGGCTGCGGGCAGCTCCCTCAGGGGCAGCTCCGGTGTGAGGAGCGGGGCAGTAACCCGTGACAATCCGCCCCCAGCCACGCAGCTGCTCCAAAATGGGAGATGCTCGTGCCATCCTGTCAGCTTTCATCGTGACGCTGTCGTGAGGACCAGGCCTCCGTCACAAGACGTCATCCCGTCGGGCTGTGACCTCACGAGGGCACCTCTCCGACAACGCCATCGCGCGTTGCCAGGCAACTGCCACGTCTCCCTGCGAGATGGCGCCTCCACCGCCTGCGCCGAACGCCTCCTGCCGCCTGCCCTGCGCGCGCAGTCGTAACGTCACGGGGAGGCCCCGCCCCTCCGCAAAATGGCTACAGCCATTGGTCGAGCGCTTAGCCAATCAGCGAGCCAGGCATATTCCCGCTGCCATGCGCGCCTGCTTTCGAACAGTCAGCGGAGGCGGGTTTGCAGCGCAGCCGACCGCGGCTGGGGCGGGGCGAGTGCGTCCCGCCTTCCCCCCTTCCTTTCTGCGTAGCGAGGCGATGCTGCGGCCGCCGGTTGGCGCCCGTGGCTGTCAGTCAGCGCTGCGGGTGCAGGTTCGGTTGTCATGCGGAAGAGCAGCGGGCGCGCCTTTGTTGTGCCCGGGGGACGCGGGCAGCCGCGGTGCCCGGCGGCTCAGGTGAGTTTCGGTGCTCGGGACCGTGCTCTGCCGCCGCCGCCTCTGCCTCCTCCTTCTCCTCCTCCTCCTCCTCTTCCTCTTCTTCCTCCTGCTGCGCAGAGGCCGGGGCGAAGCCGGCCAAGGAGGCCCCGGTGGGAGGTGTTTCCCCGTCCGCTCTGTGAGTAACGGCAGCAGTCGTCCCCGCCAGGTGCCAGCCCCGCGCCGCCGCCGCCGTGAGGGGGCTGAGGGGCGGCTGACGAGCTCGCCCCGCGCGCCCTACGGCGGCGCGCGCTCCTCGGTCTGGCCCCCGCCCCGGCTCTCCGTGACTGGTTGCGGCTCTTACAGGCCGTGAGCCGGGGAAATGGGGCTGTGTCCTTTCTTCAGGCTGCCTCAGCTCGTGGGGTTGGGAAGGGCTTTAAGGAAAGAGGGGAGGGCAGGTGGTCGTTTATAGCCGATGGGGGTCTGGGGGGAAGATGGCTGAGCTGCTTCAGGATCATTCCATGAAAGGTGTTGCAGACGGTCACGCTGTGGAATCTGGTATTTTAGGGGGTGCACAGAGACAGGTACTTGCGTTGTTAGGATTCCTGCTAACTGCGTGAGAGAGTTTCCTTGAATATCAGTGGGCAAGCAGGTGCTTTAAACATAATGAAGTAAGTGACACATTATGTCTTTTAACTTGGGGATAATGCTCTCGTAAAGCTTACTTTATACTGAGTGAAGACTTCAGCATATACTACACCTGTGTGCTCAAAGAATGTACCATTCTGTAAAATCTTCATCAATCATTTCTAGTTCATAACTGCCTGTCAGGAGCATCTCTTCATCAGGGAGTAACTTATCTCACAACCAAATGTGGGCCAGCACTTACACACTGTCTCAGTGCTCGGTGTAGGCAAGCCCTTGGGAGCCTGAGTCTCTTCATTAAGCAGTTAAATTTGGAACTGACATGGTACTTTTCCTATTTCTGTGATACTTTTCCTATTTTTCCTATCAGAGTTATTACCCAAGCAGCAGCATACTTTCAGTATTTAGTATCAAATATGGTTATTCTCTAGAAATAAATGAAGCAAGATTTAAAAGTGGACATAACTATCAACATGTATCACAGCATATGCATAACATACAGTGTTAGAACTTGAAAAAAAAATAATGTCTGGTTGTATGTGAACTCCAATAATTTCATAATGTCAGCATATGAAAAGCCCACATAATCTGTTTTAAGTGCTAACTTCTTGGAAATGAGTAGCATTAGATATACTGAGATACAAAAGCTCAAGTGAGTGATATAGATAATGTGCAATGTTTGTTTCAAAAAATATATTTGTATGTGTGTTTGCCTACTTAATTCAGGAAGTGAGGGTGGTACTTTTTGGTTGCCCCACACACTTTTACTCATGCGTGATGTTTCCTTGTCTTGCGATAGGTTTTGCTAGATACTGAAAAACATTGTTAGAAAACAATGTCCCTTGACTTTGATAGTGGAGCTCTACAAACTCAACATGAAGATGAAGACTATGACCAAGAGGATTATGCAAGAGAACAAGAGGTGAAAAAGAACAAATTATTTAATCTGTCGTGTATCTAGCTGCTTTTGTTTTTCTCTTTTAAGTGTTTAAAAAAAAAAATTTATGCTGTCTTTGGTAAGAGCAAAACAGAGTGCAGACTGTGCTTTGCAAGAGTGGCATAAAAAGTAAAGAGATAATGAGATGCTACATCTTAAGAGCCTTGCAATGTCATATGTAGTGGCTGGAAGACTGTTACTCCTTGCCTATGCAGTAGATCAAATGCAAAAGGCTGGTGTCACCTACATTTTGTATTTCTTGACAGCTTTTTCACTTATTAAAAATACTTAAAGCAACAGCTCTCTTCCACTTGAAAATTTGGTTAGCTTAGAAAAGAATGAGGAATAATTATAATCAGAATTTTTAAATTCTGATTATAAATTACATACTTTAATCTCTAGAAAAATATATTAAAATGTTTTGGGTTTTTTTGAGTTGAAATATTTTGGATGTTTCTGTTCTTTTTGTTTCATAAAGAGAATTGGCAAAATGTGTGTTTAACATGAATGTGCATAATGGTTTCTTACAGGGTGGTAAATCATGTTCATGTCAGGTAACCTCCTCAATATATACTTCATGGATCACAGTCTCGAGTGTAGGTAATGTAGACACAAATGCTCACAAGAAAAGTGTAGTAGAACAATAGCTGTTCAACTTGGAATGATGCTATTGCAAACACTGTAGGGAATCTGATGTCTGTTCCAAAACTTTCTACCCGGATAAAGAACGTTGTGCTTGTGCAGGAGAACAGGTAGTGAAATAATTGTAGGGTTATTACAGTGAGTGAGCGAGAGAGTGCATAAATAGGATTATAAGTTCAGAGTGTTGAGGGGAATATCTTTTCTATAAGGAGAGGCTGGGAGAGCTGGGACCGTTAACCTGGAGAAGAGAAGGCTCCGGGGGAATCTCATAAGTGTGTATAAACACCTGAAGGGAGGATGTAAAGACAATGGAGCCATGCTTTTTTTTTTTTTTTTAGTGGTGCCTAGTGACAGGACAAGAGGCAATGGGCACTAACAAAGCAGCCTCTTTGGAATAAGTTGGTGATAATCCTTGTAGGTCATGCATGTTTGAACTGGGGCAAGGTGGGGCTTATAGAACTGTATGTGTTGTAGATATTTCAGTGGGATGTGACTTTTAGCCTGCTAGGAGGCTAAAACACAGGCTCTGCTGTGTTCCCTGGTCAAGACATAATCCAAGACTTTCTGTGTTAGTTTTTCTGCCATAGCAAACCGGCTGGTTTTTTTTCTTGAAAACTGGGGAGATCTATGTGGTAGGAGAGTACTTTAACACTAACAAGAATTGGGTAACCCTTACCCACATCTGGAGTCCTGTGCTAGCTAGCCTGGTACACTGAGCTCAGTTTTAAATATGAACTCTCATGATGATGCTTTGTGAACTGTGTATGCGCTGCTTTCTCTTGACTTCAAGCGTCCAAAGCAGTGCAAGACCAGCAAAACCTATGGTATTTGATTATGTCCTTGGTTGCAAGCAGGCCAAAGGAAAGGGGATATTCAGTGAATGATGCTGCCTTTCCTTTCCTGCTTCCTGGAGCTGAGATATAATAAATCTAGAGAGTGCTCTAATGATAGGGAAACTTCTTCATGGAACAAACTTTTGGTGCTCTGTTGTTCTGTAGACATTTGGAAAAGTTGTCCTTAACTTCTCACCTAACCTTTGGTCTTAGAGAGTATCTAAAATAGCATCTGAGAACATATCTTTAAGATAAATTTTTGTAGATGGTAATTTTTCTGTGGGTTTTTTGTTTGTGTTTTGGGTTTTTTAACAAAGAAAAGCTAATAAGGTATTTGGCACAGGGCAGCTAATGTTTCTGCTCTTATTAACGCATACTTTGAGAGTTTGGAGAAAAACAGGGTTCAGATTCAGAAACTGCATGTAATAACTCTGAATATATTGTGTAGTTCTTAAGTCATCTAATTAGAAAAAGAGAGTGCATAGCTCAAATCTACAAGAAGCCCAATATGTGGCCCCATATGAAAGCCTCTCTGAAAATTGGAAGAAGAGGTACATTCTGTATAGGAATCATTACAGCAAGTAAGTTCAGGAGTGTTTTGGTTGTATGCTGGGTTTTTGTTTTGGTTTTTTTGTTTGTTTGGTTTTTGTTTTTTGTTTTGGCACAACTATCTATTTCCTGAATTAGAAGTGGTGATATTTTTCCCTGTTCATGTCCAGTTGCTTGGTGACTTCATCTGAATACATGAGCAGACCACTAATCATTGCAGTGATGACTTCTTGCATCTAGTAACACTGGCTGGAAAATTCTTATCTGGATTTCAATCCAGACTCCTCAGAAAGAGCATGTTTTGAATGTCCAGTACCCCTCTTGCCTGGGGTTTAGGGAGGAGAAACCTTGGCATGATTAGTTTGCAAATCATTCTTCAAAAGTAGTCTGTCCTGGGACATGTCTGTTTGGTGGCATTTCCCTTACCTCTTTTTGGTGCAGCTCTCTTATTAAGAAGAGTTTACCAGAAAAATCATTAGGTTGGTACTCTAGTCTATTAAGCATTCTGTGGTATAAGCCTCTCTTGTGAATTCCGGTGTTGTGAACTTTTCAATGGAGGAAGCAAAACAGGATTTTGTGCAAGTGGCCTATTTTGCCTGTCTCTTTGGACTGAACTTGTGTACATTCTTTTGAAAAGCATATAATGAATGTTGTTTGTTCTGTTTCAGTTGCAACAGCTATTGACAGACCTTCCCCATGATATGCTGGAGGACAGTGGAGACCAGCTGTCCAGCTATTCGGACAGTAGCATTCATGAGACGGAAGAGCAGTAAGGCATTTTGCACCATTTTTTATTATCTATGTTGTGCTTTTGAGAACAGAGCAAAAATCTCAGCTGATGAGGTGTGTAAAAGCAATCCAAGTAAAAGGGGAGCTGTAGTGCAGTTTGCAGTATGGTTTGTGTTCCATGATAAACAAACTAAATGTCACTTAATTTAATGAAGAGATGGTTTGTTTTGTCTTGTTTTTTCCTGAAGTTGTAAGTACATAGTTAAGCTGCTTGTCTTTCTCTAGATCGCATGAGCCTGGGAAGCATGATGGAAGGTGGAACGATCATCCATTGATAAGTGATCCTCAAAATGTAAGCTTGCATGAGCAGTGGTGTAATTAGTAGGAACTCCTTGTTCATAATAACATGCTAAATATTATTTAAATTTGTTAGAGAAATACTTTTCATGTAGGTGACATGTTTTGCTATTCATTTGAAGTATTTCTAACTTGAGGGCTTGTAACCCCAGAAAAAGGGGGGGTGGGGGGAAATCTGCATTTTGAGAGAGCAATTCTGAACCTCTTATCCATTCATAGGGTTATGAACAAGGACGAAATCTGTACCCTGAACAATTCTTGTGTGACCAGCAAAATGATCATGTTGAAAAACACGGAAAGAATTGGAATGGCCTACATAACGATGAAGAGAAGAAACATTTGTATGATGTTAAAGAAGATTACTGTGGCCAGAGTGGTCAAGAGGATCCTGATGATGTGTATCTTGGTAGAGATGGGTTTAATGGTCCAAGTTGCTACCAACGGAACAATGTGTATCATCTTCCTGAAAACTTCAGGCCATATACAAATGGCCATAAACCAGAATTTAACAATCAGCAAAGTAAAACAATAAATTTTCCAGATGCTCCAAAGGAACATCTTAAGGTATTTCAGAAGCTGATACATTTTTCTGTTTGTTTTGGAAAATTTTCACAAGTCTTTAACTGTTGGTAGTAGTATTTCTAAATGCTTTCAGTCTCTTATTATCAGTTTAAATAGTGATGGGAGGCTTCTGTAGTCTATTTTGCATGTTAAAGAATGAAGTGTTAAATAATTGGATTTTCATATGTGCATGTTATGATCTTCCCTCCCTGCCCCCCTCATTGGCTGGGTAGAATTCCATGAGGTAGAATGAATGTGATTCACTTAAATGTGTGCTTACTCTGTTGAAGTTGATGCTTCACTGTTCTCCTAAAGTGGAAGCTTTCATGAAAATTTCTATAACGCTTAAATGGTGTGCTGGATTGTAGCCTGAAAATGAAGAGCTACTAGAGCTCTTCTTAATGTCAACCCGTAAAATGAAAAATATTTTAATCTAGCAAGACTACAGTTGTAACCTTAATTTATTTCCTCTTATGTATATATTGTCACAACAGCAATTTGTTGCATCTGATGTTGTCAGCGGCCAATCACCAGAATCTTACAAAGTGACTTATAAACCATACCAAAATGGCATTCATCAAAAAATTCCAGTAATCCCAGAAGGAACCAGAAGAAATGAAGTGTTTGAAGATTTGCAACATGAATTCTTGGGCAATGATGAAAGTAAGTGTTTGCTGTTTAGATTTGAAATAAGCTTGTGTAAAAAGTCCACTGGAATTCAGCAACAGAAAACCTGTTGATTTCAATAGATTATTTTTTTTTTTTAGTCAGAGGACAACTATGTTGATGTATATGATCTTTTATTTTGCTCTAAGCTTACATTGGGATAGCCCTAATTTTGCTTTTGTTTTGGTGGGGTTTTTTTCCACTTTATCTAGAAATCAGCACTTTTTTATCAGGTTAGTTGAGTTTCAGGCTAGTAAATGTAGTTTTGACTGGTGAGACTGTGAACAAAATTATTTCTGATGGCTTGATCTCAAGTCTTGCTGGTGCTTTGTATTGTTGATAATATTGGAAAATAACGACTTGCTGTACCTTAGGAAACATACTTTGCATTATGCCACATTGGGCTTTTCTGTTAGGTACATTTCAAATGACAGAACTACTTTGCTTGTTAGTAGACATCTTGAAAATGTAAAGTTGCCACAAGACTGTGTGTGAATTAACAGCATGTAAACCTTTATCTGGGCTTGCTGTTAGGTTTGAATTGCATTGGTAGTTCCTACATTTCTTCAGGTATCGCTACCAGAGCAACTCAGGTGATGTGAATCAAACGTGGATTAAAAATGATGTGATTTTGTGAACCAACAGTGAATTTGGCCCTGTATGAAAGAAGTACCTTGGGGCAGGAATTACTTACGACCATGACTTTCTTGGGTAGTTGACTGTGCTGACTTGTCTGTACGCTATTTGAAATTTGGCAGATTCTTCAGAAAATATGCAGATTCTTCAACTTCAAGTTCTAAATAAAGCAAGAGAAAGACAACTGGAAGAACTTAATGAAAAGCTAGAAAAGAGTGCCCAGCAGATTAGGTATTTGAATCATCAGCTTTCAATGGTCAAAGGTAAAATGTTTTTTGTACAGATCTTTAATTCTTAGATTTTTATTAATATCTAGCAACTTTTTTATTCTGAAACTTTGATTTAGGTAGTGCCTCTGCAGGTATTGATCATATTTATAAACTTGATTTGGGATTATGTGGACCTAAACCTCTCCTCCCAACATTGTTTTAAAGAAAATTCTCTGCCTGACTGCAAAACTATCTTAACTTTTACTGCATTCTCAAGACCACCTTTGTATTCCAGGGTCCCCATGTGCCAGGCATTAAAAATGCACAGAAAAGTGAGAAGTTTGCCGAAGCAGTGTGTTAAAAGTAAAAAAAAACCCAACCAAACAAAAAAACCCACCAAAAAACCCCCAAACAAACAAACAAAAAAACCCAACCCCAAAAAACAACCAAACCCCCCAAACTCCAACAGGAGAAGTGTACATCTATGAAAAAAACTTTTTTTTTCTTGTGCTCTCTAGTTTAACAAGCCATTTCGTGGACTGTATGTAGAGAGAAGCTCTTCCAAAATTATCAAAGCTGTAGTAGAGACTGGTAGTTGTCTTTGGTCTCCCTGTTCTTATAGGAATAGACAAAAAAGAGTTGTGATCTTAAAGAATTAAGAATATAATTTTTAGAATGCAAAAGGAGCAAAGGAGAGAGGAAAACTTTAGCTGTCAACCATTTTGCTGTGTCTTGGCTGTTCCTCCAGGGGAATTATTTTGTTCCTCCCTTTCAGTGGTGTAAGGGATGATGCTAGTTCCTAGTGCTGACAGAATGTGGCTTGTTTCCACTAGGGTTCTCAAGGTACAATATATCAGAGTGCTTCCAGCTGTGGAGGAGTGCTTTCCAGAGGCAGAAAGTGGTTACTGGATGGAGATTGCCTGAATGTTTTTGTTTTGTCTTCTGCTTGTTGCCCACAGTATCAGAGGGCTCATAGCGAATGGTTCTGTAGAGCAGGGGTACTGAACAGTCACCTTCCATGAAGTTGTTGGGTGGCTGGCCATGTTTCTCACACAATTATTATGTCTCTCTCTTAAGATGAAAAGGATGGTTTGGCTGTTAGTCTTCGTGAGTCTCAAAAACTCTATCAGAATGGAAAGGAACGGGAAGTGCATCTTGAAGGTCAAATAAAGGCCCTTGAAACTCAAATTCAGACTCTTACTACCAATGAGGAGCAGGTACTATAAATATTCTTAAACTGTTTATTGTGGAAGATCTCTACAGTTACATTTGTGGTGCATTTGCATTAAATATAAATGCTAGTCTCTTGAAACGCTGTTCATGATAATTGCAGAAGCTGAATATATGATGGACGAATAGGATGCACTGGTGGAAAATAGTTTGTATTAAAATCCAGGCATTATCTGAGGACTTTTAGCAAATCTTGCACAAAAAAAATTGAACTGACATACAGAATATTGGAGCAAAAGTAAAATACATGTAACTGGGGGCTACTCTAATACTGTTCCTACAGATACTGAAGCAATCCAAAGTGGCAGAGGTCGCCATGGAAAGCATGCAGAAGCAGCTGTTAGAACTTCAGCGATCAGATGCCCTTCAGCGAGCCAGAGAACAGCACGAGGCCATTATTTCAGCACTCAAGCAGAAGTATGAAAAGCAAGTATTATCATTAGAGCAGAAACTTGATACTACAAAATCTGCACTCCGAGAGCAGGTGAGAAATTATTTTAGGATGCTGAGTACTGTACTGGAGAAGCTGTAGAGCTTCCCATGTTTCCTAAACGGCACTACTTGAATTCTAATAACTGCACTATAATTCTAATAACTCCTTCTGGAAGCTGCTAAGCAAATGGAAAGGAAATTCTACATAAGTCTCAGTATTATGAAGTCTATGTGGTATGTTTTTATAAACATCTCCAGGCAGTTGTGAGTTCAAATTGTGTGTTTGCCCATAGCAGATGCAGAGGAGGCAAGAATTCATTGTCTTAGTTTCTCTCCTGAACTTTCATTCTGTGCACAATATCTTTTTGAAAGAGTACCAGCAAATAAATCTGGGAAAGAAAAGAACTAATTAAGAAATTATGTGATATTTTTGCTGCAAGAAAAACTGTTTATAAACCATCTGTTGCCAAGCTTTAGTCTCAAAATGATCAAGGACTCCTAGCCACTGAACAGTCACTTTTAGAAGTACAGATTTAAAAGGGGGGTGGGGGGGAGAAGGCTTGCTTTAAGATGGGGTTTGATATGGATTGTGTCATATGGTTATAGAGCTTATTAAAATTACTCTACCTGATGTAATAGAAGTCCATTACACTATTAGAAATATTCAAGCAATGTAGTCTAGGCAGGGCTTAATAAATTGTCCTCTTCTTTCACATAAAGGAAATAGAATTACATTTCTTTAATTCTAGGTCTGTAATTCTTGTCTCAACATAAATATGCTTAAAAAATAAATGGGTTGTATGTTTGAAAAGGTAACTAGCACTTGCTTGTAAAAAAGATGCACTGCTGAATTTCTGTTTATTAGTACCACAACAATGCTTACACAGTTCTGTGTCTACTGCAAAAAAAGGTTTTTTTATGGCAGTGTGTTTGGGGTATTTAGAGAGAGATCTCCTGTTTCCGAGAGAAAACAGAAAAGTCAAAAGGCATGATAAAGATGAGGTACTGTGCCTCCCAGGTCTGTGTAGGTAACTAAGCAATGCCATATGAAAGGCTACTTTGTATGTCATGAAAAAACTACAGTTCTTTTACAGAGCATTGGAACGTGCTAGCCTGGCTTAAGCTCAGTTAAACTAAATTGATTTAAGCTCAGGCTTAATATAAATAATGTGAAGGCTTGATTTTTCTGCAGTAGACTAACTATATGTGATTAATTACAGGGGATAATCTGACATGCTGAAAACTAACTGCTCTAGGAAATACAAAACAGTTCATATCCATGTATGTTTATATATGAGTATACTTACTGCCTCCTAGTGAAAACTTAACTTTGATGCGGTAAGATATGACTTGTCAGCCAAGCATAGCATTTGATCTGTGATTGATTTAGCTGGCCTCTGCCCCTTTAGGCATCCGATTGATTCTTTTTCTCCCATGTCTTGTATGTATTGACTCTTCTATATCCTAAACTGTGCTAGATGGCTAGATGTTTATAACATGAGTAAAAATAATCTCTCTTCCTAGAAAGAGCTTTGCAAAAATCTAGGGGAGCATGTTAAGCAACTTGAAAAAATGCTGGAAGAAACCAAATGCGAAAAAACTGAAATAATAAATCGACTGACAAGAAGCCTAGAAGAAAGCCAAAAGCAATGTGCGAATTTACTGCAAACAGGTCAGCCTTTTACTGACACCTTACCTTTCCTTGCAGAAATGGCTCCAGTTTTTTGAAGTGTGAAATTGCACATCTATGTTCCTATTGAAACGGAATCAACACCAAGCTAAATGTGTACTAGGCCATTTCCTACGCAGTGCATTAGTCAGACTTAAATGAAGCTTAGTTAAGTCTAGACTGAAGTGTAAAAAACAATAAAAATAAAATACTGCCCCCCCCCCACCCTACCCCAAACCAAAAACCCCAAACAATAGCAATTAAACTATTTTCATATGTATTTTGTGCTGCACATGTGTAAACTTAGTTTTGGACTAAATAACAGTCTTTGGGAGTAAGCTACTTATTTTTGTGTTAGGCATTTGACTTGAATTGCCATTCCAAATTCAAATCTCAACAAGAAAATAATTATTTTTGTGGCTGGAGGCTGGTTCTTGGGAACTCCTGTCAGTGGGACTAACATGTGAAATACTCTGCTCTCTGTGTATTTGACTTGCGCCTACCTTTACACATTGAAGTCTTTTCATAGTAATGTATATCTTTTTATAGGATCGAAACATCTTAACTAAATGAAATGTCTGTCTTCCTGGATCCTAATTTAAGAGCATGTTCTGTTTAAGAACTGTGGTAGTCTGGAAGAAAAAGCTCTCTAGAGAGCTATGTCAGCATTGAGAAGGAGAAAAACCTTATTGGATCGGTATTATGTAGTAAATAAGTAATTATAAATGTGATAGGGTATTTAAAAAGAGTGCAACTGCCAATTGAAGAAATGCCATGATTTTTCTGTGCTGTGTTCACCGAATGCCTTAAAGCAGTAATAAATTGGCGAACTGATAAAGCTAAACTTTTCATCTGGGGAGAAGGGGATGGTGGCCTGTTTTCCAAGGTGGTCCTGTTCCTGCTAAACTTCTGGCACAATCGCACAATGTCATTTTTTGCTTCTGGTGAGCTACAAGGAAAGCAAACATTTGGCACATCTTGCTCCTCATGGTATTTATTTTAAAGCTACTATTAAAAATTCTGAAAAAAATAAAGCCACTGTAGTTCCCAAACTTTAAAACAAACTGCAGTTTAAACTTGAGACCTGTAGTAACCTTCACCTGCTCAATTCAGGCAGAAATATTCTTGCATTCATTATTTGTATTTTCTATTAGTGAGCTCAAAGAAATAGAAGCAGAGTAATGCCTATTACCAGAATCAACTCTGCTATTTTTAACAGTGATCTTTTTTCAGATTGCATGGTCTTTCTTGCATATTTATGACTTGCTCTCTTGCTTTCTCTTTTCTTTCCTGCAATAGGCTCGATGCAGGAGACAAATCAGTTACGATTTCAGTTGCAACAAGCTCAGTCTGCACACATGATAAGCAATAACATGAACAAGGCTTTGCAGGTTAATTTACTAAATATTTTACTGTTTTGATTTTAGGGGGTGGGCATTATAGCTAAGAGGTTGGTAGTTGAAACTCTTTTTATTTGTTGGGGAAACAAGCATGTCTCCTTTCAGTAAAGGACTACCCGCTACTTCATCTCCCAGTGTTGCATATTGGACTTTTTTTTTTTTTTTTTAATTAAAGCACAGCAGGGCATATGTATCAGCACAAATCTAGTATCATACATCTATCTAACGTGCTTATGGAAAAAGAAGAATGTAAATTCTATGTGCTGGGAATCTCATAATTTAATTAGGCTGTAGGGATAGTTGGAGATATTATGTTCCGAAACTTACATTTTGCCAGCAAAGGGGAATGCTAGAGTCCTTTGTAAAATATGAGTGGAAGTCTGTGTTTCTAATTCAGTTCATATATTTGACTTAAATTTATCATCTTGGAAATTATGAATCATAATAAGTACTAGAGTAATAGGCTGTTTTTCCAGCTATGTACTTTTCTGTTGTTATTCATTTTACTATACAAGGGGAGCAGGAAAGAAGTAGTAAGAGCAAAAGAAATAATACTTAACTTCATATATGAACTGTAATAAGGACAATAGAATATACTAAGCAACAGAAAATATTCCGTAACTAATTTGTAGTTTTAACATATGCTTTGCTAGAGGTATCAAAAATGATAGTATAAATAAATAACACTAATACTAGATGATTCAGGTAAATACAGCTAAATACAACTATACTTAGAAAGAATAGCTCTGTGTATTTGTTTTATTTGGAAGAGTTATCATGGGCCTGATGTGTTTGCTTGGAGTTTCTCTGCTCAGTGTAATTTTCTTCTGTCTCTTCCTTTAAGGAAGAATTAATGGATCTGAAGGAAGAAATAGCTTTGTATGAATCTGCTGCCAAGCTTGGAGTATTTTTGAATGATGCAGGTGGAGAGCTGCATACGAACCTGGGTGATTCCTATGTAGATTTGGGAATTAAAAAAATCACTGGGAAGAAACCAAGGTTCTGCAGGTATTGAGTGATTCTCGTTGAAAGAAAAAAAAAAAAAAAAAAAATTGATCCAGTAAGACCATCTTTTTTTCTTGGTAGATATTTTAAATACTGCTTGTATTGCTGGGTAATCTAGGAAACAGGAAACTGGACTAACACCATAAATTGGATGCCTAATTGCTGCTTAATCAATCGTCAGGTTTTATAGGGACTATGTTGCTGTTCCTTGGATTGTATGGATTATATGCATGGGTACCTCTTTGCTCAAAGCTTCTACACAGTTACTTAATGCTAAAGCTGTCTTTTAAAACAACCAATTGAGTTGTCTCAAAATACCTCACACCATGTGAGGATGAATCTGTTGGGGAAACAGCTGAATTAACAAGTTTTCTGTACGTTAATTGCAACTTGATGAAAAAGCATATGGCTTTTATATTCACGTTCTCACGATTACCTCTTAGACATCTGTATTTCTGGTAGCATTAGTTGCTCTTCTCTTTGCTACCACTACCTTTCAGATAAGTGGTTTTTGTCTTTTAAATACTGAACTGGTTATGTCTTCCCTAATAGTGCAATACAGAACAGACACATGGATAAAGAGCTCTCTAAAGATGAAATTATTGTAGAATTAAAAGCTGAGCTGGAACGTTTATTGAGCAGTAATAAAATGAAGAGAAACCAGATTACTCAATTACAAAATGATCTTAAAGATTGCCAGAAGACATTAGAGGAATACAAGCAGTTGTTGAAAGCAGAAAAAGCATCAAAAGAGTCAGAGGTTTGTTCTTTTACACTTCTTTAAATACAAAGATGCACTGGATTTTAGTGAACCAAACCAACATTTAATCTTCTTACAAAAATGGACGAAAGAATTTACTCACAGCTGAGTATTCATAGCAACTATGTAAATCTGTCTTTGATCTTAAGGTAAGTATTGTCATTTGGATGATACCTTGTTTTGTATCTTTGGTGAAAAAGAAACAATAGCAGAACTTGGGCAGCATATGCCTTATTAGGTGAGTTCTAATATGATGGCTTACTTGCTTGATAGCACTTAATGGCCACTCTGCTTTTTTCAGAACCAAATTTCATTGGAGAAAGTAGCTTTTCTTTAGCCAAAAAGACCTTGTAATTTCTCTGAGAAAGCTGGTAGTATCATTAGGTTATACAAACAGAACATTAAACAGATTGCCTTCAGAGGGCCTTCACTGTGTAACTTGATCAACAAGGAATCTCTTTGATATTGCATCTGTCTTCACCCCATTATTAACTTCCCTCCATAAATTGATCAGACTTGTAACATCTGCTCTTGTAATCTATATATTGTGACCTGGATGTGGGATAGGAATATAATATGCTTGAGAAGCATGCTCTCTGTTGGATGATAGTAGTAATTCAGCTTGCAAACACAACGTTGAGTGTGTGCTTCTTTAAACCTTCATGATGCTATGAGTTTCAAGAATTCATCTAGAATAACAGCGATACTGTTATATCTTGCACTGCAATAATTTCCTTTTTTTATTTTTTCTAAGTAAGATTTTTATTTGACAGCTTTAACTTTTTTTTAAAGCATCAACCTCTAAATCATGTATGTCTTGAAAGATACAATCTTAATTTTGTTTATTTTTAGCCTGTTACAAATCTGAATGATACTTTGGTGGCCAGTCCTTCAGTTTCTGATAATATTAAGGAAGAAGTTCTGAGACTCAGAAAGGCTAATGAAACTTTGCTGCAAGAAGTTGAGGTGAGACAGAGATGCTGCTTATCCGTACAAAAAAACCCCCACCCCCACCCCCCCCTTGTACTAAAACCTGCAATTGGAAAAAGGTTCTTTACAGTCCACCTATTACTTGACCTTTGTTTGTCCAGAACCATACTTTGACTATTGAAGAACTGAAGGAAAATGAGGAAAAACTGAAAAGCTTAAATCAAGATCTCTGTTGTCAGATGAGAAAGATGGTTCAGGATTTTGATCAGGATAAACAAGAAGCCATTGACAGGTAAGTCTGTTAACTCTGTTTAGTTCCATTTGTGAACTTTTAGCCTGCATGTATAATCTTGTACCAGCTATCTGGTACAAGGGGAGGTCAGCATTAGACAGTGAGTTTCTTACTTAAGGAAAAGTTGAACCTCATTTAAGAGGGAGGAAAAAAACCCTAGGTAGTTTTTTTCCTTTCTTGAAATTGTAGGTGTGAAAGAACTTACCAGCAACATCATGAGGATACAAAAGCATATTTTGAGAAAGACCTGATGGAGAGGTATGCTGCAGAAAAAGAGCAGCTTATTCAAACTTACGAAGAGACAATCTCACAGTTAAAGTAAGACTTACCATTTTTTCCGCTTTTACCGAAACTTTCACACTTCCTGTCTGGCCCTCAGTACTAGTTACACTTTTTTAAAAACAGACTTGCTGTCTTGTGAGTCTAAAGACTAATTGATAATAAATAATCTGTCCTGTGAAGGGCTAACATAGAGGAGCTGAACAGAGAGGTGACTGCAGTGAAGGAATGTTACATCGGAGTCTGTGGGGAGAAGGATACCTTGGAAGCTACTTTAAGGCAGAAATTTGAGCAAGAGCAGCACCTGAAGGAAGAGAAGGTACTAATGGAAATACCTATAAATCATATCATTTCAGACTGATTTTAAGATGTAATATCCATAAGTGTATTTAACTTTGTAATTGTTTGGGGAAGATACTTGGAAGAGATGCAGCTATATCAGAAAATTAATACGTGACCTATTGGTTGTTAGATTAACCTGCTGATGTGTCCTGGGGTTTAAAATATTGTAGAAGTAACCCTTTCCAATAACTATTCATATTCACGTAGTCAACTTTCATAATTTTGACTCTTGAGGACTGTTCAGTCAGCAGTGTGGTGTTTTGCATTCATGAGACATTTTCCAAAAACCTGACTGACAATACAAGTTTTCTTCTCCCTATATAAAACTGATCTGAAAATACTGTGGTTTTTAAGTAATAATGAATTCAGACTGCTATTTTGATTAAAAACTTTGCTTTTCTGAAGATATCAGTGTGAAATGACTAAAGTAGGTCAACTGTCTTGCTAAGCAAGTACAGTAAAGAGGTGCAGCTCAAAGTATGCTGGGAATAAAGATGCTTGATAAGAAAACTTATTTTAGAGCAATAGCCTATAATAACCTCTAATATCACGCCTTAAAACACCTCCTTTTGAGAGCCGAATCACTTGTCCAGGTGTCATCAGTAAGATCAGTGCACAAGCTCTACAGAGTTAATCATGTGTCTCATGCATTCTCATCCCTTTGTACCAGAGCAGTTCGCTATGCCTTGGAGAATATTTGAATTTTAAATTTTCCACCCTTCTCTATTCCCTGCCCCACCCCCCCCCCCAGCTCAAGAAACGGCTACTAGAAGAAAAAGAAGACTCTCTTAACCTTCTGAGGACTGAGCTTGAAGAGAAACACAGGAGTTCTATGATAGCAGCAAAGAGGCAGTGGCTGGAAGAAAAAGAACAGCAGGTTGAAGAGGAAGTTGCATTAGCCAAAGTTCACTGGGAGAAGGAAGAAAAAGAGGTGTGGAACTTAAACTAGGGGGTTTCAGTTTTTTGTTGTTGGTGGTTTGTTTATTTTCAGAAGGAGAACTTGTATGTAGATAGATTTATGTACTGTTATTCTGCCATTTGAAGTGGCTTTTAAGAACCTGTCATTTTAGGAGCCTCTGAAGAAGTCAGTAGGTATTACATATGCTTAAGATCTTGGAAAAAAAACCTCCTAGACCATGTAAAGTAACAAGCAGAATGTCCTGAATGTCACAGCTAGTAATATGCTGGCATTTTCCACCCTGATTCTGAGCAGGTGGTTATGCTTTCTATTGTTTCGTTCAGTTATAACTGTGTATCCTATCCCATAGAAGAAAGCTGTGATAAGGAAGAAAAACCAACTCATTCTTTACCAAACTCTCTGCTCTCCGAGTATGTTTTTGCTCTTTTCCTGTTAGGGAAGATTATTGATGTAAACAGAGTTTTAGTTATTAAATACCAGTGAAATTCTAGTTATTTGGACACTGGGGAGATTTTCTCTTAAAAATATTTTTTTCTTTAGAATAAACAACAAGTCTTTGCAAAAATAGAAAGAGAATGGCAAACTAGGCTGGAAGAAATGAGAAGAACTGTAGTTGAATGTAATGACTGCAGCAGCCAAACTGACCAAGTAACAGTTGTGGATGAAGCTTCAACTAAAGAGTTAGAAGGGATTGTTGAAGACCAGAGGCTGCAGATCCAGAAGGCTCTGAAAGAAAATATGGCCTCTGAAGAGGCCTTAAAAGAACTTGAAATAGAGCTGGAAAATAAATACCGTAAAAATCTTGCCAGCCAGGTAACATAATTGTTCTGTCTGCCTGGAGCCTGTGAAACTGCCATGTCCAACTAAGTGACTAAAACAAGTGTTCTTTTCCATTAACTTTCTGCTCAGTAGTTGATATTGCTGTATTAGAAATATATTTTAAAAAAAAAGTTCTGAAGAAGCTGTAGCATGTAGCTTGTTTTTTCTAGGTGTTAATTTTTCACACAGCTGGACAAGTTTTGCAGGAGTTTTGAACAGAACTGAGCAAAACTGACTTAGTTTATACCATTTTGTTAAGAAAAAAATTTAATATTCATCATTTTGTTACAATTTATGCATCAGATGCTGCTGGCCTGATTCTTTTAATTTCTGTAAAAATGGGCAGTCCAAGCTGAAGTCTGTTCTTTCACTGCTATATGAAAGTAGTAATAAAAATGTATTCGGTGGTGGTGACCTGAAGTAGGTTTTTTATCTGCTTATAGGTAGATGCAGCTTTAACCCAAGCTCGTGCCAGGTGGCTGCAAGAATTAACAGAACTCAAAGAGTACAAAGTAAATCTAAAGACAGAACAAGAAAAATGGGAAAAAAACCACAAAGAGGCTGCAGCAAAGCAGGTAGCCCAAAATACTTGTATATGTGTATTGATAAACAGTTCAGTCTTCCAAATCCCATATATTACTGAGGAATGAGTGCAGACATAGGTGGGGAATCATTAAGGAAAGATGTTTCTAGTATACTCGGGTTCTGATCCATTTTTTTTGCCTATATGGGATTATATTTTATTAAATAATTTGAAAATCATCTCCAATAGATTGATAATGACCCAGGGTTATATTTTATGTATGTGTATATTTATAATGACTGTGTTATATATTCACAGTTAGCCCTAGTTCTCTCAGCTGCTGAAGAGAAATGGAAGAAAGAATATGAGAATACAGAGAAATCTGGACCAAGAATAAAAGAACTTGAAGAAAAGGTAATTTCTCTCAAGAAAGAATTGGAGCTAAAGAAAGAAGAAATCCCTGCAGCTATCAAGGCAGAACTAGCAAAAGCCCGTGCTCAGTGGAACAAAGAAAAGCAAGACGAAATCCTGCAGATACAAGAACAAAATGAGAGAGACTACCGATCATTCTTAGATGATCACAGAAACAGAATTAAAGAGGTACTTGCAACAGCAAAGGAGGATTTTGCAAAGCAGAAGAATGATCTCTCCATTCAGAAAGAGGCAGAAATAAAGATGTTACTAGACCAAAAGCAGCGAGAATGGGAGGCTCAGGAAACAAAGAAACTGCAGGATGAAATTAATCGGTATGAGGAGAAGACTCTGGTTGAGCTTGAGTACTTGCTGAGTGAAATCCATGAAGAACTAGTCAAGTGGACACATAGTAAGCATTCTTGGAAGGATGAGTGTTTTGACACTCATGTTCAATTAAGCCATCAATGCAAAGACAAACTGAAGGCTTGCTTACAAAAGGCCTACAGAACCACAGTTTACACAATACTGGAAAAGAAAGAGAGAGAATGGAAAGAGGTAATATTTCAGTAAATTGTAACTGCCAACCAGAAAAGGGATTTGAGAAGTCACTTGTACTTGTTTTCTCCCAATATAAAATATCTATGTAATCCTGAGAATCGGAGAATCCAACATTTGAGTTCATTGATAACAACAGTTCTTTAAAACTGTAAAAGAGGGCTAAATCTACCATTAGCAAGGGAAAGGATGGGTGTAGCTTTGACACCTTCAATTTTTAAAAAAGAGAAAGATTAGGAGTGTCACTCCTAAATGCCAAGATTCATAAATTAAGGAGATGAATCCACCATCTTAAGTTTGGGAGCCTGTTGAAGGCTCCTTGTGACCTCTTAGGTGGATTCTGTCATTAAGGCCTATCTTAGATTTTTGCATAGCTGTTGCTTTTTTGTTGTTGTTTTGAGAAATTTAGCAGTTTGTAATGGTGTTATATAGTGATTGCGGATCATGTTACTCTTATCCCCCTTCTGATACAAATAAAGATGAAAACAGTAAATCCTTTTTGCAAATTATCTGTGGTAGAACTGAGTAACTGACAAACTGATATATCACAAGAATAATAGTCTTGCTTAACTTTATTGTGGCTCTAGGAAATCCTTTTCAATGTGCCTGCCCAAATGAGGAAAGACATCCTACCCTCTTCTAGAGGAGTTTGGGGCTAAGTAGAATTCTGTCCAAAAGCTTCTGTTTCTGTTGTTTTGGCACATTCCTCTTTTTGCAATACTTACGCTTGTAGTAAGTTTTTGATTATGGGGAGCATCCCACTGGAAATGCCATTGCCACCCAGCATTTAGCAGCTGGGGAATTATCCAAGAATAGGACAGAGAAGGAAACTGTCTTGTGTTTCAAGAAAAGGTGGGATGGGGGAAATGAGTATGAAGTGATTTCTCATGACAATGTTATCCAGTTTTTTTAGTGGTAATATGTTTCTGTTCAGAAAGTGGTCCTTTAAAGTTTTCTTTTCATGAGTTATTTTCATGGTGGTAAAGAGAATTGGAAGTTTTTTTTCCTATGCCTGATGCATCTTCTCTAATAGATATGAATGTCTCTTGGTAAACTGTTTTTAATATGCTTTGAACTTCAAAATGTTGGTTGGCTTGAAGTGTCTTATCCAGTGGAGTCTTTGTAATTTCTTAGTAATGTTTTCTCTTATGCTACTATAATAACAATAAGCAAAGGAGTTACATTTTTCTAGATGACTTTCCCGTCCGTCTACTACTCATATTTGTGCAGAAACTCTAAATGGGTCCAGCCCCTTTTTCTGCTGGATATGCCTTTTAAAAAACAAGTTAGCTTCAACTATTCAAAGACACTGTATAGTTCTGCAATGTTAAGGGCTACTGACATTTCCAAAATAAAACTCAAGATAGCCAGGTACTGCTGTTGCAGTAAATTACGCTAAGTTAAACTTCTATGTGCTAGAATACACATTTTCCTCCCAATTTGAGCTGCAATCTACAGTTCTATTGCAGGTTTAAAGCACCTGCATTACAATTACTAAACCTACTTGATGGCCAGGGTTGCTTGTTTTTATGCATAACAGTACTTATCTACTTTAAGATAGTGTGGAACACTTTTTTTTTTTTTTTTGCACTATGTGTTGGGCTTTCAGGAAGTGTTTTTTCAATTGCAGAAATATGAAGAGCTACTGAGTAATGTAAATAAAGAAGCATACACTTGCCTGCAACGTGGTGAAGGAGAAACTGGGGACATGGCAAGACCTCCTGTGTACAAGGTTGGACACCAAGCAGAAGCACAAAGGAGGCTAAGACGACAGCTACCCTTGCAGGATACTGGAACAGACAAAGGTATTGTGTGTGTTTTTAATCTGGCAAATTGTGTATCATCAAATTAAGCTTGTTAGTAGCAGTCTTTAATAGTCAATGTCTTATTGATGAGACTAATGCAAAGTTAGTTAATTAGTGAGTATTTGGGTGAGAAAGGAAGATGCAGTTCTTCTGACTGTAAGGTTGTTAAATGTTGTGTTAGCTTGTACTATGTTAAAGTCACAAACCGTGCAACAAATGGTACTGGTCTCCAGCTTACTGATTTAATGCTAGGCTTTGAGGTTTAATTTTATTAAATGCTAGTAGCTTTCTGCTTTTTAAAGCCATTCTTCAGGAGTAAAGAAATAGCTGCCATATCTGCTGCAGATGTAAATACTCTTTGGGGGTTGTGGACATGAACACTAATACCTTTGGTGTATAACAGCTCATAAGCAAGCCAGTGTTGATCATGATGAACAAGGTATGGCCTAAACTATGTCTTGTAAATGGGTAATACTAAATCAGAGCTTTGAAGATCGAATTATACTAGTTGCTCTTGACATTAGACAAGACAAGGAATTCTGCATTCATGTAAAATATATTGTGTCAAGAATTATACTTCACTTGGCATTGTAGTTTTTTCCAATTCTTTTGATCAAGAATATAGTTGAAAAAAATGCAAATCCCTGGGTGATGTTTCTCTCTTCTTCCCCCCGACTTCCTTTCCTCCCACCCCCTGTATGTACTTTAGCATTGTAGCTCTTCTAAGAGCTGTCACATGTACTATGGCAAAGCTGGAGACAGTGTAGCTGGGTAAAAACTTCATGTGAGGCACAGAAATCTCTCTGGGGCTTTCTGTTTAGTTTGAGTTCTTATGCAACTGAGAAACATAAAGCAAGAAACCCCAAGAGAGTCTTTGGCTTTATGCCTGTAGTGTGGCTTGAATTCCTTCAACACCAAAATAACAAACCATCTATAAAACACAAAACAATACAAGCAGCGCAGCTCTTCTGTCTAGAGCTCCCTGTCCTGGCTATAGAGAGCAACCGTTGCTCTCCTGGAAGTAGCCCAGTCTTTGTGAATTTCTTAACTTAACTAGACTTAGTCGCATGTGAGGCTTCCCAGCTGGTAGAATCTCCTTCAGCTGACTCCAAAAGACCCTGCTTGGCTGTTGTGGGTTTTTTTTGGTTTTTTGTGGTTTTTTTTTAATTAAAAAAAAATTTCAACCTACAAGTCTCGTATCATTGACTGAAGACTCTGGGAGTGCCTTGAGGCCGTGAGGGCTCAATGACTTGATACATGTTACTGCACCTTCTATAACAGGGTTCCAGCATCTTGTGATTATTTTAGATTAATGTGTTACATGCTTTCCAGCAAGAGAAAGACTAAGTAGAGCACTGGAAATAGTACGGTTGGGCTTGATTCTTTTTTTTTTGTTGATGTATAACTTTTAGCAATTACTGTTGCAGGTCAGAAGTGTATAAAAAGGAGTCTTAGGTGTCAGGAAGATTTTTGCTGTGAACACTGCTGCCAGGAGCTTGAAAAAAGAGAGACTGTGTGCCAGGACTTGAAAAGAGAGCTGGAGATAGCCTGTAAACATCTTCAGCTTGCTGTGAAGGAACATGAAGCTAAGTCAGAGCAAATTCAAGGTTAGGATTGTTAGTCACCTAAAGACAACTTTGAATGGCTCTGCCTTGCTGGCTGCATGAGTCTCTTTCATCTGTTGCATCATTTAGTTTTCAGTGGATGGAATGGGTGTGTGTGCATGCTTAAGAAAACAAGCTCAAACAATATGTCCAACATATTTTTGGTATTCTCAATACCTGTATCACCTTCTGTGGACAGACTGATAGTGCCTGGTGGTAAAACCTCCCTGAGACTTGGCCATCAGTTTAGTCAATTGCAATATTATCTGACTTGATATTGATACCTGCGTTTATTGTGGATGTTATTGCATCATGTATGTCTGTTGTCCTTTCAGGATAATAGACTCCATCCTTTATTACTTTATTTAACTTGGTGGAAGTCTCTGGCCATAGTAAAATCTGGGCTAACAAGGATGAAAAGTCTTTGGTGTATCAAACCCCTTTGCCATACCTCTAACTACTCCTGCGGTTGGGTCTCCCTCTGTGGGCCTTGCATGTAGGCTTTTCACTCAGAGGAAGTCATATTGATTCATCTGTCTCAGATAGCAACAAGAATTCCTTTTGTCTAGGTTTATTTCTGAGAGTATTTGTAGGAGGAATGCCTGCTCTGCTTTGTTCCTGTGCTCAAGAGCTTTCTTTCCTACTTGAGCATAATGTACCATATGGAGCACAGTTCCCATTTGGTTGGTATCTGAGGAACTCTGTCCCCTTATTCAGCTGTATTGAAGTCAGTAGAGGTCTTCTTTTTAAGGAGCAGAACAGAGAATGATGTTTTCTCTGATGGAAAACATGTTAGTGATTGAATAAGAGGATTATTCTCCCTGCAGCATTTTAATCAGTTGAAGCTGTACACAAATAGTATTCAGGGCATTTTTTTTTTTAGGCTCTTCTTAGAGCATGGCAGGAATTGGACTTGCTGAAGGTTCTGGTTCAGAAGAGGTCTCAAACTGCATCCCGAGGGTCAGTAACTCTGTAGAATTGTTTGAGCATGCCTCAGTGAAAGGTCACTGTGGCCACTGTAAGCAGGTTTGGCAAATGGTCAGCTTGGAGAGAGCAGATGCAAGGTAGTAGGTTGTACCAAGTGACTAAATAGTCTTACTTGCCAAAGGCTGTGGTTTGTGCGTGTTGTGTGGGGTGGCTTCTCCCCCCGCCCCATTTTTTTTTTTAAAAGGAAAAATCTCAGTTGCCTACGCTAATAAATTTTGTGCTCAGTGAGGATGAGTAAAATGCTGTATGTTTAAGGGGAAGGTTTTTGCCAGCTTGCAGGTGTGTGAGCAAGGCCAGGTGGGTAGGTTGCACAGATTTGTGTAATATTATTTCTGTGCTCTTTTGTCGACAACCATATAGCGTGTAAACTTCCTTGGGGACTGGAGGAAAGATTGAAGGATAATAGGAGGTCTGTTAATGAAAACAGAGGCTACTGCTGTCACCAAAGTCATCACGGATACAACTCTCAACTGTTCAAAATGAGATTTGGACCACAAATGAGGATCTCTGAAGGCTGTGAATTGCTTCTCTCTGTATTCCAGGATGGCTGCTTCCTTTTTGCTTTTCTGCACATCATCCTAGAGAAGAAAGAAAGCCAAACTTGTCTGTGTCTTTCCCAGGGCTCAGGTCCTCGTATTCTACCAATGAAAGCTTTGATTCTTCTAGAAGAAGGACTTGTCTTTAATAAGACGTGCCCTCTGTTGTGTGGTGACAGCCTTTGTTTTCCTTAGGCCATGGTTCACATGAGAACTTCTGTGGCTGGGTGCGGTGGAGGTATCTCCAACATTCAGTGTAGGTCTTCAATTCACGTTGGTTTTCTTTCCTAAAGTAGGAAAGCTGGTAATCAACCGTTGATTTTTATGGGTCTATCCAAGTTTATCCATCAATTCTTCAAGTTCTGGTAAATACCTATACCTTTTTTAAAAATAATCATTTGCTTAGATTGATTACATAGCTAATAAATAGGTTTTAAGGTTCTTTAACTTTTAGGAGATGACCCACAGGTGGACTATCTGTGGATCAACGGTCTTCAGCATCAGCTTGAAGTCCTACACTTTGGGCTTTTTAAGCTCCACTGTCTTCTCATTCTCTGTGGTGGCTCATTATAACATTTGTATGCTTCTTAGTAGCATTGAGCAGAGTTCAGCATGGAAGTCCAGACTTTGTCTGTAATACTGGCTTTTGTTTATTTAAAAAAAAAAAAAAAACAAACAAAAACCAAACCAACAACAACCAAGTTTTATCTCTTATCTCTCCACTCCAAAGAAGGCACAATTTCTAACCTACAAATTAATAATTCTTTTCCAGTGTTTGTCAAAACAACCCTCGTTATTTTCTTTTTTTCTCCCTGTCTTTTCTCTACGTGTACACTTGGTATCTCTGAAGTTTTGCCTCCAGCATAGTGTTAGTAATGGCATATGAAGGCTTTAAGCTTATTTAATTACTGTATGAGATGACTTATATTCAGGCTTCATTGAAATGTATTGTGATCGATTCCTATGTGCTTGTTACTGCAACAGCTGTACATTTGCTGATGATGCTTTGTGGCATTGAGCTCTTATACCAGAGACAGCAGTTTATCTAATACCTTCTGTTGAACTCACTTGAATTTAGAGAAGTGCAGTGAATTATGGTTCATAATTTTTTTAATAGAAAATGAGAAGGTTCTAGAAGCTCTAATTGCAGAAAACTCTGAGATGAAGACTAAACTGAAAGACTTGGGAACACCACCAAGGTATTTAAAAAAAATTCAAACAAGGTGATTTTTTTTGTAAGATATAAGCCGCTTTTTCTTGTGCAGTGTGACTTATGTCCGTTCAGGTCACTGTCAAAGGGAGGCGTCTCAAAACCTTGTACATCCTGTGATGCTGTGAAAGGGCTGGAAGAAATGCGTGCTCAGTACATTAAAGCTGTGAGCAAGATTAAGTGTAAGTACTAAAGTTTTAGATAAAAAGTTAGGAGAGCAAAATAATTTACTTTGTCACTTCGTCCTCCTTCAGCCAACTTGCATAGGAATCTGACAGCCAAATCGCATGAGAAGTAAATTTTTCCTTCTTATTAGAGTGAATGTGAGAAATGGAATTGTCACCATAATCTTAGACAAGATTAATTGCGATGGGTGAAGCCGTGTTATGCCATCATTACTTTGTTGCACTATATTATGTATTTTAAAGTGGTATTTTGAGAACTGATCTTGTTTCTCCAGCAAACAATCCACCTACCCTGGTGGTGGTGAGGGAGGCAATCAACTTGTCCTGAGGGAGAATCTGTTTTTCTCTTGTGCTATATCCTGCCTTCTGGCTTAATCAGCCACCTTCTGGCTGAGGAGAGAGGGTTAGGTGTAGGGCCAGGTCTTACTTGAGTGCAGCAGGTCCCCAAATGCCAGCTGCACTGCCATCAAAGAATTCCTGGACCCACACTTCACCAGCCAACATTCCTCCCAAATCCCTGTGCCTAGTGTTTTCTATTGCTACTGAAGATGTGGAATTGGACAACTGAATTCCTGTCTGATGCTTCATATCAACCTGCTCTGTTCTTCAGTGGCATTTAGCCAGTAGGCAACACTTGGCACAAGGATTTGGGTGGAATGTTGGCAGGTAAATCCAGGCCCCTGCTGACTTGCTCCAGGTCTGCTAGACAATCCCAGTTTGCGGTGTTGTCTTTTTTTTCCCCCTCTGGGGGAAACTGGTACTAATGAAATGTGTTTGTAGGTGATATGCTTTGTTATATCCGTGAAAGTAAGGAGCGAGCCACTGAAATGATTAAAGCGGAGATTTTAAGAGAACGCCAAGAAACAGCACGGAAAATGCGCAAATACTATTTGACATGCCTTCAACAGCTTCTTACTGATAATGGGAAACATGAAGGGTAAGTTCAAGTATGTTTGGAAATTACTGTTGGTTTTGAAAGAGGTGTGTAGATGTTAGTCTGGTGTTTGTCCACCTTGGAGCAAACAGTGTCTGACCTGAAGTCTTGCCAGTCTGCTCAGATTGGCATGGGGTCACTGCTGAGTGGTCTGGCATACTGTCTTTTCAGTATTCGTTGACTCTCGCTAACATTACCTTGAAGTAAAATGCAGAGCTGAAAAGGAATTACCCTTAAACTTTCTTGGTGTTTTTTTTTTTTTAATGTTTGCAATTCTTGGCAGAGCTGAAAAGAAAATAATGAATGCTGCCAGTAAGCTTGCTACAATGGCTAAAGGACTTGAAACGCCTCTTCGACACATTCCCCAAAGCAAATCTTCCCACTCAGGTATGTTGGATTCTACAGTTGTTCTCTTCTTGATCATATTGATTTAATGCACGTAGTAATGAAAATGCAGATGGAAAGTGAAGTACTATTTATTTATAAGCTTGCTAATGGAAATGTAAATATAAGCTGCTTATTTTGACAATGCTTACAATTCTTTATTGAAAAAAAAAAAAAGACAACCTAGTTTTTCTTCCAGCATTAACATTTTCTTCAATTAATCTATTTCATTCCCTCCTCTCCTAGCTCTGCTATTAAATTCTGCTCTACCACCTGGAGCTGAGTACTCAAAAAGAGATCGCATGCTTCAGACTAGGTCAAACAATATGGAAAGCAAATCATGTGGCGAAAGCATTACTGAAAAAGCCAATGATAAAGTTGTTCAGAAACATGTACCACGTGACTTGAGACAGCAGTTTGAGGCAATGCAGACTGAAACTCAACATATGCTTCGTGAAACAGTGACTTCAAATATCCAGAACGGGAAAAATTCTAAAAATCTGAATGGTGCTTCAAGAGATGCTCTTTCAGAGTTTTGTCCAAATGAAGATGAAAGAAGAGAAAAATATGGCCCCATCATAAATGTAGACAAAGGACTCTTGTGTGCTGCTAGTAATACAGCACATCAGAATGCTCCTTCATCTGCTTTTCAAGTAATGTTAGAAGATATGCATGCACGCAGCTTTACAAATGGCCATAACATCTCTGGGCCAACTCATCATATGCTTAAGAGCAAGAATGAAAGAACGGTCTTGAAAGAGGATAAATGCATCCAGTCATGTGGAAAATGGAAACCTAAATCTAAAAGAACTCGGGAATTTGTTTTTCAGGAAGCTCCAGAAAGGGATGAAGGAAGCTGCAGTGAATGGAGTTCTGTGAATGGAAGCCTGCATCTGGATCACGGTGATACGCCTCTCTTGTATCCTGAACAAAAAGCCAGTACTAATGTGCAAGCACAGACTGTATACTGTGAAGAGTTTCCTCACATCACGTCATTTTCCCCTGCAGATGAAAATGTTGTTACTTCTTGGAGAGACATGTGTAATGGCAATGGCAAGATTCTCAGCACAAAAAGCAGCACTAAAGTTTACAGTAGAGGCCACGTGATAACAAACTCGGAGCATACTTCATTTCTCAGCTCTGACAAATCAAATTCTGCTGTCGCACAACCCAATGTATCGCCAGATTCAAATGTAGGAAAATGCTGCAACAAATGCTTGGAAAAACATGATGTGGGATCCCCAGTCTCTTCAGCAAGATAGTGGTTTTGATAGCCCACTTTCTAACTTGAACTGATACCAGCAATTCCTCGTTTGAAGGAAAAAAGATAACTTGATATTTAAATAAAAGTGTGGGGATTGGGGAAAATCCCATTTCATGATCAATGTTACACAGTTTGAATGTTACAGGAAGAAATTCTATAAAGCTAATAGAAATATTAATGCAGACTTTTGTTTACCTTTGTAATAACACTTTCATAATTGTTTATAGTGTATTATATACAAATTTATTAAATAGAATCTATTTTTATATTAAGTTTAGCTTGCAGTGCAGTGTTTATCTAAAACAAAGCTACTGTAACTTGTGGTAATCGTTTTAAATGGTTATGAAAATTCCTTCAGAGCTCAATGAGAGATGTTTTAGGATTTGTTTGAAGTAACTATTTTAATTGACTTCCATTTTGAAGGACCCCCTGTAAGCTTCTGCATGCATCCCCATAATAAAAGTAAAAATACTTGCATTTTTTCATTAAATTATTATAACATCACATTTCAAGTATTCTTCCCTTTGGTACAGCAAAAAATAGCTTGTACTGGGCAGAAGAAAGGTATAAATTAGAATAACCACGTTTCGCAGGTGTTCCTTAAATAGCACAGGTTATTAATGTGAACAGAAGATGTAGTAATTGTTCCTCCTGATGCTTAGAAAGCTTCTATTTTAAAGGCCTGCTCACGTTTTGAAGAGAATTAAGAAATTTATCCTTTTTTTTTCCTAGACTTTGCTTTCCTTGGGGTGGCATTTCATTTCTAGTGATACTGTGAGGAAAAGAGGTGTTTTGCTGCTTGTTTACATGGGGTGTGTATGGGGGTATGATTAAATCATACTCATTGCAATTAATAGTATGGTTATGGGCCAGCAATTCATATCAACACTAATATGGAAGACATAAACAAAAAGGTTTTGCTTGCTATTTTTCTGTGATATTGGAAGAAGAAAAAGACTGAATATTCTCTCAAAGACAATGCGTATGCCTTTCATATGTAACAACATTTAGCTGCTGTAAGTATGCTCATTTGGTCTTTGAGTCAAACAGCACAGTCTAGTCTGAGAATCTTTTCAGTTTTAAGAGGAAAATAGTACAAGATTCAACAGAAATCTTCTGAAGAAAAATGTGTTTAACTTCCTTTACAAAAATGTCCTTGCCTGTTTATATTTCAGGCCAACTGGCAAGGCAGAGTGCATTACAGCTCTTGGTACGCAGGACTGGTTTGTGACTTGAGACTCGGGTGATCTAATGAGAGACTTCTGAATTTCTTGGTGGCCTCTGATGTTGCCCATAAATCCAGCCCCACTTCCTCTTTAGTGAAGGTGGGGTTTGTCATCGTCAGTGGGAGCAAACTGAGGCCACGAGAGACCGCTTGTGCCTAAACAAACATGGGCAGCGGTTAAGTTCAAGGGCGAAATTCCGAGCTCTTAGCTGAGGAAATAGCTGTGGCCTTGTCTGCAGGGGAAAGTTTTTACTAGTTGTCCTCTAAGCCCCACGTGGAGGCTTTTTTTTTTTTTTTTAAATGATGAGTGGCTTTTTTGGTTAGCTTAAACATTTTCCCCAATTGTACAAGGTAAAAAAAAAAAAAGCACATTTATTCCTGCATGAGAGGTACTTGTACAAGTGTTTAAACCAATACATTAGATTAATTCATTCCGTGGGCTAGTCCAGAAACCTCCCCCAGATGAAGAAAGCCTGCATCTGTAACAGTAAACATGCAGCTGTCCTGTAGGACATCCCTGACCATCCAGACAGAGCAGCTGAGGGCCTATCATCTCATTGGTGTGGACCAAACATACTTTTCCAAGTAATCCTTCATCCAGGGTGGGTTCAAGAGCTTCTCTGTAATTGTTCCCCAAAATGCCATGCTCAGTGCCAATGTGCAAACTGCTTTTAAAATTCTTCTAAAATGTAACTTTTTACAGTACATGTTATTTTATTTATCTTGTTCAATGTTGTTTGTATGCTTAACTCTTACTGTTGTTTCTCTGTAGCTTTTTCAAACACAGGAAATTTTTTAAGCTCAGTGGTTTCAGTGCAGAATGAAGTACTTAATGATCCTAGTCCTGCTAAAGCTTTGAACAGCTGATTATTTTCACATATTTAATGTAGCAGCTGGGGTCCCACGCTGATGAGAAGGGATCTTCCGCGTTACTGACTGCTTTGGAGAAAGCAGAGGGTACAGCAGATTCCAGCTACAGTGAGGAAACCAGGGGAGTTTTCTTCAGCAGGCTCTGTAGCCTGATGTGAGAAAAGGTTCGCTTGTGGGTGTCCTTCCTCTCTTATGGAGCAGGAAGATGTTATGCAGATGGGGCAAAAAGAGGGAGGGGGAAAAAATCTTTCCAATCCCAGCTAGTAAAAGGGCGACTATTGAAATGTGGACATTAGGTGCCTGATTAGATTTGGTTGCTGTTTCAGTCATCATATCACATCACAGTACTGGGCAGCTTCAGTGACAAAATTGCAATGCATGTGAGAACGTGGATATAGGTAGAGATTCAGTTAAATCCTTGCTCGCCTAATGTTTACTGTGTCTTGTTGCACTGACAACTCCAGAGAGCTCCAGAGCTGCTGAGGGCATTTTAAGTTTTCCTTAATGAGAATTAACTGCAGAGGCCTGGAGGGAAGATCCATACCCAAACAGCAGCAATCATTCCCTGGTGAGTAAAGTTTGAGGAACAAGGAGATATTTAGCCCAAGAATCAACAACTAGTCAAAAGCATTCCTCAGCCCTCCTTCTTCTAATGTCAGTAGGAAAGAATGAAGCAATAACAGGCTAGCATAGGGGGTGGCAACTCCTGAAACTGGACAGCTGAATCCAGTCGGAAAGGGGGATGTAGTGTTGTAATACATGCAGTTGGACTGGTATAATTGACCCAAGATTGTAACAGAGCCACTAAATGAATCTCTTAAAATAAGTTTGCCATGTATTTTCACCCACTAGGTTATACTACTGAAAGAACTTACCTGTTTTATTCAAGAATTCATTAACTGCTTTTATGTCTTTTTGATTCAGATGATTCCTTGTTTTAATACTGCGTTTATGCTATAGGACCCAGATCTAACTTTATGCTAGTGATGTTGCAGTTTGGCACTACTTAGCTTAAACTTTGTTTAACCACACCCTGCCCCCATCCCCAAAGCAGCAGAATCCAGTGGTACTCTTTTCCTTGCTGTATTTTTCTTCTTTATATTGTCTCTAGCTGATTTGTCTTGCAGGTATAGTATGTCTGTACATTCCTGCTTAGAACAACCTCTTTGTAAAAATGCATCCCTATTTCATACTAAAGTCTCAATATGATAGAAGCTATTTCCAAGATGACTTTTTCATACTATGTTTAAATGGTAATTAAAATTTACATTTTATGTACATCTTAAACATCTTTTATATAGTTAATTGTGCATAAGATGCTTATATGTGATGTACAGAACAAGAATGCACAGGATTTGTCTAACTCATGCATGTTTTGGGTAATTAATATTTTGAGTAATTAATACATTAATTATTGGTCTCAGATTCTAGTGTTTTAGCTTGTCTCTTCAATGGCCTCTTTCAGCTGGAATGAGCAACACCTGTAGCTATTAATGAAAAAAATTAAGAATAGGTCTTGCATAGATTAGATTCAAATTCCCACATTCTTTATTTTTGGTGGACATATATGCACATCTGAAACCTTGTCTCCTATCACAGCAAGGTGCTGTGCACAAGAATAGTTATATGAGTAGGAACTGAGGCCATGAGAGGTTAAGTAGCTTGTTCAGAAAGTTAGGAAGCCTGAACAGGGAATTTAAACCAGGTCTTTTAAATACTAAGCTAGTACTTTAACCACTAAATTACCTTTTCTTTCTACTTGATGGCTTTACTGTGCTTTTACACTTTGATTTGTCTTCTCTTCTAGTCTGGTTTATCCCCTTGTACTTTTAAAAAAATTTCTTTTGTCTTTATATTGGTCAGTTTTCTTTTCTCTGGCTTTGCACTTAGCCCTCCCCCCCCCCCCCCCCCCCCCCCCCCCCCCTTTAATCTTGGACTCTCTTTCCCTTTGGCTTTGCATGGACTTTTTTTTTTTTCTTTGTTTGAGCTTAATGTTGTTCTAAGAGGTGTCTGTGGCTCCCCCCATCCTCTTGTTCAGCCTTTGCTGGTGGGAAATAGATTAATCCTTATGTATTTCTTCTCCAGAGTGACAGATAACATTTTTTTTTCTTGTGTTACGTGATTCATCGTATTACGTGATATTAATTAATTACAATTTACACAATATCACAGGTCTTCTCCACCTTTACCTTTCTAAAAAGGTCATGCAGTCTGTTTTCCTGCTGCAAGGCACAATCGCCTGTGCTGATGTTGGTCCTAATGAATGTTTGTCCAATGTGTTCTGAAAGATCTCCAATAAGAGACTCTACAACTGCCTGGACAAATCCTTTCCAGTATTATCCTTACTGCTGGAAGGCTGTCTCCCCATTCCATTTGTGTCTTACCTGAACTCTTTTGCTGCAGTTTAAGCTCATTACTGCTTCTCCAATGTACCAAGGACATGGAACAGGGATTTCTTTTACGTCATGCTTAAAAACTACTGTTTTCCTCTTCAGTTTTCTCTCACTTAAGTAACACCGCTTCTTTCAATCTTTTTTTGCGTAAGTCAGCTTTTAAGATGCATAGGTCTGTTGTTGCATGCAAGTGTGGAAATAGTCCAAAGGACAGCAAATGATCAATAGAAAAAAATTAGACCCAACAGTCTTGGTTCTACCATGCTTGATAGTTTTCAGACTGGTTCAACTGGTTGTCTGTTCTTCTGCAGAATTACTACAATCTTATTAGTGCAAAACACCCTATCTGTGACTGTGAAAGCCTTTCAAGACTGCTGTGATTAAATCCAACTTCTGTAAGTGTAACCTGTGGATATGCAACTAAGGAGAGCTCTGGCTTGCTTGCATCCCCAGGCTTTCCTTAACACCTTTGGAGTTTCATATCTTGTTACACCCTTGCCTCTTATCTGACTTTGCAGTTGGTACTTTCCACTGAAGTTTGGAGATCTACTTAGTACTGTATAGTGTCCCTTTTCCCATAAAATCTCAAGCTGGGTATACTTCCCAGAAGTATTGAGATACACAGTCGCATATATATATTTCAGTCATTCATCCTTAAAATTTGCTGTCAAAGCCATTCTTCTGCTGTTGGAACTATGTTCTCATGTTTCCCTTTGTTCTGTGGGAGTTGCTAAGATTTCCCATTGAAATTTATTTTAAACGTTTGCTCTTTTGTGCAGATTCAGTGCACAGTCTTGTCTCCCACAGTGTCGATGGGTTACAATGGAGACGATGGTAACCTGGCAGTGATACAGGAGCACATTACTTGCAGCTGTAGTGAGATTTCACCCAGCATTCTGATGCAGAGTACTTCACACTTCCAAATTAATCATGACTCTCTCTCTGTTCTTGTTGCTTGGGTAAATGTTTCACTGTTGTGTAGACTTGGGCAGTGATCTATGTGAGAACCAAGGTTCTTGTTTCCCTGCCTCTTGTACATGCTTACCTACGAAGCAAGCTTTTAAGCCTGGTGCCTTTTTCACACTTGATAAAATGAGTCTGTTTCCATCATGTAGCATTGCTTCTTTGTAAATCTGAATACAAGTAAAGAAATTCATGTCTATTGCCAAATGTTGTGGCTGAATGCCATCCCTGGTGTTCTGGCTTCATCCAGATGACGAATGTTCCCTGTCAGCCTGCAGCCTAGTGAGAGGGGACAATGGTACAGAAATACTGTAATTATCTAATCAACTTTGCTTAGAATGTTAAGCAAATGCAATTCTTTAATACTCTGGTTTTACTATAGCTGTTAATTAACATGTGCAAACGCAATTTGTACAGCAAAACCAAGTAGAGGAAACATTCACTTTTAAGTTGCTTTACTCCCCTCTAGTGGTCTTATACCATATGTACCTTTATATAACACTTTTCATCACAATAGATTTAAGGATGGTGTTAATATTCTGTAAAAACCAAAAGTCTACTGGTAACTTTGCCTTCCTTTGCTCATCTTCTCTTTCTGTAGAGAAACCAGTTCAGTGACTGGGATTCTTGCCAATGTAAGTCTCTAAACGAAACTTTCTTTATATGTTGACTTTTAATTAAAGGCCAAACTGCACCCACAGCTTTCAAGTCAGTATGTACAGAAAAATCTTAAAGCTGTGTACTAAACATTTATTTTCTGTGCCCTCAAACCTGTTCACAAGGGGTGTTAGTGTCAATGTTACGGTGACTCAAACTGCAGCCAAGGCTGTAGAAACATCAGCAGAACCCAGTCACATCTGTAGTGCTGCTATATGTTTGTTCTGTGGGACATGCCAGTTTTGGTGCGTGTCTAACGCTGTTTGGGCCTGTGCAAGTTGTGGGACATATGGAGGCTGTTGAATGACTGGGTTCCTCCTTTAAGCTTGCCAGTTGGCCATTTTGTGTAGGATGTGGCTTCCACTAGCTGGAAAACAGATGAGAACCTACAGGATCAGAATGGAAACTTCTACTTTTCCAGTAATCCCCTGGTTCTTTGCTCAAGTTACTGATGTTGTAATCAATGCCATACAGGTGTGCAGCACAGGCTTAATTTAGCAATAGTTAATGGGTAAGTTCTTGGCTAAATTTTTCTTTGCTTCCTGGAGTCTGTATTTTAAAGGTTTTGAAATGACTTGCTAATACAGTGTCCTTGGAGAAGATAGGGTACCTCATAAGATGCTTGTCTCCTCCTTCTTCTGCTCAGAGAGAGTACATTAAGAAAAATGTAGATAGAGGATTCACTTTCAGAAGCTAGCTGCTCTTTTCAAGCTGTCCACTTGTAACCTTTCCATTTTCTTCCAGAATGCCTTGGACTAATATTTGGAAGAAAAGTAAGGGGAATAAGAGGGGTATAGAGTCAATATAGAAAATGTTGACAATTTTCCATTTGAAAATACAGTTCTCTTGAAATACTTCACAAAATTGTGTTTGTCTTCGTATTTAGTTATGAAAGAAAAATGGAAACATTCCAAGAATCAAAACATTTTAATGCTATTTGAGTGGAACCTTTTGTTTTAAAATGAGTCTTCATTTGTAAACTTTTGCAACTCTAAAAAGTCAAAATTGAAATGAAACAGTTTAGGAGATCCAAACCCAGCCTTTTTTCTGCATGATTTTTCTTTTGTGGAAAACTTAAGTATCTCAGTTTCCTTCCAAGCTGGAAGGAAACCAAATGTGAAAAGTAAAATCCTTCATAAAACGTAACTCCTGTCTTCCTGCAGTGCTCTTACAAGAGATTATTTGCCTGTGTCAGCGATGCATATTATAATAACCAATAGCTGGGGAAACTATTTCCTACGTTTCTCAAGATTGTTCCCTTTAGGTCATTAGCAGATAGTTCTAATAAACATGAGCTGAGCCAGTAGAGGCTTTGACTCTATTTATCACTGCGGATGTCTGAGCAGTCCCTGTGGGAAGTTGTGACCAATTCATCAGCCAGGGAATTTAACTTGTTCTTAACTCTTCTCTTGAACAGCAGTGTCAACAGCCAAACTAAATCAAAATCATTCACGTGTACGCATGTAGGAAGCAGGTAAGATATGTAATGTTGAAATAAAATTATCTGTACAGCTGTAAAAAGCACACAAGGAGGCAGCTGGCGCAGAAGTTTCTTTACTCAAATGAGCTGGCAGGTCCTGCCTTTGGGATTGCGTGGGCGTGGGTAGGGAAGGATCTGCTGCAGCTTGGGGCATCCTGCCGGACACCTGGCAATTCTGCAGGTGGGCCTGCCCCAGCTCTGGCACTCCAGCACTGTGATGCGGGCACTGGCGCTTGACGGTCGAAACAAGTTTCCCTGCCTCTGTTGGTGGTATTGCTGTTATTCTTCTCTGCAGGTTCAGTTTGTTAGCTCTCTGCATCAAATCTGTGTAGTGGTCCCATAACCTTGCAATTTCAGGCATGTGTGTGCTCCAGTACCTTCCTCCAAGAAGCAGATGTGGTTATTTAACAGCTCTGCAGCTTAACATGTGAGTCAAAGTAGGACTTCTGGGTTCTCGTGCTTAGGAGAACAGGGAACCCGGCCAGTATGGATTCAGACTCAATTATTCTACGTCTCCAAAACAGAGAAAATCTATTGAAACACTGTGCTGCAGTAGAAGTATCGGAGAGGAACCAATTGAACAGATCCCAATACGAAGCTCATGGTCCCTGTAACCCTACTTGTCAGAGCACAGAATCGCAGAGTGGTTGAGGTTGGCAAGGAGCTCTGGAGGTCATCTGGTCCAACCACCCCCCGCCCCTGCTCAAGCAGGGCCACCTACAGCTGGTTGCCCAAGGTTTTTAAAATCTCCAGGGATGGACACTCCACAACCTCTATAGCACAACCTGTTCCAGTGCTAAGTCACCTTCACAAATCTCTGTAATAGTTCAGCAGGGTTTCATCTGGGCTAAGAACACACCTGTTGGGTATGTGTGAGGCAAGGCAGGTTCCTTTTACTTTTTCGGGCCCACTTAAATTTAGTGAATGAGTTCCTACCAGATTCACAGAATCATTCAGGCTGGACCATAAGCTGTTGTCCAGCCCCCAACAGCTTATGCCTTATTTCTACAGCTTCTGCCTTTTAGATCAGCATACTTCCTACCCTTGAAGTATACATTAAGCTGTTCTTAAATTTAGATGGGGAGAGTAGGGAGGTTGGGGAGGAAACAATGGTGGGGAAAAATCTACTGCCATTACTTCAGCTCACAGTAGCAGCAGTGAAAGAAGAAGAAATCTACGATCATGTCAAGCAGTTCCTGTGGATTGCTGTACGTGACGTGGTACTTTAAAACATTGCTCGAGGTCAGCTCTTCACATCTATTAGGAAGCTCACTGTTGTTACTACCAGAAGCAATGATATGACTGATAAGAAATATTTGCAAAAATGCCTAATAATGGGACTTCCCACCCCCTTATGATTATTCTCATCCCTTTTTGTAGTTTTGGAAGAATGAGACTGTTGACAAGGAAAACAGGTCTTAAAAATGACTATGCAGGTGGTCACATCCAAAAGCTGTAAGATCTAGTTATGGTACGTGAAGTTCTGGAGTCAACCTAGAGATGGATTTCTGCCTTGCTGTCAGAGTGTCTTTTTACCACTGCTACAGTTTGCCTAGACCTGGTGTCAAATGGCAATGGGTAACTGTCTGGAGCTTTCTGTGCTGTTAGTGTAGTGCAATAGGGCCACAGTCTCACTTGGGGCTTCTGAGAGCTTCTGGAATATGAACAACCTTATAAATTAAATCACCACACTGTCTGCTGAATGCTTTCTTGCAGAAGTGCTGGCAACCGTGGAACATATTTTGCTGATCATCTGAAGAACAGCAACTTCTACACCTGGCAGCTGTCAGACAGCGTTTTCTTGAAACAAGGCTGTCTGCTGATAGCTCAGGAGGAGGGTTGGACAGTGCAGACTCAGATAGGTTTATAGCTGGGATTTGCAGATTAACACACTGTTGTACTTCCCAGCATCTTCCTGGGCTAAATCCCACCTGTATTCTGCATGAGTGGAAGAAGTTCCTCAGATTTTCTTTTGCTCTGGTCCTTCAATCACAGTTAACAGAACACAGAATTTAGTTCCAAATGTATTAGAAGAGCTCTCTTCTCCAGAATGGAATTTGATTAAGCACAGGGCTAACCTTTCCCATATTGTGAGGTTTAGCCAGTGGCATAACTGATAACACTTTCTTAAAAATATTGAATTTTTATTTTTCCTTTTGTTTTCTTGCAAATGGTATTATACAGTTTTTGACTGCTGGAAGAGGAAGGACAGCTTGTGAAACAAACCTGTCAAAGCAGGGTAAGTAGCTGCCAGGGTTGCTTAAGTCAACTTACCCTTAAAATGCCATTTATGATACCACTGGAGGGGAGGGGGAGAGGCGGAAACCAAACCAAAAAAACCCATAGAAAAGGCTAATAAGATTTTGAATGCTGAGATGCCCTAAAAAAAAAAGCAACTATTTCCAGGGTTCCATGGGGAATGACCATTGTCAGCACATGCATATCAGTGATCCACTGAACTGATAAAATGGTGCGGTTGTTTTTATAACACATTTAGCTCTGAGTTTGTCACTGTTGAACATGTGTATTAGAGCATGATACATATGTGAATTCTAAAGACTTATTTTTTACAAGTTGGAGTAAATTCAAAAAGCATTAATTTATTGTTTTAGACAACACTGCCAAGATTTCTCTTTGTATTTTCACTGTGCAGGACTCTGAATATTTAGTCAGCAAGACTGCACAGGCTTGTTGCTGTTTTACCGTTTGTGACAAAAACTCAGACAGGTAGGTAAAGAGCCTTGTGTACAGACCAAAGAATGCAGAGGATTGCATATTTTGAAAAGAAGGAAAGACTTTATAGCTGATTGTATAGAAGGAATTGTTTCCAGTTCTTCGTAACGCATCAGAATCCATGTAATGGGGTGGATTCAGAAACTTCACTGCTCTAGCTTAGCTTAATTGATGGAATAGCGTTCACCACACTGAAGTCAGGGCATGTTCTGAAGTCCACTGAAATAAATGGAGGGGAAAAAAATTATCTCAGGCTTTGGACTAGGCTCGTAGTGCCAAAGGAAGTTTCTCCAGATCATTGTAGTGCAGAGAAACTCTGTTTTCCCAATAGTTTATCATAAAATGCGTCCAGACTGGAGCCTCTGAAAGATTTTGTTATCTTGAAAAGGCAGCATGAATCTCCTTATTTACATCACCCACTGTTTCATCCATAAAATTAGACTTCCTTCCTTTTACTGATGAACAGGAGTGGGAAAAGTCAGCCTTACTGTATATCCATATATCTAAATAGATAGATATAGATGTCCTTTTTCCCAAGCATCTCCTGCCCATGAGTATTTTTCCTTGGCTCTCCCCTATGGGTGTCAGATGACATTTCCTCCGCTGACTGTGTGCCTGTTTGACCTCTGTTCTTATTCATCTGAAGTTATATGGGGGTTTTTTTGGTATTGAAAGGAGTTCACAAAGCTAAAAACAGTTTTCAACATTTTTATTTAAAATTTGTGAAGTGTCAAAACCTGTCCCTTTAAAAAAAAAAAAGTAGTGTAGCAGATCAATCTCTTCTGAACTCCACCCCATTCATCACAGTAATAGCAATTTTGGGTGGATCTGGTGTTGATAACTTGTAAACCATTAGGGATGTTTTAGATGCAGTATTTTTGTTTTTTAAAAAAAAGCTTTAAAGATTTTTTTTTTTAATGTTAGAATTGCTCCCCCCATTTAAACTGTAATCTGAATAATTTGTACTAGAAACACTGGTAAAAGTTACTTACATTTCAAGTGTTCTAAGTAATAAATTTTAAATTATCCCTATATCTTAATTCTCCTTGTAGGGAAGAGAAAAGGGTTTAAAAACAAGCAAACAGACAAAACCAGAAAACATACAGAGCTTTCTTCCTGCCCCTTCTCATTCCCACTTTGAGCCACAGTATTTGGAATCTATTGCAACTTCCTACTCAAATAGCTTCCTTAACTTCATTTGGTTACTTGTAAAATGAATATATTTTTTAATTAACTGCAGTTATTATTTCCTGTTTCCTTATAAAGAAAGGTAACCTGATTATTTGCATTATTTATATGCTTTATAGCTATTTGTTTTAGGACACAATCAGCTTGCTGTGAGTTGATCCAATACATAAATGAGAAGGGGCTAATAATGAAACAAAATAATCTTAATAGGAAGCTTCCTGTTGACTTCTGTGGGCTGAATATACCCAAGTAACAATACTGGAAGCGCAAGATGCGATATATTAGATGTATGCATTTTTTTATTAAATGGATCACGTTCTATTCAGTGTGGTGTATAAAAGACCTTGCATCTGGTGGGCATTTTGAGGCAATGAAAACTGGCTGCTGAAACTTATGAACCTGATAAAACAACCCCCCAGTGATTCTCAGTAAGTAAATTTTAATACTTTCAACAGACAGGGGTGGGAAGTGGGGGGAATCCCCAAATAATTTTATACCCAGTAAGAAATCACAGACTCTAGATGAGATAGTCTCACTTAATCTACTGGTATCTAGAAAACCTCAGGAAATGAAGTCAGCCTTTGGAAAATTACTGAATAAAGGAAAGTGCAGATCAGAGCCGTACTGAACTATTCACCGGCTGGAGACCCATCGCTATCATACGTGAGTCAGCAGCGTGCCCTTGCAGTGAAGGTGGGCAACTGCATATGGGGCTGTATTAGTGGGAGTGTAAGCAGGCAGTGGAGGGAAGTCGTTCTTCCCCCTCCTCTGGTACTTGAGAAACTGCATCGGCAGTACTGTATCCAGCTCTGGGCACACTGGTACAAAAAAAAAAACCCCTCACCCCTAAAACAAAAAAACATTGACACCTGGAGTGAGCCTGGCGGAGGGCCACCAGGATGGTTAGGGGCTAAAGCGAGGTTCTCTGAGGAAAGGGCTCACTCAGACTTAAGAAGCAAAGGTTAAGGAGGATCTTACTGCTGTCTTCAGGATGTAGAGGAGATAGAGCCTGACTCTTCTGGGTGGTGAGCAGTGGTAGGATGAGAGGCACAGGCACAAATTCTAACAAGGGAAATTCCTACTGAGTATTAAGAAAAATTAATCACAATGAAGGCTGTAAAACAATGGAGTAGTTACTCCAGAAAAGTGGTGTCCATCCTTGGAGATATTCAGAACTCAGCTGGATAGGGCCTGAGCAGCCTACTCTTAAGTTGGTCCTGCTCTGAGCAGGGGACTGACCAAATGACCTCCACAAGTCTCTTCCCACCTAAATTCATCATTGATTCTATGAGAGCATTGCATACAGCTCTCATAGTGTTATTTCTCAAAGGAAAGGCCTTGCAAAAGGAATGTGGTGGGTTCAGAGTCTAATCCCTGGTCTCTTATTACCTATTTTATTATTTCAACTGCATCATGGGGCAACTCCCTATCAACCGAGACATCTCATAGCTAGAGGAACACTGGGATGGAAAACAGAGGCAGAGACACCCAATCCCTTGCTGACACAATGTTTGAAGGAATGTAGGGCCTGATTCAGCTGTCTTTGTTCGAGTCAGTAGGGAGTTCTGCATAAATGAGAGCTACAAGAGGAGGCTCCTAGTTACTGATTTCCACCCACTTGGAATGTATTAATTCTAATAAAAAGCCATATCCGTTTTGCTCAATGTCTTAGCCTCAAAATTCACCCAGCAGTTGGCACTTCATGCTAAGCCATGAAATTTGTTTCACTTTGCTTCTGAGCTTACAGGTGGGATTTAAGAGGTCATCTGGGACAAATGTAAGATTGAGGAAACTCAGCTTGCAACTTACTCTGGCAAAGTTCCCATTAAATTTGACAGGGTTATAGCTGACAGAAAGTAGTAGTATATATATTTCCTTTTCTTGCACTAAGGCTGGATTAAAATTTTTCTTTTTAAATCAAAGAAACAATTGCTATTGTTAAACTTTAGGTTTTCTAGCTGTATGCATAGAATTAAATATGTCAATATATGTATTGTATTAGACTGGATTAAAAAAAAAAAAATCCATTCCACTGTATTTTAGTTGTATTTCTATTCAACACTAGTCTTACAAAAATAGGTTGTGCTTCCCCTTCCTGGAGGACAGAATAGAAGTCATAGGAGGATTTCTTCTGGTTTAGTTATCTTTTCTTTATGACTCCCATGAATAACTCTGTTAATGTAATCTCATATGTCTTTAGTAAATGGAGATATAGTATAACAGTTTCACTCTTACTAGGTAAGGATTGATTTAAAATGAGACCTAGTTTTAGAAAAGAAAATAGCTATGAATGTGGTACAGAACTTTCCTAAAAATAGTACTGAGAAGGGAGTGTCTGAATTAGGGCACCTCTGGAGTTTCCTCATGCTTTCTTTGTCCCTGATAGTGAAGAATCCAGGTGTTTTAGAGGAGTAAGAACATCTGTTTCATTCAGATCTTAGGAAGGAAAAATCCAATTATTGTTTGACTTCTACAGTTTTCGGTGGGGTGATATCAAAATTCACTTTGTTCTTGTAAATTAAAGGAATTGTTTTGTTTAAAACAATATAAATTCTGTGCTAAAACTATTCCATACAGGCATAAATAGGAGAGACGTGTTCTGAATCTGTATAAAATGTAATAGGTCTATGGTCATCTAGGATACAAGTGAGATAAAATACTGGAATTTCCCCAGAAGCACATAGGCTCCTAATGTCTGAACCAAGAGAGGCCTTCTTTTAATTCATATAATATTACAGAAATATTGTCTCAACACTTTGCAGAGTATCACAAATCATGGAATTATATGCTAATGTACATTGGATTTCCCCCTCCATCATTATAAACTCAGCTGGCAGATGAAAAGTTCAAATAAACCATTCGTAAAAATGAAGTAAAAGTCTTAAGTCAAATTGGTCCCCCAAAAGCTATCGTTAATGGACTTCATAGCTAGTTATCACAGCTTGTCTGACCAAACAGCATTAAGAAAAATGGATGACAGTTTGTTTTATTTTGAGTTACCTTTTTTTTTTAAAGATTTAAACCAGTTAATTGGTTGTCTGGATGTAATTACTGTTTGTGCTTGTAATGTACTTAAAAAAAATACACACACCAAAACTTTCCCACACTATTTGTTTTCATTGGCATAATCAAGGCTTTCTTAATAAAGAAATACGTAAGATGGACATACTTATTTTTGCTCACTTGGGTTGGAGTAAATTTAAAGATCAAAAAATACAATTATTGCAAAAGTTCCTATCAATTGAAATAAAAAAACCTAAATGAAATGAACTCCCAACTCTATCACAGTACTTCCAGTGGTAATATTTTTTTTGTTTGTTTGCAACAGTTCAAAATAATTCGTCTAAAACACGAAAATTCTGAATAAGCATCCTACAGGAGGAGAGGAAGGCATGTTTGTGTAAGATTAAGAGGACCAGCTTGGTAAAGGCCAGGAAGGAGGGAGACCAGTACTTCGCATTGCTGCTACTGAACACAAAGATCGTCAGCACTGGAAACTTCTGTTCAATGTTTTTATGAAAATGGAACAGCAGGACAAACAGGTATTTCTCTGACAATCAGTTAAATTTTAATAATTTAGCTAGTCTATAAAATGATTTATGTACATGATGTTGATAAGCACAGGGAGGTGCACTAAGGCATGGCTAGCTAGGAGCGTGTCTTTTACTAGAGGAATGTACTGGACTTGATTTAAAGCGTGTGTGTGTGTGTAGTTATGTAAATATTTAGGATCATTGCTTCCAAGCTGATACCTAACTGCAAAATGTAGTCTATGTCTTCTCTATCATTCCCTGATATAATCAATTTATGAATAATTATCCTCCCCTGATTTTGGGCCCTATCCTCACAATCCATGCCATCTACATTCTCCAAGATACAGCTATAAGATCCTCAAAATCATCTGGAAGAATCGGCATTGTGGAAAAATAGTTGCTTATGTGTTACAGCAAATTCTGCTATGCATGTAGCAATGATGTTACATGCCTTGTTCTTGGTGTCTTTTATTTCTGGGTTTGATCAAGGAGCTAAAATATCACTGAGCTTCTGGATCTCAGTTAATCTAAGAGTTCATCTTTTTGTTTGTCATGGGAGATGGTGATCAACTGGATGACCAGAATTGCTTCTTCGGTTTTTTTCTTGAGTGAAACTTCGGAGAGGATGACAAGTGTTTTGGAGGCCATATAGGAATCTGTTTGTCTAGATGTTCTTCAGAGTCCAAATGTTTGCAAAGGTTCAAGCGGCTGTGGGAAAGTGTGTGGATGACCCTTACTAGTAGCTCTGTTCAGCAGCAGAGAGCAAAAGTTGTTTTAAGTCTTTTGCTTGTGACAGTGTATTTTTTCTAGTGGTTTGAGAACCCAGGTGGGCACTATTTTAAAGTTGTCAACAATTTAAGTACTTCTAAAATATAAGCATATTCTTTAAAATGACAGACCAGAAGTTGATGATGTGCTACATATTTCACTAGATTAATGAATGGGCAGCCTACATATCGTGTAACATTACTTCATATGGTGTAATCCACATTTCTGCAACCATGCAAGATACCAGATAATACATCATAAAATGTCCTAGAAGATATGAGAAAATCATCCCATTAACCTGTGACACAGACTAGATATTTTTCTGGTAGCTCATCCAGAAAATTAGAGCTGTTGAAACAGAAAATGTTGAAACCGAAAGAATGTTTGAGTAAATAGTAACCCAGAATTTCTTTCATAACTCACTTTTGTTTACTGGTAAACTCTATCTTCACATTATAAACATAATTAGTAAATCCCTGGCAACATTTTTTTTTGCAGTGGTTTGGTTTAAACACATTTACCTTCTATATTCACTAAATAAATGTTTAGATTTTGCTGTACACATAGATGAGAGTGAAGGAAGAGAATTGTATATCAATGCACTGCATGTCCTGGATTTCCTAATAGCAGGGACAGTTACTACCACCTTTATCCTGGTCTCTCTTCTTTTTTGAGCACGTCTTAATTTGCCACTGCAAAATAAATACAAAATCCTTTACACAATGCTATATTGTCTCTTCAACAAGCATAGGCATAAAAAAACCCAACTTATCTTTGTCTGCTTATGTGGCAGACAAACAAGAAAAACTTTTGAAAATCAAATTCCTATTTATCCATCTGGATTGTAGCAGGAAAATGAGCATTTTGCATTTATTGAAACCTCTAATTTCTACTTCTATGGTGCAAACTGCACATCAGTAATACTCTGCATGTAGAATTAAAGAATTGAATTAATTCCCTTGATTTAATTTTGTACAAGTTACAAAATAGTGGTATAAGGTTTGGGTTGCTACTATCCTGGGCCTTGTTCAGACACACTGAAGAGCCATACTCTGAATCCCATTACTTCTTTCTTGTGCCAATGTCTCATAGTATTTCACTGCACATCTACATTTTACCTGTATATTAAGTGTCCGTCTGAAAGTTTTCATGTTAAACTGTTAAACAGTGACAGCGGAATCGTCAAAATCAAATGACTGTGTTGTAATTTGCAGAGTCCACCACTTTTCTTGATGACAAAAATAATCCAAAATGATTAGAATGCTGCTGTTGTGGTGAGCACACACAAATACAGCATTTCCTGTACTAGTTTAACTACTTCTCTGCATTCGGAAGAATAATGCATATTTGTATGCATAATATAAAAACTACTATAAACCAATTAAAACTATATATTTCAAATAGCATCTGTCATATTTTGTGTCACCGTTACATTCCACCTGTAAACAGAGCCTGGGACTAGGACATCTTACATGGTACTTCCTTTTTTCCCTAACGCACAGGATACACCATGCATTTATCTTTGGGCAGGGTGGCTTGGCAGCTGCTGTGGGTGGGGGGTCAGCTACTTGCTTATAAAATCATGCAGCTGAGCTTTTGCAATATCAATTCAATAACACAGAACCGTTCAGCATCAGTACTTGCCTGAACAAAAACCAAAAATGAAACAAAAAAATGAAAATACTTGCACATTAGGAAATCCACCAGTTCCGCTAAAATATTTGTGAGGAGCAGCAGAATGCATAAATAGAATTCACTTTCAGTCTAATAGGTTTGCTTTTTTTGGTTTTGTATTTTCTGTGTATGTTGATGTGGGATAATCCCCGTACAGAGCTCTTTGACTGGGGTATATAACCTGGGCTTGAACTCTGACTATTAAGTGTCCTTCCCCCACCCCGAATTCTTTCAGCATTAAAACTTTCTACCTTTCAAGGGGTGGGAGTGGTTTGCTCTTCTAAATCAGCCCATAAGCATAACGGAAAAAAAGCCCTGCAGTTTTTACTTCGCTGATAAGGATGAGGCATGCATTTGTCCTGCAGCTGGCTGCACAGATTTAGGAGTATGTACAGGAGAGCTCGGTGCGTCGGTGTCTGTGCCATGCTCGTTGCTAGAAAGTGCATTGTTTATTCTGGAGCAGCCTGTAACGTAAAGCCACCATCGTTGCTGTTTTGCCTTATAAGGGAAACAGATACTATTATGTTTTTTTCTTAAGCCACCACATAGATGCAAAATGCTGCACCTCTAGGACAGTATGGATCTGCAGACGGAGGCACGGGCGTCCCCTTCCTTCAGCTCCCGCCCCGGTCCTGTGGTACACACTTACTCCGCTGCTCAGCATTAAGACTAGCCCAGACGCTAATGCTTCTGCCTCGGCGTACGCCGGGAGCCGCGGGGTAACCTGAGCAGGCAGCGCTGCCTGGCCGCGGCTTCCCCCGCAGCCGGGGGAGGCGGCAGAGCCCCGTCCTCCCGGGCAGGACCGCACGCTTCCTGCGGCTCCCGGGGAGCCTCTCGGGGCAGAGCATCCCCCAGAGCAGCCCCCGGCCGGCAGCTCGCCGCAGGTGACCCGCCGCGGGGCTCGCCAGCGGCCTCCCGCCGCCGTGGCCGCCCAGGCACGGCCGAGCGCCCCCGGAGCCCCCGGGGTGGCGGTTCGGGGGTGGGGGGGACATTTTTATTCACCTCTCTCTCGCGAGAAAGTGTTGCGCGGGCGATACTTGAAGAGGAGGGGAAAAAGGAGGAGGAGGGAGGGGGCAGCTGGAGCCGCAGCTGGAGCAGCGGTGGGTGCAGCGGCCGCAGCTGGAACAGCAGCGGGAACGGCAGCCGGCGGCGGCGGCGGCTCCAGCGGGTGCGCGCCCCTCGCAGCGGGCTTCTCCCGGGGCGGGCGGGCTGGGCGCGGGGCTCCCTGCCCGCGGCGCGCCCCGGCCGGGCACCGTGCTCCAGCCGCCGCGGCTCGCCGCGGTGCCCGGCTCGGGGAGCCGGGGAGGGTTCATGCCCGGGATACGCTTCCAGCTCCGGAGCGGCTCCGGGAGCGGTGGCGGCGGCCGGGGGCTGTCCGCGGCGGGTGCGGGAGCGGGAGCCCCCGCGGATGCTGTCGGAGGGAAGGTAGAGTCCGCGCGGCTCCGGGCAGCCCCTCGCCATCCCCCGCGGCCGCCGCCTCCCGCGGGCGGGCGAGCGAGCGTCGGGCTGGCCGGGGGCCGACGGCGCCGGGGCGCGGGGGCAGGCGGCGGGGGGCGCGGGGCGGCCGCGCCCGCTTTTCCTCCGTCCCTAACCCCCCCTTCCTCCCCTTCTCTCCCCTCGCAGCTCGCCTCGGAGAGGCTGGTCGGAGACAGGGCGGCGGGGACCGGCGGACTTCGGCGGCGGAGAGGAGGCGGCGGCCGCTCGCAGCCCGGGGGCTCGGGGGACGCGATGTGGCGGGGGCGGCTGCTGGGGATCGCCCTGGGAGTTGCCGTGCTGTGGGCGTCCCAGGCGGGCACCGCCGCCGCCGGGCACGCCGAGGGGGTGAGCGCCAAGGAGAGCCGGGCCAGCCGGGCCAAGAGGCGAGGGCAGGGCGGCGGCGGGCACGACGCGCTCAAAGGGTAGGTGCGGGGCCGGCCCCTCCCGGGGTGCCGCGGCGCGGTGCGGGGAGCGGGCGTAGATCTGTCTGCATCCGTGCGCGGGCATCCGTATGCGTTGCCCCTTTGCGGTGGGAGCTGGCGGGGGGGAGCTCCCCGACCCCGCCTCGGTCTGCCCCTGCCGAGGGGCGGCTTGGGCTGGGGGGCGTCGGACACCGCCCGCAGCGTCCCAGGGTAGCGCCGGGGCACCGGGCGCGGAGCCTCGCCGCCCTCCCGGGGGAATCCCCCGGCAGCCCGCGGGTCGGGGTGCTGGGTCCCCTGCGTGCTGCAGCCTTGCTTCGCCTTTGGGTGGGTGATACTTGGTGAGGATGAGCCGCTGCAGCTCGGAGGTTGCCAGTTTAGCTTCTGGGAAGGCACACTGCGGGCTTGTGCATTCCTCCCGCGTCCCGTACTTGTGCTTTGCATAAAGCAGAATAGCGATGAGGCCCGGAGACCACTGCGTGCCCTTCCCGTTAGCTGTCCTCCCTCATCTCCACCTTAAACCTTTTTGCAATGTGCATCTTCTCTTGCGCTCGAGTGGACTGTCTTTGCTTATCTGGTGTTCCTCGTGAACTGGGGACGGTGGGAGGAAGAATAGGGACCATTTTTTGGTATCGGAGCTATCTAGTACTAGTATGAGTGAGTCCAAGCATACAGGAGTTTAAAATCATTATGAAACATGGTGGGATATGCTTAGCAGAGTGTTTTTTTAAAGGGTAAATCTGTGTCAGGCAAACTGTTTTCCAAATTCTAATGGAACACCTTTCCAATGCAAAAATAATTGTTAAGTCAGCTGAAAGGCATTGCGTGTGTGTGCAGTGGAAAATTTAGTTCACTGTAAAGGTGAAAAGCTTGCAACATTGGAAGAAAAAGGAGTTTTCTTTTTTCAGGTGTTCTGATGCACCTTTTCAGCCCATAGCCAGATTTTTCACTCATCAGGCAGAGGGCAAATGTAGCAAAAATTACATGGACATTGTTATGCTTCAGTAACGGATACGAGATATTTTCTTTCTTTTCCTGATTTCCTCAAAAAGGAGCTATTACAGCTTTATTTTTAGAGGCCTTGATGAATATGCTTTAATTTCTTGCTAACTTCCTCATACTTGTATTGTGCTTTTTATTTATATTCAGATTTGCAATCTTGGCTTTTTTTTTTATGCTTGCCTGATTGGAAAAGGTTTATGTTTTTAGGTCCCCATGCTGCAAAAATGGATGCAAGTTATTGGTATTGTTTTTCAAGGATCTGATTTTGTAGGGTCAGACTCTCTTATTTCATTTCCTTATACATTGTCACAAGAGAAATAGTTGGACAAAGTAGATTCTTCCTGTGACAAAAACTATTCTAGGAGGTGAGGAGGACATATAGCAAAGTCTGTAGGACTAATTGCAAGCAATAAAAGATGATAAGGAAAAATATTTATCAGAAAGAGCCTTTATTCTTCAGGATGTTTTAATAAACTTTCTCATTATAGAACTCTGAGTTAATATCAAACTGGCAAACACCATTTTCTGATCAGTGGGACAGAGTATGCCATCTAGCACACGTGTGCTGACTTGGTGGGAGTTAGAGGCACGTTAGCTGAGGATGAAATTTCTTTGATGAATGTAGCTGTTGCTCTAAAACTGTGCTGTTTAGACAGTAGTAATAGTGCATCAAGAGGTGATATTTCAAGTGTTAATTATTTTTGGAATCTAAAATGGGTTAGGGTAAGTATTTAGTCTTAGGAGTTGATTCTTATATTTAACTGAAGCCTTCAATTTATTATGTACTTTGCAATGATTCTTCCTTTTATTGTGTATTACTTATGAGTTACATATCTACTTAGTAATCTGCAAATCTAGAGATAATGGCAATATCAATTTTAGGTATTTTATGTCTCGCTCAATTATTTGGAATATTCCAAATCTGAATGAGTGCCCTTGGGAAGCAGGTTCTTAACAAGAATGTAATAATTTGCCAGGTGATCTGAGATATAGAGTAAAGACAAAACAAATTATTAGTTCGGTTGCTTGTTAGATCTTTTTCTGTAACTCTCATTTGAGGCTGACTGTAGAGTTCCCAAATTGCTTGGAGGAGATTGTTAACACACAGTTATCTTTATCATTGTTGGGTGAATCCTGCTGCATATTTCCAGTTTAGAAATTGTGAGCACTTCCTTAGGTGTGGTACTGTACTGTACAATATGAATAAAAAGAATTGTCATTTTAACAGACAAGGTTGGAACTAATTCTTTGGAAAGCCAGATGGAAAACATATTTTGAATGTACAGGAACTGTATATACATTAGACAAGGAGAATTCATTGTTACTGAAGGACTAAAACACTAAAAATATGATTTTACAAGAAGACATACTCTTTTTTTAACTTGTTCATCAGTACAAATACATTTGGGAATCTGAGAGTTGTAATACAAGTCATAACAGATGCTGGGAAACTTTATTTTCATGTTATTGTAGTTGACTAAGTCTTTTTTTTTCTTTTTGCAATGAACTCTTGCTCTGATTCTAGGAGCACGGGGATACATTTTTAGAGAAAACCCTTTACTTTTAGACTTTTTGCGTGTTTGATTATAATAACTATTGAAAGTCTTTTAGCATTTAAATATATTGAGGTTAGCCTCTGTGTGAATACTGGTCTTGTATGTTAAAGTGAAGAAGCCTAAGATCTGTTTCAATTCTCATGATTTTTCCCACTTAACATTTTTTACTGCAAGCTGTTGATTGCAGGAGATGTTTGCTTTCATCCTTGTGACCTTTGCGTCACTGTTTATGCTAGTGAGCTGTCCGAACATATAACATGATTCTAGAAGTATATTTTAACTTCAATAATTATAAATTATGTGGAAATGCCTCTTATGTGCTCATTTTAAGACTTCAAACTACATGAGCAGCAAGCTTAAATTGGTCCAGCTATGAAGGCGTTAGCAATGAAGTCCTTGTAATGCCACCTATGCTTGGTCTAAGGCAATGTGTGTTTATGTGCTGGTGCCTCTAAGTGATCAGAAAGCAATCAGAATAAAGGCAGTAATTATTTCAAAATATAACTAGATTCTCCATTCATGGAAATGTTGCTGGAATCCCTTGTGATTCAGCAAGTTAAAATAATAAGCTTTTATCCTCTGGATCCCCAAAACTTTAACACAAATGTTAATGTATTGAATTATAAGGCATCAAGCCATTATCCTGCTACCCCTTAAACACCTAAGAACGTAGTGTCAACTTCCAAAGAAATAAAACCTACAAAACTGGCTATGAATGGGAAGTTCTTTCTAAACAATATATACTTGAAGTCAACCATTTATATATGTTTCAATCATTTGAATATGAAGTAAAAAATAATTTACTGGTGATTTGATTGGTACTTGACTGAATACAAGAAGTATTGTGCTTAAAGATCTCAGAATTAATTAGGATTTCCCATTTTCTGATGATGCTAGACAAAGACCTCAAACTCTAATGAGGATCAGTCAGTTCTTAATAATATTTTAAGCAATGTTTATCATGTTTATCTGTCTTTTCTCAGTATAATGGCTAAAGAAAGCAATTATTTGCCTAACAAATAGCTCAGGAGAAATTTTAAAAGAACTAAAATTTCTTCAAAATAACTGAATTGTGACATGACTCTAATTAAGATACTAATTAAATGCATTTGTGCAAGAATGATTTAATTTCTTTGGTTTTATTAAGTTAAAATGATAGCGAATATTGCAGAACAGAATAGTTGGCTCCAAAGTGATTCATAAAACTCTTGGATTAAAGCTATTCAACAGAGGATTGAGTTTTTTTGGACCAATTTCTTCTGGTCATCCCAAATGAAGTCCACAGGTTTACTGATATGCTTACTTGAGTAAACTTGGTTGGATATGATCCTTTTTATGCATCACTACTCCCTGAAATAAAATAAATCTTATAAATCTATAACATAATTCCAGTATTCAACTATATAATTAAGGCTTCTGGTTTTCGTTTTAAACCAATATTTACCACTAAAAGCCTGCTGAAGAAAAGCAGACTTTCCATACCGGTAAATATTGGTTTATACTGAAAAACCTCAAACATTTTTCTTACCGCTTTTGGCCTGCACACCTCTGGCCAGCTGCTGGTGCCACACCTTGTCAGTGTCACTCTGTGAGCAGGAGGCAGCCTGAATACTGGGGAATAAAAATCTTAATTAAACATACACGCACGTTGCTGTAATACCTGATGTGCTGGAGCACTCACCTGGCTTCCAGGCGGCACGGCCAACCTCCTTCCAGTCATCTGCGCCTTACGGGGTAAAGCCTACACGGAGGATGAACAACCTTCATGCCAGTGCATCCTAATGTAAAACCTGAAGTCCTTGGCAACTACACGTAGTGTTAAGTTTCTGCACCTCTCTGAATTTATTTGCCAATGGTTGTGATACTATTTTTTTCTTATTACATTATCCTTGGAAATCTAGTTCTAGAGTGAAATGAGTTCATAGATCTTGGCACTGTCTCTCATGTACGTTTCCTTTCTTTCAGTAGGACTGTATGATGCGATTTGATGTAGGTGTGACTTTCTCTGGGGAGCAGGATGTATGGATGAGGGGTAGGGAAAGCAGATGGAACCAAGCAAGAAGCCAGCACAGAATCTATTCTGTGGCTGGCAATAGCTGTTATTAATGCTTGCTGAAGGGCTAATATTTAAAGAGGGAATAACACATTATTTTCAGGTCTCATCATATAGATGTCTTCCCCTGGCTGCTACAATAGTTTTTAATTACGTTTTGGAATATACTAGTTTGAATACTATATGGAAATTTTTAAATGCTTTTAATGAAAGCTGTCTGACAATAGTCTGCACTGGATTGCTTTATCCAGAGCCAGTAGCAATGCAAAGCTCCCATGCTAGCATTCTTGTTATAGTTCCATGTTATTCTTCAGCCTGAAGAAAAACAGTAAAAAGTAAATAATCTTCAGGCCTATGTAGTCCTTGTACTCTCCACTTAGATTTCCAAATCCTGTCATTCAGACACCATCTCTTTAAAAGCCACGGCCTTAATCCCAATTCTGGTTTATGATTTATGGGGCTAGACTTCTGGGCCTGCGTAGTTCGTAGTGCAGAATTAGGACTCAATTCATGTGGGGCATGCCTGTGAAAAACCATCCTATGGTTAAAACTTTTGGTGGGTACTGTTGTAGTCTCCCTTTTACTGGTGAGTGTCTTAGGCTGGTGATGTGATTCTGTTACCAACCACTTAGCCAGTCTTCCCCTCTGTGACCTTTTCTCATAGTATATTGTAGCTGGACACAAATGGTTTTGAAGTGCCATGTGTCTGTTGTTTGAAATTTGAATCAGACATCCCCCCCCAAATACATTAGAGAAATGCTTTTTTCCCATTTTATGATAGTAAGTCACAAATAGAGCAAACAGAAAAAATGGCTACAATAAGCAGTATAGCAGCGTTCTTGATGGACTGTATGAAACACGATTGTTTTGGAAATATTGTAAAATTGGCTCGGGGGACTCGGATGAAGCAGGTTTCCTGTCACCAAGCACCACTTTGCCATTGAAGATCAGGAGGGCAGGATTGGATGTAATTCTTTTCCTTTCTTCCCCTCTTTTATTTATTTATTTGATTTTATTTCTTTATTTATTTTGGTCTGCATAGGTCTTAGCTATATCGGGCTGGCCTGATGCTCTGACCCAGATGCTGCAGGATGGGCCACAGCTGGCCTGTGATGGGTTTGTACTTTGTGTGCAGAGTCAGTGGAGAATTTCACATTGGGTTTGCCACTTTGTGTCCCATCATAGGAAGGTACCTTGCTGTCCTCCATCTTGAGGGGTCCTGTGTAAGGCTGCTTGTGGCTATGACTTAATTGCTTGGCAGGTTAGAAACAGATGTATACGACAGCTCTGACTCGGAAAACAAGAGGTATCATGGATTGTGCTTTGTTTCTTTCCTTGTGTTCTAGGTAATAATTTTCTTCCATGGATATGTAATGGAATTGTCTAATCTTTTGTGTGGTGTTGTCTTTCTGGAGACTTTCTGATCTCAGTTTGTTGGTGGCTAGTTGACCTTTATTGAGGGGGGACAGGTGGTGTTCAGTCTTTAGAAATGGGAGGCGTAAAGGGTTGGGGAGAAGAACAGCTCCTGCAGAGAGCGTGTCTGGTTGCAGCAGGGTACAGTAATTTGCAGATTGCAGTGCAGGTTTCCAGAGAGAATTGTTTGGAGGAGGCAGAAGAAGCCTCCAGCACGTGGCTGAGATGCTAACCACAGCTGCACTTTCCCCAATCAAGAGTCCACTTAAGGTTTATAAAAGTAGACTTCCCCCCTGTTGTTAGCCAGTGCAGGATACATTTTGTGTTCAGTGGTTGTTCCACAAGTTGTTCACCAGATTCAGTCTGATCTGGGTATGTTTGCCTTGTTAACTGGATAAGCTACTCTATGTGCAACTTCTCACTGCTGTGCCAGAGCCTTTGGGGCTATACTGGGCTTGAGGATGCAGACTTGAAGTAAGCATAGGGCTGCTCTCAGTTTATTTGGGAGCAATGGGAGGATCACGGGTTAGGGTTTGGCAGGGACAGTCCATCTGTCAGCTTCATTTACAGTGATCCTTATTGAATAAAACTGCAGCTTCTGTTTTTCTGTATGCTTATTTTCCTGTCCGGTGGTGTATTGCTCAGCAGTGCTGCTCACTTAGGACAGTCTTTTTCATTGTCATTCATCTTCCATCCCGCAAACTTGTATGTTTTATATATGAACTTCGGTACAAGTTTTGACAAGGGTCGCTTCAAATAAGCTCATGGACTCAGCAGCCTGTGATTATTAGAATAGTCAATACCAAATGCAAAGACTACCCAAAACACAAGACGCAAACTACTTAGCCACATGGATCACCAGGAAAACTTCCTCTTGATAGAAATGTAGTAGACATTGGCTAATAGAAGATCATCTCTACTTAAACAAGACTTTAGGAGCTAGGGATCTTTGGACGTGTACATATGGAAATAGTAAGAAATTAATCATTAGCTTTTTCGCTTTGCAATAAGATCACCTTCCATCTCGTTCCTCTTCTTCATCTCCCTGCTGAACCCTAAAGATGAAGAGGATATAGATGCATGTGTGTCACTTCGGTCTTACTCCCCAGACTCAGTAAATATTTTTGTAGAATGGAACAATTGTGGCCTGGAGTGTTTCTGATTAACCATCGCACTGTTCTGGAAAATATATTTGTAGCTCTTTGGTCTTGTATTGTGGATGTCTCCTTTGGTTGTTTTCTCATCCATTCTGACTTTCCCACTTCAGTGTTTGTTTGTTTGTTTTTTTTTTTTAAGGATTTCAGACCTACTGAACAGCCTCATTCATGCTAAGCTTGATGTGCAGATAGAGGCATGAGAAGAATCATTTGCTTTTTTTGTGACAGTTCAGTAAAGTTGGGCTCTTCTTTGGACAGTACATTGGGAGGTAAAATGTAGCCTGTTAAATTAAAACCTGTGCCTTCTGGTTTTGCTTATAGATCTTCACTGAAGTATGAAGGAGTTCTAGCTTTTATCTGGAAGAATATTTTGAATGTTGACTTGCTGGAGAATCTGTTGTTTTCCTTTCTACTTCTCATTTTATGAAATGATTCATGACCATTAAAGCCTCAGAAATACCAAATGAAAGCCACAGTTCTTTTGTCTACAGTCTTAATCATTTTCATCCTCTTTTTCAAGCTTCCCTCTCTCTCATGTTTTGCTGGAGGACATCAGAATATCCAGTGATGTTCAGCTGAGGTTTCAAACTAAAATTTTTTCCTTTCAGGAATGTTTTTTTTCTGTCTCTTTTCTCCTTCTTTCTTTTTCCCTCTGATATTTCATCTTTTTCTCTTCCCTGTATACAGAGTAAATTACCAGTGGCTGCTAGGAACAAGGTGAACTAAAACAGTGGGATCCGTATCACGAGGGCTTTCCTGTTGCCTTATGGCAGACATGCAGTTAACTGAACTTTGAAAACACAGTATTGCTATCCTAGCAAGGAGAGAGGCAGAGGGTAGGACCCAGTGTGCTGTGAAGGGAGGGAGGAGAAACGCTGCTATCTTACCTAAAATAAATCTTCCAGTATCCTAAGGGATGGCACTTTAAAACACAAGTTAATGGCATTGCTTAACACCTAAGGGTGTTCCCTGACAAGTACTGATACAAGTGTCAGGTTTATGACTCTCCCTAAATGCTTGCATTTGCTCCAAGGTGGGGATGGTGGGTAGTACCAGCTCATCCCGCAGCCTCTGGGAAGGCCTCGACAAGGGGCTGGCTAGCCTTGGGGCTTGGCTGGCCAGCGTGCCCCATGCCAGTCCTTGTGCTGCTGATCAGCTCAGTGCACAGTGCAGGCTGGCGGAGGTCCTGAGCTTGCCTGCGTGCTTTCTCTTGGGAGATTGTTAGAGGTCTACCTCCACCGATAGCCATTAGCAGGTACATAGTGAGTGCGGGCAGTGGTGCGGGAGGTGTAACCCGGTCTCTCCCTGTTCCCCCGTTGGAAGTGACATCTGGAGAGCTAAGCATTGCCCTAGCCCACAGTTACATCTGTTTCCCATGGGATGCTATTTAGTGCTACCAGGGTAGAAAGGCTATTTCTCGTACCCTGAATGCACCTTTTTTTCTTTTTTTTTTTTTTTTTTTTTTAAGAAAGTACCTGCTGGATCCCTCCTGTTTACCAGCCATGCTTGTCTGACCCAACAGATAGTTTTTTGTGGTGGCACACTTGTACTTTACGTGTCTTATACAGCCATGTACATTGGGTGTCAAAGTGGACCCATTGACATTCTCAAGAGGAACAATGAGGGAATACATGCCAGAAACGCGTCTGTCCCTGGCTATGAATGAGAACAATGCCTGGCTGTCAGGTTAGATGAGCCTGTCCCTGCAAAAGACACGGGCAGATTTTCAGAGCAAGTGCGGAAGAATTCACTTAATGTCAAATGCTGTTGTTGGATTGCTGTACTTAGCTGTCACAGTGTGATGGAAGTTAGGGTTAGAAAAGTGTTCAGTGTTGCTGCAGGAAACTTGCATGTCATTTTGAACTCTTGACTTGCACAGAGACTGGAGCCAAAGACACCCGTAGAGCTGCTCCGCATGTTATTTTTTTAGTTGAACTGAGCCAGGATTCTGGGACAGCAGTATCCTTACTGTCAGAGTGAGAAATAGTTATCATATTAGGCTCTCGGCATGGCACAAACATCCAGGCTCACTTATTGCATGGTAAAAATGAGTACATCAGATGCAATCCTTTGTATGTAAAAAACATGTTTTGCTTAAAAATGCATGCTTATCCTTTATAGGATAATAGCGAGTAAATTTTGTGTTTGCTCTCAGAGTCTAGCATTGTTTCCTAGGTTTTCCTTTTATACGATTGAAATAAATAGCTTCAAGAGTTCTCTTAATAATCTTCACTGAATGATGAAAAAGAGCACAGTGACTAAAACCATTCTGTTTTCTAATATTTAGTGAAACAACAGAGAAGCAATCCCTGCTTAAAGTATTTAGAGTACCTGGAAATGAGGCTTATGCATGTTAAATGCAGACCTGTGTCTGTGTTTTTTCTCTATCCCATCCACATAGTTAAGTTTCTCAGTTTGTGGATGTGCTGACTGGAAGTGGTGAGGCTGAAGGACCACCAGGCTGCTTGGCTGGGCTCTCATGTGCAGAGTGGTATGTGGCAGGGTGGCAGGAGGCTTGGGAAGGCTGCCCGTCACACGCTGTAGCTGTTAGCTGCTGTGTCCCGTTGGGAACTGGACTTTCCCTTCCCGGTTCTGCTTTGCTTGCTGCTCCTTGGAGGGAGGGGGTAGGCGCCAGTGCAGCAAAAGGAGGTGCTTTGGGTATCGACCTCTAATTTGTGCACCAAGTACCTGGCTTCTGTCATTTAGCTGGGGAGGGACTTCAGAAGGCCATGTGGTCCAAGCCCTGCTCAGAGCAGGGTGAACTGAAATCAGGTTGCTCGCGGCCGTGTCCACTCAGGTTCGGAGTATTTCTAACAATGGAATTTCTTGATTCAGTGGGAAAGCTGAGTAAAGCTCCAGCAGAGTCAGCAGAGCTGGGCCACTCTGTGCTTTTAGCATTTACTCTGAGATGCTGAGGAGTTTAGGAAGGTACATAAAGCTGTTTTACAGCAAAAGGTATAGCTCTGATTATGTGTCTCTGGAAAACAACTAGTAAAAGTTGTCCTCTTCACATTCTGGAGCCTTAGCTACTATTTCTTCGTATGTTGGTTATATTCAGACTTAGGCAACCATATTTTTAAGACCAGCCTACCATTTTTTGAGGTGCTGTTTGTCATTCTTCTTAACTCCCAGTGCAAGCATGGAAGCACCACTCCAATTCTATGCAAATAATTCTGGGTACAGTTTTAGCAGGTACCCCACGTAAGTGTAACCCACGTAAGAAGAAAAATAGGCAAAGGCTTCTCTAAAAATAACTGTTGGCTGATGATGTTGCTTTAAATTGTATCTCTTCTGCCAGAAAATTGGGTCCCTACATTATGTTAAACATATGCTAGTCCCTGCAGCCAAATAGTTAATACAAGCCCTTCATTAAACATTTTCTCGCAAGGAAGAATCCCTGTGTGTTTTCCTAGGGAGAGGAAAAATGAGTTGAGGGAGTGATTAGAAACTCTCCCGGGTATCCCTGCATCTCAGCTCAGCTGTAACTGGCGATCAGCTGTCTCTCTTACTCTCTCAGCCGCTCTCTGCCCACTCTGTCTGGTCTCTCTGTCTAATTTATTCAAGACCCACGCTTTGGGTTTGATTCAGCCTGGGTTACGCCAGCATTGGCTGGTGCATGGCAGTGCTGCTGACAAAATTTCCGCCCGAAGCCTTGCTTGCAGCAATGCCAGAAACTCTTCCTCTTGTGGGAGCTGCAGATGGGCAACGCTTTCTTCGGGAGAGGGCTGTAATTTCCTCGAGGGGTCAGAGGCAGGGCAGAGCGGGATGTACAGAATTAGCACACCCCCGGGGCAGGCTGCAGCACGGGGCTCTGGCTGTGTCTCTGCCGGGGCCCTGGAGAGGACAGCCACAATGCTGGAGGTGCCCCCGCCGTTCCTGGGCTGGGTGGTGTTCTGTTCCCCGCTGCAGGCTTCACACAGGGCTTTTGAACACCTCCCTCACTTCTCTGGCTGTCACGTGCCTTCGCTGCCTGGTTATATCTGATCAGAAGGCACTGCCAAGCTTAGCGTGATTTCCTTCCCATCGCTTTATGTTGGTGTACCTGCTCCACAAAGCCCCCCGCAGCTGCTGGGTAATCGCGTGCCATTTGGGAGAGCCAGGCAGCCATTTGTCCTTGCTGAGACGGGGCATTGGGAGCAGGAGTAGCAAGCAGGGGATGGACCCAGTCGGTCCTTTCTGTGAGACGACGTCAGTGTTGCCCCGCGGAGAAAGGAGACCATTTACTTGAGAATGCGTGACAGGCAGAGGCCGAGCTGCAGCCACAGCCCGGGGGTAGCACAGCACTGACCTGGGGCAGGGCCGCCTGTGTCCGTCTGAAGGAGCTGGTGCCGCAGTCCTGCCTGGGCTCCATCCCCGCGCGGGTGGGAAGGACAGACAAAGCTTTCCTTCATAATAAGGGTGGAAGTTCCCCATGGTTGTTCCTGAAGAAGATCTTCTAGTTTGGTGCGTGCAGATGCTGTCAGCCAGACCTATGACGCTCAAGCATTAGTTATCAGAACTTCCAGATGAACTTTTTTCTCTCTGCTGTTCTAAGACTTTTCTAGTTGATGACTAATGTATTTTGATAATTATTCAATTCATTTTGCTACTGAATTTGTACTTGCGTATCATTAATCGAATACAAAATTTCTTGTTTATTTTGGACATCTTTGATGGAACTCTGGGCCTCAGTCATACTGTCTCTCAGCACCATACCACTACAGAAATCGTTTAATACTTTACAAGTTCATAAGTGACACTAAAATAAAGTGAAAGACTTGTCTTTTTTAAGTTGCAATGGGAACAGCTTTGTTCCTGAGATGCTCTCTTCCTCCTCTGGGCCTTGGAATAAAAGGAAGGTGCTGTGGGCACCACAGGTGGCTCAGGCTGTATAGATGCATTTTTGCTTATTTTACCATTACAAATCAGGTTTTATAACTGAACTCTGTTTATAGTGGTGTTCAAGAAAACAGTTTTAGAAGAATATAAAATGCTTCTTTAATATTCATAGCTTATAATATCAGCAGGAAAATATGCTCTATTAAACACAACAGTGGGTAACTGTTTAAAGTAAGTACAATGATAGAGCCTTTACAATTTGATCGATGGTTTCCATGATTTTACATGAGGCAAATTGTTATTCCCTTGAATACTTTATTTATTTATTTATGTGGATTTATTGCTATAGTGTCTGATCACCTCATAAATATCAATTAATTTAACCTTCAAAATTAATTATTTTGAAAGACATTTTACAAATAAGCACAAGTAAAGAACGCTCCCTCCCTCTCAAAGAAGTAGCATTCAGACTTTAATATAGACTTCTTTTATAAGCTAGACAGCAGCTTTCTGACAAAAAAGTGTTCCACTGGAAAATGCACTTGTCAGGCTCAAAGTGTTCCATGGAAGTACAGTTTGATGAGGTTTTTGTGGGGGGTTTTTTTTTTTGGTTTTTTTTTTTTTTTTTAAAGCTAAGCACGCTGCATCCAAGTTAGAACTTCTTTTGAGTGTACAGCTTAGCCTACGCTGTGGACATCCTCAAGGCTCCCAGGGTCTGTGACTTTGTGGTTGCTGGCACATCTAGGTATTCCAGAGCCCCATTTTGGAAACAGATTTTAAAAATCAGGTTTCCCCATGGCACAAAAATCTGCTCCTGACTCTTAGCTTGGACCAGATTGTCCCCAAAGCCATGTATTTGCCAAGACTGAAATTTGACAGAGTACCTAAACATCACTTTATGGTCAGCTGTTTATAGATTCTTACTAACTTGGATCAGAAATGGGTGGTTTATGCCTGTAGGTTGTAACAGGTAGCAACAAACCCATTCTGTCGGTCTTAGTAAGTGCCATTATTTCCTCTGACTGGAGAAGGTAAAAAGCAATCTCACTTGTCTGCTTGCCAGTCTTACTTGGCAGATGATCGTGGAGCAACATTTGGCATTGATGAACAGGGAACTCTAGGAAAGTTACATGGTTATAGCCCTGCAGGGAAAAGGAAAGCTGACATTACTAAAACTGAATACATTGGAATTATATGAATAAGACTTTGAGTCTGTAACACCAATTGCAGGAAGGGAAAAGGGTCCTGCAACAAGTCCAATTGTGTTGCTCACATTCACCTCGGTTACCACTTTGTAATTATCCAGAACTAGTGGAAGGTAAAGGTAGCGTTTGCTTTGACTTAAGTAGTTTCTGGCAAAGCACTTAATGAGAAGACTAGGTGTCACCGAAATTGGTGTAATCGGAATACTTGAAATTGCATTAACAATGCAGATCCCTAAATAAATACAGTATAAAAGTCTTGTTAGTTAGAAAATGTGCATAAATAAATGTTTGTATATATCAAGATTGTTGTCTTAAGTTGTCTCACCATATGCGGTAACTGTTGTTTACTTAGACATTGCAATACTAGGGATGAAAAACTTTCTGAAAGACCAAGGACAAAATAATAATAGAAAACCCTTCCTAAAACAATAAACACTTAAATCTGTCTCTAATCTGTACACAGTATTTTAATAAAGCTGTTTCTAGGAAGTACTAGTTTATATCTAGCTTTAGTTGCGTTAATCTATTGAGTAATTGCTCACAATGTTAATAGAGGTTGTAAAATTTTCTTCTGATAAGATTATTAAACATACAACAAAAGGAGGCACATTTTCCCATTTTTGAAGCTATTCTTACTAGCTTTACTTGCATGGATAGATGCATTAAATAAATAGGACAAGTTAGATTAAAAAAAAAAAATATTTTATCAGTGAGGGGCATAGAACCATTTCAGCTCTTCTATTTTGACCAGTAAAATCACGATAGGAATAGTGTCATGTCCTGTCAGCTTTCATTGTAAACTCTAGTGATACAGTTATTTGAAAAGGTAAATATGGATGAGAGGAATGGGTTGGAAAGGAAAATTCCTATGGATCCATCATTTAAGAAGTGCAGTAGGCCCTTCATATTCATTTCACAGGACCCTATCCCTCTACATGCACCCCACATCCTTGATTTTTTTTTCTTAAATAGCAAGTCATTTTTGCTAATGAAGCATTTACATATTTTGGCTCATTTATTTGGCTAATGTCATGGTTGGTGTGTTTTGCTCACACATACATACATAGTTTTGCTCATGGACAAAACAGGGAACAGTAATAGTGCTTTAGAGTAAAGAAGAGAAAGCAACATGAAGCTTAAAAATTATCATTCAAAGCGCACTAGATTTCCTCTGTGTTCACTAGTGATGATGGGTGTGATCCCTCATTTTGTATTTAAATGGGAGTTTTGCTCAAAAACCTTGTATGCTGCTTTTCCAGATGTGGAGTGATATGAGACAAGTTTTGCCCATTCTGTTCCTGTTGTTCAGGTGTTACTGATTTGATTTCATGTTTATAATGTGATCTTCAATTTATAAAAGTGTATGCAACCTAAAGACCCCAACAACCAGAGGCATACAGTTCTGCTAAAAACATACAACACTTCCAGATTTAATTATTGAAATGTATATTGCAGTGGTTTACTTTTTCCGTTTTTATGCCTGTACTTTTGAAACATATTTCTGAGTAAAAGTACAAATTCATCCTTTTTTTTTCCAGACCAAATGTTTGTGGATCACGTTACAATGCTTACTGTTGCCCTGGATGGAAAACTTTACCTGGTGGAAACCAATGCATAGTCCGTAAGTTAATCCAGTTATATGTTATGACTGAGGTTTATCTTTGTCCCTCTACGTCAGGGTATCTTTAATTGTATACCAGAACTGAAATGTGTTTCTGTATGGTTTCAATAGCAGCTGTACATCATTTCTTTACCATTTTAAATATATTAAGCTAATATACAAAGTTTTGTGGGCTACAATACAGTGATGTGATACCGGTATTTAAGAAAGGATTAATCTCATCCACATGTTCTGTTTAAGTCTGTGGTAAAGGGATCCAAGGGGTGTGTGGACTCTCAGGAGCGAGTAGCTGTGGAATATGTTAATCTATTTAAGTTAATGGAAGGAGGCAACAGCATTGGGCCAGCAAGTACATTTGCTCTGCTTGTTTGGACCGTATCCCTGAAATATATATGTAGGGATATAAATGTATACATACATACATCATAGTGCTGTATGCATATTCATGTGTAATGGTACAATGTACCAGAAATAATTGTTAAAGGCACTTTGCCTAAGGCTGGTAAGACCCTCTCCAGAGATACTGAGGCAACGTGCTGTCAGATAGGAATTACTACGCTTTTGTGTGTCTGGTGCAGAAATAAAGGGAGCATTGTAATGCTGCCTCAGTGCCATCCTTCCTCCAAGAGTAGTCTGGTAAATGGACCACAGTTTCACTTTTCCAAGGAAATCTCCCTATATCTAGTGTGGTCTGTGGCATGTTCCCAGACCTTTTCATAAAGAGATTGTGAAGGTCTAGGTTTTAGCTGTCCCCTGTAGAGATGCGCGTGAACAGGAGGAACTGTTTTGGAATCAGTTGTATGCAATTTAACGAGTTTGCAGGTATTTATGTTATGGTGCTGAATGCGTATTTTCTATCAGGTGGTTTTTATGTGTTTGGGGTTTTTGAAGCATATTTTAAAGGCATTTATGTTTTCTTTATAGCAATCTGCAGACATTCCTGTGGGGATGGATTTTGCTCTAGACCAAACATGTGCACATGCCCAAATGGTCAGATAGCCCCCTCCTGTGGTTCAAAATCAAGTAAGTATTTCTTCTGTGTCTTTGATATTGCTCTTTTGAGTCTGTGAAGCTACTAAGGTATGTAAGATAGCTCAGTGGTCAGTATTTAAGACAAATAACCTCTGAGTCACCAGACGTACTTTTACCACAGGAAAGAATGCGTAGCCTCCTATGATGAAACTGAAGAATGACTCAGAGACTAGCTATTGGGGACGCTCTTTTTTGCCAAATTAAAACCAAATTAGTTTTATTGGAAGCTATATTCATTTGCCAGTTTGTAACACTAATTCCAGTCTTCCTTGCTTTCTGCAAAATGTCTTATTGCTATTCAACACTAGACATGCACACATATGCAGCACAAAAATTGTAACGATAGAGAGATGACTGTTGACAATTGGCTGAATTTGACTTGCTTTGTAATTCTACTCTCATTTTGGGGGTTACTAAGCCAGACACTGTACTGTATTTTACATACATAGGCCTACAAGTATTATAGCATTTCCTTGCCAGGCTCAGTACATATCTTCTGAATCTAATATTGCTGACCTTATTCAGGTGATACTTCTGTAGGTGCTAGAGGTACAGAACTGGTCAAGGTTTTTAAGTGGAACAGCTTTTCATCAGAAAAAACAGATGTTTTGGAAATGAAACTTTTCAGAGAGATGGCTTTTCCGAGAAATGTTTGGATTTCAGGCTTTCAAGGAAGGTTCCCCAGACCCAGAAAAAAATAAGTAAAATTAAATTCATTGAATGAACCAGATAGCTCAGTGGCTAATCATGGGTAGAGTATTTGATATGAAGTAGGATTTTGCTTGGGGTCGTATCTCAGTTCATGCCTGAGATGCTAGCGGTAATCTCCACTGTACTCTCATTTGAGTATGGTGCTTGTCTCTTAGAATATAGAAGATTTTGATTTTTATATAAAATGTGAAGTTTCTGGAAAGAATTTTGGGGGAAACTGGTTCCCACCAATGCCCATAACTATCTGAACAACATATTAACTGAAGTCAGTGGGGGATACCCTCAGCTGAGGTCTGTAATATTATGCAAAATGGTCATCCTTTTAATTCTGAATATCTCTTCAGACTCAATGTGTGGTCTGCTTTGCCCCTGTATTTTTTACCTTGCCATTTTTTTGCTATCCTAGTTGATAAGAGTTTTCCCACATAACTGACCACTTCGGCTTGTGGCTTTAGCATCCTTTTCATGCAATAACAGTGGAAAAACAATAACAACTGTGGAATGTAATGGAATGGCATGTACTAAAATGGTAAATATTGTTCTTTGTAGTTCAACCCCTTTCTCAGGCTCCTGTGATGTCTGTTAGGGAGAGGCCAGTGTGAGGAGAGTATGGAGCTATGGAGCTCCCAGAGACTACTGGGAGGAGGAAGGGTGCAAAATGCTGCACAAATGTGTGTGGTGGTGTGTTCCTGACTCGGTTTGCAGCTACTGTTTTACCAGATGCATGCGCCTTAATCCTGTAAGCCAGTAAAGGAAAGTATGACCTTCTCCCAGGTCCCCTTCAGGGAACAGGAGAGATATATCCCTACATCTGTTACGTGTTTTAGCACCTTTGTAAAAGGCAGGAACAAGTGGGCCTTAGTATTACCTCATTTTTTTTCTTAGGCCACACTGAAGCATTTTATGAGTCAAGACTTAAAAGAAAAATAGAGTATGAGTAAAGTTACAGACATATTCTGTAAAGTTACTGAAATATTCTACTATTGATCTCTATAGTTTTAGCCTTCATTAGAGTAGCACAGATAAATGGGTGCAGAAGGACTTCACTACAGTTTTTAATCAAGCAGCTTCTAAAGCCTATATGACATAGCTATTTTGGTTGTAGACAATTACTTCTCCTAGGTATGAATATTCTACTAATCATAAGCTTTAATCACTGCTGACATTATTTTCCTTACATTGCTACATAGGTTTGCCCACTTTTAAATGTTGCTTTTCTGTATATGGTATAAGTATTAACACTTTACAAATAGACTTAGCAGTTGGCTTAAAAAAGATATTGTTTATATCTTGTTTAATCAGTGCAATAATTTAAGATACATTTTGTGTGTGTGGTCACATCACCTTTATTTATTAAAACAAACCAATTCTAAAAGCAAAAGTGTCTTGAGTTGTTGTAGAGAGAAAAGACTCTATTGCCTCTGTGCACTCTTGTGTAATAATGTTTATGACCCAGCACCTCATTAGGGCTTATAGAACATACACTTTCTGTAAGTCATTTGCTCTCTTGGCACTGTAGGCAAAATCCATGAATATGTATTTACACAATAGACCACGATGACTTAGATTTGCTATTAGGAAACAAAGTAAACATAAACATAAAAAATACTGTTTGACGTCAAAGGATAACTGTCAGCTTCCATTAGTAACAGTTAATATTTTGTCAGAATACGCATTCATGAAACCTTATTTTAATTATATGTTTTAACAAATGAGAAAAACCTCATATTAAAATAATTAAAAAATCAAAAGTGGATGACACAAGTTTGTCGCATTCAAAATACAAATAACAAATATGAGTGAAAATACCATGATTTCTCAGGATTAAATGTATGGCTTCTGATATATGAGATGTGTCTGAGTCATCTTTTGGATATTTTAAGCTACATGCGTCTTTAGTACTTAAGGAATCAGTAGTGGGCACAGGTTTTATAGCATGTACAACCATAGCCAGCAACTGAATTCACAGTTGCTCTTACAGACTGGTTGTCTGCTGGAATCAAATAATTAATGCAGATTGGAAAGCATGTGGATTGGAAAGCAAAACAAAGCCTTCAAGTTTGATTGTTAGGCAGGTCAGTTGTTGGGACTTTTCTGGTTACGAGTCAGCTTTAGGAATCTGATTCATGGTTGAAAAGATCAACCGGTGGTTTTCTCAGCAGGGATTTTCGTGACATCAATGAACTTGCTGGCTGAGTAGCGGTTATTTCTGTGTAATTAGTGAATTTTTGGGTATGCTTACAGTAGGCTTGGAGATAAGATTGCCATGTGTGGAGGCATCCCCCCCACTGGCTCTGATGCGTGGGTGGCTCTGATGTTGCAGGTGCATGTGTGGGGAGATGTCCTACACCCTGTGCTGCGCCAGCTCTGGTGGCCGCTCCGCTGCTACCTCCCAAACCACCCGGGCCACGGCTGCTTTGGCCTTGTCTGTTCATGCTGCAGCCATGCCCCTGTTTGAGCTGCAGACGTATCTTATGATCCTGCCATGTTGTTGGAGTCGCTGCTCTGCCCCTGTGGGAGCAGGGGGGTGAGTGAGGAGGAGGAGGGTCTCTCCTTCAGCATCAGGCAGCCCCCTGCTGCCCCCAGGGTTATGGGTCAGGTATGTCTCTGAGCTCAGCCACAGGTTTTGCTTCCAACCTGTTTTAGTCAGAATGGCTTGGGCTGGCCTAAACAGGGAAGGCGTTTGCTGATGGGGCTGTCTCTGAAGGAAGGGGGCCGTGGCAGAGGCAGCGAGAGCTGGGTGCTGGGGGTGGCAGCTGGCGGGGACGAGTGTCTGCGCCCCCCGGCAGGCTGGTTACGCCGCCTGAGTGCAAAATGGGGCCTGGTCCACTCCCCCTGCTAGCAGCTTCAGAGGCACCAGCCGAGGACCGAGGTCTTCCTCAGAGACCATGTGCTGTGGTGGGGGAGGCCAGAGCCTGGGCCCTTGGCTTCATGCCCCAGCATCCCACTCGGGGTGGTGTGGGGGATGTCCGTTCAATGGCAGTGAAACTGGGAGCTCAGCCCCTTCCCTTACATTCTGCTGCTGTCAGAGGTGGTAAAAGATCTTGAATTTTAAACATTTCCCGAGTTTTCAAGGCTGCTGCGGGTTTTCTCAACACCCTGCGCAGAGGCGAGGCGGCCGCTGCCTCGCAGGGCTGCAGCCCTGTGTCCTGTCCCGGCACTAGCTGCCATCTCTCTCCTGAGTCAGTCACTCGACAGAGAAAGCATGCTGAGCATCTGGGATGCGATGAGACCGTCATTCCTTGTTTACAGCTCCTGGCAGGCAAAGCCCTGCGTCATGCACGGCTGGGGTTGGGAACGTTCCCTCGGCAGTGGCACAGAGAGACGAGAGGCGGCCTCTCCTCCCAGTGCCCGCCGGCCGGCCCTGCAGAACCCCCTTGGCCTGAGGTGCTGGGCGAGCGGCTCCGCCGGCTTTCCCACCTGAGGATCGCAGACCCTCACACTTCACATTTTTTAGTTTGGGATTGGAGAGTAGATGGCGTGTGTGTTACCTTTCGGCTGCTTGGTGAGCTCCCGAGTGTTTTGTGAGCAGTTGTGGTGTGATAGGGCTCTTGGTGTGATGAAGTCGGTACTCAGTTTTGCTGTGAATTTATTAAGTCAGGAACTGTTATGCTTAAGCTTGCAGCTTGTTGTTTCATTTTGATAAACAACACAAACTTTGCCCACACACAAAGCATGTGTGGGTGTGTTTGATCTTGCTGGCTCTTTTGCAGGTTTCTAAATCTATGTTCCTGCAGTTACTCCTGTTTTGACTTCGGAAGTTTCCAGTGCAGACTGCTTACAAATTGGACCTGAAAGAGAACAATAATTGATTAAAAGCAATAATTTATTCATGTTGTTAACATTTCCTGTGCATGCCAAGATAAGGCAAAGCTATATGCATTGATTTACCAGCCTTATGGTAATTCCTGTGCTTTTTTCTTGAGTCTCTGTCAGTGTGATACCTTGGAACAGGTTATTTCATTTACTGGAATATCTCCGCTGACATTAATGGAATTGTTGATATAGCTGAGAAAAGAGACTCTGGACCTACATTAATATGCTACTTTGCAAAAATGCAATCTTAAAATCATCATCTGAGCTCCAGACAGCCTTCGCATGTGTTTCTATAAACTTTTGGAAGGGTAATATTTCAGAATAGTCTGTGTGATTTTGGAAATACTATTTTCAACATTCCCTCAAAAGAGGGCAGAAAATAAATAATTAGTTTACTGACTGTATGTCACTGATTTTCTTGCATGGTAATAAGGGAGTAACCTCACTGATTTGAATGGCTCATTTTAATAACGATGACTGGGTGTCCCGGCAGTCTCCCGTAAAGATTTTAGTTTAAAAAGGAGGAAGAAATATTTTACCTTGGAAAAGTTCCTTTAAGAAGCAGTAAGACAAGTTATGGAAACTTTGTGTGTGTGTGTGTTATGTGTAAAACCGCTCCTTATCCCAAAATGGGGAAATATACTTTACTTTTACTTGAACAAATAAAATGAAAATCATCATATAAGCTACTGTTAACCTTTTTATCTCGACCGTAGTTCAAACTATTTAAATGGCTTTGGTCTTCATGTGGGAATGGAAATTAGCTCTTGGCATAGCTTGCTCTAATTGAAATCAGTTTGTGGTTTTTAAGTTCCTTCCCTGCTTGACAGATGATATCATTTCCTATGCTTTTTGTAATCCCCTCTGTTTTTCTAAGATTGTATAAAGCTAAGTTGAACTACACATTTTAAAGTAACTATACACCTTTTTCTGACCTACTTAGGACGTTGTCCAAAAATCTTCACCAGATATTCACTCTGTATTTGCAGACAATTTTACTTTTTGTTGAGGAATGTTAGTACATTTTTGTTGCCTGAAGTACATCCAAAGTAGAACAAAGATGTATCGTAACAATTAGACACATAAGAAATGTAAGGTACAGTTTTTACTTTTATAATTGAAGAATTAAGAGTACCAGTGTTTTAAATGCTAGATTGTTTTAAATCCTTTCTCCAATTGCATGTTTAACTTCTCTTCTGTGGATTCATATTGCTATAGAAGGCAATAGAGTTAAAATTATTATTTCTACTTGAAAATAAAAATAAAATTCCATTCGCATACTTCTGAACTGTAAAAAGCCAAATGATGCTTCAGGGCTTTGTGCAACAGGAAAAATTCAGTGGTTGGCATGGCACCTGTTAGCAACAGGCTCTGGTGGGACATGCAATTTCTATTTTTCAGTCCTGAGCATTTCAGGCAGTGTGGTGTAGGTATCCAGTGCTCCATCACAATCTACTAAAATGCTGATCTGACCGTAATCCTCTCTGGGGAGGAGCATTTCATGTGGTTCCTGTTAAAAGGGAAACCATTTCCCAGCTGCTTACTGGAGTGCCTGCCCCAGTTCACAGCTATGCTGGACAGCAGGACCTGTAAGGAGGACTTCAGTTTGTCGGGAGGCCTGCTCGCTTCTCTATGCCTGATGAAGAGCCTGACGTATTTTAAGTTGTTCCTAACCTCTAGTTAAGAAATATATTTGTCCTTATTACTAGAAAAATGCAGCACAGACTTTTATGCTTTACTGGCATGGGACTTAAGCTGCATGTTAATCATTATAAATGGTGGGGCTGCGACTGAGGAGAGTGTGCTGCTGCTCCCCTGCCTCTGCTTCTTGCAGGGGAAGGTTGTTGGCTCTGGGGAAATGCCGTCTGTCAGCTCCGCAGCCCCCAAACACAGCAGCCGGCAGCAGCTTTACCTGGAGTTGCGGTGAGCCCACAGATGGCATATGGAAACAAATCGCTCTGTTATTTTTCCTTTTCGCACAAGAAGTCCTACCTGGGCAGATCAGCTTCTGGTATTGCGTGTGTTGGCAGAACCAGACTGTCTTCAGGAGCTTCGTTACATGCTTCCCTTTAATACTTCCCTCCCCTGTTGCCCAGATGATAAGGCTCTCTTTCTTCTTCGTGGTATCTGCCAGAAGTTTAGTACTTTTCCCTTATTGATGGCCTTTTCTCATCATTGCAAACTAGGAGACAAATTCTGTGGAATTCAGTGAATAAGGGTGGTATCAAATTCTTGCACCATGTGCTATATTCCTTAGGAACTGTAAATCAATATTGTTTTCTGTACTGCCATTTTAAATATCTGTCCTAAAATATGCATCCTTGGTTTCGAATACTGGTTTCTAGTTCATAGAATCAATCCCTAAAAGAAAATAAAATCCCTTAGCAGACAGTTAAGTGTTTCTGACTGGTTTGATTTAACTGAGGAAAATCTTTTTTCCTTTCAAGTACAACACTGTAACATCCGGTGCATGAATGGAGGTAGCTGCAGTGATGACCATTGCCTCTGTCAGAAGGGATATACAGGAACACACTGCGGACAGCGTAAGTACACTTTTATTAACGTAGATACTGTGTACAGTTAAGTAATTCTGGGATGTGTGGATTGGGCACCCTTTAGCACTAAATTTCAACTGATGTTGAGCTTGTTTTTGATCAGGTGCAGTGGAATTTTACAGGAAAACACATGACTTGGTAATAAATGCTGAGTGAATTCTTTCTGATCAGGACCATTAAAAAAAACATCATGTGAATTCATAATAATTGGATATAACTTGATCCTGTAGTTCTCACACTACCATAATTCCCATTGACCTTCAGGGCTTTCCACTCACTAAAGCAATAGGCCATACATTTAGAATTTACATGGGATTCAGTTTTCATATTATAGACAAAATTAAGCTTTTTAATTCAAAGCCTTGTTTTAATTTCAGGGGTTTGCTTCAGACTTAGCTAGTGTGCTTTAGGAATTTTGCTCATTTTGATGTTGTCCTATTAGAGTTGATTGGCGTATTTTTGATTTCCTCAATGAATCCTGAGCCAGCAGCATTCCTGGATCCACTGTTTGAAATCTCTCCCAAACTGACTCTGGGGGTCTCTTGCTCTTCTTGATTGGAATGCTGTGAAGGAACTCAAATAAGGGTGTAGACACTGCTTTTAACCAAGGCTGTCGTGTTGCTATCTAGTGAACTATTGGTCTGACAGAGAAAATGTGTTTAGCTCATTTAATGAAAACCTTTTGTGCTCTGTCAAAATCAATGGCACACTTTACATGAACTTCAGTGGGACCAGGAGTTTACCCTAATAATCTGGAAGAGGATCACATGGTGAAAGGATTAAGAATTGTATTTCTGCCTTCTCTGTGAAATATCAAGTGGTTAAAAGACGATAAATGGAAACCTTCTTTCTATTGAGGTGAATGTGAAATGGAACAAAGAATAACATTACTCAATAAGCATCAAATTGTATTTAAAAGCCCTTTTTCATATGAATGCTATATTTTCTGATTATTTTTAAGAGCAACTGCTCTTGGAGTTTATTATGAGGAAAATTGGATTCTGAATCTAGTGACAGCATCATACAGGGGAAGAATATCTTGGATTAACTTAGTCAAAATAGATATTGATAACATTTTGCTATCCTAGTTGATGGCATGAATTAATTAACATCAGCAAACAGCCTTTTAATACTGGATTGTTTTTCTATTATGGTAGAGGAACAAATACCTTTTTGAATTTGCTTCTGAATAGGGAAAAATTTTGAGAATTTAGAGATGAAATTTTCTTCTGCACCTTCTATCTGCAATCTCTACTATTTCAGTGTTGAAATTTGAAAGAGATGTTATCTTGAAGTTATGGAATTGTCTAGCCATCCCAAAGAGAAAGGCTCTGAGACGTCAGAAAAGCTGTGATTGTTACTGTGTTTCTATTATGCTCCTTTGAAAAGATGAATTCATGATACTAATGAGTCCAGGAAATAGGAAAAGATCGTAGGCAGATTCTGGAAAATAAAGTATCCTGTCCTGTTATGTTTACCATTTTTACCAGTTTACCTGAACTGGTCAAGTACATACCTTCATGTCTTTCAGGAAATAGCTCAATAAAGATTACTTTTGTCTTCCCTCTGATACAGCTGTCTGTGAAAATGGATGTCTAAATGGAGGGAGATGTGTGGCTCCAAACCGATGTGCTTGCACATATGGCTTTACTGGACCCCAGTGTGAAAGAGGTATGTGCCCTAAAATAGTGGAAAAAAATGGATGTTCCAACTTGCTTAATAGTAACTTAAAAATACTTAAATAGTAATATGAAATAAAATATTTAAATAGTAATATTTTATTTCTGTCTATGAAAAAGGTAAAATAGAATTAATGTTCTTGTAGAATGCAACGTAAGGAAGCTTTACTGAAAGGAAAACTCTAGTCTAAGAAAATTGCGGAGATATTAGTTATGGAATAACACAAATTAAAATGGTAACAGCTTTCCTAAATGGCATTTTTAATGAGAAGGAAAACTTTAGCATTGATTTAAAAACAAACATTCAGTCTTCTTTTCTGATTTTTATATATCACAAGTGTTGATTGGTATGTTTTTAATGGTTAGTTCTTCAGTTCACAGTAGGTTTACCAAGTGTCGTTTTCTTTTCCTGGGGCAAAAATCCCCATTTATTTACTCTAACAGTGGGGTTGTTGAGCCATTACCTATTCTAATCTATAGGTGAATTGATTGGATTTGTTTTTGTTAGTCTCAAGACTGAAAATAAATTTTAAGTAGCATATTTAGCCATATGTAAGCTTTGTAAGGATAGAGGCCAGGATGAAACACACATGCAACTGATTAAGGCCTTTCTTTTGTTTACTTTTTTGCTATGAAAACACTCCAATGGAAGAGGTGGCAAATAAAAAATATTGATAAGTGTTTTATTTAAACTTCAGTTTCTAAGTCATCAGAAAAGCTCTTTGTACGTCCGATACGTTTGCTTACGAATGATAAGCAGCATCTTGCCTCTGTCTTTGGCATGTTTTGTTTTGGCAGTGTTTATTAAATTCTTCGTTCCATTTTGTACAGATTTATTGTTATCAATTTTAGCTTTTTATTTGCATATCCATAGTGATAATCACAGCTGTTTCCAGATGAAAACACAGCGATACCAACTGTCTTATCTGGTATATGGATTTTTTTCAGATTTATTAAGCCAATTTAGTGGTTCATTTGAGAGAGATATAGTGAACAATGTTTAGGTGTAAACCTTCTGTTGAAATGTGTAATATTAAAACCAAAACATTTTCATTTGTTAGAGCTATTAATTGGTCTGTTTAGTTGGAAATTCATACATAATACTCATACAATAGGTTGTGTTACATATCTATGAACCTGGGACAGAATAGACATTAATAACCTGATTTTGGGCTTGCATGTAGGGGGTGTGCTTAGCACATGAAATTTCTGTCAGTGAGTGTGTCAGATGTTCACCACTGTCAGTGCTGCACCTGGAGTAACGGTTGGCTTTTTTTATATGGGCAGCATAGGTGGGTGATGCAGAACAACAAATCTTAGGGGACCAAAGCTTTTCATTCTGTCCTAGAGCAGACGGTAGGATGAAGCAGGTATTTCCTGCACTCCCTACAGCAGGTAAAATTGCTGCGTTGGCACTGTGTGAGGTCTTGCCAGTTGTCCCCTCAGATGTTGTAAAAGTAATTCAAACTGATGGTGAAGTTTTTCTGAAGGCTGAAAAGTAGCTCTGTTCTGAATCTTGGGATCTCACTGCTGGAGAGGAGTAAGAGGAATGGAGAATTAGGTTAAAAATCCTAAGTTTGAAGAGAATAAAGGCTTTATAGGTAAAGAGTGTACTGAATATTACTGCAAAGGCTTTGAATTTCAAGCAATGACTGCTTGTTCTCCGTGGGTGAAGGGTTTTGAGCCTTCAGTCCGGTGAGGAGGTGTCAAGTGCAAGTTCGGAAGATTGTTCAGTGCTGCTTTTATGTTGCCTAATCCGGGATCAGTTTGACTCCACCTCATTAGGGCAAGTTTCAAGGCTGAAGCCTGCTAACAGCTTCAGTCCTGTCCCTCAGGGCTGCTGCCTCGTGTCGGGTGGAGTGAGAAACTGGTGACACAGAGCCATTTGAGCCAAATCATGCTGTCATGAAATCCCATGCATGTTACTGAGCACAACTGAGGTGGAAATCTGTATCTTACATGCCTTGTCCATAGGCAGTTTTCACTTAGAACGTGTGTTTGATTCTATAGTTATCAATAAAAGAGAAAATAGACATTAATTAGCTGTAGTATTTCTGGCTAATGCTCACTGCAGTACTGAGGCCAAATGATAGTCATATCTTCCTAGAAAACCTCTGAAATTTGGCTTCTTTCACAGAGATTTCCTGCAGCCTCTCTACCTAGCTGAGCTAATATGTTCCCTTCCTCTAAAAAGGGTGTGGTGGTTTTTGGTCCCAGAATCACATTATGCCATCAGAAAAACTTTTTCTGAAGATAACTTTTCAAGTATAAGCTAATGTTGGTCTTAGTCAGAATAACTTGCATTGTTCAGCATGTGCACCTGTGTGGCCATTAGGGAGTTGTCTGGCTGCCTATGATTTTACACATCTGTCAGCTAAGTAAGAGGTCCGTATTTTGAATCTAGCTTTGGAAAGTTATGTGGATTTGTGACACTCCCTGGTGGGCTTCTGATGTATATGTGGATGGATGTTATCCAGTAAATCGACAAGATTCATGTCTTGTAGAGTAAAACTGTGTCTTTATTAGAAAGAAAAAAAGAAGGGGGGGGGGGGGGAGGGACAAAACAAAACCAAAACATTTCTATGTGTGGAGGAGAGAAAAAAGGAAATTACTCAAGAGAAATAGTCTCTTAAACTATCCCTTTTCTGGGGGAAGCAGGAGAGGCAGGTTGTTTTGAAAACACCATTTCTGGATATAAATATAATGTGAAGTGGTACGGTTTTGTGGCATGCACATTCTCCATCTGTTTGGCTGTGGTTTGACTTCTAGGTTATGCCATGCCACAAGCTAACAGTGATGTAAGTAATTTACTGCTGCGTATCACGCAGTGCTTTTCTCTACAAGCATCAACTACTAGTAACAGTCACAGAGTGTTTGTGGCACGTATGTCACAGACCAAAGAATATTCCAGCCTTTGCTGCATATGTAGTAGCTTAGAACTGTCTTGAATAAAACAATGTTGAGGCAACCAAATTCATGGCAGTTATTCCAATAATCTGATATGGAAAACAAAATGTTGCAGGTGGTTGTAGCAAAGTTGGAGCCAGTTTCTTACATCCAGAGGCAAGTTGTGTAGTTCTGTGTCTACTGTTTTAAGTAGTTTTTCCATACATTTGGTCCATATTTGTAATACAAATTAGCCTGATTGGTATTACCTCAGTAAATGCTGACCATATGATTGTTAATGAAGAGCTACAAGACTTCTGCGTAGGTCAATAGCTTCAAATACAAACACAATGAAAGGGCTTTATCTGGTGAAAGACCTGCTGCTTCCACAGCGCGGTAAACTCCATCAAATTTGTGGCATGAGTATTTTTATGTATTTATTCAGTCATTCTTTGAGAGGGTAGCAGCTGGCCTTGGGCAGTTTTGGCACACAAATTGCTTTTTGTGTGTCTTAGAAGTGTTAATAATGGTATAAAACACTATAAACATGAGCAAAAGAAATTTTTAGTGTCATCATTATCAGTGGAGTTCCTCTTCACGTTCTGGGACTGTATATCATGTCAGTGGTAAGATATGCTCATCAGAGCTGGATTGGTAACTGTAGCATGGTTGAAAGTGGTACACTTGTATCATTAGCTCCCAAGCTGTTGTGTATGGTGTTTGGCACCTTTCCAGCGCAGGGGAAGCCTCCTGGGCATACTGTCAAGTATATGCAGGTGTATCGTAAGTACAACAGACCTGGCTTTTCTGTGGGATAATGTTCATCAAAGAGGTGATCTTGACATAAGCTAAACAGTAAAAGTGGACTGGAGCTGGAAATGCTTCCTACAGCAATTTAAGACACATTTAAAATACATAGTCCAGAAAGGAAAATATTTCATGGATATTGGCTCAGTTAAAATTTGGACTTCAAGGATTCCTTCTGAAAGGTGCTGAATTCTCTGGCTGCGATCCAGTGATGGGCTTTGACATGCATTTAAATTCAAACCTGAGATGTCAATATGCTTAAAATTATATAAGTGCTTAAGGGCCTTGCTGGATTTTGGCTCAAGCTTTCAGAGTCAGTTAAGATCCGAGAGGTGCACTCAGCTTTTAGCATATCATGTAGTCATATTCTATTACCTGTTATTTCCTTTCATTAAGAAAATGAAGATGCAAGCACAGCAAAATTTCTTCTACTGGTTAAAAACTGGATGCCATCTTTACACCATTCGACTTTTAATGCTGAATTAAGTTGAGTGAGTTACAGATTCTGCAGTTTCTTTTAGAGTTGCTGAAGAGATTGAGAGCAGAGACTTAGGTTATGTTTCCGTGAGGATGATTCAGAACATCAACAGCCCTTTTTATTGTCTGCAAAAGAGCCTAGGGGATTTAGCTGGCTATGTGAGGTGCCCACGTTTGGGTCATGTGAAAACATCCCTATGTCATGCACTTTATGAAAGTCCAGAGGAAAAAGTGGTGTTAGAAGCTCAGAGAGATCAGACATCCCTATCAGATTTGGTAGAACTGTGTCCTCCAAACTTGTGCATAAAAGCTTTCTTTGACTCTTTGAATCTGTTTCTCTTTGAACATTTGGATGATTGTGCTTTAGGAGGGTAAATTCTATATAACATAAAATTGTGCATTGTTGTTATCCTTGTATTGCAAAAATGCAATGAAATGTGCTTTTCGTTTTCTGTCTGGATCCATTTAGAGGAACACAGTGGAAGCTTAGAATGTGTTACTGCCCTGTTTGTTTATTTGAATGCTTGTGACAACATCAGGGGCTCAATCCTGCTCCATTTTGGAGTTTTGCCACTCGCTTTGCATAGGAGCAGAATTTGGCCTGATGTAGTTCAAATATTAAAAAAGTACCACGTGTGTTTTGTTTTTTTCTGGACTCAGAATATGAGCAAATGATTGCTTTTTCTTCAAACAGAGTCGTTTCTGTACTGCTCTCTTCATGGCAGGAATTTTTGCATAATTTTTCATTATATTTGGCCATTATTAAAAGTTCCCAGAATTAATGCCATATGTAAAAATATCTTTCCCAGAGGCTCTCTATGAAAGTGCAGCTCTGAAAGTGGTCAAGAGTGGTGTAGTGCTGTGTATATTTTTTTTCTTTCTAAATATTACAACGGGTAGAATGTTTTCACAAAGAGGACGCTGCACCCCTTAGTGTGCCCCGTCTCTGGTATTTAGTCTAAATGGAAAGTAAATAACAAAGTGTAGATAGCAGTAAAAGTATGTTCCCAAAGCCTTATGTTGCATTTAAAGTAGTATTGCAGCATATGGTAGCTGGCAAACATTTGAATAAACTTGATTTCTGTAGCTGTCTTCCAAGAAACACATCTGTTGACATAGACATGTAGTTTCTGCAGCCCTGTAACATGAATGCATGTACAGCATTATAGCAGCAAACTAAAGGATGGCTAAGCTTGAAGGCCTGGAATAAGGATTCTTGCACACCATTTTCCCCCTGAAAAATTATGAAAAATGGCTTCAGCCTGAAGGTAAATATTTTCAGTCACAGAGTGACTGAAAATTTTAAAGACGTTTTACTGTCTTGAAAATAATTTTAACACATGTTGCCACCCTTGATGTCTTTCAGTTTAAAAAAAAAAATCAGTATCAGTGTCTTGCATTATCTTTTCTATAAAAGAGGTTGAGATAAATGGATGAGGAGTTTTTTAATTTTTAAAATTGAAGCTGCAGTTTAATGGTGGAGAAGTCAGCCTCTGCAGAATAACTATGTGTGATTTAAGATGGTTTATAGTACTTAGCAATACAATCAATAGATCTCTGGACCAGAGCTCAGTACTAAGCTCAGTCTGTTACTTAATGCCAAAAAGCATTTTTAGGATCTTGTGTATGTGAAGGCTTTTATCCATTGTTCTGCTCCTTGCAAATACACCCTATAACCGGTCCTATGTCGCTTGATCTACACTTTGTGCATCTCAAAATATCACGTAGCAAGTTTTAAAATGTTTCTTCAGATATATGCTTAAAGCTTAATCAAGATCCATAAATGATTCAGTACATATGGGCTTAGGTCTCTTGTGAGATGTGAGGGCTCCAACTTTTGTACATGAAGCTGAACATTTACATTTTGTTCCAAATTGAGTTTTGATTTCAGTCAAACAAATCCAAATCCAAAGTTTTCATTCAACTATTTGGCAGCCCTTTCTGTATTTCCATGCCTTCTTGATTGGCTGCTAAGGGCACTGACTTTTAGATGTGCAGTAAGGTATTATTTTGACTTTGTTTTGTTTTGATTTGATTTTAGTTGTAGCAGTGGAGATGCATACAAATTTAATCACAAATTGAGGAGCCCATATTTTGGTATAAATTATAATACAAACATTTGAAAGAAATAGCTGCGTTGTTCTAATCTGTAAGATTTGATTCTTGCATGTAGGACATTGAAGGGACTCGCATGAGAATCACTGATATCATTCTCCTGGTACTGCAGATAGCTTTGTTGTTGACCCTGATGCCTACCTCCAGGTGTGCTGGCAGCCTGCGGCACATGTTTGCTATGCAAGAAATTCAGTTCTGCTTTCATTGCGGACAGGGGCTGAACCTTGCGCTGGCTTTGCTTGTGCGTGGTACTTGCGATCTGCCTTGCAGTGTCTTAAGAAATGAAGAGTGGAGGCCTGTGCTTTCATCAAAAGGTTTTGTTGAAGTTATATACACAAAGGGATCTCTATGTTTGTTTGGTTATGGGGCATTACATTAATACAGATATGACTTTTATATACACAGTGCAGGCAGTTGAAAGATATAACTTCCCTGAATGGCCCGCACTGCCAGATCTGTGCTCTGTGGAGCTCTAGGGAGAACTGGGAAGAATCTGTCTGATGTGTTGTATCACGAAAGTCAGATTTTTTTTGTGTGTGCAGAAAGATTGAGTCAGCTTTTATTGATTTTGGTTGTCATTGCACCATGGTGTTGCATTTGAGGTCTTCAGAATGAGTGTCTTCCAGCTGTCCTTGCTCTCTTAGTACCATTGTAACACGCACATTTTTCTAATTTCAGCTATCTCCCAGTTCCTGGGTCGGTATAAAACTTGTAGAACGTAAAATAGCTGAGCACAACTAATTTCTCATGGAGCTTTCCATAGAAAAGGTACTTTCGAAATGGTGACTCCTAGAGTTGAATGTGATACAGGGAATGAGTAAATGCAGCTGAGAACTTATCTACAGTGCCCACTTAGCCATTTATGGAGAAAAATGTTCCTTCGTCTCTGGGCTGCAGTATATTTTGGTATAAGAAAGCACAGCTACCTGAAATCCTTTCATTTGTTACAGTGAAAACAAATGTTTTCCTTGTGAATCACCCTGAAATCTTATATGAATATTTTCCATTCATACCTTTTTGTCTTACTGAGCTGCTAAGCTGAAATTTTTTGTTACAGTTGCAACAGAAAAAATCAAGTATCAGTATGTACCATACCTCAGTCAAGTTTGTGTTATGGACTTCATTTTTTCTTTGTGTGTTTGTTTTTTAGTGTGTTCTAAAACTTTCATGATGGTCAGTTCTAACAAAGAAAAGAGAACCTCTTTTAAAACATCATAGATCATACCTAATGCAATGATAAACTGACAAGGGCATTTCCAAGTAAAACAATTCTTTTATGTAGGTCAGCTGCAACATGCTCATGAAAATGCATCTTAGGCAGAGGTGCTCAAAATGGTCAGTGCAACTGTTTTGTCACATGTATGTTTCCTTGCAACATACTTGTAACAGAGTTGATGAAATCTCTGTGAAAATCAAAGCTTTTCTGAAGTAAACTGGTACATTTAGAAAGATATCTCGTATCCTATCTCAGCATAACAGTTGCAAAAAATTATAGGAAATAACTACCTAAGAGGAGCTGTAAGGACAGTCACATTCACACTCCCAATTGGCCTTGAGAAGTTCACGAATAATGACTGAGTGGTTTTTATATTTTTTTTTTTCAGTGACAGCTTGTACGGTTTGGCACTCTAGAGAAACGCTGTAGGAAAAGAAAAGAGGCCTAAATAAGGTCTGAAAAGAAAAGAGCCCTAAGAGAAAGATCCCTCTCTGAATTCTGCTCTGCTGTAAAACAGAGCCTAGCTTTGCACTCCTTATCCAGAAAAAACTCCTTTTGGTAAAAGGCGGAATTTCCTTACGTAAAGAAACCAAGATTCAATATTTCTCTTTCTAGGAAGATGTGTAAAGGCTAGGCATAAGTAATCAAAAAAAGCATGAAAGTTATTAAAAGTGCGTGTACACACATATATACATGAGTGGTTGTATATTTTAGGAACAGAAATATGAAACTTTGTAAGCACCTGATTTTTGATTGTGATCTTATACATTTACTATGTGTCTATTGCAGGTATTACCCAGGCTAAACTAGCACAGGTAGGTTAACGTAACTGCAGTCTGCTGTGCCATAGCCTTAATTTCTTTTCGTAGTTGTGTAATTCAGATTACAGGTCCCATTCTGAAGGGGTGGCCTCTGCACCATTTTCCTTGATCCTGAATGTTTAACTTAGCCTGTGACTCTGTTTTTAAAAGGCATTTAACTCAAGTAAGCCTGGCTTACCCAATGATCTTGGTCATGTTTTATAATGGTCCCGTCCTTATCGTTTATGTTTTTTGCAAAGTTTACCCAGTGATCACCAGGAGTTTCAGTACTGTCCCCATTTCCTCCTTACTCCTTGGGATGAATGGTCTGCTGTGACCCTCTAATGCTTCTTTCTCCAACACAGAGGTTTTGACAGTCATAGGGAAACAGGAGCTTAGCAGAAACCTGTATGCTCGCAGTTCTTGCCTCGTTGGGGAAGTGGTGGCTGGTGGCCGATGCTTTCGTCCTGCACCACTACACACAGTATGGGACAAAGCCCCTGCTCCGCTGTGCTGAAGCAGGAGAAGGGTCCTTGCTGGCATTGCAGCAGTGGTAATAAATTCAGTGGTATTTTATTAGACTTACCATTTTCTTTCTTGTTTCTGTGTACACAGCAATGTCTTAGTGCTCTGATCTCAAGATTAAGCCATCAGTTTTTGCCGTAAGTCCTTTGACATTGGTCCTACTGCTTACAATGGCTCCATTGAATCTATCGATAGATGAGTTTTCAGCAAGGCTGGGGAAATCAGTTTATCTCCAGCAAAAACAGTGCACTAAAATGCACATCTACTATTTAGTGGAGTGACTCCTACTATCAAAGAATGTATTTACATTTTTTTAAAAATAGAGCCATAAGAATTCCAAGGGAGAGACGATAATTTCTAACAGTATTTCAGCTTACAGAATTGCTTAGGGTGGAAGGGACCTCTTGAGATCATCTAGTCCAGCCCCCCTGCTCAAGCAGGATCAGCTAGAGCAGGTTGCCCAGGACTGTGTCCAGCCACCTCCTGGAAAACGTGTTAAAATATATGTTAGTCTGTGATTTGTAACACCTCCAACTGTATCACTCAGACCTGCTAGCCATTTAAGGAAGATCCAGTGCTAACATTGTCAAAGCATTCATGATCCTGGATCTTTTGCGTTTTTTCTTATTTGTGTGTTCTACTATCCAGAGGGTGTTTGTCTTGTGGCAGTGATTGATTGAGTGCTGTGAAATGAAAGCACATGTTATGCTGATAATTTCTAGTGTACTTGCCTAATAAAATTCTAAAAATGGAAGAGTTAGTTTAAAAATATAAAATAAGCTGACAAAATTACAGTGGTTCATGGGGTGTGGCATAGGGAATGGTTTTAACTCCTAGTAATGCTAGTAACTACAGACACACTGTCCAGGGAATTTTCCTATTTGCACTTGACACTGGCTGTACTTACCTGCTTGTCACTTAAAACAAAAAGATGGGGAGACCCACTAGGCACTTGACTGATAATTTCACATGATGTAGGAGGAAACTGCGTCCCTCAGTGGTGGGAGATTTTAGGATCTCAAAAATTCCTATGTCTGCTTAAGTTTGAGAGCTACAGCAAGAAACGAAGCAGTAAACATACAGTGGAAAGAGCATGTTGTGCACTTTCTTCAAAGTGCAATTAAGATGAATCTTAAAGTGAGACACCTTGAACTGCTTCTTCAAAGGCCATTGGACTAGGCTCTGTGCTGGAATAATATGTCCAGGCATCTTGGTTCAGTTGAGCAGTACAGTGACAGAATACTACTTGAGCTTGAAATGTTTATAAGAGGTAATAGTAAAAACAGCGAGCAATGAATTATAATTGTCCTGCTGGGATATGATGAAAGCCTTTATGAGAATCTCCATGTCCCGGTGGGACAGTATGGGTGGTAACTTGGAGAGATTCATAAAATGGTAGTATGACAGCTTTACAGTCGGATTAATACAGGCTTCAAAAGAAACCACAGGGTCAAAAATTACTTGCAGGCTGCAGGCTTTACAGGCAAAAAGATCTACCATTGAAATGGGCAGTTAAAAAAGAGGTGATACATAGCTGTGAAAGGAGAGTCAATGTTAGATTACTCGGGCTCCAATAACCTTTAAGATAAGATATAATTTAATGATGCAGATACTATGTCTGGAATTGAATTGCACCACACAGGGTGATTTATTCCAGTTACTTGATTCTTGAGGTGAAGGGTAAAAGAGTAATAAGAGGACAATTTGTGAGCTTTTTGAGGGATTGAAATAAGGAGAGGGTAATGTTTTAATACACAGGAACTGGGTAGACTTATAGGGGCTTATAAAGAAAAAGCAAGAGAAACAGGTGAGGGGGGAAGATAGGCGAGAAGAATATGGCAAAGGGGATCTAGCCAAATAGTTTTCACACATCTCAGGAACAGAGCGCTGAAGGCAGGTTGAGAAGTTTAGACTGCTGCTTGGGCAGGGGAAACCCAGCGGAGATGTGCATTCCATTCATCTGAACGGCTCTTCTAGTAAAAACATTGCTAGACACAAGCACAGTCCAGGAATGGCAAATGATGAATGACTTAGCAAGCTATCTTGCTGGGTATTTAATCTGTGTGGTTATCTAAATAATTTGAAATGCTTCTCTTGGCCTGAGCCAGGCTGGGCAAAATGAAGTGCCATGCATTAAACCTTGTGCTATTTCAGCTCTCAGGTCCCAGCAGGAACCCAACAAGATACGGGTCCATGAAAGGTGATACTATATTAAACTAACAGTACAAGTTGTATCAAACTCAGTTCCAAATTCAATACAAAAAGCCATGGTTTTAGAAGGCATTTTAAATCTAGCACTAGCACTTCAGTCACTTGCTGATGTCAGTACAAAAAAAATGCTTTGTACAGCTGCTGACTGCAAGGAAGATGAGAGGTTAAATTGGGTTAGCGGAAATGAAAGACGTGCAGTGGAAGAAGTATTGGTATCAGAATGTTTATGGAATTTGTCATTAAATAAGAGAAGTGTTTAAATTGGAGGGCCCATTTAAAGTGTTCCTTTTAATAATTTTTTCCCCATTTATGTGAAATTGAAATTATTTACGAAGGTGTACAAGGAAACTTTAATTTCTTCCCCTCTTTAAAAAAAAAAAAAAAGTAAAGATGATGGCAAATCCATCTTACTCTCTTACTGTTCAAGCCTTCTTGAGCTAGGGCCCGAGCCACCAGTGCGTATTAGAATAATTCTGCTATTCTTACTACAGTTGATTACAGTGCTCTGTTATAAAGGGTGGAGGCACTTGGTTGTTCTCCAAAGAAAGTGAGTAATAATTGACCTAATGTACAGAGCACATGAATAACATATTCTTTTGGTAAGAAATTTATGTTTTACAGGGTGTGCTAGAGTTCACATCCCTTTTTCACATCTTCCAAAAGATTTTAAAATACTCAGCTGCTCTATTAAATTTCTAATTCAACAAATACTCAAATACAAAGTATGCATTAGATAAAGCTCTTGAGTTGAATCCAAACATTGAAAAATCTTTTAATCTGCCTTGAAAACAGCTGTTTAGAATTTTGAATAGAAATAACAACTTCCTTCAGCCTATGTTGTTGATGTCTGCTTCAGCCTCAAGCTGGGAGGAATTTCTCTTTGTTACTCTGATGCAGAGTCTTGCTGCTGTTGCAATGATTCGACTACCCCCAAAACATAGCAGGAGTGGTATCCTGGTCCTGTTTGAAATAAATGGTAACAATTCCTTTGAATTCAGTATAATGGAGGAGAGACTTACTCAGAAGACTTGAGATGGTTTTGACACTTTAATTGTAGCTGTCTGGAGTGCAGCTACAGCTCTTATTGACATCTCCTACTACTGAGAGAATGCCACTGTTCTTCATGTTTGTCTGCTGAAGAAATTCTTGATACGAGAATTGTGTTTTTTAGTGTCTGAAATAATTTAAACAAATTAGATAGCTTTTGTGCATATACACGTGTAACTTCTATTCCTTGTTCATAAATACTTGGGTAATCTTATAAAATGTTATGCAGTGATTCTGCATTAAATACCACAAATGAAATTTCTGGGCAACTGCCCATTGCATCCAAGGAAATACCAAAAAAGTTCAAGATGGCTAACATTACAATGAACATCAAAAGCAGTAATGATTTGCCACTTACTGTAAACTATTGCCAAAACCCTGCAGGTAATGGCTTACATTTATTCTACAACTCTTCATTTGCTATGTCCAGAGGGTAGATTATACGTGTGTTTCACATACACACATGCGTGCATGCATCAGTTGTGTATTCAAACATTTGGGCAGTATTTTAAACTCAGAGGTAGAAGTCTTATGTTGTTCAGAGAAGTGAAGCCTGGGTGAAACTTCTCAGTAACTATGGAAGTGATCCAAAACCTATTCATGTCAAAGAAAGGGATGCCCAAAGACTTGGGTGGGCTTTGAATCGGGAGTCAGAGTTGACATGATCAGATCTTGTCAGCCAGGTTTCAAGAAGGTGTACAAGGTTATTGAGAAAGCAGTTAGCTCTGTGCTGTGTTACCACACAATACTATCAATCAGTTATTTTGGATAAAAGTAAGAAGTGCTCAAAGGCATAAGCCACAAATATGAACATGTTTTAGAGAAGATGACTCTGTTATCCGTGGCTGTAGGATATAGAAAATACCATTACATGGAATGGTATTTATTTAACAGCAATTCAAGATGATGAACAAGAAATATTCTAGTAGAGTAAATAGCAAACAAAATACATACAACCTCTTTCAGTTTTATAATGTAGTGTGCTTTTTCTTTTGGTCTTATGTGCTGCATGCACAATCTTTCATGTGATATTCTCATTTCTAAAGTGTTTCTTGAATGCAGGTGTGTTAATGTACATTGGTTAACACATAGAGAAGTTTGTATGTGTCCTCCAGTAGCCTCTGATGAAGTGTAAATAGCCCTTTTAAATCCAAAGGAGATCTTTGCATTCATTTTAGTTGATTTTAGGTTATGCTCAAATTTGAGCAGATGTGTAAGTTTTGGTCCTTCCTTTTTCCATGAGATGATGTCTTTGCAGTGTTTTTTGGGTTGTTTTTTTGTTGTTGTTGTGTTTTGGTTTTTGGGGGTTTGGTTTTTTTTGGGTGTTTTGTTTTTTTAGTCAGTATTGTGGGTGGTTTGCAGCGATGTGATATTGATGCAGAGGTGCAGATGGAGTACCCAGGATGCCAGTGACTCTCTACACCTCTTTCGAAGCAGAATGAGATTGCAGGCAGGCAGCAGGCTTGCTGCCCTGCAGAGGGGCAGCCTGATGCTCACGTGAAAAATAAGCAAATCACTTTTGTGAACAGGGCTTTTAATCAGCTGTTTAAAAGTTGCTGATCCAATTTCAAGTTCCTAATTAAATGAAATGGGGAAAGAAAGAGATCAGCATGCTGCCAGGCAAGAGTTCCAATCCAGTGGTTATCTCATTTCAAATGTGTGGGCTAAATTACATTATCTTTATAATTTAGGCTTATAGTATATTCACACACTAATAAAAAGTTCATCTGTAAGGACAGTTTAACCACTGCAAGCTTATTTTATTTCATAAGACTAAACTATTTGGTGCTTTAAAAACATTTTTCTAACATTATTTATGTTATGAGTGTTATTTATCACAAGTGTAGTTGAAATCTGAAGCTTAATTATTAAAATAGATATTTGGGCACTTTTCTGACAAGAATGATGTGGATAAAAGACATCATTTCCAGGAGAAATCTTACTTACCTTTTCGATATAGTGCAAAATACCTCTGATAATCAGGAGGAAGTTTTCTCTTCCACTGAAGTGTCTTAAATTATGAGCTTTCTACGGTTTTATGGGAATTTTTTTTAAGCCACCTACAAGGTTTCCCACAGTGCTGTTTTACAAGCAACTGAAACTTTAGACACCACTCAGAACAGTCTGCTCTTCCATTAATATTGCTGGGAGTGATGCACATGTGTATTGGTGACCACCTAGATTCCTAAATGTTCCCCTTCTATTAAAAATTAAAAGAAAATATTTCCTATATTTTTAAGTACAAGTTTAAATTGGCACTGTAATTGCTAAACCTTGCAGCTTAGGCAGATGCTAGAGCTCCCACAGAGGAAATTTAAACTGCATTATGCCCTACTCTATATGCTTACCCCTCTTAACTCTTTGCTGCTCCCCAGCAGTAGGTGGGAGCTCCCTCCTGCTTCCCTGCCTGCCTCTCCTCTTACCAGTTGTGGGAACCCCGAGGTGCTGCCTGTCATGTACCATTCTCTTGCACTCAGTCCCAAGCAGAAGTCGACTTTTGATACCTAAAGTATCCTCTGTGTCAGCTGTGACTCTGCATTTGGCTTGAGGGGGGTAGGGGAGTTGAATTGGATTACTAGCTTCCTAGAGGCTTAATACCTTATTCAAAGCCCAGTGAAGTTAAAAGGAAAAAGACACTCAAGGGTTTCAGTGGTGTGGATCAGATCCTGTATCCCGAAGGGTAAGGTAAGCATTGAGACATTGCTCACACATGGATTATGTCACTTCTGTTCTTTCTGTGAGTCCTGGTTTCTTGACAGGACCACCTCTTAACCTCAGTACCTCCTTTGTATGATGCTGAGTTACAGCAGGAAGACTTGTTGGGGAGACAGAAATGAACAGGATGCAGTTAACAGTCTAGTGACTGTGAAATGGAGCTTGTTCTTCTAAGAAATAATTTAAATCTATATTTTTTACTGCTCATTTATTTTCTTTTTTTGAAAGATGAATTTTAAATCTAAAGATGGGAACACAATTAGGCCTTGCCATGGTTTATTCTGCTCCACTCCAATTCTTTAATTGTTGTTCTTTTGGTGTAAAAAATATTTTGGAAGACAGCACAAGTATTTACTATCTATTAGAAATCCATTAGCTACAGTTTAAAATTTTTCTTTATTCAATACACTTATTTCTTTGAGATGGGTAGATAGGAGCTGCCTAATTTAACAGATAAGCAGTATGTTGTGCGTGCTGGATTAGGCCATTCTTCATGTGGCTTGTAACCCCTTTTTTTGTCTCATATCCTCATTTATCACTGGCCTGGTGTTTGTTTTTCCTGATTTAAGATTATGATATTGAACTGTACAAATAATAGTGGGGTACATAATTTGTACCTTATCAGCCTGAAAATATCAAAGTAGAAAAAGAATATGGAAATCAACTCTACAGACGGGAGGAAAATGCCTTTTGGGAAAATGCAAGGTTAATATTTGCAATTTGTGTAATCATTGTTTATTTATATTTGGTCACCCAGTAGTAGCTAGTGGATAATATTTCAGAGTGCATAGCCAGGTGGGATACTGTGGTCTACTGTGTCAGTGAGATGCTCATCATATTGCTGGGACATTTTCAGGCATCTTTTTGCTTCTCGGAGCATGAAAGTGAGCACTGCTAATGCCCGTCCCCCCCCGCAAAGCGTGGTGCTTGCTGCAGGTCACCCAGCTCCCGGCTGGAGCTGGGACTGCTCCCACTGTACTCGATACGCAGATTTCTCTCCTGGATGGCTTTGCCCGGCTGGCTGCTCTCTACTAGTTGGCTCTCTGGACCTCCTTTTTAACTAGGTAGTTGGCCGGCCTGTCCTGGCAAGCCTCCCTCTCCTGGTTGGTTGGCAAAGCTCTCGGGCTGGCCGGCCTTTTCCTTCCCTTCCCCTTCCTTTTCTCCCCTTCTCACACATGGTGTCTGCTGGCTCCCACTGTTTATCTCTCCATGTCTCTGTGCCTCCCACTCATTTGTTAGATTTGCTTTGATCCATCTCATCTTTGCTGCCTTCCTGTTTTTCTTCCCTCTGCTCTTTTGCTGTTTTGCTTCTTTGTATCTTTGTTTCCTTCACACTTGTTCCCTGAAGGCTTTCTGCTCTGGCTTTCCCCTGCCTACAGGCAGCATGCATCTTTTCCAGAGCTTGCTATCTCACTCTTGTCCATTCATCTGATCTAGCAAGCACATTATCTGAAACAGTTACTAACAGAACACCAATTAGTGTTACAGGTTGGAGAAACAGTTATGTTTATCGCTTTTTATTTCCTATAGGCATTTTTTAAGTTCCTTTATAAATCTAGTCTGTGGTTACATAGAAATGCCTGTGATAAAATCCCAACCGAAGTGCTTTGTTGTGCTTCTGTGTCATCTTTCCCATAATTGTGGATTATCAAGTATCTATGTATTCTCTATAACTCACTGTCATCTCCCTTAGGACTCTTAGAGATGTCACAACTCACTGTTTTAATCTAGACATCACAATTATAACTATAGTCTCACAAACACTTCATTATGTTAGTGTGGAATAAGTACTTCTGGGTGATCACAATGATGGGAAAGGAAGTGTAGGGAAAATTCGTGGCAGTTGAAAATTTGCTGCTGAAGACCCCGTGAGAGAAGGCATAAAATTCTGTGGCTGTTCTTCTCCTGCTTGTTTCAATCTTTGTTCCAGAGTCCTTATTCAAACACAGTTCCTGCTGATGCTAATTGGAGTTTTGTCCGAGTTAGCACTAGAGAAACAGATCTCTGTTGTTAGATGCTATAGTCTACCTCATGTCATCTGTGGTTAAAAACCCTGTTAAAGATCTATCCTTTTTGTCCCTGTTTGGTTCAAACCTATTTTCTAAGCACTTCTTTTGCTCTTTCCTCCACATGGCCAATGTTTTAATTCTCCCTAATTATGGGGTACCTAATATCATAAATCTCTCTAAATACTGATTAACAAGTCAGTCCCTAATGGTAACTACACAACCTTGTCAACTGGAAAATACTCTCATTCCCCCCTGTATGTGTTTTCTCCTTTCATGACAGAAATACGAATCCCACATGAGAGGGCATTGTTCCCATGTAGCAGCCCATTCCCTTCAAGTGAATATTATCTGTCCTCCTCTAAGATTTTAAAAGTTTTTGGATTGCTTTTACACATGTGTATCCAGTATAGATATATTTCTGCAAAAAAATAGTTCATAGCATCTATTGAGTTGGAAAATTAATTAGACAACCTAATTGATTGTGCATGAGTTCCTCTGTGGAATGTGTTCTGCTGCTGTTGCACTTGCCCAGCACAGAAAATCTCAGAAGTTAATTCCGCTGGTCTTTTACTAGAAACTGACAATTAATTGAACATTAAAAAAAAAAAAAACAACCAAACAAAAAAACCTGAAAAATACTTGAAGGGTCTTAACACAAAAAACATTACATGAAAGATCTTTTCTTGTTTTATTACAGTAATGCCAAGAGGCCTGAACTCAGTTTGAAGCTCCCTTTATCATTCACAAGCCACACAAGTCTGTGTCCCAAAGGCTGTGTAGTCTGAAGAGGGGAAAAACCCCAACAGCATCCAGAAGTATTGGCAGCCCCACATTACATGTGGGGAGCTAATATACAGGGAGATTAAGTGACTTGTGTAAAGACGTTCAGGGAGTCTGTAGCGGAGTATGAAACTGAACCCAGGTCATCTCAGACCCAGCCAGGTGTCTCAACCACAAGACTATCCCTCCTTTTCAGTATGTCAGTGTAGAAAGTAGGCCAAAAAGCAGTTTCCATCCTTTTATACACAGCATTTTGTAAGGCTGTGAAGTATTATGTATCAGAGAGGCATCTGGATCAACAGCAGTTTCTGTGGATACTTTTATCTGTAAACAGAAGCAAAGCCTGTAAGGCCTTTGTAAATTTTACATAAATTATTATTTTCTCTATAAATAGCATAGTTAAATCTATAAATACTATACTTAATTTCAAGGCATTTTAATGGTTTTCAAGAATGGAAAATATATTTAAAGGACTCCTGTGTTCTGTGGCTCTCTAATTTTCATATGTTTTAGGTTCTGGTACTACTTATACATCCTGATGCATTAGCAGTGATGCATAGCTACGCCAGGCTATGTAGCTCATCGCACCATGCAATGTAAACCGAGAAAGGGAGGCTCGGGTTGCATGACAGGCTAACGCATCTCTGTTACTCAAAGGTTAAGTGCTCCTGTGTTGGGAGTTAGTGAAGCTTGCAGTTTGCTGACCTAAATCTGAGTGATTCCTATTATGTTGAGTATTTACTTCTCTTTTGCAGAATCTCTGTATAGCCAGAGTGTAATAAAACTTCTGCTTTAATCTTTTGTACCCCAAATGGAAGAGAAAAAAAAAAGTGCAAGTATGTGCGGCTGTATATGCACATATATCCATCATTCTCCTTCAACTGGGATCTCCCATTTTTGTATGAAATCACCATTACTGTGTTGAAGTATACAAAGAACAAGCCAGAGCTGTTCATTCCCCTCAGTGCCCTAGTTAGCTATTCACAGACACCTGGCTCATTTGCTGAACCCCTGATTCCTGTCTCCCACATCCCCCAAATAAAAATTACTTGTCTGATTCTCACTGACATATGTTCTGGAGCACCACTTTATGAACTCCATTAATTGAAACCATTAATTCCAGATGTTCTGTGCATTTACACAGATAAATTTCAGTGATTGTCATGGTGAAAAATAAAAAAATCATCTTTGAAGGACCACTGGGATTTATGCGTCATGGAGGTGAGAGGAACCTTGTTTTTCAACCCAGAATCTCTAAAATAAGTAGTGAGAAATCATCCAAAAGTGTACGGCGATCAGTGTAATGGACCGTTCAGTACAAACTACGGTTTCCAAGATTCTGATGCTATTCCCCATGAGCACATAATTAGTAAAATACAATTGGAGTGTGTCACTTTTGGTTGAGCCAGTATGGCCCAGCTTTTGGAAAGAGGCCTCTGAAGCTGGGTCGATCTCTCTCTTCCCCTCACCCCCCCAGCCCTGGCTGTTTACTACATGTGGGTGTGTGCATACACAGTCACAGGCAACAGGATTCCCCCACTGAATTGTCATTCGCTCATCAAAGTCAATGAGTCTAACACTTTACTTGTAACTGGGACCTGGACTTCATGCTGGATGTCCATGTCTGGGCACCTACAAAACCAACAAGTCCTATCTAACAGGGAGGAAACAGAAATCTGTTAGGATTTCAGTCTCACAGCTTGAATGTTCATGTCCAAGACACTCAGGCTGGTGACTGTTCCCCAAGTTTTAATTATTTGCCCCATGGGTGGAGGCAAATGAAATCTTAGGACCTGACATTCCCATCAACAAGTAGAAGAGATGCCAGTTTCCAGTGCTGAGGTAAAAATAGATCTGCAATACCTGTTATGCTAGAATAATGTATACACAGCATGTGTGACAAACAGGAAAAGGCCAAAGGCATCAGCACAGATGCTATTAAAAAGTTAAGAAATGTTAAACGATATGCTAAGAATGTGGAGTTGCTTGCATTTTGAATAAAAGCACAAAAAGTTTCCCATGTTTGCCTAGAGTATTCATGGTTATTCGAAATCTTTTAGAAAGACTTGCAATTGTTCTCAACCGATATCTTAAGTTAAAAAATAAAATAAAATATGCTCTGCATTACATCGCTAACAGGAGAGTCAGTAAAGACCTTTTGCTCTTCTTGCCTGCAGTGTGCAAGCAAGAATAGAACTTGACCCTAAGTTTGATAATTTTCTGTGGATTCATATCTTTCTTTTTTTCTGTTTTAAGATACCTAATTATAATTAGTTCTGTACTCTCTCACAGCTTGGGAAAATCAGGCTTTTGATGTGGTTTTAACAAAGAGTTTTTAATTAATTGTCATAAATAGTTTCTATAATGCTTGGATTAAAGATATGATGGATGCAGACTGTCCTCAGTCACTTGAGGCCAGTCATTCATTGACTTTGGGGGACGTCCACTCGTTAGTGCTAAACAAAGAGAAGACTCCTTCAACCACGTGGCCAATGAAGACAGGAATGACAGTAGACCTTAAAGAAATAATACCAGTTTACTTTTTTAAATTAAATACTAATATATCTGATGTTCATTGGCTCTTTCCAATAAATATAGAAGTCAAGAAGCTCTGTGAGTATCTTAGATTTTCTGAAGATCATTCACAGTTAGCAACAGAGCAATTTAATAGTTTAGTAAATATTACAGGAAGGTGTTAAAGAAGAGAGAACTCTAGACTCGCTGAAAACCTGTAAAATCCAAAGATGACCAGAAGAAGAATAACTGAGAGGTAGGGTCCATAGTAGTATCTCCAGAATTGTACAAAAAATTAAGAGTAATGAAACACACGAGTGTTAGCATCTCATGTACTTTATATTGGTGGGTATAATATATACGTTTAATAAAATTATACTTGCTTAATTGAAAACGCTTGTGAGTCAAGGGTTAGATCCCTTGCCTTCTTGGAAAGAGATGTTTCCTACTTCTAGCAATAGGTATTGAATAAATGAGATAATTCCAGAATTACAGCATGTATTCTGTAACATTTCAAAAGAGATACTATCAATCAGACTTATTCAGACTTAAGTAGTGCATGTTATTACTGTGTTTATTTTTGGACCATAGTCTTAATGCAAATCCCATATATGTGGTTATGCAAAATGAGCCAGATTCTGGTCATGAGTACACTGGTGTACACACAGAGTGATGCCACAGTTTCAGTGAGGAAGGAAGCTGATCCTGTAACACAGAGGGTTGCATGGTATTTCAATTAAGTAGTTGATGTGTTTTGCCATAGACTTGGAGGTGATACATTAGTGTCTGAAGCAATTTTTGTTCATTATTGACTTAAAATTGTAACACTTTCTGAGATTTTTCGGGAGGTTATTGTGCAGTCATGAAATTAAATAATCGTTAAAATATTTCTGTGAAAATCAAAATACTGTATGTTGTCGTTTTTCAGATTTTTTTTGTGTCTTTTTAGCTGTTTTTTTTTACAGCATAAAACTCTGTGTTACAGCCTTACTCAAAAAGAACTGTATTAGGTTTTCCGAAGTCTTCATGCTAGTAAAAAAAAAATTTCAGTATTTACATCACATCAAATCTGTTCTCATCAAATCATATCACTAAAATACCTGTCTATGAGAAGTATTGAGAATACAAGAACCTGGGCAAGTGCCTGGCTGAAGAAAATCGGTCAGGGAACTGTCTGCTGCGTGGAGAAGAGTCTTCACAAGAATACAATCTGTGTGCCCCTTGCTTTTGTTTGGTAGTTGTTTTCCACTGCCATAATTTCTCAGGAGTGCTGGTCCTTTTGGGCTATGGCAAAGGGAGCTTGCTTAGGACAAGCCAGATGATTCCTGGCAGCCGTTATAAAGAAGTAAGAAGAAATTGTTGATTGCTCTAATTACCTTGTTAAATAGCTACCAGGACTTTAGAAGTTCTGCATTCTGTTAGGACCACAGAAGTTATTTGTCCATGTGTCATTATGAGAATATATACTTACCAACACCCAAAACATCATTATTACATTTACTGCCTTCGCTTTAAGTGATCCACCCTGAAAGCGAGTCGACTTCTCACCATTCCTGCTGTATGTTTACTCATTGTATTTCACTTAGCTTGAGCAGTGAAATTGGCTCCCTTCCTCCCTCTCACCTCCCCTTTTTATTTATAACCCGTTTTCAGTTCTGGACTGAGTTCCATTTCAGTGCTCTGCAGTTGTATTGTGTTTCATGACACTGCAGAGGAACATTTATATTTTAGAAAAAAAAAGGTTATTTCTAATGTATTGTACCACTCCCTCTCCTTTTTAAATGTGAGCACTGTCTCTTTAAATCCTGTGTATTGCATTGTCTGAAAGCATTTTCCCTTTCTTTGGATGTTGGTCTATTTAATATACTGCAAGTTGTTAGGATCTATTTTTCTTACACAGTTTGCACAACTTTTGGATAGTCTCAATTATTTTATAGTCAGTGTCTTCTGGAGCCAAAGAGAAGAAATATACAGAGCTCATCTACTAGCTTTGTCTTTACCTTGCTATTTAATAGTTAATACTTTGTGGTATGTTAAGAGAGTTTCTATAACGTGGCACTTTCTTAAGAACTCTTTTTAAAAAGTAGTAATAAACTTCAGCCAACTTGTTCTTTTTAAGTGAAACTTCCAGAGTTCTTCAATTGAATCCATTCTCCTTAATAATCATCTGGTCTTGACAATAAATATGTCACCAAAGTTAGTTACTTTTTTGCAAGAAGAGAGATGGAAATAAACTCAGAATTTTATTTCATTGTTGCTAGCCTGTGAAAGAAATTGGAAAAATTAAAATCTGCAAAGAAATGTTCCTTTGTAGCTTATACAGCAAAGTAGGGTGGGTTAGAGTTTGTCAGGTAACTGATTATTCAGAAATGAGAAGTTATCCTGCATTTAGCTGCATTGCTTACTGTTTTCTTCATCATGGAAAAGAATAAAATGTGGTAACAATTTTCTGTATTTGGACTGCTGCCGCACATAATTTGGAACAACAGAGCTAAAGCCTTGATTTTGGTGAAATGCTTAGTCTGCGTGTTGGATTAAAATGTGTGCAACAAATCACTCCAATTCTATAATAATTTTTTGAACATTATTTTTTTATTTTATTACTGTAATGTTATTACTTTTCAGTTACAGACTTCGAGAACTGGGTCAGTTGCAAGAACAAAATTGGCATGAAAATAGTTGTATATTTGCTCTTGAAAATGGATTGCCAAAATACTTTTGAAAATGGTCAGCCTGAATTGTTCTGTACATCAAATGCAAGTGATAATGTTAGTCTCACATGGTTAGTAAGCTGCTATTTAGCAGTCCTGTTCTTTAACCAGTATCCTAGGAAGACTAGATAATATTTGCTAGATAGACATGTTAAACAGATCATCTGTGCAGAAATGGATTTGTGAAGCAGCTTACGGAATGGAAAATAAATTTAGGCTGAGGTGTGCCAGCAAGTCAATATATGAGAACAATTTGCAACAAGCAAAGGTGAGGAGACATGCAGAAATGGGGTCATCAGAATCATGAATTAGAGGATAATATTCCTGGGGCTGGAATATATGAGGCAGTAACTAACTTTTGTGGCTGACTAATGCAGAATAAAGAGTTATGATACCAGTGGAAGTTATTTATTGCAAGTGTTAGATACGCTTCCATGGATGTTTTTTACTCTTGTTAAAATAACGAGAGGCAACTTGGAGCTGTGATCTATCCGCAGCACAGCTGTGGTATTTTGAGACATTTCTGCTGCCAGATTTATACCCCTGCCAGAAACAGTGCCTGAATGGTTGCACTCCGAGTCCCCAGTTCCAGTGACATCTTAGCACTAGCCAGTGTTAAATCTCAGCAGTTTTGAGCTCTGTGCTCCACTGTGTGCTGAAGCAGCTGGGAAAAGGTCTTGTTAATATGTGAAGCCAACTCTGGCACTGGAAGGGAGCAGACAGAAGTGGCACGGTGATAATTTCTTCACATACCACAGCTAAACCTACCAAACCTCATTGGTAAGAGGTGTTAGACATCGTAGGAAATAAGTTTTAAAATATTTACAAAGTTTTCTTTTCTTTCCCTCTGAACACCCTCTGATATCTTTGCCATGTACTTTCCAATGATGACACATTGGGATCTGACGGGGGTGAGTAATGGTGTCTGGCTGGGGGGAGGAGAGGACAGGGAGTGCTTAACAGTGCATAATTATTTAAGGAAATGGCCCGTGTGGAAAAAAGAGTGTTGTGATTCGATGCGTTTATCAACTGGCATTTCAGTGTCACCTATGGATGAAGCAAGATGTGCAATATGTCCCCTATTAGGAAAGGTGAAGGTAAATAATAGTTACCCCATGGGTTCCTGAGCATGGTCATTCACTTTTCTGACCAGCACTTAAAAGCCACAAAGTCCTGTATGCAAAACATGATTTCATGATAGCCTACAAGCAACTGAAAGGGACATTTTGCAAGTGAAAATGGAGTTACGAGTGTATTGCCCTTCCCTATTTCTCTGGTACAGTGACACACACAGGTTTGCATTAATCTTTTGGGAGGGGTATGTGTGCAAAGCATTCTGTTTGTTCTCTCTGTCCTTACCAGGAGATTTTAGTATGTCTGAAAATACCTAGAATCACTTTGAAGGACATTTGGAAATTGGGCCTGAAATGCGAAACCTTTGTGTTTTGTAACTCTCTGTGCTATGGTGGTGCTTACTGCTACAGTCAGCTTGGTCATGCCGTGCTCTTGTGTCAGTTCTGAGACTCTCTGTAACTCTTGGAATTTTACTGCAAAAATTCTCATTTTAGGCATAGCAGATCCTGCCTCCTGAAATGAGACACATGGTGTTTTTCTCCATCATCTTTAAGTGTATTGCTACCTTCTCTGAAGAGAGTAAAATGATTAAGTACAGTGAAACATACAGTAATGGAAGCTGTGCTTTTCCATTAACAGTATAGTTGTTTGTATAGTGAGAGGTATCGTATGGTTTCCAATCCTGTCAAGAAATGTGGCTTTCTCAAAGAACTAAAATTTTAAGAGCTGGTATTTCTTATCATATCCATGCAGCTGTTGTGTCACCATTTATTTCAGATTTTAGATCAGAATATCTGATAGACATTTCTTCCATTCCCAGTTTTTAAACTCAGGAAAAGTGATAGGAGTTTTGTTTGTCCAAGCACACCTGAATCAGCTTAGGTAAATATGATTATATGTGCATATTTTTAGGATTCATTTAAGAGTCTTTATTCATGGCTCAGTGAAAGCTGATTTTTTAAAACACTGTCTTTATCCCTGTTCCAAAAACATAATTTTCTTGATGTCATTCTCATATCATTCTTATTGGTGACATCTGAGTTGATACGTTCAGAATTCCCTTCTCACCCATTAATTTTTCCCATATGTAAGTGTCCAGCCACTGGACATTTTTGGAAACTCCTTTGGAAATCCCAGCAACTGTTTTTCTAACCCTAATCCTACTTTTCCGAATCTAAAAGTTGTGTTTAAGGCAAATTTTTCCCCTCTGTAACAGAGATGTGGTATCTTTTCTTATATATAGCGTTCTCAGCACATGCCATTCCAGGCCAGGGAAAGATGGAAGCTTGATTTCTCATACTGTTCCTGCACCTGACTGCAGAGTGTGCATTTTAATTAGCCAGTATTTTTTTCAGCTTGTAACTGCATAGTTACTAGTTCTCTCACCATTTAAAATTCCTGTTTGTACTTTAAGAATGCCATTGAAAAACAGAATTGCTATAAAATTCTTTTTTTTTCCATTAGAAATACACATTTTGGATGCTTGAGAAAAAATAGTTGAAATTTGCCTGAAGTCATGTACCATGTTAAAAGGATTCTGCTACTTGAAACTCAGACCGCCAGCCTTTTAGCTAGCGTTATTCTTTGGCTGTTTGAGATCAGTTTCCAAAAGAACATTCTCAGGTACAACTGGTTGTGATTCTCTTTTCTGATGGCTGGCCAAGCAGTGGCATGAGCTACCAAGTGCAGCGGGTCACACGTGAGCAGCACTGAGTAGGCTTTGCAGAGACCAGACTGTGCTTCTGCCTTGCGCAGTCTCACTTGCAATGTTCCTCTTCTATCCTCAGCTGAGAAAAAAAACCAAAACAAAACAACCCACCAAACAGCAGAAACAAAAACACGGCTAGGCAGGAAAGTAAGTTGTAATAAAGATCAGCTTTAAGATACTTCACTTGCCTTAGAGCTCTTTCTGACCTTTCTTTCATTCTTTGTATGATGAGGGAATATTCCTTTCTTTTCCTTTTCCCCTGTGCTAAAGAAAGGGAAAGTTGTGAGTTTGCGTTGCTGAGGGTGGTTTCAGTTACACAGCAGTCTTGGCTGGATTTGGGGGTTCATGCAGAATTTACCCATGTGAAGTGCTAACAGCTAGGAGGAATGCTTCCTCCCTCCAAGCAATGTTCTGGGTTTGCTGCTGTGTACAGCCCAAGGTACTGTGTGAGCTGTGCATGCTGTGTGCTGAGAGCTGGAAAAACAGCACTCATTTTATCGTTATTCATTTCTTTATGATGGCAAGAGATGGCATTTTCCTGTTCTCAGTAATGAGATCTTGATCATGGTAAGATTAATGCTGGCCTGCTAGGGTCCCATCCTTCGACCTTTGCACCCATTCAGTTTCCATTTATTTTAACAAGGGTGGAGGAGTCTGTCAACCTCCCTAACAGGTGGTTATCAGTTTGCAAAATCAGGCTGTTAATTTGAAATATCGAGAACTCTTTATAAGAGATTTATAAGGAATGAATCTTGGAAGAATTTCATCCAGCATCCTTGCACTAGCATAACTGTTTAATCTGGGTTTCATTAGTTCAAAAATTTTTTTAAACTGTATTTTTACATTAAAACCTATATCGTGCTTGAAAACAGAGGTTAACATGAACTGAGGGCTTAAGATGTGTATCCGGTGTCGAAAGTCTTGCATTATCCTGGTGCTCAGAGTCTCTTTGGTGCTGTCCAGCATTACTTGGAACAATTATCATTATTTATTGCTGTGCTTGGTTTTGATCAAAGCCTGCCAGTACTACATATTTCAGCAGCCTTTCTGGTGCTTTTAGGAACATAAAGGATCTTTCGAGAAGATAACTAAAATTATTTGGTGATTGTGGCTGAAACAGGAACAAGCTCTAGATCAAAATGCAGCTTGATTCTTTCCTGCGGACTTAATAAGCTGGATTCTTGCATGGTGTAAACCAGCCTCATTCTATTGCCCTCTTGCTCTTTTTGATGGTATATGAACTTAATGTGGTTTTACAGTTTCTGCCATCTTCTCAGTTGTCTGAGGCTCCCTGTGGAATTATTCCTTATCAAAATAGCTAAGAAGTATGTGAAGAAGCAGATAAAGTTGTTAGATAACTGTGCCTAATGCCTTACTGAAGGCTGCTTGCATGTGCTGAAATTTGCATTAGAAGTGACTTAAAACATTTGACTTATCGGTTGCACATCTTTAAAAAATAATTTTACTAAAATAATTGCAAGTCTCAACATTCTTCAGTTAAAATGATATTACCTCTGGAAAAAAAACCCAAACTGTGTGATAGCTTTTCTGGCTATATTTTTCCCCTTCCTCTCTTTTCAGCTCCTGACTGATCACTTGGAACCTTGTGTTTGAGCTTTACTCATTGAAGTAGTTTGACTAATTGCAAATGACATGAATGTATAAGGAAACTTTGTTGTTACAAAAAAAAAGATTAGTGTTTTAAGCTCATATCTCAAGTCAGTGCCTTGTAGCACAGACCCTAGGGTTTACTGCATCTTCTGAAATCAACATAATTTATAAAACCAAAGACCCTCAAGGAAAATGGTGTAACTCAAGGAAATCTCTTTACATGTGATACCATTCTCTTTTCGTTTTGCCATCGTGTTAGTGGAATCCCATTTCCTTTTCCTTCTCGCAGGCCTTCATCTTGTAATGTGTCAAAAAATATTAAACGCGCTATTAAGAATGCTTTAAGTTTAGAGCTCTTTTTATTAAGCCTTTGTATAAAAAAAATGGACTTGAAGTGTGTTCTCTGTGGCCATAGGTCAGTGTGTACATCCAAATGATCTTTTTCTTATGCATTTTCTGACCTTTAGAATTTTCCATTAAGAACACAAAAGAAAATCTTACTTGTGAAAAGGTGAAAGATTGTATTTGAGAAAATAGAAGGAAGGCTGTATTCAGCAGAAAATTGAGTATTAAGAATAAAATTTATCAAGGCAAAGGATTAGGGGAAAATAAAGTCTATAATTCTCCATACTAAAGTGCTATGAACTTAGATAATAACAAATAGGAGCTGGATTTGCTTGGTTTTGAGTGCATATTTGACCTACGTCTTGTTACTGAAACCTTGTGGAAAGATTTGCATGATTATGAAGTTAATTTCATTGGATTCACCATATTTTTAAGTCATATTAGCCACTGCTAAGTCATTCATAGCTTGAAAGCAAACAATCGTAAATGCTGATCCATTCATATTCAACGATAAAATACAAGATGGGTTATTCACTACTGTCTGATGTGTGCTTCCTGCTGCAACAGAGAACAAAATGACTCCTTTTTAAACTGTCTATATATAAACGGCATAGGGACAATCTACAATGAGGGATTTCATGCTGAGGAGGTACTCTGGAGATTTCCTGTTGCTGACACAAAACTGTGGTGTTTCTAAAGAAATTGTCATCTATTGTTTTAATATTGCGAGTTTTGCATACAGTAAAGCAGATAGCTCTCTCAGACCTCGTTTTGTTCAAGGATGAAGAATCAATCTTGGAACTAAAATTTTTTAATTGATAGGTATAACTGATCATGACTTATTTGTATTCGTTTGTGTGCTGAAGGAATAAGGTAAAGATGGTAATATTTGGTTTTGTACTACATGCTTCCAAAGCTGCTTTTCCGCAATGAGAAAGAATGCAACGTAAGTTTTAACAAAAGCAAAACAAGCCTGTCTAACTAGGGAAATGAAAGCAGTTACAAAAATGCTTAAAAATGGGAAAAGAACTTGACAGAAGCTGTAGTGTAGAAAATTAATATGTGAAGTGAAGGGACACAATGAGAAATACCAAGCCAAAAAAAATTAAGATGATGAAAAGGAATGAAGTAACCAAGAGTAAGAGAGATGTTATCAGAGATTCTGACCCGTTTCATGATGAGGCTCACAGAATTGCTAGGGAAGAGGAGGGAGAAGTATTCGGTAAATGTAGCTGTACTGTTTGGAGGGGATAGGACAGAAATTTTATATTTTCAGTCTGATAGCATTTAAGGATGACATTAAATAGCGGTAATTGCATTTACATATTTTTATACAGCTAGTCCAGCTAAGCAGCACCAGGGAGACTGAAAAGAGCTAGCTAAAGGGTTCTTGTATCACACAGGTTAATTAGCCGTAAATCTGGAAATACAGCACAAATATCCAGAGGCTGGAAGAAAATTATTATTGTTCCAATATTTTAAAAGGAAAAGACATGATCTGGGTGATTATAGGTCTGTTAAACAGGCAAAAGATCGAATAGCAATTATAGGATGTAATACATAGTTAATGTAGAGTAAATGGTATTTACTGTCATTTAGTACAAGTTTATCAGAAATAGGTCTTTCAAACTAACTTGATACCCTTTCTGAGAAGACCATGTTTAATTGATGAAGATAATAGTAACAACATAACACTATTGTATAGCTTACAGGACTTCTGTAAGCTATTTTATTTATTCTATCAAGGAGTGGCTTGATTAATCAGCAGAATTATAGCATATGGACATAGCATCCCTGGGTTGGAATGAAGATTAGTTAAGTGATAGGTTTCAAGGTGTATCTGGTGTGGGGAGATGGGGCAGATGGGAAAGGCATCCATTCTTACTTCTGCCCTATTTAACACTATTTATCAATGGTTAAGTGGAAACATTATTGTTAACAAAGTTTGGAAGTGGCACAAAAATTGCAGGAATTTGTAATGTCATGACTATAAGGCAGTGTGGATTACTTAGTCACCTTGGCTGAGGCACCTGGTAACTATTTCAGTACAGGCAAACATCAGGCTCATAATTTGCTGGCTATGCTTACAGGATGCCAGACTCTATCCTGTTGCACCATAACAGATAAACATTTTAGGGTCGCTTGTGAAGAATTAACCGGAGTGTGCACCCCGGATGTACAGGAGACAGCGGGAGTCGGCATTACCACTGTTTGGTTGTTGCCCTTGGAGAATGGAACAAAATAAAGCCTACTAGTATTTTATTAACATCTTAGTTTAATTCTGTCTGTTGGCTAAGTGGCCTATCCTACCATAAACAAATCAATGCAGATGTGTTCCACATGCCCTCCATTCAGCTGTAGGCAAAGCTTACCCACATATCTGGTACAGCATATGCCTGAATAACAGTGAAAACTGTCCTCAAAAAACTCCTTGCAGTCTGTATTCTCTTCCCTTGAGACTCATTTGAGAAAAACACTTGTGGAAATAAACGTATCCTAACTCTTCTATCAGTCTTATTTTAATTAATGCACTGAATATTTAAAACAAACTGATGAAAAGACCTCCCAAAGAGTATTACTAGAGATTAAACCAAGCAGCAAAGGGGACCTGCAGAATCTTAAGTATATAATACTCCTGGTAAAATAGTCACAATGTATTTATAGAGCTGCTTGTTTTTAGTAGATTTGAATGAGAAGAAAACTTGAGAAAAATCCTCTGCAGGGCAGTGCTAAGTAAAATTGCTGGGCTGGCGGGCAATTTATGTGCAGAAGACTTGCCTAAATGTGCTGTTGTTTTGCTTTGTTACGAGTTTTGTCATGTATTTTTATTGTGATGCTGATCAGGTTTCCTGTCTTTGGCGCAGATTACAGGACTGGCCCTTGCTTCACTTTGATAGCCAACCAGATGTGCCAGGGACAGCTCAGTGGAATAGTCTGCACAAAAACCCTTTGCTGTGCAACGTTTGGGAGAGCATGGGGCCACCCCTGTGAAATGTGTCCTGCCCAGCCCCATCCCTGCCGCCGAGGCTTCATTCCAAACATGCGAACTGGAGCCTGTCAAGGTAAGTTAGCAGCAAAGCTTCCCCAAAAGCTGCTGAAATTGTTACTGGATTAATCTTAATTGAGTTACACTGCTGTGAATAACCTGTCCTAAGCCATTCTCAGCTATATGTGTGAAGAATGGAAAAACATTGTCAGATGCATTACTTCATGATTCAGTGAGTGCCTGATGTTCAAGTGAGTACATTAGTAACTTAGGTCATGTGAGAGCAGCCAGCATCTTAATGAATTTCTCACTGCCAGCAGCCCTTTCCCTTGGTTCTGTAATGGTGTTTTTCTGAGTGTACCGTTCGATCATTCCATGGAGGAATTTATTCTGTTTCAAAAAGCACTCAAAACATGCAAAAATCAGTCTGTGGCAATACTGTTCCATTTATCCGGTGTGGGATTTTTTAGCTAAAATTTGTTGATTTTGGATTCATCTTGAGTGTCTTATCTTTCGAGCGACACTGCTTCGGCCTGGAGAAAAGTGCATGTCGTGCCATTTGAAATGCCCTATTATATATTTCATACAATTTTGGAAATGCATTTGTATTTGTTTCAAATCGTAAAATCCACCCAGATGTTGCTTGCTTCTTTCTGAGCATGCCTTACCATAGAAAGTCCTTACACTGCTTTTGGCTTTTATTCTAATACTTCCAGCTGTATAAATTCTTTTATTGTCTGGATGTCTGGCAGGAAACAGGAGAAAGTTAACAGGGGCAGCTATGTATTAAACTGATGTGGATTATAAATTCCCAGGACCATATCTTTGGGGCTAGTTTATTTCAGTCTGTCTAACATTTTCTAGTAAGTTACAATATTTTTGAAAATAGGGGAGATAAAGATTGTAAATCTATGATTAATTTTATTTAATCATTAAATTCCTATGAAGGACTTCAAGGCATTCCATTGCATTAAAAAATGTAGATATCCTCTGTCACAGGCCAAATCCTGATTGGTGCCTACAGACAGGCACGGTGAACTTTGAGATGGGCATGTTTGTGTATGCCGCCTAATGTGCACATATTTTGACCTCAGCCATTCTGTTCCCCCCTCTCACTGTAAAGGTCAGAACTAAATTGTGCAGAAATCTGTGAACTGAGGTTCTGGACACTTCTGAAATCTTATGTGTATAAATATGTGGCCCACACCCCTGAACTCATGCCACACCTAGTTATATCCCTCTTGTTTGTGTCACAGAAAAGCTGCAGTGACCTCTCCAATGGGTTTGTGCAGTTCGGAATAAGGCTACTTCTGCTTGCTGCACATTTCTTAGCATGCAGCTACATTTATGCTAATCTGTATGCAGTGCCAACACAGTTTTGGCCCTGTATGTTTGACTTGTACTTTCCAGTTTTCCCTTCTCTTGTAATGTGTTCATAATTTCAACAGATCTGCTATGGAACCACATATTAGCTTTATTTTTCATGCAATTGTACTAAATCCAGTCCTTTTGAAATCAGATAACATCCATTCAGACTGAAGACATTTCAGGGATTTCACATCCATATTCAATCTAAATAAAGGAAAGCAGGTTAAATAAAATCCAGGTTCTCTGAAGAGAAAAAGGAACCGTTATTATTGTGTGGAGATGTCAGAAAAAATAAAACGGAGGGGAGGGCAAGTTTATTTTAAAAAGTAAATAGAATATCGCTGCCCACAGTTTGACTTTGTCTGTCTGGCCGAAAGTTAAATTAATATCACAGCTGAGGTTTTTAAAGATACAAAGGACGAAAATGAAAGCCAAAAGGTGGGATTTTGAAACAGACATCGTGACTCAGGAGCATGACTTCTATTTTTTTAATATTTTTTTCTTAATGTCAGTACAGTGCCATGAAGTCTGGCTGATTACAGTTATTAAAGCACAGCATATTGCTGTAGCTCGAGCCCCTGTAGCAATGTGGCTGTGTTGAGGGTGCTGAGGGTGTGCTAGCCCTCTGTGCCTCCCAGCACAGCGGTTACGCTCAGCCACAGCACTGCTCTGGCTCTGCTCCTGCACCCTCTGACCCCGTTCAGTCGGCCCGGGGATCTTTACATAATGCTCTGTGATGTGGTACAGATATGCCCCTTGGCATTCCTGAAACTTCCTACTTGTGGCTCCCAGGGAAATTGCCTCTTGGCCTTTTGTACAGACATAATACTTTGCTTTTCAGACTGTAAGACACATTACAGCTGGCTCTCTGGGATTTATAAAAGGAGATTTGAAGGTGTCATCTCCTTCAGCTTGTGTCCCTGCGTTGAAACTGATCCTAGCGTGAAGCCCAAGAATTCAAGAAATTGGGTTTTACCAGCAGCAGCTGGTACTCCTTGGGGAGATGGGGGAAGCACACGCGTTTGGGTTGGAGAGTGGCGAGTGCTCTGTTTGCTCCCAGAGGACAGGGAGCAGCAGACGCAGGGCAGTCCCTGGGGACTGTGAGCCAGACCTCCACTGTCTCCTATTGCAATGCCACTCCTCCTCCTTTAGTCTCTTTTCTCCAGCTGTTACTAAGCCGTAGCAACACTTTTGCAGCTAAGTGATGACACACATATTGTTGTGCTAAAATAGCCATGAGGCCAAAAACTGGGGCCTCTTGAAAATGTTTGTCTTGAGCTTCCTACCTAGCCTGTGATATCATCTTTGTCATTTCATTTTCTTGAGTGAAAAAAATTAAAAGCAAAGAGAGAGAAATAAAGGGGAAAACCCCCTCCAAATTTCTGAATGTCTAAGCAGGTCATTAATAATTCCTCCTGAGACATTAATTACGGCTATGAAACTTCTTGAGTCAAATCCTAACCACAGCTTAAGGTCACTGGTGCTGATCTTACTGGAGTGACGAGATAGTAAGTTCCATCAATAATGACTATTCAGTTCCCCATGCCTCTCCATGAGGCCCCCTCCATGCACATTGCACACTGCTCCTCCACGGCTCCTGCATCTCTGCGCTGGTGGGCTATGCACTGTATGGAGTTGCCAGGATTTTCAAAGGGGCAAGTGATTTTGGGTGCCCAGCTTCAGATACTTTAAAGGAACCTGGGTTTTGGCAGGCTGTGTTCTCTGCACACCATTCCCCAGATGTTTTGGAAAAACAAAGCAATAGCAGTTAGATGTTTAATGTCTGTAACAATAATAACCATGTGATTTCTTGCAGAAAATATTTAGAGTACTGTACTTAATCATACTTTGCATAGAGTAATTACAAAATTAGTGTCTGTCTTCGCAAGCAAGTATCATAATATTATGATGGGTGAAGAATGGATTTAAGCATATTTACTTTAATTTCTGTGTAGACAAATTATTATGGCTGTTCTTGAGAAATGAATTAAAAGTGGGTGTTTTCCTTTTTTATATGATAGATGTGGATGAATGCCAAGCCATCCCTGGGATCTGTCAAGGGGGAAATTGCATTAATACTGTTGGATCTTTTGAGTGCAAATGCCCAGCTGGACACAAGTTTAATGAAGTGACACAAAAATGCGATGGTAAGAACTTTTAGAACTTTCTTCTGAAAGTAAAGGGGGGAAAGTCTTCTTTTTGGGGCCAACTTTGTTTAGAAGTTTGTAACAAACTTTACAGTCTCTTTTGCCTTGAATAGGCAAATAGCATTCTTCACAACAAATACAAATAATGGTCCTTTCTCCTTCTAAACCAGAGAATCTTAAATATTGGCCCTGCAGCTTTTTCCAGCCTTTTATTCATGTACCATTTTACAGACTTAAAGGTACATCTGAAACAAATTAAACATTGAAACTAAAAATACTTTTTAACCGATACATTGCTTTAGAAATGCTTGAGGCACATGTCTCTGTGTGCATCTTTTAATCAAAAAGTGTGTATGACTGGAAGGTTCAACTCATTCCCACCTACTCAAGTAAACTGTATTTAACATTAATGGAAGTTTGACACTGCTGAGTGAAGACTGCAGGACTATGCTCTAAAGTCATCCTTACAGTTGCAGATGTTAAAGAAGGACAAACATTTTATCTTCCCTTATTGGTCATCCTATTTTGGAAGTACAGCAGGTGCTAGATATTAGTGTGGAAATTTGCAGTGCATGATTATGGAATCTTGCTAATTTTAAACTGTGATTTGATAGTATTTTTTCTCTATATAATATAATAATCAGGCATAGATGTCTCCTTTGCTTTAAGAGAATTTTGGATACATAAGGAACATAGTACTAAAATGTGTCAATTGCACAGTTTTGATTCATCTTCTTCACAGTGAAGTCCAGATAATGTTTAAACCATTACAACTGATTCTCCTTTCAGTCATTAGACAAAAATTAAGTTAATTTGAGCAGACGGGTTTCATAAGTGGTTAGTGATTTTTGGAGTACCAACTTTCAGTATCATAAAGGTGTGTGACTGTGAGAGTAAGGTGTGCATCCACCACTTTTTCTTGCATCAGGTACCTTTAAGGAAGCACTCAAAATTTTTTAGTCATTTTGGAAGAATTATGACTTACTCTTTCAAAAGAAAAATCCCTATTTCAAGCAAAACTTTATAATTTAATTGCAGGTTAGGGAAAGCAATTTCGGAAGAGTTTGTACACAGCATGGTTTTGGTATTGACTGCCAATGGTTTTGGCAGAAAGTAACCCAACTTTAGGGTGGAACAACATTGCAAGTGTTTCCTTCTGTGGATGAAGTACCAAGAACATGGTGAAAAGGAAAGACTGAACATGTGCCTTGTTAAGTATTAGTACTTGAAAAACTGAGAACTGTAGGCTTGCATAGGCTGCATTGTATAAACATTCCTATGGTATTTTTCGATTGCTGAATCATGTAAAAAAAACCACCAACCAAATAAAAAAAACCTGAACAAAGAACAAAAATACCCAAACAACCACCACCTTCAGAGCCTGCATTTGGTAATAGTTGAGGGACTGGACCCAAGAACCTTGGATAGCTTGGTTCGTTCCCAAATCCTGCCACAAATTTCCTGCCCCATCTTGTGAAATCCCTTTGGAGTGATCGCCTGGCTGCAAAGATAGGATGAAGCTTTCTTTTTTCAATTTGATACCTGTAAGTTTTTGAACCTCAGCAGACAGAGACTTACTTTCAGTACATCTTCATATTGCAAATACCAAGCAATTTTAGTTAAAGCTGTGTAGGTATTAATACAATTCAAAGAATTGCAAGTAGCATCCCTTATACCAGCGGCATGAAATAGGATAGTGATTCAACAGTTAAGAGCATAGTCACATAACAACAGAATATCCATTCTGCTTTTTTAAATTATCCCTTTGAGTTTTAAGTGGAAATCTCCAATGTAAGACAAGGTATTTGCCTTATAGTAATTAACTGTAATTAATTCTAATACATAAGAATTAGCATCTGATCATGTGCTTGATTTAACTTCCTATCCAGCAAGTAGGCCTTCTGGCATCTATAGCGTGTCCTTGGTCACTAATTTAGTAGAACGGGGAGCTACCTGCTGAATTACCAGTACTGGTTTTTCAGTGGGTCCCCATTAAAGTAAGATCATGATAGAAATCATTATGTACAGTGAGACAATGCAACAAGATGGGAAATGAGGTGTGTTGGCTGAAATTCTCTTTATTAGCATAGCTGGTGGAAAACTGTATTTTAAGTGTTAGATTATTTCACTGCTTCATATAACCATTCCTCTTCCAGTTGCATTAATGCTGAGGTAAATACTTTTTTGTGGTGACTGGGAGGAGTAATTTTTCCTGGAGTGACATTTATGTCTGCGAGTACATCAAGTATACTTACCTTTATGAAACTCGCATACTTAACAATGACAATGTTGCTTATATGAATGTCAACACTAATATAAATAGTGGAATACTGTTTGGGTTAGGCTCAAGCCTAAAATAGAGAGTGATGATTTTGCTTTTAAAAAGGTCGGACTCTATATAAACAGTGGCAACACTGACTTCAAGATAAACATTGGTGAATTTGAGTCAGAAAATGCTTGAATCTGATCCATTTACAACTGCATTTTTCTCTGTTAATTAAGGGCTTTATTCAGACCAAAATTCAATTTCCACATTTTTTGTCACTGAGACTTTTGGGACTCCTGTGGAGTATAATCCTGGAGCAGAAGCCAGAAGTCTCTTAGCAGTGCTCCCAGGGCACTCGGACTTGAGGCTTTGGCAACACCCCCGAAGTAGCACTGAACAAAAAGTCACACCCCTCTCACACACCCAAGCGAGGAATGCGACCCACATCACGACAACTAGCAAGATGCTGGGGAGGAACGTGTGCACAGGGGGCCCAAGGCCCCGCACCATTTAGGATGGGTCAGTCTGCAAGGTCTGGTTATCTGTATGCCACCTTGGTCCCTCCACTCCTTTCCTGCAAAGGCAAGGGGCCACAAAGGTATTAGAGCATCCAATGCTTTACCTAGGGGAAGAGGAATTGATAATTTTTGTATTACTGAATTTTTGTATTACCGTCTTCACAGGAGAAGTAGAACAGAGATCCTCTCTACTTGCTAAAACACTCATTAACAGTCCTGTGAGACTTCGGGTGTTCCCCCATCTGTTGCGGCCAAATTCCAATTTAGGCGTTACATTTAAATTCCTCCAATCATTTTTAATGACTACGATATTATTTACTCCTAGCCTTGGTGTGTTGGGTGGTGTTGCAGTATTTCATCTCAGAAATTTTTGTGGTTGGTGAAATCATTATTACAGCCATGTGTCTATCTGTTTGTAGATCTCTGGAGAAGAGGTTGGATGGAGTACTGTGATGCCATTATTTCTGGCTGGATTCTCCCTGTTGGGAGGGCAACTGGGTGATTGTAGATGGCTGTGACTGGCAGTTGCCATTGATCACTCTAGAGAATAACCTCCCTTTCTGCTCTGCTTTGCTGATTCTTCTTGTAGGTACCATGGAAAAAAGCGAGCTGTTTTTAAGCTCAGCTGGACTCCAGGTTCCTAGAAGATGAGAGCAGTGCTAAGTAGATACAGCTGCATTGTTAAGACAGTCACTGGAAACCAGAGGGAAAGTAACTACACATCACAGGCAGGCTACTGATGGTGATTAAGAGGCAATTGGGGCTGGCATAGGTTGTTATTCACATGACTATAGATAGCATAAACTCCTAGCTGTGGAAGAAACCCTTCAAGTTCCTTCTGTTCATGCATGCAGCTATGATCAGGTATAAGAAGGTATTTGTTAGGTTTTTTTCTGCAGACTTTGAAAATTTTTCTGCATTGGATCTATGATGATGATTTAGTATATGGATTCAGATTCATTAGTGAAGAAAATCATGATATGGATTTTTATTTCAAAATTGCTGACAAAATCTAAGGGGAATTATGGATATTGCCTGACTTCTGCAGTAGATATTTCAGTTACTGTCTAGAAATCCGTTGAAACTTAGAACATTCATGTAGTGGAGAAAGCCAGGAAAGGTAATTTTTGTTGCCTGCAGTCATCCTGCTTTGAGCTGTAATCCTGTCAGATTGCATTAGTTAAACAGTGCCTGGCTGCTCAATGCTTTTATATGGGGGATTTCCAAGAAAAAAACAAGTGCAGTAAGAAGAATGGGCAATTCAGTAGATGCTACGCTTCCCTTTGATTCGGTATTGAACCATTGCCTCAGTATGGTGCCAGGAGACGCTGTGCTGCTGAAGATACCATGAGACACAACACTTAAGCTAGTGATTGCTATGGTCATTGCAGGTTCCATGACAGTTTGCTCAATTCTATTGTGCAGAATTCAAACTGGAGGGGTTATGGTTTACTTACAGCTAGTAAATCCCCTCTGCAGTTTAAGATTTTCATCCATCATTATTAAGCACTAAAAAAAAACCTCTCTGGCTTTTTGCAATTTACAGATACAGTATTTTCTTAGGTTCTGTTTCGCTTGTGTTTATAAGATGCCTAACAAAAGATCCTGATACAAAACTGCTGATTACACCCCTAGTACATAAGTTAGGAGGGGTCTCAGACCACACTGAATTTGATCATTAATACTAATTATAAAATACCTGTTCTCGTGCCAGAACTAATTTAGCTAACCTGCCTCTGCTTCTCTTTTTGCCTTGAAGATATTGATGAATGCAGCACCATTCCTGGAATCTGTGATGGAGGAGAATGTTCAAACACAGTTAGCAGTTACTTCTGCAAGTGTCCTCCAGGGTTTTATACAGCTCCTGATGGCTTAAAGTGCATAGGTGAGTAGAATCCCGTAAATAATAAGACAGTAGGTGTCATGAACATTCATGAATATCTAAAATGGGTAACTGTACGAGAAACGTATTGCAACTCCTGATCTTGAAGTCCTTCTTTTATACATAAGTACATCATGTACCTATATATGTATTCTGAAATGAGTTTTCCATTTGCATGATGTTTCCTCTTTCCCTCTTTGTTGTGACCTTCCCTTTCATTTTTCTTACTACAGTTTTTCTGTTATACTATATTTGTTGCCTTAAAATAGGCAGAACTTGTTTAACACATCTCCTTGATATCCTTGCTCTCATGTTTGTCTTTGATTTAATCCATGTTATATTCAGCAGTCATTTAGAAAAGCAAATATACTTGAGAAAGAAGGCAATGACCCAAACAGCTTTTTTTCCCTCATTCCAAGTGTTATGACCTTAATGCAGATATTTTTCTTTAAAGGAAGTAGTGGGATAAGCTGGGTGTGGGACATTTGTACCTGCTTTCATGATGTTGATGATTTGGCAGTGCTGTTCTTTCAGACTTTCACTGTGGCAGAGCAGAACTTGTCTTCCAAAGGCCAGACCAGGAACCAAAGGACTGTGTGAATTAAATGATTGCCACTGCAGTGCCAAAGCCATGAAAGAGTAGTGTTAGCACTTATTGCTTCTGGGAAGCATACAGCCTTGTTGTGGTTTAACCACAGCCAGCAACTAAGCCCCACACAGCCACTCGCTTGCTCCCCCCTGGTGGGATGGGGGAAAGAATCAGAAGGGTAAAAGAGAGACAACTCGTGGGTTGAGATAAAGGCAGTTTAATAGGGAAAGCAAAAGCCGCACACACAAGCAAAGCAAGGAATTAATTCACTACTTCCCATGGGCAGGCAGGTGTTCAGCCATCTCCAGGAAAGCAGGACTCCATCACGCGTAATGGTTACTTGGGAAGACAAACGCCATCACTCTGAACATCCCCCCTTCCTTCTTCTTCCCCCAGCTTTATATACAGACCATGATGCCATATGGTCTGGAATATCCCTTTGGTCAGTTGGGGTCAGCTGTCCTGGTTGTGCCCCCTCCCAACTTCTTGTGCACCTGGTAGAGCACGGGAAGCTGAAAAGTCCTTGCCTAGTGTAAGCACTACTTAGCAACAACTAACACATCAGTGTGTTATCAATATTATTCTCATACTAAAATCCAAAACACAGCACTATACCAGCTACTAGGAAGAAAATTAACTCTGTCCCAGCTGAAACCAGCACAAGCCTCCTCTGAGGCAGGTCAAGTATTCAATTAATTTTTTTTTCTCATTTTTACGTAGTAATTTCTTTTTTCACTGCCAGTACTGAATTTTGAGCAATTATTGTCATTTGAGAATCAAATTAAAGGTTTATTTCCTCAGCTTTGGCTTGTTTATTTAGAGGCTCATACACAGTGCCAGCGCTGGGGTTCAAGAGGGTACCCTGTATTTAGTACCTTTGGTAGAAAATCATTTGGGAAAAAATTAAAAAAAAAACCAAAACAACAACTTCACAGACAAAAGTATCAAATGATATTAACTTCCCCAAGAGATCTGGAACTAGTTTGGATTATGATTCAGTTTGAATGGTGCCATTCCATTTCTGCAGGTTGTGAGAAATGAACTATATTTCTTCCATTATCAAGAACAGCATTTTGGTAGATTGGATCCATACTATACACTGAAAATGCCAGTGGGAGTTGCTTTTATTGCTTCAGATTAATAGCTCCTAAATGACTGTGGATCATTAAATCATTGATTGCTGCTTGTACTTAGTATCTGTGAAGGAGATTCACCTTTCTGTAACAAAAAATTTCTAGAGATGCACAACTTCCATTTGCCTTTTACTTTTTATAGTCATTGCTCAGTCAGGACTGCCCAACATTCACACCCATGTTATATTCCTGAAGTTTTCCAGCCTTTTTTATCCACTGTATTTGTAGGCTGAAATAGTTCAGCTAAAGAATTGGGTATTTAAATGATGACAGGCTGTGTTAAGTAATATGCCAGATTATAAGCCATCATTAAAATTTTGGCTTTGTGTCCAAGGCAAAACGTGCTAAATGGGAAACACTATTAATTATCTGCAGATATTCTGGATTCATGTCTAATACGCAGACTGCATACTTGCCATATTAACAAGGACAGAGCCCAAATCTGTATTCGAGCTGGGCAAAACATGTAATCTTGATTTAATTACAACATGCCTGTCTTAAGTGAAAAGTGTTAGCTGAACGTGTCTATTCTGTTAGAGATGAGGAAGTGCTTCTGAGAAATGTATCCCTTATGGGGCTCAAACTGAGCAGCACTGGAGCCAAACATCCAAAGGAAGAACCGGGAGTTCCATTATTACAAACCTTAAAAATTAGAATAGACAAAGCAAAGATAATATCTCCTAGAGCTGAAGAGCAGAAACAAGAGCAGGACATCTCAACCCAAATAGATGAAGAGTGCTATGAAGAAAGCTGCTAGCCCATACTTCCAGCTGGCATAAATTTGTTTGGCCAGTGTTAGTTTTTGATGGCTTTTTCTTTTTTTTCTTTTTTTCCCCCCCTTTTTTTTTTTTAAAGAGGCACATTTTTCTTGAAAGCTATTTTCATGGTGAGTTTTTGCCTTTTCATAGTAATATATTTTTTTTAAGTGAAAAATATTAAAATATTAAAAGCTGAAACAGTAAAAAAGTTTTTTCCTGTTGTTCTTGCCCTTATTTGTGTGTTTTACCATTTGGAAGCGAAAATGAAAGAGGAAAAAGAATCACGTCTGATTAGGAATACAGAAAGATTTGGCATTTTTGTCACAAACTTACTGTCTTTTTCTGAAAATGATGTGGCTTTTGGATAAGCTCTTACACCTGTAGGTAGACAAAGATGTTTGCTGTGTGTTACCTTTTTATGGCACATTGTATGCTTGCACAGATCCCGTGTAGATCTTTTTTCCCCTTCTGCCTATTACTGCTTTTAAATGTTTCAAAACTTGCTATTGACCAAAACTGAGAAGGGTGAATTACAGAGCATGATGATAGGGTCTGTTAGAGGACTTCCTTCTTTACCATCCACCCCACCATCACAGCAAGCATCTGAATATGCCTCCACTCTGTATGAAGACCAAAATTGTAACAGAAGGAGCAGGGAACAGTTTGCATCAGAGCTTTATTTGATTTTTAAGATGGTAGATTAAGGAGTGTATGTGTTTGGCAGTTTAGCTGGGTACCAGGAGAAAATGGAGGACCAGTAATAGAACTGAGTAGATTTTTTTTTCTCCATTTCAGATTTCCATTATATGATACTATGAGTGAACTAACTAAAGTTTGGAAGCAAAGGCCAACTGACTCTTTTAGCTGTACTACCAGTAATATCTGTGTTCAGGGTTCCAGCTAATAAAAGGCAGAACCATCATAGACTCTCCCAACATATCACTATATATCAATTTCCTCAAAATAATAAGAAACTTCCCTGCTTTTTTTTATATCCACTAAAATAGCTAGTAAACTCTGGAAAGCACTGTTACTAGACAGATGAATCCACCATGCCCTGGATAACTGAGATACTCTTTCTTCAGGGAGTGGTGTCTGCTGTTGTAAGGTTATATCTGCAACTTTTTCCTCTACATTTTGACAGCAAATGTTCATATATTTTTGAAACTAACTTGATCTGGTTTATTGTGCAGCATCAAATCACACCACAGCTTATATTGAGTTTGACATGATGTGACATATTGTGAAACAATTGCTCAGAGCTTCAGATTGTATCACAAGATTTTTTTTTTTTTTAATTTTTTATTTTGCTCCCATCCACATTTTCTCTCCCTTCTCTAAGCTGGGGGATCTCTATGCAATGTTGTTAGAGCTGAGCATATGAAATCTGGGTACAGGACGTTCTTTGTACAGCACGTGCTTACCCTTTTCAGACAGGAAGCCAGCACATCTCCATAAACAATGTGATGGCACCAGTTAAAGCTGTGTTGCTCTTTCTTGCCTGCAAGCCTATATCTTGTCAAATCACTACATACTTCAGCTGGGGAAGCCATGACTAATGAAAAATGAATTAATGCTTTGAGAGCTGCAATACTGTGAGTTTATTGCAGTACATCAGTGGCTTTCAAATCAAAGCTTAAACAGAATTGATCTGGTACAATCTTTAATAGAGATGAAACTGCAATTTTTCTTTGGGGCACAGAAACATATTTTATTATATACTGAATACATGCTTCTATTCTGGTTTTGCCTCCATTAATTCATTGCTCTTCCATATTTCACTTCAGCTTTCTCACAGGAGGTGTTATACCTGAATGCAAAGCAGCCCAATTATTATCTAGATTTTTCTGGGTTTCTGCCTTTTGTTTTCTGATTGTTGTAATGTTGCAAGAGCTATGTCATCGATAATGTAATCAACCAAGAAAAATGGGAGTTTTCCCTTTTGTGAAAGTCACATTCTTCATTGGACTGATGATTATGTATGCATTTCTTTCTCTTGGTAGATGTGCGTCCTGGATACTGCTTCTCTTCTCTGGCCAATGGGCGCTGCGGCAATCAGCTCCCCCAGCCTTTGTCCAAAATGCAGTGTTGCTGTGACAGCGGCCGATGCTGGTCTTCTGGTGCAGCCACCGCTCCTGAAATGTGCCCGATCAGATCCACTGGTATGAATCCACCTGTATTCTTATGAGCATGGTTGAACACTGAATTAGGCAGTGATTTTCTTTTATCAGTAATGTTTTCATTAAAGAACTACACAGAACGGTTGAGGCTGGAGGGCACCTTGGGAGACCGTTTACTCCAACCCCCTTGCTCAAAGCACAGCCTCCTATGGCAGGTTGCTCAGGACCTCCAGGAGGCTAGGGCAAGCAGATATAAACAAAGGATTTTATCTGTTGCTAATTAATGTTTTGTAGCCTGGTTATTCCAACCTTACCTGATCCAGATTTTGTTTTCAACATCCTCTTCAGGCTCAAGTTACTTCCTCCAGAGCCTTCTAATAGATCCCTATTCCCTCTGCAGTTTCATTCTCATTGGAAAACTGGGGTTTCCTTCCTTTTATGTCTAGCTTTCTGAGGTGCCATTTATTTCCTGAAGTTTGACAGAGAACATGATTTCTGTCTGCTACCAAAATGTGCTGTACTTTATCGCCTCCCTGTGTATTGAGATCCCCAGATAAAGTGAGATTTGAATTTAGAGAAGATGGTGAGCAGATTGTGAAACTAAGTGTGAGGGAGTGGAGGAAAGATGTTTTTGAGATTGTTTAGGACTGGAGACCTAATGAAATGCTTTAGAAAAGAAGAATGCAGGAAGCTTAAGGATTGATGGGAAGAGCTCAAGGGAGGTGCAGCGTTTAGGGAGGAATGGGGGTCGTAACACTATAGCAGTGTAACACTGAAGAAATTGTCAGAGGTCACGTATGGGAGTGTATATTATTCTTGTTTTTAATTCTTTGAGTGAAACTGTGTAATACTGGAACAGAGATCTATGATCAGAACTCTTGGAAGATTCTTCCTGTTTCTGTCACTATCTCATTAATAATATTTAAACATGTTCAATGTCCAAGACTGGCTAGAATAATGCTAACAAAATAGTGTAATCTATTGATGCTCATCTGAAATAGGAAGACAAGGAGAAAGCTTTCAATCTTAACACAGTCCCTGTTTTCTTTACATTATTAGAAAGAATACTTTCTCATTATTCATATCTAACTGGTGAATAAACTGGGTGGAAAAAGGAAGTAATTTGGCCAAGGCCGCAGACTGAATCGTGACGGAGAAGGAGCTAGAACCCAGGACTTCCTGACTCATAAATCCATGCAAGGTCTTCCAGATCATGGTTACATGCCACTTCCCCCTCCCCTCCAACTTGGGATAGAAATTGAGACTATAAAGTACTCTCTTCAAAAGTGCTTTGAAATTCTTTGAAAGGCCTTACATGTATGTAGGGTATTGCCGTCATTATTTAATCAAGTTCAGTTATTCCTTAATGTATCCTGAGAAAGCAAGATGAGGAGTTTAGAGCTGTCAGTGGCCCAATGTGTCTCTAACTCTGAAATGGAAATTTACTGCAATATAAAGTGGAGCACTAGATGCATAATGTAACCAAGCGGTTGCATTTTCAATGTGGGCAGCAGACCCAGATGTTACCATAAAATAGGCCGTTTATTGCTAGAAATTATGCATGGAGAGTAAAGTTGCAATAAAGAAGGCTTGCACTGTATTTGTTTGCATAACATGGCAATAATTGTTTATGTGGATTGACAGCGTTTACCATTGACACTATAAATACTTTAAAAGTGGTATCTCAGGCATCCAGCCTTGTGTGTGTGTTCAATTCTCACCTCAGCAGTCCCTTCATGTGTGCTAATTCCATTCAACTGATGGGCAGCCCCAAGGCTGTGACTTCTTTTTGCACAGAAGGCCTAGGCTCCTGGTGGATTGGCTTTGGATAATTGGGTATTACCAATCTAGAGTAAAAAAGAAAACCAGTATTGTTTCTTTCACAAAGACTGATCACTGGGTTGTAGAGAATGTGTGATTAGAGAAATGACTATTAAAACCACCATCATTACCAAACATTTGCAAATTGGAATTTGTGTATGTACATACACAGACACTGTTTCTTCTGAATGTCTCGTTTTATCACAGGTAGACCACCGATTGAGAGTAGATTCAGCTTACATATGAATAGGCAAAACAGAAAACTAGGAAGAAAAACAAATAGACAAAATACAATACATAATACAATAAAATCTTCTTGGGAATGATTTAAAGATTAAAATCACTCTCAGGAACAATAGAGGGAAATGCAGTGACACATGAAACAAACTGATGACCTAAGAGCATTAAAATAAATGCGAAGATCATAATTAGGAAAAGCAGAACTTTAGGCTACCGTGTTTATTTAACAAATCCTCAGTGATTCAGGAAGAGCTTCTAATGTGTTTTACAGGTGGAAATAGAGGTGTAACAGAAGTATTGAAGGCTGAAATATTCAGCTTAGTTCTCCCAACACTGAATTTATTTTTCAGTTCTCATTTTTTATATTGTTTCAGGAATTCATGCATCTCTGTAGCATTTTGTTTCCATTTTATAATTCCTCTTCCCTGCTTTGCCATAAACTTTAAAATTTTGAAGTTCAAAGGTATTGGTTGCACAAGTAGTTATTTGTGTACACACAAATTGTGGACGTGAATTGGGTCAGCTGGAAATGTGGTCTTTAATTGTGATACTTTGCATGCATTCTTTGGATCGCAAGTTCCAAACCCATACTTCCCAAAGACAAAAGAGTCAGGGGCAGGAGGAAAAGTGGGGCAGTAGGGCAGATGCCACTAATAGAGATAAACAATAGGAGAATGCATAACACTCTGCATAGACTGTGCTTACAGCAAAATAGATCATTTTCCCATCGTCTGGGGAAGGATGAACTCTGTGTGGATCTGATTCCATTTCTCTTTGTCTACGCTCCTTAGACTGCATCTCATTTTGTTTCTGCTTTTATTGGCAAACTTCATTTTCACAGGGAAATAGTGTTAGTGTATTCATTCTCTAATTGCTTTTGCCTCATTGCTTATATTTATATTTCTTTGGTTTAGGAGGTTAACTTTTAAGAAATCCAGTTGAAACTGGGCTTTTTTAACCTGTTCAGTATTTTTCTAACTCTGTGGCAAGCTTTGTATTAAATTAACTTGGGATCAAGTCCAAAAGTCCTTCTTTAGGTAAGCTTCCCACTGAGTTCATCAAAGATTTTGCCTGAAAGAAGACTAAGTGGATTAAGATCAGGTCCTCACCTCACTGTTCAATTCCATATCCAGAATGTCAGTTATGTTATCTTTTTACTAGCAGTCTTCTGACAAGTAGTATTGATATCCTCCGATGGATTAATCCTTGTTAGAACAAATGCAGAACAAAGCTTGTTACTGTGAAGAAAACTATAGGCTCAGATTTTCCAGACTATTTAAGGTTTGTTATTGCTAATCTGAAACACTGCAAAAAGGGGGAGTGTTGGATTAAATGGAAAGACTACAAGAGTCTAAAACAGCATTCATGTTTTCATGTTTCAGATGAGTATCGCAAATTGTGCACAGTAGCTGCTCTGCTGCCAGCGAGACCTGACCTTCCTCCAGGCCGACCTGACGTCATCCCTCCACCACTCCTTCCTGGTGTTTATCCTCCTCAACAGCCAGAAATCGTCTATCCATCTCGGGCTCCACCACCTCATGGTAAGAAAGAAATAATAACCTTTCCCTGCACCATTTGCATTTAGCTTCTTTAAAAACATGTGTTTCTCAGGAGCAGTGTGATCCCTTCTTCAGCTGTTGGTATCTTTTGCTTACTTTATGTGGATGTATAGTCTCTGGATGTCCTTCTAATCATAGCCTGGTTACCATGTATCTTAACAGTAAGCATACCTCATTGGTAGTGTTTTCCCTGTTAAGATAGGATTCAAAAATTACATCCTGCCTGTACTGAGGCCCATAGTTACATTACTATTATTTTAAGGCTATTGTGGGCTTTGCTGCATGTTAAGATGGAGGAATGTGAATAGCTCTTTGACTAGGTTGGGGTAGCTACTTACATTAAAGAGCTTGGCTGGGAGAAAGCAGCTTCTTTTCAGCTTGTTTTCCTCACTCTCACTTGGCCAGGTAGGAAATGTACTGATAAAAATACTAGTCTGCTGGACACTGAGGCTGACCTGAAACAGAAAGAACTTTTTCAGTGATACGCATGGACAGGTTAGGTATGTCTACAGCAAGGAGGAAGCCAGAGCAGAATACCAGTGTACTCCTTATTCTGTCTCCTACTTGGGGAATTTACTACATGCCCATATAGTCTGCAGTAGGTATGTGCCACCTGAAATCATTTGGCATAGCCACATACTCTTTTGCAAGTAAACACAAGCTCATTTTGCCCATGCTCTGTGCAGATGCAAGCAGCCTCTGCTCCTGCTGGCACCAGCTGAAACTATTTAGTCTTGGTTCAGCACCAAGCTGAGCTAATAAGCCTAAGAGGCAAAGTATGTTAACTCAGGCCTGACACTGCACTGACGTAGCTGCACAGCTTCTGGTCAGCTGGGAGCACAGACAGAGCCAGCTCACATCTGCCTGCCAAAGACCATATAGGCATACCTTCCAGGGTTATCCCTCCCCTCCTCTCACTCTGCTATCTATGAAAACGGATATAACTGAACCAGTCTGCCTGCTCTTTGCTACTAGTAGCTACTGTAGGCTTTTAGTAAAGTCCCTGCAGTGCCATGTACCACTTTACCACTAGGTATGAGCACACTTAGTCCTCTTTTGTCCTGCAAAAGAGGAAAACAGGATCAGACTTGCCACAATAAAAAAGTCAGTGGTTGCTAGCTGTTTTCAGGCAAATCTCTAAGCGTCAAAGTGCCATTTTCTCTGTCCCAATGCTGATTTTACTATGTAATTCACATTGTGATGGAAGGTAAATGTTGACTTTTAATGGAAAATACTGCACAAGTTGCAGATTACCAAAAATTATTATGATGAGCTATTAAAATATTTTCCCAACTCTGTTATTTCAGTGATCTTGCCGGTGAACTTCACTGACTATTGCCAACTGTTCCGACATCTCTGCCTTAATGGGCGCTGTATTCCCACTCCTGGGAGCTACCGCTGCGAGTGCAACAAAGGATTCCAACTGGATGTTAGAGGGGAATGCATTGGTATGTGGTTTTCTGCTGTAAATCACAGAGGAGTATTTTGTTTTAAAGGAAAAAAAAAGTTCTTTTCCACACAATGTAATAACTCTGAGTTATTAAATAAAACAACCCCCCCTCCAAAAAACCCAAGACAGTAAATAGACTTCCAAGAACTAATTGCTTTCAACTGCAAACATTTTTACAGCAGTTTTGCCTTTAAGACAGTATTTAACGTATCTTGTAACTTGCCACAAAATTATACAGAAGTAAGGATTTCTTATTTTACCAACCTGTGATTATAATGTGTTTATTAGTGATTGAAAATGACCTCTTTAAAATGCTACCAGCTCTTTGAGTATGCAAATGACCTATTGTTAAAAAAAAACCAAACCAGCAGTCATGATCTCTGGCTTAGTAAGATTTACAAGTCCTCTTTCAGCTCATCAGGAGTATCTTGTTGGGCTCTTTAGTTTTGGAACTAAAGTGCTAAAGCACTTTAATTTTGGAACTCAGCCAGAGCCTGATTATAGGAGCAAGGATTAGCTGTCTCTTACATGCAAGATTTTGCTTCTGTCAAAATCTGTGTCTCCAGTGGGGCTGGGAATGTGGAGGTGTGGGATTAAGGCCTCTACCTCTTGCACGTGCAATACCTTGTCTTGTTGAGTACTCCTTTTTCCCAGCTCCTGCTTAGCTTAGAACATGGGATCCTTTTACTGGGAATTTAGTGGTGTCCCCTTTCCTTTCAGACTGAAGCACACTATTTCTCCAACTACAAAACAATAAAATACCCCTACAGACCCAAATACCTTTCAACCAATGTCTTAATAAAAATATATTGTCTGTGTTTTGCAGATGTTGATGAATGTGAGAAGAATCCATGCATCAGTGGAGACTGTGTGAACACCCAGGGATCCTACATATGCCAGTGTCGTATAGGATATCAGAGCACGCCAACTAGAACAGAGTGCCGAGGTAAATTATGGTTTTACAGCCATATCTGTACTTTGTTTACTTACCAGGAGGGAAAATAGTTTTTAAGCAAAATTAACAGATGTGTTAAATATGAGGGTTTTTAAAAAAAAAAAATAAATCAGATATGGCAGTAAAAATTATTAACCTGCCTGAGCTGGCTGTTCACAGACTGGGTTATGAAGAAAGACATTTTGTCTTGAGCTGAAAGTATCTTGGCACCATTTGTGGCTTTGAAGTACGAGAGACACATTTTCTTTTTTTTCTTTTTTTTTTTTTTTTTTTTTTTTTTAAATTATTGAGACTTTTTTCTTTTGCTTCTTGAGGATCTCAAGGACAATTAAACATCCCTTCTTTGGAGCAACCCTTTACCTATAAAAGACTGTTAAAAGACTAAGAGAGGTGGGGTGAAAGATAAGTCTTCCAGTGGGTAAATATAAGAGTACTGTGCCCGTGTGTTGTCCCTGCCCACTGTCAGAGAAAGAAATCAACACAAATTAAAGCAATGAAAACTTAAATAAGGTATGGAAAAGTAGTGAAGTACTGGGAAAGTCTAGGTGGGGAAGCTGTAGAATCCCCATTATTGGTGTTTTGAAGACCAGGCTCAACAGTAGTCCTGACAGTCTTCATCCTGTCTTCCTACAGGAGTGGGGAACGTGTAGCTCCTCAGTGGTCAGCGCTCTGTCAGGGTTCTGTGGCTCCCAACTGTCCTGGGGTGGGAATTTGACTGTAAAGGTGGATGCAATCCTTTATAGTTAAGTCATAATGAGAGAATTCTGGCAGGAGAATGAATGACTACTTTGATATTCCATAAGAAATGAAGCATCTAAATGAAACAGGATGCTTGAATGCTCAGAGTCCCAGCTTGTCTTCATATTTTGCTTTATGCACTAAGGGGAGAGTTCCTTGAGCATGTACTCATTCTGAAGCAGAGAGTTTCTAAAGAAAACAAAACCAACAAAAAAAAAACCCAGAAGAAAGCTATCTGTATCGGTCTGTGATTTTTTTCTTTCTTCCCTTTGTGAATCAGAAGGGTATTTGTGGTACAGAAGCTTACTCCAATCCAGGAGGACATGCAGAGCCAGCACCAGTGCTGCATGTTGCTGGTAGTATTTGACCTAATTGCTGCCAAACAGCCATGTTGCGGAAGCATCTTCATAGTTCAGCTGACTAGTGGTGAAGGAGTGCTGAAGTGGAGTCTCAGCGGTGATGAATTTACTCATGAGTCATTTTTGTCACACGCTTTTAATTTGACTGATTCATTATACAAACACATGGTTGTCAGAAGCCCAGTAGCTTAATGGCATTACAGTGTGGTCACTTAGCAGTTCCTTTGCAGTCTATGGGAACTGTTCTTGCTTGATAGGCAGTTCAGAAAATGCTATGATGTGCAGAATCTTTGTTTTCTGAAATAATTTTTAGGACCAGTTTAGGGAAAAGAAAAAGGCTAGTGGGGTGCATTTGGCAAAATATGTATATAGCACCGGTGCCTGCCAAAATCAGCATTTGCTGTAAAATTACTTTGCCTGGATACTTTGTATGTTGAGGTTTTATTTTTTGCATACACGAATGTGTCTGTGTTGATACGCTTTTGCAAACTGTATTCCTTATGTTCATTCTTGAAAAATGAAGTCTCCATAATGACCAGATGTTTATCTATTCCTTGCCCTGAGGTTCCAGGGGAGAGTTTTCTTCTGCATGATGAGTCTGATAGGTGACTAAACATTGCAGTCTGTATCACAAGCTACTGATTCAACTGTTATTAGGACCCCTTTTAATTCTAGTAGGAGTCTGGCTGAACGAATATGTTAATTGGAGACATAGATGAACAAGGTTGTCACATTATGATTAGCGATCAAAATAAGAAATGCTTTTCAGTTGCAGAAGAGGGGATGTAAAATGGACCTCAAAAAAAGTGACATTTTATGATGATTAGCTATGAATGTATGGGAGTCAAAGCTTTAATAGCTAAGTGCTTACTATATTCTACCTGGCATTTCTGAGAGGAGGAGGTCAGACCTTACATGGAGATGGCAGCAATTATGGTCATTTCAGTGAGAGGGGAACTTTGATTTTTGCAAGTTTCTCGGGGGGGGGGGGAAGGGAGGGGAGTAATCCACAATGATATTTCATAATTTGAAAATTAGAAGTGTAACAGAAACTAGTGCTGGGTCTCCAGTCACCTGTGTGTATGTAAAGAACAATGAGATTTTGTGTTAATTTTCTGCACCATGATTTAGATGGCATCAGATGCATAAAAGTACAAATCCTAATGAACTCTAAAAACTAAAAGGCCAGAAAAATCTTGAGATGCTGTAGTATTTCTGCCTGTCCTAAGGAAGAAGCTGGTGGAGTAGCTGAAGCCAGGCTCAGCTACAACCGAGTGCCACAAAAGTGGGGGGAAAGGAACCGAGCAGAGAGAAAACTCACTTTTATGTGTTGCTGATCGATGATGCTTGTTTATCAATTGAGACGAGGTTTATCAAGCTTGCAGGCTTTTGCTGGAAGTCAGGAGGGCTGCAAGCTGCCATTGCAGCGAGCTGTCACTTGAGCAGCTCTTGCCTTTGCTGGTCTGGTTGCTTGCTTGCAAAACAGTTATTTTCAGGGATTTCTTAGCAACTTCCCAGAACTACCATGCTGCTAAGGCAAATATAGGCTCACAATTTCGAGAGGCATCAGTCCGCCCTCAGACAGGTGTCTAGAGAGCAGGGGCATTTGGGAGGACGCCCTGTGCTCTTGCTTCTTCCTCAAGCACAATAATGCACTTCTGTGGAGAGGGCCTGGGGAAGGGCACCCCCAGGATATTTGGGAAGACAGCGTGGTTGCACGATAGATAGGTCTTCATAGACTGGTTGAGATCTCTTTGAGCAGAGTCCCCTGTGTGCAGGAATCTCTGGGAGATGGTCCAGGCCTTGATGGAGAACACTGAGCAATCTGAAAAATGTCTAGACAGTCTGTCTCAGCATCTCCTCTCCCCTCGTTTGGAGGAGAGGGAGAGCTGCCAGCCTCGTGTGATATCACTATTCAGGTCCTCCAAAGCACTTGCCAAGCACCTCCTGCAGAGAGAGGGAAATGAGGAGCTGATGTTTCAAATATAAAGTAAGCAGGAGAAATATATTCTGAGGTGGGAAAGTCTCGAACTTTCCTGTTATCTTACAAAGCAGCAGCAAAAAACAATCTTCCCCCATCTTTCTTTCAGTAGTTAGCTATTGTTAAGTTAAACTTCAGTAAAAATATTTTCATGATGAACAAAAATGCAAAAAAACAATTGGAAGGGTCTGATTCTTGTTTGAGCAAGCTGCAGGGTAATGTTCACTGAAATTCTTTCACAGCAACTTGAAATTTCAAGCTGATGAACATTTTCTACCCCCATAATGTTCAGTTATGGAAATCAAAATAAATCATTTTTCAGGTGAATATAGTTTCCATGTAGGGTTAAAAACCTAGTGGAAGGGGAAATGGGAAAAATCCCTCTTGAGTATAAAAAAGAAAAAACCCCAAATGTTGTTTTTCTGTTTGGTTGGCTTTCAGACATTGATGAATGTTTACAGAATGGTCGTATCTGTAATAATGGACGATGCATAAATACAGATGGCAGTTTTCACTGTGTGTGTAATGCTGGCTTTCAAGTGGCAGCTGATGGGAAAAACTGTGAAGGTAAGACTTTTCTGAAGTTACTCTGTATCAGTAATTACAGTTGCAAGAGGTTATTCATGTCAATGAAAAAGAAAAGGACCTCTGGTGGGGGGGAAGGGAAGGAGCAAGGAATCAAATTTCTAAATACCTTTTGCTGTATCTGGGAGGGCAAGTAAACTGTCTTTTGCAGCCAGTTCTGGAGCTTTGGCTTGGCAATCCTCAATGGGATGTCTGTCCAGCAGGAGAAATAGCACATACCACTATCGCAAAATGCAGTTTCTTTGATGGGAGTGGTACATTTTAAAACAGAGCACAAGTCACATGCTGCCTCATTTTACTGTGTGTTTAACAGCATGCTTTATGGGATCTTACTGGGTGACTAGCAATGTGTTTTATGTAGATGCAGTCTGGTCTGACCCATAAAAACTGTTTTAAGAAAAATTTGTAAACATAATTGATGTGTTCCTACCTCCCAGACATTTAGTAAAGGGGGGAAAAAGAAGAATGTTCTTTATCATGCTTCCCAAGGTCCTTGGGAGGGTTCCCAATGATCTATTCATACGTTAAAGGAATTTCAAGCACTGTTCTTAGAAACATTTTTGGCAGAATATTATCTCAGTGATTCAGCTCAAAGACTTAATGCCAAAATTCCTGGTTGGGATAGATACACGATTTTTTTTTTAAAAATCATAAATTATTTTCGTCTGACTTAGCCTGTAAGTAAAAAGAAAACACACAATGTCTAGAAGTGTAATTTCTGTCCAAGACAGCTGCAATATTAAGGAAAATAGCACGATTCCGAATATATTGTAATGTCATTATTATCCAGTGATTTTATGTGCTAGTAGTGATTCTGTTAATCCTTGGTAGAGACAGACATTTTAAGACTCTATTTTTCCTGACTCTTTTTTAGATACAGTTTAGCACTATAAGCTGCTTTTAAAATATCTTATTAGGGAACTGTATTGACTAAATATATTTGGAAATCAATATATTTTGGAAAAAAACTCGATTCTGATTTCTTCCTTTCCCACCAAATACCATGTGCTAATAGTAATAAGAACCAGGACATCGGCAGTCTGGTAAAACATTTTTAATTCCATTGCATATGTTGCCAGAATGTCTGTTGCATCCACTTATGAAACAGTTTCATCTCTGGCATTGTAATGCATTGAGTTTTGTTCTTAGGAATACATGTGCACACACACTAATCAGTAAAGACCATGGCATTGTGCCATACCTTAACGTAACTGTGTATAGTCCTTTAGATGAAACTGGTAAATAGTGCTGATTTTTTTTGGATGTAACATCCAAAACTGATTTCATTTGCGCCAGGACGAAACAAAGACTAAGACGATATAAAAGCTTACTCAAATCAAGCACAGAATTCTCTGTACTTGCCTTTTTTGTTTGGTGGTTTGTGGTTTTTTTGTGTGTGTGTGTGTGTGTGTGTGTGTGAGTAACTGTGCAGGGTTCAGAATAACAGCGTCTGGAACCTCCACCTTTTCCTATTTGAATCCTTCATGCTATGCCATAAGGTCAGAGGGTGAATAATGCTACTATGAAGCTATGATTAGCAAGGACCCTCTTATGTGACCTGTCATGCTGAATCCAGGGAAGGGGTAGGTTTTATTTTAAATGGAAGTTGATGATGAAAGTGCCCACAGAATGCGTGCTTGAGCACAGTGCTGGAAAGTCTCTCACATCATAAATCTTAGAGTCATCCAATGGAGGTTACAAAAGTTCTCACTCCAAACACAAATGCTCACTCCTCCCCTTTAAGGTGTTCTTAGTAACATAAAATTGTTTACCATTCCAAATGGGAGGCTGCTTCTAACCTAGCTTCTATTCACATCAAGATTGCAAACCTTCTTCAATTACATACCTTTCTCACTTTTTGGGGGTTTTTACCAACTGGCAGTTCTTAAGCTGTCCAGTTTCTCATCTACTTTTCATTCTCTTTGCTCTTTTTGGATGCATACCTTTATATGTTAATGATTCATTATGAAAAAATGGAGTCATTGCTTTGACACATCCTCTAGGACAGTGCAGTATGTCCCATCATATGTTTCCGATTATCATGTACCTCTGACAACTAATAAAGAAATTAAGGTTTATGTTTTGGATATAACTAGTAAGAGTTCTTTTACTTAAACGTGAGCATTATGTCTATTATGTACATTTTCAGATATGGATGAATGCAGCATAAGGAACATGTGCCTCAATGGGATGTGCATCAATGAAGATGGCAGTTTTAAATGTATTTGTAAACCAGGGTTCCAGTTAGCATCTGATGGACGCTATTGCAGAGGTGAGCACAATAAATCAAGGGTTCCCAAAGCTTGTGAGTCATATCCCTCTGGTAGCTTCAAGAATCGCCTTATTTCCTTACAGTGATCCTTGGGGACAAGAAATACTGGGCAGAGTTCTCGTCAGATATGCTTTTTTAATCAGCTAGAATGATTTGTCATTGTGCAAGAAAGTACTCGGTCTTCTCCACGGTGTTGAGCAACTGCCCTAACCAGCCAGTGGGAAATATTCTTTGCAAGGACTGTGTGATCTGACCTAGTTAAACTCCAGGTTTTTTTGCCTATGAGGTCTTCTGCAGTTTGGCTCCAGTATATCTCACTTCTTGTGTTTGGCCTTTTAAAGTTTTCTGCCTTTGACCACCCAAACATCCTGGCTCATTGCCGCCTTTGTTTTTTATTCCCATTCTTGCCTCGGTGTTCCTAGTCAATACAGCATCTCCGAGGATTGTCCAGCACCCCATGTGACCGAGATGCAGGCATGAGCACCACAGCAAGATTGTCTTTTCCATTTGCTGCACTAGCTCAGCAGTACCCCCTGTGGGAGACACTGCAGCATTCTCGTTGCTAGTTATGTCAGAGTTTCCGTTCAGTCCTGTCAGGAACTGGAAGTTTTGTGTATATAAATCTTCAAGTTTCAACAAGTTTTATAGGCACAAAGCAGAAGTCGAAATAAGGAATAAACAAGTGCTGGGCCAAGTTACTTATGATTTCTCTTTTGGAAAATTTAAAATCTTTTAGCTCTTGGAGTCAAGGCAGAACAAGTGCTTGCTTACACTTTGGCAAATTAAAAAAAATGTCACACTGGATTACACAGCAGCATCTTGTCGTGGACCAGTAACAACAGTAAATGTTTGAATAAATAATTTGGTTTTGAGAGTTACTGACATGAAAGGTGGATTAATTTGGATCCTGTTACTTCTTGAACACTGTACCAGTCTTAGATCTGAACTGCATAGTGTCTAGACTTAGACTTTAGATCCAAACCAGGCCAATAAATCCGGTTAAACATGTGGAACTTCTCTTGCATTTGATAACTTTTGCACCAGGTATGCAGGACAGTGCTACCCAGCCTTCAGGTGGGGGAATCATGTCTTTCTAATGAGGGATGACCCTATTCTTGCTTTGTAATAGGGTTGTTTTGATTGGGAGAATCACTTGTTCTTTAGTTTCTCAAATGAACAAATGTGCAGATCCATACAAGTGTCCCCTTAGCTTAACAGCTACAGGCTGTGTTGCCTGCAGCCTTCACACACTTAGAGCAATCAGCTTTATTTCTGTTTTTACCTGTTTTCCAAGTGGTAGGTGTGTGTCTGTGCTTTGCCAAAGCTTATTTTCCAGCTGGTCTGTGTGTGGGATGGCAGTGAGACTTGGTCTCAGACGTGGCAGGGAAGAACTCGATGCCCATCAGGCTTTGGCACATCAGCCAGTCATGTTCCCAAAGACCACTGTCTGCTCTCTGTGTCTTTAGCAGGGATGTGACTCACTGATGCAAGCTCAGCCCAAATGCTTGTCTTGATTTTTGCCTTGAGCATCTTTTGGTATTTTTTCTTTTTTTCTTTTTTTTTTTTTTTTTTTACATCCGTCTGTGCACTGAAATGCCATCCAAGAAGATGGTATGTAAATTGCTTCAGACTGCTTAAAAACCAATGATACTCAACTTCACAGCCTCTGTTACATGCCTCCTGGCTAAACAGGAGTATGGATACAGCCAAAAAGGGGGTTTCTGGCCCTAGAGAAATGTTACTTCTGTGCATCAAAGAGAGAATGTTTGAAAACTATCCAAAATTGCAGGCAACTCAACTGATTCCTACTGAAAGTTGGAACAGATCTTATAGTAAAATGAAGGATTTCTCCCACTGCTTTTCAACACTTACAGTAAGCCTTGTTCTCTATGAATGAGCATGCAAACATTCATTATGTGTTAAAATTGCTATTGGGTCAAAATCAAACCAGATTTTGAGACCTTGACACCCAAATTACACTTTTTCCCAACTTCATATTTGTCTCCTTTCTTCCACTTGCTCAAAGTATCATGAAATAATTCCCAGGAATGTAGTGGCTAGAGAGAGCACAACTCTCTGGTAAATGTCTCTAGTCACGTTAGTAAAAGTTTAAAAGATTGATCTTTAATAATGTCTATTCCTGTACATTTTAATATTTATCCTTACCAAGTCCTTTCTGTACACACCATATGTACAGAGTAAGTAACTTCTGTCCTGCAGAATGGTTAACCTTTGAAACACTCGTTGTTCACACTGCATACCCTGGATTTGTGAAGTGAATGCATTGAGATCTTACACAAGCTTAAACTCTTAAGCTCATGCTTGCACATGCACTTAGTGTTCATGCATATTGGGAATGTGTGTATGCACAAACTGACATTTCTGCAGCAAATTGGCTACCTGCCTGAGCAATTTTGATATGGAATTGAGCATGTGTTTTTGCCAAACTCTTTAGGGGATCAACAAAGGAATATAAGAATTGCAGTGTGCAACACATTGCTCCTATAAACATCTCATTTGATGCACTCTAAGCTGCATTTTGAACTATGAAGAAGAATTTCAAACCCAAAGTTCGGGGATACTGTAAATGACACTTAGTTCCATAAAATTGGAATTTAAGTATAAGTACAGGGCATATGCTTGGCTGTCTGGTAAAAAATTCCATTCAGGCTTTATGAAGTAACATGCCAAAAAAGAATGTTACACCATAGTCTTGTGTATTCCCTGTAATACAAGACATACTAAACTTATTCACCATTAGCTTCTTTTGCTGATGATTTGCTGATGATTTTTCAGAAATACTTACATCAGGCAGGCAGAGATTTAAAGCACGATTTCTGTTCCATACATTGTTTCATCTTTAGACCACACAGGAATTCCCCAAATTGAAAGCTATTGCAAGGCAACTGAAAGTGGCAGTTTAGTAGTCTGAGTAAATTTTTCCTGGTTAAAATTAGAGGACTTAGTGTACCCAGCTGGCACTACTGAGCAAGCTAAGCAGAAAAGGCAAAAACTCATTGGACGTGGCGAATGAGTCCATTAGGTGGTTTTCCAGAACCAGGTTGAGGTATTCTGGCAAAAGTCAGAAAAACAATTATTTTTTAAGTTATCCAAATGGCGACTTTTGCCACAGAAGACAGTGGAGCCTTGTCAAGGTTAGAAATTTGGACTTTATGCCTGCGTGTGCAATTGATTTACTGGGTCAAATCTCAGCCCGGGTAGAAGAAGAGACTTTTTGCCCCATCTTTACTGGAGCCAGGTTTTCAGCTGATCTGCACAATTCTAAGTGATCCACTTTACCTTTCTATAAAACATCTATAACAGTATTTTCAACACATTTGTAAGTCGGTGCAAAAGAAAATGGATTGCGCATTTCACCTCTTATTAGCTTACAAAATCTTTTTTAAAAATTAACTACAGGAAAAGGGAAAAAAATCAACTTTGCCTTTCTGTTTCTATAAGTAACCTTAAAAAAGGAAAGTGAATTTTTTTTCTTTTAGGAGAGTTTGTATCTGTCAATGGTGTTCAATGTTGTCTAACAAAATAACTGTCTACACTGTTAAATAGCATGGGCACATTTTGAAGTCCCAACTCTGTTTTTACTTGCACTGAGTAAGGACTAAATTTAAAGTGTGAAAAGCATTTAAGATTTGTCTGAAACAGTACAAAAGATTGCAGGATGAAGTAGAGATGAATTGAGCCCATGTACTTAAATATAACTTCTATTTTAAAATGCAGTTTGAAAAAGGAATCTTGGATCATACAAGCCCTGTTTTATGCCAAACAACACAAACTAAGTAAAACACAGAGGTGTTTCACTCTCAATTTGCCCTTTTAAGGTCAGAAAAAAGGAAATTGTCACACACACTGTCTCTTGTATATATTATGGAGAGTTGTTATGAAGTGATTATTTTATAAAGGTTATACATACTTCCAAACAATTTTTTAAACACTCCTTTTCTTAATCACGTATAAAATAATGGCATGCTCTCTGTGTCTAGAGAATGATCTTACTATTAACAGGATACGCAGCCTATATAATTTTTTACTAATCTGACATCCCTTTGTGATAGTCTAATATTATAAGGCTTCATTCTTGTATTTCATTGCTAAGGGCCTTATTGTTCGATGTACTATTGTTGAGCGAAGACGGTAGCTTGTGCTCGGCAATTGCTCAAGGCTCAAATCATTAACAAATTCCTTTCAAGGCTGGAGTGCAGTCTGTCCATTGAAAGTTTATAAAATGGGCTGTAATGAGCATCTGATAGGAAAACTCAATTGTCATGCAGATCACCAGAGGGACACTACGTGTGGGCAGGGTCTGACTGTGGACATTCAGATGTACTTCCAAAAACTGAATCTGCAGCAGGAGGAAGGGAAATTCTTTGGTGGCCCTGTGAAGGCACCTCGTAGAGGAGGGTGAAAGATTCAATTTGATAGCTGGACCGATTTCTTACAGCATAAACTAACTGTTAACACAGAAAAGGAATGCCCTGTTAGACACTACAGAAGTCCTTTGTCTTAGCAGTCACAGTTTCCTCCTTCCTCCGATTATGTTTTTGCCTGAATGACCCTTAAATCGGAATATGTACCCCATGGGAACAAGTTAGGAAAATGTAGTCCCTTTTTACTCTCCAAGGAGAGTGAAATTATTTTGTTCTGTTTATTTCTCCTGAATTTTGCGTTTTCTTCTTCCATTTCACAGAATGAATTCATCATTATTCTTAATAAAACCTTTACTTGAACTAGTTTCCATTTACACTTGATATTTTTCTGTAGGATACATTGAAAATAAGCTGCACAAATGCAGGTTTCAGCCAGGCATTGAACACTATGTAATTTAATTTCTAATAAAGCTCATTCTGTTCTCCAACAGACATCGATGAGTGTGAGACAGCTGGAATATGCATGAACGGGCGCTGTGTGAACACTGATGGCTCTTTCAGATGTGAATGCTTCCCTGGCCTTGCAGTAGGACTGGACGGACGTGTGTGTGTCGGTAAGACAAGCTTAATGTGTGGCGAGTCACAGTTAACCAAGGTTAAGGCATTAATGCTAGACTGATGGACTGACCAAGTTTGAATGTAAAATTTACCATTTTTTCATGGATTGGTGGGTGGTAGTTATAGTGGATACTAACAGCTCGGGGATATTTGCTATAATAGCCCATTTTGCACTTTTTTCTTTTCCTTTGCATTTAAAGAGAAAAAATATGTGGGCCAAATCACAAGGCCAGGTAGACTATACAGCGTAGTGCTGTTGGAGGTGAGTAGTGCTGTATTAGTTTTGAGTAGGTGAGAATTTGCCTAATTTCTGTCAATGTAAAATTCTTCATTTGTCACTAAGCTTAAATATTTAGTTACTCTTTCACCTCTTTTTAAAGTGGGACATATCCGTTTTTCCACTTCTGCCTGTTTCTCTACAAGTGAAAGATGTTTGAGGTGTTTGATTTTAAAATTCTGATGTGTCTCACAGCCATGATGGGCCAGTTTTTAAAAAGGGAGAAATGTCACCCCTGGACCTGAAAAGACAAACATTTTAAAATCTTATCACTGGAATATCATTACTGACTTTTTCTTTGTTTTTTACAAGCAAAGAAAGATTTTTTTTTTTTTTTTTTTAACGACAGCATATTTCGTGATCTTTTCCTGATGCAAGTTTTTCTTTTTCTCTCATTCTGCCTTTCTTCAGGTATAAAATGAAAACAAAAGCTTTAGTGTGGCCTTAGTAGGCTTAATCCAGGGTGTTGCACCAGTGGTGATTTTAGCCTTGATGAACAGGAGACAACTAACAAGGTTGGGAGGGGGAGAGAAAATACTTCTTGTTAAAATCAAATCAGTCCTTGAACTCTGAGAATGAAGTAAACAGTACTGAGTTTTTTCGGAAGTTTTGAGATATACTTGGTTCTAGCTCTGAGATCCTGCTGCTAGGCCTGTCAAGTTACAAATAATGTCCCTGTCACATGGCAGAGACTTTGTCCCTTTTCCCCATAGCTTCTTGCTAGTTCAAGGTTAAGTACTGGTTATTCCCCTAATAGTTCACTAATGCATGTTAAGTCATTAAATGCAGTAACTAGTTTGTGTGTCTGAACTCTTAGGAGCATGAGGAAGAAGAATTTCCTGTCCTGAGCAGAGTGAGGGTATAGGTGGGTGAAAAGCATAGGGAAATGGTGAAAGATGTTTTGTTTTGACAGCTATTTTACGATGTTTATGACACCCGAGCTAGATTTAATACTTGTAATTTATGGCAGTATAGTTGGCTATGGCAGGATTAGGAGAGATTTCTTTCCTCAGATACACATATGCGAAGCACATGCTATGGTGGCTACAAGAGAGGACAATGCGTGAGACCATTAACCGGTGCAGTTACAAAATCAGAGTGCTGTTGTGCCAGCACTGACTACGCCTTTGGGGAGCCTTGTCAGCCCTGCCCAGCGCAAAATTCAGGTACGACATATTTACTGGTACATATTCTAATCTTAGCTTTATGTTGATAAACTATTTTTAGAAAGGTAAAATACAGTTTTGTATTAACATTGCACCCTAAATCAGGAGGGTTAAATTGTTGTATGTACAACATTATAAATTTTGAGCAATCTGCTATTTTGTATGTTGGAAGAGTAGAGGAGAGAATTTTTTGAGGCAACACTAAATGCCAATATCTAGGTCCAGAGTTGTTACCTGCATTAAAGCAGATTTTCAAACAACAAACTCTATTTTGATAGATGTGGATAACAAAAAGTACAGTTTTGACCTCAAGTTATTAATGGAAACATCTTGAGTAATTCATATATTCAAATCCTCATGAATACCTGTCAGTCAGATGTTTGCTGCCTGGATTCTGTATCCTTCAAGTGATCTGAAATTGTTTATACAGTAAGTAGCCTTTGGATTGTCAATGCAAAAACAAATGTCCAGTTAAGTCAGTTGAGAATACTTGAGTCTCTCACCGAAATCCCCACCAAGCGAAGTTGTCTGGAACATAACTTTTCTCTGGCAATCCTAACCATTCTCATGGGCAGAATCTGCTTTTAGGAAAGCACTTCTTCCAAGGAGACTGTACTGACACAGTCCTTGTCATGAAGCCAGTAAATAAAGACACCCTGGTTTCATGGAGGTGACTGACTGCAGGGAGCTAGTTTGAAGCCCAGCTTTGTTGAGTAATTCTTTTCACTCCGCAAATTTGTTGTTGCATATAAACAAACTATGCCATTCGATATGTAGTTCAAAAGCATCTCGTACTAACATGATATTTTCTTTGTAGGCAAAAATAATTTTAGATTTATTTTTTAAATCTCAGTTTTAACTGATAGCTTTATGAAAAGCATTAGGGAGACAAAACCAGTGGGAATAAATTAGGGTGGTTGAGCTGATGTGAGCTCTTCAGCAGGCACTTGCCAACCACCATTTTATAACATGCTGTGTTGTTTAGAATAGCTAAACACCAAGGAAATGTTACCAGAATAGGAAGGAGCCTTTCCAGCAGCCTCTGCTGATATCGGTGGGCTCTTCTTATTGTACAGTAGAGTTGAAATCTTTTGTAAATGTTGGACTTTGTATCATTGACTTCTGTTTTATATTTGAATTACTTTAGCAGAACATTTACATATGTGGAAGCTGTTTTTCCTGTGTTATTTTGCCCACCTCTTCAGTTGTTAAAAAAATGCCGTCTCATGTAGGGTGAAGTGTTGCATTTCTTTGGGCTTTGAGTGGGGGAGGGAAGAGAAGATTTCTTAGAGAGGGGGATTTTATCAGAGAGACTGAAAAAAATTCCTGAAAGGAAGACATTTGTGTCTCTGTGCACCTCAGAAGCTCTTTGCAGAAGTTCCTGCCATTCTAGACTAAACGTTTTGCTGATGCATGTCCAGAGCAGGTCTGCTTTCACATACAGTGGCAGTGATTATTTGATTCAAGCAAGGTACATGTTAATCTGCTGGTTATGATACTATTGGGAGAGGTGTTGCATGTGATTTTCTTTAAAGAAAAGACAGCTAATCCCATAAATATTTTTAATATTTATTAATTTTAGCAGTGAAATTATTTGGGCTGTTATTAAAGTGCAAATATATTGGAAAATGCTGACCTACGTGGCAAAAATTAATGCTGATCTGGCTGTCAGTTTATTCCGTTAATTTTTCTGAACTCGAAAGAAGAACTTGAATCCAGTGGTAATTGAGATATTTGAGATACTTTGATACCTATCTTAATTATTTTTTTTAAGGATAAGAGATCGTTGATCTGCTATGAACTCCTGAAGACATTCCTGCTAAATGAAGTTAAATATGGGCTAGATTTATAGGAAAACTTTTTCTGTTTTCTGGTCACTTTGAATGTGCGCCTTGAGCAAGGGCTTGGACATACAAGTTCTGGAGAATCTTGCTGTCAATATGTTACGGTTCATTTGTGTAGGAGGGCCAGCATGAAGTTTATGCCTATTCCTAAATGCCTCAGTTCACCATGTGAAGTTTTTACTCATCCATCTTCATGAGCAGAGGCAGACCCTGAATCTGCTAAAATGTTTCACACGTTCAGAACACTGTGAGGCTATTAATGTTTTTACAGTAATTGAAAGGCATGTTATTTCATTCGAATAATTAATTGGCATATTGTAAATGATGATGCTGAAAGCAATGAGCTAAGAAAGAATATTCCAGTAAATATTTTAATATTCTTGCAGCTGAATATCAGGCTCTGTGCAGCAGTGGAACTGGCCTGAATGCAGGAGGAAATGGTAAGATCACCTAATGTAATTCAAACTATATCAGTTCTGGCTAAAAGTGTTACCTTGATATCCTTGATTTGTTAGACATGCTGGTGGGGATGATGGCAGGAAAGAAAGGGAGGAAGGCTTATTCACATGGGTGTTTGCAACACATTAGAATAATTTAGGATGAGATGAGTGGAGCATGCCATTTCACTAGTGCATCCTCTCTGTTTTATGCCATGGAATGTATGTGAGTGCTGTTATAAAATAATAGCAAATTTGTGAGAAGTGTTATTACCTATATGATTTAGAAATCATATATGTAAGTCATATTTGCACATTTCAACTGAAATAATCCTGAAGAATAAAGCCATGTTGAACGTTGAGCTTCCTCACATGTTTTCATCTGTCAAAAGGCCAGGCTGACAGTTAGGTTAATTACAGAGAAGGAGCAAATGATTACAATAAAAACTTTGTAGTCGCAGAACTGTGAAACTGCAAACTCTAAGTCAGCCAATGCTCACTAGTAGATTTGCTGGCAGTAGAGAGGGAAAAGCATTCAGAAAGGAGGGATCTTCATGCTTTGGAGAGTGATGCCATCTGGAAATGCTATGAATCAGGAGATACAGGGGTGTATTAGTACATGTGCATCTCTAAATGTAAGACCCCAGTTTAATATCCCAGTTCTTATCTCCAGTTGCAAGTCTCTTAAATGTCTGTGGGCTAGAGTTGGTCTTAAATCAGCGTGAAAGGGATGCTTTTTTCTCTGGAGTGTGAATATTTAGGTGTGAATTCCTAATCAGAACTACATGATTATAAATATGGAACAGCCAATGCTAGTGATACTGAAAATATATCTTTTTCTAGTTTGGAGAATTAACCCTACAACCCCTCAACAATTGACTTTGGTTTTTTACCTTTATGTAGATATTAATGAGTGCTTACTGGATACCGATCTCTGTCCAAATGGAAGGTGTGAGAATCTGCACGGAACATACAAATGTATTTGTAACCCTGGATATGAAGTGGATTCAACTGGGAAAAACTGCATTGGTATGAAATGTCCCATTTTTAATTTTGAAGTTTGATGCTTGTTTTTATCCTCCTTCACCTTTTTTTTTTTTCAGTGTTTCATCAGATCCACTAGCTGCTCTTCTGATATTTCTGGATGTTTCTGCTGAATTCTTGTTTTAATTTCAGTACTTTGTGATGCTCATAAAACCCTCCACTGTGAGGCTGTAAAGGACCATTGCCATCAGTGACTCAAATCACTGGCAACCAGGCAATAAACATCCAGTTTGGTTAAATCCACTGTGAACATGCACTCTGCAGTACCAATGTTTCTCAAAATCAAAGGAAGCCAGATCCTGCAATTACAATGTGCCACAGAAGGCATCTAGGATCACCAGTGTGCTAGGTGCCTCCAAGAGCAGGGGATTTAAGTAAAACTCCCCACTGATCATAAGAAGATAGGCATCCCATATGCTACAGAAGGCTTACATGGTTTCTCCCCACTCTGACTTTGGCGAAAACTCCCTTTCAACTTTCAGACAGGGCTATTGGTTTAACTTTAAGTGTACTGGCCAGACACAGGAAGATTCATTGTCATTGGAAGCACCAGCAGAATCTGATGGCATGGTGTCTCTAGATAGGGCTGATTTCCTGTGCTGTACAAGTGAAAAAAATCTAAAGCCAAATTTTTCATCACAGAAAAGGTGAAATAAGTTCTCCTTGCTCCTTAGAGGTGACCAGTGGAAGCACTGTTGCATGGGATAAAAAGAATTCAAATAAGTAGCAGTCCAGTTTCTTCTCACACTGTCTGGGATGTAAAAAAACCCATCAGATGTCTGCAGACTCCTGTTACAAATTTTAATTCTGGCAATTCTCTTGTTCTATTACATGGTCCCATTGAAAGCCCATAACTTAAAACCCTTTAGATTCCTTTCTTCCACTCCTGCATTGGTGCATTGTTCCAGACCTCCTTTGCACAACTGATTAGAAATTTCTTCTGGTTTCCTGTTAAAATTTATTTGTGACCATTTTATTACCAGCTGATGTTGTACTAATATTATCCTTTGACTTAGCACCATGTCAGCACTTATCCCCGAAGTATTTATAAAGAATCATCATATCCTTTCTCAAACTCTGTTGGTTAAACTATCCAAATCCACACTTTCAGTCTTTTCATAAAAGCAGAGGCTGCAGCCTTCTCTTGAACATGACTGATCTGACCAGTATACAGTGTTCTGATGAGGTCTGACCAGTGCCTTGTACAGTGGTGTCAGCAATTCTCCATTGCCCCTAGGAATATCCTGCCTAAACTGATTCTAGAGTGCATTATTCTTTTCTCAAATACATGTTAGACTTTGGGATCAAAGTCAGCCTGTAATTGGGAGTTACATCCAGAGTTTTCTCTTCTCGATAGCCTTCAATGGATGAGTTCTGGTTTATAGCATGTTATTGTTATTGGTCCCTAATTGCAAGGGTTTGAACGTTGGTGATTATATTTCATCTTATTTCTCTCATTCACGTTGTCAAGATTAATTTAGTCTTGCATGATTCTCTGTATTGGTAATAACTTCCAGCTTAGTGTTGTCCGCAGTTTTTGAGCCCATTCATTTTTTATTTCTACATTGCAATGAATATTTTATAGGACCTTTCCCAAGACTGATCTCTGAAAGGCATTGCTAATATCTTCTCTCCATTGTGATTACTCCCCTTTTTAATATACCCTACTGTAATCTCTCCTTCAGCCAGCTCTGGAACCACCTTAAAGTTCTTAAATTCCTTCCCGTTATCTCCAGCTTACATAATAATTTTATTTGGGTTCTACTTAAACCTAAATGGCTTAAGTCATCTATGTTATCCCAGTCTAAACTATCCACTATTTTATTTTTAAAAAAATAAAAGTTGATCTATCTTTGAAAGTCACTCTGTAATTCACTCTGTAATTCATCCCATTTTCCCATTTGATTCTTTGGCTTTAATTATCCATGTCCCATTTCAGTGTCTGCCCGTAGCTTATGGCATCCCTTCTCTTCTCCCCATCCATCTGTGAGTTTTCCAGCTGCTCCCCAGCCCACCCTGTTGCAGCCCACATCCATGCTCCATCACAGCTGTTTCCCATTCTTCCATAATGTTCCACCTGGCCCTCTCTCAATTTTTCTGAACTCCTGTGACGCTTCCCACATGGTCTGTTTTATTCTGCAAATCTCCCTGCTTTTCCTAGCACTTTTGCTGTTCCCAGCTGCTGTGCTGACCCTCTGAGTCTTCCCAACTTCTCTCAACACTTTCTGAGGCCTCTCTGACTTAGCTAATTGTTCCTGTCTGCTCTCATGGTCTCTCCTGGTCTTCACCTGCTATTCATGGCCCATTGCCACCTTCTTGCAACTTCTCTCTAATGACCACAGCTCTTCCAAAGATTTCCTAAGGGCGCTTGAAATTTAGCACTAGCATTTCTATTTAAATTTTTCACCTCTGAAGCAAGTGTAGACTCTACATTGGCCTTGTTAACCATAACATCTAAGACAGTTCACAGCCAGCTTGGAAAAAATGGTGATTTAAAGACCAGGATGACCAGCAAACCTTTCCAAACCAATCCTCTCCTCATTTCTTTCATTACTGTGGGGGCTGCTGTGCAGGGAATCAGAGACTGCACAGACCTATTCCACAATATAGGCAAGATGAAAGTGCGATTCCCAGCTTCATTTTGAACCACAGTATGGCTGTCACATATTATGAATATGCATAGAAAGGAAGTATGAGCTCTTATAAAAGCAAAGCAGCCTGCTAAAGAACAAAGCTCAGAAAAAAGCCAACAAAAATATACAGAGAAGGGTCGTTTGTTGTTTGGGGTTTTTTCCCTATTTAAAAAACAAAATTAAAACGTTAATTTTTCTCCGGGTAATATTTGTGTGGGTTGAATTCATATAACTATTATTGTTTCCATTATTTTAATGATAGTTTTCATGAAGAAGGAAGGTGCAGTAACTGGGATCTTTAGTGTTAATTTGGAATGGTCATTTCCATTTGAAATAATTCCAAGCCTGTTGTCTACTAAAAGAATCTAGAAATCTTTTTAGTGTCTTTGAAAAACAGTGCAAGTCATGTGTGTGAGTATTCTTCCTCTGTCTCCCTTTTGTCTCCTTCTTCTCTCCCTATACACAAAATCTAATGAAATGTGGCTGTTGGGAGGGAAATTCTGTCCTGGCTTCTATTCCAGAAATGTTTTCTTTCTTAAAAGTTACTGATTTTCATTATAGACATTGATGAATGTGCGCTGAACATGCTGCTTTGTGACAATGGGCAATGCAGAAATACCCCTGGAAGTTTCACCTGCACCTGTCCAAAAGGATTTGTATACACTCCTGACCTAAAGACATGTGAAGGTAAGTGATAGCACTCCATTTCATCCTAGTTTTATTCATTTGGGTTGTTTTCAGATTGTGCCAGAAATACTTTGAACCTTGATGAGAATATAATGCGTAGAACTAAAAAAAAAAAATGAAGAAATTGTATGGGGAAGCAGGGGAATGAGGAGAGACAAGGCCGAAATGAAAGCATTAGATAACCTCATGGAATAGCCTGTATTAGGTCTGTACTAGCAATCTCCTTATGGACTACTACCAGTGGGCCCACACTGTGCCAAGGGTGAGAAAAAACAAGTTTTACAAATCTGTTACCTTGTGTGGAGAACAGAGCCAGACGGCTCCTAGTTTGAACCCTTTTTGAGCCACAGACAGGATGTGTATCAAATCATTTAAACAACACAGTCCATCACCACAAAGCAGGGCGATAGCGGGATATCACTGAAAAACCAGATGCTGCTTCCAAGTTGAAAGTTTTAATGTTCTAACGTGTCAGTGTGTCTTTAGGACACATGCATCATTAGTCTATTGTGAAGAGTTTCATAACAGAAAAACAGAATATCAGGAAAACTGGTCATGAGGAAAGCTGCTTCCATTTTTCCCTAAGCTGAAAAAGGCCATATGTATTTTTGTTAATGGTTCCTGGCACTAACGGCAGTGTGTTTCTCTTCTAGATATTGATGAGTGTGAATCTAACCCCTGTGTTAATGGGGTGTGCAAAAACACACCAGGCTCTTTCGCTTGTGAATGTTCTCCTGAAAGTACCTTGGATACAACCAGAACCATCTGCATAGGTATTTATTCCTCTGAAGATTTTATGTTTGCTGCTTGAAAATGTCCAGTGACATACAAACATTGTACACCAAGTTTAGAAAATATTTAAAAATAACTTGTGTAGATGAATTTAGTGGAAAACGTTACAGAAACAATGTTAAGAAAGTGTTTGTTTTCACCATTACTGTAGGTACATAAAGTGTGACTAGCACTTGAGAGCACGGTGTGCTTCCATGTCAAATTTGAAAGGTGGAATTTTTTGGTAACAAATATAGAAATGCTAAGACTACTTCTTCAGGACTATGCTCACCCACTTAATTCCTCCTGCAAGAGGGGTGGATGTGTTCTCGTTAAGATCTGCTCTCTGGAAAGGCCAGTTTTCTATCTGAGATGGAGCATGAGTAAGTTGTGTATGGTCCAGACCAGCTCAAGAGCAGCCACAGAGAATGCTGTGACTCAGATGCTCTGTGGACTCATAACTTCTTCCCTTACCTGTTCTGGAGGGACAGTAATTTATAGCTGTTGTCTCGTTAGCGAGGAACACCGTGGAACTATAGCTCTGTCTGATCCTTAGCTATCTCCTGCCACTCTCTATATGGGAAGGTCAGATATCCAGACTGGGGGATCTAATAGATTAATGGAAGATCTAGAAGGGGTTCATATCTACCCCATTCTTCTGCATGTGCCTCTAATCTGAGTCATAATAAATACAATTACTCAGATCTTGAATGGTGTTGAGATATTCCCTGTTAAGGTCAATAAGCATAAAATAGGATTTGCAAGGGCTCTGTGCTGGGATGATTTCAGGCTATAGTCCGGCATAGAGAAGGATAAATTAAGAGCTTTTAAAATAAATTCAGATCTGATGTGGTAAGTTGTAATGAAAGGATGATTCTTTTTCATGGTTAAATTCAAGCGTGTTTGCAAATATATGAATGTATAATGCTAAACAATCTGCATGACAATACATTGGGATTTTTCCCAAACAGAAACTGTTAAGGGTACCTGTTGGCAGAACATAGTGGATGGAAGATGTGAAATAAATATCAATGGAGCAACTCTGAAGTCCCAGTGCTGTTCCTCACTAGGTGCTGCTTGGGGAAGCCCATGTACACCATGTGAACGAGGTAACGCTGTTCATTTTCCTCAGGAACCTAGGATTTTTCCTGTTCTGGGTTGGTCCAGATTATTGTCATAGAAGTTTGGGCACAGGCTAGACAAATAACTTTACTTGTTCTATTATCAAGCACTCATTCCTTATTCAGTCTGAAAAAGAGAAGTCTTGGTATTTGAGAGGTAGCATGTGGCTATAGAAGGTTCTAACTTTGGATTTTATAGTAAATATTTTACAAATTTAAATTCTGAAGGGAAGGGACCACACCTACAGTCTGTAACTTGCAGCATTACTTTAGCATAGTTTGTCATAATTAGTGATCTAGAGCTCCTAATGATGTAGCAATAGATGCATGTTCCCCAGAGCTCCCAAGAAAGTGTTTGCAACAAATGGATCTTTGGTGTGGTAATGGAGGGAGGAGAGGGCGTAGCCCTTGTTATTATACTCTGTAGATTAACTGCTGACCTAGAGAATCATATGGTTGATCAAGAAATGGGTTGAGGTCTCTGCATATTCACTTGATAATTAGACTGAACTGTGGGATGAGCTGGGAACCCAGGGATGAGCTGATGAATGCAGAAATGTGTGTAGGTTGTTACTTCTATATGCTGAAAGCTGCTAGTTTGCTCAAATCTTTAGTTAAATTCATCCTGTATATCTTAGCAGAATTCATCCTTATCCATCTGTGGTAAATAGGGCTGTAATGTGCTGTGATCAAGTTAAATGAATTAATTGATTTGAATGAAGCAGGAATCATATAAACACTTTTGGGTTAGCTAGCTAAGATACATGGGAAGCAAAAGAGGATAATGGCTGGCACCCTATATAGTTTATGTAGTTGCCCCATCTTATCTCTTTATTATTTCAGAAATACTGAGATACTGTCTAAGCACTCACACTTCTCATAGCAATAAACTCTAGATAATATTTCACATGATCAGTTTTGCACAATAAGTTAATGGTGAGTTTTGGACTGTAGTGTTCTAAAAGTTCACTTTTGTTTGTTTTACAGACCCAATATGTCAAAAGGGATATTCAAGAATAAGAGGAACATTGTGTGAAGGTATTTATTGTTGCCTTAACATAAATCAGCGTGAATGAAAAATGCCAGTGTTTTGATTTAAGTGGTTAATTTAGCATAGAGGAACACTATGCCAAATTCTTACCTCGTGTAGTTCCATTAGAGTTATGTCAGGGATGAATTTGGTTTCAGTTTGTTTAACATTCCTACATACTCACAGTTTATCTCAAAATACACACTTGCAAATATAGTGTCTACCAGTATAAGGAGATGATTCTCTCTCTTCAAATACTGTTAACTGAGTAGCCTATTTGGGCAAAATATGCATCTTATATATGTTATAAAACATGGCATTATTGATACAGTGGTATGACAAGCCATTACTATACTTCAGAAAAAGAATGTGTAAAGACTATATTTCACATGAAAGTTTTGGTTTGTTTTGTTTTCTTAACCTTGGCTTTCTTCCATGCAACATTATATGACATCAGACATGTTCCAAAGCATAGTTTCATTGTCTTATTAAAAAAAAAAAAGGCATCAGGACACAGTTAAACTTTGCTAAAAGAAAAGGTTGAAGATTTTTAAATGTGTAGCTTTTTGCTTGATATGAGATGACTCTATACTATTATGTGAGAATTGAAGGTCCCACCCTATTTCATCTTCACTTGAATTGATTTGAACCCCTGGCAAAGTACTGCATATTTCCATAATATGCAGAAGCTCAGAGAGTCTCAAACTGCTGTGGGTCATCCTGACTGACATCTGACATGACACTGCAGTTAAAATATTTTTTAAAAATTACTCCCATATGTAGCTTCCATAAAGAAACATTGTTTTTTCCCTTAACAAAAAATAAAATAAAAAAACAAAAAAAAAAGAGGAACACCCTCAACACATATTCTTTGCTTTCCAAATGATGACTGAATACCTTGGCATGTCTGTGCTGCAGACCCACTGTACATAACTTATCTGACCTCAGCAACACTTTCTGGAGTGTGTAAGTGAAAGAAAAGGGAAAGAAAAAAAAAGAGTGGCCCCACCTATCTCTCTTCACAAGGAAAGTCTTAGAACATTTTCAACACTGCTGGGATGGAAAGTTTATCCTTCCAAGATGTAGACATAACTGTTTTCAGCATTTCCTTTAGCAGCACTTCGGATGACATCTATTACATGCTTTAATCTTTCTCATTTCAGTGGGACCTGGATAGCCCCAGATTTTTCAGAGTATTTTCCCCTGCTTTTAACATACTGAAGCTGTATTTGGGTTTCAACCAATGTAAGCATTTTTCAAGACAGGGGAAGATCTCTAGGAAATTTACTGGCAAGTGAGAGACAAGACAAGGGAGTAAGTTTAGTTCCCAAAAGGTGATACTCAGTTCTCCCATACACAGCCCATGTAAAATGAGTAATGGACCTTGTGCAAGGAAATAAGTGAACTAAATTGGCAGTGTTCCTCTAGTTTACGGGTGAGCCCTGGAGTTGTCAGCTGGAATATTGCTCACAGGCCGTGAACTGTGTTTCAGTGGTTTCTAATAGTCCACTGGCTTTACTTCCTGCTTTCCAGTCAATGTGGGCCTTTTATTTACAATATCTGTTCAAGAGTAGAGGCCACTGATGTCCACCCCACGTTTATCCTCCACCCTGCTCCATGCGGTTTGAGAGCTGCAGAGTCTGTTTGCACCAGTTTTGTTTGGAGGCCTAGCGAGTCCAGCCTACCCACTTCTTGATTACTCTATACATGAGTGTTCAGCTATAGATTATCAGAGTCATTCTTTTCTCATTTCTTGTTCTTATCCTCTCCTGTCTTAAAAATTGTCATGCTTCATCTTGGGCCATATTTAATGCTGGAGGCTTTTTCCTAAAGGCAGTTGTGAAGCATTTGCTTTTCACAAAGGACTCTGGTGGGAGGACCCCACACTTAGATTACTAAATATTTATTTATGCTCAGGCCAAGCTAACACAGTTAATCAAATTATCCTTACCCAAAAGTACTAAATTTGCCACTTAAATATCGAAATATAATCTTTACTTAATGAAGTTAAACTCTGTGTGCAGTCATAAGGAATTTATTTTAATCTATATAAAGGTACTAATTGCTGACAAGGTCATGGGGCCAGATTTCAAACGGTGTTGTAGTTCCCAGACATGCAGAGGCGTGCCTGATAAGACACAAACATTAAAAATACAAAAATTTAAAAAAACGTTAAAAAAATACAGCATAACTTAATCTTGTTGGAATAATGCATAATGTCATTATGCACTTACCTGTGTCTGTCTTTGCCCATGTGCTTCAAAAGTCTAGCCCACAGTGAGTATGAAAATTGATATAATTTTTAAATGCCCCTCCCTTTTTTTTGTTACTTTTGAGTTTGACTTCAGTATATGTAGGAATGGCAAATAACAATATATATTATTTCTAATCATCAGCAGTTTTCTGTAATTAATTGGTTCTGGCTGACTTGCATAGGAAATCCTGAATATTTGGAATTTTGTCAGGCCATGTAAACTGCTGTGGTTTTGTATTTTATCCTAAAAACCAAACATTAGAGTGTTCATATTTTTTCTGATTTGTTCATGTTTAGCATGCTAGTGATTACTTTTATTCACATTTCGTTTGGAAATAGATGTAAATGAATGTGAGGTGTTTCCCGGAGTCTGTACGAACGGGCAGTGTGTCAATACCTTAGGATCGTTTGTTTGCCAGTGCCCCAATGGAATGACTTTAGATGCTTCTGGACGAACATGTCTTGGTAGGTATTAATTCCATTTACAGGTCTACTAGGGAAGAGCAAATCCATGTGGTGAGCAATGTTTGTGCTGCATGTTTTCTTACAAGTAAGGAAAATTATTTTTGTCCGCATAAGTAATTTTCAAATGGAATCAATCAGGGACCTGAACTTAGTTCAACTGGAATACGAACAGATTCCAATGGTAGTAGCTAAAGCCCATCACCATTGCTAGGTGGTGAATAGCATTGATTTAGTTCCAGATTCTTCATCTGACAAATCCCTACAGATCATCCGTGCTCTTAGCACTCTTCATCTGCAGCCCCACTGAAATCACCAAGGTCGGAAGAGTGGTCGGGGGGACCATTGTGGGCCAGGACTCAGGCATCTGAGGAGGGATGTGGTGTTCCTAGCCACCCTGTACACCTTAACGGAGGGTGCAACAGAATATCAAAGTTTTGTATGCTGTCCATCCAAAGCACCTTTGTCCCTTTATGGCAGTAAATGCTTAAGAGTTGTCTCAGAACAAGGCATAGCTTGTAGTAATTAAAAGGCCTTATATAGGTATGGTAAGCTGGAATGCTTAAAATCCTCTTCTCATCCAAAATTTACTTCAAGTGTTGAGCACCATTTTTCAGAATGCTGCTTTAAACTTACTTCAACTCTTAATTTCTGAGTTTAGTGTTAATATTTTGCTGTTAGAAATTATGCAGTGTGCTTGGTACACTCCTCTGAGCCCACAAAAACATGGAGCATACTGTCCTGTGAAGGGATTCTGGAAAAGGATTCCTCTGCAGTGAACTAAATTTTCTCTTTCTCTCTCAACATATTGTTCAATTGCCCAACAGACATTCGCTTGGAGAGTTGCTACCTGCAGCATGAAGATGAGCAATGCACCTCACAAATACCAGGCCGACACCGAATGGATGCTTGCTGCTGTTCAGTGGGAGCAGCGTGGGGCTTTGAGTGCGAGGAGTGTCCTCTGAAGGGATCACCTGAATTTGAAGCTCTTTGTCCAAGAGGATCTGGGTTCTCTACAAAGATAGAGATAACTGGGAAACCTTTCTCTAAAGGTATGCGATCCGTTTGTGGTTCATTGCCAGCAAATCCTGCCGGCTTTTCCTTTTACTCTTCCCTCGGACAATTCCTGTGGGTCTGAAGATTTCAGTGATAGTCAGGCATGTCACTCACCTTAAGGCACATTTGAAAATCCAATTAGATTTCCTGGAAATTAAGGCTAGACTAAAATACAAGATAATTTAGTCCGTGTCACAGACCATTAAATACCATATAATACTGCAGCCTGAAAACACTAAGTTTGTGTCTCTACTAGAGAGGTTAAATTGTGCCTGACTTGGCTTCCTGTGTGCATCTAATGGCACCTCTGGCTGATGGAATAGCTTTGAAAACCTGGCACCTCATAGTACTGGAACAAACTGAGCAATCAGCTTGTCAGCTTTGGATGTATTGAAAGAGCAATCCTTCTTACCTGTGCAGGGTACAATAACTTAAATTCTACTGTGGAGCAAGCAAGGGAGGGTGAATAATTTTGGGAATTTCTTGTGGAGCTACTTGGAGAAGTAGAGAAAAATGTTTCCGGGATGACAGCTCAAATCAACAGAGTTTAATTTACTGTAAACCAAGTCTTGTTATGACTGTTGTTGGTAAACTTCCAGCATTAACTGGGAATCACACAGTGACACCCTAGCATCATGTGCTGAAAGTCGTCTTTCCAGGGTTACCAGTGGGCTTAAGCTGGACAAGGTCAGAAGCACAAATGGGTGTTTATAAAAAAAGGCAGTTACCCAAAACCTAAACATTCTGAAGTCTGAAAGGAGGGGAAAATATATGTGAATGACAATTGCTGCTGTTAGTTTCAGCGCTAGTTTTATAAACAGTTACTAAGCCATTAACTATCCATAAAGAAAAGTGACATGTGCTTTTATTTATGCTCGTTATGTTTTCTGCGACTCATGGAAGTCACATTTTTTCCTCAGAAACCAGAAGACAGAGTGGTTCTTTTGGAAGCTCCCTTTGCCTGTGTAGGTTTGATCCTCTGTCCACTGAAATCTTACTTTTGACTTCAGTGAGCTGCAGATCAAATCCTGCAGGACAAAGGGGGGAGTAATACATTTTATGGCAGAAAGTGCTCTTGGCAGTTCCAGCGCAGGTTTTCTACATTGTTGGTTAAGTGGAAGTCGATATCAGTTTATGTAGCGTACATATTTTTGTTACACTGTAGGTCTACATACATTGTAGGTCTACAATTTTCCCCAAAGGAGGGGTCATTATCATGAGAAAGGACGAGCTCTGAAGTCGGCATTGTTCTTTTGTGCACTGTTTTTGTATGAAGTGATAACATCGTATGTCCTTACTGTTTCATTTTTAGATATCAATGAATGTAAAATGGTCCCCAGTCTTTGTACCCATGGAAAATGCAGAAATACCATTGGCAGTTTTAAGTGTAGATGTGACAGTGGATTTGCCCTTGATTCTGAAGAGAGGAATTGCACAGGTAAACTGCATGGATGTCTCTCTCATAACTTTGATTTGAAAAGGAAAAACTGAACTCCTTTGAAAATACTGTGAATGTGTTTTGTCTTACAGATATTGATGAATGCCGCATCTCTCCTGATCTTTGTGGCCAAGGCATCTGTGTCAATACTCCTGGAGATTTTGAATGTGAATGTTTTGAAGGCTATGAAAGTGGATTTATGATGATGAAAAACTGCATGGGTATGTTTTTTATAGACCATAGATGTGCAATAGCATGCTGTGTGCTAGTATGCTATGCATGGGGGGGTTTTTTGGGGGGTTTTTTTTGGGTTGTTTTTTTTTTCTTTTTTAAGATTTGATTGTGCCTGGGTTTAGGTCCCTCTCATTTTGTGAGTCTTATTAAAGCTCACTTTAACTTGATTTCCACCCCAAATGTGAATTTGCTGCTTCTGCAGGATGCCAAAGCATCTTTGAGCAAGAGTCAGGATTTTAGGATGTTAAATTTATCCCCACAATCCCCATTTTGATAAGCGGGACACCATCCTGAACTTTGAAGTTGGAGTAGATTATAATTTAGAAGAAGCCTTTTTTGAATTTATTTTATTTTCTTTTTTTAACTGCACTGTGGTGTAAGGGGTGACTAGCTATAGGAAAGGCTCCAGAGCTGATCTAGACAGATGGTGCTGTGATGGGTAGCAGACTATGGGGAGGGATGGGCTGCCGCTTTGGCAGTGCTGGCCCCTGCAGTGATGTACCTTCCCTTCTCCCCACAGACATTGACGAGTGTCAGCGCAATCCCCTTCTCTGCCGAGGTGGCACCTGCATCAACACAGAGGGAAGTTTTCGGTGCGATTGTCCTCCAGGCCATCAGATATCACCAAATATCTCTGCATGTATAGGTGAGACATGCAGGCAAAGTCAATATTGTGCACAGCTTTTTATACTGTTCCTGTGCTGCATGTGCATTTACAGTGTTTGCTTTAGTATCATTTTCATTCAGACCTAAAACGCGTTTCTCTTTTTCTTTTGCAACAGACATTAATGAATGTGACCTGAGCACCAGCCTGTGCCGAAACGGACATTGTGTCAACCTGATTGGAAAGTATCAGTGTGCTTGCAACCCTGGATATCAGTCCACACCTGACAAGTTATACTGTGTTGGTAAGGACAAAATCTACATGGGATCTCTAGCAAACAGGGAAGATAAAACACAAATAACTTTCATTTTCAGTAGTTGTATCAGACATTTTTAACTGTGATTCAAAAATCTAGTACAGTCTGTCAAAATAGTATGCAAAAAACCCAAAATATGCACATTCATTACTTGCGAGGAATGAATGAAATTATGGCAGTGCTACAGTTAACTGGGTAATAGCTTATTTTCTCTAGTAAATCGATCATGATGCATAAAATAGCATACTATTTAAAATAGCCTAAGACTTCAGGCTTTGATCATTAAGAGGGAATACCTTGTTAAATCCTGAGTTCTATGTTTTATTAAAGATCAGCATTCCTGATAGACCATGGAGTAGAATTATGGGGTTCAATTGAATTTTTCCTAATTTGATCTGCAATTGTCTCAAATATAGGGGCTTTTCCTATATTCAAAAATATAGGGCCTTTCCAGTAACGGTTTCCTTAAAGTCACATTTTGTAAATGACATTTAGCTTAAATCATGTATTGTGCACTCTTTTATAGGCATACATTTTATTGTGCCATGGAAATACATGAAAAATCCACTGGCTTTAATTCTGCCTAGTAGATAACTTTTTCCCTTGATCCTTACAAAAACTTTGTTGCCTTCATGATGCTGTTGTAACCCAACAGTGGTATTTTTATATGTAGAAAGACAACTGCAGAGGTATTTGTATATGCAGTCAGATAATATCATCTCTTTCTCTCCCTGGTTTGCCTGACATCCATCCCAATGCCTATATTTGCAAACGCTTGAATGTTCAAGGAGTGTGCAAATGTCAAGTCTAGATTCTGGACTGATGCTGTTCTGGAAAGCTACTCAAAGTGTGTCCTTGAAATGTGCTTTAAAGTAAAATGTATTGTGTATTTAACTGTAATTTTCTCCTTTTTAGATATTGATGAGTGCAGTATAATGAATGGTGGCTGTGAGAACTTCTGTACAAACTCGGAGGGCAGCTATGAATGCAGCTGTAAACAAGGCTTTGCACTCATGCCAGACCACAGGACATGCACTGGTAAGGGAGATTTTGGGAACTTTTCCACTGGAAGTTTTTTAAACTATTTTCAGTAGTTTAAAAACTTTTTCAATAGTTTAAAAATGGACCTTCTTTGTAAGATTAAACGTATTGTAATAAATATACTGTAAAAAAAAAAATTAATGCATGGAAAGTGAAGTTCTTTTTCTAAAGTAAACATGTCCAAAGTATCAGAATTGGACAACTGCAGACTGAATTGCTTTGAAGGGAATTAATTCTTCATAATTTCAGAAAGCATACAAGTTGATTTTGAGTTTGGTAACAAAAAGCTGTAATTTTTTCAGTAGGAGATAAATTTTCTCCCTTAAGGTATTATATTAGATCCAAATCCAAAATGTGTTGAAGTCAATGGAAAGAATCATCGTAAACATAAGCCAAAGTGCTCTGCATGTGTACTGTGTGGTTATATTGGAGAGAGAATAGACAGAAATGCTAGAAAAAGAGCTGATTGCCCTGTTCTGTGGTTGTATGGTATCTGCTCTTAAGCAAGCAAGAAAATTCCTATTTTTAATTCTTTGTTTAGTCAAATGCAAGTATGCTGCATTACTTCAAAACTGAGTGACTTTCAGACAAACTGAAATCTGAATAGTATGAATCTTTCTTAGGAAACAGCTCTCTTGTGCTCTAAACAGGGTTTGTGAGAAAATTTTGAGAGCCCTGTAACATCCGCATGTTGTCCTTTGGGAGTCTGGGAGTCATAATCCCAGTAAGTGAATTGTACTTGGTGATTTCCACATAGGTTACTGGAAAGACAATTCTACTCTTCTCTTACTTCTTGCTGCACAACCACTGGCCCGCTGAGGCATGTGAATATTTGCCAGCTGTTTGCCAGTTCCATCCAAGAGCTCCTTGAAGAGCATGAGAAATATAACAGGGTTAATCCCTTGGAATAGAATTGCCTTTATAGTTGAACAAATGGAGAGTTTTCTATACTGAATTAATAGAGAGAGCTCACATTTAGAATTTGTAAATATTTATAGACCTCTGAGCAGGGTCTCAATTACCCTGGGGCCACTTGCTACCATTCCAAAGGATAAAAGAGCCTTAAAGTATAGTTAAATGTGATTTGTCCCCTCATTGTACCTTACGCTGTCAGAAAGATGTAAAGTAGCCAATTTTCAGCAAGCATCGGACCCTTGTTCAAAGAAAGAAATCAACTAGAAAAAGTGCAAATTTGACTGACCCTGAAATTAAGTATTTAGAAACCTAAAAGATTTAGATTAGGAATAGTTTGCTTTAGGTCAAGTTTCTAGAAAAGGCAAGTTCGTACAAAAACTTGCCCAGACATGGGTGTTTGGGGCACTTTTTCAATGCAAAAATAAAACCAGTTGATCAAAATTGTGCCTCAGCCAAAATCTAAACCCAAGTGACAGGATTAGAGGGACATGAAAGGGAAGAGGTGGGGAGCAGGGTTCTCTGAGCCACTTTTCTGTTTTCATCTTCTTGGCTTGACTGGGGACCAAATGACCCAAGTGTATACCTGGAGAGTCTTAGGGATCTCAAGTCTACTGGCTAGAAACAGCTCTGTGCTTTACTCCTGCTTGCCCTTAGCCACCCGAAGACATCTCTAAACCCCAAACCAGAGCAGATCATTTACAGCACCTTCCTGCATATTAAACTAAAACTTTGGAATAGAAAACTATCATCTTTCCCTTCTCAAAATTAAAAAGGGAGGAAGCAATTGCCTTTGCTGTGGGTAGGGGATGGAATCTCAGTGGTTTTGTCCACACATTAACTTCACCATAAACATGTCCATAGAAGTCTGTAGTAAGACCTTACCTGGGTGAGCAATAAAAAGCATCTGATCTTAGTTGTGAATTTTTGCATAATTATATCCAGCCTTGACTCTGAAAAATAGAATTTCATTCATAGGTCAGCCAGGAATAGCTATTAGCTATTCATTTTCATACTTTCCTCTAAGAAAGACTTGAATGCAATAGTCAACACATAAAAAGGTTTAAATTAGCAGAAACACCAGACACCTTCAGGTGTCAAGTCAAACTCTACCTAAGAAAATATCCAGAGATGTGAGGGGTCACCTTCACCATCCTTTTAGTATCTAAAAATGCTGCTGCCTTCTCTTGAAGAGATGTTAATTACATATATAAACATCTGGTGAATATTCAAAATCTGCATGCTGAAATTCTGCCTCTGCCCAAACTGGGTGGAAAAATAAGAAAAAAATGTATTTTGTGACATTTTCTACTCATTGCACTGAATATCTGGTTTTACTGTGTTAGATGTTTGTGCATGGTACAATATATAGTAGCACTGTGACCTGACTATGTGAAACACCTATTTTACATTTTCAGTTTGCTCTCTGTGTGAACATGTCTTTTATCTTTAACATCACACAAAGCTGGAAGCCATTATGGAATATATTTCTTGATAATTGAGCTGGTAAGAATGCTGTTCAGTTCAGTAGTAGGTCAGGTTTGAATTGGTGAGGTTATGCATAAATAATCAGCTCAATTAGGAGAAACAACAGGTTCTTTGTCAGCTGATTTTCCCCCAACTGTGAAATCAGTACAGTGACAAGTTAGTAAATAAAGTTCTTTATTTCTGTCTTATCATCCCCATTTCTAGAGCTTAATTTTGCATGTTAATTCAAATTCCATTCCAAATTAACATTTCCAGGCTAATGTCCATGCCAGCATTATTTGCTTGTTAAGATGAACAGGGACTGGTCAGCCTTCTTCCTTGCAGAAGTTGTGTATCCACACAAGCAGTAGCTGCTAGAAATACAGAAGAATAATGAACATAATATCTTAAGTTAAAGTGAGTTCATTTTCTGCAGCTGCATAATTACTGCAATCCACAATAGACTGGCCTGATAATGAGTTACACCCTTTCTCTTGGAGCAGGCTCCTGAATCTTGTCCTTTTTGTGCTGATTTTTTTCCCATGGTATCACTAGGCAGAGTTTCTGGTTTTTGCTCTTGCTGGTCTACGTTGGTGCTGACACAGGGAGATTCTAGGGATTTTTACAAGGAACACTAATATAACCCCAGGGACTCTGAAAGATTCCAGACCTTAGCATGGCTGCATTAATATAATAAAGTGTCTGCTTCTGCAGCTTGGCCCTAATCAGTGATGGCCAATTTCATGAACTGAGAAAACAACTTACATGCTAGAGGACGTAACTATATGGATGGCCTGGCCAGTAAGCTGAAATACTAAAAAAAACCCCATAAAATCTCTTAGTGAAATAAATGCATGTACTGTAATTATTCCCATCATCAGTTCGACTCTGTGTTTCTAGTTTGTCACCACCCTTGAGACCTGTAGAGGTATTCTGCATGTACGATGGCTTTTTTAAACTCTGTAAAGTCTGATATTTTTGTCACTGAATTTCACTTCAGAGCTTCCATTGACTTCAACAATGATGGATTGTATCCAAGAATCTCCAATTGTATGTGGCCATGTGGTGTGACAAAGGTTCTGTATTTTTTTTTCTGTCAATTACTTTTTTACCTACAAAGTTGGTTCCTGTTCCCACTGGAGTCAGAGGGGAATGCTTGCCACTGACTTTACATGAGGAGCTTACTCATCAGGACAATTTTGCAATGTACCATTCAGTTATTTGCAAGGATTCAATCTTCATCATGTTTATCAGACCATTAAAATGTTTGCTTGCCCTGATTATGGTTAGTTGCATTGCATAAAGGTAGCATATTTTAATCTGATTTTTCCCTGTAGATATTGATGAGTGTGAAGACAATCCTAACATCTGTGATGGAGGCCAGTGTACAAACATCCCAGGAGAATACAGGTGTCTTTGCTATGATGGATTCATGGCATCTGAAGACATGAAGACTTGCATAGGTAAGTGAAAGTACATATTTTCCAATCTGCATTAACTAGGGAAAAATTATTTATTAAGGCACTATTCCCAAGTAGGCAGACCATGATATTTAAAGAGTATTGCTCTTATGCCCTAATTTTGGCCACCTGACCATAGGACCAGCCCCATTGCACAAGCTATGTTTATTAAATGCAGATGTAATCTCTGTATATCTCTGTAGATTGGGATGCAAACATGATGATCTATAGCCATCGTATCTTTGGGTGCTCTTCCAGTGAGGTTTTTATGCAGCTCACGTGAAAGAGTGCTTGCAGAAAGGAAGTGGTGGATGATGCTGGGAAAATTTGTAGCAAGATAAATCACCAGTGCTGATTTAAACTTGCCTCTAAGACAAAACTATGTGCAAGTGCTGCACCTTGGTAGAACAAAGTCATGAAACAGTGTACCTCCAAAACCAAATTTTCACATTTAAATTAAAAAACTGGAGCATATTTGAGGAGAAATGTTTGTACAAAACTAGATAATGTATGCATGCATATATAAATGTATATACACACACACATAACATATACATAGAAAGCATCAATAAATAGTCATAGTCATTCTTTGGATAATATGCTGAATCTTAGTCTCCATTTTTAAGGAAAGTTGGAATTAAAGGTGTGTTAATACAGATACGGTAATATAGCAGTGTTACTTTCTAAGAACTTTATTTAATAAATCTTAATTCATGGTTTCTTTAGATGTTAATGAGTGTGATCTGCATCCAAACATCTGTCTGAGTGGAACCTGTGAGAATACAAAAGGCTCATTTATCTGTCATTGTGATATGGGATATTCAGGCAAGAAAGGCACAACTGGTTGCACAGGTATGTTTAAAGTTTAATTATTAACTTTTAGTTAAACTCGTGAGTCTGCATAACCTCTTTTCTAGTGTTCAAAACCTCCTCTCACTGTGCTTCTTTTCACCTATTTGTGCTAAATATTGTATCTCTTATCCAAATTTACTAAGCTTGTATTCTGCTGAACTTCAGTGGCACAGCATTCAGTGGCACATGCTGCTTCTGCTGAAATGAGTGACAAAATGTCCACTGGGAACAAAATGGGGCTTATTACTGCATTGTTGTTGGTCTAAGAGAACAGAAAATGCCATTGCCTGTAACTTGACAGAATCCTGAGGACCTCAGTGCATTTGGATTAGTTAGTTGTATACTATGCATGCAAATAACAGCTATCTGTTACAAGCGTTATTTTGGCAAACACAGATGGCTTAAAATATGTGCTAAAATATATGTTCAGTTTTTGCGAAGTAGCAACAATACAGCTACTCAACTACAGTATATCAGCAAAATCAGAATTTGCATTATTTCATGTATTGCCAGCAAATACAAATGAGATTCAAATATACAGGCTCTGAGGGCATGATATTAATAATCCTAGTGCTGGTGTCTCAAGCCAAGGTGTTGAGAGTCTTAGGCTTTGCCCAGATATGAATGCAAACATATGTTTAATATAATTTTGAATGTAGGGTTAGGGTAAACACATTTCTGGCAATGTCTTTGAGACAAACTTTTATTCTTAGTCTGCCCTTATTGTACAGAGTTAATAATATACTTCTGTAAGTGCCCCTGATATATGAAGCTGGTTTTTTACAGCTCTCATAGAACAATCTGAGAGCTGGAGTTGTACTTTGCATATTGGACTGGGGACGAATAGTTGTGCATTAGTAACAGCTGCCTTTGACTTACATATGAACTGATCTACATCCAAGAAATCCCTAATTGTACCCTGTAGACCAACATTTCAACGTTCTTTGTTTCTGTGCTAAATTATATGAAGATCTTCAGTACTCTAGACCTGAAAACCCTTGTGCTGATCAGTTACACATGGCGCAGCAATCACTCCCAGCATAATGAGTGATGGTCAGGAGCAGTCAGGGAAGATGAAGCAACTAGTAGAAGGCAAAAGACAGAGAAAGGTCATGGAGGCAGGGGAGGGATCTGAGGTATGGCTTCTGGGGAAGTGCCTGGAAATAGCCACCATTTTGGCAGCATGTGATGCAGGGTAGTGGCAAATGTCCCAAGCAATACTTTTTTGTTAACAGAGAGGCAGGGAAATCCCTCCCTCCTGGTCCCAGCCAAGCCCAGCCCTCTGGATGGATGCTGTCTGCCATGTGGGCTCTTCCCATCACCTCGCATGTCTTTATCTTTCCCTCAGCCCATCCTCTGCTGCTTTTGGCTATATGCTGGTGTCCCAGGGAGGATGGCACTCACCAGGAAAACCACCAGGACACCTTAATTACAACAGATGCTGTAGAAGGGCTCAATAATTTGAAAGAGGCTGGTGGTTTAAGACAAAAAGGTGAAGTATCAGTTATGCTGATACAGCTGAGATGGGACCATACTCAAATCACCAAAATCTTTTGGATTTAAATAAGAAAAGGGAGGAAGCAGAGCAGGAACTTCCTAGGTTGGTTTCATGCTGAAGAAACTGTGTGGATACAGGTCCCATTGTGACTACAGTGTGCAGATTCTCACATTCTGGTTTTTAAAAAGTCTGATTTACTGGTGGAAACCTTTGAATTCCCCACCTCATGTTTGCACAGTATCAGAGCAGAGCTGAAGTTCCCAGGCTCAGGTACTGCAGGCCATGAGAGCATCCTTCAGGACTTCTTCTGGAGGGACCTTGCCAATGGCACCTTGACCCCAGGATTCAGTTCTTGTCTTACAGACGGATCAAAAGCATCCACAGTTTTTAGGAACTCCCATGGAAAAAAATTACAAAAATGTGTACAGTGCTTTGAATGGGAGGTTCTCTGTTTCATGAGAACAACTAAATAACGTCCTCTGGGTTCCATTACAGTTTTGTCTAAATATTTCAGCTCCCTTGTCATTACTGATTGTTTCCATTTTAACAAATAAACATGTTTTTTTCCCCAATCATTTAACAGTATTCAGAATCCACCCTCTGACTTACATTCCCATCCCACACAGATGTTAGTTCTCCCCCTCCTTGGTTCTCAGTAAGAATGTGGACAGAGTTTAGTAACAAAAATATAATTTAAAAAGATTATGCAAAAATATACATTGTAGATGCAGGTTTCCTAGGCAAAGTGCTACGAATGGTTTAATTTCCATTCACAAGGCAAACTGTGGCAAGACTGACTTAGAGCAGTTCATTTTAGATTTTTCTAGGCAGGCAATGATACGTAGCCACCAGAGAGAATATTGCAAAGTTTTCCCCATCCCAGTTCCAGATTGCCCAGCTTTATGACAGATATCTAGTCTCTGCGTTTTCTGTCAATAAAGTATACGTGTACTTGTGCAGAGATGAAATCCTGTATTGGCACTTGTATTTGTATTTTGTGATTCATCATCACTCTGGAGTATTGCCTGTAAATTTGCAATATTTCACTATTGCTGTAGAGCCTTAGATTTACTTGCTCTGATGTTTTCACAGAGGAACAAATTCTTCTCTGACTTTCTCCCATCCATCCTTGCCAGTTACGGCTGTGTGCGCAGACCTCCTGTTTGCTCCTGGTGGAGCTGTGCTTGCACAGGCTTAGGGTGCTCTTCACAAAGTCAAACTGAACGAGTTGAACTTGGGGGCAGAAGTTGCTCGAGATGGTCATCAGATCAAAAATAAATGTGCTTTAAAAGTCAGCTGTATTTCTCCACAGCAGGCTTAGGGAGTTGGAGGGCTGAGACCAGGCTCTGACCCTGCAAGGGCCGTGCTGGTGCTGTTTGGAGAAAAGCTAGTGGAAGATGTTCAGCTGCAGCCTTGGTGTGGGGTGTGAGGTTAGGGAGTCTGGTCTTGAACATTACTTGCTGTCATCCAGTAATGATGGTGATAGTGGATAAAGGAGTGAGTGAGTGCACACTGCATACTTGCATGGCTGACAATAACATAGTTATAAAGAGAAGGATGCCTGATACAGTGAAAGGAAGAGGTGAGCCCTATCATTTGCCCTCAGAAATAGGTCCATAACATTTTGTGACTTGTACAATGTGCTTGCCTCTCTCCCCTGCCTTGGGCTTCTGGCCATTAATAATACATTGTGTTTCAGTCCTGATGGCACAAGAGAGTTCTGGTATCAGTGAAACAAATACATTTCCCCTTATGAATCTGGGAGCTGGCTGTGTCAGGCCAAATACCAGAAGATAATAATATTAAGATGCTGCCCGCCAAATGGGGTTATTACAGAAAGAGCGTATTGTGAGTAGGCGTCTGTCCAGCAATAACATGCTGTGCCCCAGGCTGATGACGTAAGGATGGACGGCAGGCAAGAACTGAACTGCCCCATGTGAAACTCCAAGAGGTGCTTACGGTGCAGTATGCTGAATAAAATCCAAGAGTGATTCCAGAAGAGAAAACAATTTTACAGGTATAGAGATCAGAATAGGGGGAATTTTTCCATACTTTTTTCTACTTGTGTGAGCCCTAAGCTGAAATTCACAGTCTTCTCCCTCTGAAAAGCCTTCCCTCTTACCTACCTGGTTACATGGGCAGCGACCCAGGAGGAGGAAGTGTCATCTGACTTCCACCAGACAACTGACCCCATGGGAATCAGTCCCAGGTTTGAAATACCAGTGAAATGTCAGTGCGATAAAATGCACAGATATGCAGAGAGCGCCAGAAAAATTAAAAAGTTAGAAAATGCGTAAGGCGTTTGCATAATTCATGACAAACAGTACTGATTTATAAGCAGAGACTGAATTAAGTTCACGCTTTGCTAAGAATCCTTACAGACTAATGAAGCCCCAATGAAACTTAACAGAAAACGTAAATGATACACACAGTACCTTGAGGATTTCATGCCCGCTGATGAACATGTGAATTTTCATGGGTTAATGTTCACTCGCATTCCGTTCAAATGCAGAGGAATGACTTGGGTGTTTCCAGAGTATAGGTGAGAATACAGTGACTTATCCCCATGCTCCTCTCTGGCCAAGTTTAATGATCTACTTCCAGACTGCGTAGAGATGCGCTGTGCAGGTACTGGCTAGCTGTTTCTTTCCTTTGGTTGCCACGTTTGCAAGCATAATGCCAACATGACAGGTATATATGGTATGTATTTTTGCTGCACATCCATAGCCCTAAAAATTTGTGCTTCTCTGATTAATGGGAGAGATGCTTTATTAATTGCCAACGGCTTGAGAGAAAAAATATTTGTCCAGAGCTGAAGGAGCCAACAAAATAGGGTGACTGACAGGTTTTTTTTCCCCAGAGTGCTTGGGATTGTTATGATGTCAGATCTGCATATTATTTATCATTCGTATTCTCATCTGTTGTAGGCAGACAACTCCCTTAGTATTAATGGGAGTTGTGCAATTACAAAGCTGAGAACATGTGTGCAGCAGGACTGGGGCACAATGGGACCAGCTGAGGATGCAGTGTCAGTGTCGTATTGGAATGTCTTTATTTTCCTTGGCTTGTTACGGCCTCATACTGGAGGCAGAAGAAGGTTGATATAAATCAGTGACTCACTCCTTTACTCTTTAGTGAAAATCCCCCTGAAGTCAATGGGAATAGGCCATCATTGTGTGAAACGCTGACTTGAGTAGTGTCCTCCTGTGTGCTCTTTGGGTCATGATACCTTTACTCAGACTGGGTAATGCTTTTCTCTTCAAAAAATTATACGAAAATAGTTGGGAGTATTTGAAGAGTGTAGTACTGTTTGTACTGCCATGCAGACAGCACAATCTGGACTCTTGCTTTTATTAAAGATATTTATGTTGAGTTAATTTTTCCCCTACAGAGCTCAACTTCTCCTTTTTGTTTCGTTCTGTGAAGCCATAATTCAATACTTATGGCAACATAAATCCATATTAAGCTCCAGTATAAGCAGACATAAATTCCATTGATTTCACTGCCCCGTTTACACAGGACCGTGTTTGGTCTGAGATCTCTTTTGCCTTGGAAATAATTGCAATGCAATAAATTTAGGCTTATAACTCAGCTGTGCAATGAAAGGAGAGAATAGGGATTATAGCAAAACAACATCTGAGTTAAATGCAAAGAGCTTTGAAAATAAGTAAAATCTGGGATGAAGCCAGTGATGGTATTTTATATGCCTCAATCACCTTTCCTTCAAGTATCTGAAAACCTTTCCATGCATCAACGAAATAAGCCCTGCAATGTCCATGTAAAGGTAGATGGTATTAGAAAATATATTTTGCATTCCCTGTTTCATCTTTACCCAGGCAAAAAGCACTGAAATCTATTGATTTTTTTCCTGGAAAAAAGCTGAAAAGGATTTCAGGATTTTGTTCAAAGCAAGTGGAATGGCATTTCAGTGAATGATCTCTGAGAAAGTTGATGCCATTATAAATACCTGTGTTTGGATATGGATTTGTGCTCGCAACTTTCATCCCGCAGAAGATTCCAAGCTTTTTAGTGTGTGTGTCAAACAGCTGACGGGGAACAACTGTCCAGTGCAAGGGCACCAGTGTCACGGTGCTGCTGTTCCTGCGAGATGTTAGTGGGGGCTCTCGGGTGCAAAGTGTTAGCAGGTCAGTGCGAGGTGGGATGGGATGGAGTCCACAGTCACTTTATGTAGAGTTGAAAATTTGTTTTAGATTGCCTTAAATTTGAGCCTGAGCATGACTTCATTGTGGTGTAGCTGTTGCATGCAAGTTTCTGTTTGTGTTTGCTGGTGGTTGAAAAAAATTCTTGGCAGAAATTTCTCCACTAATGATGGTTTTTGTGTTGTTTTGTTGTGCTCCGCAGGGTATAAGGAAGCATGTGATTGTTTGTATGTTTCAAAACATCAAATAATCAAATACAGTGCAATCTTAATGTTAGCAGTGGTTTAACAGTTTGGGTTTTAAAATCATGTAAAGGTTAAAATATATTTGCCTCAGCTTTTTTGTGTCAATGTATGCTGTAACTGACCTCTCAAAATTCCTTCTAGTCTTTCCCTTCAGTTCAAGCCAAAATGATTTTTTTTTTTTTCTGACCACCCTTAAGATTTGACAGACACTAGTTTCCTGTTTAGGGTGATGTTATCTTCATATGAGTTTCTGCACATGCTAAAGGCAAATATGCTCTGAGATATCTGCTCCTGAGCCTTTTTTTAAGTTTTAAAAAGTAAGTGTCCATTTGCATGTTTTTCAGGCTTGTTGGTGCAGTCAACATTCATTAATAGTAGATTCCAGCTGCTAGATTTAGATCTATATCTAGACTTCAGCATTCAGATTATGGGAATACTCATGTCTGGGGTTTTGATTCAGAGCAATGCCTCATTTAGAAAGAAACCCAGAAAACTAAGATTGAATGCAATTCTACTCTACAGACTTAAAAAAAAAACCCAAACAAACAAACACAAAACCAACCAAACAAAAAACCCCAAACCAACAGTGGGTTTGGGTAATTTTGGGACTTGAGTATTTAATTGTAGGATGACAGATGCATGTTGTCTGCATCTCAGAGTCACGTGTAGCCTTTTGTGAAAAGACAAAATGTACGTACAGGGCCTAGAGAAAGGACCTTTTGTCTAAACAAGGGTGGGCAGAAAAACCTAAGAATAGATAATTTACATCCTGCATGGAAGTAAAGCACAGTTAGAGAGAGCTTGGTTACAGAAAACACCATAAAATCCATAGCTCAGATGTGTAAGAAAATTCCTGCCAGTTTTAGTTACTAGTAGTAATTTCTGAAGACTTTGCCTTTGAGTTTATACATTCTCCAAGTACTTATATGGGGTGTTAATATTGTTCTGTGACAAGGAAGAATGGAGTTCAGTTTGTTTTTTTCTGTCTGTACATTTTGACGTTGCCAGAGAATGCCCAAGAATGAAAATAAGGTGAAAATAGCAAGTACTGAAATAGAATGTGCTGGCACGAATGCATATGTTGAAGATTGGATGACTTGCTGCCTGCTGTCTCTAAGGATGCTGACTTTTTTCCACTGTGTTAGGTTTCCTGAGTTCTTAATAAACTGCATGCCTGATGAGCTTTGTGTCCATCAGCTGTCATGTTAAATACAGTGGTATAGCCCATCCTCCGCCTACCACATAGTCTCTGGTGAAGCAGAACCTGGCTTCGTTAACTGCCTAGGGATAATCCTAGGAGCAATTTGCACGTAGTGCCCAGCTGGTGTTCATCAGCATCCTTGCAGATACAGTGGGGGCTGTGGGAATGCTGCATTCCAGGAGTCCCTGGGCAGCAGAGCTGCCTCTGAGACCTTTTAACAAACTAGGCAATGTAGAACCACCCGCATCCCTCTTTGCAAACTCCAGGATGGGCAGATGGGAAAGCTGTCATCTTTCCCTGAGTCATGTTAAGGTATGGTCAAGATGCAAGCCAGTACCTTGTAGTGGCATCTCTCTATTGTCAGGGGAGCACAGGTCTTCACACCAGCGCTTAGTCATCAGATTTGACCCACAATCTATTGCAAAGTTGCTTGACAAACATATATCCCAGGATGCTGAACACCTGCAGTGGTAATCTTTATGAATGCTAGTCTTCTTCCCAAAGGCTGTGGCCTCACATTCTTTCTGAGCACACCAGTTAGAAGAAGAAGGAAAACCTGAGTTACTGTTTTCCTCCTTGAATATAAAAGTTACCAGGCTTTGGAGTGAACTGCAGAAGCACTGCTTTATATGCCTATCAGAAACATAGATAGTAGGGCAGCACGTGTTTGAAATATGCTACATGCTGCTTTGCTTTTCTTTCTTGTGATTTTATTTCTCTTCTGCTTCATTTTTAAATGTCATGTTATGCAAGAAATGCAGGCTTGCTTTCATGTTCACATTATCTTTCTTGAGAAATTCCAAGATCAGTTATCTGGATATGAGAAAGTTTGATCCATGAGCTCTGCAAACATCTCTGTGTTTTTACAGATATCAATGAGTGTGAAATTGGAGCCCATAACTGCGACAGACACGCCATATGTACAAACACAGCAGGAAGTTTCAAATGTAGCTGCAGCCCTGGCTGGGTTGGAAATGGTATCAAGTGCACAGGTGAGGGTCATATGCATTTGTATTTATTAGTAAGGTCAGACCAAAACTGGGTCCTAGCAATTCTGAAAAAAAACAATACCACACCTACAAATTGAGAAGACAAATGGTTATCAAGCTTGTTAGGTCGATTTGACATGATCTGTTGGAGGACAAATTCTCCACCATGGTAACTGTGAAATCAGCATTATCTCATGTTTGGTTTGTGAGATTGTGAAAACAGACTGGACCATGAAGAAGAGACACTGTGTCCTTGAGAACAGCTGATGGGAGGCAGTGAGAGGTCTCCTGGTGCTCCCCATGAAAACAAGATACAGGTCTTAGTTTTGAAAGTGCCCTGCAGCTTCCTCATTCACAGTTACCTTGTCAGACTTCTTTATTGGGCTGCAAATAAACTGTGCCTGCTTCTCCAGTCAGGTGACCCCACATATGTGTGGGTTTTATTATGGAAGATTATTTAAAGTACAGCTTCTGTGTGCCATACGCTATTTAAAGTTTGTATTCATTGTGTGTTTTTTTAACTAGTATTGCTTTTTTCTTTTTTTTTTTTCCTTTTTTATTATTTTAAAGATCTGGATGAATGCTCCAATGGAACCCACAAGTGCAGCCCACATGCTGACTGCAAGAATACAATGGGCTCTTACCGCTGCCTGTGTAAAGAAGGTTATACTGGGGATGGCTTCACTTGTACAGGTGAGCTTTCTTAGGAAAGTATTGGATGACCTCCAGTGGTCCCTTGCAACCTAAGTTAGTCTACGATTCAATACACAAAAATAGCTTTTAAACATTTGAAATTATTCTCTAGTATGTCATTTTCCATTGTCTTCTACTTCATCTAAGTTGCCATAACTTGAAAGAAATACTGTGTATGATACGTAGTCTAAAGCAGTCCCTTTTTTCACTTGATAAAATGCAAGTTTTCATTGAGCTTTTCTTGTTAGTTGGAGTGGGTGGCAAAATTATTAAAACAATGCTTGATCATGTAATTTGGCTAGTTAGTAAACCAGTCCATTGGCTACCCACCTTAATATTTAAATAATAGGGCACATGCATTAAAATTGCTTCATAAAATTGCCTAAAAATGTTTGTTCTTTCCACAAGTGAGTGTGTGCTGTCTGCCCTCTTTACTGCATCATCCTGAGATATGGTGTCAGGACACAGTGCTGACACGTGGAATGATGGAAGTAGCTGCTTCTGAAACCTCATTTTATAAACTGTAAATGTGATTATAAAACATTGCTAGAGAGACGTTTCCCACCCACACTTCAGTCTTATACTTTGAAGAGTCTTCTACTTTGAAGAAACAGATTAGCTCATGTAAGCTTAGTCATCAGGAGCCCTGCTATTACACTAAGGATATTAGTGTTGCTGGTGGTGCTACATGGAGGAATAAAGCCATGCGATAGACAGCTGGTGGGTCAGGTTTTCAGCTGGTGCAAATCAGCAGCACTCTATCAACTACAGCAGATCTTAATGGCATCTGAGAATCTGGCTCAGCAGGTTTAAGGCTGAATTTGAATCATTCCAAATTATAAATGGACCCTGGGATTCTGTTTAATTCTCTCTGTATAATTTACTCTTGAACCTGACTCAGCTTCCTTAGTGGCCTTCATAACCCAGTGCTTTTTGTTAATTTCCCATATGATGATTTCCAGGAGTTTATAAACTACATCTTTCAAATGAAGTGCTTACAGAGTTTCTGCATTCAGTGGAACTTTTTTTTTTTTAAATTTGCATACTTTATTGTTCATGGATTCAAGAGGTGGCTGGGACTCAAACTAGGGCATGCAAGTGTTCTGTAAGCCCTCTGCCAAAGCATGCAGCATTCACCCTAGTAGGTACTACCTTTGATTTGCCAGCCACGGAGTTTTACAAGCTCACACTGCCAGCCAGACTGTTGCAACAAGTAGGGTGTTTTTGTGATGTATAAAATTTCAGCTAGAGAGTAAGGGCCACAGTCTATCTGAAGGGCAGCGTAGTCCAGTAGCAAGGCTGTTTTTCTCATCAGCTGTTAACCTGCAGTTTAATTTTGATCAAGTTATTTTCACCTCAGTGCCACTTTTTGTCAGTTTTGTATGTTTGGCATGGAGACTGCCTATTACCATATGTTTGCTCATTGCACAGTAAACCTCTTTTTTCAATTGCTGCCTCTAGGCTTTCCTGTAATAGAAACAATAACTATAATAAAATTCACATGCTCATTCTGAGTCTAAATTTGACCCTGTATACTGCCACCAATTGTTATTAACTGTAGCTACTTTAGGAGTCTGTGCCTCTCTCTGATTTTCCGTTTGATTAGAAGCTGTATTTTCCACATATCGGAAATATACCAAGCTGTTACATGTAATAGCCTCTGCACATAACTAGACTGCAGTTTTCTTCTGCAAACGTTCAGAGCTAACAGGATAATTAAAATCCTTGGAACACTGCATGCTTCAGCTGAAACAAATGTTGGTGAGAAAACCATGTTTACTGTAAACCTGCAATTTCTCTTCCTTTTACAGACCTCGATGAATGCTCAGAGAACTTGAATCTCTGTGAAAATGGGCAGTGTCTCAATGCCCCTGGAGGATATCGCTGTGAATGTGATATGGGATTTTTGCCAAGTCCAGATGGGAAAGCATGTGAAGGTAATTTTCTGTAAGCTTTAAATAACATTCAACAAATTCTGTCTTAATAATATTTTATGTTTGAAAAATTTTACAGTTGGTTGCAGTTGTGGTTGTATTGAGAACTGCATGAAAATTGTCAATAGTGGTTGCTTTTTTTCAGTTTACACATTTATTATGGGCCTCTAGGTGTTCATCTACCTATTGTATATAGACAGAACAGCTTTTTGGAGCCTATCTTATGACATATTATTTGTGGGTCTGATTGGTGATCCAAATGGCGCTGTCAGCTGCCATTTCATCTTGGTCATTTGTACCAGTTTTTCGTTTTATTCATAACAGTTAAACAGAAAAAGTTGTTACTTTGCCTTGGTGTATATGAGACTGAAAAACACTGATTTGGTAGCTAATACAGCAAACACACTTTGAGGGCTTCTGTGAGGTGCAGAATCAAAGTTTGAAGCCTTGCAGAAAGTTTATATGACCACCAAAAAAAAAAAAAATACCATGAGTATTCAGTTCAGTTTTGAAAGTAAGTTGTCAGTTAACTGTTTACAACTTGTTCATAAGAGCTTTGCATATGCAAAGATTCACAAAAATCAAATAAACTTGTTACTAACATGATTAAGATCACATATTTGATTGTAACATTTGAAATCCTCAGTTGATATAATGCTAATCAGTTAAGTCAGTCGAGAAGAAGAAACCGTATCATCTGACATAGTAGTGACTCATAGTAACTGGTATTTGATGGAGTTCATAAGTACATCACTATAAATAGGATTTTCTTCCCCTGAAAAGTGTTCTGTGTATTTTTTTTTTAGTAATCTACCAGGAGAAATAATTTACGAGAGTGAATTTTTGTTTAAACTAAAACAATATTAGGTTTCATAATGTTTCATGAAACAATTTACTTTAAAACCTTTTAGCTAACTTTAAATAGCTTATACGGAGCCTAGCTCCTGTTGCTAAAACAGACTTTCCTTGATGTCTCAGATGCGTACACTAAATGCAGTATTTTAAGGTCCTTTGTAAACACATGCTTTTTTATTGTGTCAAATTGGTTGTTCTTTGTGCAGTGCATATGGCATTCAGCAAATACTGAATCAGGTGCAATGATTTGGACAAAAGGCACAAAAGTGAGCTCTGCTTGCCAAACTTGAGATCTGTCAAATGCAGAAACTTGAAGATGGGTGTCAAGTTCACCTTTGGGCACAAGCTTTTCTGTTGCTGATGTCCACCTTTCTGCATATGACTGCTGATTTAGAATAAACTTCATTTTTTAAAGCATATCTCCTGCCATCTTTAATTTTGCTACTTGTCAGATTAGCCCACTAAATAAGCTCAGATTGTTTCTGGCATGGCTTTCAGAGACAGTGGAAAGAGCCTTTTGCCCCAAAAAAAGGTTATGGATTAGTTCCTTAGGCTCCAAACACAAATCACGCATGTTATTTTTTCTGGTCTTACACGGTGTTCAGGAGCAGTTGGCTTCCAGATCCATGTTTTCTGAACCTTTTTGCAGTTCTCTGTCTATTATCTTTTATCTTAAAAATATAAGGAAACCTCATGTTTTTCCCCTCCTGTTCCTCTATCAGATATTGATGAGTGCTCACTTCCTAACATCTGTGTCTACGGTACTTGTCATAACCTCCCTGGACTTTTCCGATGTGAGTGTGAAGTGGGCTATGAGTTGGACAGAAGTGGTGGTAACTGCACAGGTAAAGATAATTTTGGATAACATGCTTTTTAATTTTCTCTTAGTGTCGTGGTCAGCTCCTTAGGAAATTCTTTTAAAAAGCTATACAAATCAGACTGGATATAGGAAAATGCAGACTTCCCTACTGTGTAACACAGGATTCTCCTCCTCGCCTTTTCTACACTCCTGTTTCCCCTTCTTTGTCAATCTCTGATATCCCATTGGCTTAAGAGAAAAAGGGGAAAAACAGCAGAGAGAACCCTTCTGTCCACATCTCCCAGTGGAGATGTGTTGTGCCTTGTCGTTTCCATTCACAGTACAGGATGGTAAGCTATGACCTTGTTGTGTATTTTTCCCTTAAGTATTTTTTTAGTATGTGAATTTTAGTTTATAGACTGGTTTTACAGGAAAAACACCCCCCCCCCCCCCCCCCCCAAAAAAAAAGATGAATTCATCTCAGACTACTGTTTTTCTAAAATGTGTGTGGTTTTTTTGTATTTCTGGAGGTCAGTATCTCGTAACTAATGGATTTGTGGTGGTCAGCATATGATACCTGATATATTGATGGTTTGCACTCTCCTGGAGTATTTGCTTACCATGTGCTGTTTTTTCTTACAGATGTTAATGAATGTGCAGATCCCACAACCTGCATTAGTGGCACGTGTGTCAATACTGCTGGTAGTTACACCTGCGAGTGCCCTCCTGATTTTGAGCTAAATCCCACCCGAGTTGGATGTGTTGGTAAGGGACCACTCCTTATGTTATTTATAAGTGAAGTTGCACAGATAGGCTGCAAGGCTAACTGCTTAGGAATAAAGTCCCAGCTCATGGAAAAGGGCTGGAACAGGATCTCCAATTCCCACCCCACTGCCCCTGGCTTAGAAGTTGTAATAGTGCAGTGGGAGTATGTCCAGAGTGATTTATTGATGCCAGCAGTGCCTGGCTGCCAGAACCAACCCTTTGGCCCTTGTTGGTCTGTCCACAATTTACAGCAGGCATGAGACAATTTTAAATTTCAACAAGCTTAAACCAATGTCCAGCTGGCCCCAAGATGGCAGGTGAATGAAGTTGCGGCATAAAGCCACCCATGCTTTTGGAGCATTGAGTGCAGCTTCATGACCGATGGAAATGCTCTTGTATTAGGCTCCCAACTGCTTAGTAATACTCTGATTTTTTTTTTTGGCTTTTGTTTGTTTAAGAGGGCGTAGGGACACTCCTCAAATTCAAATGTATTTGAAATTCCTAATATTTAGTAGATGCTTTCATGCTTGTTACCCTCAAGGAGAAGAGAAAGCAGTCAGTTTCTGGAACTGGAAGAATTTATAAATGTGGGTGAAAATGTGAATCAAAATGAGAAACTGCCTGGCTGAACTGCCCTTTGTCATGCTGAATAAATTCCCTACTTTATGAGAAGTCCAGCAAAGCCAAGGGATGGGGCACCACCGTCCTATCTAAGTGGGAAAAGCTGGGCCCTCCTGGACAACACAAGTTAGTTTGGCTGTTCTACAAGAAATGAGAGCCATCTGAAGGTATCCGTCATCCTGAGATGATGTGTTGTGTTTTCCTCTCTCATAAGATGTGTTTGTCATTATGTGCATTCTGCATAGATACACGATCTGGCAACTGTTACCTGGACATTAAAACTCGGGGAGATAACGGTGGCACCTTCTGCAGCAATGAGATCGGAGTGGGTGTTTCCAAGGCCTCCTGTTGCTGTTCCCTGGGCAAAGCTTGGGGAGTTCCCTGTGAACATTGCCCACTTGTGAACACAAGTAAGTCAGCTTTCCTGGGTTAAACACAACAATACAATGTGTTGTTTGGACTTTTTTCTAATTTAGCCAGGTAACACAAATACCTGTGTAATCATTTATTGTGTACATGCAGGGGACAGGTTTCCACCAGTCTTAACCAAAAACTTTACTAGTCTTTCAAAAAGATTATTTAGTCAGAATATTATTATCACTCCTGAGCAAGTTTGCTGTTACACAAAAAACTACATTCTGAAATGGAATAGCAGTTGATCTTACACAGTAAAACCTAATGTTTATATATGGTTACTTTGTTCTTTACATTTAAATTACCTGTAATAATCTGATTAATTTTCAAAAATAATTGTGCTGAAAATGTTTCTACTATTTTAAGTTCATAAATCTATTTTGTTTTCAGCTGAATATAAGGTTCTTTGCCCTGGCGGGGAAGGATTCCGGCCAAACCCTATTACAGTTATATTAGAGGGTAATGTTTACATTTTCCTATATTTACACGTCTAAAATTATGAAACTCTTCAGTGAGTGTTGTTTTTCATGGAAAAGCATGAACGAAACGTTTGTGGTTTTGTTTGAACAGATATTGATGAATGTCAAGAACTGCCTGGACTTTGCCAAGGAGGAAAATGTATTAATACATTTGGTAGCTTCCAGTGTCAGTGTCCATCAGGGTACTATTTGAATGAAGAGACTCGAGTGTGCGATGGTACGTAGCCTTCACTTCACTAGTCTTCTGCTTTTATTCTTAGAAAATGATGGCAGATCAATATGCAGAAGAATTAATCTGTCCTTGAAAAGGAACGTAACCAGACCAAGCAGTGTAAAGCTTAAGGGTGGGAAAATTGGAACAAGTTGAAGTCTTGCATTGAGAGAGAGAAAATTCCCTCTTGACCATGTTGAAAGATATGCAAATTTTTGTTTAAAATCATCAGATTTTCATCAAAATCAGAAAAGCCAACAATTTTTCTTTAGGTAAAACATAATTTACTAACCAGCTATAAAAAATAGCTGTTTGGTAATTGGTAATGAATAAGCAGTCAGGTAAAGAGCAAACTTGCCCCACGAGTCTGCTGGGCTGGTTACAGTGTGTCCATGCCTTTTTTCCACCGCTTATTTTCTCTCCTGCTGATCTCAATGTCCAACTGAAAATATTGGTTGTACTGCAAAACATTTTCCTTCCCCTAGCACAGTCAGTATTACATGTTCATCACATTACATTAAAGTGTCAGGTTGTACTGGATACAAAACTTTAAGCAACCCATCAAGTCCTTAAATTTCCCATTGCTTGGGCTGTCTTCAGCCTTCCAGACTGTTAATAATGTTAATCTAGTGCCTATGATGTGTCAAGCATTGCAGAAATACAAAAGATTAGGGTCCTAAATTAATGCTGAACCGAAGTGCATTATCCATATTGTGCTTACATAGTTCAAAAAATGTTAAAGAGGAAATCTATCTCTATATTTTTCCTTAGTGGTGTGTCAAAGATACTTTAAAATGGTAAGGCTAGTGAAATACTTTTGAACTTTTAGGAACTGTGGTGTTTTGCGGGAGGTGTTGTGTTTGGGTTTGGTTGGGGTTTTTTAAACAAAGGTAAAAGTCTCTTGGTGAAGCAAACATGAGATACTGTGTTGGGAAAGTTGCTCGCTTTCCCCAGTCAAACAGACCTGAACCATCCAATCAGTCTGTTTTAGCATCATTACTTTTTGAGATGGGCACTCCACAGGGAACAGCTTTGGTTCTTGTGCAGATCTGAATCCAGAATGAATGAGATCCTCAAATACTATTTTTGTGCAACAGGAGCAAAAACCAAATTGCTGTCTCTGAGCTGCCTAGACATATCAGGGTTCCCATCTTCGCATCACAGCCAGGCTTTCAATGGCCACCTGTGCCACCACTTCCTTCTCTGTGTAGGCTTTGCTCCACCATGACCTCGCTCAGCCCCTTCAGCTCTCCTCCACCAATACCTTCCTACCTCAGGCATTACTGAGGCTTTTCATTCTCAGAAGCACAATGAGAAAGCTTCTGTGGCCACTCACTGCCTTTTTTTTCTTTTCTAGATGTGAATGAGTGTGATACACCTGGTATTTGTGGACCTGGCACATGTTACAATACTGTTGGGAACTACACCTGCATCTGTCCTCCTGATTACATGCAAGTCAATGGAGGAAACAACTGCATGGGTATGGGTTGGGTTTTTTTAAAAGCTTTATCTTAGTGCTTTGGGCCAGGGCTTTACTGGGCACAAATCAGAACTATTTCTCTGAATTTAGTTATACAAGAATTAACTAAATGAAAGATCAAGCTTCTTTCATTAATTTTATTAAATAAAGCAATGCAGATCACTTTTAATACAGATCTTTCAGTACCTCATCAGAATTTCTCCTTTAATTTGATATTTTCTGTGTTCATCCCTTCCAAGTTTCACTTCAGCTTTAAAAGCTTCTACATGTGAAACACTACTAAAATTACTCAGACTTCACAGAATGAAGTCACAAGCTGTGTACAGTTCTTAGGCAAACTGATGTTTTTTCCGTGTTGGGCAAAAGGCCAATATTAAAATCCTTTGAGTGTGATCAGTGTTACAGCCGTGTTGGTTGCTCTTGAATATTTGCATTGTAAACACTTTTTCATACTTTTACAGTAATCTTCTAGAGACACACTGTTCTGTAGTATTCTACAGTGCTGCAGCATCTATTTGACAGGGGTTTAAAAAGTACATATTTGAAGGAGGTATCTCCTAAACTCTTCAGGTACATCATCTTCCATAAGAGTTGCCAATGCATTGGCCTGGGTTTTTCTTCATTTTCACAGATATGAGAAGAAGTCTGTGTTACAGAAATTACTATGCTGACAATCAAACCTGTGATGGTGAGCTGCTCTTTAATATGACCAAGAAAATGTGCTGCTGTTCCTACAACATTGGACGTGCATGGAATAAGCCTTGTGAACAGTGTCCTATCCCAAGCACTGGTATGTTTTTGCATTGTAAAGCTCTTTCAAAGCCTTGGTAACATCATAATTACTATTAGTGGGTGTAACATTGTTAGAGATGCTATGTCTTTGCCTCTTGTGTGTCTAAAATGAAGGAATTAATTAATTTTTTGGCCTGGAGGTGATCAGCCCTAGTCACAGTGAAGGCATATGAAGTTCATGCTGCTGGGCCATGCCTCCTTTGTGACAGTTTCCTTGTCTGGGAGACTTCATGCTCTATATTGGTTAATCTGTCTCTTTGCAAATGCTTATTGATCCAGTGTTGAGGCACTGACCAAGGTTTTATTTGCATTGATCCAACAAATGTGGTGTCTGCGGTGCTGGGCCTTGACTGCTGATTGCCACAAAGGGCCTTTGTGGTAGCCATGGATTTACAGAGGTACCTTGGTCTCCTCTGAGAATGATCTGTGTCAAGCAGCTAAATGTAAGATGTAGGAGTTTCTGGGCTAATTGTATGGGCATACAGGACTCCTGCACACTGGGTAAGACTCTGCAGAGTTGAGCCCAGGACATCCCTCTCTGGTTTCAGGTGGTTTGCTTCACGAACAAACTTCCTAGACACTTATTTGAATAACTTCCAACTTCTGGTTCAGGTTTTTAAAAGTCAGATCTGGACTGTAATGCATAAGCACATGCAAAGCGTGTGCTGGACATAAGCATATGCAAAACAAAATCAGCTTGTGATCCCGAGCCCTCTACATCTTTTTATTTGCTAATTTCAATGGCCTTTGAATGAGAACCCAAGTGCATACTAAGCACCTCACGTGGTGAGCCTCGGGAAGGGTCTGCATACCTCTGTGTGCCCTGCAGGTGCTGAAAGAGTAGAAGAAGAATTTTCTTGGTCAAAGGATGTAATGAATTTTTGACTGTTGTTTAATTCCAAATACTATAATCACTGCTTTGTTTTCCTGTTGCAGATGAATTCTCCACACTCTGTGGAAGTCAAAGGCCTGGCTTCTTCATTGACATTTATACAGGATTACCAGTTGGTGAGTTGTAATTTCTGTTTGGGACTAAACTCCATCCTACCTCTGCCCAGGGAAGAGGGGAGGTTTGTTTTCCCAATTATTTTTTTCATGGGAGGAATAACGACTAAACAGTGTAATGGAGTTCAACCCTCCATTTAAGTCTAAGCCTGCGAACTTTCTGCCTAGATCCTCTACCTGACAGCAATGATAATTGCTGCTTGTAATCAAGGCAACATAAAGCTCCAAAGAAACTGTAATCAGGCCTGCATGAGCAGGGCACAGATACTGAGAATAAGAGGTCTGGGAGTAAGGCCAAGCAGCATTTGGTCTGAGAGGAATTAAGAGTCTTTCCTTCAGACTAAAGCAGACATTTAATCTGATATTTCACATCAGTCCCCCTGTGTATTGGTTTGACACAAAAATCCCTTTTTCTGCTCAGCTGGAATATTTCTCACATGTGTTATTGTAACATTTGAATCGTGAGTAACAAATTGCAAAACAAAGAGGGAGAGAATGAGGAATTCTAAGACAAGGAGTTGAGTAAATCCCTCGTGGGACTCCCTTTTGTTTTTATTCACACAAAAATGCAAATAAGAAGCAGATAATGTGCCCTGTAACAGAGGCAGCATATAGGCAGTAATCAGGTGCTTTAGCATTAAGCTGTTGCTGTGATGCAGTGTTCAGCTAGTTAGATGGAAATATTTCTAGTAAAGTGGGGAATGTAATTTTTAAAGAAGTTACAGAAATGTACAGTATTTATTATTTACCAGGTCATTTCTTAGAAGTGAAGTTCCCCCTTCTAGCTATTAGCATTAGCCCAAATTGTTGCCGAGTCTACTCAAGCTAATTGGGCCATTCATCAGCATCAGCAGGGAGACCTTGGATCATGCTGACATGCATAGGTAAAAGCTGCATCTGTAGCAGTCAACATGTGTGCCAGGAGCGTTGCAGTCTGTTCTGTCTGCCCTGCCACATCATAGAGCAGTGCACATTCAGGAGCCAACTGAAACAGAAGGGCCATCCCACAGAGGCCACCAGTACATCCCAGTGTATATAGAACACTGGCAAACCCTGGCTGCCTGGCTTAATGAATCTAATTAATAGCACGATGGCAGCCAGATGTTACCTGGCATTGGCACTTTCAAACTGTTACATAAAAACATGAAAGTCTTTTCAGATTAACCAGCGTAAAACAGTGCAAAACTAATTCTGGCAAGTGTTTGCCTTCAGTCATGCTCCCCTGTATTAAACCGAAGACAGTTGCATTCTCTCTGGGTTTTCCCAATAGCTCCACTGTACACTCAGAAAGATGAGGAGGTTCATCAGAGCTGTAGGTGAGAGACATGAGGAAGGACATGTGCTACCCTCTGCATTCCTATGTGGCAGGATATATCTTTGCTACAGTGAAGAGTCAGAACCTGAGGAAATAGGAATTATCTACATTTTCACAGTTTGGAATGACTCGCTGTCTATTGCAGTTGGAAACTTTCTGATGCTCACATTACACGTTTGATAATTCTCTTAAGGATACATGCATAAGGACATGTTCTGTAGCAGAAGATTTCATGAAGTGCTGTTTACAAGTATTTAAAAAATTTTCTTCTTGCAGATATTGATGAATGCAGAGAGATTCCTGGAGTGTGTGAAAACGGGATCTGTATAAACATGGTTGGCAGCTTCCGATGCGAGTGTCCTGTGGGTTTCTTCTACAACGACAAGCTACTGATCTGTGAAGGTAGAGTGCTGATCTCATTCAGAGAAATGGGATTTCACCAGCTGGCAATTCAGACACTGGCAAATCTGATATACTTGCAAGTCATCCTTAATGAGGGAAAAATACTGGTATCAGTGTAATAAGTCTGTGTTAATTAAGACATTTTGAATTCTTTTGCATAGAAAATACCAGTTTTTCCATCAGACATCTAAGGCCTTGAAGGAGCATGAGTCAGCAGTCATGGGAAGAAACATCGTTTTTCACATTTGACAGTAAAGCCAAGAAAAGAGTAGTAGTCTTGAGTCAGATCATGAGCACAATTTTTCTTAACTCTAAGATACTTTTTTTCTAATGGAACAAAGATTTCTGTAAATAATATAACACATGATAATTTTTTTCCAATTTAAACATTTCCTAACATTGTATTAGTCAGTTTAATGGAGAAACTGAAGACAGCAATATGAGTTGCTGTCATTCTCTGGTGTGGGTTATGACTGCTGACAACATGGGTGCTGCAAGCAAGGCATCAAGAGCTTCAAGTAAAAGCATCTTCTGTATGCTGCTTCTAACTGAAACACAGTTACATTTCTAGGGAAATAAAGTTCTCTTTTTGCAGCAGCGTAAGTAAGGAAAATTGGTCAAAATTTTTTGCCTAAAATTTTGTGGTGTTGTTTGCATTGAAAGCTACTAATACCCAACAGGGATCTTGATGCTGTGTTATGATCAAGGGAGATCCTCATAGTCTCCAGTGGAGATCTATGCAGGCATAGCAGCTTACTTATTCTGATCGCAGTCTTAAGACTGAAATCCACCCAAGTGAAGTGTTGCAACAGGCCTTTCATGTGCCCTCCAACACCTTCAGAAAACCGTTATATAAATTCTCTAAATAGGAATGAATTTTACAAATGGAGCATGTGGGTTTGGGGACGTTTAGGGAGATACCTAAATGTGACCAAATAATTACTTTCATCAATATATTTATTTTTTCAGAATTAGAAAGAAATCCCTATATTTGGGTAAGGTAATACTCCTTACACTAAAAACAAAGTGGTTTTGACATCTTTCTAGTGCCAGCTTACCATAACAATCAAATTCCTTTTATGTATTGACAGATATTGATGAATGCCAAAATGGACCAGTGTGTCAGCAAAATGCAGAATGTGTCAACACAGCTGGTAGCTACCGTTGTGACTGTAAACCTGGCTACAGGTTCACATCAACTGGCCGCTGCACTGGTGAGTACTTCTGGCTTGTTTATGTGAGGGTCTGCAAAAAGTAGTAGATTTTAAAAGAAGTCTAAAAAAGCGTATCTCCTCTCCAGGAAGATGGTATACCAGGAGATGATCTGGGCTCCAAGAACCCTCCTCTCAAAGCCTTTTAGGGCATTGCATAAACATTCTTGTAGTTCCCAGAAGATTAATGGGCCCATCCCAGAGAGCCATAAATGAGAGAGAATCACCTGAGCAGGAGTTTGTCTTCCACTTTATCCCACCAACCACAAACATTTTCCTTTAGCCCATGTCATGTCTAAGGAGGGAAGACCAATTGATTCACTACCTTTTGACTAACTATTTTCTGACACTAAAAATTCAGTTGCAGTCCTGACAGGGACCTTCCTCTGCATAAATTCTTTGATTTTCATTATAATTTGCTAGATGTGTGTTAGCAATTTATTTGCCACTTGTATTTTTACAAATAAATCACTGCTTGCTGGGGTCTCTGCTGATAAAGTGGACTTATCTGCTAGGCCATATGCAATAACTAACTTAAAAAGCTTATTGTTAAACTTCCTAACTTTTCTGTGGATTTAAACAGGCCCCTGAATATTATTTTTAAATACAGTGGGACTGCAGTTCTCTAATCTATTTGCTCTTTCTTCTGATATTGTAGTCCAGAGAGGCATTCATGTTATCTTGATTACTTGAAGAATTGCAGAGATTTTAAAGGCTGCTGTGAGCCAAGCAGCTGTAAATATTATATACATTTCTGAATAAAATAATTATTACAACGGAAACTGGTAACATTTTCCTTGGGTTTTTGCTTCTGAGTGCTTGAGTTTTAGGAAGTGCACTTTTCCCTGCAGTGCAGTTTTTCATTGTTTCATGTGACCCTTAAGGGAAAAGGGTGTAGGGGCAACCAGAATGCTACTATGAGAACTAAAACTTTGTTTTGTTAAGCTATACAGTGGTACATGTAAATATTCAATATGTTCCTAATGTAATTGTTGTTGTTATGGGTTCGTTACAGCAGTGCAGGAAAAGCCAGGGAAGGTTCTGATATGGGTTACAATACCCAACATGAATTGGCACAAACAGTAATACTTCCCTGTATTTTGCTCTTACTTTATATTTAGTGAAAATAAAGTTACACAATTAGAGTCAAAATAAAAGTGGTTGATAAAGTACTTGATCCAGCAGAGGAAGGAAATTCCCAGCTGCTCTGCTGAGGGCAAAGAGTGCTAAGCACCTTGCAGTATTGCATCAGTCATGCTACTGCATGGAAATTGATCATATCCCAGCAGTTTATATGCTATTGAATCAAAACTGATGTATCACAGCCACTAGTACTATGAGTACTGCACTTTTCTTACTATCAAAATAGCATTCTTCTGGTGCTATCTATTGTGGTATAATAAATAATTTTTCATATAAACTCATTTTTGGCACTTAAGGCAATTCTGCCTCCCAATTTTTTAAAAAGGTACAATGTTCTCTGTTTACCCCAAAAGAAGTGATTTTTCCCTGGGACTTTAATTCACTATTCATTTGCTCACAGAGCACCAAAGAGAGTCATAGTTTTTCTTTTGTCTCTACTCTCCTGAGCTGAGATTAGGAGTTCTTAAGGCAGCATGTTATCCAGCACTGGTTTTACGTTCTGCCTCCTTTAGGCTCTAATTAGCAGCAGTATCACTAATAACATTGGTCCTCAGAGAACACCCATCCAAAGTTACTAATGGCCCCAGCTGATGTACAGTAATCCTGGGAATGGGGGCTATTGGGATTGTCTGTGTGCTAAGCAGAGTATAGAGTAGAGGCAGGAAAACAAGATTTAGTACCTGAAGTTCTTTGCAATTAGGAACAACTTGACTCTTAGTTTTGCAATGAACTGGGGATGGTTTGATAAGAAACTGCATCTGCTTTGCTTAGATTGCATGTAAAAGAAAATTACTGAACACTAAAATCTAATCGATTCTAGTACAAGCTTATGGCAGCATCTCAGTTCTCATATTTTGGAGCTGCAGCAGACAAAATGCCAGGAAGCGTATTGAATCAAACCAGCTCTTGCTGGTGATGAGGTCAACAGAAAGACCTCATTTGATTCATGTTTCTCATTTGTTATGGGAAAAAAATATGCTGGACAGCAAACATTTTGTTCCTTGACATTTTGTTTCACTTACTATTGATAAAATCCTGGATTCTGCCTGAAAGCATTCATAGCAAGAGTAGCAGGAAGTAGTCAGCTGTTGAACTAGTGTAATAGATGCCCTGCTATTGTAAGGCAGCATATCACATGCTGGCAGGATAGCTTTCCCCATCTCTCTCTGCAGAATTATGCAAATAAGTATTTTCTGCTGTTGGCAAAATGTTTTCTGACTCCATATAGCAGTAACTTCTTGCTGTTTGAGCTTTGTCCAGTTTACAGGGTCATCACATTGCATGAGGCATGGATGCTACAACACATATGTATCCATGTACCCATTTTATCTTTGCACAATGAGTAGATAAATCTACAATGCATTTTATCGTTCTGTAAGCTTAGTGAGAAAAGTGTGGGATTCATCTCCCTTTCTGTTTTGTATGATTTCTGTGAGTTAATCGATCAATTTGTGCTGTAATCAAATGTAGCTAAAAGCAAGTAGTTGCTTTCATGAGAAGGATACAAATTGTGATTTATATGTGGCTTTCATATCTGCTGCATAGTCAATGTAGAGCACTCAGAAATCTCCCCATACAATTTCATGTCATTAATTCTGCTTTTCAAAGCCATGGCGATATGTTTTCCCTCCAGCAAGAATTTGTGTTTGGTAAATATCATTTTTACGCTAAATTTTTTTCAGCTCCACAAATGTTGGAGAAGGTAATTTACAAGCAAATAGCCCCTTTTCTGAGATTTACTTAGTAATGCTTTTGTTATTAATAAATTAAAAATACTAGTTTAAATTAGGGCCATGCACTGGATTCTAACTGTCATGGTTGCTGCTAATGCATCTTTCCAGCCCTGTAGTTTAGAGGTTTTAACTTTCACTGTGCCTCTTTGTTTTCAGATCGGAATGAATGTCAAGAAATTCCCAATATCTGCAGCCACGGGCAGTGTATTGACACTGTTGGAAGTTTCTACTGCATTTGTCACAATGGATTCAAGACTAATGATGACAGAACAATGTGTATAGGCAAGTATATCAAATTAAGCTGTACTTAGGCTTCCATTAAGGTAGTTATTAAGTCTATCCTCTCTGTCATAAGGAGTTGCATTACAAGAACTGAGATTGTGAGCCGCTTACCAACAGGCAAAGGTGCAAAAACACCATAGCTGGCAATGAGGAAGCTGATCATGAATGAAGAACATCTCGTTACAGTAGAGTGAACCTTTAAAGATACATATCCTGTCTAATGAACTGCTAATGCTTTCATTTTTCAGCAAATTGTTTCATTCTTCTTAGAATTTTCTGAAGCATTTTGTCTCATTTATTCCTTTAGGCAAGAAATGTAATAGATGAATATTGCAATGCAGCAATTGTATACAGCCTACTTGTTAACAGAGTAAGGGAAGGGTAGATTTCTTGCCAGAAAAGTGCCCTTTTCAGAAACAGAGTCATCTTCATAAAGAAGGAAATTCTGTATTTAACCTGTTCACAGCTGTTAGTGTAGTGTCTGTTGTCTAAGCAAGATGGGGAGATTTCAGAATGCTTATGATTAAAGATAGCTTAGAATTCCTTTGGGAAGGGTGAGATAGAAGCCACAGTAAGATAAATGATTGTTGGACCCTTGATTATTTTCGTAGATGTAAATATCAAGTGTATAAACCTGTGTAAAATCTTCTTCTGGGGAGCTACGACAGTCTTTTTCCCTTCTATTTGCTCGGTTGGCAGTGGATTATTTCTCTTGCCTGTGGGATAGCTACAGGCTTTCCTTTTGCCATCAGTGATTAAAATTCTTGCTGCTTGTTTTTTCTCCTTTGTAGATATTAACGAGTGTGAGAGAGATGCCTGCGGCAATGGCACCTGCAGAAACACCATTGGCTCTTTCAACTGCCGCTGCAATTTGGGGTTCATCCTCTCACACAACAATGACTGCATAGGTAAGGAGTGCTGAGACCAGTTACGAGTTTCTAAGACTTTCTACTTCTAATGAAAGTACCGTTAGTACCATCTTCTCTATTGAGTTAGGGTCGCACCTTGCATGGTCTGCATGATTAAAGACAAAAACCGATTTCTTCAGTCGAAAAGGCCTCTTTGATTATGCACTCCTCACTTTTATATAGCCACTTAAATGTTTGCATGTGATATATGCCATTCCTTTTTTTACTCTTGCTTTGACAATTTTAGAGCATAGACCAATATTGGTATTTTCTCCTCACTTCCTTTTGAAACGGGATTATTTATCAGTTACTGTGCCAATATAGTGGAAACAGAAATCTCACCTACCCAATTTCACTTGTTGCAGGTGTTTGTTATATATCTTTCAATGTTATTTTTCGTAGATGTGGACGAGTGTGCAAGTGGAAATGGAATGCTCTGCAGGAACGGTCAGTGTGTGAACACGATTGGGTCCTTCCAGTGTCTTTGCAATGATGGCTATGAGGTGGCTCTGGATGGAAGGACTTGTGTTGGTGAGTGCTTTCTTTTAGGGTAGAAAAAAAGTGCAGCAAACTTTGAGGAGATATTCTTAGTAAAACAGTGGAAGAGGTCAGAGAGAACTGTCACACTGTCATCATTGTACCTAGCAGAAGAAAACAATGACAATAGGTCAAGAAGAGGACTTCTGCTCCTGGGAAGTTCCACCATCAGTTTGATGGAATAAAAATTAAGGCAGCCTCAGCCACAGATTGATTGAGATAACAGCAATTATCTCAAATTATCTTTCTTTTCTTTTAGATGTCAATGAGTGTGCACTGGAGCCTGGAAAATGCTCACCAGGCACATGTCAGAACTTAGATGGGTCATTCAGATGTATCTGTCCTCCTGGATATGTCCTGCAGAATGACAAATGTGAAGGTGTGTATAGAACAATCCTTCTTCTGTCCCATTTCCTAGCTACTCACAGTTGTTGCCAGTTTCCTCTGCATCTAAATGTGAGTAATGTTTAGTCTTTCGTGGTAGTGTGCAGTTCTGAACTGTAGCCCCTAGTAAGTCACTCACTTCCCAGAAAAAGTTTCACCAACTTTTGTTTGAACCAAAACTGCCTGATCTGATCCCAAGAAAAATCTAATCCCAGGCTGGTTGATGAGGTTTGCCCACTGCATGAGGCTTTGAAAACTAATCCTAGATTTTGCATCTGGATTTCTTGTTCCTCTTTCTGTCTGTTCCTTTTCGTTTGACCTTTTTGTTTTTCAGATCTGTTAGATATCAGTGATGATGTAAAGTTACATTTTATGTAGTACAGCTGCCAGTGTAGACATTTTTATTTCTCATCTCTTTAATTACTTTTCTTACAGACATTGATGAGTGTGTGGAACAACCAGAAATCTGTGCCCTGGGCACATGCAGCAACACTCCAGGCAGTTTCAAATGTCTGTGTCCAGAAGGCTTTGTGTTGTCTTCCACAGGAAGGCGATGCCAAGGTAAGTTCATTCCTGTTTTCTGGCATTGCAAAATTTGTTTGCTGTTTTATAAAAGCCTTATTAGCTGCCTGTTTCTAATATAATGAGGAGACTCTGGACTCAAACCGTGGTTTTCACAAGGAAAACATGATAATTCTGTAGTTGGGGCCAGGTTCTGCCTTGTCCTAACATCTGTTTGTCATTAAAGAGAACGCTGCAATAAAAGGGGAGAAGATAATGTTAAATGCACCAGGTTAAGTGAGGAAATTATGTTGCCCTGCAGCCCTTTCTTGCATCCCGGAAGAAAGGGGTGGAGCTAAGGGAGTTAAGGGGTTAAGCTAAGGAAGTTGAGGCTACCTGGACTGTGTGTAGACTGTGACATGTCTGACATGGAGATGGAGCACGAATACAGGCAGGAGACTACTGCAATGCGCTGCTAAAGGCAGCGTTTCCAGGAATAAATAAGGCTGTTCTTAGCACTTATCAAATTCTCCATAACACTTGTTATATGCTATTCCTCTCCACAGATGTGTGGGAGGAAAAAAGATTGATGGAAAAAAATTTGCGAACAGTGTTGTGTGGACAATAATTACCTATCTGCTTAGAAAAGTCTGAAGCATCTTTCGGCTTCTAGATTACTGCATACACTGTTCAGAGCCTAAACATGGGCACTAAGACAGAGATCGGATGCTAAAAGCTGAACATGTAGTAATGAAAAGCCACAGGTTAGTTTATTTTGTGGATAAAGAACAAGCACAGCAAATTAGGGGGTGAGTTATTTTAAAGACTTTGGAAATTATTAAATAGATACATCATTAAATGTCCTATACACAGTGTGCACAGTGGGAACCACTGATGAGTAAACCTTTATAAGGACCTCTGTAGTTATGCTTGGCACAGAATGGTGATGCTTGTTGACACCATAGTGAGTTCTTCACTTCACAGTGGGCTAAATGAAACTGTGGTTTTGGTAAAAATGAATCCAACCTGCAGTAAACGTTCATCCAAGTCTCCAAACCACCATGCAGTTTGGCAGTTACTTCACTCAACTTCAAGAAAGCAGCATAGCTGTTTTAGCTGTGCTTTTGCAGCTTATATAAATGAGATTTCTTCAGTCTGAGGGTATTGTTCTCTTCAGGTAAGGGAAAAAAAAATCACAACAAACCCCCAAGAAACAAAATCATAAAAAAGAATGCAGCCTAATCTTCTCCTTTATGAAAGCAGACCACTGTTTCACACATAACGTCAGAGGAAAATGCATACTTGTACATTTAAGTGCATTTAACTTTAAGTGTGCTTCTCCCCATCCCCTGAAGACGACTGGGTTTTTTTCCAAGTATCTCAGGCCAAACAAATTTTTGTTTAAAACTTCCCATTACCTAGGACTTTTGTAAAATCTGGACATTGCCCAGCATTGATGCTGCAGCCGGAAAAGTGGATGAGCGACTGCTTCCACAACTGCCCTGTTGCTGTCCCCCTGCCAACGCAGGGAGTTGCCAGCTCTCTGCCTGCTGGATGCTTGTGGTCTGTGATCTCAGCTCTGCTCCAGTGTCCTGGTTACCCAGCTTAAGGGAGTAAACTGTAGTGCCACTGGGCCAGTTTTCTTTGTTTGTATGTACCTCAGGGAAGAATGAGGAAGGAAAGCACCATTGAAAATTGTCTCTCATTTTAACACTACACAGTATTATCGTTGCAAGTTTATTAAAATCTCTTGACTCAATTGATTCTTACTAATAATTGAATATAAATAAAGCAAGCCAATATTCAGTTTTCACAAAGAGGAGTGAGGATAAGAGGGGAATACAGCCCTTCCATCTCTGCTGGACAAAAGAGAAAACCCCCTCCTTTTCCATGACTGAAGTAGGACACTCTATCCCATAGCTTTCCTTTACTGCGGTAGAGAGCTCCCCTCCGTCTTCAGATCTTCCCCAGTCAGAGACAATAATGGTCCTTCTTGATAGACTCAGATGGAAGTTGGGTGTTTTCTTGGGGCGGCCTCCTGTAATTTTGCAATTAACACCTCTAAGTGAAAACTTTGCCAAAGTAACCCTAACTCATAACAAGTTTTTCTGTATGCAGATCTGAGAGTAAGTTACTGCTTTACCAAATTTGAAGATGGAAAATGTTCTGTGCCAAAGTCCCGAAATCACTCCAAACAAGAGTGCTGCTGTGCCTTGAAGGGACAGGGATGGGGAGATCCCTGTGAACTCTGCCCAGAGGAAGCAGATGGTGCGTATTGGCTAGGTTACATTACTTTCATGATAGCCTCTCAGAATTGAAAGAAGATTGGGATTCTTATAAGAAGGAATTAGGAAAAATAATTTTCCAGAGGTGTTTAACCCTAACAATTGCCATTGCTCTCTGTAAAGTAGATGCCATTGCAGTCTCAAAAACCATATTGCTTGCATAGTCCAGTCTCAAGCATATTCCTTGTTTGCTTATAGGTTTGTTAGTATGATTAGGTGCTGAGTATTTTGCTCTGGAGGTGTCACATACTGGAAGTGGAAAGTAGTAGGTCCTTGACAGGCTCTGAGTGGAAATACCTGCAAGACACAAATGGAATTCATCTAATTGTAAATAAGTATAAATGTGCCATAAACATGAAATCTAATTTAAAGAAAAAAACAAACAGTCGAACTAGATCCACATCTGAATCACCCTGTTACATTTTGTCACTACATTTTGTTATTAAAAAAATCTAAATTTGCAATCTTATCAATATGAATGACTTGCACAAATAGCAGGGAATGACAAATCACAGGCCTTGATGAAGGAAAGCCTCCCTGGACTGTTGCTAAAGAAACGCTTTCCTTTGTTAGTATCCTTTGTAAGACTGAGTAACTAGGCATCAAGCAAGTCAACAGGCCTTTGTACCATCATGGTGTAATTTGCTGAACGGACTTTAATTCATGCTGACAAATGTGGTTAACAGCATTACTGGTTTCAGCAATACATTAATACAGTTCATTTCATTAATAAGTCATGTAGATGTTTTGCAGACAATCTTCACAAAAGCCAAGGGAAGAAAAGAGAATCAGATGTGCCAGTTGCAATGTTCCTCCTAGGCTTATTGCCTGTGCGTGTTTCATTCCATTGCCTCGGAGCATTTGAACCAAAGTCAGTTGGAAGAGCACGGTATACATCGCAGCATTTCTTTGAAGTGTCAGCACATATATTTTTCACAGTCCAAACTGTTCTCAAAGGATGATATCAAGGCCATTTTTCTCATCTTTTAAAAAAGAAATAGCTTTAAGATATCTGAGTCTGGGAAATGTATGTCTTGGCATGTCATGGACAGTGGAATTCTGTCTTTTTTTAAAAAAAATACTTGGTTGTCATCTCACACATGTTCTCCATGGTCTGCTGTCTGAATGCAGACTGGTAAGCTCAAGCACATGTGCCACCTGCATCTCCTTCTGAAGGCTTACGCAACAGGCAGGTTTTGTGCTGCCCAGCTGCACAGGGCTGAGTTTCCCACTCAGAGCCTAGCAGTGTGCTAGACAATTTGTTGCTTTCAGTGCAGGTGTGCGTCTACATTTAGTTCTATTTTATTCAACCTCAGCAAAGATCAGCTAACGTATTTCGACTAAAGAAAGCGTAACATTTGTTATGTCTATGAATGTATTGTACTGCTGCACTGTAAACCTCTTCGCAGCCTACTGAATTTGCAAAAGAAAAAGTGAAATCTTGTCAAGGGTGCTGTGATGTTCTGAGCATGGTTAGTAAAGAATATGCTCAGCAGCATCTTGAGATGGTTTGAATTACAGTCCTGTGTCCGTCCATCTGCTCAAGATACAGTTTAGAGGGGAGAGGTGAAAGGTTAGTTTCAGTTGCAAGGCTTTTATTTTTTGTGTGTGTGTCAGACCCAAAACTAGAGGAGTTTCTGAAGCTGAAGGGCCTTTATGATCACATGCATCCTCATTGCATTTTGGTCCACTAGCGTGGAAATTTATGATTTCTTATTTATTCTAATGCCAAGAATATAACAGGTGATTTGCACAGGTAAGGAAGTACATGCTTTCTGCAACAAAAAATAGAGAATGACTTGTTCTCAAAAGACTTACATCATCTTTAAATCTTCAAAACCACACAGAAAACCTTGTGGATTTGGAAACTGAGTGGTGACTTCACTCTAAGCTGAACCTAGAAATTTTACTCTCAGCCTACCTATAATAAAATTATTACTTACTCTAGAACTAGAGATTGGCATGCTTTAACTAGAGATTGGCTACTAACTGGTGACTACGGATTAAATTGTGCTTTCTTCAAAAAATGTAGGAAATCTTTCATTTACAACAGAAAAGAATGCAGTCACTAGTATTGGTACTTTTAAAATGGAAGTATTGCATTAGTTTGCTCCTTAAAGGAAGTTAAATAATGCTAATTAGTCACAGGATCTTACATATATACATACAGGAGATCAGATTAAATGCAAAGCGAGCATACAGTTTTTACATGAATGTAAGATTAAATTATAAGTTTATATATTTACATACTATATTTCTAGGTTCGAACATGAGGACGATGAATTGGTATCAGTGGTTACTTGTGTAGCCACTGATTGTGGCTGCCAAGATAGAATTTAACATATGGGTTGTTTTTTTGTTTTTTTGTTTTTTTTTTTTTAAACAGAGGCGTTCAGACAGATTTGTCCGTTTGGAATTGGCATCCTTGTTGGACCTGGTGATGCAAGACTGGGTAAGTGCCTGAACTGCACAATGCCATTGTTGCATCAGTGTGCCATTTTCTACCCATAAGCTATTCTCCCTATCAACTGGGAATAACACCTCTGCAGCTATTTCCAAAAGCCATGAATTGTGGAAACTTCTATACATTTTTTTCAATTATTTATACCAATTTTAAATTCAAGCTTGAATATCTCATATATCAGAAATTAAACTTCTTTTTAGAGTAGCATATTTGGCTCTTTAATTTGTGCTGAGCAGACTTGCTAGGAAACTTCTGTAGGATCTAGAGAATGGATCACGTAGCATACCTGTCTTTTCTTATACAATATATGTAGCCTGTTTACAGTAAATGGTTTTAATCCTCCAGAAGTGCAAACCACAGGTTCCCAGATGCCTTCAGTACATTCTGTTCTCTCTCAAGACAAACAGCACTTCAGTCTTATTGGCAAAAGTTTTCATTTAAGGAACGCTGGATAACTACTGCTTTTCATATCTACTCCTCTCCCTATTGCCCCAGTTGGAGAGGTTTTTTATCTGACACTTAGAATCAGTTTCTTCTCTGCATTCTGAAAGCCGGCCTGCAAGACAAATCCTGTGCCCTTATCCTAATATATCAAAATTCAAATATTAGTATTTTTTTGTGATCTCAGGAATATTTCTCGCCAGAACAACACTTGTTCTTTGAGAGAAGTCTAAAAGCACGTGAACTCAGTTGCGCTTACTGTGTTATTTGTATTTCCGATTAAGATGTGGATGAGTGCCTTGATCCAGATAACTGTAAATTTGGGCAGTGTATCAACACAGATGGGTCCTTCCGCTGTGAATGTCCATATGGTTACATCCTACAAGGAGCTCAATGTGTGGGTAAGTATAGCTGTTTCATCTTCCATTTTAAAGAATCTCCTGAATTGCAAAGTGTGGCATTAAGAAGTAGTGGGGTTATGTTATTCTACTGTTGTGGAGTCTCCGTCCCCACTGGTGCTTAAAACCTGTCAGGGCAGGGCCCGAGCAATCTGCTCCAAGTTTTTCCTGCTCTGCTTGGGTGTTTGGCCCAGATAACCTCTAGCGATCCCAAATTATGCTAGGACACTGTGACTCAAATTCAATAACTTAAGTGAGTTCTTGGATTTTGTATTTTTGTATTTTTTTGGTTGTACATCAACAACATAGATTTTATACCTTTTTGGTTGAGTATAACGATGTATTCTTGCCTTGATTTAACTGCTTTCAGATACTGATGAATGTGCTGTTGGAAATCCATGTGGAAATGGAACGTGCAGGAATGTGGTGGGAGGTTTTGAATGCACCTGCGTTGAGGGATTTGAGCCTGGACCGATGATGACCTGTGAAGGTGAGACTCCCATGTGTTAAGGACTGTCATTGTAGTTGTGTGCCGAAACAGTTTCCTGATTTCGGAAACAATTGAGGACCGTAAAGCAGCTTAAAAAGAAAAACATGGACATTTGGAACAATGCATCTTTATCTGAAACAGAAAAACAGGTTCCTTCTTCCTGTATCCACCCTGAACGTGTACCTTTTTCTAACTCAAGTTTGGGTGAACAGAATTTCGGGTAGTATCTGCTAAGGGACTGCCCGGAGAGGGGCATGTTGGGGTACAGTCTCTCCAGAACAGTCCACAGAAATGCTGCTTATCGTGTGTATGGTTTTTGCTTACCTCCTAGACGACCCTTGAGTGAAGAGTGTCACTGTGGATGATGAAAATAGAAAATGGGCTGCTTGGATTCGTTAGGGATGAAACGGGGAACAAACCAGAAAATATAAATACAGTACTAGACAATTACCATGGTTACCCCTATGTTGAATATTTTTCATGTTTTGGAGTCTTGTTTCAAAAATAAAAATTTGAAAATGCACAAAGAAGGGAGGAGTAAGGAAGATCAGAGTTATAGAAGGGACATGCAGAAAATGAATTAGACTGGAATTTTTCAGTGTGGAAAATGTGTTCGAAGAGATACATGATTTAAATTTCTAAAGCCACAAGTGGTAAAGGTACCAAAAATAGAGGGAACATGTTAGACAAACCAAAGCAAACGTTTTTATATGCATGGTACTTACTTAAGTTGTGGAACTCTTTGCTGCAGAGTATTAGTGAGGCCACAAGTATAAATTGACCCAGAAAGAGATTGTACAAATTTATGTGGGAATCCATCAGTGGAAATTAAGCTTGATAGTTTGGTTGTGGCTTTTGGCTGTGGAAGTCCTTAAACTGAGAGGCTATATCAGGGGAAAGATCTCTGCATACATGGTATAGTTTTTTTAAATACTCTTCTCTTCCTGTTATAACCAGAGAGAGGAGAATGTCCTAGGACATTCTGACACTCTCTTCTGACCTGACACAGCTGTTCTTAAATTATCTGCCACAATCTATTTGTTTGCAAACCCATACAAAAGAATGCTTCTATTTTTGCATCAGCCTGCATTAGTTTTATATACAGTTAGAGCTTCATTCACTTCCCTGTGGAATTTGGGTGAAAGCTCAGATTGCAGAGGAGGAGTTAGCAGAGTGCATAAACGTCATTATATACCAGTAATTACTCAAGTAGCCCAGAGCATATGTAAATGCACTTCAAAATAATGTTTCTAGTAAGGATATTGCTTTATGGAATTTAGTGTATGAAGAAGCTGAATTAATGCATCTAGAATTTAAAAATAACCAGTCATAAAAACTGAGCCTAGACGTGGAAAAGATACAGTTTTAACTCAGACAGTATTTTGGCAGCATGGATCTGGAAATTATTTCCATTGGCTGCTTGCCGTTGAAGATATTGAAACTTCAGGTAGCTGTGCAAACATCCTGACATGTCTAGTGCCTGCTTCGGTACAGAAATCCATAATGAGGAGAACCATGGGTCCCCAACTATGAAAATTTAGCCCTCAGTAAACTGGGATCTGTGGTGTTGCCTGTACCTAAAACCTGTGCACTCCAGTCTGCCGAGTTTTACAAAAGTATGTTTCACTTCCCCCATGGTCTTTGTCGCTCCAAATCCAGATGTCAACGAGTGCATTCAGAACCCTCTGCTCTGTGCTTTCCGCTGCGTGAACACTTTTGGATCCTATGAATGCAAGTGCCCCACGGGGTACGTTCTGCGAGAGGACCGGAGAATGTGCAGAGGTAAAGCTCCTACCAGACTCTTGCAGTTATGAGATAATGATTTCAAGTTCCTGCAGGGTAGGGCTCTGACTCATTGCACTATTGGGCCAGAGTTTTAATCCCAGGAAGTAACTGAGTCAGAAAGAATTTGGGATTAAATTCTATGGTTTGCATTATGCAGTTGATTGTATTAGCCCTGTCCTGCCCATAAACTTATACATCGGCATAAAGTGAGGTCATATCAGATGATACAGTTTTGTCTTGCCCTGAAAATGGGCATTTGGGAGAAATCAGTTTGCGCTAGGCTAGTATATCTTATGGTTAGTTTAGCACAATAAAAGTATGTGTAGAGTTTGATTACGATTGAAATTCCAAAGTCAGAATTTACTATTGTGAATTTCTAGGATCTTCTCTCTGTATAATGAAGTCTAAACCTTGTGTTTTAGATCAGAATGAGTGTGAAGAAGGAATTCACGACTGTGACTCAAAACAGATGGAGTGCAAAAACCTAATTGGCACCTATATGTGTATCTGTGGACCAGGTTATCAGCGCCGACCAGATGGGGAGGGCTGTATAGGTAAGTGACGCTGAAGCATTGAAGCTCTTGAAACACACAGTTCCGCACCAGAGCTGAAAATTTTGGATTTAACAAAGTGTTAAGGAACTCGGAGGAGAATTACACAACTACCTGTGTAATGGATCTACCAGTGCTATACACACTTTGCTTCGCTCTTCAGGTGTGCACACATGTGGGCAGCAAGTAGAAAATCTGGATGTGGCTGTCTTTAAAATCAGTTTGTATTGCTGCTGCTGAATTGCTCTGAGTGAAGAAAGCAGAGAATTGGGCCCATTGCTGTAAGCTTGTTTATCTCTGTTAGCATGAATGAGAGTAGATCTGAATTGTTTTTAAACTTTGGATGGCATTCAGATGTGCAGCTGTAACTATGAAAAATTTTGAAAACCAAGGAGGAATATACTGCAGAGAAAACATAGTAACAAAATATATAATATTGTGAGCTAGATGGTCATCTTTCCTCTGAAAATTGAATAAAAGAAACTTTTTATTAAAAAAAAAAAAAAAAAAAGTTTAACCACGTGGAATGCACAGCTTAAGAACTCCATACAAACTTCTCTAACCTGCATTAATCCCCTTAATGGACTTGATTTTTGTCATATAATCTCAAAAACAGATGAGAATGAATGTCAGACCAAACCTGGGATCTGCGAGAATGGCCGTTGTGTAAACACAGTGGGAAGTTACAGATGTGAATGCAACGAGGGATTCACTGTCAGTGACACCCAGAACGAATGCCTTGGTAAGCCACACATTAACACCCTAATGAACTATCACTTTGATAGCAGAAACTGTGGTTGAACTTGAACTTAGAAATGTATAGTGAGTAAACATGCTCTTGAATTTACACGCCTTCAGGAAGGGGCCTTTGTAAGTAGATGACCTCCTGCAAGTTCATTCTTCCCATGCTAACTGTATGCCTGCTTCAGTCAGTCCGGTTGGGTTGACTTGCTATGAAAGCTGACTGTTTGGTGGTTTCAGTCATCTGGGAATTACTCTGCCTTTTCTTTGGTCCTGATTTTCAGTCAGTCCTCTTTCTCTGGGTTCAAACAGAAACATGTATTTTTATAAGCATAATGTAACTTGTCTTCCACCTTTTGCTAAATTTCCTGTCATCTTTGTTTCCCTTAGACATCGTGCTCTCTTTCTTACTGCTGGTAGTCTCTCACTCTCAGTTCCACAGTTCCAGGGTGAAGTATGCCCTTTCTTTTATATTTCTGACTAAGTTCCTAATATCTCATGACCCTCTGGAGGTCGTCACCATTAGGATTCTCTGTGATGCATAATTTGTCTTCCAGACAATAGGGAGGGCTACTGCTTCACTGAAGTCTTACAAAGTATGTGTCAAATCGGATCAAGCAACAGGAACTCTGTCACCAAGTCTGAATGCTGCTGTGATGGTGGCCGAGGCTGGGGACAAAACTGTGAGGTCTGCCCCTTCCCAGGCACTGTGGCCTTCAAGAAGCTTTGTCCTCATGGCCGAGGATACATGTCTAATGGAGCAGGTACTGACTTTTCTATTAAAGGCTCTCTTACACAATGTCAAATTCAGTGATAAATTATAAACTCTTTCTTTTTGCATGTTTGAACACTGTGAGGTCCTAAATATTTTGGGTATCAGTTGAAATTTTCTGACAGTTTTCATGTTGAGACAGCACAGTCCTTTGGGAGGAGGGCACATAGCCAAAGGCATCTGTCCCAACTTGGCAGATAGTTATTTTGCGTGCTGGTTGATTGCCACGCACTCGAATGGGAATTTGCACTCTCACGTTTGAGTGTTTTGTAGGTACAGATTAAGAGCTATCTGTGTACATGAAAGCAAAGTGATGTTTAATTTATGGAGGCTAATATATGATAAGATGGGGTTGTTCACTTCCACTTAAGGCTTGTTCATTGCATTTGAAAGTTAGATTAATGCTCTATTCCATATTTTTCCACTTAGTATTTCTCCTTAATCTGTGCAATATTTCATTATTTTACGTAATTTTTTAATTTTATGTAGGGTGTGGGGGTTTTTTCATGCCAGGTCACAAGAAGCTATTGAAGCTGTATAAAATCAGTTCTTGTTCTGTTGTGAACTAACCCTCATTTAATTGCAGATATTGATGAGTGCAAGGTTATTCATGATGTCTGCCGTAATGGGGAATGCATCAATGAGAGGGGATCTTATCGTTGTCATTGCAACCTTGGCTATACTACAGATATAACTGGCACTCTTTGCATAGGTAGGTTTTTCGTTATGGTGTATGTATATGAAGTTTATTACTTTACTAAGAGATGACTTGAAGAAGGAAATACAAAGACTTTGAAAAATGAGAAAAGAAAATGTCATTCGTTAGAATGCTTTGGAGATTTTGATTTCCTTCTGATATTTCCTGAGCATTTGGAAAAACATTATCACAAATCTTGGTTGTCAGCACTGAGGTATCTGGTTTTGCTTCTTCTAGACCTGAATGAATGTAATGAGTCCCCAAAACCTTGCAATTTCATCTGCAAAAACACAGAGGGGAGCTTCCAGTGTTCATGTCCGAAAGGGTACATCCTGCAAGAAGATGGGAGAAGCTGCAAAGGTAAAAACCAAGAAAAGAATTCACTGCAGAAACTCTGTGTTTCACAGGCAAATACCAATCCAAGGACATTTAAATGATGTAAATCTGTATCCCCGATTCATGTGAGTATTTCCACTAAAGACAGTGGAAGTGGCCTGCACAGGATGGAGCTGGTGTTTCAGTTAGTTCTTTGATAATCTGGATGAACAGTAGATGCACAGGAATTTTTGCAGGCTGATGGCATCTGATCTTAAAAGACTTTGTAACCAATAGTATATATGATTGTTCTTATTTTGGTAAGCATGTTGGTTTAAGCTGTATTTTTCAGTGATAAATGTATCTTAATGGATGCAAATATGAGCATGGTTTGCAGTGCATTGTCCAGCACCAACAGAGTTTTAACCTACCACCTCTGCAGCATGCTGAATAAGGAACAGCAGTGCAGGAGAGGTTTTGAAATGTTCATTATAATTTCATTTATTTATGTATCTTGGTAGCAAAGATCTGACTGAAACCACACAAGTTAGAGCAGCAATTCTAAACTTGGCATGGGAAATGAGTGTCCTTTGTCATTAGCATTTAAATATTTCTTCTGGAGTAATAGCATGCTTCAGTGCAATACTGTTTTGCAATCTACCACTGCTGCTCATGAAGATGGTGACTTCCCATTTATTGACTGCAGTGAGAGCAGACATTTATTATATAACAGCATCTTTCTGACAGATGAGAGTGGTGTCTGTAATCCAGTGTTAGCGTGGACACTAGTGTAGCTCCAAAGTCCCATTCATTACATGTGGGGCTTTATGTGAGAGGAACTGGAAGCCAGCGTGGAAAGTGAGACATAGATTCAAAAGGCTTTATTTGATACGTTATTTATTTGCAATCACTTCTCTCTAAGTCCAGCTGAACTGTCAGATCCTCCACAGGGAACATAAGTGAAAGATGTTTTCTTGTTTTTTTTAGATCTTGATGAATGTGCAACAAAGCAGCACAACTGCCAGTTCCTTTGCGTCAACACTATTGGGGGTTTCACTTGCAAATGTCCTCCTGGATTCACTCAGCACCATACAGCCTGCATTGGTAAGTGACGTAGGAATGTAGACGCAGATCTGGGATTTATTACTGACTCTAATTCCAGAAGCAAAGTAGCAAGGAGGTGAAATCAGCTTCCTGAGAAACCAAATGGTAAGATAGGCCAGGTTCTGATCCCAGTCCCACCAGAGCAGAAGATGCAAAGAGGCTCTCCCTCCTACCTTCCCTTGTTTTCATAATCTACGTCTTTGAATTTTGCACTTGCAAGAATCAGACAGTAAAAACACCAATTTGTAATTCTTGCCATACCCTTTCTTACCCATTGAGAAAAAAACAGTTATGTTTCTGTTCTTGTAGTTCATTGCCGGACCCATATTAGAGATCATGTCAAGGCTTCTTTAGACAATAAGCATGAAACATACACTTCTGCAGTTGTCCTTTAAACACATACCCATTATGTCTGTAGAAATGTTAAACGAAACTACTTCCTGCGAAACACTTTCTGCTCTGCAAGTTGGATCCTGCTTGTGGCAGTCTGATGATCCTGTGGTATTGGTGTGAATTTTTGGGTGTTTGAAGACTAGAACATCAAACTCCATATTCTTGGTGAAAAAAAGGAGTGTTTCCCTTCCCATAGCTCTTGTTAATGTTTTCAAATGAAAAAGAAGGTAATGTAAGCTCTCCTGTAGTGCAAAGTAAAAAAATGGAGAGGGCAGTACGACAGCTACATTACTGATGTTGCTTTACCTCTTGTCACAAACTGTTCATTGTCAGCATTGCTAAATGATCATCTTCACAACAAGGAATAAAAAGTAACACTCAGGCTTTGGTTTCCTTCAGATAATAATGAGTGTGCTACTGAAATCAATTTATGTGGGGCAAAGGGCATTTGCCAGAATACACCAGGAAGTTTTGTTTGTGAGTGTCAACGTGGCTTCTCACTCGATCAAACTGGGCTTAGCTGTGAAGGTAGGTACAACACACAGTGCATTTAACTTGGCCTTCTCTTGCTTTCCTTCATCTCCTCTCAGCCATAGTGTCAGCCAAGGAGGGACCTATGGAGTAAGTACCAAAACCTATGGAGTAAGCATATGTAGATTGAAGGGGGTGGGGTATGGAAATTTAGCAGCAAGGCAGTATTTCTCTCCATGGGCCTGAATAAATAGATGTATTGCAGGATGCTAAAGAGCCGGACAGATATTTTCTGAGGAGACTTCAATTTAGCCTGGAATGTTTTAGTTTAAGCATCATCAGTTCAGCGAACTTCTGTTGAATCCTGCATGGATTTCTGAGGGACTCACCAAGGATAGGAGGTCTTGCATCTCCAAGGCGACCTGCTAAAGAGAGAGTTCAAGGGCTGCAGACTTTATTACTCTGGGTCCCTAGAGCCTCTAGAGCCTTCTCCTGGGATAGAGTTTGGTTTGCTTTGAAAAGAGATATCCTGGGATTCCTGGGTTGGATGCTTGGGTAAAAGCAAGGGACTGTCTGCTGTGGAGCTTGGGAGCCTTAGGAAAGCCTTGGGGGTCCCATATACAAATGGCTTTCTGCTCTCTGCTCCATAGCAGAATGCGAAAACTCTGAAAATTGTGGCTGAATTTGAGCTTTCAGTGGTTTTCAGCCCTAAGTTACTTGCTATGGAGCCAGAAATCCAAACCTCAAAGGACCAAAGTGGTCTCCCAGCACTGGTCAGGTTTTTGGAAGATCCCGAAATATACCTCTATATGTATGATATGTAAATATATATGATTATTTGTAACATACTTTTCATATATAGCATAATTTGAGCTTCTGTCCCAAAGCTCAGAGTGTATCTCACCTTTTTAGATGTTGATGAATGTGATGGAAACCACCGGTGTCAGCACGGCTGCCAAAATATAATTGGAGGATACAGGTGTAGCTGCCCACAAGGATATCTCCAGCATTACCAATGGAACCAATGTGTTGGCAAGTCACTTTTTAAAATTAATACATTAAAATGCATATTACCTTTGTTAGCAGAAAGAAGTGAAGGGCAGTGGTGCAGTTTGCCATATTTTCTTTTTCTGATTATAATTTAATAAGTTCAGCGGAGTTTCATTACAAATGTGCGCTCCTGGGAAAGGCAGAGTGGTTACGAAGCACCCAGTAGCCTATGTCCTGGTTCGACAAGTGTTTAAGCACGAAATTATCCTTGAGGGTGCTAGAAGTTGTATTGACTTTGAGGGAACTTGTGTTACTCATGTATTTTGTGGTCTGAACAAAGGAAGTCTTATTCAGCCATGCAACAGTCTCTGCTCAGACACAGGTCCTGTCTGAGAGCTGATGGTGGGTTGAATCTGGCAGACTCAGAACCACAAGTTTGGATTGTTAAATTGTAAAATGAAACTTCTGGCCCAAAGCATCTAAAATTCTATTAAAATCCTACTTGATCTGTGCTTTTATCATTCTTACAACACCTACAGGAAGGCTGCTGTGTTTAAGCCTCTTCTCTGTACAGAATTAACCATTTGTCATATTTGGGCAAAGCTGCTGCTATCTGTCTAAAGATGCTTCCTTGCAGCTTTGGGATGCAGTTTATAACAAGTGCTTACAGGACAATTCTGGTTATAAATAACAAATGCTAGTGCTCTTTATTTATGTTAAGAAGTAAACACACTGGTAAATTAAAATGCTTATTTCTTCCCTATCTAAACTTTGGTTCTATCCTAAGTCTCTGAGCCCTTGTACATGGGGCTGCATGTGCAGTGCATTGATGCTGGATATGACTTGAGCAGACAGAACTGGGTCCTCTGCAGAAGTCATGGGAAGAGTCCCTGTACATTTCAGCAGTGTAGCATGTAGCATATTCAAATAAGAGAAACATGAATTATTTTTTTCCTCTAGTGACAGTTACGTGCATTTTTAGTCATATTTAATGGGCTTCTTACAAGCTAGTCTTGTGTGGATACCCAGAGATGTGTTTGACCTCTTTGAGAACAAAGGGCTTCATCACTCCTTGTTTGGCTTTCTTTTCTTTCAGAAACATAAAAATGCCTTTGCTTGTTATCACTGTGGTGCTCTAGAGAGGTCTCTGCTTTTAATTATGCTTACCAAACCGCCTGACATTTTATGCAGTCCTTGCTGTGATGTTTGCTTGTGCTGTAGTACTCTATGCCTGTAACATACAAGAGAACAAGGAGGGAGCACAAACATATGGTGGTTTTGAATATTACTTAAACTAGCAGAGCTTAGGGTTAAATTAGAATTTAATCTGCAGGAGTGTAAAAAAAAAAAAAAAAAAAAAAAAAAACCACAAACAAAAAGCCCCAAACAAACCCCAAAAACCCAACAAAAAAAACCAAAACCAAAACAAACAAACAACCCCCCCGCCCAAAAAAAACAGAACAAAAACCCCAAAAAACAACAACAAAAAAACCCAGCACTGCCATGTCTGGCTGCTGGAAGACATTGTGGAATCTGAAAAAGTGCAGCCCTCAGTTTTGCGAAACATCTTGGCTGTTTCCAAGTCTTCCTGGGTGATAGCATTTAACTAAGTGTATTTCCAAACCAGGTGTATGCTGTTATTCCAGCTTTTGAGCCCATTGACTACTGTTTAGATTTTATACGGGGAATATCGATTTCAAAATGCACAAGCACTGGTATTTCCCCCACGGAAAGAAAGGCTTCAACCTTGGCACCACAAATACTGATCACTAGAAACTTCACCAGGGAAAATTACACAAAGAGCCACAACTGGGGAAAGACTCAGCTAGCACTTCCACCTTCTTGGACGTGGGGCAGTTCAGGCAGAAACCCAAAACTGCAGGGAAGGAGGCTTGGTTTCCTCTGTTCTCATGGCATCTCTCCTTTCTGCTGAAGCTGAGCACGACAGAGCTGCGTGTTGCAGAGCACAGGAGAGCAAGGCTGGTGCCTGACAGCACAGCTCGTGCAGAGTCTGGGGCTCCCATAACTGTTCTTTTCACTTTTCTTCATGCTTTTTCTTCCATCAATCACCCAAAATATGGGAACTAACCTCACTAGTGTCCACACTCTTGCTGCTGTGGAGCAAGGTGAAGTGAGCGTATCTCCTCTTGGTGCAGTAACTTTCTGTGGCCCAAACGTGGATTTATGACATTGACATAGTTGCTGTGTCAGGTATGACAAATATTGAAACATCGCTCTAAGTTAATGCCAAAACTCCTACAGGCTTTGGTGACGCAGAATTCAGCCCCAGGCTTTAATACCTTGTGGTCTCCACATGTTCACATTGTAACGTCTGTAACTGCTTAAGACGCTTATCTAGATCTCCCGGGTGTACCACAGGGGAAGAATCCATGTAATAGGTTTTTCTGTGACAATTCCTTCATATTCCTTGGCAATCCCAACTCTGCAACAGTTTCTGTCTTTTTTAGCTTATTTAATGAAGCATTCAGGGACTTTTGATGTTGCTGCAACACATATTTAGACAATCACTGAAGAACGCTTTGGTTCCTCCCTTGTCTTGTGCTGTGTGTGACTGCATCCCCTGACCAGGCAATTCTGTAGCGCAGCATGCCATAAATTGGGCTGCAAGAAGCACAGGCATTGCTTTTAAACAAAGAACAAACAGCCACATTGTTTGGAAAAAGACAATAATGCTCTGAATTAGTACTTATTCTCCTGTAACCTGGATGCTTAGGTCAGAGATGCTGCTCTGTGCTTTACATTTTATCCATACAGTGTCCAGATGGCATTTCTTATGCATGTGCACACACACGCAATGCACATGTGCAATTGCTTTATCACAGAAAACAGGGAACAATAGCATTCAGAACATTTCAAAGTAATTTGCTACATCAGACAAAAAAATTCAGACCAGCTATATTTAAAAAACCAGCCATTTACCGTAAAACAAGCCTGAACTGACCTCGAACTCCTACAGTGCCGCACTTGGGAAGTTTGGAAAAGGGCTGGCTCAGAACGTGGCAGTCTTTTGTACCTACAGCTGCTTTTATTTTTACTTTACTACTTGTTCCTGTACCTTACCTGTACCTCATATTTAAATGTGAGTGTGTAGGGAAGGATTTTCAGTGCCTGGAAAAGGTGTCAGAGCTTCATTCCTTACTCTTTTTCCTTTAATGTTGAATAGCATCATGAACATGGGATTACTGGACCAGATTGTTGGCTGTACAAAGTTTTATTCTTCGCAGTTGTTTCTGGAACAACAACAACAAAAAAGTTGCCTCCTCTGCTCTCCAGAGCATGAGCTGACGTGGCATGAAGCATCTTCTGTAGAGTAGCCCAAATGTTGCTCTGTTGCTAGGAGATGACTACAACCATACAACTGCTGCCCTAGCCAAGGGTGAAGCCAAGCCCTGTTCTCTGTTTCTGTCCGTCTGATGAGGCAGCATGTTTAGCAACAATCAAGCACGTCCTTTCTGAAGGGGTAGGTTGGACTAGACCTGAGAGTAAAAGTTAACATGGTATGTTCTGTTTCTTTTCCAGATGAAAATGAATGTCTCAGTGCACACATTTGTGGAGGAGCATCTTGCCACAATACTTTGGGAAGCTATAAATGTATGTGCCCTACCGGATTTCAGTATGAACAGTTTAGTGGAGGTTGCCAAGATATCAATGAATGCGGTTCTGCACAAGCCCCATGCAGTTATGGTTGTTCAAATACTGAAGGTGGCTATGTCTGTGGATGTCCACCTGGTTACTTCAGAATAGGACAAGGGTAAGGGATTCTCATTTTAAACTAACAGACATAAAGGGGACATAATCCACTCCCTTCTCTGTAGTGTGGAGCAGCAGAACCAGGGGGATTGTCACCAATGAAAGAGGGATAGGATTGTGGAGGTGCTCAAGAGTTGGATGCGCCTGCTGATTTTGGAGATGAGGGAGGGGAAAGGTAACCAAGGGAAGGGAGCAACATGGTTTTAATGCTTAATGAAATTTGGTCAGGGCTACCAGGTTCAATCATCTCTTTTAGGCTACTGCTTTCAGCTCTCTCCTGCACACCCCAGCAGCTAGCCAGGTTCTCTGAGCTTGCCACTTGGGAGCTCACACCCCTCACTGTGATTTGTGGTGTATCACTTGTCTCCTTTAAAAAAAAAATAATAATAATACCCCCCACCAGCCCCAAAGACAAATGATATTATACAAGTGGCTTCATCCACTGGTTGGAATAACAATTCTGCATGCTATTAGGTTCTTATATGTTCCATATTCTTCTGTGTTCCATATGAATCATTTTTTGAATAAATGTCTGCTTTATCAAGAAAAACAATTTTCACTTGCCCCAGTGGGAGTGTTAGGGCTGTGCATCATGTAGGACCAAGCAACTCAAATGGAAAGCAGAAAGATTGTGGCTTAAATTTTAGAAGTGACTAAAAGCTTTGGGATACAGTATGAAAGACCTCACTTTTCAGATTTTTCAGCAGTTTCTGAAAATTGGTCTCTTTCAATGTGTTCCAGGTTGGATGACAGAAATGACTAACAACTTCTCAGAGCTTAAGTCTGTGTTTTTAAAACTGTTAAATATTGGCAGGTCTCTCTTAGGCAAAGCCTTATGGAGCCAGGTTCTTGAAATCAGAAGTAGCTGCATTGTGATTCAGTGAGAATTTTGCCTGTTGACTTCAGCAGAATTTTTTCCTATGAAATGAGTGCAACATAATTGCCTTATTATTTGTATTCACAGTCCCCCAAATTCAGCTTTTGATAAGATCTATGTCTCACTGGAATTAATTTTGAATTTCTTCCTTCCTCAGACATTGTGTTTCTGGAGTGGGGCTAGGCAAAGGTCAAGGACAAGAGCTTTCACTCAGTGGAGAAGTAGATGACAACTCCCTCTCTCCAGAAGCGTGTTATGAATGTAAAATCAATGGCTATCCCAAGAGAGGAAGGAAGCGCAGAAGCACTAATGAAACTGCAAATGATGCAGAGGTAACTGACTCTTTTTGGGGGAAAGGGTTTTCGGTTGTCTTGTGAAAGCCTCAGAAGGAGGTGTGCGAAGAGACAATCCTACAGGAAAAATGTACACCCCAACCAAAGCAGACCAAAGAGCTGGTTTTGGATATCAAGTAGTCTGTGTGGGGGCTTTCTGAAGTTGTTCACTGTGATTAGGCAAAGGTCATCCTCTGAAGCCCCTGCATACCTAATATCTGTGTTGCATCAAACACTTAAATAAATGCCTAGAGAGCAGTCCACTCACCAGCAAAGCAGGCTTTTGATGTCAGAGGACAGCAGGTATGTGAACCGTTTGTGTGACCTTGTGGCCAGAAAGGCAGGACATGTTGGCCAGGGTGGATGTGGATCCTGCCAAGCAGCGCCATGTTGAGTGTCCGGGGCTGGAGCCCTCCCCAAAGCAAACACAGAGCTCTGGACACAAACACCTCACCTGGAGAGAGTCCAGGGCGGTAGCCCTTCCTCGGGCTTGTCCAGACCCTCGCAGTCAGTCACCCAGGTTAGCGTCCTGGGGCCGAGGCTGCCAGTGAGGCCATGCACAGGGCTAACCACTGGCCCAGACAGCAGAACAGGGGGCAGAGCTTCATTTGTCATTGCTAAGAAGTTGCTGGGGACAGAGGCAGGTTTCCATTTGCCTCCGAGTGGTGTAATTGTGTAAGTGAAATGCTTATCATCTATTGCCTTATCATCTGTCTATGCTCACACAACTCCACTTCTTCCTAGCTGTTGTCACTGGCTTTTTTTTTATTAATCAAATATTAATAAGTGGTTTCAGCAGTTACATTTACATGAAAACTGGTCTGCTGTGTGACAAGTTTTGTCTTTATGCAAAGGATAGGCATCCCTTTTCACTCATCCTTGGGGGAGATATTTTTCTTTAGTTCTTAGGAAATGTTTCTCAAAAAAAGCATTAAAGTAAATCCTTCACCAAACTCCCCCTGCTGGGGTTTCTTCTGAATTGATCACAACAGTGAGACACAATGGGATGGAGGTGGTTGTAATTCTGTTTGTTCTTCAGCTGGGCTTCCAGCACCACACTTCCCAGTCTAAGTGCAGAAGTCGTGATAGAAGCATGATCTTGTAATGTTGCTGTAGTCCCCCTTGCGCAAAATTCAGAGTCCTTGCGTTACCTGGGGAGTCCCACATTGGCTTATTTCAACTTCTTGTAATATGAAGTCAGAATTGCCCAGTCTGGTCATCCAATCCAATGGCCAGCACAAGTCACTAGATTTAAATCTTATGCTCACGTTAATTATATGCAGACTTCAGCAAACTGTAAACAGCTTGTAGCAGAAGTGTCACCAAGTCCACAGTCATTTGACTTCTCACTTCATCCAGTCTAAGATGACAGTGATGTTACAGGTGAAGGGATCTGCCCTGACCTGGCTAGAGAAGCAGCAGGTCGTGGCAGGTCTCTAGTCTGTGCAGGTATTTGTCATTCAGCTGAAAGTATGTGTCTGGGTATGCAAACGTGTGTGTTGCATTCTAAATATAACCAAGAGACACTGAACACTCTTGTAAAATGTTGCCACACCATCACTACCCTGAGCTAAATGTCACCTGTACTCTCTGCTCATGTGTATGTGCCAAAGAGCTTGCTTTTCCACACACAAATACAGGGGATTTGGGAGACTGTTAGCTGTTTCCATTAGGTGCTCAGTGTGTGACACTCTGCTAATAGGGGAAAGACAGGAGAGCGCTTTTGCCCGGAAGAGTGTGGATGTTTGATTTTGGGCGGAGTGGGGTCATAAACTGTGTTTCTTCAGCGTGTTTCAGTACTCTCTGTGACTAGTGTTGGATTTGTCTCAGAGGTGACGTACAGCTTCTGTTGCTTTCCAAATGAAAATGTTACAGCTGATATGCTGTCTGAAATGTTATCCTTCTGCGGCATGACTCGTGCACAGGGGACTCGGGGAGCCCAGTTACCGTGGCTCAGAGGTGAGGGGCGATGCTGCTTTTCCAGCACCCCGCTGCACCCATGGGCCACCCCGGCTCCACACCTAAACAAAGCAAATCTTGCAAAGCAGAAAATTCCCACCTAAATGACGTGCCTCCCTCACAGACCCTGCTCTCTTCTGCACATCGTTGTTCACATTAGCTTGTAGTTCCTCTGATAGAGAGGAGGAGTGTGCCTTTGCTGCTCTCTTTGTAGGAGACTGCTCGCAGACTGCAAGCACGGAGAGGCTTTGTTTGTCAGGCAGCGGGACCCACACGCAGAAACTTTCAGTGCCTGTCTCAGGCTCCCATTACCCACGCAGGGACAGCGACAAAGACCGTACTTTATCCTGACAAGTCCTAGGCCCGTAATAGTGGGTTTGACAGGTGATATTACAGAACCTCCTTTTGAAAATTATTTCATTAATAATGAATGAGCTGAGTAAGAAATACATACGCATAGGTCATGTGAAATGCTCTCTGACAAAGTCAACTAACATCGTTTGTTCTTGTGCAGGATCAGCAAGAGCTGGAGCCGCCAATCAGCCTCGCCAGCTGGGATATTGAGAAAGCAGCAGTCTTCTCCATCAACATCTCGGATCTCAGTAACAAAGATCGCATCCTGGAACTGCTTCCTGCCCTCACAACACTGACAAACCATAACCGATATTTAATTGACTCCGGAAATGAAGATGGTTTCTTTAGAATCAATAAGAAGGACGGGATAAGTTACCTTCATTTCACAAAGAAGAAGCCAGTGCCTGGAAACTATTCATTACAAATCAGTAGTATTCCACTCTATAAAAAGAAGGAACTTAACCAGCTTGAAGAGAAACATGACAAAGACTACCTCAGTGGTGAGCTGGGAGATAACCTGAAAATGAAAATTCAGATATTGCTTCATTAATTCATCAACCAAAGACCAAATAATTAAACCAAAGATAGATAGGTAGGACTGAATATTCCTCCCAATCAGATTCTCCATATCATAGGTACAATCTTACATGAGTACATTTGTATGAATGAGCACTATTATATTATTACATAAACAAGGTACAGGATGAATACCCTAGCTCAAAACAACCACTTTCTCAGGCTTTTAAGTGTAGCTGAGCTACCTTGATATGTTGAATCTTGAAAACTGGGACTTTTATCATTGGAAGTTGGCCACTGATGCTGAGACACGTCATCATTTCAGCAGAGGTACAAGAATGTGCTTTCAACTGATGGACAGCTCTATTTTTGTAATTCTTAAACTTCGCTTCTCCAACTACAACTTACTAGGTCAGCCATTTATGATATCCATTTGGTGCTAGTAAATTTTCAACCTAGATTTATAAATGCACTGTAATATTTACACAACTTAGAAGCCAAAATTGCCATTATTCAGTCTAAATACTTCAATCAACCAAAGTTAGCTCAGTAGTTTATCTCAGTTATGCCTATAATACATTACATGTAAATTAAGTGTGTGTATACTGTAATCATGCTATTTTTATCAATGAAGCATTTGTAAACTAGATTAATAATACCCTTAATGTGAGGGTTTGTAATGGTGCTTATAAGACCAACTACTTGTTAACTGTATACACAAACCTGATGATAAAGTTTCTGTGACTTGCCAAAATGCACTGAGGTCAATAGGGACCATTAAACATTCTCAAAAGTCAGATGACAATCAGTGCCATCCTACACCATGACATTATGTAACGTGTCAAGAGTACCCATAGTCATTCATATCAACAAGGGTTCAATGTCATAAATGTCACAATAAAACAGTTTTTTTTTTAGTTTATTCTGTGGCCTTGTGTTCTTGCTAAAAGTGTGATAAACTGCATTCCTGCGTTTCAGGCATTGTCAGTAGGGTTGGTTGTATATCTGTGTGCGCAGGTGATTTCTTCTTGAAGGTGTGCTGCTGCCATTTGTTCATTCTTCATGCAAAGGAAGAACAGAAGAAATACAGAAACCTTCACAAATCTAAACAGCAGTGGACCTCTGGCAGATTATTGCGTGGCTCAAGAAAGCAAGTTAGAACATTTCCAATGACTTGACCTGAATAATCCTGTCAATAAGTAACTTTGACAGGCAAAACATGCAGAAGCGGATGTTAAATCATGGTACAGAAAACACATTTAATTACTTTGAAAAGTCTTGTTTGCTAAAACTGCCTTAAGATATTCTATTCTTCTACCCCCCGCTTCAACAGCTGTTGTCAAATAATCTAAGACTGGTAACAAAGGGATAATCCCACAAGCCATCACAAGTTGTAGCTGGGTTTTACTATCAAATGAATTATTCAATGATGCGGGTGTTCTTGTATACGCAAGTGCCGTGGTGTATCGTTTAGCAGCAGCGGCAGAACATTGTACTGAGGTGTGATGCTGTAAAATCTGGAAGAAAAGATGAAGCAAGCGGTGTCGCTGAAACTGCTGTTTGGACATCACTGTAGTTGATAGAGGGAACATATATTGAGCTATGATAGCTTTGGAAGGGAAATGTACTGTAATAATTCACCCCAAATTGTATTGTTTTCTGTAATTAGATTTCAGCACTCTTTGATTTCTTCTGCATAACAAATATAACTATATAAAAAGGACCTTGTGCACAGGGTTACTTTGATATTTTTAATAGACCATGTCTGGATTTTATTTATTAGTGTGCCAAAACATTGAACAGTGTATTTTTTCCACATGTTGCATAACTATGGCAAAATATAATCAGAGCTTTACAGCTGTAAGTGGCACTCTTATTTCAGCAGGTTGGGAGTGATTTTTAATGCTGGTGGCAGTGTGCAAGATCGTATGGTTTATAGGTAAGTGTACGGTTTGAGTATTTTCTCTCCAGCCCTTAAACACTGAGAGGAACTGAGAAGACTGATTTCAGAAAGAGCTGTCAGGCCTCTGTCAAGTAGAGTTGGTTTAGCATTTAAGCTGCTGTGTGGCACCTTATCATGCCAAAGGTTCCTTGATTGTTTTCCAGCAGCCCCAGTGTTGCCTGCACAGGCCTGCAAGTCACCTTTGTTGTGCTGCAGAACCAAGAAATCTTGACAGCATTTCTTCTAGTGATTTAAAAATGGAAAGCCCAGTCTTCCTGTACTGATCTGCACATAAAAATGCATTTTCTTGTGCAATTATTAATCTGTCTCTTTGCAGCAGAGCCCTTTTCTGGTATGTCATTTTTGCCTGTCACTTTTAGTTGCTGTATGTTTACAATTATTTACATTAGTTTGAATTTCTCTAGTTTCATTAGAGTCTCGGTGAAGCACAAAGGTTGCATAATAACATTGAGGGAGACCTACAATTAAAAAGTGGTTTGTAACCTACAGTGTGATTTAAAATAATTTCTTGTACTTGATTTGGCGGTGGGATCCCAGAGTGACTCTAAGCACTAGACAGACTGAAGTAGAGGTCGTTCTGAATGTCTATCCTTTTGCAATTAACGGATATTTTTCAAGCTCAAGGAAATGGTGAAATCTTTAATTATTTGAAATAACTGTGGCTTCCCTCCATTGCGATTGTGCATGACTCGGCATAGATGCATGCATGGATAATAAATACAATTTTTGGTTAACAGAGTTTAACAAAGGTGGCTTGTTACTGTACATATCAAATCATTTTCTTGTTGTGTGTTGTAACAGTATCTTGTAAACTTGACAGCTGACGTGTATTTTGGCAGAATGTGACTGTTTCCACACTCTTGCTTTTAAGCCGACTTTCAAAGGACCCGAAGTGTTTGCTTTCTTATGGCTGGTCCCAAAGGGTCACACTCAGGTTTTCTCTAAGATAAATATTCTACGCTGTGATTCAAGTTCAGCTTTGTGCTTTGGAAGAGCTAATCTGGTCAAGACTTCTCAGCACAGGCAGGCCTGAGCCGTTTGGAGAGCAAGACGCCATGGCTGGTGCCTAGCAGCTGCCTACGCCTTCCTGGGACGGAGTCTGGGCACCGCTGGCGTCTGCCGGCAGCGCCGCGACAGGGAAGTGCGGTACAAGGCAGCCTGCGTCGAACCCGCTGCTCTAGGCCAAGCTGGGGGGTGGTGCTGGCACTGCAAAAGCTTCCTCCCCGCTTTTAAAAACTGGCGTTTGCTGTGAAGGAATTTTTAGGATTCCCCGTTCAAGCTGGTGCTGTACTTGAACCATTAAAGCCTCACAGTACTCTTGCAGATCTGATGGCTTCTGGCAAAATGAGCAAGGTTAACAGGTTACGTTGCGCTGCAGTGCTGCTACTTTCTGAGCAGGCACCAGACGAGAAGGAGATGGCTTCTCTTCTTTCAACTTCGCTGCTGTGACAAGAAAATCCTGTATTTTGAGTTACAAAGGGGAAGCCAGGGTTCAGCAGCTGACGAGGCCAGGGCTGCCTGCGGCGCTGCAGGAGCTGCGTACCCCTCTCGGTGCCCCCAGCTGCCCCGCACCAGGTAGGACAGGAGCCAGCGCGACACACTGACTTCCCAAAGCTGGGACATCTGGGCCCAGGATCTTGCCTCATGCACCCCCTCCCAGGAGCAAGTCTTTAAGCTTTTCCGCTTTGGTTGGCTTCGTGCTTGCAGGAGTGGCCAGCAGCTAAGGCCAAGATATGATGTACAGCAGGTTAATCCAGTAAAGCCAGGCTGGCAGTGCACTAGCAGAGTATTTGCCCAGAGTAAGCCCTCATATTATCACAATCTTGGCAGAGTAACACTCAGCTAAAACTCTTGCGTTCAGAAAATCCCAGAGCTTCTAGTTGTTGCCCGTGGCTTGAACGTGTTGGATGCCTTGCAGAAACCCGTGCAGCCCCTTGCGCGAGCTCCCACGGTTACGCATCTGCGCCGAGGGGCTCTGTGTGCAAACCGCATCGGCGGTGTGGGTCCGGGGCATCACATTAACCTGCGGGATCACGCTGGTTCTGGATGCTGTGAAAACTTAAGACAAGGCGAGCAGACAGCTGGAATTTGGGGCAAAATATGCCATTATTTACACTAATGAAAATGCAATTGATTGCGCAGGTTGCAGTAGTAGCTAGAGGGAAAGAAAAGGGGAGCAGGGAGAACGCTGCAGTTGGTCAGTGGCCCAAAATGTCCCAACGTGGGTGGCTTCTGCTTCACTTGCAGATGCCGGTCCTGCACCAGCCCTGGTGCCCTGTGCTCCCCGGGGCTGTCACTCGCAGGTCCCCGTGCAGGTGCTGCAGTGCCCAGCAGCCGTCCCCGCAGAGGGGGACGCACCACCGCTGCTTTCAGAGCAAGCAGAGGCACTGCTGGTGCCGGGAAGGTGGAGGTGGTCAGCGGCAGGATCGTATGGTGCTGCCGCATTCAGTGCGCGCTTGGCCAAGGCCCTCGGTGACCCCGGAGAGACTTTGAGGGCGACTCCTGGTCCTCCTGGAGTGGGCTGTATGCTCTGGTTCACCCGGAGATGAGACCATCTTCCTGTGCAGCAAAAACCTTGAAGATGCCGATGACTTCAGCTCTGACAAATTCCAACGATCTACTTCTGCTGTCCTTAAAACTTGCCAAATATTTCACACCCTCCTAACAAACGCTTTTGAGGAATATCACGCCCAAGCCAAGTCTTCAGTTACGAGCTTCCCATTGAGTTCAGCAGAGGAACCTTGAGGCCAGAGAGGTCACCAAAGTGTTTGTTTTTGTACTTCAGGCTCTCCTTCCTTTTTCTACCACGCCCCTGCGTGGTGTGGCAATGGCGGGAAGCAGCCGCGGAGGCCGGGGCTGCCCATCCGGCGGGAGTGCGCTGGCAAAGCTGGGCTGCAGCCCCATGTTGGTGCTGGCCAGTCCAGCGTGTGCCATTGCTGCTTGTTAGCACACAGCTGAGTCCTCAACCTGCTTAGACACACGCTCCTGTGTGTATGTAGAAATGTGTGTGGTTTTTTCTGAGGAGTCGAGACAGATAACTGTATCTCAGTGCTTCCAGGCTAAAGTCACACTGTGCTAAACCTTTGCTAAGTACCCAGGAAGGGCTTTTTCTCCTTCCCTCTCTTGGGCTGGACCCGTCCCTTGCACGCGGTGGCAGCACGGGCCCAGCCCTCGCCCTGGCTCAGCTCTCACATCTGCGGGTTTGTTTGTTTATGAGCTTCTCTATGGCTCCCAGGGCTGTAGGATGTGAGCGTCTTGCAGACACGCATGTCGAGCCTCCCTACACCCTTGTGAGGTTGGGATGTGTTTGTCATCCTTGTTTTACAGGGCAGGAACTGAGAACCAGATGTTTTGGTTTGGGAGAGCCCATAGGCAATGGCCGTTCTGCCAGGAGCAGCCCCGAAGCACTGAGGTGTACTTGGAGAGGAGAACAAGGAGCCACATGGGCTCATCAGCCGTGACAGCCCTGGCAGGCACGAAGCCGTGGGAACTGCCCCTCTGCATAAAACGTGTCCCAGACGGAGCCTGGCGGAGCCCCGGCCGCTCCCCACGCTCTTCAGAAAGCTGAGGACATGACCCCGTGCTCCAGGGTGCATCCCCTGGGGTGGCTGTCCCCACAGGTACCCCGCGCAGGATGCTGCCACCGCAGCTGCAGCAGCACCAGTTAAAAAAAAAAAAAAATAGAGTGACAGTGCCCAGTAGTTTTCTGCTGGAAAAAAGATTTTGGGTAAGTATCCAGGTCAGGAGGCTGCGTGGACATAATCAAAAGTGACACTGCTGGTGAACAGGACCCGGACTCTGCCAGCTTCCCCGGCTCGTCTCTGAGGCTGCTGGATGAACCAGCCAGGAAAACAGGGCTACTGCTTAGTTTTCTTTGGAGGTTGATTCTTTATTCCTATCATTTCTGAGGTGCTTCAGGGTGACTTTTTTTTTTTTTTTTTTTTTGTCTGTGACAACCCAGGAGAAATTATTTTTTTTAAGCAGCCCGTGTGGGACGCAGTTTGACTGTAGCTGTAGTGCAGTACGTTATTCAGCCAGTAAGCCCGGACAGGTAGGAAAGCTGTCTGGACTTTTTCACTTTGCAATGTTGTGTGTATGCTTGCAGCTCTGTATAAATGTGTTGTTATTGTAATCATAATAAATACTAGAGCTGTGAGAAATGTCTATAACCAAACCCAAACCAGGTGAAACTGCCCGGGTTTTGGGTTTCATTACAAACTCAAGGCTCGGGCCAGGTTTGTCGAGGTTCATGAACCTCTCTCTGAAGCTGGGCTCAGTTTCAAGCAATCCCGGGCCAAGTTTCAGGCAAATCTGGGCCAAGTTTTGAGTAAATTTGGAACAAATTTTAGGTGAATGAGAGATGATTTATGATTTTAGGTTTAAACCATACAAACCATGGACTCTTTGCTTGGTTTCAACCTGTAACCAGGAAATCTTGGCACTTTGGCTGCATTTCACTTTGATTTTGAATTTTGACCGTAAAAACAAAACAACCAGAGCAAAGAGGTGAGTCCCAAGAACAAACCACACAGAAACGGGTTCACAGGGTGGGAGCCCAAAGCCCTGCGCTGCCCTGAGCCCACGCCTGTGGTGCTGCACCAGCAGCGGGGTCTGTTCCCCCCACCGCAGGTGACGCTGCGCGTGTCCAGCCGGCAGTCCGACACGGCTCGTGCTGCCCCAGTAAATCCTACAAATAACTAAGCCTCCCCCAAACTCTTAATTTGAAGTTGCATGTGCAATTTCCAAGCCTGGAATGCAGTGACTTTAGGTTTGGCTTATGCAACAAAGGTCCAGTCTGTACTGCATGTTTGCATTTTGAGGGGTAAAGTCAGCTAAGGAATCTACGCAGGGGAACAAGACCCATGGTCCTCATCCCCGTATTGTATTTAAACGTGGCTCACATCCAAGCACATGGTGGGGAAATGGACTTTCTACCTGAACTGCTGAGATTCAGAGCAATGCGGTGCCAGTTCTCCAGCCCAGAGGTGCCCAACAGGGTTACGGGTCTCGGCTTGCCAGTGCTGCCAGCTCTTCCACAGCGTGGATACCTTAAAGATGGACAAGAGCTGAAAACAGTTCTCATGCAGATTTCTTTAGATTCATTCAGGCACTTTAAAAGGATCTCCAGACATAAACTTGTCTTTTTAAATAAAAAAATATATATCATCATTAAACCCCTTGATCATGAGATTCTTTTTGCGCCAAACATAAACCGTAGATGGAAAATATTTGAGCAGAAGCTGGCTTCAGCTATCAGGCAAAATATGAACAGCTGAACTGGGAATATAAGTGCTGAGTCCAGAGAAGAAGGTGATAGCACAAGTTGCTGCTGCTTTGAGAAACACGTGATAGGAGGGATGGGCAGGAAGAGAGGAGGAAGGTGCCAGCGCAGAGCAGACAAGGAATATGAAGGGAACCGCACTGTCAGTCTGTATTCACGTCAGTGCAAAGCTGAAACAACAGGAAACTGGGAGAGAGGAGAAAGGGAATGAGCGACTCGGCAGCGCTGGCTCTGTAGGGCGGCTGCTCAAAAGAGTTTTTGGCGTGAATCGACAGCCATCTGCCGTCGCGGTAGCCAGCTCCACCGGGCTACCAGCCTTAATGCAAAGCCTTCTCCATCAGCTGATACTCCTGAGCCAACCAGCGCTTTAAGTAGGACTGTAAAGCTGTCCACAGGAGTTTGGCCGGTAAGAAGTTACCAAATGACCCAAACAGAAAGAACCCCAAGGCCCGTCAAGACTAGATCATTATGTGGCCTTAGCAAGTATTGAGTGTAGATTAGTAAGTCCTTAAAGACAATTTCTCATTTACTGAATTAAAAAAAAAGGATAACCAAGCAAGAAAGAATTTAACAGATTTCCCATTCCACGTGTTTAAATTGTACTTGCCAAAGGCATAAATCCCCTTCACTGAAAGCTTTTCGCTATCAGTTTTTTGCCTCCAGTTTTCAAATCCTCTCCTGTAAAAAATGCCCCAGTACTTTTCCAAGGTTTCAGTGTCCTCGCAGCACTGGGGAGAAGGAGCCACAACGAAGGACGTAAAGCTCCGAGATCCTCTGTCTGTTACTAGAGCTCTTGCACCAAAGCTCCACACAGGCGAGATGCTGCCATGCGTGAGCCCAGCAGCGGGCTCTACTCTTGGGGCGTAAGTGTGGTGCGATACACCATGAGGCCAGAGCTGGAGCATCCCAAGGGGAGACGCGGGCCGTGAGAGCTGCTGTACGGCGTGGCAAAGCTTGAGTGAGGGATGGGTGGAGGTCCCAAGGAGACCTGGTCTTTATTTTTAAATCATGCCTCATGTCTGTGTTGCATGGATTAAGACTGAAAGCAGCACCCAGCAATGAAAGGAAAGGGAGAAAAAGGCGGCTGAAAAATATCTGCTACACATGTTCTCAGAGCAAAGACAACACGCTGCGTACCAGGAAGCAGAACTGCATTTTAAAAGTTCACTCTTCAACTAAGCCAGCTCTGTGTGAATTTGTCCTTTGTCCATTTGCCCCGTAATTTGATTATGTCATTTAGGAGACTGACTTTATTAAAGATCATGTTGCCACCCATACATATGCCTACGACACACTCCTATATCCCAAAATATGCTGGGAACAAGGCTGTTTTCTGCTCCACAGTGACAGCACAGATAAAACCATGGGAGGAAATTGTGGGTCCCAACGTGACCGCCAGGCCCAGGTTGAAGGCCAAGTCTGGCAGGAATTGCACAACCCTCTGGTGAAAAAGACTGAATATTTGTGTTGGGCTCAGTTGTGCTAACAAACAGCGCAGTCTTGAGTTCCCCACAGACCAGCCTAGAATTCATTTAAAAAATAGAGATAGTATTTTGGTAAAGGATTTGGTAAAGGATGGTAAAGGATTTACGCAGCGGGAACTCTCCGCCAGCCCCCTAAGCATTAAATACCTCGTGTCCTGCATGATCTCAAACCGGGAGCAGTCCTGGGAGAGAAGCAGCTGAACATTGTGCTTTGAGCACCAGATGGGAAGGCAGGGCGAAAGAGACATAAATGCTGGCTCGGACGTCAGCTGAACCCCCATCCCTGCAAAGTCTGCAAGTAACCAACCTCCCTTGGCTGCGGGTCTCAGCAGTGCCACCAGCCCCTCCCAGCCAGGCAGTAGCACGCTCTTCCAATCTACTGCAACAACAAAGTCCTGAAATAATAACTAGTTATTCTGCCACGTCCGAGCGGCTGAGATCTATGCTAAAGCTGCCGCTTTATAGCACGTGCTGGTTCAGCACAGTCACGTCGATGGTACTTGTCTGCTACTTGTGCAGAAGGAGCAATGTACCACGAGGCTTTCGTACATCTGCTCCAGAGACAGAGCTCACATGCAGAGAGATCAGCTACGGGCCTGCAGCCAATCATTACATTAACGCAGAAATGGTATTTTCAAGGCAACAGTAAAGAAAGAAAAGAAAGAAAGAAAATGCCAGAAATTAATGCACAGAATTAGGTTCTATGTGGGCGTGGATCCTGATACGAGTTGTTGCCCCTTTTTCTTTCCTTGGAAATGAGAACAAAAGTGAAAGCCAACAGTTATTTTGTGTCCTATTAGTCTAGATTTGTCCAGATCTGCCCTTCTGTGGTAGATACCTTTAGTGGTAAGTAGGTTTGGTGGAGGGTCGCTGTATGTGCTTCTCTGCTCCAAAAATATGTCAGCAAAGTGATCTCTTGTGACCCAGGGTCCTGCTCAGAATAGTTGGATTATGTTTATAAAGTGAAATAAGGAAGACGATGGTTGATCAGGGTAATATAAACTATGGCATGGAAAATGAATTTTGAAAGAAATGCACAGATAAATCATTTATCCTCACCAATACCCTCTCTATGTTTCTTATCCCAGTAATTGAGACCATGTGTTGTGCTGCAAACAATAACTATGGGAAATTACTCATGATTCTTCCTTCATAAACTTGGGAAATGAAAGTGATGGGAAGTATGATCATCTTAATTTTTTTTTTATGTTAACAGCTCTAAATTATTAGGGTGGGAAGAAAATGTCAATAGAACATAAAAGTGCTTTGTATAGTGTTCACATTTGCTCATACTTTCAAATCCACTGTGGCTTATTAGTTCATGGGAAAAATGACAAAAAGGAATAAAACCCAGAAAATGAATCCAGTATCAACATCTTGCCTCTATAGTAACAGAGAAATTGTAACTTGTGGGTAAAAAGTGACAATATTAGGAAATGTTTGTTGGGCAATTGTGGTGATTAACCCCCTCCTTCCCCCAGCACCTCCAGCCTCCCGTCAGCCTGACACATTCCTCCAGATTAGAGAGTGCCCGCTGCTCTGTGCTGCTCCTTGTATTAGAAGCCTGGAGCTAGTGAGGCCCTTAACCTCTGTTTCAAGAGTTTATTGCTCAGCTGTAAAAATTCTCCCAGGGCTGAAACTTGACAGAAAAACGTCTCTGCCTGGGAGGAGTTTCTGTGCTGAGTATGGTTTGAATTAGTTCAGCCCTTTTCCACTTTCAGTAGGACAATGGAGCAGGATTCCCTCTCTCTCCTTCTTTTTTTCTTTTTAAATAAAGCGAACACCCTGCCAGGGCAGTACACATGGCAGGCGGCACTCAGACCACAGCCCCCTCCGCAGCTGCAGCACAGGGGCAGTGCTGGCCGCTGCAGCGGTTTCCCTGCCCTGGAACGGGCCAGACTTCATCCCTTCGCCCGCACAGACGCGGGCTCAGACGGTGGCTTGTGCCGCCTGCGTGCCAAGGCTGCTGAGGGCCGGCTTGGCCATGGCGCGAGCCGGGAAAGTCCGCCCTTGCTGCTATTGCTCGGGGGACCGGCTCGCCGCGATGCAGAACCACCCGGGCCACGCCTGCGTGGGGCTTTTGGCTTTTCCCAGAGCTGGCCAGCATGCCAGCACCAGCCTCTCCTCCCGGGGTGGAGGCACAAGGCGGCCCTGCTCAGCCCCAGCTTGCAGTGGCGTACCGGGCGGTAGGTTTGCCGGATAGAGGGCTTGGCCCAGGGAAGCCGCTCGCTGCAGACCTCGGCCTGAGCCAGGGGATTCATTTCTAGAAGCAAGAGTGCTAGAGCTATTACACTGCTGCATGGGCTGCCTGCGGGGCTGGTGAGTCTATTGTAACAGTCAACGCTTTATGAATGAAGTCCGGCCCGACCGAAGTCAATGGCAAAACTCCCATTGATTTCACTGGAATGAGATTTTACCCCGAATCCTCAAAGTGCCCCTGGGATCTCACCCGTCCTCAGCACAGCCATCCACAGCCCCAGCAGGGGAAAGGAAAGCAGAGAGCAGAGAAGGGCCCTGGTGCTCCCTCAGCGGAGCCTGGGTCCTGCTCAGACAGATGTGCCGAGAATATCGCTCTGGGAATAGCGGCAGGCCGGGGTGTGAGACAGGTGTCGTGCAGCTGAAGCGGCTGATGGCGATACTTTGGCACAGAAGCAGCACTTTATAGGTCAGTGGAGTTTGGCTCTGAGCTCTCAGAGGGCCGGAGCATAAGTAACAAACAAATAAAAATTTCTGTGGACGGAGAGATGTCCCACCCGCCCAGGAGTGCCTTGACCCTGTGCCAGTGATCCAGCCTCCATAGTCACTTCTCTGCGTGCATTTAATGGTTGGACTCGTTGTTTTATGGTTGGACTCGATGATCTTAAAGGTCTTTTCCAACCTATATGATTCTGTGATTCTGTGATTTAATTGACTGAACAGCTACTTGATATCATCCAGAACCACTTATAAAATTAAATGTTATTAAACATAAGGGCAGACTCATCATACTTGCCAATACTTATTTCAATAATGATGCTATGCTTGCCACTCCACAGACCTGACCTGTCACTTGAGAACTCAAATGACCCATAGCTTAACATGTTTTATCCACCTATAAATTCAGGGAGGTTCATTAGCTGGACTTGGCGCATTATGACATATTCTGTCCAACTCTTTTACAACCATTTAATTGCTTCCTGCTCATGCACTTTCCCATCACCCCAGCGCATATGACCCCTGGTGACAATATTTTCCCATCTACCTGAGTAAATGAACAAGTAAGATCAGCATCTTATTCCAGAAAACAGAGCTAAGGAAGTTAATTGCTGTTATTTAACTGCTGTTTCACTGGTTTCTTCTTGTTTTGCCAACGCTCCCATACCTTACCATTTGCTAAGCTGACCAAAAGGTTATCTCCATTTTTGGATTCAAGCAACTTTTTTTCTTAGACAGCTACAGATCACAGGTGAGCTCATCTCTAAACTACGCTGTGGGATTTCTGATATATGGAGCTCTTTCAACACTGGTATTAGGGTGGGAGTTCAAATCTGAAATAAGAGTATTAAAGTTAGCTCATGGCTTGTAGTTGCTGTGAAAAAGTTCAGCCATACAGCACTTGACACAATTTCAATCAATGCTGTACGAGGGGTTCCTTTCCACTGCTCCCTCTCATTATAGAAGCTAAATAGGAAAGTGTTTCTTACTTTTTTTTTTAACCTAAAGTGCTGTAAATGTCTCTTTAAAAAGAAAAAAAAAAAAAGAGTCCTTAACCACCTTGTGCTGTGCTACCACAGAGGTTTTTACTTACAGCCAAATACCTATCAGGTTGGACTCTCAAAAACAATCCATTATTTTTATTTCCCCTTTTGCTCCTTTGAAGGCACACAGTTTCTTTCCGCTTTTTACAGTCATTTCACGGTTTGCTTCCTGACATGACAAGGCATCGGAATCGTTGCTCTAGGGAATGAAATGGTGCCCAAAAGTATGCCACCTAGCCTAGCACGTGAACTCCTTCATCCTTTTCCATAGCACCTGGTCCCTTCAGGTCAGGAGAAGCAGGTGGCAGAAAGCCAAATTTCTTTTCAGGAAGGATAGAAATATAAACTGATCCGTTACCCCTCAGTGCCGCATGGTCTAGTATAAGCGCCAAACAGAAGGCACTTGCTGCCTCTTTGCAGAGCTGGCAGGAAGAGACCCTGTGTCTGCCCTCTGCTCTGGGACCTGATTTGACTTCTTAGTCTCACCTGATCTTCAGGATATTAAGACAGAAAACAGTTAACATCTATGGATGCCACATACATAGGTGGGAAAGGGTGAGCTGTGCTTATGGTGCTTGGAGCTTGAGGAGCTCAAATAACTGAACAGTTTAATTTGAGCAGCTGTATGAAATAGACCTTGCTGGTAGCTCTGAAGTCTAGAGGTAATTGCAAAGTGGGAGAGAGTGAGGGGTTAAATAGAAAGAAATATATTCTATGAAGTCCATAGGATGTACATGCAACCCTTGTGGTCCTATCATCTCTGCCTGACTTGGGAAGCTGAATGTGTTTACTCATCTCGAGCAATAAAATTCCCTTTGTCCCGCAGAGAGTCCAGTGGTGTTAAAAAATTACCTCTTCCAAAATTAATTCTTTTTTTTCCAGATGCCACTAAGATGAGTTGTAGACTGAATAAAGTCATTCTAGATGGAAGTATGGTAACCATTTTCAGATTAATAAGATAAAATAATGTAGTGAATACAACAGCTAGCTGGAGATATAACAGTGCTAGGACTAAATTCTTCACTAATTACTATGCAAATCAAATACTAAGAAAGATTGCTGGTATTGCAATACCCAGAGAAGGATGATCTACTGTAAAATAACTTCCTAGCTTAGATTTTACGGCTTAACATTTAGAAACCTCTTTCAGAAAGCAGATTGTTACAGAGAGGATTAACAGCCCTACCAGAGGGTGGGCAGACTTTCAACGAACTCTGCCTGCAAGTTTCCAATCAATGAATTCAGAATGTCTTTTATTTTGCAGTCATTTGTCTGGTATATTCAGCATGATACCTAAGGGTTGTTTTTAAAATTTTGTAGTGCAAATCTTTCCTGCTTGGTACAAAAAAATCTTTATATAATCTTGGGAAGGTGCATAAGCAATAAATGGCTAAGAGCTGCAAATGTTTATATGGCTCTCCTGTGCTGGATGGCACTGGCAATTAAAGGTAGTTAGCAGGAGACTGGCTAGCGTAAACATCTGCAGCCAATAATTACAGCCTGTTCTCATTCCCCTACTTTCTGAGGATTTGTAGTATTGTTGAGCTGGTCTGGTGAAGAAAACATGATCAGTGTGTTCAGGATTTTGAGCTACTGAAGAAGGTGTAAGTAGGTCCTATTTTCTAGACTAAGCTGTTACAGCTGGAGCAAAGTCTCTCTTTGCAGGTTGTGAACCAGTTTGATTGCTAAAAGACTGTGAGAAAGAAGTAATGAGTGACATGAAGTCTAAGTTCAAGGAGCAGTTCAAAAGGTCCTTCTAGCTTAGAAAAAGACTAATCTGATTTTCTAAGACTGAAATGATTTCTCAGGAAAAGCTTCATTTTATTGGTGAGGCATGTGGGGTAAAGGAATTGCTCTCGATCCCTGCTGCTGTTTGGTTTAGGGGCTGAAAGCACCAAGTGGGAGGGAACGATATCCAACCTGAGAATGATATTCCTCAGTCATGCTAGGGCAAGCAATGCTCTGCCGTGCCAAGTCCCAGCTGCTCTCCTGTCCTTGGCCTGCTCCCCACAGCTAGGGAAGCACCAGTGGTACGAGCTTCACTGACAGATTTCAGAGGGCCCTAATGTCTAGGTACATCACTGCAAGTTAAAGGTTGCAGATTCCCTTTTCTTTTTGCACTGTGCATGGCTGCCAAATGGGGATTTAGTACTTATTTGTGTGTTGATAATTAAAGTGTTTGTGATACTAAAGGACAAATCACCCTCCCCTGGAAATTAAACACTCATGCTACAACCTCCTGATCCTCAGTGAGTATTACATTAGTCAATTTGTGGCTAGCCCAGTAACTCGATAGCAGCGAATTATGCAGTTATGTGGGAACTCTGGTTTTTGGAACAGGCTGATGTTCCCAAGCTCAGGCCCAGCACTGCTAGGGTGTGTCATCTGTGTGAGGCACTTACTTAGCAGAAAGAAAAAGCTGCAATGCCACAGTCTCTAGTGCTTTCTGGAGGACAAAATGTAGCAGGAATATTACATTAAGGTAAGAATGGGAACAAACAGAGCTATTTCTCCACCAAGAACTTTTCTCTGTAGTGAGAGACTGACTGGTTAAACAGGCTTTCAGTCGACCCTAGTGTTCAATTACCTGTTTTACTAATGACTATTTTAGGTTTAGACATGGTAAGTCTGAGAGTGGATTTGTGCTGACCAAATGTCCTGTCTGTACCTTCAACTCCATGCTTTAAAGTTTTACAGGACCCAGTACAGGTCACTGGAAAAGATTATTTCATTGTTGTGGGATAACGAGTGAGAGAAGCTAATCCTGATTTGTGGCAGAAGCAAGCCTTAGTCCTGGTGTCCGCTTACACTTGTGCTGGATTTAGCCTACTGCTGGATTAAGGGTAACTACCAGAATCTTAGCCCAACATCCCCATGTCAGTCCAGACTGAAGGAAGGAGAGGTATGACATCTGAGGGCCTAGGACTCAAAATATGTCTCTCTATTCATTCACTCTAAAAATAGTTTTATTGTTAAATTCCAGTCTGAATGCCAGTGATTTCAGCGGTCAGTGTCCCACCATATTTTTGAAAATCGCAGCTACCTTCAGTACTTACATAACAGCCTAGTGCTTCTTCATGCTTTCTAATGCATTCAGACTTCAAATTTACTCTGGAAATCAGAGAAAAAACTGGTAACCAAGTAATCTGAAGTCATAAGAAACATTCAAAAAGATACCAATGTGGCTTCTAAAAATAGCAACTTATTTGTTACGAAGTGCCAGATTCTGCTCTGCCTCACATACCTGTGCAGTTTGAGTCACTAAATATCAGGGATGCTGGCCTGCGTAGACCCCTTACAGTCAGCTTGCAGTTCTGGAGAAGGTTTCTCCACAGGGCCGTTCTGCAGCAGATGGAAAGGTCTGGAATCTAAGATACGTTCCTAAGCCACGTAGCAGGCTGTGTTTGTGTGTGGGGTCCCCCTGAATTCCAAGAGATATAATGGTGGTGGTGTGCTGTTTTTTTTTTTTTTTAATTTTATACAATAGCAAAAGAGATGGCTTTAATTTTATGCTTATTGATGTAAGTAAGTACATACGCTTTGTAAGAAGTGTTTCAGTTATTGTATGGCTGTGTCCAAGGCTATCATATCAAACACGTCTTTCAGAGCCAAGATTCTTGTCCAAGAACCCACCCAAAACTTTGCTGTATGAGGTATGAAGCAATAATGGGACCCACTGATTCATCATTTGATGAAACCAGGAGTGCCCAGTATTGCCCAACAGAAGGTTATGTAGGGCCCTAATGAAGTGTTTCTCTTGCATAAAAGGGAACAGATGTAGCCAACCTCATGAGAAACAGATCTGTGACCTGCTGTGAGTTCCCATTGGGCAAAGTTTCTTTCAGATCTGAGAAGTTGCTCCAGCTGAGTCAGAATATTCCTCTGGTACCACCATGCCTCTGCAGGCTAGATTTCCAGATTCAGATCTGGGTTGCCGTAGGCTACGTTCCACCATGCTTCATTTAGTTACTGTATTGGCAAAATATCTCTAGACTTTACAAACTGTTGGAAACCTGACTGCTAGCTGAGGAGCTCTGCTCTATGGACCAACAGAAACTGTTCACAAACTGGTTCTGCCCTAGAGGCTAGTGGTGTATGTCACATGGAGAATCAAGCCTTGTCACTTTTCCCAAGTTTTGGATGACAAGAGAGATTGCAAACCTTCCTGCTGTCCTTTTAGGTACAACTGTAATTGTGTTTCCCCCAGAAGTAACTCAGTGGCAACAGGGTAAAGTAGAAAGTCTCCTCTTTTGACTAAAGAGTAAATGTGACAAAGTGGCTCTTGTGAGCTTGTACCAATCTTAACATAAGGATGTGCTGTAGCGAAGAGGAAGTAGGCTTCTGATAATAACAGACTAGGTGAAGAACAGGGAAGAAATACTGACACGTTTGTTGCTGACCGAGGACTTCTAGGTGAATTCCTGCATCTCCTAATGAACAAAAGTCTTCAGGCCAGACACGGGAGCTTATAAATCCAAACAATATCTTGGGTAAACAGTACAATAAGTGGTTATGCACTGTGTTTCTTCTGCATTGAAGTAAGCAGCACGCTGACATCCATTGCAGTTGTTATATACTGATGCAAGTGTTTCAGGGAATCCTGGTGTTAAGGGCTGGAATAAACCCAGCCAGCATGATGGGGTATGTTCCCATTGGCATTCTTGTTGCCTGTCGCCCCATACTAGAGTTATTTGCTTAGTGGTGTTAGTTACTCTGAGTTCCAAACCAGATCTTTATTAAAGCTTCCAGGAAAGCAACAGCACTGTGGATGTCAACAGGGCCTTCAGCATCAAAGCCGCAGAATAAAATTATGATGGAAAAGACCTGTTAGGTCATCTACTCAACCCATCAGCCAATGCAGGATTGTTCTCTGTGGTGTGCTTTTTCCCTTTGTCTGCATCAAGCCAAAGGGGTTTCCACAGCTTCCCTGGGGAGACTATGACATAGCTGACTAGTTCTCGCCCTTAGGAATAACTTTGAGTCTGTGAAATAACAGAATTGTTCTAAGTTTCATTTTGATGGAGAAAAGGAACGCTGAGAGAAGGTCCCTGAGTCTTATGACTATACTGTATCTCAGATGTAATTCTATATTAATCACTTCTTGTATACAGATCATATGAGGCTAACAGTGTGTCCCACCCCACAGCTGTCTCTTTCAGTAATTACTCCTTAGATGGATTTTGTCATCTTTCAATAGTAAGTAGTGCACAAACCCTGAACAATTGCACTTCACTCAGCAAACATTCAGAATTTGCCCTAACTAGTGTTTGAAGTGTTCTGTCTGACTCTCATTCCTTTCAATTGTGCCAAACGTCTTTGGCAATTAGTGATCTGATGTTCCAGAAACCCATAAAAATTAATTCCAACATATTTTCTTTAGGTGAGTTAAAAACACTCAACAGATGTTTACTAAAAACAACTGCATTTATAGATAGAGGACTCTGGACAGCTATTGACTTAATACTTCCAAACATTTTCAGGCAAATCCCTTGGGCACCTACTGTTGATCGATCATAACTTTCTGACATCCCGATCTCTCGCACGGAAATGCTTCTGGCCAAATATATGAACGTGCTTTTTGACCTTGGGTATTGGGCATTAACAAACATGAATCCAATGATTTTTTTTCAGAGGGAATAAAATACTTCCATAGCTATTAAAACATGCAATCCTCTGACATTTGTTGAAGATCTATGTGCATATAAACTGTTGAAGTTGACTATGGAGATAGTTTTAAAGCAATGCCAGTACCCTTAGCATTCTGATGAGGGCTGTATTGGTTTCACGGTTCTCAGCCACTGAAAATTGTATTTAGCATGCAGGATAACTTTAAAAACATTAGTTGTAGAGCTATGGAAGGCCATGATTAGTACCATTTTGTGATTGTTTGAGTTGTGCTTCACACAATGAGCAACGATTCAGAAGAAGCCTTTGTCTGACTGCCACTTTGGCTATGGGGAAGGGGGGGAAATCTGAACACCCAACATGTCTTTGTTGGCAGTTGGATGTAATTTTCTTTTGTTTAGCATTTGCACAGTGCTCTGTGTAATGTAGGAATATAATAAACCTTTGCCAGCAACATCATCAGACTTCAGGAACATACACAGGCCAGTGAGACTATGTGATGTACTATATCATAACGCAGCAGTAGAAGAGGCAACTTAATACGCTTATGATGGAGTTGTAACAGAAAGGGTTTTCCCTGGGCTATTGGCATATGCTTTAGAGTACTAAACCAGGAGTTTGCTCTTATGTCTAATTTTGATTCTAATGCCTACTTTGTAAGCACTTTTCCTTTGCACCAGTTAAATAGAGCTTAAGCTATTTCTCTACTGGTCATCAGAAGTGAGCAAGCTTTACATGAATCTTTCAACTATCTATTTAAACACTCCTACCATTGCCTGCTAGCTGATGGCACACCTGGAAAATGAAAGTTTGGCAAACCAGAAGGTAGAGATCAATGAGCAAAGCCACGAAGGGAAAAGGTGCTCTCCAGGGAGACCCTAAGGGATCCTAAGATATGTTAAGCGTTAGCTTTCCCCGCATCTACTCCATTTGCACAGTCACAGTATTTGTCATAAACCCCAGTATCATTCCTAACATGGGTTAGTACCAACAAGGTAGTGCCACGATTAACAATCCTACCACAGACAGCCCTGGTTTCAATGTTGCATTATTTTTGCTGGTCTGTGGCTCTAGGGCCACTCAGTGTTCTCCAACAGCTCAAATATAATGGCAGCTGGAGGAGTAACCCATTTGCTGGGCAGATGTTGCTAGCATGCTGCTTTATCAGTGCATGTTGTTGCACACCAGCCCAACACTGGGATAAAGTTGACTCTTCCAGGCAACCATGGCTGTGGCTTTGCATGAATTTCTTTAGCCTGAGTGCCCACTTAAACAGATCCTATCCTTTTCCTCATCCAGCTGTTCTATTATTTTGGCAGCTACTCAAAACTTCTGGGAATAATTGCAAATGAGTAATAATTTTTCATTTAGCTTGTATGCAATCCTGGCATCAGTGATCATTTGCATCCTTTATGAAGCCATGCCTTCAACACATGTTCTGAACATTTGAATAGCAAACTTCAGGAGTAGGGGGACAGAGGTGGAGTCCAATTTGTTGTTATTGTAATTCATGTAGGTTCTCATAGTTTTAAAATCAACCTTATTAGCAGAAAATAATGATGTAAAAATAAATAGGCAGGTCCTGTTGGCAACAAGGTCCCTAGGAGCAGACAGGACTGAAAAATCCAGAATCCCATTGTAGGGACCAAACTACTCCGAAGTGCCTGAGCTGTGTTTTTCTGCTCAGTCTAGGCTGTCCCATAAATGCTAATCAACTCGAAGGTCATCTAAATAAAAAGTAAATGCAAACAGAGGCTACTTCTCCCACACAGCAGACTTCTAGCCTGCTCAAGATACAACGGTGAAAGCTTGCCTGTTTTGACTATTAGTCAGTCTTACTCAGCTGGTATTTGGGAAAGTTATGAACAGCAGTCTGGAGGCTCTGTGCAGGTGACCTGGCATGGGACACAGCATATGTCATGCTTCCAGAATATGAAGCCCTCTTTAAAGCCGCTCTTAAAGCCTCTCTTAACTAGAAACTGGTAACAATATGTACAGTGCTGCACTTGGGCGAGGAACGATGTTCTGACAAAAATACCAGTACCTTGCTGCCTCCCTGGAGCAGCAGTTTGGCTTTTCATTTGGTAGCAGTCTTCCAGGCAGTGAGGTTTTCCAGTTCTTTCTGGAAAACTTTTATTAGTTTAATTGATATGACTAATATTTAAAAAAAAAATCCCCACCCAAACCAAAAAAACCACCCCAAGCCCAAAAACACTCACCAAGGTGATGAAGTGGGAGCTCTAAGTCCATTCTGACTCAGCTGTCTCCTTTTCTTCATGTCCAGGGAGGGCAACGAGTTCTCTGTTGCTGGATCCATGATGTCCTGGCATTGTCACAACTGCTTTTTCAGTTTCCTCACCTTACTAATGCCTTAATGCAAGTTGAGAAGAACGGTAAGAACAAGTCTGAGCTATCATACTTTCTCCCCTAACAAAAGACCTCCTCCTTTTCTTTGCTGCCAGCCTATGTATTGCTATGATACACTGTCATAGGATAGGATAGACAAAAAAAAAAATATTCTTGCAGAATTTAAATGGCTTGAATTGCCTATAATGCTGACAGTTTGGCTCACTGCCAGCAGCAACGTCTACATGGAAGTGTAGGAAAGCGAGACTGGTGTTTTGTGTTTCTGGCTGTGAGAAAGCCTGACAAGTGGGATTCCTTGATGCCGTCCTGCACCCTAAGGAAGGGTACCTGTAATTTGGCAGTGACCGGAGTGCAAGCAGGAACGTTGCGGTCAGGACTGATGTGTGTTAGCAAGGCAGCACTACACGCTGCCATGCTTGCTAGACATGGCACAATCAGCTGCAAAGGAAGGGGGAAGTTTTCTTCCAACTAGGACACATAGTTATTTTGTCTTGGACACTTGCAGACAATCTTTCGGACTAGGAATCCATAAACCACAAAACACTCATGTTAAAAGAATCTAGCCAAAAATACTACATTCATGACTGTTTTTTCTTTTTCCTTTTACAAAACAAAATCAAACGAATTCCTTTGCTGTAATCAATAGTAGTCAAAAGATAACTTTCTTCAGTTCAAAGAGATCAGCTTTAAATATTAAGGCTACAAGCAATATTAATTGATACAAAACTCTTATTTCTGTTACAAAATTTACTATACAAATGTTTCCTAAAAAGCCAATGATTAATATTATACATTTGTGACATAATGAAAAACCATCAAAGTCTAAGGGGAAACAAGTAAGTGTGCATATACAGCTCACATATGTTTATTTAAGCATATTTTACATATTAAAATACAGTAGTTACTTTCTGGATGAGGGCTCTCAAATTATAAAATTAATCTGTCAGGTTTTCAGACTTGGCAGTGTAAAAGGTTTTCTCGCTGTGTTCTAACAGAGTAGGGGAAAAGCGTCACTTCAGTGGTAAAGAGCTAAATAACCACACAGTTAATGGAGGGAATGTTTAGGAAAATAATTACGTTAATTCACTTCAGACCTGATCCTGCAACCTTTAACCATGCAATGACATTCTTTGCCCAGCAGCAGACCCAAATTTACACTTTGCAGAATCACATCCTTACTGAGGTAGAGATTGCCAAATAGCTGTTAGGGAGGGAAGTGCCATGTGTGCCAATTCTAGAAACCAGTAAGGCAGTACAGTCTGCCCTATATTTTCAGACTTTTGGTACTTTACGTAACTAGGTGCAAAATACTTATTTTTATTTCTGATTCTTTTCTTTGGAAGTGCAGTCATGTGCAATCAGGTGGAATAAGTGTGCTGATAATTTTCCTTCAGAAATTGTAATGGTTAGCGATGTGGACACTTTTCTTTTTAGGCAGAAACCATGAGGCACTGAAGCAAGCATTCACTTTTCTTGCACTTGAGGTCACAAATTTATGCAAGTCAAAAATGCTGGGCCTGCCAAAAACATCATGCTACACTCTACCAAATAAAAGGACACTGTTATTCTTACAAGGAAAGGTTTGACAGGACAGGAAATAGGCAGGGTCATAGAAGTTTACTTAATACTGAAACTTATTTAACCATCTTTAAGCCAAAATACAATGATAGTTATTTAAAAAAAAATTAGGAGGGAGGGAGGGAAGACAAATACAAGAGCACTGGACTATGGTATTACAGGAGTAGCAAACAATACAGAAACTAGGGAACCTTAATAAAAATTCACATAATTCAAGTTACTGTATGTCACCTGCTTCTGCTGGGTTAACATGTATTAAGTAAGCAAGCTTTAATTTATGTCCTGAACTTGCAGCAAGAGGCATCTGACTTGAAGAATCCAATGCAGAGTTTACCAAGCTATACGCTACTTTCATTACAATGCAATCCTTAAGTAGACTGCATTCCACTTAAAGGAACGGAGGAAGGGGAGTAAGAAGACAGTGAATATGAAAGATAGGAAAAATGTTGCTGTTCATTACAATTTTCCATTTTTGTTGAAACACAGCAGGAGAGCAAAGCCACAGGCTTCTCTACTGCTTTCGCATGCCAGGAGGGATTATGCAAACACTGCAACCACCCAAATCTTATTTAAATTATAGTCATTGTTCCCCCTTTAATGGTTATACTTTTGCCTGCTTTCACTCAAATATTGCTGCATCTTGCTTTCCGCCAACATAGTCCCAATGGGAGTCATCAACTCTTAATTATAGATGAAGAGATCTTTGAAAAATACCTCTGGAAAAAAGTGGAAAAGAAAGCAAACTTTAAGTGCCATCTAGTGGCTGATCTACTAAAAAACGTTAAATCGATCCAAAAAATTCTTAACATGCCACAGAGTAATATAACTAGCTGAACTGAGGAAGCAGTGCTTAAATACACAACTACTAGAGACCAGGTTAATACTTTGGGGAACTAAGAAAAGGACTAGAGATCAATGGTATCATTACCATAATTTTTCTTTTAAGATTTTTGTCTGTAAGTGGAGAGTTCAAATGATAGGAATTGTCTAGTGGTCACCTGTTCCTTCAAGACCCTCATGAGCTTATCAGCTTCTGCCTTGGTAAGGAAATACAAGTTGTCATATGTATTTCAGTCCAAATTAGAAAACAGAACCCTTTCAGATCTCAAAATAGAACCCAAACCATGGGGGTGAATCTGGAGCCAAGCATCTGAATTCAAAAGCCAGCATTCTCCTCCAAATCCACCCGGGGTTGAAGGCCAGATTCCCTCTATGTGTAACAAGTCAAATCCATTTCTAAAAGAAAGGAGGCAGATTGTTAGTTAGTAAAGTCCTTTACCTTTCCCTGCAGGAAAAAGCCATTTTCTGCTACAGATGAGAATTGCCAACAAATTATTTTCAATTATAAAAGCTCCGTGTTCCATTTACACGGAGGATGTCCCACAAGATCATTCCCCAAGCTTTAGGTAACTCCTCTTGGAGATAACATGTCCCTTCTACAACAGTAGTTGACAGTCTAAACTTAAATAGCTTTGTCAGAACCTGTTCAGTGATAATGGAGAGCAGCCCAACGTAACCTTTACTTAATGTAATTTTAATTTCATTTTTTTGCAAATAGCATACTTTGGACTTGCTTTGGAGCTTTAATCTCTTCAGTTTCATGCCTATAGTAAGCCCTGGGGATCACACGTCAGTGACAGGTTCTGGAGACATAAATTTGTCTAGATAGAAGTAAGACCTATGCATGTTAGTGTTTAGCTTCTCTTGAGGTTACTTGCTCAAGCATGTTGTTCAGTCAATGACACAGCCCGTTTTTCATTGAATTACAAAAATAATTTACAACTAGTTAATTGAGGCAGATGATCTCAGATAAAGTAATGAACAAGATCAACGTGTTTCCCAGTCCTCTCTTCCTTTTGCTAATATAAAAATTTTCAAACACTCTGATTTTTGTTTAAAACAGGATCAAATGTGCTAATTAAAGCCTAAAATGTACCATTATAAAGAGGGAAACTTAACCCTTGCTGAAGAAGTGCCGGTCTATCTTCTTCCCCTTGCTTATAGGGAGACAGTGAGTTGTATGAGTAAGAGCCAGGGGAAGTTAAAAACTAGCTTCTGCAACAGGTACTGTTCTGTGCCTCCTGTGTATGTTTGCCAGACACCAAGATAACGTACTTTTGTAGCATAGGTAATACTAATGGAAAAAGGGAACATTAAAATAATTTGGAGGGTATTACTTTTCATATTAATGAAATTGTGGGACTTCCTTTAAAAAAGAAAAAAAAATGGGAGATGTAGGCAGCATGGTTTGAACCAGAAAGTAGCAAATACTGTTGTAAGAATTCTCTACTCATTACCAATACAAAAAGTTTCTACAGGTTTCAATACAGGCCCTGCTCTGCAGTAGCAAGTATCAACGCAAGAACTTTCAATACATTGGTACGTAACTCTTGTTGCCTGGTTAGAAGTATTTGTCTTCTATAGATTTGCTACCCATATTGAAGCAAAACCCCAACACTATAAAAGAAGTTATCAGAATTTGTTACTCTAGTGCAATGGTTTGATGCACAGGGAGGAGTTCAGTGTAGAGGCGAGCTCCAAAGCTTGAAAACGTTTCCGTTGTTTCAGATAGACTTTCCCAAGGTCCTGCTGGGAAGAGCCTTGCCGTAATCTTAAACTCATTACATGCTTCTCTAGATAAGTGTTGAGAAACGATGAAGAGGAACTCAACTATACCAATTTTCAAAATAAGTGAGCCCTTTTTGGTAATGACACTTAGATAACAGTCTGTATGTTGACAACTTACAGCAGGCATGGATCTGTAAATTTATGTTTCTTCCTCATGTGTCTGAGCGAGCTTCTGAGATAGTGCTTTTTCTAGCCAATACTATTCCTTCTTATCTCAGAATCTGGAGTATTGCTTTCAAAAACTGAAACAGCTTTACACAGAAGGATCATAGTTATTTTAAGACCTTTAAATAGCCTTTGGTAACTGAAGTTCCTTTTTGGCAGGTTATAAAGCGGAAAAAACTTGGTGTCACGATCAGCTGTTCCAATTAATTTAAAACTTCATTGGTATGATGTTCTTCTTGCTTACAATAGGCTTTTGCATGGTAAGCCTGCTTATGGCGGTCTGGGTATACAGATGTAAGTACAGTGTTGTGATAAGGGTGTAGGAGGGAAAAACCAAAAAGGACTGATAAGCATATGTCGTGGTTTAGCCCCAGCTGGCAACTGAGCACCACGCAGCCGCTCGCTCACTCCCCCTCGGTGGGATGGGGGAAGAGAATCAGAAGAGCAAAAGTAAGAAAACTTGAGGGTTGAGATAAAAACAGTTTAATAGGTAAAGCAAAAGCCGCGCACGCAAGCAAAGCAAAGCAAGGAATTCATTCACTACTTCCCATGGTCAGGCAGGTGTTCAGCCATCCCCAGGAAAGCAGGGCTCCAGCACACGTAACGGTTACTTGGGAAGACAAACGCCATCACTCCAAATGTCCTCCCTTCCTTCTTCTTCCCCAGCTTTATATACTGAGCATGACGTCATGTGGTATGGAATAGCCCTTTGGTCAGTTTGGATCAACAATCCTGGCTGTGCCCCCTCCCAGCTTCTTCTGCACCTGGCAGAGCACGGGAAGCTGAAAAGTCCTTGACTAGTACAGCAACAACTAAAACATCTCTGTATTATCAACACTGTCTTCAGCACAAATCCAAAACATAGCCCCATACCAGCCGCTACGAAGAAAATTAACTCTGTCTCAGCTAAAACCAGGACAGCATATAATGCAGATGGAGGGGAAGACTTTTACCCTAGTCAAAGATGAATGTACTTGGCACTGCCAAGTCAATGTAATGACTGTCCTATGGTTGAAGCAGTCCGAATGCTGTCATATTACACTTTATTTTCCAGTTCCTTGGGGAAGGGGCAGGGGGTAAAATGTATAAAATGTGCAATATTTTGGGCCTACTTCACTGGAAAGGGTTAGTCCTAGACAAGGATATGAAACTCATACTAACAGGGTTATCATGATCTGAGAATACCAAGGAAAAGAATGCTGTGAACATCTTAGTCTACAAAAGGGCCTACCTTTCCACTGCTGAAACACTACTTAAAGCACAGTATTTCATACCTATGCCCTTTCAGCTAAGAAAATCTAAAAAGAGAATACGGACAGCTGCAGGGAAAAAAAATTATGTTTGAGAGCCTCACAGCCTTTTCTAATTCTTCTGTAAAGTGACAAAATACTCAAGATTCTTTCCTTTTTGTCCCTTCTCTTGTGTGCATGTTCTTTCAACTGAAAGCTTTTGAGTCATTTAAGAGATTCAACAATCAGGTTTGGGACAGATTCCAAAAGAGTTCTATGATAACTGGTCAAAATAGAACTGAAAAAAAACCCAATTTGTGCACTGCCTCAATAATTCAGAATCTTTCTTCCATACAGTAACTTATTAATGAATTTGTCAATAAATATTTCAATAGCATGTTTCCTAGCATTTATTTACTATATAGAAGTTATTTCCAGATGAGTTGTGTTATTTAGCTCAAACACTGTATTGCCTGCTCTATTAAAAGAGAGCTGAAAAATTGTTTGAGGATCAGCTAAGAATCAAAGACAGAACTTTAGCTTTGAACAGAAACACAAGTATTTTGACAGGTTGTAGAAGATGCGATATTAAAGATCTCCGCCTTATCCTGATTTAGGAGTCATAGCAGGAAGTAATATCGATACCTGTATTATCACTGATTCTGTATGAAATAGGCTCTCAGCATGAAATACTCAGCTACATGGAAGACAGCTTTCAGAAAATTAACACAAACTGGCAAGGGAACAAGCAGCCATTTTAGTTTAGGTGAGTAAAATAAAATCAAATCATTAAGTTATTTTTTAATTTATTAGACTATAATCAGCACATAAACAATGAGTTCTTATTACTGAGGGAGGACCGTACATCTAAAAAAAAAAAATCTGTCAACTAATCAATCAAGTCAGTCATGCACATTTCCCCATAATGCAGATGAACTCACTGCCTGTAAAAAATAGACAGGACAGATACAGAGAAGTCTGAATAAAACTGGAAATTTTTTTTATGTACTCCAAAATCCCACTTTTAAGTCAAATGAAAATTTAGAAATACCGTAACAAAAAAAAATAGAAAGCATATTCAAATAATTTTCAGTTCTTTCCAGTAGAACCAAAGCCACCTTCACCACGTTCTGTATCATCTAGAGCCTGAAAGACAAAAATTATGATAACTTGGTTTAGTGTCTTAACTTGCCTTTTGTTTCTATATAACAGATATTGTCTATCATAGACGAAGGTACATTTACTCCTAACAATAGTTATAACTGAGAAACTAAACCAAAAAAATTGAGACATTTTAGAATACCTTTCATACAATGTGGGATTTGTTTAAACTTGTGAGACAACTGTTTCTAGCATATACTGAAGTTTTTCTCAAGCACCTGTTAACTCTAAAAACTACCAAAAAAAAATCCACATAAATGCATGCAAAGCATCAAGCTTTTTATTCAGGTAGCAATGCTACTGTGCAGTTTTAACACTGAAAGTAGTTTCAAAGCAAAGTAGTTATCTATACTATAAATTTCAGGTTATATACAACTATCTTAAACTATTAATTATTGAAAATAGCAGAAATATTTTCTTTTGGCAACTTACTTGAACTTCTTCTAGCTCAGGATAGCAAATCCGTTCACAGATGAGCTGGGCAATCCTATCCCCTTTTTTAACTGCAATGAAGTTAAAATATTATTAGTTCCTTCCAAAAAAGTGAATAATCAATACAAAGTTTAGACAGTCCCCTTTCGAGAGTATCAGAATGTACTAAAGTGTAAACACTTATTTGAAACTTAGTTAAGCAGATGTTAATAGTTCCAGAAAAATACAGGCTAAGATAAACTTGTGCTGAGTCCTTTTATGGTGAAGTTTCAGCAGCAGTACCAGCTCAAGGCATCTCCCCTCATTCCTGCTGCCATCTTAAGTGTCATTATGCATAAATACTGCAGAGATTGAGAGACAGCTGTATGTACAATGTGGCTCCTTTTGTGAAGTAGACCCAGGAACTGATTTCTCTGGGGGGAAAAAACCTGAACTAATAAAAGGAAAACAAAATTTCTGATTAGTACCCACTCTGGTTCACAGAACTTCTGCAAGAAGCTTGTGCTGTGAAGGTGCAGAAAAGGCTGCAAAAACACTGGCAATATTGTAACTGGGCCCTGAGGCTTCAAAGTGACTGTTTGCAGAGAGACAATATGATTAAGGAAAAAATCATATCTTTATTAATCATGTTTCCCAGGATCCTGGAGAAGTTTTTATCTCAAACACTGCTCAGCTAAATCTTTTTTTTTTGTGGAGCAAGAAAAGAAACTTAATACAAAGTTGCACTTCAGTACAGCTCATGAATCTAAAGCTTAGCTAAGCAGGGTTTTTTTGTCTGTTTTGGTTTTGTAGTGGTGGTGTGTTTTTTGGGGTGTTTGGTTTGGGTTTTTTTGTGTTTTTTGGGTTTTGAAGGGGTTGGGGCTTTTTTGGGGGGGGGGGGGCTTTATTTTTTTTTGGGGGTGGGGTGGGGGGGTGGGTGGGTTTTTTGCAGGCTGCCTAATTTGCTAGGAGTGGAAGCTTTTCATGTTTCCTTGAGAGGACATTGTTAAGTTTCAATGTTTTTGTTAATTGTAAGAAGAAAAATGTTCTCAGCTAATTCTAACTCTTCATGGACTTTTAAAGAAAAATTAAGTTTCTCATTTCCAGTCAGATGGCTGAAAACAGGCTCTCCCAAGATTAACACTTACCTTCAAAAGTCTCCTTGCCAAAGTTGAAGAGTACCACACCAACATTTCCCCTGTAATCCTCATCAATAACACCAGCTGTCACAAGAAAGAATTAAGAGGGATATCCAGTTAATAAATGTTGTCAGTATATTAGATAAGTAGATTAGAAAAGGTTTAGATTAGTAGATGATTGCAGTACCTCATATTGACATCCTTTATACTACTCATGCACGATTAAACAATATATATGAAAATACTGAAATATCTAAAAATGCTAATCAATCTTGCAAAAAGAACTGAAAAACACCATCACATATCAAGAAGTGTTTTACCACTGTACTACTAATTTTAGTTGTAATACGCTATCTGAAATCAAGACAGCTGTACCAAATTCAGGCTCCATTTGTTCTGCTAACTTCAGCTCTTTGAGTGTCAAGCAGAAATCTGTTCTTAACACTAACATTTTATTTCAGAGCTATGGATTTGCATAGATCCAAATCCCATATCTCAGGCAGGGTAACAGAACTAAAGCTTTAAGGAATTGATTGTCATTCAGCTACATTCAAGTGTAAATACTGTAAAACAAGCTTGCTCTTATATTTTATACAACTGTATTAACTACATAGTTCGGGAGATTATCTACCAATACACATTAAAATAACCATGTTCTGCTTCTTTGGGGTTTTTTTCTCTTGGATACAGGAAGCATATTTCCAGTAGAAGAACTGGAGTTTGGGCTTACTTGTGGACTACAGTATGTATTTTGAAGTCTACTTGTAGAAATAATTCAAATACTAAAATTACATGTCATTCCAAGACATTCCCAGACTCATACATACAAAGTACTACCTTTAGAGATTATAAACACGAGAGGAAATTGTACTATGACTATATCTTGAAGTTTTAATGTTGAACCACAACACACAGACTTAAGAATAGAAAACGGAGGGGTTGTTTTTCTTAATTTCTTCAGCTGTGTGAAAATATTGCAGTACATATGGTCCATAGTTACATCTCTGCACTAGTTCTAGTGTGAACAAGGTACTTACATAGCTCTCTTTCCCTTGTAATGTCATGGGTTAATCCAATCACATTTCTGAACAGCTTCCTAATTAAGGTGCTAGTAACACTGGGTGTATCCCCTGAGCTCTGAAAATTCAGAAAAACATGCAGTTCTCAAGTTGACTCACTCGTATTTAACTGCATGCAATTGCTTAAAGGGACCCTAACTACAAAGCACTGTCGAAAGTAACAGTGAGCAAAACACAGGGGTTGCTTTGCATGAACATTTTCCAGAATAGAAAAAATTATTAAAAAAAATTCTTGAATGTAGCATTCAGTTCAGTTGATTCAGAGAGCTTGATGTACCGAAGCTACGTGCACAGGTCCTGTACTGTTTGGTTTCGGTTAGACCAGCTTTCAGAAAGTCAACTACGCATCTGTTAAATGGAGACTCACAGTACATCACTTACATTGGTGATCACAGAGCTTTCTTGCACAATTTCTACCACAGTTCAATGTTGCAATTCAATACTTAAAATAATAAAAATCAAATCCTATGCACATGTGTTAGGTGTATGAGCAAAAAAGGCTGAACTATAAAACAATAACATGAAAATTTTGCCTTCTTACTTCTAGCAAAGTACTATTCCTTCCTCCTTTTTAAAATATCAGATAATCTAGAGCCCTTACATAATTGCTAAGCCAGGGCTGACACAAAGTATTAGCTAAAGAGTGCTATGCAAATAATTTGCATCGTTTTATACAATAGCGGACACTGAGTCCATGCTACATAGATACACTACAAAGAGAGATTCAACAAACCTGGCAGCACAAATAATTTTAAGCATTGCTCAAGTTTTGCAGTCAGTTTCCCATTCATTTGCTGTATTTGTTCACATGAGTCAATCAGCTGGAGAGCTGAAAGCCAGAATTCATATTTGGCACATAAAATTATGTACATATGCACATAAATGCATATAAAAAGATCATTAGCTCTTTGGATAAATTCTTAATTTGACAAACCATTCTCAAGTGTTTCTGTACAGCTAAGACAACATTTTTCTAGACCATATGCTAGGATAGATATTGCTATGCATTAGAGATTGATAAAGGAATTTGCTACTTTAACATAACAAGGGCTACTCTTATTTCTGTGATAGTACAGTATTCTGTTCTGATACAACACAATACTCAAAACTGATTACTACAGATTACTAATTCTATTTAAATGGAGATTATGCTTTTATATGTATAAAATGTACCAATTAAAGTAGTAGGGTTAGATTTATGCACGCAAGAAACTCTTGCATGTCACATTTTTGCTGGAATTATCTGAAGAAAATTTATAGAACAGAACAACTGGGGCTACTTAAAAGTCATTCTAAATTAACTTTTCGGTCTTCATATCTCTGACAGAAAGCAAGTTTATTTCAACATAATGACAAAAATTGTACTTGATGTATTGGTTAGTGCTTAACTGCTAATGAAGCTTTTTGATCTACCAGATGTTGCTGCTATTTTCTGGGCAAGGAGGAAAAAAAAAGTATCTAAAATTTAGTTTGTATTGGAGTAACTGGAGCTTAACGGCATGTTAGTACTCCTACCTCTTTTTAAACCCCAAACGTTTTGTTTTGCTGAAAAGGAGCATTGTAATGGATCTATACTGATTTACAATGAATCTAGTGAGATGGCTTCCCTGATCTTTAAACAATGGCATTAGCACAATCTCAGCTTTACGTATAGACACTAAAATTTATTTTACAAGTATTTGTTGAAAAGGCTATAATCTAAACATATACTTCTATGAAGAATACCAAATTCTTTTGACCACTTATTTGACTACTGCTAGAGACTGGCTCTCTAGGATTTGAAAACTATCTGATAACTAAAGATGGAAAAGACTGATGAATATTTCTGTGGCTGAACTGAAGTCAGCAACACTGAAAACTTTAATCACTCGTATTATTCACTAAAGGGAAGAAACCCCTCTCACTAAACCACTCTAATTTTCTAAGCTTAGCTATAAAGTAAACACCTTGTAATGGTTCTACAGATTGTATTGGCAAGAATTGCACTTCCTGCACGCTTCTGAGGGTGAAAGCATTCCAGAGGATGCAGAGAGGAAGAGCAGGCTTCTTCCTTAAAAGCATACCCGATACAAACAGAACTTGCAATTAGAGTTGAAGTTATGTATGAAGAAAATAACATTTAAAAATACATTTTGTGGCCAAAACAATTAGTCTAACGCTGTGCTGAGTGACTGAAACACCATCAAAGCCATGATAATTTCAAATTCCATTAAAGGCACAGCTGGGTAAGGATTTTATGAAATAAATTTCTTACCAATCATTTTCTCTTTAAATGTATTAACCTCCACTAACATAGTCTTACTGAGTTTAACCACTGTGTGGATTTTGAGTTCAAATTACACTATTTGTATCAAAGATCCTTGGGAGATACAGGAAAATATGATCCAGGAAGACCTGATCAGTGTTCCTTCTGTATAGGGTCACAAACTCACTCTATGTAACTGGGTGTACTGGCAAAACACATTAACATCCTTGGCATTCTGCTATTCTGGAACAGCAAGTTGCAATAATTATATACGTTGCTGAGGACTAAAGCACTTCTCTAAATTATGTGTATTGGGTGGAAATCATCTAAGTCACTTTTGGAAAAATCATGCATTGGAATTGGCAGTCTGATATTCTGTCTTACTCTGTCAGAAGTTTGGCATGTCACTTGTTGGGAAAGCATCCACATCTAGCAGATGTGAGTTCTGAACATATTCTTGCATGATCCCAATTTTTCTGCCTGACCCTTAGGACTTATGGCAGTTTATTTTTACTTAAATGGATAATGTCCTCATTGTGACAAAAGTACCTCTGCAGGACAAGTTAAAATTATGTAACAATTTTTTTTTTTTTAATAAGATGCCCTCTAGTAATGGTCAGTAATAGTTTTTACTCGTGCTTTGTCAACTGTCAGCTTTTTTTAAAATCTGAACATAGGTCATCCGACTAAGCACTTCTGGTTGCCTTCTAGTATTTCCTAGTTTAACTTTCAGACTGAAAAGACTGTTACAGAGCATATGTATTTTTTTCATATAAACAAAAAAATTGTTTTAGAAGTGTCGCTTTAAAGAACCACACTATAGTAGACCATGTATACTATAGAGTCATAGGGGTGTAGAGAATCTTTGATTCCCATCTTAGTGCTCTTTTGTATGTTACCCTGCTACACTTAAAAAAAACCTAGTGTAACAGAAATCCAAGAATCAAGTCTTATTTCAGATAAAGCGTGAATGACACAAAGCTGGCACAGATGCTCCCCTTTAACCTCCGATATCAGAACTGTATCACAGGCACAGCCAGACTTTGATATGCCATAAAGCAGACAGAATAAAGTAGTTCTGCAGCAGCTCTAAATTGTACTGGGAATTGCTTTGCTTTTCAGCTGGCTTGGTATCAGAAAGAGAAGGACGCCTAGAGTTACCCTTCCTCACCTCTAGAGCTAAGCCTATAAGCAAGTAAAGGCCGAGTGCCACTGTTATAAGTAGTGTCTCTTGTTTAATGCTGGGGGGGGTGGCAGGAACCAAACAACAAACCAACAAAAAAAAAACCCAAAACAACCCCAAAACCTAGCGAAGAGGAAAAGGCCTCAACTTTTCAGCACACTTTTCTTGTCAACTTCCATTATGACTCAAATTATAATGTGCTTGCAAAAAATGTGCTCTCTCGGCCACCCAGCACTTTTGAAGATACCCATTAGATGCATATTCTTTACGTCATTACATCAGAAATGTAGTTTTTTGTTCTTTTACTACAATCTATTGCCAGAAAAACCAACTGCTTAGGGTTTTAGGAGGCAGAAAACATTTTTATTTAACTTAGAACTGTATTATTGTACAATTAGAACAACGCATTTAGTCCTAGTTAAATTGCTGTGGTTACAGCTGTGCTCAGAATAACTCCACAATAATCTTAGCAGTGAGAACTTCTATGCAATTTAGATGCCATTTTATAATACAAAGCTTAGAGAATCCGCCTGTGCTTGGATCAGCCCCGCTGCAAAACTGGAATTGAACTTTCAACATCATTTACTTCACGTTACAGTTATAGCAATATGGCAAAAGGACAGTGAGGCTTTCATGAAGGCTTCTGATTATGCCTATAATAATTGTTTTTGAAGAGATATCTGTGAATTTCTAATCAAGATGAAAGAAAAGCTCAAAATATTTTAAGAAACTACCCTGTTGTTCAAAACAAATCTGTTGCTAGTACTGAACAACAAAAAAACACCAGTAAAGACTTGTAGAAAGCGGGATTTTAGTTTTATTTCTGTTTCAAAAGACTTTCAATCTTTAAGTCAATTAATGTACAAAGTGACGAGTTTAAGTTTCATTTGCTTTACATAATCTGTTTACAAATTCATTTGCTTTACATAATCTGTTTTCATCAGTAAGAGTAAACTAAAGCTCTTTTCATCCTAATAATCAGTTCTACCTGCAGTAAGGGTGTATTTCACTGCTTTCTATCATTCCTTTTGAATAACATTACTATATATTCTCTGCGTAAAAGAATATCTGTATGTAATTGATTTAATTCATTCAGATCTTACACTAGACTGAAAAGAATCACGCATAGATGTTTAGTCAAAATGGAGAAAGGAGAATGTAAAAAGTCATCTTTAAAGCCTAAACCAAAAAAAATCTTCTATGCCAGGCATTGCCTACAAAAGTATGATATGGTTATTATTTTTAAAAAATCAGTAATATTTTTTAAATTCAGCAGGTTTAAAAATAATTATGACACATTGGCTCGCTGAGGTATTACCCAGTTATTTCCTTTTGCCAGACTACCGATGAAGCTAGCATTATTTATTTACACATATTACAATGTGAAATTAAGGCACTTTTGCAATCAAGATTTACGTCTTAGTCAAAAGAACAAAAATCTTACCACCAACATCTATGAAGTGCTTTGCAGCTAAACCAGAACGTGGTGCTAGAAAACAAGAATTTTTTTGTAAGTATAATAATTTATTTCTTTTAAAACTCTTACACAATATTTATAGGTTAGATAGTGTGTTTGCACAGAGTCGCAGCAGCAAGAACTGTTTCCACAGTCTTTCTAAAATAAACACCATTTTACAGGAACTATTGTAAGTGTTAATGTATATATTAAAATAACAGCTGCCGCAGGCTACAATAAAATTGCAATCTTTAAGCATATCTTTGTTTAGACCACCAATTGCACAGTAGGTTTCTCCAAGGAAGGCAGCTGGAGCAGACAACTATCTAATCTTGGTTTATTTTTGCCGGCTACCGCTGATTTGGAATAATCTCAAAAGACTATTAGGTCAATCCATTCGAGTTACAATGGAAAACAGTATTTGGCAAGCAATTTACTAAGAAATATTATACACAGATAAATTAAATGATGTGCAGGGGTTTTATTTTACTTACCTTAGCACTCTTTGATGAGGTGCTATAATGTTACTCCCTTCAAGATTTTCTTTGTCTGGGATAAGAGAAATGCACAGGCATTCTCCTTTTAGATGAAAGGACATGGCAAACTCTGATCACGCTCTTCCACTGGAGCGGCTATTGCTTTTTTTACTTTAAGAATTTATACATAATTCAGAAAAAGAATGTGCAAAACATAACAAAATATCTTGTACAGGTTCTCTCAAGTATTCTGTCACAAAAAGTAGTCAAATTCTACTACACTGGTACTCTTACTTCAGGGTTAATTTTTAAACATCCAGGGGTGTATTTTCTGTATGTCCATTACCTATTGCTCTTTGTGATTTGAATTCTGAAACTGCAGAGAAAAAATAAACTATTGCATAGCCTATAAAGTTGTATGTAGACTATGAAATTTTTTGCTAATAATCTTTTTGTCATGATATACACCAAACCTCAAATGTATTTTACAAGAAATGTCTATTACAAGGCTTAATAAATCACTCAGCCACGTGACACCTCATGTTTTGCATAGAAAACTGAGAGCTTTAGGCAGAATCTAAATGCGAAGATGGCATCAAATATGTTCTACAAGGACTCTGCAGCCTTTTTATAGCCTGTTTACTTACCTACTCGACCATAGCATCCAGAAGGAAGTGCAATTTGAATGTCTGTTTTCACTACAGCCTTTTCCATGGGTGGTATCACACAGTCATAGGCACTACATTAAAGAAAGAAACACTAGTTTAGATAGAATATTTTGAAAATTTTCTTCTCTGTAACTTAAGGAACAAAATGACCCAGAATTATTCTTGCTGGGAATTTATGCCATGGAATTTATACAAGAAATATCAACAGATTTGCAAAATCTAATGCAGATCCTAAAACACATGATATTCCCATTTTGATGGTGCTATCTTAAGATTCCAGTAGTGTCATTTGAACAGCATAATCTTAAGATTGCTAGTTTTAAATGTTTTTTTAACTGGTAAGATAGACAAAAAATACAAGTTTAACTCTAAATTAACCATTAGGTGAATGGGGTTGTACAATTTTTGTGCAAAAGCAGAATCTTTAAGGATAATACACTCTTTTGATTAAGCTTTCCACAGCAGATGAACTAGTTGTAATAAAAAATAATAATCTATTAAATTAAATTTCAGGCATCAATTTTTTTTTCTGAGCAGGTCAGAAGTTCACGCTTCACATGATTCTGTTGGGAACTGCAAACTAGTGAGATTTTAAGAACTTTCTAAAGCTACCCAACTGGAGTCTTAATGAAAGGCAGTGGTGACAATACCACAGTGAGACTGTTCTACTTGTTTAAGGCAAGCATATCTTGGCCTTGACGAAGAACTGATTTTTAAACACTGGGAAGCACTGAAAGGTTTTTTATGATATGGACTTTTTCCAGATGTACAGTGCACCACTGGAACAAGAACAAAAACAAACCTGGTAAGCCAAATGGAATACAAAGGAAAAGTGTCAAGTGTGGTGAGGCAAAGCTTCAGGAAGTCAGATAGGCAACAGAAAAAAAGACAGGCTGATTATTCTAAGTAATACTAAAAAAGGGAAGCTAGAGAAGGTCAGAGTGGAGTTCAGATATAACTAGGGATTGTATTTGATCACAGAAGCACTAGGCAAACAATCGCAAGCCTAGCTGCAGATATTCCTGAACATAGTGAAAACCTTTGAACAATGGTTATTATTAGTTCAAGCAAACCAAAACCTAAGTCTGTACAGCAACCCACGTGGTTTCCAGCTAGGAGCATTATCAAACTGCCACAACTTCCTTTGGCAGGCAGCACCCAATACCCAAGAGGAAAGCAGAAAACCATAAGCGCTGGCAGGGAGAGCCCACATGCGCTACCATTTTTTTGTTTCAATAGGAAGGCATCTAGTCAATGATGGTGCCAACAGCAACTCAGGCTGATGTGTCAAGCCTGACTTTGGGCCAACAGCCGCACCGCTACCTGATGAAATCGGTGCTGCAGCATGACTGGACCACACATCTTTGGAAATGGAGGGAGAAGGATGGAGGAGCAAGGCAGCTAACGAACAGGCCAGCTCTGGCCTCCTCTTCTGCAGGGCCGGCAAGCCTCTCCGGGGGAGCTCTGCTCAGCAAGAGCACCTGCCTCACGAGAGCCCTCTCAGCCGCCGAAGCCCCGAACCAAGAGGCTCGCCGAGCAGGGCGGCAGCGCCTCTCCCTGAGAGGAAACGGGCCGGGCCGGGCCGGGTCGTGGCGTGGGCTCCTCCCCTGGGTGGGGTACCCTCACCTGTATAGATCGTAGCCCGCAGCCCGAGGAGAGCCCTTGGAGGGGGTGCAGGCGTTCTCGGACAGCTTAGTGAAGCGGAGCCGTGCGGTGGGCTCCCCGGGCACTAGACCCTTCTGCCTCTTGCTGGGGCATGGCTGCAGAACGGCGTCAGAGGAGGGCATGGCTGAGCAGGGACGGGAAGGCGAGAGAGACCCGCTGTGAGGGGAGAGGGAAAAGCCCGCGAAAACCCGGCACGGCCCACTGAAGGCGGCAACAGAGGGGGAAATCGCTCCATCCTCGGCCGCTGTCTGCGCGGCGCACCCTCGCCACCCCTCGCCGGTGAGAATGGCCTCGCCCGGCTCCTCCTCAGCGCCCAGCTCCCCGGGCCCTCACGGCGGGGCCCCTCGCGGCGCTGGTTCACGCCCCGTGGCGGCGGGCGGGACTCGCCGGTCGCGGCGCCCCGTAGCCTCTCCTGGTCGCGGCTGGGCGGCCCCCGACGGATAGGGCCCGTGGCAGAGCAGGGCCGCAGCGCGGCTGGGCGGTGTATGCTCCCTCCAGTCCCCCCGCCGCCCCCTTACTGCGCTCGCGGGGGTGCAGGAGCCGCCTGAGGCACCGGGCCAGCATAACGCCGTCGCCTTGTGGGGGGCGTGCCGCCGTCAGGCCGCCCGGCGCTCCCCGCTGCTGTCCGGCGGTAACAGGCTCGTGGGGCGCAGAAGGAGGCGCCCCCTTCTCCCCCTACTCGGGTCTACCTGCCATGCGGCCCAGCCGCTCCGCCAGCGGCCCGGCGCCGCGGGCCTCCGCGGGACACGGCGGTGGCGGTGCCGCGGGGCGGCGGCCGGACCCCGCGGGGCGCGCAGCGTTGCCGGGGGACGCGATTGCAGCTGCACGGCCGGCGGTGGGCGGAGCCGGGGCGCACGGCGGGGAGCGCGGGCCCTGTCACCGGGCCGCGCTGGCAACGGGCAGAGCGCGGAGGCGCCTCGCAGTGGGGACCGCGGCCGTTACAGCTCCCTCAAGGGGCCGCCCCATTTCTAAGTCGCGCTGCAGGCATGGGCCGGTAATACGCGTGGCGTACCGGCAGTCCTGCCTTCCGTCCTTCTGCAAATAACCTGCATGCTCTTCCAGAAATTGCCAGGCAACGACGGAAGCATTTGCTTTATGAAAGGAAAACAACTGCTTCCCCTCTTTGTCGAGGCTGTAGATAGGAAGGCCTATCAATCCTCCACCTGTCTAATTCTTTTGTCTCAGAGCAGAATACTTGCATGATTCCACTGTCTTTGATTTTGGTACTCACTGCCCTCTTTTGCCGTCCCATCTATGACAGACTTCCCTAAATTGCCCCATAGTTGTTTGTGCTGTGGGCTGACAAGAGTAGCCATTGGATTCATGGTTGTGAAACTTGTGCTTGACCGCTCTGATGGATGTATTTTTCTCTGTGCGAAATAGCTGCAGCCTGTTGGAGTTCTGTTTGCTAGTCTAAATTTTGTCAAACAACCGTTGTGACTTTTTTTTTTAAAGATCAAAGCATATGTGATTGTCTCCTTGCTATGTTACGCTTTTTAAATGCAGCCAGATGGCAGTGAGACCATTGCTACACCTTGCAGTCCAATTGTGAAAAATATTTTGAAGAATGTCCCAATTTGGGTGTTCTTTTGTTGCCATTCAGCACTTTCAGTCTTCGTGGTATGCACTGTTTGAATGAGAATGTGTATGTATTGTAGACCTATGTGAAAAAGCTACTTAGAATATTTCATGACTTCTGATATAAGCCATCCACAAATTGAAGTTTATAAGAATTTGTGTCAAATGAATATCTAATTAAAAATGGTTATTTATACAAGTAGAACTTTATAGAGGTTACAACTGCATCCTGCATTATAGTGTAGAAAAGGACTAATTTTATGAATGGCCTGGCTCGGTGAGGCAGGCTGGGTTCTACACTGTGTCTAAGGTAGCCTGAAAGTCCAAGAGTAATAGGTAGGAGGACTCATCCAAACATATTATCAAGGAGAAAGGTCTCAACCAAGTGACATTATTTTCCCCAGATCTTTACAAGGAAAAAACTATGTTTAAAGTCTGGGCGAGTTTGCCTTGGTCCTGGGAACGTGCTGTTTGCTCTGTAGAAAGTCACTTGGTCAACATTCCTGCATTCTTGATTGCTGATTAGTGCTGCTTTCCACTGGGCATTTCCTCCTGACTTTGAAAAACAATAGTGAGGTAAACTGAAATTATCTGCCTTTTACCTAGATTGAGAGTAGGAGTGGAGGCTGCTTTGTTGTACACAGAAAGAAACATAGAGCTTCTTTTAGGGGTAATAATCCGTAACATTCTTCCCACTGAAGTTTTGGTGTTAGAATGAGCATTTTTATTAGAAGAAAATTGTGGCTTTGAAAGAGAGATTCCCAACCGCAATCTCACAACAGCTGTCTCTCAGTGATTAAGGTTTGTAGTTTAAAAGGCTGCTGTGAGGGTGTTTATAATTAAGTTCTATTTTTGATCGTGTGTCTTGCTGGACAGTGTGGGGGGCTGTGGAATTTTGCCACTGCTTTTTACACTGTTCCAGAACAACCTTAGTGCTTTATTTTGTTTGAAACTGAATTTCCTGTGATGAAATTCCATCAATGGCATGACTGTGGGTTATTGCTCTTGTTATTTGTGGAGAATGTGAGCTAAAACTTGCTATATTTGTTTGTTGTTGCACTGGCACAGCTACATTTTCCATTTTTCCTAGCAGAGTCAAGGCCAGTGTGAGGTGTTACTTCAGCAGCACTGGCCATACAGTCTCGAGGGGCTACACACCTACCTTGGCCGTGCCAACCAGGTACCAGAATGAACAGACAGTGGTCTGATGTGTGTTGAACCGCACTGTTACAAACCCTTGATTTTCCTTACCTGTAACTTGACGGCTGAGTCACTCACTTGGCAAACAGCTGCAGCACGTTAAGGATTTATTGCCCTTCTGACAAAAGTTCCAATCAGGTAGCAGGGGGGAGAGAGCAGGACCTGGGAGTGATCCTCAGTCACTTCATTGAAGTCCAGTGACAGTCAAATGACTTAAGGCAGCAACTTGAAGGGAGATCGTTGAACTTCAGGTTGAAGAGGCTGAGGGTTAGTTACTCAAATTCTGTTCTCCCAGCTTTGCTGATAAGTCAGGGACCTCTGCCAGAGGGGAGGTGACAAACAGGTATAGGGAGTTAAATAAGTCAGTAATAGCTAAAACTCTGTAGCTGTTTGCTCCGTATCTACAACTTCAGTGCTAATTCATGTTACCTGTTGCCATGTCTTGTTACTTGTAAATGACTAACTGGATGCTGAAACTGCTTTTGCCTTAAAGAAGATCTTGAAATACCACATGGAATTGTAGAAAAGAGGGAAGAGATGAGTAATGTCCAGGTTTTCTGAGAATGAAGGGCAGCCTGTCATATTTTGCCTAGCCAAGAAGGCTTTTGGTAGGACTTTTCAAAGATGTAATGAAAATTGCAGAGGTTTAAGGCTGGTGAAATTTACTATGCAAGTGGCTGGAGCTTTGTACTTTGTGATTATGATGATTAAGTGGAGAACTCCTTTGGGTGTGAAGTATGATAGCAGCATGCTTTTTGCACAATGTGGCTTGAGCAGTTGCAGCTGTTTATCTTTAGAATGTGATGCCTTTTTGGTTAGGTAGCTTTTCTACTTGCACTGTTGCGTTGCTGATTTAAAAATAAAATTATAAACCAACCCCCCCAAACTAGTCTCTGTTGGGGACTGAAAATCTAGTGAAAGGCACGTTGGAAGAATGCTGTTCTGGAGCGCTAGGTGGGGACACCCATTACTGTTCCTAAGCATTATGGGTATGTTATCAAGATGGGCAACTTGCCAGTGATTGTAAAAAGATTTAAGGAAAATATATTCCCTGAACTATGAAGAAATGCCTTCTGTGATACCTGTTGGAGCTCCACTAACATTAGGAGGGAAAGGTAAGATTCACTGATGAAAGGAGCAGTAGTGGATCATTTTAACAGGCCCTTAGGCACAAGCTTAGCTGTGCAGGATGCCTGGACTTTTGAAGAAGACTCAAAATATTCTTTGGTCTTGCTTCATAGCAACAGTATTTTCACACTTTAATGTCCCTGGTCACCTTGTCTATGCTTGCTTTTGTTGTGGTTGATCAAATCGACCCTAGATTATATAAACCTGCAGAGTTGGTGGTGTGATATAAGCTCAAAATGTGCTAGACAGCTTTAGAGCCATGTTGTTTCTAGAGATGTCAAACTTGTAATTAGAATTCAGTTACTAACATGATGATTAAAATTCAGCAGTTGTTTTATGCATAATGTAAGTAAAAGAGGAAGTGTCTGTTACAGAGTGGGAAAAGAGGTAGGTGGACTAACAAAATTTTGCACGCGAAGTTGCAATTTAAGAGAGTCCATAATTAGTATGCTCTCCAAATTGGTCATACACACACTTCAGAAACCATGGTGAGGAACAAGAAATAGAAGCTCCTAGGAAACTGCTGTGTTGAAATTACTTGTGATTTGTGGAAATAATGCTTTCAGGTAGTTAAGCACCGTTGCGTCTAGAGTTTGTGCTGCTTGTTATAAATCCCATAATGTTGTGTGGACACATCTTCTAATTAATCACCGTAGTCTAAGCAAGGAGTTTTACAGTGATGTGTTCATTTAGAAACGTACCTCTTGAGATTTATTGTTGCACTGCCCACAGCAACGTGTTTGTGAGAGAGAAGTGCGAATAGTATTGAAAGTGCCATTGCTGGTTCATATTGTGCTTCTTCTCTTTTTGGATCTGCTCAGGTCCCCCAGATCAGTTTGGGTCGATGTTCCCTGTAGATTGGGAATTACAGTACTTGGGAATATTTAGGAAACAATCCCCACTCATGCACATAATTGAAGGGCTTAATGCAGGTGTGTAATTCTGCCAGGTCCTTCCATAGATTGTGATAAGAAACACACTTACAGAAGGCCTAAGTGGAGCCTTCCTAAAAGCCTTTTCTATTGACTGTCTGGATACCACATGCAGATTATACCTGTTTGGTGTCTGAAGCAAGGTGGAAGGGGTGGTGGCCATTGCAGTTCTACAAAGGTGGAAGGACCTGACAGCATGTAACAACTCCTGTATCACTGCTAACATCACTGCGAAGGAAGAGAATAATCTCCCTGTTTTGCAGGTGCAGAATGTGAGGTTTGGTTTGCTCAGAGCTGTGCAGGGAGCCTAGTATGTCTAGGAACCTCATATATCTGTGCCATGCAGTTAAACTGCAAAATGATCCTTCAACCTGGTTGTAAATGTGTAAGAAGGAGCGAAGAAAGAACATTATGAGAAACTATCAGTATTTCATATCCTGCCTTTAATAGATGGAGAAAATAAAACATGGATTATTCAGCTACATTACCATGTTCTGCTGAATTGCTGCTGTTGAACTTGGAAAAATATGAATATCAAATATTTGTCATTTTTGGAGATGGAGTGCTAGATCCTTTGCAAGTTAAATTCTAATAATTCAAGTAAAGATGGAATCTGAGGCCTGCTTTAAAATAAACATTTAGTGAAATTCAGGGTCCCCTGGCTTTCCTGGGGCTTAGATTTCAGTTGATCTCTACAAAGGAGTTGCAGAACTACAGTAATTAAATTAGCTGTGCTCCTTAATCATCTTAAATTTAAATAACGCTTACACATAGGATACAGCTTTCCCCATTGAAAAGAGAAGCTGCTTTTATTGACAGCTGAAATGATAAAACTACTATAATGTTGCAGAATAGAAAATAGAAAAATTACACAACTTAATGGATTTCCTTTATTTCAAGTTAGTGTATAATGAATATTACTTAGGAAGTCTAAAAATAAGAGAAATATTTTATATAAATAAAAAAATAGGCATTCAACTCGGCTAATGGAGTTTATTTTGTTTTCTAATCACAAAAATCACTGTACATATTATCCCAAAGTATAATGTCAGATTGTGTTAACCCATACCATTCATAGCAAAAATTGTCAGAATATTTAGTATTTCACCAATTTCTTTGTGAAATTTACTTACCACATTTAATTATTGCAATCATACATTCCATTCCATGTCAGAGCTTGAAAGTTCATTATCAAGTCTTGTCATATAGAGTCTGTATTTTTATATATGTAACGTTTTTGTTTGTCAGTTAATTAGAAGCATTTGAATTACTATAAATTAGCAGAACTAGGCATAGGTCTTAATTTGGCAATATTATAATTAAACAGCATTGCAGGTATTCTACTTGCATTATATCAGTTTATGACTTTGACCTGAGGGATACCATACAAGTTTTCGTCTCTCTCCCAACTTGGTGCATTTGATTGTAATCTTCCTGTGTGTCTATTAGGAACTATGATAGTGCAATTTGAAAGAAGTATTTATTTATAGATTTAATACTTTTTGTAATGTAGTGGTTAATTTTGGCTTTTTAGGATAAATATCCAAAGCATTTTCAATACCTTATAAAATTATTGTAATGTCTTCTTTGTGTGTTCAAAATATTTGCTGTCTTGAGAGAGAGAGATAGGTAGATTTTCCTTCTGTTGCCTGTGCTGGAGTATAACACCAGCAGGGACCATTTACTTTTTTTTTGTGTGTGTGTGTCTAATTCTTCACTGTGTTGCTTCAGATTTTTGAAAAAAGCTTTCTGTCAATTAGTTAAGTTTTAGATCTGTATTAGATAAGTGTGTCTTTAATAAATCACTGCCATTAGAAACATAGGTGTTGGAATCAAGCAAGGGATATTCTAGGCACTGATGTTTTTCTAAGAATAGAAAGTCAGTACATTTTTGTGGTTGCCCCTGACCATTAAGATTGGAGGAAGGTTCTTGGAGAGAATTTCTAGCCAAGCCATATACAGGTAATCAGACACTACTCCTTTTCTTGCCACTGGGAGGCTCCTGTTTAGACAGAGAGAAAACTAAAATTAACATTATGAAGACGGAGGTAGCCCTGATAACATGCATCTCACTAAATATTAAGTAGAAAACATCAACTGCTCATATACAGCTCTGAATGTTCATAATTAGACTACATGATTGTTTTAATCTTACAAAGCTACCATTAGGCCTTAATCTTGCAAACTCTTGCCCACCTGGTTAGTATTGTTAACATGGCTAGTTGTGCTGGACACTTAAACTGGTAAAGAAGCATTTTTGGGCTCATAAAACCCACACATAATATGATTTTAAAAAAGGATAAGAATACAGTACATGCACGGTTTTGCAGTCCATCAGCTTATTTTCTGATCTGTAATTACTGCAAGATGGGAGTTTTAAAGTATGGGTCAATTTATGGTAAACATTACCTGATCACCCCTTTTTTTGGAGACTGAATTAATAGAGCTAAAGAGGTTTATCTACTAGAACTAAAATTTGATTCTGAAAATGGCTTTTTTTGGTAATTTTATTGATGGTCTCTTTTTCTTTAGGCAATTGCATCATCCTTAGAATCATAGAATCATTAAGGTTGCAAAAGACTTCTAAGATCACCTAGTCCAACCGTCAACCCAACACCTCCATGCCTACTAAACCATGTCCCAAAGTGCCATGTCTACATGTTTTTTGAACTCTTCCAGGGATGGTGACTCCACCACCTCTCTGGGCAGCCTGTTCCAATGCTTGAGCACCCTTTCAGTAAAGAAATTTTTCCTAATACCCAATCTAAACCTCCCCTGATGCAGTTTGAGGCCATTTCCTCTCATCCTGTCGCTAGTTACCTGGGAGAAGAGACCGACTCCTACCTCTCTACAACCTCCTTTCAGGTAGTTGTAGAGAGCAATAAGGTCTCCCCTGAGCCTCCTTTTCTCCAGGCTAAACAACCCCAGTTCCCTCAGCTGCTCCTCATAAGACTTGTGCTCCAGACCCTTCACCACCTTCGTTGCCCTTCTCTGGACACACTCCAGCACCTCAATGTCTCTCTTGTAGTGAGGGGCCCAAAACTGAACACAGTATTCGAGGTGCGGCCTCAGCAGTGCCGAGTACAGGGGCACGATCACTTCCCTAGTCCTGCTGGCCACACTATTTTTGATACAAGCCAGGATGCTTTTGGCTTTCTTGGCCACCTGGGCACACTGCTGGCTCATGTTCAGCTGGCTGTCAACCAACACCCCCAGGTCCTTTTCCTCCAGGCAGCTTTCCAGCCACTCTTCCCCAAGCCTGTAGTGTTGCATGGGGTTGTTGTGGCCCAAGTGCAGGACCCAGCACTTGGCCTTGTTAAACCTCATACAATTGATCTTGGCCCATCAACCCAACCTGTCCAGATCCCTCTCCAGAGCCCTCCTACCCTTGAGCAGATCAACACTCCCGCACAACTTGGTGTCGTCTGCAGACTTACTGAGGGCGCACTCAATGCCCTCATCCAGAACATAGATAAAGATATTGAACAAGACTGGCCCCAAAACAGCCCTGGGGAACACCGCTTGTGACCAGCCACCAACTGGATTTAACTCCGTTCACCACAACTCTCTGGGCTCGGCCATTCAGCCAGGTTTTTACCCAGCAAAGAGTACGCCCGCCTAAGCCATGAGCTGCCAGCTTCTCTAGGAGAATGCTGTGGGAGACAGTGTCAAAGGCTTTACTAAAGTCCAGGTAGATAACACCTACAGCCTTTCCCTCATCCACTAGGTGGGTCATCTGGTTGTAGAAGGAGATCAGGTTGGTCAAGCAGGACCTGCCCTTCACGAACCTATGCTGGCTGGGCCTGATCCCCTGTTTGGCCTGCACATGCCTGTTGAGCGCACTCAAGATGAAGATCCTTATTCAATTTCAGATAGTTCCAAGTAGATCTTGGCTAACGACTCCATTTATTGTGTGCAAACCAAAAGAATCCTTTCTCTAACTTTGAGTTGGGGGGATAAGAAAGGAAAATGTGTATTTTCTGCAGGTGAGTAAGCAGGTGTAACACTCAACATGTAGATTTGGATGTGAAGATTACATATTTGACGCTCTTTCATGAGTAGAGCTTTGTTTTAAGCTATGAAGAACTACTAGGAAAGATTCATATTCAATGTAGTCCCAGAGAACCATCAGTCCAGATGGAAGTCCTTCAAAAGGTACTTAAAAGATTATTTTTGGCCTCAGTGAATTAACACAAGTGTTTCTGTTGCTCTAGTCCAGAATCCCTTTACACATTAGATTATTCTCTAAGTTAGAACCAAAATCTTGCAACTCACAGGACAATGAGGTTAGCTGCCCTCGAATGCTCTTGTAAGAGTTCATTCAGACGTACTTGGCGGTAACTCTGATTAAAACAAAACAGGGGGAAAGAAAAAAAATCAGTTAGGTCAGTGATCCTCAGTTCTGGTGCCTTATGGACTTCTACACTACCCATTGCCCACAACGTTTTCTGCTGTTGCTTTGGCAGCACTGAAAGCCCAGTCTGCTCTGTGGTCCAGAGTGATGGAGATGGCAAAATAGGAGGCTAAGAGGTGCTGCTTGATTAGTATAATTACCTGGGGGCCAGCGTTGTTCACTGTAAGATTTCCTGGGGATAGAGATTATTTTTGTACTGACACGGTACCGGAGCTGGCTCAGACACAGTTTTTAAGTATTTCTTTGGCTGTGGAGTATAGCTGTTTGGGAACTGTGCAGAGACTCTTTTGTGCTATTGTTTGATGGGGGTTAATATATTAATTCATCTGTTTCCTAAGTGTCCAGCTGCTATGCCGGTAGGGCTGAATGTCAGTGTGTAAATGAGCACCTTGCCAGAAATTCATCTCTTAAACAAAAGACCAGGAGTCTGGAGTAAGACTTAGCTGCTTTATGTATTGTGTATTTGTATGGACTTTTACAAATTGCATAAATGGCTGTTACTTTGAGATTCAGCCAAGATTACTTTATGGTCAGGCTCAGGCCCTCGAAGTTTTTATACCTTAACACAAGTCATAGGGAACAAGAGACCAGGGCAGGTTTGTGTACAGGGAGATTGCAGCATGGGAGATGGATGTATCTTAACTGGTCTTAAATTATTCTCTTTTTCCCTGGAGAAGGTAAAAAGCTGTTTTTTCTCTATTCAGACCTTAATTTTTCCTTTTTTACAGAAATTTTGCTGATCTTTTACACATTATATAAGTAAGAACCCTCATAATTTAGCCAGTTGTTATCTCATGAGAATCATCCTATAATATCACCCTTTATTTGTGCTGCCAGGTTTTTCTCTCTTGAATTTTAAATGTGTTCTAATGTCCTCCATAAATTTCCCAGAACTGCCTTACTTCTGAAGATAAGGGGCATGTCTTTCCGGGTGTGTAAGCTAAACTTTTTGTTGCTGTTCTTATTTTATAGAGAGATTTGGCATTTTCATACTGCTGACTGCTTTCAACCTATGGGGTTTTTTCCTGGTTCCTTAGTGACCTAGACAAGACCAAGCTTAACCATGTTTGTTTTTTTCTGGTTGTATCCTCGCTGGTTCTGCACACAAGTGTGTATATCTGGGATTATATTCCTTTTGTGTTTTATACTGAGATGTTCTAAGGGCTCTGACTCCCAAGTTTTGATGATTTATGCTGAGAGCACTTCAAAAATTTTCTGCCCACAGCTGACTACCATAACTTTATGCTGGTTATCAAATCTATGAAAAGGGAAATACAGTGAGCAGTCAGTCTGTTTCCCAGCTGCTGCAGTTGGTAGTATAGTGTGTTATCTTAAATCACCATTGATTTCAGCTTATGTTAATATGTCAGGCTGTGACCTCTAGTGGCTCTGAGCTCAGACTCACAGTCCTTGCTCCACTGAGGAAGTTACCAGCACCATAAAGTGGAGATAACTAAACTCTCGGTGCACTCAGGTTAATCCAATAGGAACCATAAACAAAATTGCTAGATTAATTCTCTCTGAGTTACAGGAGAACTTGTCTCTTAAGGGTGGAAGAGTTTGCAGTATCCTTTCAGCACGGGCCTGATGAAGCCTGGTGGTTCATTGCTAAAAAGGTATGTTCCAACAAAATTAAAGAGCAGCCCAGGCTCTAATTCACCCATTGGATCAGCCAACATCGCCTTACAGTGCTTCTGAACTGTGGGAGAGCTCCTGTGTTGTAGGCAGGTTTAGTCTTCACTCTGCCATTGAGGTAAGAATCCGTGTTAAATCTTGCCTTTGGAAAAATTCCTAGAGCCAGTTGTAGGGTCTGGATTCAGTTCTAAATATCCCAAAGTGGTGAATGTTTGGAACTGCACTCTTTCAGAGGTTCAAGCTAAAACAGTGGAGCCATTTAATAAACCTCTCAGCAGATCTTACTAGCTCAGGCTCAGCGCAGTACTGTGTGGCTTCTGGTTCAGAGGTGGTTTTCATCTGGCTGGCTCTGATGTGGGCAGAGCCTCTCATCAGCCTGGAAAATACTGGGTAAACATGCCAAGGTCTTACAGAGTGCTGAATAATGCAACCATAAGACACCTCTGCAGTGTTTACAATATAAATCCAATTTGTAAATATCAAATACAGGTTTGTACATGTCATGTTTCTAATTCCGTATCTGGTATTTCACATTTTCTTACTAATCGCTTCAGACATCTGGAGTGTAAGAAAAGGTACAGATGTAAAAAGGTAGGCAAGGCTTTACCTTCTCCTTAAATGCTTCTAGCTCTGCATCTGTAATTTTCCATGGAGTCTCTCTCTTTAATTTCTCAGCAGTTGTTATATCTTTGCAGCTTTCGTGGAGGCGATATGGCTCAATCATCTCTTCAAAGAATTTCCAGCTGAAACAGGAATTACAAAGGAGGCCTTGCTGCAGGGTACGAACTCACTAACTTATTTCACAGACGTTGTGTATGGCAGGCCCCGCTGCCTATAATTGTAGCTGAAAAACATGCAAAAGCTTTACCTACTCTTTGCTACGTTGTGCTGCAAGTTGTATCTGTGCCACTTCAATATGTTGGGGTTATTTGAGGATAATTAAACACTGAGTTTGGCCTACTACAGTTGCAGAGAATTTTCTGCATTTTCCTGGTTTTAGCAAAAATACTGAAATGAGTTCTACAGTAACTCCAAACTGCAGTATATTGGTTAATAATGTTAACAATGAATATGGGTCTCCTCATAAATACTGAGCTTTTCTTATTGTTTTAGCATTAACTGGAGCAATCACCTGACTGTTACAGTTTTACTGTTACAGTTTTAATACAGTGGGGAAACAGGTGATATAAATCTCCTGTAGCAAGGGGCTGAAGGAAATGCTGTAGGTTTTTTGCTATATGGGGGCTCAGATTTGCGTTCATTTCGCAACTTTTCCACAGATTTTCTCTCTAAATTTAAATTTGTTTCTTGAAGCTTTTGACTGTCATCATCTGGAGAAGCACTTCTGCATCCTTCTGCACTTCCCTGCTTGCCGCTTTGTTGAAAGTTTCTATCATCTCACAGAGACCTCAGGGAGTTTCTTTAATATTAATGTAAGTGTGTTTCTACGAGCACTTTATGCTGCCAGGCCTCACTGTGAAGTGAAATGGGAGGCTGGGCACAGGTTGGACTTTGCTATATGGCCAGGAAGTCAAGAGATGGCTTAAAGGCTGTGACATGCAGAATTTAATGTTGCTGTTGCTAAGTTGCCAGAGAGCTTGTCAACATCTTTAGTGTCTGTTTCAGTATGTAAAATACTGATAATCCTCTTATTATTAGTGAAGTAAATGGGATGCCAGCTGGGAGAGAGATACAGTGGTCTAGCAAGTGTCTGGCACAATATTCACTTGTTCTGTTCAGATAGCGCTGATGCAGCAAGTGTGTTTGATTTTTACGTTAACGCCAGATACGTGTTCTTTTTGATAGCTTTTATTTATGTAAAATCACTGCATAGTACTGGAAAAATGAGAAGTATTCTGCACAGTTCTTCATATAATTAAAAAATATTAACTGAGAGATCAAGAGGCACTAATAAGTGACTTTAGGTACCTAGTAATAAAATCTTTATATTCTTTAATTGCATTTCCTAAGTCAAAATCTCCAATGCACTGTTCTACACTGGTGAATCTAATATTGTTTTTGCAAACTTATGTGTGTGTGGAGAAACGGTACACAAAAGGATTAAGAGACCAACCTGAGATTGCACTTCAACTCAGAGGAAAGGCTTTGGGTGGAGAAGAGGAGCCCTTTGACTATGAAATAGCTATGGACCTATCAAGAGGGGAGTTAAGGGATGGGATGGAAGAGAGCATAGCAAGGTGAGAACATTTTCAGAGGATCTTTAAGACCAAGAGCAATATTGTGGATTAAGATTCAGTTATTCCCTGAGCAACCTGCTATATACTTTTGTCTACATAAAGCAGAAGAAATAGGTGATTTCTACAGAGATATGTTTTAGAAAGCAAGGACTTGAAGAATTTTTTTTTAGCTGATACAGTTGGAGGTGTAGCTTCCTGAGCACTATTTTACCAACTTCCTAACCTCTGCCTAAGAGCATTAACTCTGTACATAAGTTAATTTTTAAAAACGTTGAACCTTCATTATATTTGAGTGCTAGGGGAGTATTATAATACTGTCCTCATGGGAAAGGAGAAGTATGCTTATGTTTGGCCAGAAAAATGTTAAGTTTATGAATTCATGGTAAAACCCAGAAGGCTGAGTTGGCAGAGATTGTGAGTTTACAAGAGAACTGTGACTGACTGAATAATACAATGAAGTGAAGTCTATTGCAATGTAAGTAGGTATGAAAAGCCATCATAAAATGCCTGTTAAATTTAGTGGTTCATAAGTACAGTGTCTAGTTAGTCTTTATTAAAATTGTCTTATAATTACAACATAAAGAAAAAGGCTGCCTATAGTTTTGACCCTCTGAGTTGTGATTGCTAAAAGGTTCTTTTCTTTTTCCTGCTCTAGGTACTTGGAAAATGATTGCAATAAAATGACAGTGTTATTCTTTGTGGTGTGTGTTGGTTTTTTTTTTTACTGCTCAACATAAAAGAAACAAGCTCCTGATAAAGGCCTGCTGCTAAATAATGGATTTTGGTAATGTTTCTTACCTCTCTTTGTTGGGCTTTATATTGATATCACAAATGATATTAATATCAGCGAATTTTATTCTGAATTTGCTTAGAAGTGAAGCCATCCTGAAAACAAGAGAGAACATTTTATCACTATATGTCTGAGTGCCTTGCATCAAAGAGCACTCATAAATGAGTTAAGATATCAAACACAGTTGTCTCATTATCTTTAACTATATGACAAATTACTTTAAATGCTTTAGTGTTTCAGTTTCCAATTACAGAACTGGATTGATGTGATTGCTGTAGTATAATTCATTTAAGTGATGATCGATGAAAATCACAAAAAATGGAAATGAATAGCAGACAGAGGGAAGGGTGTTTACATTTTGGGAAAAAATGGTACTTTAAGTATTTGCAAAGGCTTGAATTATAAAGGAAAAATATTCAAAATACCGTAGGACAGAATTGTCCAATACTTAGAGAAGGCTTCTGTTATTATATTATTATCTGAATTCTGTGCATGGTGTATGTACAACACTGGTAGTGTATGTGTTGGTGAAAATTTGGTCCAGAAGGTCGATGTGCAATACTTAAAGAAGTATCTTTTTCATTTATGAATTTATATTGATCTACTCACATGTTGTCTTTACATATTTTCATAAAGGAAAATACTTTGCTTTTCTGCCCCAGTTGGCAGGAGGAATAGTTTATGGCTTTGTGTGTGTTTGTGCTGAGGTTAGAGAGTTTTAATTAGGTCAGTTTTGCCTTTGGTTGAAGCATGGTTGGGAATTTGTATCTTATTTTTTTACCCCCTCTTTTTCTTTTTTTTTTTTTGGTATGTAACCTTTGGAATTTGAAAAGATCAGAAAGTTCCTAGGAGCAAACCATGATAGAAATATGTATTTGCTTATGACCTGAGAATTTACTTGTTTTTTTTTATATAATAAGAACATACTGCTTATATAAATCGTGATGTCCCTTGGGGCAATCCTTGATTTGAACACCAAAAAGGGCAAAGTCTCAATTTCTGTGGAAAGATTTTAATATTTGGGGAATTACATGTTAGCAAAAGTCCAGATAAATTTAATTTCTGAATTGGAAATACAATGGATGAAATTGTACTTGGATATTGTTGTATTAGATCTACCTAGGGAATGGAATAGCCACCTGGCCTCTGGATTTGTCTCTTTGAAGACTTCTGTGTGTGGTGGGTAGAATATGCTGTTGAGGAAAGCTAGTGTTTAGGTAGAAAGACATACACATACTGTTTTCTTGGAGTCAAACTAGGTCATTGTCAACTGTACTGACCATGCTGTTCACTCTGGCTTTTGTAGGACAAGCAGTGTATACTGGTGCCAGAACTGCCTCTGTGAAGATCTGTCATGTTTTGACAAATCCCATTTGATGTCAAAATATCCTACTTCCTCCCGAAGAAATTTGGTGACTTGAGTGCCTAGATCCAGGAGCCGGTTGTGGTCCTGAACAGCCAAGGTTGGGCAGATGCTGGACAGGGAGCAGAGAACACTTCCCTGCATGCCCTTGAGCAGCTGTAAGGCTTTTTTTACCCAATGATAAGAATAGTTTGTACAAACACTTGTGAATCTCTTCTACAGAAGTATGTTAACTTTAGGGTAATCCTTACAACTGACAGAACTGCAGTAGAGTAAAGTTTGCTTTATGTGAAAGCAAAAGCTTAAGGGAGCATCCCTGTGGCAGCTGTCTTTTGGAGGCACTGTGTCGTAATCCTAGTGATGCTGGCTAAATTCTAACTCCTGTCCTTGCATCCATCTCACTTGTTTTCCACTGGAGTTTTGGTTGGATATGTTATTTTTAACTCGCTACATGGTGCTGCTGCTCTTTGTTAAGCAGTTCCTGACTTCCATCCCAAATTGGCCTGCTTCCACTGGTGGTGAAATGGCTGTGCCTCTAGTGTGTAAAGTGCCTTGGAAGGAAAGGTCCAATATATAGTGATGATGAAAATAAGTTTATATTAGTACCTTTCATTTGCTTGAAGGCAAATTATGATTATGAAATTTAGACTTTTTTAAAAAGCCCAGTCAAATCAACTTGGTCTTAAAGTTGATTAACTTGCTCTTTAACTTCTTTACATTTTACCATTTTACAGTTAATCACATTTATGTGAGCTATCTGGCTATGGTATTTGCATATGAAAAGCTGCATGTGCAATTTCACTTACTGTTAACTGGACAATCTCATGTAAATCCCATAAAAGTAATTATATTCTCATTACAGAGTGCAGATCGCTCTTCTTAGAGAAGGGAATATGAGCTATTAATGGGAAGAATTGCTGGATGTGAGTTTCCTTTGGTAATCACCATTTACACTGAGCCTTGAGGGCTATGCCATAAGCTCAACACCTTTCTATCAAGTACATCATTTTTTTCCTGCTGCCCACAGTACAACAAATGAGTTGTGCTGAGAAATTCCCAGCTTCCTGCTGTATATGCATTATATTCAGCATCAATTCAAACTCTTTAAAGTGAGACAAATATAACTATATTTACACTAGTTTTTCTTCTTCAATCCTATTGACTTTTCCTCCAGTGAAGATCCTTAATTTGCAATTTTTCCACTTCTTCCTGATAGTTAGAATGTAAGGAATTAGGATTGTTAGACCTGGAAGAACATATAAAATTGCAGGAAGATCAAATTAGTGCATTGTGTGGTAAAAATTCCATCCTTCACTTTGGCAGTGTTGGACATAAATTAATCTTAAAACATTTAAGCCAGACATAAAATTGACTATGTAATCTTAAAAGAAAACAGTTTTGCGCAAGTTTCCAAGTTGGTTTTTATATTTGGTAACACAGAAATCTCTCTCCCTGTGGTTCTTACTCGAATCCCTTACCTCCATCATCGAACAGCCACCAAATGTCAATTGTACCTTTTCCTTGCTTCTTTTTAAATTGAGTGCTGGCTTCTAGTAGCTTCTGATTGAATTCACCCACATGCATTGACTGTATTGTGTTAATGGTGCTCTCTGTAATGAGAAAGAAAAAATGTGGGAGGACTTCTGACAAGTGAGGCAACGAGTAGCTTTAGGGAGCCAAGTGGAGAGAAAGCTTCAGGAAAATGAACCAAAGCTTGTGTAATACTTTGTCACTAGATTATAACATCTTGAAAAGGGTTATCTGATTATTTGTTCTCCGGATATTTTTAGTTAACCTAAAATTCACTGGGGCCTTAAAAAGCAATTGGGAAATATCTGACAGATTTTAGAAGTAAATGGCATCATTTTGCATCATGTACAAGCTCAGCTGTCTTGTAAAATACAGGGCTCCCTGAAATGCACAGTAATGGTGGACAAGGAGAGCTAACAGGGTACAGTGAGAGCACAGGTGAAGCTGAGAGTGGAAGGCAGAAAACAAGCATATATGGCAACTTCCCTATGCTTGAGAAGGTTGTTGTTAATTGAAAATAAACTTTGATTCTTGCTGTTTGTTTGGCTGGCTTTAAAAGGTACAGTCTTGCCTATGTACTAACAATATCTTCTCTCATTCCATCTTTTGAAGCCTGTAGCTTTATTACTGCTTCTCTTTCAATGATTTCAAAGAGACTGTGTCAGAGCAGTATTTTAAATGGAGCAGACAGGCTTCTTTAGAGGTTTTACTCTGATCTGCTAGGTTCTGAAAATGCTTTGTTTGGTTTTCCTGTATTTCTAGAGTGTGGACAGGATAGTTCTAAAGCAGTTACTGGCTTTCCTCTACAGTTGTAGCATCTATGCTGGAAGATGCAGCAACTCTGGGGAGGATGAATGTATAAGCAAAACGGAGAGGCAGGGATATTTATTAACATCATCTATCTCCTCTATAGAGCCAAAGTGTGTAATATGTATTTCCTTTATGCCTTTCTGAACTAAATCGAAAAGGGTAGTTGAAACAGGGGTGCACATTCTTGTGGTATTTGTTATAAAAATACCTTCTACTGAAGCCTGCAAAATGAACTGAAGTCTGCCAAGTAAAGAATAATGACATTTTATGTTTTCAGTCTGTAGATCTTCTTGATACCTGTGGGAGTTGCATGCACAGCCAGATGTAATAGTCTCTGCAGGTGAAAATTCTGAAAATACTTGTCTGCGTACAAGCATGGCTTCAGGTGGGTCATTATCATTACAGCCTAGCAATTGTGAAATGAGACCTTTAATTCTGTCTGTATTTCTGTATAATTTTACTATATCTGAAATGTAATTTTGATTTCATCACCTATACATACAAGTTATGTGTTAATTAGTTACTTGACAGCATGCTGTATATTTACTTTCAGTACTTTTACCACCTTCATTTGTGCATTTTTATGAAATTATGCTTAGAATATACAGCAGTAGTGCTATTTTTACCTCTTTTTCAGCTGGGTACTCTGTGTGTGTATGTTGAGTAAAGTGAGATTGCTTGTTCCCTGAATATTGTGCATATGTTCCTGCTTTCTTTAAAGAGGAGAAGAAAAGGTCTCTGTTTAAAAACTGAAAACACCCTATTAAAAAAAACAACAAAACAAAACCCAACTTGTTCTGTATTCCTCAAACTTTAATAAACATGCTATTTTTGACAAATAGAATTCAACATAAACTGAGCTGAGAAGCTCATTTAGCAAATGGGGGAGGGGGGCTGGAATTATTTGTATTGTACGAGGTAGCGTGTCCTACCAGCCGAGGACCCTCACTCTATTCTGCCTTACAAGGCTGTGGCCACCAAGGAAGGTTTGCACAGCGTCAGCCCTGTTCCAGGGGCTTCTGTGTGGCTCAGGGGTTTTGGCCTTGGAGTCAAAGTCCAGTTTGCATATTGGTGAAAATGTGATGTGTTGAAGGGTCGGGGAGAAGTTGTCATTTTGGAACTTACCCTTTTTTGTTTCATGTTTTGAGATATTGAGCGTGCTGGCTTTTCTGAAGAATCCACAGATGCCACTTTTTCCTTCTTCAAAATCACTTTCTTTAATGGTAGCTTCCAGTGCCAATCTCTCCTGCTCCAGCTTCTCTAATTCCTCTGTATATTGGGAAAAGTAAGGGAACTGGTAACACATCACTTTCTATTTTAAATTAAGTCACTTACTGAAATAATGGCAGTGATTTAACTGCTGTTGTGGTACTTTGTACACAATGTAAAGCTGCTGGGAGGAAAAACTCTTTTAAAAATGCTTTTTCCTTGCAAACCAATAGGGAGGAAGAAGCTGAATTCATCTCTGGAAGCCCTAGTTTAGGGTGCCCATGCCTACAGCAGTGGTGTGTACTAAAGTGCTACTCAGCTGCTCTCAGATTTCCTCTTCCAGATCAAATTAGTATTGCTGTATTTTATAGTTACATGAGATACTATTTATTGAGTTATGTTTGTGGATTTGGTTGGTTGGTTTCTTTCCCCAAGATCTTGAAAATGCATTAGGAAAGCTGTTTTCCCAAAGGGAGAAAGCTGATGTATTGAGTTCTAGCCCTTGGGTCCCTAGGACAAGGTCACATGGCTTTGGACTTTAAAATTCTCAGAAATATGTAAAGCTCTTGAATATGCAATCAGTTTCTATGCTGAAATACTTGTAATGCTTTAATTTTTTCAGCATTTGCTGCAATGATGTAAGATTTAGCTAACCAATTCTGTAAATTCAGTAATATAAAAGAACAATTTCATCTTAGCAATATTAGACTTTTGCTGAGAAAAAGGTACCACGTGTTATTGTGGAATATATTATGGTGAGGTAGTAATTAATATGATACAGGCATTTGCCTGCAGAAAGCTTTTTTCATAAGGAAAACTTCTATTTGAGTAATACGTGGACTAAGAGTGAGGTAAATACATTTAAGACATTGTGTTTAAAAAAAAACAAACCCAAACCCTCACTAGCTAGACATTATTAGCTCTGTTGGCACTCTCAGTTGCCAACAGATAAGAATATAATTTCTTTTACTTTAGAACCTATGACAGCCATGTACTTCTGATTATTAGACATGACAGTCACTAACTTAATGGTTGCTCAAACCTAAAATTTCAGTTTATTAAACAGAATGCTGTAGCAAGTATAATAGAATACAATGATCTCTTCCAGCCCCCACCCTCCCCTCCCCCCGGAGACTTTGTATCTGCTTCAAAACATTTCTGCATATTTGGAGTTTCCCCCCCGCCGTGTTCCTAATTCTTTCTGATTCCTTGTGTCTTAACACTTGGAGAACATTTGCTAGGTTGTAAGAATGCAAGTTGGTATTTGCTGTAATTTCACTGGTGTTCTAATGACTGTATCTTCTGAGCAGTCAGTTTCTGACTTACAGCAAGCAGGCTTAAAGAGGCAGATCTCTTCGAGGTATCAACAAGGGCGAGAAAAAGAGCATGATTAGCTTCGCATTCTTTCTTAAGTCCCCGTAGTTTTGCCCTGTAGCTCTCCATGCACATCAAGCTGCTAGGGAGTCTGCTGGGTGAATATTCATCTACCCTTGTCGATGGGAAGGAGTCTCTGGCGCCTTCTCATTCTGAGAGGGGATTTGCTTCTGAGGATCGCCTCATCCTAGAATCCGTCCTCTTTAATGGGGAGCTAATTTCGGTTTTAATTAGCTAAGGTACTGATGTCCTTTCTGGGTGTTCTGCCCAGCAGCGCTGAGCGCGGTCTGTGTGTCCCTGGGAAAGGGGAGACGCTGGAGGCGGATTGGCAGCAGGCGGCAGCAAAGAGTCGCCGTGCTTCTTACGCCTGCTACGTCCCTCGTCCGTGGGCTTTACCCAATTCTTTTATAACACAAAAGATTTCTCTGGTGGGAGGACAAGGGACGCTAGGAGTAATGTCCGGGTTTAGGCTGTGTCTGTCTGCTCAAGTGGACAAACTTAAGAGAAGTGGGAAAATTATCGTACTGAAAACCTAGATAATTGTTCTGATGGGGTTTTTATATGGAGTTGTTGCCTCCCCAGGGTACCTGAGGAACCAGGAGGACCTCTGTGTCCTAAAGAGGAAAAGGAAAAACGAAGGCCACCATGGTATGTGGCTCTTGAAAGCTGTTCGTTTAGGTGCAGCTGCCTGTGTGCTCTGTCTCCCTCTACCTTTTCCACCCAGATGGCATGTCTCCCTGAACAGTTGTGGTACGGTGGGAGGTTTTCCCTTTACCCCTGAGATATGCACTGCTAACCTAAGGAAGAATGAACAAAAAGATGAAGAGGACAACTGATTTTCCTGTGGGTTCCAGATTTTTGCATGGGTTGGAACTTTCTGGGCGCCAGCGTTCCACAGAGATGGTACCAAAAGTGCAGCTTCCTGATTCCCACCAGTCCCAGAGATGTCAGGTAGGCAGAGGGAGGAAGATGTGCCAAGAGCAGGAAGGAAGCATGCCGCAGAGTGACTGGTTGCTGTGGCATTGCATGATTTTACTGCTTTAGTCTGTGCCTGTGCTGGCAGTGCTTTGGGAGTCGAGTTCTCTGGTGTGCAGAGCCCCTTAATGTGTGAGGCTTGGCCTCCTTCTGTCACTGCCAGTGCTTCAGCAGGGTTTTGGGCAGGATTGAAACTGCAGAAGCAAGGAGGAACTGTAAAAGTTATGGGTGTAGAAACTATTCTAGAAACTAGATGGTGACTCTAAGTATTGGTCAGATTCCTTCTTGTGCTGAGCATGTAACCAGCATACATATTCAGCTATTGAGTCACCACATACCTTGAACCTGGAGGACCTGAGATATATCAAATCCTTGGCTAATTCTGATGATAATCATGCCGAGCTCAAAATCAAAGGCATCACTGAAAGAAAGAAAGGAAAAGAAGAATAAATATCCTTTCACATCATGTATGTTGATGAGGAAAGCTACTTTCAGCAGATCAGTAAAAGTGTTAATGCTCACAGGAAGGTGTTACTGCCATGTACTAGGCTGCTGTAGGTAAAATTGCAGAAGGAATTGCCCAATATTAAGTACTATCAAATTTCTTTCCTCATTTAAAAAAAGGGTATCACTGGGCATGGGAACAGATAGGCTATTCCTGAAATGGGTCTTTCTGACAACACTTTTTAGGAACGAGGTTGCCATTGGGTAACTTTTTTCTGCCTTCTCTAAGGAAATAACAGAACTGGGGTGGATTTTGTTGTTCTTTAACTCGCTTCAGCTTTACAAGTGAATTTTGAGCAAGAATCTGAGAAGCCTGTTTCTAAATGACTGTTTCCTGGCTAAATCCCAACCCACAGAGCTGCTGAGCCTTAGGCACACATGAGGATTGAAGCAAGGCTCTTCCTCTGTCTCCTAGGCTTAAAAGAAGAATTCCATGATGTTCTCTTATTCCCTAAGTATGTACATTAGGGTTGTTTTTCTCTGAGCTCCTGCACACTGAAAATGGGAAAATACAGTTCTGCAAAAGCACTGCTGACAGCAGCGCAGCTTCTTTATGCAGCATTGTCAAGCCACATCAGCTCTGACAGTGCCAGATGTTTGCTAAGCAGATCTTGCTAGGTGTGTGAAGCCAAGGAGCCTTTTTTTAATGGGCAGAAACTTCTGTTGCAGAGCTAGCATGTGTGAACCCAGATTTGTAGGTGTTTTCTTATGTTGTTTCTACATGTCAAATTCTGTATGGAAATGCTATATTAATCTAGTCTAAGAGGAGTAGAAAAGGAGATGCTGAACTGTGACTTACTGTATAACGCCCACATAGTTTTCAACTTGCATGGCAGTGGCATTCCTCCAGTCCTTCTTAAATCCAATCACCAAGGTATTTGGTTTCATTCTACCCAAGCCTGAGGCCTAACAATATTAAAACACTGCTTAAGAAGGTACACACACATGCTTTTACTGTAAATGAAAAGTAATGGCAAAAGATAACTGAAGTAATGTTCTGGAGACACTTACAACTAGATTGCATTTCATGAATGTCCTTCATGCTCATACCCATGCAGAAAGATTAGCTCTAAATCATTCCAACTATAAATGATTTTAGATGACAGAAATGTAGTTTTGCTAAATTAGCATTCATTTGCATTTCTTCTGACATGCTCTCATTAAAATGGTTCAATAACTTGGAATCAAGAGAGAGTTTAAGCACTGTTTGTATGCTCATTCTAACATAATAGCATAAAGCTTTTATCAGATTTGGAATACGCAATAGATGAACTGGGTCTGAAGTCTCTTAAAACACCTCAGATATGCAGAGAAGGCATATCCTCTTAAGAATAATTTTTTTGCCATGAACTTAGAAACTGTTGCCGTTCTGTTTGCTGTATTTTTTCAAAAAGATTATGCAAAATTAGCTGAGCATGCTTGATAGATAAAATTACAGTTTATAAACAGGAATAACAAATGGTTTGTCAAGATATTAGATTGCCTGCAAAACTAAGACTGGATGCTAAAACCTGAACAAGTAAGGGTTGTCAGATCTAGATTCAGCTAATGTAATTTTTATAGAAATCTAAGTACTCAATGTCTTGGGAACCTTCAGGAGGAGACCCACAAATACACCCGCTTGTCAAGCTGTTACACTTGCCAGTTTTTACTACTAGCAAAAAGAAAATAGATAACTGTTGGAACCTTGGTGGGTTTTTTTGAGTAGCACTGATACATCTGCACTATTTACATTGAAATGAATAATTGGTTGGCAAAGCAATGCAGATGTCCTTAGGTTACAATAATGATGGTATGGTTATCCTTCTGTTTGCTGGAAGGGAATTATTTGTGGTCCAGTAGTTAACTTTGGCAATAGTGTTTAAGTAGTAATGGAAAGGAAGACATCATCAGACTGTAACAGTTCTCAAAAACATCAGAAGGATCTCCTACTGAGACAATGTATAAACCCAAGATGAAGTGTCCTTGTGACACTTTGATAGAACAAAGGGATCTTTATTAATAATATTTCATCTTGCTCAATTGTACTGTCCATTCAGCAAGTGTACAAAGAGCACTGGTAGGCTCTTTGTACACTGGTAGGCTCAGTGGGTGACTGTTACCCAGAGTATTTTAGTCAATTCCCTACTGTCTCAGTTTGTACTGATGTCTTTTCAGCAGTGTATTTTGTGCAAAGGATGGGAATTTTCTCTACGTTTTGCCTCAGTACCTGTATGTTTAAATATTCATATATGAGAGAGAGACAGGAAGATGAAAAATATTAAAACAGTGCCTCTGTGCTTTCGTTAAGGCCATTTTAAATGGAGTGTTGGAAATGATCTGCTGTATTCTGAGAGTAATAGAAAAATATTGCAGACTCTTTTATTTAGATGGCCTTCTCTCTGTTTGCAGAAAATGTATATTACACACTTTCAGTTTTCAATGAATGCAAAAATGTTCTCAGATATTTAATATACTGCATAATACCCAACAATAGAATTGAAGTGTATCAAGTGTTGGCTGCATAGACATTCATATGTTGCCCTGTAGATGCCTCTCTTTTTTTATAATAGTGTCTTGTTCACTTATGAGAGAATCAGTCTGCCTTGTCTCTTAATTCATAGCCCAGAACTAGTTCTCTTTATGAAATAACCTGTAATATAAATACATGTACCCCAGAATGTCCTTTCTGTTTATAACATTATCCATATATACATAGGACTTCTTAACAAGTAAACAGTAATGCTTTACATAAAGGGATGCTTTGATGTAAAACTCTTCTGTGTGTTCTGTAAACAAAAAGCTTACTTGAAGTAGGCTTTTGACTCCATCTCTGAAGCTGTCAGCTGCCACTGCTGCATAAAAGGCTTTTCTTTTGTTCTTTGTGAGCCAGGCCTGCTTTTTTGCCATGCCACTGTTCATCTCCTTAACACACAGCTTGCGTGGTCCCTGCATGATACAATAAAATATTATTGAGAAGGCTTTGTATTATACATCACACAGTGATTTTGAAGGAGTTACCTGGTCCGCTGTGGGAGTGAATGGAGAGAGTCAGAAAAATAGATTTCCAAAAAGGGTCCACAGAGATTCAGCCCTTTGAAAAGAACTGTGCTGCTAACATAATTCACATTCTGTTCGAGAGGGCTGAGGCTGTTAATGCTACTTAAATATAGTGATTCTGACAGAAAGAAGGACTACTATGGATTGTAACATCTTAGAAACATAGCTAAGGTATGATGAAGCATCTCGGAGTGAATAAAGTCCCTCCCTGACTTGCCTACGTAAACAAGTCTTAGCAGATCTAAATATACATGGTTAAGATCCTATCTACTAATAGTAAGAGAAAAGGGTTGTTGCCATACATTTAAAGATGCAAATGCCTTTGTTACCAGGTTCTTCCAGTGGTCATCTGGTAATTTAATGAGACAAAATCCATGTGCATATCCAAGTCACAGGACATGATACACTGACTGGGCAGCAGAGAATGGGCTGGTCCCCAAAAGATTAGGCCCAAGGAAGGCATCAAGTTTGCAATCAAGGCCTTTAGAAAGATTTGAGATAAGTTTGGGAAGCATGTACCTGAATTTAATTGATTTTAAAAATCTGTGCTCTTAAGTTGAGTTTAAGGTTTGCTAGGTTTTGTTTATTCCCTTTCATGTTGTCTTTAGGAAGCTGAATCAGTAGTCCAGATCATCTGCAGTGAAGATGAAACTCAGAGGGACGCTCATGAGTCTCAGATACTGGTAAAACCAAAACCAACACTAAAAGTGTTACCGGGCTGGACAGGTAGTCTTTGCTTTCCAAGGCAGAATAGAAGAGCAGAATTGTAAACTGTGGGAGTGTGTCCAGCAACATCAGAGACAGAAGCAATAATGAGACGTGCCAGAAGGATGGAGCTGGCTTGGAAGCACGTGGAATCCAGTGAGTATTTCTGTGTGCCTAACTCGGGAAGTGGTACCAGCTTGGTTTGTTATAAACAGATAGTTTTGAACTTTAGTTTGCTGCAGAGTTTCATTTTTGTGCAGAACACATTCCTTCGTGCTTTTTAAAATCTGTAATGTTTTTGAGGTTGTTAGCAAGTTGCAATTTTGGTTCCAATGGAACAGATAACTACAGAAATCGGTAGAAGTTTCTTATAATATAAAACTAGGAAGGCTTGGTAAACTCATGCTCAGGAGATTGTATTTCAAAATTCATATTTAAATCTTTTGCATTTAAAGTAAGTTAGTATATGGTAGCTTCTTCTGGTAAGCTGGGAAACTGGTTGAAATAGAGCTGAGGGAGACTCAGATTTTTTTGTCCCTAGCCAATAAAGTAAGCTCAAAACTTATTTCCCATTCAAGAACAGTGTATAAACCTGAACTGAAAGAAATTCTCTCCAAAATGAAATGTATGGGAAGGATCACTTAATTCAAAATCAATTTCTAAAAGGTGATTTTGAATGTAAACCCAAAGTGTCCTTCTTCCAAAACTTTTCAGCCTTACTGAAACTTTTTTTTTGCCTTCCTGGAAGAAAATGTGATGTACTATACATTTATGTAGACGTAGAAATAACTGCAGTACATTTACTTTAGTGAATTGGCATTGGCTGCTAGAAAAGGAGGCAAGGGCTTCCAAATATACTTTCCAGCTAGTTCCATCTAAAAACCAGAAAATAGCATTGAGAAAGAAGCTGTGAAATGACCTGGCAGGTTTCATATGTCATGTTTTTATCTGTGCCTTTTTCATTAGAATTATATAAAAATTAGAATAATGTATTATTACAGAATAGACATAATATTTCATTAGAATATAATTTCATTAGATTATGTCTATTCTATAATAATATATTATTCTAATTTTTATATAATTCTAATGAAAAAGGCACAGATAAAAACATGACACAGATTATATATATATATATATATAAAAAAAAGTGAGTTTTGACCTGATCAAAAGTAGGCTGGGTTGATGCTCACTCAGGTGTTGTCCCTCATGTATGTTTCTGAACTCCTTATGGCTATTTGGGAAGTACAAGGGAAAGGATGAGAGAGTCCATGTGATCTTCCTTTAATGAGATCATGCTACATTCTTTGGTGACAGTAAATGTACTGGAGTTTGTTTAGATTTAATGGGTGTAACTTAAGAAGAGCTTGATCCTGACTGTTGGAAGAGTAGTGTGAAGAGCTGAGAATAGCAAGTTGAACAATAAGGTTGACGTTCCCTTGTGGGTAAGGAGAGGAGCAAAAAAAGTCTTACCCTTCTTCCCAGTCTCTCTAAGGAGGGTACCTGAGGATAGTTTCACAACTGGCTTGCACAATATGTTTCTGCTGGCCAAGGGGACAGTCCCACCCTTCTATCAGATGACAGCCTATCTGTGTCCTTCCCTACTCCTCCTCCCTATCAGTGTTAATGTTTGTGCAATTGTACAAAGAGTCCGGTGAATTTGTAGACTGAGTGAAGACTAACCTTGCAAAAATATTTTACGTGAAGGCAGGGAGTAAAAGCAGAATAGCCCTTTTTACTAGAAACTCAGACTGTTCAAGCCAACATTAAAAAAACAATGAAAAAGCTTATACTAGCAAAATAGACTTAGTTTTTTGTGTAGACAGGAAGAAAATTTCAGTTCTCCACAGAAAGTACTAATATTAGAGAAACATGCCTAAGAATTAAGAAAACTTGCTGAAACTCAACTTTAGGAAGCTACATAGTGTCAGGATCTTGTTGGGATTGATTCTATGCTTACTGAATGCAGTGGGAAAGCTAACAATAATTACAGTAGAGAAGAGTTAGGACCATTCACTCTTTATAGATTCATTTGCTTTGGGAAGAATTGCACGTAGATCTTCTGTACTCCCTTTCTGCAATGTGGCAGCATCAAATGAATTATTCCTATGCTCCTGTAGAGGAATAAATTATCTTGCCTGGACCGACTCTATTAGTTAGATTCTGCAGCCCCATTTCGTGTCATGAGCTGGGTTTTTTTCCTCTCAAAATTAAAAGGTCATTGTAATATTTAAAATACATTTTCTCCTCTGCACTACAAACCTATCTATTTTTGTTCTGTCCTAATGAGAGACTAGATCTTCATCCTTTAAGATACATCATTTCCTGTATATTTATAACTAGAAATATACTTTGGTCCTCTCTTTAGATCTCAGAAGAGCACGTTTATCCTCAAAATTAGCATTGTTACAGTTTTGGAGAAACCACTGCAAAGAGAGCTGAATTACTTGCCAACCCCCAACACTGCAAATCAGTGACAAAGCTGAAAATAGCCTAGGTAGTTTGACTCTTGCACTATAATCCTTCAAGTTGGGGGTTTGTTTGTTTGTGTTTTTAAGCCTTGCTGTGTCAATTTAAAAAAAAAAATCTTTCCTTGTAATGCTTTATTTTTTCAAACCATTTTTTGCTCCATCTACTATGAACTCTGAAATGCATCTCAATGAGGCATTTACCAGCAGGCTCTGTATCAGCCGATAGCTTTCTTGTCAAGACTTATGACAAAATTCATTCTCAGTGCGTATCTCTTTCATGGTCTGCACAGACGCCCGTCAGCACCAATGGGAACATTGTGTGCCGAGTGAGAGTGGAATGTGTAATGGAGATCTGCAGCACCCACTGGTGCTGAATTTTCGGATTTATATGAGTTGACCTTACCGTGTACACTTCACAACAGATGCACAGCCCGTTGTTCTTTGTGAAAGTATGTGTGATGTCTAGCAGAGCAGGCCTGATCATAGGAGCTCCTGTTAATGCTATGCACTGGGGTCTGTTAGGAGGAAAAAAGAGGTTGTATTTAATTGGGTGACGTACTTATTCTGAATAAGCCAAGCCATTCTACTGTTCACTGGAAATCTTACCTGAAGTTTTTCACATGGTCTTCCACTGTAGTTAATGCCAGAGCGCTGTCTAAGGCATTAATATAGTAAAGAGCCTGTGTAGAAGAGCCCCAATTTACTTCTGCATTAATAAAGATAAATAATGCATATTAAACCATGGGCTTTTCCCTGTGTTCTACTGCAAAGGTCAGCAATCATGTTATCTATGAGCCAAAGCAGGGTATATTCTCTCATGCTTCATAGATACAGAGCTATCATTCTTTGTGCTTCATAATAGAATAGGTTTTGCTTGTGTGATGCAAAAACAAACATGCAAATAAATATTCTCATTATTTATATAAAAATTGTGGGGAATGTTCTTCCTCTGCTTAAAAAAAACCATTTTCTTCTCTGTTCCATTAACTTTATATCCTTCCCCCATGTATAAAATGGACAGCCCCGAGTCATGTATTTGGTGCAGAATTTCAGGAAGTTCAAATTAAACCATTAGGAAGGAACATTGCTAGCTCCAACTAGCTCTGTTCTACTATATAGGTAAAAAATTGTTCTCCAAAACCAATTTTGGCATATACCTCTTTTCTTGTTATTGTGCAGCTGTTTGGATGGAGACCGATAAGAAACAGCTTTCCACACTTTGAGATCGACATGAATGCAGGTCAAGTCCCGTTATGCAAAGATACAAAGCTAATACTTAGTGCAACTAAGTGGAGATTTCTGTAGAGGTCATCTTTTCGAAGGGATATTAGTCTTTTCTGAACCCTTCAGTTGTTGGTAAATAAGCGCTGAACAAAAGTCACTCTCTTAGAGAGCAGGAGATAGATAGCTTTCGTAGAGTGTCTTCAGTGAATTTAACCAAGCTTTGAGCTGCTACTTTGCAGCAAGGACACTGGCAATATACTAGGAAAGGGTAGAAATCCTCAAATGCTTTTGACAAACTGTCTTGTGACAGGTGTGTTCTCCTACAGCTGATGATATTTACAGGAAGAGAACCACAGACCATCCCAGTGGGTATAAGAGCACAGATAGGGAGGACACACAACAGTGCAGCAATATACACAGAAGAGAATAACACAGGCTCAGACTAGGTGTTGCTATCCCAAGCTAGCTGCAATGAAAGCACATCTTCTGCTGGGAAACTTGCCTCTTTTATTTGTATTAATTTTTTTCTACTGCAGAAGTAATTCAGATGGTTAGCAATGAGATCTGGACCTGGGTTAGTTTTGTCCTGGATGTGAATAACCAGACTGTGCGGTCTCCTACTGGTGCTGTATTGTACTAGCGCACAGATTTCTGAGGACAGCTCCTGTGATTTGCTGAGCCTGCTAAGCAGTTTTTTCCAGCAGTAAAGTGTGCCCATCTTTCTTGATTTACTGAGGAATTGTGGGGAGCTGCTGGAGGAGGATCAGTTCATGAGTAATTCAGCTTTCATTTTTGTTCTATAATGGACAGCAGGTTTACATTTTGAGTGAGGACCTCAGAGGAGTCAGCTGAGAGCACAGCAAAATTCAGGTAAGGTTTTGTGTGTGGATGGAAAAAAAATTATGAGTGATACTCAAGTAAAAGCCCAAATGTCGTAAAGATGTGGTGGGAATAAACTGGTGTGCTGGAACATTTACACAAAGCCCTGAACCACACTTGTTAAACAGGCAAAAATTCACCAGACTATCATCTTACTCTATATTATATAAAGTGGGATTTAATGGGATGCACCAGACTTCCCTCTAAAGAAAGGTATCAGAGAAAAAGTAATGTCTAATTCTGTAAGCAGAGTTAATTCCTGTAAAATCCAGTCTGGCTGCATAATATATACACAAAATAATAGTGTTTTGTGGCCTTACCTGGTTTCTTGTATGTTACATAAATATATAGAAAGAGCTCAATGGCATAAGTGATGAGAGCTGCCCACCAGTTGATGACAAACATGACACCACAGCACAACAGGGCTCCAAAAAGTGACACCCACATGTTGTAATATCTGAATGCAGGTCTCCAACCTGTTTAAAGAGAATTGAGGAAATTGGAAGAGCATAAAATATATTGATGAAATGGTGATCCACTGATTTTGCACATACAAACCCATGTGCCATTTGTTTCAGGCTCTGTCAGAAGGAGTGGGAGTGGTATGTGCAAATTCTCAGGCATCATGAGTATCAACAGATACTTCCAGGTGCTGGCTAATGTAGATTTCTATATGTAGAGAGTACGGGGTCTTACAAGCCTTTTACTGCAAACCCGTTCCTACTGCTTTGTCCAGCCTGGCTTTGAGTAGCCATTCTGTTTATATGCATTTTTGCCAAATTAAAGCTCACTGGTTCAGAACTGAAAATGGATTTTCCCGTAACTCCAGGTAATTGGCTACTGTGTCCTTTTGATGCATATACATAGAACTTATTAATGGTAGCTAAACACTTGCTGAGAGGAGAGTTTATCGCAATACTGTAAGTGCACCTGTCTTAAACTTGGTAATTGCCTGGCCTCACTTTAGAAAAATAAAATAATTTGTAATTGACTTTAAAAAGATATTATTCCTGCTGCTTTTCAGCTGCAGTACTGAATCCATCCCCTGCTAGCAATTAAAATGATGAGGCAAGCAGTGAACCTCCATGGTTTGCAGGTCTCTGCCAGGTGTTCTACAGAGCAGACTTTGGAGAGGGGAAAAAACATGGAAGATACAAGGAAAGGCTGAGCAACCCTATCTTGGATCATCTTTGTAATGAGGGAATGGGAAGGTCCTGCTGTGAAGAAACTTGCTCTCCTGCAGCCTTGCAATTATTATAGTCTATTGCTGTGAATTGGCAGAAATTAACTGGAGGAAATGAGAAAAGAAAAATGGCTGCAGTTTTGTCTGAAATGTTAAGTAGTGGCAGAGTAGAGTTAGATGCCTACACATGAAGTCTATAGAGGTAATTTTTACTCAGCTCCAAGGCCTGGTAGAGCAGATCTGCATTTGTTCAGCTGTGCAGGTAATTAGCAGAAGTGCTCATCTTTTCTGCCCTCTGAACAAATGGCACCATGCAGATCTATAGGAAGGAAGTTGATGTAGGCATTTATGTCACTACTGCAGTTTCTTCACACTGGAAATCAAGATGTATTCCTCACTCCTTAAATTGAATAATTCATTCACAGCGGCAGGAAATTGTCTTTCCTGTGTGTCAAAAACAGTGTTGCTCAGCTGATTGACTTTAGTCCATAAGGTGTCACCCCTTCATTCATGAAGACGATGAGAATTATTCTGCTGTGGCGATGCACAAGCCTGAAAGCCAGTATGTTCCTTTGCTGCACAAATGTAGAGAGGGGCTCTCAAGTAACCCTTGAACAGGACCTCATTGTGCTTCACTCTACAATTCTGCTATTAGCCACTGCAGAGCTGTGCTGATGCTGTTTGGTGGACCTGTTCTTGTTCTACATCTTCCCTTCCAGGCAGTATCACTTCTAGTGCAATTACTGTTCTTATGAGCCTTCCTGTAAATTTCACTGTAGATTTGGAGGAGAAGGGTATACTGGCTCCCCACTATACCATGCTTACTTTATGTGGCTAGAGTTGGCATAGGTTTTTATCCACTCGTGTTGTGTGATGGTGAGGGGAAAAAAACACCCTGAGGAGGAGCATTTCTGCTCCACTGGGATCCATCGAAGTCTCTTTCATCCTGTACAACTGTAGGGAATGTAAGGACTAGAGCCATTATTTTTATCTTTTGGAGATAAATAAAATGTCATCATATTCAATGAGAGCAGTAAAACCTCAGATCACATAGGTTAGATATTTTACAGGTACTGCAGCTTTCTCTGACATACAGTCAAAAACTTGCAGAGATCAGGCTATGAAACCCACATTTAAATCACTGGTGAATGCAGACTCACCTGGAGATTTTGCGTATGAGGCATGAAAGCAGGAGAAATTAATCAAAGCGTATGAAGCCAGGAAGAAATTGGAGATGATGGGAGCAATGGTATTCAATTCAGCTGCAAAACACACACACACAAGTATGACACAGGCACCGGTTTCCTAGATTGTTGGATAGCTTTTTCCTGATGATGCATTAAATCTGGACACTGTCTGAATTTGTCATCTAGGGAGAGCTTGGGTATTTTCCTGTGGTACTAATTTAAGGCCACCTTGATATAGCTTCATTCATATTAAGTAGTGTCTGCTGATGCTGATTTTAATAATATTATGTGCTATGCAAGGTTACTCTGATTCTACAGACTGGCTCTTAATGATGTAGATCTGGTGTAAATTTCAGAATTTTAAATACATAATTGAGAGGACAGATGTGTTTCACAAAAGACTTATCGTTAAAACTTACTGTTTTGCTTTTTAAATGGCAATCTGAATTCTCTCTACTACACTTCCCATTTACTTAGTGTCACAGAGTTTGACTTTCAAATCTTGCAAAAACTAATTTAAAAATCCCCACACCCTAAATATGGTAGCTGGGATCTTCTACCACCAATGCTGGTGAACTGGGATTTGCTTTGGAGCTGACTGTGAGGAAAGCTTGGCAGAGTAGGTTTCCTAATTATCTCAGAATTACCTCAGAGCTATGTGCAATATAAACTGGAAAACCATTTTCAAAGTTGGTGACTTTGCATTATTTGATATAGTTCTAAGCACTGCCCTCTTCCAGTGGAGTGAACAGGAATTGCACCTACTTGGCATCTCTGAAAATGAGGCTATGGTGGCGCTGAGATGTTACTGGAGTTCCACTTGGTTTCTTTATGCCTTCTTTAAGAATAATGGAATTGCAACCAGGTCTTTGAGTGTGCTTGGGCTTATGTCAGAGCTTACCTGGCTGGAAATTTTTCTAACCATAGCTAATTATTGTATTAAAATAGCAGTTTATATAATTTCAAAACATGAGATTATAGCAGTTGTGTAACGATATACAAACCAATCAAAATGAATGCCATAGCAATCACGAAAGTGAGAACATATCCCCTGATGGGCTCGTTGTTTTTTCCATATCCTTTGGCAAAGAAGTGGAGCCCTCTGTAGATGTTGTCCTTGCAAAGAGCCTGGTAGACAAATCAGAACTTAATTCTATTAAGCAGTGCTTTCTTACATCAGAAGTTCACTGTCTGTGAGTGACAGCTTACTAGGCTTTTGCGAAACAAAAATTAAATCTTAGTACTTCGAGCACATCTACTGCTATGGCACATAAAATTTCAAATAAGGTGATAAACCAATATGCTACTATATTATTATATAGCAGGAAAACAGAATCACAGGTATTTAACACTTATTCAGTGCTTTAAAAAAATATTAACTGAATAGCTAAATAGAGTCTAAACTGGAGGAAGCTGAAGCACAAGTCAGTGGCTTGGTGTAAGTTGTACAGGTTCTCTTTCTGTCCCGTGCCCTCTGTTCCCATTCTGTCCACATTGCTGCTGCCCAGACAGCTTCTGGACAGCCGGCTTGAGCACATCTGCCAGCACCTGAATCTTATGGTCCTGAGGGCTCCTGTGCATATTCCTGGCACTCCTGTGCTTACAGGGTGGCTTTCTGTAAGGAGATAGACGTGGTCCTGGAAGTAGCCTTGAAGCTATCTATAACAAGCACACGTGTATCCCCTGCTCCTACAGCAAAGCTGAGCTCTGTCCAAAGGAACATTATGATCCTAAATGCTCACCCCTGTATGAGGGTGGTAAGACCTGCCTATTTCTGTTGAAAAACATTCTGCATACTGTTTTCCCTGCCTCTTCCTCCCACGTGTGTCAGTGTTATTTAAATATTTATCATATTTGGCACAGAGTTCAACTAAATTGTATGACTTTGAAGTAAAATAGAGTATAAGGAAATGGATAGTTTAATTTTACCTGGAAAACTTTGGGTGCGCTGACAAGAGATGCCAGAGCTGATGACAGAGTCGCAGAAAAGATGCCAGCTGTGATGAGAGGACCAAAGCCAGACACCATGCTCATCACCTTTAGGGAAAAAAGAATAGTCGGGCTTGTGTTTGGATACACTTTTTGGTCACAGACCTATTTACGTACTCTGTTTCTATGTGTCTCTGCTTTTCACAGTCCTAAATTCAATATACTGTGAAGTAGGTAAGTACTATTATTCCTGTTTTAGTAAAAAGCAGTGGAGGCATAGCCAAATTTTTATACAAGTATGCAGCTGTCTGCTGAGGGAGACAAGTACTCTGTGAGATCTTCTCACCTCCTTTACTAACTGGTTGCTATAAGTAACAGCCTCTACTTGATGGGTAAAAAGCCAGCTTGTAGCAAGAAGGGAAAATGGAAACAGCGTGGCAAAGCACCAAAGGACAAAATGTGGTTGGATGCACTTACTTTGGTTTGGATTGGATTTTTTTCTTAATTATTTAGTATGGCTAAAAAAGAGAGAAGGTGCCTGATTGCGCTGGCATAACAGCAGTGCTGCAAACAGTGATGATGGTCACCGCCAGGCCTCCCTCAGCCCTCCCAGAGGGGCTGCGCTGGCCTCTGGGACCAGACCACTGAAGCAAAAGGGTTGTTGGGAAGCACCAGGCAAGGAAGCTAAAAGATAAAGTGGGCAGATGTGATTGCCAGATGCTTTCTGGTGTGTAGGAAGTACTCCTTGAAAGAAACCAGTTAATCCTGGAGATTTGTCAGATGAAGGCATATTTTTTTCTGACTTTAGTCTGGCAAAGATAAATGCAAGAAGTGAAACTGTTTATGGCTGTAGGAAGGTCACTGATTTTAGGGGTTGCCCTGGGTCTGGGCAGCTGAACTGGGGTGGGAGTGAGGATGGCAAATGATCAAGAAAGGAAGGAAAAGTACTCTGTGACAGAGATAGCATATCCCTTTTAAGGTGGTCACCTAGCCCTGTCATTTAGCAGAGCCAGCTGGGAAAAAAGCAAGTGACTTTAAAAGCTACAAATGGCTAGTTGAAAAGCAAGTGCAGGTGGGTGGTGAGCTCCTCTCGTGGGCCGCGAAGCACAGGGGCTGAACAGACATCTGGGAGCCGTGGTTGTCAGGCTGCAGAACAACTGCTTTACTTTGATGCTTTGCTTGAGCTTTATTTTGAAGAATAAAAATGGCAGACAGTCTCTTTCTGGCCTAGGAGAAAGACCCCATTACTTCTCACTTGATTTTTCACTCGACTATTTTTGGATACTTTTTTTTTAAGTCAGAACTCCATTTTCTGTACTGTGGCACAAACCTTTAACAGTGACCACAGCACCCCTGAGGTAGAATCACATCCATATGTAAAGAGCAGTGAGATGAGTTGCTTATCTGACAGGAGTTCCTGAGGTCTCCGTTAAGTCTAGATTTTGAGTTTGAAGATGTCACAGCATATACTGCTGCATGGTACTTGTTGAAAGAGGAGGTAGAGACCTTACCAGAGTGCTGGGGAGGCTAGTGTTGGGCAGTGTGAAGGTAATGTGGAATGCAGGGGACTTCTCCCTTTGATTATTCCTACAGTCTTTTACTTTTTTAGATAAAAGTGGATGAAAGTCCTGTTGCGGTTAGTTGTCAGCAAATAATGGTTTTGCATGTTTGTACTTATGTATTCATGTATTGCTTATGATTATATGTATTATCTCATTAAAACCTGAAAATTATTCATCAGCCCATAATCACATGGCTGACTTGCGCATCTGGAAAAATCATAGCCTAGGCTGCAGGCAGATGATCCATTGCAGCTCATTCCAGCTACAACTGTATCATTGATGTTCCCAGTAGCATCTCGTACAACACAGGAGGCTGTGGAAACAATGATATATTATTATTTTCCTTCCTTGTGACATCAGAAGAATGTTCTTGCCACACTTTGACTCTTAGTCTGCACACATTTTGTACAACTGCTGCCTTAGTCTCATCCCAAAGAGCAATGCTTCATGTTGGGCAGAGATTACTTCTCTTTATTGTGGCTTAGTTTCTCATGTTGTCTGTAAGCAAATATTTACTTCTGTTACTTTTAAAATAATCAGCCAGTTGACTAACGAGGACTAGCATATTTCTGAGAATAGAGAACCAGACAGAGATCAACAATAAATCAAGTAACTCCGAAGTATATTGTTCGCCTGTGATCACTTTTACAAATGCCAGTATTCAAAGGAAACAGGTTAGTGAGGGTCTTAGGTCTAGGCATACACTTTTTTTTTGTTTGTTTAACAAGGACACACAATTGCTTTAGAGACCCAGATCCTCAGCTGTTCAAATTGTCATAGCCCTACTGATACCAATATGGTGAGAAAAACTTTAAACAGGAGAAATTACCTATATTCTTTTTGGTTTTATTAATATTTATGTGGTGGTTTTTTGTTTGCCACCAGAAATGGGAAGAAACATACGGAGTTAACTTAAGAGTGCTGATCTCAACCTCTTCAGCAGCCAAAATGTAAGTTTATATGGATCTTCAAATATGTCAAAAACATTGTTATTGAGAGTCCCAAAGTAACCATTATCTATTTAGCAAACCAATATGCAAACAGAAAGGAAAAAAAAAAAGTATTGCACTGAAAAGTAGATAGCTCTGAAGTTGAAATACAGCTATTGCTTGTGAGAACAGAACAATGCATTAACACAGATTTATAATAGAAAGTGAAGAATTACTATTTCAACTTTAATTGCAGGGGAAAGTTAGATCCAAATAATGCAATAACCTGAGCTGCAGCTTGACTCTAGTATTCTGCCTTTTGCATAAAGTACAAGGACCACAAGAGTCAAGAAGGCTTGAGATTCATCTCCCAGAAAAGGGAGTACCCCGCAGGGCTTTCATGCAGTATTGAGGTATTTGCTCATATGGAAGAGTGTCATTTACAACACTCTTTCTTACAGTACTATTAAAATAGAAAAAGAAAAATCTTTTTCTTGAACAGAGATTTATTGTAGCCTTGTAATGAGAATTTAATTGCATATTCCTCCAACACAGTTCATGGCTTCAGTACAGGTCTCCTTTTTACTCTGGTGTCCGTTTTGTTACCTCACATTCCAATATTGTAGAGCACCTAGTCACGTAGTGCATCTTCTTTAGGACAGGCAATTGATTTCTGTCTTTGACATATAACACACAAAATGTGTGTGTTACCCTGTTACTCCTGAGTGCTCAGTAGGACTAATGAAAGCAAGTAGAAGTGATGTGAAATTTCAGTGTGAGTGAGGAACAAAAGATCAGCAGATTGATCAGAGGTTCCTTTAATCTTTACTATGCTCATGGATACTATATGCTAGTGGTCTTTGTTACTGAATCAAATGCAAAAGTAACCATACAAGTTATACAAAAATCCAGCTGCCAAACAGGGACTTTTGTTTCTGCTGATTGCTGCTTTTTTCCCCACTGTTTTTACATACAGTAAAATCAAAACAACTATCTCTCTACATAATAAACCCCCAAGATGAAAAAGCAGTGAGGTTAATAATTCATTTGCATACCAGGCTTTCAAACTTTAACTGTATAAATTAAGACATGAAGCAGAGGTTCTGTACTTACCTACACATACTGCAACGCCAATGTAAGCAACTGTTGTAATCAGAATGGCCAGCATTGTTCCTTTGGGTATCGCACTTTGTGGATCCTTAAAACAAAGCAGTGACCAAAAAACACTGTGAGTTCGTGTGCTGCACTCTCATTGCATTTGCATGCTAGGGAGTCCTGCCATATTGTGATATGAGGATACCTTTAGAGGGTAGATTTTTATCACTTAGACCTGCACCAACATTTCCTGTCTCAGCACGTGGATAGTGGAGCAGTCCTATGGTGCAGTGCTCCTATCCTGGACATGGTGAAGGATATTCTGCAGGAGCAGAGGTCATGTTTATGGCAGCAGGAGAGTCCTGAGCTCTGCGTTTCTGGGAGCTCGAAACTCTCTTTACATTGCAGATGGGCTTTTACATTACATTTACAATGGGCTTTATTTTAAAGTTTAATGATATAATGGGCAAAGAGTTGAACTAACCATCAAACTTCTGTGAATGACAAGGCTGGGCCATTTTTGGTTAATTGGTAAGACAGATGCAGATAGTCACCCCGTACAGAATACAGTACTTTTGTGCCTAGCGACTGTTAATTGTTAGTTGTGTCTTGACAACAACCTACTTCCTTTCACTGTTTTGACTTTTAATTTAGATAATTCAGTAAGGCTGGGTTATAGTGCTTACAGACTGGCTTACAACAATATTGGCTTCGATCATGCAACTGTAAGTAAGGGTCCAAAGATCTGCATGGTACATTGTAATTTTAAAGGGGATTTTAATACTAGCTAATCTTACAATTTAGCGTGTGTTTGTTTATGCTAGGAAGCACTCTTTATAAATTGCCTTCTTAAGTTGGTTTAGCGAGGTTTTTTAAGTCAAAGATGTGTGGAATACATTTTAAGCCACAGACTTTTGTACTTTTATAACCATTCTTGTTGCGTGGGAAAGAAACCAAAATCCAAATCTGGAGTGTTGTGTGAAACACAGATGAATGACTTAACTGTGTTAATTATTAATATAATTTTTAAATGAGGTAAGGATTTATTGAGCTGAAAAATAATTGCAAAGTCACTTCAGCTGCATAAGACCTTTTGTCCTCAGATCATGGTAACTTTAATTTATACAGTTCTGATGTGCATGTCTTAGGTCACTGTTTTTGTGGAGTCTCATGCTGCAATCCTAAACACTATAACCATAAATCTTAGGATTAAAGCTTCTTCCAGCTTTACAACTTTTAAATTTTATCAATAATTAAACACATATTTAATAGGATGTTAGCACTTTAGGGCCTGCTCCAAAACTCACTGAAGTCGCTAGGAAGACTAACTGTTTCTGTAAGTAGGCTTTGGACTAGGCCACTACTTGAGTGTGTAGCAGTTACAGAAGCATGTACGTAGGTGTTTGGAACAAATTCTAAAGAAATTTGGTCAATTTTACACTTTTTAAATACTTCTTAGCTTGTCTTTTAGATTTCTGGAGAGACTGGTTAATTTAATTAGACTTGTCTAATGCATCTAAACATGCTCAGTGGGGAATCTGCAGCCTGGAGGACTTGGTTATAGAAGTCCACTTATTGCCAGACTGAAACAACTGCAGAGAGCCAACGGGAGAACCGCTTCCCTTGGTCTGCTCAGATTCTTTCAAATAGCTTATGAAAGAAGTGCTGCTGCTTTGGGAGCTTGCCATGTATAGAGAGCACCATATATGGCAAAAGAATTATTTTTGTTTGATAAAAGGATGGTGATTGTGTGAGGCTGATTCAGTCTCAGTGGACATAAATACAATGGGTTTTGTTTTTTTAATTAAAAATGGAATCTCGTAGATGCTATTAGTGGCTTAGTTTCTACATATTTCTCTCTGTGCTTGGCTTCAAAAGCAGTCCTCTGAAAACAAAGGAGATGAGGCAAGCAACTCAGCGTGAGGAAGGGAAACAGAAATGACTGTCGGGGTTGGTAGGATCTGGTGAACTTGTGACTATTGTGCTAACACAGAAATAACAAACCTTTGGTTGAGTCCTTAAGATATACAAGACAATGGGTCTATATGATAAAGCCAAATAACTTCATGTGACATGCTGGGGTTATCAGGGTGTGAGCCACATCTTTTTGGTGACTTTTTTTCTTTTTTGTTTTGGGTTTTTTGGGGGTGTTATTTTGGGTTTTTGTCTGGGTTTTGTTGTTGGTTTTTTGAGGTTTTGGGGGTTTTTTTTTTAGTATTAGATTGCAAGACTTGAGTTATGGATACCCCTGGTGCATTTCTGAATTTCTTGTAATATTATGAAGTATTGCATTGCTCCACATTTACTAAAGAAGTTTTACCAAATGCTTTGCTGAGCTTCGAATTACTTCATCTTTATGTTTAGCTTTAAAGACTCTTTGCATTAAATACACTGTGCAAAGTCATGAAAACTAGAGGGCACTCAAAACGAAATTGCTGTCTCTAATTTACCAGTATGTTTAGATACTGGAAATATCATCTTGTACAACTCCTATACTGTAAGAGGAGAGTGGGGACCTGACAGAATGGCCACAGCAAGACAGTTGGGCACTCCTGGACCTCCTTTCCCTTCCTCTTCAGACTCCTTTCTTTTGTCACAGCTGCAAACCTGCAGCTTTTCCTTTGAGGAGCAGTAGTGACATGGGATTGGGACATACTTGCTTTCATTAAATGCTCTGTTTGCTCTGTCCTTCCTATAACCCTGAATAGAAAAAGCTGGTCTCCGCTGATTCTTGTAAGTACAAACATGAGCTTTACAGGTATGCTTTTTGGGATGATGTTTTAGGAGATTTTGCAAGAGCATCAAGAGATACACATGTAATTTATCTTATGACATGTGCTGCTAATGGACCATTAATGATATATTATTATAGGTTATTGAAACATGCTTTTAAATGATATAGCAACCCAAATCTGAATGCAGTAATTTGTGTAAATAGCCATAATGCATGAGAGAAAATGTGAACTGATGTTTTTAAATAATAAAGTAGGTACTTAAAAGTGAGAGTTTTGCTTCCAAATAAGACATAATTTAAAACTGAATACAGTGTTGATTCATAATTTGTTTTCTTGTTCTTTTTTCAGCCTACAGCTAGTATTATGAAGTTAATTAAATACGTACTTTCAGATCTCCTGAGATATTGGCTCCTGCAAGAATGCCAGTGGCAGCTGGGAAAAAAATGGCAAACACCGAGAAAAATCCTTCTCCACTTCTGAAGTCTGGTCCAAAGTTTTCTGCAAATATTGATGCTGCAAATATAGGTGAAAATTAAACATACCACCAAGATTTTATTCCAAAATTACTTAATGAAGGAGGTGAATAAGCTAGTCTTTCACATCTGGATGACTGGGTTTGAATCTGTCTCACATCATAAGCAAAGTGAATTTGATTTCCTTAGTCTGGTCCCCAGTAGGATGTGCTTGTCTGCATCTCAGAGCTACAGATCCATATTGAAGTGACAGGAGTGTCACTACAGCACTTGCATTTAGCTCTGTGTAAAAGTTTGTCTGCACTCTGCTGATATATAAATGACTCAAGCTGCAGCTAACTGTGCTGTCAGCTTCAGCAGCAGAGAGACAGACTCAAAATTAAAGATGAAATAAATTCCCTTGGTTTGCAAGCTTACTTAAACTTGGGCAGAAGATCCTGATCTTGTGACCTTTTTCAGTGGAATCCTTAACTCAGTATGAAGCCAAAAAGAATGCCAACTTATTATTTTATGATAGATAGCAAGGTTACTTGCCTTGGTAATTAAAAAAGCCTCTTCCCTTCTTTTCGTTGTTGGTAGGAATGACTGTCCCAATAAAGAAGTTTGCAATGGCAACAAGGAGAACAACTAGAAGAATAACTTGAGCCTATTAATAGAAACAAAAAGATTTTCCTGATTATTTTAATTTGCATTGACTTGGGAGATGGCTATATAGTAAGTTATCTGTATGTGTTCCCTATGACAGATGACTAAGTTCTGTAGTTTTCGAAAATACCAGGAATCAAGATAGCTGAATCAGCTAATGACAACAGCAGATAGTTTTTACTAAGGGGGTTATGAAAAATATAGTTATAATTTAATTTTATGTTAGTTTCTTTACAAGAAAAGGCAAAACGGAACAGCTAATGCATTAATATCAAGTATAAGACATTTTTATATTATTATAAAATTTGTTTAGTTATGGTGGGTTGTCACTTCAAGGCTTATACTATCTAATTGTTTTTCTGATCTCTTTTACGAGTAGTTCTAGTCTCCCTTACAGCAGAATGTAAAAATAAGGGTGCTATTCTGGACCTGATTTTGGTAGCTGTATTCCACCCTCTAAAGTATTTCCATTTGAATTTCAATTCTGAACTTTTTTTTACAGGTGAAGGAGTAGCAGAAATCATTAGAGATTAAGGAATGGATAGCAAATAGAGCTCTTCTGCTGAGTAGGGCTTGAGAGACTACAGTGATAAAACTATATATTGTTTTTACTGTTTATTCTGTCAAGCTGCATCAAAAATAAGGCCAAAAGGGGCACTTACCCAAGGCTCTAAATGATGCCATGAATTACAAAAATCAATATAATCAAGCTGTCTGCACAAACACAAACTTTCTCTTCCCTTTTAAATGTATGTTCAAGGAAGAGCATGGAGTAATTGTGCTTTCATTGAATGTAATGATTAAACTGCTATTGCTTTTAGAAAGATTAAGCGTAAACTTAAACTGAGTGCTTTTGAAAATTCCACCTGTTGCATAGCATTCCTCACACACAAATGCTGTACAGTAGTCTAATATACTGCTTGCTTTTATGTTCTTTTAAAGGTTTACCTTTGCTTCCCATTCCATGCCAGCAACAGAGATGCCAAGAAGACATACAACAGTTATGGTACCTATTATTCTGATGTCATTGGACTCATCTACCATCAGTGTATCACTCTCCTGAAAGCAGTAAGAAATGTTATTAGAACCAGTTTTTCTCTGCCCGACTGGTGGGATCAGACAACAAGGTGAAATAGAAAGCAGTGAGCTGTCAAAGTTTCAGAGATTTGTGAGACCAAGTGTTTGGATGTCATGTTCCAGCTGGCTCTTTGTAGTTGGGGTTATTTGGCTGTCTAATTAGATGTCTGTTCCTTTACTGATTTTCAGATTCTTCTTGAGAAATGTATGAAATATATTCATAAGGTAGAAATAATGGAGAAGCACTCTATGGCATGTTTAGACAGGCCAGCTTCTTCCCTGCTAAAGATGTCCCAGCCTCAGCTAAAATTGGTCACCACTTAAATAAATATAATATATAAAACAAACCACCAAACAACCCCCAAACCAAAACACCACCCCTCCCAAAAGAAAAAAAAAACCCAAACCAATTTAATTGTATACATGAAACATCTACATTTACCTTAAGAAGTTCTACAACTGTTTCGGCAAATCCAACTACGTACATAGCAACTGCCACTGCGTTCGCAAAAGCAAAGATAAGTCCTATAGATCCACCAAACTCTGGTCCTAGACTTCTTGAGATAAGATAGTATGCTCCACCTGTAGACAGAAATTATTGTTATTTCAGCACAACTAAACACTCAGGTTTTGCTCATTTTTCTCACATAATACTGCAGGAATCTCTGCTTTTAGCCTAACAAACATAATCCATATTTGCCCTATATTAATAGAGGACGCTGATAAAAAAGGAATGTCCTTTGTACTGGTTCTGCCTTCAGACTTTTCTGTATGCCTTTCTATTACAGAAATCTTTTTAGTGCATATTAGCATGCAAAACTGGACCTTCAAATAATTTTTCATGATACATAATATAGTAACACAGAGCAGAGAGAACCTCACTTCCAGACAGGTTCTAACTCACTTGGATCTATCCCAATGTTAGCATGAAAGATCATATTATGTGGTACATTGTTAAAGCTCCCGCATAGTGATGTAGTAAATCTTTACTCTTTTTTGCATATCACCATAAATGGACCATATTACTTTGTCAGTTAATTATTTCATCTCATCTCATCTCACTGGCACTTAATATTTATTGTCAGGAAGTGTTTAAGATTATATACATTTTAATTTACTGTTGAACCATTGAGAGAGATCACTCCAAATATATTTATTTATTATTGCTTTGCTTATAACACAGTTATCTCAATTCCATTTTTTTTCAAATCCAAATCTGCAGTTTTTTTTATTTTTCATGAGATCATATTCACTTACCTCCTCTTACTACTCCATTAGTGCAAATGGCAGACATGGAGATACCTGTTAATGTTGTTACTACTACACTCAGACCAATAACTATGATTCCAAGACCTGAAAGATCCGAAAAAGAAAGTATATTCAAGTGTATTCAAATACCTGTTCTGCTTAAATGATGTAGTAAGAACTTTCTGCAGAGGTTAGAGAAGACCAGTTATAACTTCAACGCTCTGAAATGGACTAAAACTTTGTTTCATAAAATACCTGACATGCAGTTTTCCAGCAAAATTATTTACTCATCTTCCAAGGAGTGGCTGAAATGTAAGGAATTTTATAAAGAAGGCATTAAATTGAAGATATCCACTGATCTGCATCAGTCTTTAAAATGAGAGGAAGAGATGCCTCATGCTCAGTTTGTCCAAGGATGTCCAACCTGGAATGCTCTGAGTGAGAAAGACCTGCTGAAAGGTAACAGAAGAACTCCATGAAAAGCCAGAAGCCATCCCTTGCTCAGCATCAGGCAGGAACATCTGAAACGTACTTCACAGACTGAACTGAAATCTGGGATTTATTAAAAATTACAAACATGCCATAAATTGTGATTAGAGGTGGCTAGAATTGTTACCTTCCAGTTCCTTTAGATGTACCATTTGGTTTATTGTCCCTCTGGTTTGCCTCATATGAAAATAATACAAAAAGACTGTTTTGGGCTTGAAAACATTAGTAACCCTAAGATTTTTACCTCCACGGACAAACCCATTAGTTGCTATTGCAGAAGTTGACAACCCAGTAATTGAGGTTACCATCGTGGCGAGAAGAATTATGATTACTCCAAGACCTGTCAGTAATAAGAAGATAAAATATTTTACTCATGTTCCATGATTCCTACAAATCATTCTCTCTTTAAATTGAATTTTCAGGCCAAAATCAGAGCAATAAACTGAAAAGATGGTTTGCTGACCACTTGCAGTTTGCAGAACATTTCCAAGGAATCCATGTCATGGTAGTAAATTGTTCCCATCAGTCTTCAAGCAGTGATTCTTTCTGATAGGAGTACCCTAGCCAGAAGCTGTCATGATTTTCAAAGGCTGGAGGGAATGAGCAAACAAGTGTCCCTTGGCATGGATGCTTATATCTGCCTTTAATATACATCCTGGCTGTTTAAGTGAAGAGATCGACACATTAACCAGAGCTCTTGTAAGAATGCTGCTATATTTCATCAGTTAATTAAATATTGAATCAGAGAAAGACTGACTGTATAATTTCATAATGCACCAGGCCAAAGAGTCTATCAGGTAGAGAGACAAGACCCAAGTGCGAGCCTTCTATATCCTTACTTGCCAAGCTATCAAGTGCTGTGCTTCCCCACTCTCTCCTCATCTCCCTCTTTCCCTGCAAAACGTAGTTTCTCTAACGCAAGACAAACATTTGAAAATGCAAATACTACTTTTTAGACGCCATTTACTTTAACATGTGACCTGTAATCTTAGAGAATTTAGAATCTTTTTTTTTTAGCTGATACCACAGAATTGTATAATTAAACAGAAATAATCAAACATCTGAAGATCAGTGATAGGTGATTAGTGATAGGTGAACTGGGTTTCAGTTTAAGTAAGACTCTGAAGTCTGAGTATGTTTCCAATCTTTAGCTGTATGATCAGGTTTCTGCTAACTTTGTGAAACTGTGCTAGAAGCTATATGAGTAGGAGGTGCCTAGTATGATTTAGAATCATAGAAACATTGGTTGGAAGTGACTTCTGAAGGTCTGTAGCTCAGCCTCCCAGTCATAGCAGAACTATTGCCAACACAGCATTAAATCAGTGATGGCTTTGGCTAGCTGGGTCTTGAATACCTCCATGGACAAAGATCCCACAGCCTCTTTGGATATGTTCCAGGGCTAGACTACCTGCCCAGTGAAAAAGTTTTTCTTTGTGTACAAACTGGACCTCCCAAGCTACAGTTGTGGCCATTGCTTCCATTATATTTTCTGGTACTACCAAGAAGAGTTTGACTCTGTAGTTCCAGAATACTTTCTTGTTTCAAGTCAGGTGAAGAAATAATATGACATTTTTCTCTGTATTGCTTTTATTCCCATTTGTATCGGGGGGGGGCGGAGGGGGAGACACTGGGAAAAAAAAAAAGAAATAATTACAGTTTGGTGCCAAACATGGAATCAATTCTTAGTTTTATCTGAACTTGCTAACGCTTATGCAATAGCTCTCTTGTTTCCATAAGGTACACAGGTCTTCAGTGTGGAACTGAAGATTATACATTACTTGTAGCAATATTTATTGACCAGGGCTCGTCCAAATTGAAACCTGGATCCTACAACTGACATCCATCTAGAAATGCTACAAACATATTTATTTATCTGCTGTATTTCTACCTTCTGGCTTCCAGATCAGATTCCTGACTTCAGTTCATACTGGATGGTTATAGACATCCAATCCCTGAATGAATGTTCTTTGTTACTTAAATTATAGCCATGGTATCACAATCCTTTAAGATACAGCAATATAATGTGTGAGATATAAATGATATATAACATAGCGTAGGATACTTAAAGTGATTTGAGCCTCTAATAAATCATGTTTATCCTATTGATTTCTGAACTCTTACTATAACTAGGCATGCACCTATTTTGTATGCAGGTCTGTATAAAAAAATCCCAATGGTCATTCCTTTTGGTCAGCTACCATTACATAGAAGGATATTGTTAAACCATGAAAATTTTGTGCCTGAGAAGTGTCGGAATATGACTTCTAATCAGCTGTTAACTCTTAAATTGAATAAGTTAGACACATTATTCTTAAAGTAGTTTTTAAATTATTTGATAAGTGCATGTGCATCCTAAGGAATATTTTTGCAGGATTTTCTATTGCATTTCACAATTAATGTTGTTAACATGTATATGATAAATAGGGTCAGATATTTATTCGATGAGTAATATCTGCTTGGGAAGGCTTTAATGCTAATTTAAAAAAATATTTTAACATTTAAGAAGAAAAGTGCATAAAATAGTGACTCAACCAAAACATCATTGTAATATAACATAAGGTAACATAATTGTAATATTTGGGGCCAGATTTTCAGTTAACATAAACTTGGTGGTTTTCCCTGCCTTTGGCTAACCATTCCATGTATAGATAAAAATACAGACTTCGGAGGGTCCCCAGATGTTAGGTGGAAATACCAGACTAGTTTTGGACCTGGAACCTTGTCAGGACCGTACTGTCCCTTTTTTCCCAGCTGATGATAATCAGAGAACCTTGTTGGAACGTTATTTTTTTCCCCCGTAAGAGCTTTTGCCCAAGACAGCCTATCAGGATACGGAAATAACTGGGTTTTCTCTCTTTGGCCCTCTAATGATGGGGATATAAATGGTGCCCAGATGGTGGTTTAACTGACTCATTTAATTTCCATGTTAGTAGCAGTACCCAGTGAAATCCCTGAGCCTTGCTGATGATGAGCTTCCATCACTGTTCTCCTTAAGCAGCTTGGCTAGGGACTTAAAGCTCATTGCTTATAAGACATTCAGCAAATGCATTGAGAAATTATTCAAATGGAATTTGATGTCTCATTTTCAGAAGTAAAACTAACTTCCTTACATAAGGCATGCAATTTTAAAAAGCAACAGCAGAGCAATAAACCATAAGAAAGGAGGGTCTGCTTATCAATGAATTAAAATGGTAAAATTAAATGTGAAAGCAGAAAGGCTGTAACTGATGTTGTGCAAATTAACGTTAAAATCTGATTAAAGTTTAGATTGAAACCCAGGCATATGGCTGCTAAGTAAGTTGTTCTAAAATGAATTACTCTTGCCTATGGCTATTCTCACACCTCAAAACAAAGTAATACTTCTTGATGATCTCAATAAGTTACTAAACTGCCCTTAAAAACTAATTTTGCATGAAACCCCAGAGCAAAGTCTTGGCAATATTAAGATGCAGAATTTTCATGGCAAGGCATATACTTATGAGTGCCCTGGGCTGTACGCTCTCATTTGGTATGCATCATAAAATCAGCAAGCACCCCTTTGTCAGGCACAGTGCTAGAGCCACGCATGGAGCACTGCAAAAGTAGGTAGAGTTCTTCCGCTTAGTTCTGGAACTTTTATTGCCTTTTTTTTTTTTTTTTCCCTATTTGTGTGTCTAAGTTTGTGGCTGGATTTTTTTCTTAATAAACATTTCATTTGTTTCTCTTTTTTTAAAAGCTCAGTCTTGGTCAAGTGAAACTTCTGTGAATTTACTGTATTTTGCTGGAAATTAGACTTAAACCATGCAAAATTTTGGAGATGTTTCAATTCAGTGCTTCATTTCACTTCCATTAACAAGGAAGTGAATGATATTTATATTCAATCTGAATTTGAGCACTGAGTCTCTCCAAGACCAGGAGAGTTGACGCCCTGAGGCCATGGTTTGGACTCCAGCTCGTGTCTACTTAATATTTCCATTCTGTGAGAATCCAAACTGGAATACTTGCCATCTACCCTTTGGATTGCTGTTTTTTATGCCATCTGGGTGCCAGTCAAAGATGAGGGCTCCATTATTCTAGACTGTATGATCACGTAACACAGAGTGACACTGCCATCGCAGTTCACAATTCTGCGCTTCCCCAGAGCAGCAGCTCTAAAAAGGCAGTTGCACCACACAACACCTACTGATATGTTGCACCTTACTGAGCTGCTCTTCTAGTTGCTGGAGATCTTGCAGTGGTGCGAGCACTTTCTTCTCCCACTGGTTTCATTGAACACTCAACAATATGCTGGACGGAGGCCTCGGGGCCCAGTCTCCTAGGGACTGGGACCCGGGATTTGGATTAATTAAATTGCACAATGAAGAAGCAAAGATACAGCACACAATGAAGTGTACTTAGTTAATTTATGTGAAAGCTGTAGCAGAGTTTTTAAAACTTAGTGTTTCATAGTACACTAGTATCTAGTCCTGTGCTATAGTTAAAAATAACAAAATCCTGATGAGATGAGACCTCCTTCCAGTTCTGTTTTCATCTTTGCAGAAAAGTGTGAAGAAGCGTTGTTTTTAATATGTAGATGACAAGGTTTGGGATTCACAGATAAGCCAAGTGTGAACTCTTAAAGGTTAACTCTGTACACACATATTAGAAATTGGCCCGAGTCATGAAGTTTACATCTGTTACAGGATCTAAATACAAATTTCACTAAAGCTTAGAAATATTCAAATGTGATGATCATATGCATAGTTAACAGATCTATGCCTCTAAGCAGTAATTTGGCTGCGAGTCTGGAAAATTCCAATAGTTTGGAGGATTAACATTTTTACCCTGGCAAGCATTTGAAAACATTTAGTTCAACATGCAAATGCACATCTCAGATTATATATTAGTCATGATCATGTATAGTTTATCCTCTTTATCCCTTTCACTGTTGAAAATGATATTAAATAAGATACATACCAATTCCTGCTTGACCTACAATCCAGGAAAGTCGAATAAAAAGCATCACACCCCAAATATTAAGCATACATCTTACCTAGATTTTAAACAAAAAATACTGCATTAGTGCAACATTGAAAGTAGTGTAACCAACCAGACGGGTGATAGTGTGCATTGCAGGCTTTTAAAAAGCACCCCAAACATCCCTCAAGTCCACCTCCCTCTCTTGCTTCTTAAAAGACCTTAGTGTTGCAGAACGAATCTTAAAGTTTATTTTCTTTTCATGTTTTTAGAAATGCAGATAAGTTTCTCACCAGCACACCCTTCACCCATCCGAACTTGACAAATCCTGTTTTGTTTTCTTCTTCCTTGCTGACTGCTGTCTCATCTCCAGCGGTGCTTTCTCCATTAGCCACTCTCTCGACTGAGCCAGTGCTCACGGCTATGTTCTGAAGGATCACACAAAAACAAATACATTTTTGTGCCAAGCAGAGGACACCTGGCTCCATAAGAGACATATGGAATAAAGGAATTCCAAAGATCATCAGGTTTTACTGTCTCTGGAGTAGAGTGCAATATTCTGCTCATACCAGGCATCAGCAGGTGGGCTTGCTAACAGCGAGAAAAGATGAAAGAATTGCTTAAGCAGTGTAAATACATTATTGTCTGATACTAAAGTGTTTTTATTGTAAACTGTATTCAACATATATGTTGTGTTGATATGTTAGTAGAGCATCTAACATAATGAAGGTCTCATGGTTGGCCTCTACATGCTGCTGCAACAATTTATGAATAATGCTAAGTGTAGAAACAGGGATAATTGCTCACCAGTGAAAAGAGACCTAGCTGAGTGCTGCATGGCAAAGTTATGTGATGAACTCTGGTGTTTTCTGTTGGATAAAGTACAAACATAATTGCAGCAGTAAATGGGTAACATATTCTTGAAAACAGTCAGAGAAATGCCAGTGAAATGTAATAAATAATGCAGTAAATGAACAGTCCTTTCTGTGGTTTAGCCTCCTCTGGTATAACCATAGTAGATAGGATTAGGAATTGCCATATTTGTGGTGTAACCAGAATAAATAGCCCAGAATTTTAGGTTGTTCACATCCAGTTACAGACATAAATCTGTATTTTATCTCTTCAGCTCCTCTGCCCCAGAATCTTTGAGGCAATTTAGCATCATGATATGTTTCTTGTGGCTGAACAGGAATTAGTCATGGTACTGAGGTTTATATTTGTCATTGCTGCTTTGTTTATTTTAATTTTTTTTTAATACAAAGTTCTGACTGGTTTTGCAAGGAGTTGGCATTAGGTTAACTATAGCCAGGTATCGTCTGGGTCCTCTGCAAAGACCTTCAGGAAGGACCATGTACCTTGCCATAGCCTGGCAGAGGGTCAGGAGCATGTGTCACTTCTGGAGAGGAATCAAGATGCTTTTAGGGTTTGGAGGGGGATGAAGATATTTCCAGATTAACTAAACAGGTCAAGGAGGGGAAACATCTGTGATTCTGTGAAACATATGAGATTTTTTCATCTTGCCTAAGCTTCAAGGCTGTTTCTGTATTTTGTCCATGGACTTAAAAAAACCCAACAAACAAAACCAAAACAGACATAAAGACCAACTGTATATGGCGCTTATGCTAATGTTTGGACTCCCCCCTCATGGATGGGGGCTCTAGCCGCTATGATGAAAGGTTGTAGAATGCCTTCGACACAATAAATGCAGGACTGTGCTCACAAATGAGAAATAAGTGACTGGATAATACATTTTGACATGGATTAAACTTGGTGGCTATGGCCCTTTTGGCCCTAAGTGAAATGGGAATACAAGATCTATTGAAAGCCTGTGACTTTGAGCTCCTGAGTTACTTAGATAATTTTGACAGTTCTTACCCTAGAATAATAATGGCTGTGTTTGCTCAAAATACAGTAAATTATTAAAGTGAGTTAAGGAAGATTAGCAGAATAATATGAGGGTTTTTTGCTACAGTGGTTAGAATTTCAAAGACAAAAAAAAATAAAAGGGTTTGGTCTTTGTACTTGAAACAAGTTGTTTCCTATGTACTTTGAATTAATTTGTGCTCTCTATGCTGTTATCATAAATTATGGCCTTAAACCTTCCATTAATGCATTTTAAATTGGTGTGCTTTAGTGAATGATTGGTTATTTACTAAGCAGCTGTACCTGCGCTACTCATGCATTAAGGATGTGGAATAAAAGTGACAGAAGATTTTGAAAAGCTACCAAAATAAAACGTTAACTGCTTTTTTAAAAAAAAAAAAACCAAACAAACCAAACATTTTCCTTTCCTTGTTTCAGAAGAGTTTAGTCTTCATCTCTCCTGGGGCTAAAGATGATGAGCTCATCAAGTCTCCGTAACAAGTGTGGAGAATAGCCAAGATGAAGAAAGGTTAGATGATTTCTTATGTAGGGTAAATATTAAGCCCGAGTAATTATCACCAGCCATCAGCTGTGAAATAGCACTTAGACTATTTTTTAGGGATTTAATTGGCGTTTTGTGGCTTAATGTGTGCAAAAACTGACATGTCTTGCTGAAAGATGACACACATTTGACTCCAACAGTGTAGGAACTAGATATTTGAAGTTCCTTTCAGCCTGCCTTACATTCTGACATTTGAAAAATTACATATTAAAAAAGTGTATTAAATATTAATATTTATCTTCTGATGTTAAGCCCAGCATCAAAGCACAATGGGAGTGCTTATGTGATGTTTAGAAATCTGAAGTCAAACATATGTCACTTCTTATCAGCATCTGGCAACGGGCTTTGACAGGACAGTTGCCCTCAACAATTTGAGTTTCAAAAAAGCTGGAGGTAAGGGGGGTGGGATTGCCTTGGGGTATGGTGTGGTAAGCCCAGATTTTAGTGTTAAAGTAAAAAGGAATAAAGCATCTTCTCCAGAACTGCACCTTGGGCTATTAGTCTAACCCCCATACACACTCAATGCGGCATTTCATCCCCTCCTTAGTGGTGGCTAGGGAGCCTGCTGCACGCTGGGGCTGGTGGATAGGCGCCCCATCCAGCTGCACGTACTGCTTTTGCCTCCTGATAGGAGCTCAGTCTTTTCATACCATCTTAATTCCCTTCCCTACTAATCTACTATTTGGTGACCTCGTGTTTGTTTATTCTTCAGAATAAGCTCTGTAGGCGGAAGTGATTTGTCCAAGGTCACGAAGTGAGTCCATGGGACAGCCAGGAATAGACTCCAGCCGTGCTAATGGCGGGTCGTTTGTTCCAGTGCCGTGGTTAGTGGCTCCCAGACCAGGGCCACAACTCACATAAGGGCACAGTGGGTTGCCAGTGGAACAAAAATCCCATTACCTCTGACATTCACCTTCCTATTTTGAGAGGCATAAGATTATCCTTCTGTAAGCTGGATACTGGAAAAAGTCTGGAAATGACCAAGCTAGATGATGCTCTTTTCTCTTCCCTAACAGTCCCAACCTGTGAAGCAATTTTCCCTTCATTTTATTCTGGGATGGAATCTGCCTTCTTTTTAATCTTCTCTAAGTGAAAACCTTAAAAAACCGTAAACAAATTTATCTAATTTTGTTTAAAATAAACAAACCATTGAAAGATGCAACAGCAAAAAATAAGAATTTTCTGGTAATGGTAAAAACTGAAAATGCCTTAATATGCTAATGTTCAGTACATATTCATTCAGCATTATGTTCAAAGCTAATACACTATTTTTCTCCTCTCTGGCCACTACCGAAGTAAATTATTTCTGTAAGAGAAAGTTTCTTCTGGGCATGGAAATGTGTTTAGTCCCTTGAGTAGCAGCTTACACATCTGCAAATAAGTAGGGATACCAAATTCATATTCTTCCCTTTTCACATCCACTTTGCATTCATTTTTGGAAATAAATGATGACCCAGGTAACCTGTTTCTCATCCCTACGTAAGCCATTTTATGCAGGTCTGTGGAGGCCTTAATTTAAGTAAGGCCAAAACTAGGAAGTTGTCCTAATAAGATCGTAAAGAACCAGGTCCTAATTTCCTAATGGCTATTTTTTTTGCTTGATTTCATTACTTTATATTAATCCTCCTTAGGACAGGTGAATCTCCAGAGAACTGGCGTTTGAACAAGATCTGGACCAGCATCCAAAAATCAGATGCTTGTCCAAATTATTCAGACCTCAGAAGTGTGTAAAACTGAGTAGAATGGTGATGAGAGCATGTTTTCTCTGGAGATTTCTCATTTCACTATTGCCCAACCAGAAAAAGAATAGGGTTTTTTGCTGCATATTGATGCTTCTAGTCTGAGTTTGACTATAGAGGTGATCTCTCTCTTTCCAGCCCTGCCCTGACAAGTGCACAATTAAGAACCTCAGAAAAGGTTTGATTTTAATTCTGGTATCCTGTGTCTGTCCTCTGCTTTTTACAGAGAACTTGGTATTGTGGCTTAAGGGGGAAGAGTCTGATTTTACCCAAGTCAGTAGAGTATCATATTATTCCACTGTTTTGCAGTAGGTTTTTTAATAGTTTAACTGTTTCAAAGTGCTTAATCTAGTTGTTCTTGTCCCTGGAAGTTCTCGTTCCAGCTTTCCACACTATTTATTTTGCATGGAGGTGATTCTTCCATGTAGGGAAATCAAGCCTTAAAAGATCTAGATAGGTGAATAGACAGCAAAATTCATCTGTCTACCTATCTGAGGCAGTAACACAGAAGTTAGTGAAAATCTGGTATTTGAGACTTAATATTACCATATTAAGAGACTTAATATTACTTAATAATTCTTGGAAGTTTTGAATGTGCAAACCCCAAAAGGTTGTACCTGACCAATGTATATGCTTCTGGCAAGTAGCCACAGAGGGTGACAAAAGTGAGGATCATCACAATAAAGGGCATGTTTTGGTATTTCGTTATTCATTTACTGCAGTGCCTATGTGGAAAAAAAAAAGGGGCAAACGGGAAGAGTCTGCCAAGGGGACATTTTTTCCATTAAATCCATTGGTCATATGTATCAGTAGTAAACTTCTACATTGTGTTAACCAAAAGTAGGTCCACTCAGAAGGGGAGAGGAGAAACAGCCCTAGAAAATCTTTCAAAGGTAGGTTAGCCAGTTGTATCCTGTTTGGTAGTTCTCTCTGCAAACAATCCATTTTACATGGATATAGTCCTATCTATTACATGAGCAAAGTCTAAACAGCTCTTCTGTGTGATAGATTAGGAGGAATTTAGCCAAATTATTCCTCCATAAATGCTTTCTATGTAGTCATTCAAGAGGCTCTTCAGATTCTCTCCAAATTCATTGGTATAATGAGCATGAAGGCCTAAATTCATTCACTGAATCAGTACCTGAAAACTTGTCTGCTATTCCTTTTCTGAGCAAACACTTTCAACCTCAGCATCCTTGTTCTGGATTCTTTCTTGCTGTTTGAATGGCTTGTTACAGCAATAAACAGGTAGTGCTTTGGAATTTTGATTAGTTGAAATTACATTTATTGCACATAATGTTTTTTATAATACTTATATATATTAACAAATACAACAGAGGAATCTGTGAAACTTAGTTATGCATTGACATTAAATTCAAGTTTAGAATAAGTGTGAATTGTGTAGTTTGGTTAAATTATGAATTGACATTCATCATCTGCTGTCCTAACTCTTAAGTGAAACAGAAGGCATTCAGTAGTTTTATACTTTTAGACAAGATTAAGCTATGTTTTTCTGCTAATCAAGTACATTACTATCACCTTTTAATAAAAATCTTTGCTTTGAGCAGGGCACAGGGCAGAAAACATACTGCAGCTACCACAGGAAATATAGTAAGTGATTACTTGTACTTTTTCTCTTGGGCAAGGTCCATGAATTTAAGGACTTTCTCATATTAATAAACAGAATTAACAGCCTGGAAATGGAATAGAGAAAATTTGTATCTTTCCTTTCCACTTACCTTTGCCAGTTGTTCATGAATTTCTAATAAGCTTGGTCTGCTTAGCTTATTCCCACTGACGCTGCCAGTGTTTCTGTAATAATCAATTTTGGGAACTGGGTCCACTGTGTTATGGCCAAAAGTTTGTAGATAATACATTTTAGTGTGAGTATCATAGGGATGTAAACTAGCTTCTGTTTTCTCCCCATTTTGAAGGAAATTGTCATATAATTCTTTCTTTCCTGGTCTGTAACTGATTCTCAGTCTGTTATGTGCTTCATCAGTAAAGGATGTTTCTTCATAATGTGGTGGGTCAGAGCCCACATCCTCTTGGGGTGTCTCATTGTTGTCATGGCTTTCATTAATTATGTTGACTTGAAACCGATTTGCATTTGGATCCAAGAATACATTTGGCGAATTATTCATTGACATCTTCAGGGATGCTATAGACTTAGGTCACTGATCCGTTTACTCTTCTGTGGCTGCAGCTAGTTAGTTGCAGCTACAGCAAAGGGTTTAGTGCTGTTGCATATGAAATCTCTGCTTTTAGAGTAACAAAGTTCTGAGAATTTTTTCTTGAAACCTCTAAGCAGTCTTCCTAATGTTGCCCGCTGTTTTTCTGCCATAAAAAATATAAATAAAACATTTCTATTAACTTGCACAGTTAGATAAATTTTCCACCATAAGCTCTCCCCCGCCTCACCAAATGCCCATGAGACTGTCATCCTATGACTTGTTGAGTAAAAAAATAGTTGAGTCAAAGACTGAGTTTGTGGAGATGTTTCCATCTGTGACAGATGTACTCGACCCCTTAACCAAACTAGCGGTAGTTTGGTACAGGCTCCAAATGAGGTAAAGGCCTAAGCCGTAAACAGGCCAAGAACTCCTCTCGTTGCAATCTGTTCTCTGAAAACCCACAAAGGAGCAGAGTGACACAGTGAGCATCGATGCATATGAGCTTGGAACGCCGATCATGCGATCAACACATGAATAGAGGGTGGCTTTTCCAAGATTAATTTATCAAGGAACAAAGAAAGTTGTGGATACAAGGAGTCTCATGCATACCTTTTCCATCACCTGTAATTTGACTACAAGCCAACCACTTTACTCCACAAATATGACAGCCTAAGTGAGCCTTCTTTGAGCTCTCCCTGCTAAGCAGCCTGGCTGCATGGTGGTGATCTCCCCTTGAGCTGGGACACCTCTCAAGGTTGCTCCTCGAGGCAGAGAGACCTTTTACCAACAGCAGATCTTTGGTAAGCGACCGACACCGCGCATAACGTTGCAGTATGGTAACTTTGATTTTGTCCTGGTAACTTTCTTTTTTGCCTTGGTAGTTTTGAGTCATTGTTCAAATGATTGTGCCGTACAGTAATAGAGTGAACCTTGCCATCGAACTTTGTTAAGTCGCACTTTTACAACACCATGTTAAAACCACTTTTGCTAATACCTTTGACGGTGATTCTTTAAGCGATCTAAATCACCCATTTGCGACAAATTGGCGTAATCGGCAGGATCCTAAATCAGGATTCGCAACACCATCTATACAAAATGGGCTTTGGATCAGATTCTAAGTACCTGAAATTGATATTCAAATATAGTGTTTCTTTTAATAATGCAACGTTTAATTGAAGCCAGTGAAAGTGTAGGCAGTACAAGGGATGTGACACAAGATTCCATGAAGTCCATTTACTGTTTATGTTCCACCTAAGTATTATGATACCATGTATATTTCTTTCATAGTCGAGAATTAAATTTGCATGAAAATCTTGAATCAAATACATTTTTTAAAATTAACTACAAAAGCTAGGCTTTAAGTTTTCAATAGTTCCAGGATGGCGACAATTTATGAGCAGGCAAATAAGATATAGTAAATTCTTCATTTTCTATGTAAATAAAATTAATATAATATGAAGGAATAAATAGACAGCTGAAATGGATCCAAAAATAGCATTGGGTTTCCTAAATTATAATGGAGGAAATAAATGACTATGGTAAAGTAGTAATTACTGAGAAATATTAACAATAGTCCTAGGCATTGGAAAGTTGATAGAATTTTACACTCAATTTTACAGTTGTACACTCAAAACAACCTTTAAGATGATTTGAAAGAAATTGTAGCAAGTCATAGAATCACACAGGTTGGAAGGGACCTTGGGAGCTTATCTAGTCCAACCTCCCACGGAAAACAGAGGGAACATTGAATGTAAATCAGGTTACTTACGGCTTTCACCAGTCAGGTCTTGACATCCTCCAAGGACAGATTCCACAATGTGCCTTGTCAGCCTATTCTAATACTTAATTGTCCTCATAGTGTTTTTTTTCCTCTATATCCAGTTGGAACCTTCTGTGTGTCACTCTGTGACCATCATCTCTCGCTCTCCTGCTCCGCACCTCAGTAAAGAGCATGGCTCTGCCTTGTCAGTAACCTCCTTGTAAGTATTGGGGGGGCTGCTTAGGTTCCCCTTAATGCCTTTTCTTCTTCTGATTAAACAAGCCCTCTTTCCTTATAGGGCAAATGCTCCTACCCCTGACTGTCTTGGTGGCCCTCCATCAGACACACGCAAGTTTATCAACATCTTTCTTACATGGGCAGGTGGGGGGGACAGGTAGACAAACTTAGAAACTGGGTTCCAGGTGCAGTCTGATGAGTGCTGAGTAGAGGGGAATGATCACTTTGCTTGATCTACCGGCTATGGTCCTGTTAACACAGCCCAGGACACTGTTCACCTTCATTGCTCCCAGGGCATGGTGCTGACTCGTCTGTAGCCTGCTGCTCACCAGGTCCCTTCCAGGAGAGTTGCTCCCTGCCAGTGAGGCCCCAGCCTGTACGGTGTAGGGGTTTAGTCTGTCCGAGGTGCAGGATTTGCATTTGTCCTTGTTGAATGTCATGAGACTGCTGTTGGCCCGTTCCTCTAGCCTGTCTCGGTCCCTCTGAGTGGCAGCCCATAGAGAGGTGAACATACGATAGCTGTACAATCTGCGCCTCACCTCCACTTTCTGACACAGACCCCCTCAAAAAAACAAACAAGCAAACAAAAACCCCAAGAGCAAAAGGGGTACTTATATTTAAGGCCTTTAGTGGGTTAAGTACCTTTGCAGCAACTTACAGGATGACCTAGATGGCCCTGAAACGAGCTATTGAAACAATGCCAATCCATATGTCTTGAAACATACTTCTAAGGAGATAAGGGAGTCTGATTGTATAAACCTGTATAATTCAGTAGGAGTCCAGGTCTGTTCAAACTGACAAAAACAGACCATGCTTAGACATTGAAACTCTGCAAGTATATGTAAAAGCAGAAAGTTTTAGAAACAAAATATATCTATATAAAGGAATATATGAACTGAAAATCTGGGTAAATAAGCCCATTAGATGCATTTTTTAAAGTTTTGTGCTTTCACAAGAGGTTGGACTACATGACCTCCAGAGATTTTTTCCAATTTAAATTTCTCAGTGATTTTGTGAAATGCATTTGCCCTTTGGCACTGAAAGATAAAATACCACATCAATATTTATACCTTGGCAATGTACATTTTCTCTAAAATCACATATCAAAATTATAATTTGAACAGCTGATAATCAAATGTCCTCTATCTTCAGTATGAGATGTAGCTAAAGCATATTTTCTCACTTCTGCCATCAGCTATAGATAATATTCTGCTGTCATCTCTCTGCTATTATACCACTTCATAACTGCCTCATATTTGCATCAGTTTTCCTGCTTAATGTTTTGTAAGCCTCACAGCAACATGTTACATTTATATAGTTTATTTTACTTCTGCTGGGTTTGGATGATCAATATTATTATTATTACTACTACTACACGTTTCTGATCATAGATAGTGTTCTGCTTACTTCAGCCTTTTAAAGTTGTAAGGAAGTGTTTCATCTTCAGGCATGAAGGAGCAAAAACAAATCTTTTGTCATTAAGGTCAGTGAAACTAGGTTTGTTTCCATCTCCATGACTGAATGAAATCCTGATTCTTTGATGACAATGAGACTTTTGCTACCAAGTAGAATGATTCTGTAATTTCACTGTCTTATTTCCATAATATTACTATTTTGCTAGAAAAAGAAAACTCTCTTACCTTTCTGCTGTTCTTGAAAATAATACTTTGATTTTCACAGTGTATTTCCAGAGGTCTCTCAACTGTTATTTGCCATTAATTTTGTGTTTAGTATTCTAGCATCACACATAAATAATCAAGTTTACCTTATTCAGGATAATTTAACTTACCATTCAATCCTGTGTTTTTAGGGAAGGACAATCTGCCTCTTTTATTCATGCATATAGTGTGTCCCTCTCTTTGAGGCATTACAGACTCTGCCTTATTGGCCAGATTTTTCTCCTGCTTAATATACTGAATAGACCATCCAATCCCTCTCTTTCAAAACATTTCTAGATGGTGATTTAGAGAAGCATTCTAGCTTGTTAACTATTAACCAGCAAATGTACCTATCCATGACAATTACTGGGTTTATGGCATTGCAAAATTTCTAAGGGGGCCTGAAAATACTTTTGTTATCTCCATTTCCCTCCCAGCTATGCCTGATTCTGTGCACAGATCATGATCTCTCTATTTTTCAGTTCTGCATATATAGTAACAGAGATAACAAGAGTTCAGGCTTCTGCTCAGCGCATTTTATGCAGAAGAGATTCCAATGAAGTCAGCGGGATCCGTCATTGGTGGGTCCCCTTGTCCTACATGCATTTTTGAACTATTTGCTCCTAACCCCGTTCAAAGTTTTGCTCTGTATATTTAAGGAAAACCTTTGAAAATTTATATTCTGTGTATTCTTTCTGGGAAGGCTGACTCCCTTGTCTTTTAGGGCTGCAGAGAAGGGCGGGCAGGAAATGATGAAGCTTTGTAATCATAAGGGAATTGGATTATTGCTTCCAGCAATAGATTGGGCCAAGAACAAAAGTAGTAAGACAGTATTTGGGTTCTTTGGGTATGTTTGCTGTGTTTGCTGTGTAGTGTAGAGATAACTGAACTATATTTAACCCAGATAACTTAAGTACCTTCAGCACTCTAACCTGACAGCACAGAGCTCAGCAGTGCTGATTAGGTGTATGTAAAAAGAATGACAGTGTCAGGTCTCTGCAGTGGATGATCCTATCCAGCTATAACAGATCACATGAATCAGTGTATTGATATCTACCTTTGATTTTGTGGTTAAATTAATGATGTTAAATGCAATATACTGAATCTCTGAGGGTCTGGCAGTTTTTCTTATGCAGAATCTGAAGCAGTTTAAAAACTCTTACATTCACAAAATTGTTTATGTTTTATAATTCATGTGACCAGTGCAGATTAGTATTGGCTGTTCCTCTCTTACATTTTTCAGACAGGAGATTCATGTCCTTCCCTGTACAATCAAGTATTTCATGTTCCAAATGGCACTTGAGATCTGCCGTTCCACTGGCTGCCTCTGCCTAGTATATAGGGCAAAAGGGACAATATGTATTTTTCAGAATACATGCAAAAGAAACCAACTGCTGTAACTGATCTCCTTGTCTTTGCTCCTTGTTGCAAACAGAGCTGTTTAGCAAAAGTGACAGTGCTTAAAATTCTGATGCCAGCCTTCTTAAAAATGGAATTGAATTTCTGTCAAGTACTGTCACACTTGCTAAACAGCTGTGTATACGAGGGTGACCTTGAATACCCAGATTTGAGTCTCTGCTTTCACTGTTAGTTCTTCTGCCTTGATAGGAACTCCTATGACCAATTCTTCAGTTTGACAGTCCAGATCATACTCTGTGCACAGTTGTAGGAGCACAAACAGAAGAACCAGCTGTGGAGAGGGGCTGGAGAGTACAAAGATCTCCAGTCAGCTTTGGACCAGTGTCCCTTTCAGGGGCTGAGTACAAATGGGTATGCAGCATGACTGTCTCTGCTTTGGCCTTGCCAAGCTGGTGTAATTACTGCTGGGAGCTGTTAAAGTTCCAGTTTAATATGAATCATCTTCTCTAACCAAGTGGAGTAAAAAATTGGCATGCCTTGACCAATTCAGCTAGACTGTAAGATTGGTTACTTAACATTTAGTTTTTCTCTTTCACCTAAAATTTTTAACGATATGGGAGACACTGGTGGACTGGGACTGTGGTGGTGTTGGTTCAGACTGGAGTTCTGAGCAGGTAATATATTTTGTATTGCTGAATGTTTGTAGAATCAAAAATTTCCTTAACGATGTGTGTTTCCCTTCCACTAATTCTGTTTGACTTTCTGTTGCTGTAGAGTAGGAGAAGGGAGGCCTCTCAAAAAAGTACTCTCATATGAGCAGGAAGAAATAGAACTACACACTGTTTGCAGAGGACCACATAAAGTTTCACAGAGGAAAAGCAACATACACTTTCCTTATAAACACAGTCAGTAGTACAGCACCTGCTCTTCTTGAAGATGAGAGGCAAGTTAGCAATTGATGTGATCTTTAGCTTTCCCTTTAGTTCCCTATTGATAGTGCGTGGACCACCCAACCCTTGTTACTCTTATCTCAGCAACATCAACGCACACCCCTTGCAGGCACCTCCTCTGAGCCACAACCATTTGTTGTCTTCCACTTTGGTATTCTCAGTATACAAGCACAGTCCCTAAGCTTCAGAAAATTGTGGCAGATGAGGAGGGGAGGGAGTTACCACTTAAGCATTCACCATTCATGAGCCTGTCTTTTGTCCTGCACCTTTCTCTCCAGCCTATCATGAGACACAGTAGAAATGAGATCCTCCTCTGAAAAGGCAGACATCATCTGATTCTTAAAATATTTTTTGGCCATGATAACTTTCTAGTGAATTGTTTATTGTAGTATTTCTTTGCTGTTAACCATCTCTGATCTGCCATTCCACTGTTCCTCAAATAAAAGCAACATGAAGTGGCTTTTGAGTTTGCAACAAATATTTATTTAACAAAATGGATGCCACCAACATATCTCCAAAATGCAGGCATGTATAACAAAGGTAACAACGGTTGGTTTCCAAAATGAAATCAACATCAGATTTAAGGCAGGATATTCTGTGAGTTTTCATGCAAGAGCATATTCAAATGTTCCTTTATCCAACCCCTCAACCTCATCTTCCCACGTAGAAGAAGGCATACTACTGTAGGGGTCTAGCAAGATTTTGAAGCATCTGATAATTAGAAGTCCCAAGAAAACACACAAAATCCCCACAAAGGCAAAGCCAGTTTTTTGCTCTAAAGTCAGAGGGAAGGCAGACATTTCGTTGACACTCATGCTGGCTGAAGTGTTGCTGCAGTAATTACTGCTCATCGTTGGGCATCACATCCTGGTGACGCTGTGGGATTTTCACCTCTATTGCTTCTTTGCCTGCATAGAAAAGTAGAATCTTGGTTAGGTCTAAATGGGGTGTGTATATCTGAGCTGCAGCATATGAACATTTGGAAATGAAACCCAGATTGGATTTCAGTAGCGTCCTGTTGTTTTTTCACATTTAAATTAATGAGATAAAATTGCAACTTTTAGCCTCTACACACCATCCACTTACTGGCCTCTGTTATGAGACAGCAGACTCACAATTTTCTGGCTTTCTGTATCCTCAAAACAGAGCAATTTCAGCACATGGCTGTTGCAAACAGCATTTTGTCAGACTGGGCACAAGCCTCCGGATTCTGATTAGGCAATACTCACCAAGGTCTCCACCTGGAGAAACCAGTATGTTTTCTGAAATGGCTTTACACCTCAGTCCTTAAACTAGTTAACCTTGCATTGACCTCAGCGGGAGTTCCAGCCAAATAACGTGGATTTTGCTTGTAATTTAGCTAATCTAAATAATCTAAATAAATAGATCCAACTTGTAAAATAAAGCCTTGTGTGTGCAATTTTAGTGAAGTCTTGGGCTCCATTTTCAGAAAAATGCTGTGTGCATTTTGAGCTTGTAAGAAAGTGCGTATATTGGTAAAATTGCCCCTTTGCCTTCCTCTATACATGTCCACTCTTGTGTAAGAGGAAAGATTGGTGGGAGAATAGATAAGAGAAGTAAATTCCCTTCCCCTAAATCTTGCTCGCATTTGTTTCTTCTTCTTAGTCTTCCCCATTAAATACATACATATCCTGCCATTTTTACAGGCATAGTAAACACCAGGTCTGAACATGCTCCTCATGGAGCTCAGGGGACTGACCCTGATGTGTGTCCTATGGAGGCAGGATGCTTGAGCATCTCCACTTCACCATTGCCACCAGGAGAGCCCTGTGTGTTTCCAGCCAGGAGAGACTTTTATTTTTGTCTTTTTAAGGAGATCTTATGTATAGATTTTAGTTGGGGGTGGGAATCGTTTTGCTTTATTTTAGGTTTTCCATCAGATATTGAAATCGCATCTTTCTTTTGTCTCTATAGACGGCAGGAGAATTGGGAGGACTGGGACCTCTGAAATGCCAAAGGACAAAGGCATTTTTATTCTAAAGTTGGAACTTGAGGTTTTTTGGCTCTTGTTAACACCTATTTAACTAACGTGCCTCAGGGGAAAACTCTTTTTGTTAACAATTCAACCGTCTCTCCCCCCAGGGAATTCCCATTATCCATTTATTTCTTGGCAGAGTAATTAGGCCACTCAGCTCTGTGCTGCCATGGCTACACTGCTTCAGGTACCTGTGCGGCTAGCCAGTTCAAAGGGAGCTCCAGTATCTCTACTCTGTACTGCAGTCATGGCTGAAACTAGCCATATCCATTAATTGTAGGCTACAATTAATAACAACAGAAAAGGTAAAAATAAGATTTGGAACTCGTGAGATGACAGAAATGGACGGAACTTTTATCTTGTTCGGTGTCTCCATTCTCACATCAAAATTTGTGGGATTTTTGAATATTATCCTAAAGAATGAAAATTTTAAAACAAGGATTAAAAGGGCAAGGCATAAGTCTTTCTTTTTGCAATAACCCTCAATGGAGTAGGTATTAAATAATATGGTTTCCTATTACAGTCTTTACACATTTGCCAGAGCATAACAACCAACAGTCTGTTTATTCTATAAGGCTGTGTATGAGATCCTTCCTTGTTTTGAATGATATTCTGCTCTTTGGGTCTTGCTGTTTTAATTCCTGTTAAGTTGGAGAAAAGATTCAGATATAGCCTATAGGAATTAGAAGTAGCGTCAAAACCAATCGATATTTATTTTCTGAAAATATATCATAGATAAAGCCCACCTGCTGTACAGATTTTCATTGGGCATACTTCCAATTTTTCTATTAAGTTTGACCTTATGTAGGAAAAAAAATCACAGAAAGTTCAATATCATGCATTTACGTCACAAATCAGTTGATTTGAACAAGAGCCAGTCAAGGAAAAAAATTACCTTCCAGAAGTCCTAGGACACTGGGTTATAAAAATTAAATTAAAGGCTTATACAGGAAAATGGTATGTCGACACTACCTGGGAAAGCCAGACCCAAAAATCTCGACTGCCATCTTGGAAGACACAGAGAGAAATCTTAGGGATCGGCTGGCCATGGAGAGCCCCGCGTTTAAGCTGAGTCCAGAGAAATATGTATGTGTTTGAGGTGACATTTCTTCATCATAGAGCATCATACTCCAAGAATATGACTTCCAGTCTTACTAACTGTGCAGGTTACACACTGGAATTAGTGGGATTTGTTTGTACATTATGTGCTTGTCAGGAGATGTTATGGGACAGATCTCTGTGCAAAGCTTGACTGACGCTGAAACATGGAGTGGTAAGAAATGGGTATCTTAGTCTTATTTGGCAAGAGTTCGGCTGAAACAGCTGCATGAGAAAATGGTGGGCATTTTGCTTGGGCAGGAATTGGTTCTGGGAGACTCTAATATGCAGCTTTGCGTTCTTCTCTTCCTTGTCCTGAATTTCAGAAATTGTAATTGAAGCCTTAAAGTTCACAGAACATTTTGCTCTAATTATATATCCCCCAAAACTGTAGTACCAAGACTGACCTTGAGTGCCTTTTTATTGTTTTCACATTTTAGTGCTGCATACAGGTTAGATGTCCTCTCCCAGTTAGTCAGATATCCTTTCACTTGCTGCAGTGTATGTGTCAAGTCATGAGTCAGAAGACTGTGAATACTAACTAACATGGCCTGGATCCAAAAATCCTTGAAGATAACCTTTAGGGCAGTATGATGGGGCCAGGCATTATATCAGTTAGAATCTGCAGAGTCATTTTGTAGGGGCTGGCCTCAGACTGATCTCTCTTGACTTTTTTTATAGGTCAAGACTCTACTCATCCTTTGATTCATTGCCTGTATAAAAACACTGCCATAAAGAAAGGCTCCTTAACATCCTGCTCTGAAATAAAAGGCCATTGGAGGTCCTTGTGAGACCAGAAGAAACAATCGGAGTCCTAGAGAAAATAGGAATGAGGAAAACAGCTCAGCACATAGACCACTGAGGTAAGGAGAATGGAAGTATGAGCTAGGGGTGCTGGCTGCACCTATGGAGGTTGAAGGGGAGCACCATGGGCACTAAGTATTGTGAGGCAGCTGGAAGAAAGATCTTGAAATTCTTATTCTAGCAGCATCACCAGCCCAACTCTGCCAACATTTGGTGTGCATTGAAGTTCCCAGCCCCAGCTCTTTGGTGGTTTGGGTCTCACTTTTTTCAAACCTAGTCTTCACCCTCATGTTTTCAGAGATACTGAGAAGATTAAAAAAGTAGCCAGTAAGTGTTAAATAAAGAATTCCTCAAGAATATTCCTTGTATTTTGGGTTTCACTCCTTCCCTCACAGAACCCCCTATAGGGGTTTTTTGTAATGGTTCATTACTGGAAGTGAGTACCTGTAACATCTGCTCACGCTCGGAGCATTCATCCTCTTGGCATGATTAAGCCTTAGGTGCCTGAAAACTCACTTCATAAATGATAGTGTGTAACAAAATGGACTAAATCAGTTGCTATCTGTTCTCCCCTTGGATGTCTGCAGCCCAGCTGCTGGTTCATGGATCTGGTGATTCTGAAGGTAATTCAAATAGCTTCAGTCCCCTGCTTGTGTTTGAGTGACAGCAAACCTGACTTGAAAAGTTGTTGGTGTGGTTAGGGACATAAACAGGCATCCTTTGGGAGTTTCAGAAGCACCTCATTTGCACCTATCTGGTCAAGGAAACGGAACTGTCTTACAGGAATGCTACTACAGGAATTGGGCATAGGAGGTGGTAGGGTGAAAGGATTGGCAATGGAGAAGACCTAATGAAATAGAAATCAGCATGAATTTGGAATTCTCCAAAGGGTCTGAGCTATCTGAGTTAACAACATGTGGCCAGAAATGCTGCAAAAACAGCTCTGTGACCACACAGCCAACCTGTCATGCTCATGTGAACATTGCATGCCTGTATTCTCTAAATCGGTGGGGAGAAGACTGTCTCTTCAGGTTAAGGTTTCTAAGACAACATAGAGGAAGGTGTAAGGTAGGAAGGCCAGGGGCATGGATGCCCAGCAAATGAAGGCATCGCTAACTGTTCTGCAAGGATAGCAAAGCCCCACAAAAACAGGTAGTGTTTTTGCAGCACGGTAACTCAGGGTGCAGGCAACACTTCTTCACACAAACGGCATTCCCCTGCAAAGAAGCAGCAGCCGGGCAGTGACATTTCCAGCCTTCAGACAAGCAGCGAATTGCAGAAATGAGATTTTTATCTTTAGTAAATACACAAGCCTGGCGTCTCCATTGGACAAGAGCCCCTGTGCTGTGAATTCATATATGTGGTCTAGATTTGGGTAATATAGAGAGGCAGGAAAATAAAACGCTCACTAGCATGCTCCTTAACTTGTGAACGTGGAAAAGTGTTGCCTGCTTCCCCGGGGATGGAGGCTGCGAGAGGCCGAGCACCTGCAAAGCAATTGTTGCTGTAGGATTGCACGCACAGCCTTCCCCTTCCCCGGCCCCGCTTCCCTGGGAGGGCAGACTTACGCGTTTACCCTCCCTCTGCCCCCCGGCCTGCCCACCGCCCCCCGCGCCAGGGGTGCCCCTCGCCCGCAGGGAGGTGCGGGCCGGGCGGTGCCGCAAGGTCAGCCCCGCCGCGCCTCCCCGCCCGCCCCGGCCCGGCCCGGCCCGGCCCGGCCCGCCGCGCCGCCCGCGCTACGAACCCTTCTCCTCCGCGCCCGCGCTGCCCATGGTGGCGGAGCGCGGAGCGTTCCGCGGCTCCGGGCCCGGTCCGCCAGCTGTCGAAAGCCCAGGCTGGAGCCCCGACGGCTCCGGCTCCGGGGGACGGGTCCCGGGCGGCGGGGGCGGCTCAGCCCGGGCTCCCCTCGCCGCCCGGCGATGCGGCCCCGCCGGGAGATGCTCAAACCGCCCTAATTAAAAAATTAAACACGGTCGCTGCTGCTACCGCCTCCTCCTCCTCCCCGCCCGCCCCCTTCCATCGCTATTCAGCCGCGCTCCCCTCCAACCCCCCTTTGCACGGATTAAACTGAGGAGCGTGGAAACTTCCTGCAAAACACTACGTGCGGCGCATCGGTAAGGGCCCGGCCCCGGGCCGCTGCGGAGCCGTACGGGAGCGGCCCTCCTCCTCTCCGCTCGCCCGCCGCTCAGGCCGGGTAACGGGGCCGCAAAGGCTGGGTGGTCTCCGCACGGACGGAGGACCGGGCTGCGGCGCCCGCAGGAGAGGGGCTGCCGCCCTCCCGGAGCCGTGAGCCCCGGTACCGGCCGGCGGCGCAGCCCCGCCGCCGGTGCGGAGCAGGACCTGTAGAGCCGCCCTAGGTGCAGCGGGGCCGTTCTGCTCGCCGTGAAACAGCCACCGTGCCATCAGCGAGCAGGGTTTTACACGCTGATGCCGAGTTGCTTTGCGTGGTGAGCTAAAAGCCTCTTAGGCTGCACCTGCAGCGCGGCCTCGGGTCCTCCCAGTAGCTTTAATAGCAATAACGATTAAAGCATAGAACATGTGGCGACATATGGCTGGAGCCGCTGTTGGTGCGGAAGCCTAGACCCCGCTTTATATCCTTTCATTAGCTATGTTTAGCTGATGCTGGTTATATATTAGAGAGGCTTCGCTTTGCCACAACAGCAGGTGTTCAAGGTGGATAAGGAAAGAGGATTTCTTGTCCCAAAGCTGGATCTGTATATTGCACTAATAAACAGCAAATCTGTTTTAAATGATAGTGATTCCATATTTGTACGCCACCCTGGTGAATACACCCCTGCAGAGATGCACGTGGGTCAGTGGAACAGGAGCGTATCATAGTGCCATGCATCACGACATTTTTGAAGGCTACCGTAGAGCTACTAGCAGAATTTGTTCTGCAGAAAATAATTTAAAAACTCCACATGTTTCTTGCTACATGCAATAACACTAGGTTAGGTTAAGCATTTTTCTTCCTAATATGAGCTGGGAAAAGGGTTTTGCATTGCCTGCCATTTTAATGCCTGATTCTTCTGCTGTGTCTTCAATGGGCTTCTAACCACTGGGTAGTCTCAAAAAAATGCTTTCTCCTGCTAGCAGAACTAATGGTTAAACTAATGGTTAACTATGCACTCGCTAATGGTTATTAGTTTGATCTTCTAATGTTGTAGTGTCAGTGATGTCATAAACAATGTCTGTTGCCGAAATTATAAGTCAAGCTAATTTCTGAAGTGCCTCTCATATTTAAAGATCTATGAAGACTTTATAAATAGATTGTTTTAAATAGTATAAGATTGTGCTTTCAGAATATGTATATAAGGAGCTCTTCTGTTCCTAAGGAGCTCTAGTTTTCTTTTTTAGCCCTGTCCCAGATTTACCTGAGGCCCCATGAAGGTCTCTCACTAGAGGGAAACAGATATGGTTTGGGATTTGGGGATTAGCAAACACACAAGGGCTCAGAATTTCATGGTGCCCCCCAACCTAGCACAACTCTTTTGGGAGAGTGACATAAATCCAGGCTTTTCCAATAATTGTTGAGCATTGCTATGCTTGGAGAACCTTACTCTAAGTAGGCCTTGGGAGTAGCCAGGACCACTATGTCTGCTCTGGCTGGGAACGAGGGGCAATATTGACAGCAGAAGTATATAACCTCTGAGTGGGTGCATCTTGCCTCTTCTGTCAGATTTTGGGCATGGATGCTGGGTCTTTCACTACCATTTTTCCTGGAAAAGGTTTACTTGTGAGATCTTCCTCTCTATAGATGTGATATTATCCTTTCCTCTTGTTATTCTTGTAGAACTGAATGTTAAGAGATTTTTTTTTTTAACCGTGAAATAATTGCCCCTCTTGTACTATGGCATGCCAGAGGTTGCTGAAATCATGTGATTATTTCTAAGAATCTGACACTCATGTTCTATTTTAAAGACTTTACTTTGGTTTTATGTGTTGAAGATGCCCTTTTCATGGAAATGAAACTGGAAAAGAAACTGGCAGCCAGCAACAGGGCATGAGTCTCCTTCTTCAGCTACCAGTTGTCAGCAGACAAATAACGCTGTTTGTTTCTGTTCAAGATGTTATATTTTAAAATGGAAAAGTGAGGGAATGACTTAATCTCTTCCTGTATTTCATTGCTTTTTCACTTGAAAGTCACTAGTTTGTTCTTGCACAGGAACAGTGACTTTTTGTAAGGCAAATGGGATAGCAGTGTATGTGTGGCCATTCTAGATACATGGACAAATAGAGCGTTCACTACTCTTCACTTTCCATTTCTTTATCAGGCTCCATCTTCTTTGTATTCAACAGAACAATAACTATTACTTCCATCTGACTTCAATCACATTTGCCATTGATTCAATCCTTATTTTAGGGAGTGTTAAGTGTGTCCGCAAAGGAGAGCCCTTGAACAGAAATAAAGATTTTATATATAATCATCTAGTAATTTGGTATGTTGACCTTGCAAATTCAACTGGCCTAATTTAAGGTTGGGCAAGACACTTAAAGCCAAGTGGGTGCCAAGGAGCGAAAGGCAATAGGGGAACTCTTAAGAACTATTAGCTGGTTAATACTTCTTGATGTTTAAGGATCATTTGAGCGGTGTAAGTATCAAGAAAATGTAACTATTTTGAGGGATAACTAACTCCATTGTAACTTGCTTTTCAGTTTAGCTTTAAACAGCTCTTGGAGCGTTCCTTCACAAACAAACAAACAAACTCTCCTTTTAGTTGCTAGAAATTTAAAATGGGCTGATGAGGGTAGAGTCAGTGAAGAATATTGTGCACAGAAGAAACAGATCAAGTTGAAACTCCCCTCCTAAGCAAATTTAAGCAAATCTAAGCAAGTTTATGAGAACATCGGTCATCAGAAGGCAATAGTATATGGGGGAGATAAAAGCAGTAATAGAGGAGCACAGTGAAAGAGGGAGGATTATATATTAATTTATGTATTGATCAGAATTGTAAGTGGGAATTATTTTATGTAGTTTAATTCAGGGTATTTGACGTTTTGAAAAGGATAAACACCTCTGTTCTACCATGGTTTTTTTCTGTCATCTTAAAAGATCTGAATCTCTCTTTGTGCAAAGGCCATGCTTTTACTAGATACTGACTTCACCAGTGGCTTAAACATGTGGTCTACAGTCCTGGGGGTCCACAGGGTACTCCTCTGGTGACTGCCAGGAATGAGGCAGAAAAACAAGTTCTACAAAGCAGTCTCCCCATGTTAAATATCTGAATAGGCCCACTTGTCAAATAGGAGAAGTTTAGGGATTCAGAAACTGAAGAAGGTTGAAAATCACGGCTTTTAAGTCCAGCACACATGAGTGTTAGTGTTGAGGAAGGTGGAACAGTGCATGCATACTGTGAAAACCAACAGTGCCACCTGGTGTGGATGGGACAGGAGAGTTGGTCTGTGAGGAGGGCAAACGTCCCCAAGGCTGTCCCCAGCTCCTCCACCTCGGGGCTGGGGCAAGCCCCTGGCCAACAGGGAGAGGGCAAAGGGCTTCTAAGGCCTTAGGTGGGATAGGTTCTCTTTAGACCCCTCCTAGTATCTTGGATATTAGGAAAAATTTCTTTACTGAAAGGGTGGTCAAGCATTGGACCAGGCTGCCCAGAGAGGTGGTGGAGTCACCATCCCTGGAGGAGTTCAAAAAACATGTAAATGTGGCACTTCAGGACATGGTTTAGTAGGCATGGAGGTGTTGGGTTGACGGTTGGACTAGATGATCCTAGAGGTCTTTTCCAACCTTAATCATTCTATGATTCTATGATTCTAGACCTGCAGGAGGTAGGTGTTTACTGCCTCACTGTGAGAAGGGGAGCTGGTGGGTACCTTAGGGGCACTCAGCCTGTCATTAAGGACCGGACGTGTTGTGGAAGGAAGGACCAAAATGCAAGCAGGTTGCTCAGTTTTTTCCTTTTCTAACTTCAGCAGTTAGAGTAATGATTTGGGGGAAGAGAGGTTAATGTGATTTATTTCAATATAGGACCAGTAAAAGTGCTACCAAAAGTCTGGTGTTACGCAGCCTTTTAGGGGTAAAAAATACATGATTAAGTTTTTAGGCTCTTAAGCTGTGGTCAAGGGTTGCATAACACTGGGGGAAAAAAAAAAGATTTTGATGAGAATTAGGGAGATATAAGCCTTCAGTGGGGGAAAAGAGATTAGATCCTTGCACATCAAGTAGAGCAGGTCTCCTGTGTGACTGATCCCACGTTGTGGGCATAGGATGTATATTATAAATATACAACATGCAGAACAAAAGCCTCAACACACAGTTTCATTGCTGTAGCAAGCATCTGTACAATCTTTTATCTGGGGGCGGCGGGTGGGTCTGAACCAGTTAGTGCTGTTGAAGACTTATTCGGCATGGGGGAGGGAGAACAAGACAGACAGAGAAGGCAAACTGGAAAGATGTCGAAAGGACATGGGGGCGATGGAAGAAGCAATCAGCACCGCAGCTGCAGGTGTGAAGGTCTGTGCACTGGGTGGGCTCTAGTCGCGAAATGGCTGTGCTCTGCTGCAGTGAGTCTGGAAGATGCCTGCCGGCAGACAGGCTGTTGCATTTGATAGTTTGCCCTTTTGAAGTGTAAAATGTTTTGTTTTCCAAAGTTAAAAAAAACCAACACTTTTCTCAGACTGGAAGATAATGTTTAATTGCAAAGAGAGCGTTTGGGGAAGATAATATTTGCTTTACTTCAGGTCCATTATAGCTATGCAAAAGAGGGTGTCAGTTGCAGAGTAGGATTAATGTTTTTAGCACAGAGTAAAGCAGTGTAGGTTGGGTGCAGCCTTAGGCAAGGCAGACTGGTTTGGAAATACTTGTGGCTGTGCAAAAAAGAATCTTTAAATGAGCAAAAGTCAAATGATTTACAAAGCAAATCTGTTGTTAAAGCAGCCCTTCTCCAGCTGTACTCAGGGCTTTCTGCAGAAGGGACAGGGTCTAGAAAATGCCAAGCACGTTTAGGTGCCATGACAAACAAAACAAGAAAAAATACGAGCAACACATTCACCATGCAGGTATCGTATAGGTGAGAACAATGTCTGACTGAGAACAGTCATTTACAAAAAAAAGTCAATGGATTTAAAATGTATGAGGGTCAGAAGTCCCATTCTCTTGAGTTCCATACAAGCTGACTTTCAGGAAGATCGAACTTTTTCACAAGTGCCACCTGATGAAAGTGTTGATGGACTGCTTTTGATCATGACTTACCTGGAAACAAAATTAAAAGCAATATTGAGGTAAACCAAAGACCAATTAAAGTGATCCTTTCTAAAAGGATGGTGATACATATTTGGTCATTAGCAAGTTGAGAGCAATGACTCGTTTGTCAGGGAGGACTTGAGACTTGAATTTACCAGAGAGTTACTGTATTGAAAAGAATGCTGATACTTAGAACACATGTAATTATTTTAACTCTGTAACTACTACTGTACAAGAGACTTCCAAGAGTAGTTCCTTTACAGTTGCTTATATTTATATATATATGCAAGAACACTAATAATATTCCATTATCCTCAACTCCCTGTGTAAATTAGTGCTGTCAACTCCTGCTTGCCAAGAATATACAGCCATAATGCCATACACCCTACCCATAACTGAGAAACACTACTTACATTAGGGGACGACGAGAGGAATTTGTTAGGACAGCAGATCAAGAACACTTTTAACAGTTTTGTACTAAATGAGGGATCCCCTTGTAACAGGAACATTCCTCGGAGACCACGTCTGTCTCCTGTAAGGACATGAACAGAGCCAGAAGAGATGTTGGCAGACCGTGTAGCAAAAGATAATTTTAAAATGTTCTCAGGAGGGATTGGTAGAGTGTAACAAAGGAGACATTCTCAGCACAAATACAAGCATAGAAAGATACTGTTTTTCCTTTTTTCACTTACTATGCCAAGTAGATGATTTGCTTTTTATTTCAATCATTTTATATGCAGAAATCTTTCTAGGGAAAAACATAAACTTTTTTCAACACAGTTTTGTAGACCAAAGAAATCCCACTTTTTAATCACCCCTGTCAGCTCCCTAACAGCTCTTTGTGGTATTGTTCTCCCATTTTTATTATTGTTCTTTGAAGACAGAAATACTGAGTGATTACATGTGAGACTGCTAGAAAAGGATGCAAGACTCCCATAAAAATCCTGAAACAGGCAACTGAGGGAAACAGAATGCTATAAATAGTTGTGGTGCGAGGGGGACAGGGCAAAGCTAGTAGCACTCCTCCAGGCTTTAAGCTAAGCTATGCCCCACACAACTCTGGTACAAAACACCTCTACATTTATAGATGTGTATCACTGTATGGATTGTACAGTTATCAGTATTTATTACAAAACACATTGAGTGACAACTGATTTTACTGGTACAAAACTGTGTGTATGCTGGGCCAAAAGGCATACAAACTTGAGAAGGTAGCAGTTGAAATAGCCAGTAGAGTATTCAGAACAAGTAGGCGAACGGTGCGTAAGAAAGTCAGTAATTCTTCCTGTTACTAGCATCCACAGGTCGATGGGCATAGGAATTCAGTGTCAGCTGCTTGATGCCATAATACTGGGTTAGGATTCCGACACTTGAGATGCTCTGTGCAAAGCACAATCGAACAGAGGTCTGGTAACAGGGTTTAGGAACCTGAACATGCGAATTACTTCCTTTCATCTTGTAGAAGTGAGAGCTGTAAAATGTAATGACAGCAATTTCAAGTAAACATTAACTATTTCAGTGATGATTCTTATCGCAAATACCAAGTTATTTATCTAATTATGGTTAATGTGTGAACAGAATTACACGTCTTATCAGACCTCTAGACATGCCTTTCTACCTTCATCTGGGATGTAGGTTATTAGGTTACTAGGGTGTTTCATAGTATCTTTGAGCTTTCTCCAAAACCTCAGGTGTTACCAAGACCTGGTATGACAGTCATGAGCACAGACAGACAAAAGAGAGTCCCAGCAGCTCATAAGGAGTTTACTTCCAAAACCCACGTTTGTCCAGGTCAGTGATTCTTAACTGTCTCTTGCTAGGAACACACTCCATAGAGATGTGGAGCCTCTGTACTGCTCAGCTTTTCTTAACCTTCACTTATGGTTTTCTTAAAAGAAGTGCATGGATTCCTGTGGGTCAGCAACCAGAAGCTGCTGATCTAAATTCACTGCAGAGGACTGTTTTTCCTTATATAATAGATGTTGATATACCATTTGGTGACCCCTTTAGAAATACTTTGGTACTTGTGGTTAGTGAAATGATTAAACTTTGCCCAAATAATAGACATTGGTTTTTTCCTTTAAAAATATTGCTTAAAACCTATTTTCCCCCCCAAGTGACAGAGAGAAATTGGGATTGAAGAAGCTAAGGGAAGCCGAGAGGAATATGTTGCAGATTCTACCTTGTAAGTAAACGAATGTCTTCCAGGATGAGTGATAGAGAATGCAAAATGTTTAGTAGTGTGTTTGTGGCATGGACCTATGCACTTTTGAAATTTTGTAGCAGAATTACAACTATTCATATTTAATTTTTATATTTAAGAATAAAACAAATGTCTATCTAGAAGCTTCCAGTGCTCTAACTATAATTGAACTTGCAGCTTAACCTGCCCAGTAGCTTTATGTGTTTATAAATAATCAGACATCTGCAGCTGGAGGAGAATTTAGGTGCAAGCTGATAACTTTTTAGCCAGTACTAGAAGAGTGTCCCAGAACCCCTAAGCAGGCTAGGTATAAGGGTTGTCCCTGTACGTGGTCTGTGAGCTGCCTCAACACAGGTTAAGGGGTGATTTGGGTCCACAGAATTCAGGAGCCTTCATTTCCTCACAAATGTGGGGATCTTCTTAATGCTGGAGGTACCGAAATGTTTGGAAAAAGACCGTACAACATCTTATAGGCAGGAGGAGTACTTTACTTGTGACTACACTGATTTTTGAAGGAACAAGGAGACTATAAATGTAGGAAAAATGCAAGGCAAATTTTGTTTTAAGAGATCATGACTTCAATTCATTGAGTATTCCTAGCATAAAATTTGAATAATAAGTTACAGTCTATTTTCTGAAGTAGAGGGAAAGCAGCGACCGTGGTGACTTCCTTCGGAATGCAGATGGTCCCCAAACAACTGGCGTGGTGCTCCTCAATTAAATTAAGGGTCAAGCAGCCATTTGCTGGCGTGGATGGTATTATTAGAAGCGTAAAGCTGAAGAGCTGAAAATGTGCAATAGCTTATTTAGTGTTAGCCTCCTACAGCTTTGCAGATCTTCCTAAGCTTATGAAAATGGCGTTACGCCTTTGGTGCTAGGCCCACTGGCTTTGGTGAGGTGCCTGTGCTCCCGCCAATGGCTTGTCCTGGGGCTCCGTTAGCCTCCAGGTACTCCGGGCGGGGGTCGCTGGCCACTGCACGAGGTGGCTGGTTTCAGATCAGGGGAATTCGCACATGGCCGGCAGCGCCGTTTGGGGAGACAGCCTGTCTGGGGTGGGAATTAAGAAATACTCGGGAGTAGGCCCGAGCTTTGGGCAGAGCTGCCCAGCGGTGGGAGGTGGGCAGCGGCACTTGAGGCTTAGGCACCGCTCGGGGCGGGGGCTGCCCTCCCGGAGCCGGGGCCGCTGGGGCACACACCCGAGCGGCGGCTCCCCTTGCGACGCGGCCGCGCTGTGCCGCTCCTGCGGGGGAAGCTCCCGCCGCGGCCGTGGGGCGGCCATGGCGACCGCGGCCCGGCAGACCACCGGCGTCGCCATGGCAACCCGTAAAGCCTCCTGGCGCGTCCCCTCCCCCCCGCCGCAAGCCCCGTTCTCGCGAGACTTGGCCGGCCCGGCGCGGCGAGGCCGAGGCGCTCCGGGCCCTTTTCAAACCCAGCGGTAGCGGGGCCGCGGCCCGGCCACGAAATGGCGGAGAACGACAAGCCGGAGGCTGCGGCCGCCGCGCCGCAGCGCGCAGCCGAGGACGCCGCCGCCACCAGCCAGCCGCCGCCACAACAGCAACAGCCGCCGCCACAACAGCCGCCGCAACAGCCGCCGCAGGATGAGGCGGCGGCGGCAGTGACAGCGGCAGCGACGGCGGCAGCAACCGAGAGCGGCGGGGGCAGCGCTAATGGCGTCAAAATGTGTGTGCCGGGCCGCCGCGGGCGGGGGGGGAGGGGGGGCAGCGCGGCCGGGGAAGCGCGGGGGTGCGGCGGGCCCGCCTAGGCCGCGGCGGGGGGAAGGCGGCCGGCCCCCTCTTCCCCCACGCCCCGCTGGGCTCCTCCCCCGCCGGGGGACGGAGTCGTTCCGGCGCTGCGCGGCCCGAGCGCGGGGCCCCCGGTGTGCGCCGGCGGGGGGCGGTGAGAGGTGGCCGGGGCTGAGGCGGTGGGGTAGCGAGGGAGACATCTCCCGTCCCGGTAAGCTCCTGCAGGGTGCACGGAGGAGGCCGTGGCCTGCGTATGGGGGAAGGTGAAGCTTCTTGGTGAAGTCGCAGTCGCTGAGGGCTGGGTGTTGGCAGGTGTTGGCGGTGTGAAACCGCACCGGCGGGCTGAGCTCTAACCGCTTCGCTGGTGTGAGCCTCCAGGCTGCCGTAACGGGCTCTGGCCAGGCCAGTTCTCACAGGATCCGTTTCTGGAAGTGTTCTGGATCGTGTCTGTTTTTGTTTACGTTTCCATTTCTTACTGTAGTGGTGTCTTTTGTAAAGCCTTTGAACTGATCTTTGTTTATGTGAGAATGGCAAGACAGCCCTATAGCGATTTACTTTTTAAAAACAAAGAAAAACCCCCACATAAATGCACAAACTTTTCTTGTAAATAGTCACATTATCTTACGTGGAACACGTAAACTGTACCTTACATAGCAAGTCTAAAAGGAACGTAGTGTAAGGGAGCCAGAAGTGCCAGCTCTAGAACAATACTGTGAATAACCTTTTATGGGTTTGGTTGTTCTTGATGTCAGGCTTTGAGGGTCATCATTCTTTACATAAACTAGGTTTTGGCCTCATATCGTTGGAATTTCAGTATCTCTTCTAATCTCATTCACATCTTGGAGAGAAAATGCATTTATAGTAGACCTACTGTTGCAGTACATGAAAGCTGTTGAGATCTGTGAAGTTTTGACATATTCTAAGCAGCCCAGGTCTGATACAGTTGTGTTGAAAAAATGGACATGGGATCAAGTTCAATATAAAGCTGGAGGAATAAAGGCATACTTCATGCCTTTACTTGACTTCCTGTGAAATTCAAGTAGTTTACAAGTTATAAATTTCACATTACCATAAAACAGCAGTTTATTTTCTTTTCCTGAGCCTGGCCCTAAGCTGCCAAACTACATGACTTATGATTGAATTTTTGCAGGAAGATCGTGACCCATTTGCACCTTTGAGGCATATAATATTTTATTGCCTTTTGGGGTTGCTACTGTTAAAGTAATGACTTAATTTCTCTGTATCTCTCCTTCTGTCAGTAGTCATCTTCTTTTTCCTCCAAAACTAATCACAAGCAAATGAAAAATCCCAGTCGTTCTGTGTGGTAGAAATCACAACTTTATGTTTGAAAATAATGCAAAGTTCTTGGTCGCAGAGTTTCAAATTCAAAACACATGTACAAAGGATTAAGCTGTCAGTGTGCAGGTGCAATGTACTACTTAAAAAAAGTATTTCAGTAACCAGGTTTTCTTAGCACTCAGATTAAATTGGAGAGGAATCCTGGTCTCAACTTGCAGATTTCCCTAAGTTTATTGTATTGAGCAGTGGAAGTGTTCAGCACAACGAAGCTGGGCTGATCTATATGCTTAGAATCGCATGTTGTGGGCTTCTTGCATTTCTGTCTCTGCTGATCTTATTGTTTGTATGGACACTTGTGAGCAGAGAAGTAGAAATTTGTTTAAAGAAAAAATTGGCTTTTAAGGCTTTCATGTTGATTTATCTTGTGCTTACTATTTTTTAGGCTTCTAGTTTTGTATTTATATATGGAAAACTTGACTTTTGTTTCCAAAACTTTACGGAAGTTCACAGGCATTATTTTTCAAAAGGTAAAAATTGTTCTTTTTAATCAGTGAGGATGTGCTTTTTTAAAGAAATTAATGTAGACATCTCTTTTTCAACACTAGAAATCTGCTAGTGATTTCACAGGCAAATGTTAATTAAATGTATAAAATGATTAGTTCATACAAAAGGTAAAGAGTAGAAATTACTATTGTTTTTCCCCCAAGAAAATACTGATTCATCGTTTCTGAGACATGACATTGCTTTGAATGTATGATTTGATTGAAATGATTTTTAATATTCAAGGAGAAGGGCAAGAGCTACATCCACAGAAGGATCTCTGCCTCCAGCTTCTTCACTGGACGGTTGGTTTTGGCAGATGAGTTTTGCAAGAAGGATTGCTTTTTAATTAATCCTCTGTTTTTGGAAGACTGGCTGTGATCCCCAGACTGAGTGAAGTGTCTTCTTGTTTCCCAGATTTAGGAGTTTATGCCAGACTCGTATCCTCTGTGCTCTCCACTGGTTTGTAGAGCCTGTGGATTCCATATTTGGAGACCTGGCTCTTCCTGAGCACCCAGGGGCTGTTTCATAATCCTTTAAGCAGGAGAGAGCTTAAAAGGCTAAAGAGAATCCATTGCTCTAATCCTAAAACTTAAGAAGAACTCAGATTTTACTAGAGGTCTCACTGGGCAGGAGTTTTGCATTCGCAAATGGGACTGGATTGGAAGGAACTGGTCTAACTGGAAAACCTGATACTCTGCTCTTTCCCTCCCCTCTCCCTCTGGCTCCCTCCAGTTCCCTGCATTGTTCCCCCAATTTCAGTTCATTACACAGCCACAGCCACACAAGAATTATATTGCCACAAAAGACAGGATGGTGTGGAGGAGGTATGTTGTAGAGGGAAGCTGGAGGATGCTTGAACCAGATAACGTGTTGTTGACTTTGAATGTTTTAAATTTTACAAATACTTAGCTCAGAGGAGTGTCCATGCATTTCTCAGTTGCTAATCCTCTTCTAATCCGCTTGTAAACACAAGGACTGTGAAGTTCATATCATACAAGTACTTCAAAATTTGGGAGAAAGTCATGGGAGAAATATGGATGTATTTGAATTTATTCCTCCCCGAAAAGTGTCCAAGATTGAGCAGATAATATGTTTAGCTTCATGAAAGGCTCTTGAGTGCAAGACTGCCACTTACTTACTGTTTTCTTAATAACTATGCAGAGAGCTGAAAATGCTCATTTCAATCAGTGAAAATCAGTGATCTTGCCATATGTTGTGGTTGTAAACCTGAAATATCTGTTTTGGTTAATTTTACACCAGAAACCTTCCAAAGTGTCAAAATGAGACAAAAACTAAGCCTTCTGAAATGTGGGAAAAATTGTAAAGATAGTGATGTAATTTAAGAAGGAGGGTTCACAGTCAATCACTGTTGACAGTCCTGTAGGACATTTCCTTCTAATTGTTCTAACTCGAGTGGCTAATGCTGGCTTTTTAAAATAAATGTTTGTGTAAAAGTACTTTTTAAGTTTCTCATTAACTGCAGTGAGATTTGAACTAGACATCGATGTATATCTCTAAGTAGGATCTGTTTAGTGGATCACATTTGTGTGGCTTTATCACTGGATTTTTTCAGTTCAGTGGTTCACCTTTTTTAAAGTAACAATTCAGGCACTTTGATCCTCTGTTAGCATGCTAAATCACCTCGTGATAGTAACACTATGAAGAGTGCTAAAGAGTTTTGGATGTTTCATCTAATTCTGTTCAAAGTGTGTAGTTTTATCAAAGTTGAAATTTGGGCTGCTTTAAGAGAGAGGAAGCAAATTTTCCTGCATTTTTATCTAAAAATAAAAAGATTTTAAAAGGAGAGCAGCTGCTATTGCTAAATTTTTGAAAGACCAGGGGCCAGAAGTCTATTTTGTTGTGGTTTCTAGTGGATGATACCTGGTGACTTAATTAGTCTTAGATGTGGAGCATGTCTTAATACACCTATTTCCTATGCATTTAGCAAGTTTTCAAATTCTAGTAGTGAAAAAGCATTTTTTTGTTCTTAATTGAATTTTAATTTCTGTCTAAAAGCAGCCTGGCACAAATTGTGAATAAAAATTATTTATGTGGTAAATAAAATGTCATTTGATTTACAACCTATTAGAGTTGATTTTTATATATTGTCATTACATTGAATGAAGTATACCAAGCTGTTCCATAAGTTAGACCGTTTCAGCTCTCGCTTCCATGGTGAATATCATGTAACTTAGCCAGGTCTGATGTGAAAATTATTGAAGCACTGAAGTATGGATGCTGTAGCTTATTTTTCAGCTGAGTCATCATATTTTGGTATTTGTAGTAGTTTCATAGTACCATCTTGCTGTATCTTGACAGACATAATGGAAATGGAATGTAACTGAAGCAGCAAGATGTGCTTTTTTTACTTACAGTAGTGAATAAATCTATTATAACATTATTTTTTGTTCTCAATAAAGCAACATATTTTGGAATTAGACTGGTAGCATGAATTTATTTTTCCTAAATTGAAAAGCAGCATTTGACATCCTGGGAGTTCTAATAGCATAGGAGGGATACAGCTATATACATAGGAGGCATAATAGTCTAATGATCCAACACAAGGCTAATATTTTTTTGTTTGGGCTTTTTTTTTTTAATGTAGGGATAATGATGAGACAGCAAAAGAAGAGAAAGCACCTGTGAAAGAGAAGTATGTTGCAAAACCGAAGGCAATCCCTTCTCTTGGAAACAAGAATAGATTCCACCCCTATTCAAAGGACAAGAATGCAGGCACTGGAGAGAAGAAGACTATTAATCGTAATAGAGTTTTTATTAGCAACATCCCATATGACATGAAATGGCAAGCTATTAAAGATCTTATGAGAGAGAAAGGTAACCTATTCCTTATAATACATGTCACATAGAGAGGGGTAGAAACTAAATGCAATGTATATGTCCTTTGAGCCACACAGATTTGATTTGACAACTTTTTTTTTTTTTGGGCCTTTACTTGGTACATCTATCTCCCTTCCCCCTCTTTCATCTGAGACAATTGCATTGCAGGGTAGGATGGGTAAATGAAGTGCTTACAATCTTCTGCCATTCTAGTGTGACAGTAGAGAGTATATGCATGACCTCATGACTTCTTAAAGAGATTGTGTTTTGTCTAGTTGTAGTCTTTGTAGATTTTTTTTTTAAGGGCTCTTGTATTTAAGCAACACATTTAGTGTGTTAACATGAATAATAAAGGACGTCTTTCAAAAGTTGTTTTGTATTTCTTTGGTGGAATCTGGCCGTGGAATTAACTTTGTCTGCATTGTCACTACTGCCATGACTGTTTGTCTGGAGATTTGTATTAAAAGCTTGTTACTATTGTTGCAGTTCTGATAGAGTAATCTTAGTACCCCAAAAGTTTTATTTTAAGTTTGGGGTAAAATAATGCTAATATATGAATTCTGTAAAAAGTTAGTTCTGTGTTTTCCTTGAAAAAATTGATTCTTCAAAAGTAATGCAAAGCACACTTGGCTTTTAGGCTGTGAAAAATGCCAACCCCCCCTTCTGTAACTGCTGGTTTATCTGTTGTAAGGTGACGAGACTATTTGATTGGTTTATTTACTGAAACTTCCTACTTTAGAAAGTGAGTGGCTTGCTGTGAAATATTTGATGTGTAAATTTGGTTATTATTGAAGGCAAACTTATGATTGAAGACATTCAGGTAGAAAGTCACCTTAAAACAGGTGTTGTGAGTAGGATGATAAATGTAACACTTTCCAGTGAACGTTGACGTTTCATTTGTTAGGTTAAGGGACTGTGTATATCTGAATTTGTTCACCAACTATATCATACTGGCCAAAATATGATCTGTAGTATGAATTAGGTTAAATATAGTTGTTTGTTTTTAGCTTTTGAGAATGTGGCTGCTGCATATTTCTGAAAATTAGCTAAATTATATAGCCATTGACAGGAGGTATGTTGGTCTGGTTTTGATTGTTGGTGAATAATAGGTGCTTCTCTGTAGAGTTGTGCACAGGGGCACAGTAAAGAAAGATACTGGTGTTTAAATGCATTGTCTCTTGGTATTTTCCCTTTGTATGTCTTATGTAGTTGGTGAGGTTACATACGTGGAGCTGTTTAAGGATGCTGAAGGAAAATCAAGGGTAAGTGCCGTGGGCAACAATCTGCTAGAGGTTTAAAAGTTCCTCAGCAGTTTTATTTTTGTATAATACCTGTACCAGTTATTGGAAAGTAAGTTTCATTTTTACACTGATTTTCATTAAGATAGCCTTGAGGATTTTGTATTAGAAGTAGTCCGACACTTTCACGCAACTCAAACTAGCTGGCTGTAAAGGACAAAATACTTCTGTAAACGTTAACAAATGGCATTTACTTAATTCTTCGTTTTAGCCAACATCTTTGTTTTGGTACAAATCTGTTTCATATAAAGGACGTTCAATGAACCACTGATTTTATTTAAATTTTGTTAGCGTAGTATTCTCTTCTTGGGGCCAATGAGTATAAAATGTTAGCTAAGAATATACTGTTTGAAGTGCCTGATTTGACAGCTTTGCAGGGTTGGTACTCTAAACACTGGATTAACGTTTTTGCTTTCTTAAAACTAAATGGATGGAGATGGTTGGTAGCCAACAGAGTGCCAGCAATGAGGCACTAAGCGTGAAGATTGTTAAAGCTCCTTTGTTGTCTTAAAAATAGTCAAAAGTTTGGCCAATAGTAGCTCCGAACCTGCAGTGAGAACATGAGAAATGCAGGTTTGAGTCTTAACTGAGGTTGTATCAATTGTTGTAATGACTTTCTTTAATGCTTGTTAAAACTAAAACATACTGTCAGCTTTGCTTTACTTAAAGCAATCCTCAACTCTTTGCTTTATTAGAAGGATTCTGGTGCAGTCAATAAGGTTATTTTCTTACAAAGTAATTTCTCAGTATGCTAGTAATACTGAAGAGGTATGCAGACTCCTTGTTCCTCTTACTGGTATACTTGATGTAGGCAGATTTGAATTTAGTAGTCAGTGGGCAGCTTTTAATGACACAATGAGTGTCTTGATTGGTTTTTGGTTATGTTTTTGGGGTTTTTTTCTTTCCACCCTTTTCCCCTCACCTTCTCTCCCCAGTTGTCCTTACATGGATCTGTGTGGCATTTTTCCAATTCTGGTTTGGCTCAAAGAGAATAAAAGATAATGTATTCTCTTGCATTTGAAAGGTATGTATGTTGAGCAAGTAGGAGAAATTCAGCTTGGCTACCAGTAAAGAGCATGTATTACGGATTTTGAAGCTGAAAATAACTTGTATAGTCATTTAACAGTGAGCTGGGATCTTTAACTGGAATCTTAAATGCTCTATTGGATGTGCTGACTGACCTTTTTTTTTTTTTTTTCCCCCTCTTTACATATGATGACAAATCATCATGGATGTAGGGTTGTGGGTAAGTTGTTTTTGTTTTTGTTTTTTTTTTTTTCTGTGTGTGTAGAAACACACTACTATCCAAACGTTCAGTTAATTTTAACGTTTTAAACTTTGTTTGTTTTGTTCTCTCTAAGTGTGGTTGAATTCAAAGATGAAGAATTTGTTAAGAAAGCATTAGAAACTATGAACAAATATGATCTTAGTGGAAGACCGCTGAATATTAAAGAGGTATGGTTATTGCTGCTGTTTTTAATTTGAAATAGTGAAGATACTATAACTACTGAGATGACAATGCAGTGTTTTGAGCATCTTAGCTGTGTAATTTCCAGTTTAATTTTTTTTTATGACATTTTCTTAATGGGCTAAAGTTAGCTTGCAGAAGGTCTTGATACTATGCCAAGTGAACTGACAAAAAGTGTCCTGAAGTCAAAATAATCTAATACTGTTTTTCTTCAAAACAACTATTCTTACCTTAGTGTCATCAGGTCTTTTCCAACCTAAATGATTCTATGTTTACATTGCTTACCTGCTTCAAAATATGATGCAGAACAAGCTGAGTATCAGACTACTACATATGTGCAAAAATGGAGCTGAAGTAGAGAACTTGTGCTGACTGGAAAGTGAAATTAATGTCAACGTTTCTATTGTAGTGTTGTAGTATATGAGAGTGTCTGATGCAGTTCTTTTTGTCCTGTTACGACTTTAATAATGGTATTAATAAATAATAAAAAAAACCTAATTAAATTAATTCAGTTCTAGGAAGAAGGTGCTAGACTGACAGTCCGTTAGATTGAAATCTTTTCTACTTGTCCATAGGCTAGGTACAGCATGTGAAGTGGCAGTGCACGCTTCTTCAACAAGTGCTTTGCCAATATGCCTCAACCCTCATCTGAAAGGACCCACCTCTAGAGGTGAGGGAATTAGGTCTCCATGCTAATTCAGTTCTTGATCCCTCTGACATGGACAAGGATATTAGTTGATAATTTTGATGGGTTTATGTAGAATTTCAAATAGTACTTTTTTGTTTGTTGCCAGTCCTCTTGTTGATGATTAAGTTGGCTTTATTTTTGCCCATGTTTCAGGATCCTGAAGGTGAACATGCTCGTAGGGCATTACAGCGTGTAGGAGGACAGTTTCCAGGAGGACATGGACCTGATGTGGCACCTGGAATAATGAATTTACCACCTTCTATTCTCAATAATCCAAACATTCCTCCTGAGGTTATCAGTAACTTGCAGGCAGGCAGGCTTGGGTCCACTATTTTTGTTGCTAATGTAAGTTTAAAACTGTTTTATAACTGTAATATTTGATCTTTGTAAAACATCTTATATTCCTGCATAATTCAGTTTTAATATAAAGAGGAGATTGGAAGTGTTAGTTCACTATTAGTGTATTCAACTAAAAATGCTGGATATGTATTCAGATCTTGGACATGAAAGATACATTAAGCTCTTGAGGCTGACATACACTTAATTATTGCGCAGTTGTTTGTTGATTTGAAAAAATATTTTAGACATATTTTTGCTATCTATTTACAATTGCATTTCTTTTTAATTAAATATACACTTCAGTTTATCTTGCTAGTTACTTTAGACTAACTTAAACTTATATTTGTTGGAGGTGCTTTGTTCATAAGTTCTCTATTTGCACAAAAGACTACTATGTCTGCAAGAGGACTTGTGGGAGTACAGCTGCTCTTGACAAGAACCCATCCATTTCTCAATGGTAGTATGTTAGTTAAAGTAAAATATGTATATGTAGTATAAATTGTTGCTTTTAGTTGACATTTTTGATCTTGGTTGCAGTTTCTGTATGTTACAAAATCCTGGCTATTTACATATATCGGGCATTTTGTGAAGCTGAAGAGTTACAACAATGCAGAAAATCTCTTCCAAATGTAATGGCAGAACAGAAATGTGCACTGAAATCACTAATATATTTCTCTGTGTAAGCTTGACTTTAAAGTTGGCTGGAAGAAACTGAAGGAGGTATTCAGCATTGCTGGAACTGTAAAGCGTGCAGATATCAAAGAAGATAAAGATGGCAAGAGTCGAGGAATGGGAACAGTTACCTTTGAACAAGCAATTGAAGCTGTTCAAGCAATATGTATCCTTGGTTTTGAAAAATAATTGATCAAATATGGATTAGTCTTCAATGGCTTCTGGTTGTGTAGTTTTACAAATGGTGCTTATTTGCCTTGTAGCTACTATATAGGGACTAGAGCATAAGACTGTGGATTACATTTTTAATAGTGACTGAGTTTACTGCTAGAGTCTAAAAAGGTGTGCCTGATAATGTTGAAGAAGCTTAAAATATGTGGGACTGTGACATGTGTGAAACTAACTTTTACATACTAACAGCTTGTATAGTCTATTCTGGCCTTTGAATTGGCATTCTAAAGACTATGTAAGGAAAGATAAGACTCCTAAAAATGGTGCAGAAATAAAACAAGTTTTTACAGTGATTCTTCTGAAAGAGTTAAATTGTCTTCTGTAGTTAGATTCCCTGACTTGCATTTCTTCAGCTATGTTCAATGGACAATTCCTGTTTGATAGACCCATGCATGTAAAAATGGTAAGTTGCTTACATTTCTTTCTAGTTTACATGTCTCTGCCAAAACATTGAAAGGATCATAGTGTAACATCCTTGTTTTTTATCAGGATGACAAATCAATTCCTCATGAAGATTTCCGTGTTGCGGACAGCAAAACGTCACAATTACCTCGTAAGTGCACACTCCATTTTCTACTCCTTGCACTTAATATATGTTGATATAGAGCCTAGTACTAGTTTAGTAGTACTTTTGCTTACTGTGGTCTCTTTATGATACAGAAGACCACCTTCTGGTGATACCTATTTTTGTTTTAAAGGTGGTCTTGGTGGCATTGGTATGGGACTCGGACCAGGTGGACAACCCATCAGTGCAACACAGTTGAGCATGGGTGGTGGAATGGGGAGCATGGGTCCAGGAGGTAACCCTGTGTTCTTCATTTTTAAGTGTTACAGGGCTTTAAGCTTAAAATTGTCATTTCTGTGTTTGGAAGAATGACATACTCATGACAAAGCAAGCCTTGTGTAGTGTGCTTTTGAGATGTTAACTGTCTCTGCATTTTTTTAAATCCATTAGGATCTTACCTGTCTTCTAAATGGTGTTTGTCTTTTTGGTTTAAAGGTATGGGAATAGATGGTCCAGGATTTGGCGGAATGAATAGAATGGGAGGCGGTACGTGCAGTGAAGTTCTTTGCATTAAGTATTTTTTTCATACTGTATAGAAAACGCTCTTCCTTATTTTACAGGACTTGCTGGATTTCGTGGGATGGAAGGAATGCCTAATATGGGAGGATTTGGAGTCAACCGAATGGGAGGTAGGTGAACACTGTTCCTGTACTCTTATTAGTTTACTAATATTTATTTATTAAAAGCCCTTCCTTTAGGGATCGGCAGTGTAGATGAGTTCAAAGGAAATACAGTCAGTGGCTTGAGTTGGAGGCATAGGAACTGGTGTGGGAGTTAAATATTTAATAGGTGCCTCTGACTTGTGAGTTAAACCCACTTCTATTTAAACAAGCAGCTGTGAAACAAGTGTTGTATGAACATCAGCTTAGATGTATATAACAGAATATTTCTGGTTTTTTGCTTTGTTCTTTACAGAAATGTTCCGTGGTGGAATGGGAGGAAACATGGACAGAGATTTTGGTCGTAGTGACATGGCATTGAACCGTGGTTTTGGAGATTCTTTTGGAAGGATGGGTATGGTAACTGTTAAATTTCCTGTGGCAAATTGCAACATAGTATTGGAAGTTTTACCAGAAGAAAAATCAAGAACAGACCTGGTTGCATTTGGTCATCTTCCTCTGTTGTTACTATAGGGATGTAATCTGAGTGTTTATTATAGCCATTGCTTAGGATGGAGGTTAATGTGTGGGGTTTTTTTTTTCCATCAGTAAAATATAAACAAAACAGCAATTTGAGGAAAGTATTTAGCTTCATACTGTTAACTTTGTGAGGTATTAAGTCTTTTGGGTATTAAAGTACATGCTTCTGGTAATCCTGAACAAGCTGTCCATGTACCACCTTTGCAACTTCCAGGAGCCTGCTTTTGCAAATGCATGCTGGAAGATTGTTTTTGCTGCAAATCAGGTAGCATTGGGTAGGAATGGTGAATTTTGGTGCCCTCTGTTTTCTTCCTGCCTTCTGACCTCAAGCAGCTCAGAATGGGATTTATTGGCCTCTTCTGTAACTGAGCCAGCTTTGTTTTGTTTACAGATGATGTCTTGTTGACAGAGTTCATTTTGTTACTTTTGGGTTCCCTCAAATGAGATACTCTTCTATCTTAAGAGGCCTGGAAATGCTTAACAGTAGAGCCTTCTTGCACTTTGTTACTATACTGTTACCTGGGTGAATGCATCATAGGAGACAGGTTTTCTTCCCTGTCCTCCCTGTTTTTCTCCCTTTCCCCCTCCCTTAATTCCCCACTGTGAAAGAGAAGAGCTGCTAAGAGCATAAGGTTCATCCAGTCTAAAAGTTGATTTTTTTTTTTTTTTTTAATTTGGAGAAGTCATAACAAAGGGTAACTCTTGTGTGCTTCTCTTCAAGCACTGGTAATGGTGTAGAAGTGATAAGAATGTAATAAGCTTGTCAGTTGAGTTAGTCTTAATGTCTTGGAAATCAAGTGTATGCTTTCACTCTGTCTACTTGCAACGTAGGATAAACATCTGTTTCCTGAGTGAAAATCCAAAACCACTTCAGTTAAATGTTCATGCGAGCAATAGACTTCCAAGTCTTCTGGTAACACACATTGGTTTTGAAATGCATGAACATGGGCACTGTGAGAAACTGATGTGGGAGTCATTCATTCAGTAGATCCAGCAAGGTTCAACTTATAACCTCTCAGCAATATTACCATTTAAATACTGTTTGGAGAACCAAGATGAGAGTTTCCCAACTTATCCTTAAGTAATGGAAGGAAATTGTAGGGATTTGAAAATATAAGCGTTAATAGATACTGTGTTTAGTCAGGGAAGACCCTAGTGTACTGCTGTTAAAATATTTAGGGTAATGGTATCTTAAAAGGAAATGCTGTGAGTGCATTTGGCTTTAGTACTCTGCCAGTTTGAAGGAGGGTAACTTCAGACAGTCTTTGATTGGGCTATGGCATCAATTAGTGAAAATGAGGATGTTTGATTTGCAGCAGAATCGTTAGAGTTGCCATTTAAATTGCCAAAATTTTGAAGTATCCAAAAAATCAAAGATTGTGTCATAGGGCATCTCTGAACATATAATTTTTTGTTGGTGAAAAGCCAGTGGGGGGGAAAAAGTACAGGTAAAGGATGTTTCTAAGGTCAGAAACATCTGAAATCTTGCTTATTAGAATTATTTCAGCTTTCAGGTTGTATGTGGGGTGTTTTTTTTGTTTGTTTGGGTTTTTATTTTTAAGTGCATCTTACACTGTTGGGGAGACTCCTTTTTTTCCTTTTAAAAGAGAGTGGGTATAACTGGCATGTGCTCACAAACAACTAAGGTTTTCTAGCTCTGGAAAAGTGGGGATTTTTTTTTTCTTCATAATTCTTTAAGGGCACAAAACAGTCACGTTGACAGCAATCTCAAAATTTGACTTGGTGTTTCATTGCAAGACCCTCTGTGGCCTAATGAATAAGTATTAAGATCTTCCTCATATGCAAACTGTTGGCTGAAGTACTGGGAGTAATCCTGCTGGTGTTGAGAACTGGTAGGTTTTTTAAACAGGCTGGTCCATATTTTTTGAGGTCTTGGTATGGTCATGACAGCATGTTGTCTGAGAGGAAACAAATATTTCCCCCAAGAGACTGGCAGGGAATGATTGTTGCTGTTTTGAACTGTGTGGAGAAAACAAATTTAATAGAAGACTCAGCAGTGACCTTTTTTAGATATTAAAACAGTGGTGTCTAGCCTAAAGATGACAGTTATTGATCTATTATGCCATAAGTAAAAACTGAGCTGTTTCTTTTAGGTATGAAAATTAAGCAAGGAAAATGCAGCTGACAGTTCCACTCTGTTCTGCAGTGACAGGAATGTAGTTCTTTTGAGTTTCTGCAATTCTAGAAGCTGCCTTGGGATTACTTTCCTAAATATTAGCACTTCAATGAAAATAATTATTTTTAGCCCACTGTAGAATCAGTCTCTGATACCATTCTGGAGATTCCATGGTTCTGCCAAATAGCTTTTATTAAGTACTGATTCCCTTTCTTTCTCCCTTTTTCCCACCAAATTCCATTAATTCCCTCTTCATATGCAGTAAAGAAGAGACACTGGGAGAGCTGCTCCTAGCTTTTGCATAGGTTTCCTAAAAATGTGAGAAACTAGAGCATTTCTATACTATGAAGTTCAAATAAGATGAACCCTTCAGTTTTGAGGCTGTTCTTCCCAATGTGGGAAATGGCTCATTTAGTTTTAAGATGCTTGTGCTGCTGGCAGACTGTCAGAGGGGAGAAAAGCTAGAAAGAAATCAGAGTAGCTTAAATCCCATAATAGAGGAGGAGGAACTAATATTACTTACTAGATGTTTCTTATTTAGTTTGAATAATAAAGGCACAGGTTAAAGTGTTCTGTAGAAAAGAATTGCCAGGTAACATTGAGATCAGTGCACTCCATCAGCGTGTGCTTTGTTGTTGTCACTAACTGGTGGTTTCAGTGTATGTCACTTTTTATTTTTTTCTGTTTAGGTGGTGCAATGATTGGTGTTTTTGCAGGAGGAATGGGAGCGCCTAGCATGGGCCCAGTAAGATCTGGAATGAGTAGGTTAACTTGTTTCAATAGAATGTAAATGCATAGGCAATATAATGATATGGTCTACATGTAATTGTATCAGAGGATTTTGTTGTAGTGTAGTGTCTTGCCAGTGTTGGAAGAAGTAGAATTCTGTTGCATATGACTGCAAGTCTAATAGTTTTTAAAGCTGTTTTGTTGAGGTAAAAGTTCAGAGGAAAACCTGCTAATATAGTCTTCCCCTTAATCTTAGTTTTGAAATGGTTTTACCTTCTATTTTGGAGGGAGAAGTGATTCAAATAAACTTGTGTTCCAGGAAAAAAAGACAAATAGGCAGAGTTATTTGTGAACTTCATGAAGCTGAAATTCAGTAATCTCTCATCAGCGAAATAAAAATCAGCCTTGAATTTCAGATTATCACGCAGTTTAATTTTGTGCAGAGCTCCAATTCTGAGTTTGTGTTATAGCAAATGTCTGAGTTCCTCACGCTAGAGCAGATGAGAAACTAAAATCTTGCTATGGCAATCTTGAGAGGCATAAGGCTTAAAGAGAAGGTCCCTCATGAATGATCTTGGCAGTTTTGTTTTACCTTAATTTTTAATTATGAATCCAGAAAGATTATCATAGCACACTTGAATGCCATTGATCTTAGTTCTTTACATAATATACATTAATATATTTCATTGCATGTATCATAGGAAAGTCCATGCTCTTCACAGTACTTGCAGTAACATCTGTTCTCTGCAAAATATGCTTTCTCTAGAAGATGGTGTCATTAAGTGTTGGCTGCATTAAGTCAAGCTGAATGTGAATGCAGGAAGCAAAATAAACAGTAGCGTATATGGTCAAATTATCTGTATCTTAATATTGTCACAGTTATTTACTTGATCTCTTTTTGGTACAGGGTATCAGATTTTTATTAAGGAAACTGGGCAGCCTTTAAATCTTAATTCTTGTGTTCAACATTTTACTACATTAGATGGCATGACTAGTAGCTTGATGCAGTTTGGGTTTTACTTCTATTTTAGAACTGACACTTTGTATCTTCTAATACTTTGACTTCAAATATTAGCCATGCTACTAGATAGATCACTGTGCATGTACGAAGTTATGTTTTGTATTACAGCAGTTTTATTAAAGTTATTTTTCTCCTGACACAACAGAATTTATTTATTTATTTTTACCAAATCCTTGTGCATTTATTACTAAAAAGAGGTTTTTATTTTATCCTCCTTTTCTTTCTCTGTATAGGTGGTGGAATGGGTGGTATGAACAGTATGGCTGGAGGAATGGGAATGGGGATGGATCGGATGAGTTCTGGTTTTGATCGAATGGGACCAGCTATGGGTGGAGGCCTGGATAGGAACATCGATATTGATCGAGGATTTGTGCCTGGCCCAATGGGAAGTGGCATGAGAGAGAGATTAGGCTCTAAAGGCAACCAGATATTTGTGAGAAATGTAAGCATTTGAATATATAGAAACCATGAGCTTATTTTGTGTGCATGTTTGATTACATGCTCTTTTCCTCTTTGTAATATTTTGTTATTGATAATGCTTTTTTATTCTAGCTTCCTTTTGACTTGACCTGGCAGAAGCTAAAGGAGAAATTCAGTCAATGTGGTATGTATATGAATCTCATCCCTGCTCAGCTCCATTGACTTCATGTTTTCTATGGTGTTTGTTAGATAAGGACAGGAAGACGAGGTTGTTGCCTTATCCTGAAGAAGAGTCTGGCTAGCCTAATCTCTCTTTCTTCCCCCTACTTTCCTGAGTTATATAAATAACTTTTAGGCATGACATAACACATGAGACCAAGGTACAGTATGGGCTATGTTGGCTCTGAGTGCTTATCTGCTATGAACTTTAACCTAGTCCATTAATAAAATTACTCTTTGAGCTTATTCTTTTTTGAAGCAGGTATTATGTATCCTCTGGCCAACACAGAGTATACAATGTAGCATTTATTTTGAGACAAATGCTTGCAGAGGCCTGGGCCTGTCCAGGTTATGCATTACTTCCAGAAATGGTGCTGCATCAAATTGGAGTTAGTAATTTTGCCAAAGTGGCAGATTGTTTTTTATGCAAATAGATGATCCTGATTAGCATATTTGCAGGCTGTAATGCTTCCCCTTTATGTTAAGAAATAAAGGCCCTTTTTATGTAAGAAATAAAGGATTGCTACAAATATCCAATAATTCTTTTTATCTAATTCAGAGAAGTTGTCTTTTCACAGAAGTGAATAAAAAATGAAGCTCGAGTGTAGAAATATATGATTGTTTTGTTTTGAAAACACACTTTCAGAGTGGAAAGCTCTAACTGAATTACAGATGGCTTTTCTTATTTTGGAGAGACAGAAAAGACAAATTATTTAAAACAAACTATTGATACCTAAGACAGTCTTCATAGAGCTATTTGCAGATTTGATATAAATTAGAACTCGCAGTTCAACTATGAAAAATTTTCAGGTGTTCACGGTTTTTTTTTGTAGCTGGAGGATATGGTGAAACAGGTTTGTTTCTTTTAAGTCTTAACTGCCTGGGCAACTTTCAGGTAGTTCAGAATTTTTTTTTTTCATTATCTCCTTGGCAACTAACAGATGTAGTAATTATGTTGAATTGTTTTTAAGAATTATAAGCACAAATATAAGCAACAGATTGTATTCATGCCAGTATCATAAGGAAATATAAAGACCATGTCTCCATATGTTCAATTTCTTTCAGTGACAGGCCAGTCTTCTATTATGTGATATTTAAAAATAAAAAGCTATGTATTTTAGGGAAATGTTTCTTGTTCCTAGTGGCATTTAGGGGCTCAGGAGTGGTGTGCTACAACATACCATAAGCAAAAACTCATTAGCTCCAGGCACTGAACATTCTCTGAGGTACCAAGACATCTACATAAAAATGTTGCCTCATGAGTTGAGTGATCAACCTCAGAAAAACAGTGCAGGAATTGAATAGTGCATGCTACTTTTCCACCACTCCTAACCTGGTAACTTTACTGTTTTAAAGGCTCTAATTTTGCCTTGCAGATTCTATTTACAAAATGGCTTGATTGTTGTGGTTGCTTGATATGTTGCTGTGATGAACATGGTAGACTGGATTGAACTATAACTCAGTTGATGCCTGTCAGTAGTCACACTTCTGGCAGTGTTGGTAAATGAAACACAAACCTTCCCCTTAGCCTTATAGGGCACTTTGTTTCAAACTTGAGATCACATACAGGCATACTTCATCTTACGCTAGTGTGAAGGAAAGAATTGAAACAGTGGATCTTAATTTGGATTCTTCACTGCTGTTTTGACCTGTGTCACCTTCCCTGAATGAGTGAATATACCATCAGTCTGAAAGTGCTAATTTCATATGTCCCCTTAGATTATATTTAAAAATGCTTTTTTATCGCTTCTGATGAGTTCTTTAAGTTGTTAGTGCACTGAAGACTTGAAATAACTGCTGTTTAACTTATTTATTCAGGTCATGTAATGTTTGCAGAAATAAAAATGGAGAATGGAAAATCAAAGGGCTGTGGAACAGTCAGATTTGACTCACCAGAATCTGCTGAAAAGGCCTGTAGGATAATGAACGGCATAAAAATCAGTGGCAGAGAAATTGATGTACGCTTGGATCGCAATGCATAATTTAAAACTGTGTGTTCAGGAACATTCCTATGTCTGTTTAGCTTCTCTATCCTAGTAAGTCATTTTTAGTAACATTGTATGCTTACAAAAGCTGTAAAAAGGAACTTTTAAATCCCACCAGCCTTTAACAGTATAGTGTTTAATATACTGTGATACTTGTTAACTGAATCTTACTATGTTTGGTTTTTAAAGACAATTTGCCTGATTTTTGTTGTTTTTTTAGAGGCACTGAGCACCTGCAGGTCCCTGTAGACCATGGAAGCTTTGGATGCTCAGCGCCTTTGGAAAATTAGGCCAAGTGTCTCTAGTCATTCAGTTTAAATGAATGGTTATACTGTTTTTAATAAAATAAGCCATTTTCTCTGTTAATCTCAAGATTGCATAGTGGGATTTGTTTAGTGTTTTCTGATTATTTTTTTTCCCCCAGCGTGTATCAACCTTGTAATGTAAAAACTAGATGTCTTTTTTTCAGAATTTTGGTTTTATATGTGCATTGTAGTCATACTGTAATTCTTGACTCTAAAAGAAAGGGCTCCAATTAGGCTGTGATGTTTTTGTTCTTCTTAATATTACTTTAATGACATGACTTAGTTCTGTAAATAAGATTTAGAGCCCAATAGGAGTTTTGAAATTTTTTTATTTTGACCATATGAAGAAACTGATCTTTCTCTTCTGCTTTTATTTTTTTCATCAGTATAATCACTGATTAAAACTAGTTACCACAGACCCTTATAGGATTGTTCCCTATGATGCCAAGTTCATATAAAATTGATAATATAGTAAATACTAAGTACAGTGTAAGACAAATTGCTCCCAATTTTTTATCTATTTTCCAGCCATTCAGGTGAACTGCCAGAAAAATAAAAACAACAGAACAGACAAGAGAAATGGCTGTGTATGTCAAACCACTGCTGGTCACTTCTATGGGTCCTGATGTATTTATGAAGGCAGTTTTTATAAACCAGGGTATTCCCAAACAGAGCATATCAAATACATTGGATCCTACAATGTTAGACATAGCCATATCTCCATTTCCTGTAAAAGAAGAAATACAAATAAGTCGGCTTAATTGTATTGTATGAAATTGCCAAACTGTTTTGGAGGAACAGACTGTCAGCCCTCAGTTTCTCACAGAGCACCCTTTTCAGACTTTTCATTGAAAGAACTGTAGTTATGATTCTACAGAACATGGTTTCGGGTACCACAAGCATAAAAAAAGTCTCCCTAAATCACCAGCATCTGCACAGTTGCACTTAAAATAAGCTAGACAGGCTATTATAAAATCCAGTCCTGTTTAAAATACCAAGACCTACACCTGTGTTGATCAACAACAAATCAATCTAGAATACTTCTTTGAGATACTTTGAGAGGTTTTTAAATGTCTGAGCCACAGCTGCTTCAGGTAAGCTATTTATTTATTATTAGTAAACTTAAGCTCTAGAATCTGGAGCAAAAATTTTGAAGCAACTCCTTGAATTTCTGGAAATGTTGAGTAGAATTCTTTTTTTTCATAGTACCTTTTAAACACATCCATTGGAATGAGCCTGAATACTAAAATCTTTACCTTTTCGAGCCACCAGCACACTTGCAACTGTATCTGGTACACTTGTTCCTGCTGCTAGTAATGTGAGACCCATTACTGACTCTGGAATTCCCAGTGTTTCACCTGCAGTTGATAAATAATAGTAGAAAATGCAAGTATGTTTTTAGTTTGTTTCATCCAAAGAAATTGCTTTGGACTTTGCTGGAGAAAGGATTAGTAATCGTACAGTAATTTCAAAAGGAATCTGTCAGCTAACTTGACTGAATATGAAGTGTCTGAACCATCTTCATATTTCAGTGGTTTTAAACCACTGAAGTAGTCAAAAATAAGAACAACAACAAAGAAATATCATCCTGTCCTTGTTCTTTAATCAAATAAAAATGAAATTGTAGTATAGTAACCATCTTAACAAGTTTCTCAAAGACCTGAGTGGAATATCTCCAATGGTCAAGACAATACCGATTATTAATTTTTTTTCAGATACAGTAGAAGTTAAAATATCTAACAATTTACCCTTTTTTTGTCTTTGTCTTCTCATTTTCTGGAAAATATAATAGTCTTCTATGCTTTTGGGCATCTTATCGTTAGTGCTCAAAAGCCTCATGAAGCAATAACTCTTATAATCACCCAGTCTTTAAAGGGGGAGGAAAAAAAGCACATGAATTTTCTTGGGGAGGAGGGTCATTAAGATTATTACTACAGTACTGTCTCAACTACATGGCTTTACCATTTCAGTTCAGTTAGAAAGTTCTTTTGTTGGATTCGGAAGAATCAAAATGCAGAATTTATATATAACTTGTATGTGCAAGTAATCCTTTAGAAGTGTGAGTTCCTTTAGGTAAATACTGGTTTAAATTAAGAAAAGTTTTAAATTGTTATTAAAACAGCAGCTTATTTTTCTCCACTTTTTTTTTAAGCCCCATGTGTCCTGTAAGCATATTAATTTCTCATTTAAAATACAGGGATTCAGATCTTCAAAACTGTTTTAGCAGTTGTACCATTCACAAGCATCAATATGCTGAAGTATTTGATACTTCTGTTCAAACTATTAAGTAATTAGTTTTTCTTAAACTTTTTTGTTCACTGAAAAGTATCTTAATATTATTTTTGTTGAAATCTGAATTCTTACTTGCAATATTTGGGCACTAATAAGAACAGTTTTCTTAAAGTAAGAGGCAGTACTCTGTAAGCTAGGTCAGCAATGCTTGCCTAGTACATACCAGCTTAGTCTAGGTCAGCCCAGTAAATTTATGTTTGAAACTATTTGTTGGTTCAGAGGGACTAACATGATGCTGTTGCAGAATTTATACTGGTACTTACTCTTCCATCACTCCTAATGTAAGAGATTTGTGGGATGAGGAACCAAGATCAGCTTTTATAAACCATCCAGGCTGGAAAATAATGGTTCATGCCAAGCAAACAAGGTGAAATATGAATGAACCAGCCTTATGTACCCAACAGTAGTTTCTAGCCCTCTGAAGGTTATAAGATAGAATCTGAACTCAGGTGAATCTAATTTTTCTTTTTATTAGATAGATTTATCTTCTATTTAATGGGTAGGGTTTTTTTCTGGCAACTGACCATAAAGAGAGAATGGTCATATTTTTCTAGTCTTTAGTTAATTTTGTGTATCAGTAGCAATATCTTGCCATAAGTAGTCAAATTTTCTTTGCTAGCAACAAAAAGGTGTACGAAGTTAGGTTTGTTCTTGACCATCAAAATTTAGTCCCCAGCTATGATACCTTTGTGACATTCTGATAGGTTGTTTATGCAATGACAGAATCTTTGAGTCACCCTTCATGAAAGAACCTGGACTTGAATAGAATGTGTGTGTAACTTTTAGCATTTTAAAATGTAAATAGAACACATTTGACCTAGAAGTAGTGGGCCAAAGACCCCAATACTGCTTGTGATGACTCTTCAAAGTGGACTAACACTAATACACTATTTGAATCTCCAGTGTACCTGCTTTCATATGAATTAGTGCTTTGTCTAGTAGAACAGCAATAACTTTCATTTGAATCCTGTTTCAAAGGCTTTTAGCATTCCGACAGTAAACCCTTGCTCTTTAGATACAAGTGGAGAATTATTTGACCAAGGAGTGAACCTGGTGGGTGTCATATCCAGCAATCTACTAGTAATTTCTCAAAAGGTTTACCAAATGTGTAGGTCTGTTTCTACACTGAACAAGGAGTTATTCATTGAACTTAAGTTGAAAACAAGTTTAGGATGCTGAACTAGCAGAATACTTGAGTAGGATTAGTGAGCTATAATGTGGAAATGGCAAGCTTTGTAACCTTTCTTGTTTAGAGATTTGTTTTCTGCTTGTTCTTAAAATTAAAAACTGAATTTTTCTCAAGCTGACTGGAGAAACAGTGAAATGAGGAGACCTTTAATACCTTAAGATATTTTTAAGAGAATGTTTTTACACACAAGTTCATACTCCTTCCCTCACTTAAATGCAATTCTTTTACTGCTTCACCTTGTGATGCAGATTTGTAAGAGGTATACATACACCCCCCCCCCCCCCCCCCCAAGAATGTTTAATAAACACATGATGCTATAGTTGAAATAAAACTTGGGAGGTTTTTGGCAGTTAATTTAATGCCAAATCTCTTACTATAGTGTTCAAGAAAAATATAGGTATAGAAATGATGGATCTTTTACAGAACCCTGAACCTTTAATTCCAGTCTTGGTGGATTCCATGTTTGTCGGACTTCAGCTTGGCAAGTTTATTGCTGTGTATCTAATTGTTTCACTTCATGAAGCAGTTTAATGAAATTGTCTCTTTTTAAATATAGGCTGTTTTTTGTAGCTATGTAAACAAATCCTCATGTGGTGGTAAGCAGTCTGAAGCAGCTAAACTCTAAAGTGGTTTTCATTAGATGGAAGAAGGTGGCAAACTAAAGCAGTCAAACATAAGTTTTTGTTGGTTTTGTTTGTAGTGTTTTTTTTTTTGTTTTTTTTTTTTTTTTTTACAGCAAAGTATGTGTTGCTAAACTGACGGTTAATTGTGGAAAGGAAAACTTCACAGGGAGAAAACTGTTTTTTCAGTGATTCTCAATTGGTTGATTCTGTATAGCAGTAGCACTTTAGGTACCTACCTGCTATTGTTACCATCCATACAAGAACGTAAGTTATTGCAGAAATCCATGCTGCTGAAATTAAAAATGTCACCATGAACCAGTTCCTCCAAAACTGTCTTCTGCAATCTGGTATAGTCAAATAGAGTAGTGTAATAATAGGAAGGGATAACACCCACAAAATTCTCTTCATATCTGCTTCAGGCATGGTGAAGACACTTGGATGATCTGTTGAAGAAAAAGTAACTATTTTAAATTGTAGCATTAAGTTTGAATCCATAGCATACAGTCATATTGCTGGCCTCTACTTGTGAGAATACTGAAAAAAAGGTAAAAAATAGTTCCTCAAGTTCTAGCTGTAGTCTTACCCAGTACCTACATCACACTGGACAAAACTCTGAAATCAAATATTCTTTATTACCATGTCACTAGGAGAGAACTAAAGTGGATGAAAATGAACTTTTCTATAAAGGTTTACACAAAACGTTTACCAAGAGTAAGCACCAACTGCTGGTTTTTGCCTAAGTGAAGAGGAAACTGATGATCTGTGGCCATATCATAGCTATTCCTTTACTTCTGATATAATGCATATTTTGGGCTATGAACCTGCCATTGCCATAAGAAAACAGTATATATTAGTACAGTACCAGTGAGTCTTTCAGCTGCTACTGCATTTTACAAGCAGTGTTGCTGGGAAGTTTCGAATGTGCACAGCAAAGACTGATGGAAGTCTGCTGTTCTAATATGACACAAATGAGCAGCTATCCTAGCATTCCTCTAGCAACTACCTTCACATAAATACCACCACTCTGATTTTCCTTAATGTTATATTCCAGGGAAGAATAATGATTTACTTAAATACTATGCTGGAGTTCTATGAACAAAATCTTAATAATATCTCAGAATCTACTCTTTATTAGAATTGATGCAGACAGGCATGCAGAGTGCTAGACACAACTGTAATAATACTTATACCTTCAGAGATTTCATCAAGCCCGTGCAAGCTTGTTGAAAGTTGAGAGTAGTCCAGCTCGTCTTGAAAAATTCCACTATCTGTTCTTGACTGTTGACGAATTAGAGGTCCGCTCTCTTCTCTCCATCCAACCAGTGGCTCCTGCTCAGCATTCTGTTCCATAGCTTTTGTAAAACACGTACAGCAGGGACTGAACTTTTTCATGAGGTATTGGTTGATTTTAATGTCAAAACATAGTACCAGAATATAACACCCGTATATCAATAGTAAGGATGCACTTTCATACCTAGAATGAAGAACAGATTTTACATAACAGGTAATCTAAAAAAACCCAACTCTTTAACTTGTTAAAATGGCTGGTGTAAGGAGAGAGAGAGAGAGAAAATTTGCATGAGTAGCAAAAGGAAAACACACAAAAGCATCTATTTGGAGTTGTATGGCCAGTGTCATGGAAGTTCATGAGTGTCTCCATGTCTTTCAGCAGTTTAATTCCCCTCCCCTGCAGAATCTTGCTTGTGTATTGTATAGCTGCATGTTTTCCAGGGGATCTTACTGATTGAACATCTTACTGATGTTTGTGAAATTGGGCCTTCATGTGATGGTTGAAGAGAGGGATAGTATGTTCTGTTTTGAGTTAGAAACTTCAGAGACTTAGTGCTGGACCTGACTGACTTGTTGAGGCAACAGGAGTTTCAGTGTTGACGGAAGAGTGTTAAAATATCAGAAGCTCGTGATCTGCTTCTGGCAGACAAATGTTTTTCTTAACAGTGATGCTAGCAAAGGAAAGGCTTAAAAGGAGTAAACGATGAAGACTAGTTATGCCAAAACAGTTATGACAAAAATTGTGAAGTCTGTACGGACAAACCTATGCAGATCAAATTTCCTAAATATGCAGGGTTTGAATGTTTGGGTAATAATCTTTACAAGCATTGTGACTTTCTATGTTTTTTAAAGCCAACAGGATGTTTATTTCTGTTAGTGAATGGCAGTTCAGGCTACTTGAAGTTTGGGTTTTGGGTTGGTTGGTTTGTTTGTCAAAACACTGTCTCACTAATCTCCCGTCAACATGAATTCAACACTACTTGTGCTCTTACCAGTAAATTCTGTTGTCAGATATCATCGCAAGGACCGCCGCTACACTAATTGTATATGCCAGACAGTCTCTAAACAGCGGCCAACAGGATAGCCTCGAAACCTGCAGATCACAGATTCATTTACTTTTCTTAAACTCGTCTGTAATACTTTCACTAAGTGCTGTAAATGCTGCATCAATATGTTGTTTCTATATTATGTAAAAATTTAAGATTCTTAGGAATGACTTAAGTATGATATTTAACAAGTTAGTGTTTTTAAAAACTTTCATAGCAAGTTATCTTAAAACTGATTACATGCTGGTTTTGCTACTAAATAATAAACTCGACAGTTGTCATAGTAAGTCTCTCTTGGCTTTTGTTGGCAAATCAGAAAGGATAACCGTTTGGCTCTTAGGAGCAGAACTATCAAAGTTGATACATACCACGCTGGAAAACAGCCCACAAGCTGCAGAAATACCAAGAAGATTATAAATTGCTGATCCAAGGATGGTGCTGACGCCGATATCTCCCTTTGTCACGAAGACTCCTGTAAGGAAAATGACTCTCTGGTATGTTTCAGTTTGGCATTCAAGGAAAATAATTCTAGATTCTGAGGAGTCAAAACATATGTCTCTTACCTAGAAAAGCAGTGACAAGCTCTGGAGCAGAGCTTCCAGCAGCCATAAAAGTTGCTCCAGCAACATCCTGAGAGAGGCCAAGGCCTGAGGATAGAGCAAAAGAAATGCTTAAAAAAATAAATACTTCAGTAGTCTGAACTCATTACTTGCATTAGTATATAATGTTAGAAGCTACTACAGTTTAACAGAATGAACTTTTGCTTACTTTCATACAGTTAATGCATTTATTTGAAATTGGTAAAATAATATATTGAAAACATAGCCTCATTTATTGGGCTTATTTATTTCTAACTTTATTACAGGAATTAGTTTAAATACCAGGAAAGAAGTACTGATAACACAAGAGATTTGAGCATGATCTTAAAATGTAAAATAGGCATACGTATGCGGGCTTTAACTCTGTTTCATATGGGTAATAATTGTGGGGAAATTCCTTGGACTCTAGTGTGATATTGCTACATGATCCATGTCAAGTCTATCTATCTTCCAGGGAAATCCATGCTACTGTGTCTTCACATACCAGAAATACTAGTTAAATTCAAACCAGTGCTGCGATCTTAAAATCAAATTTTCACTTCGTATGGACAGTGTAAGAGCCTGTGTCTTGCTTGAATGAAATGAGATTTTTGTTCTGGTAAGTTGACCATTTCTGAAATGTAACTCACTCTGTGGATCAAGTTCTGCACACTTAAGAACAGGGACGTATGGCTAACTATGGAAAAAGTCTGACAAATGCTTATTTATCATCAATAAAAAAAAAAACCAGCTCTACAGCAATGTTTAAGCTTACGTTTTCTCTTAAGTGTTCTGCTCTGGAGAATGTTTTCCAGTGTTCAGGGATGAGTTTCCCTGGGCAATTTTTTTAATTGTTGGCAATGAAAAGCTGAACTCAGTCAAGACCATCTCTTTAATTCAGTGGTCTGCTGAAGCCAGGGGAATTATTGCAGGTTGATTAGATTTCACAGAACGGTTGTAACAGTGGTATTCCTTTCTCTCCTGTGTCATACCTTTAGTATGTGAACAGTAGCTCATCCTGGTACTTGTTCACTACTTTGAGAGAAATACAGAAACTTGAGCAAGGTACTTAATTGCCATGTTTTAATGTAGGGAGAGTTTTGGTTTCTTGGTTTGGTGTCATGTCCCCGTCCCACCCCCCGTCCCCCACTTTTTTTTTTACTAGTAACCTGCACATATTACTGCTCACCCCAAAGTTATATTGTCAGTTTAGTTAATACTGAGGAAGTTTTAAGGTTTTCTTCCAGGCACAAGGAAAGCAAATTTTAAATGAATGCCTGCGCAGAGTGTAATCAGAGTGTGTTTTTTCAATATAATTTTGATACATTGCATCAAATACTGTATTGACAAGTCTAACTATGCACAGAGACTCTGAACTTTCTTCAGTTTTGTCTCCAGCATACTCTAACTTTGAAGCTGTTTTAAAGAGAATGTTCTACACCAAGCTGCTTAGTTTTACAGGAAAAAGATCAGGATGTTCACTTACATTCACTGATGATCTCTAGAGAAGGTAGGAAGTAATCATCGCACACAATGGACACGGCCAAAAACATGTACAGTATGATTATGAAATAGATAACGATTCCTCCATCCTTTCTCTCCTGCGGTGTAAAAAATCCTTCAGGAAACTCCGATGAAGAAGAACGGACACAACCCGTCCCGTTTTCTGAAAATCGAGTACAAAGGTGTTACGCGTCCTGCTCCCTTTCCCTTTTTCAGGCTCTAGGAGTCCTGTGGATTAGAACTATAAGGGGAGGATGGCTTCACTGGATTTCTGTCTTTCAAATACATCTGTTTTTCATCTAGGGACCAGGACAGCTGCAGCAACACCCATCAAGCCGCAGCGGTGTCACCGAGGCCTTGCACACCTGGGGGGGGGGGGGGGGGTAGGACAGCTCGCGGAGGAGCTGATGTCCGCAGGTGCGGGGACAGAGCCGCCCGCGGGACGGGCCGTGCGGCGTGCGAGCGGCCCCCCCCGGCCCCCGGCCCCGCCGCCCGGCGGCACGGCTCCCTACCTGCGTCTGCGGCGGGGCGCTGGGCCCGCGCTCCCCGCGGCGGCGGCTGCCAGGCCGCCAGCGCCAGCAGCAGCAGCAGCAGCGGCAGCGCCGCCCGCCGCCGCGCGCCCGCCCGCATCTCGCCGGCCCCGGCGCGGCTCTGGGCGCGGGCAGCGCGCGGCCGGCGCTAGGGCCGGCAGGGTCACGTGGGGCCGCGCCCGTGCCCCCCCGCCGCCGCGTGGGCGCCGGCTGCTCCGCCCGCGGGGATCGGCGGGGCCGGCTCTGCTCCCCCGCCCGGGCCCGGCTCTGCTCCCCCGCCGGGGGTCCCGCCCGCCCCGCCGCCCAGCTGAGCTCCGCAGGCAGCGTGAGAGGCTGGGGAGCCGAGTTTTCACCTCAGGCTCCTTCCCGGGGGCTGCGGGCGGGACCTCCCGCTGCTGGACCGCGGCCGAGGAGCCGGGCCCGGTGCCGCTCTCCGGCTGCGGCTGTCGCCGTCTCCCGCTCGGTGTTTGTGGCGAGAACGCAAGGTTTTGGCCATCACGAGCGCGCTTTTGGTGCGAGCTGCTGGGCGCGTTACCCAGATGCCGTGCGAGTGTTTGTAGAGGTAGAGGGTGAATTCGCGCCTGCTCCCCTGTATCTGTTTTCTGCTGTGACAATTTCTGGTCGTCCCCACCCATGTACCAAAATTCCCGTCCTGGGCTGCGCGAGCACCAGGCCCGTCCTTCGCTGGGGCAGGAGGTGTTCATGCTGTTTAGGTGAACGATTCAGCGAGAGCAAGGCTGAGACCTACCACACAATCCCTCCCTTCGGACCCAGTTCACTGAACTTCTTTGTCTGATGACCTTTCCACAATGAAATCATGTGTATAATTGAGGATTAAATAGTAAAATACAGTCTTTTAGCAAGATGGCTTTGTAAAGTCATTCTCCCCGCTCCTCCCCAGTCACTGGTTTCTCAGAAAGAGAGAGAGTTGTATTTTCATCGAATCACTTATAGACATGTCTCCATAAACATTTTAAACCCCAGTATGCCAAATGACATTTTGAGGTGCCCCTGTTATTACTGATCGTTTGTTAGGTGCAGGGCTGATGCTTACATTTGTGAGACAGAAGTGCAAACTGGAAAATACTGTTTTGCTTCATTGCATCTAATCCCTCTAAACTCTTCTTGTTCCCTGTGTCCGTGGTGCTTGTCTGAGACGTAATCAGCCGCTCTCTAGGGCACAGGAGATGAGATAAGGTGAAAAAGTGGGTATTTTTCTTCTGGATTGAATCAAACAGAATCGTACAGCCACCATTCGAATATGAACACTGTCTCTCAAAGAAAAATTTTCTGGAACAACAAATTCTGCAGCAATTGCTGTTGCCTATTTCTGACCCTTCTGTGGCCCAGAATGCTTTTCACCAGAGCAAGAATGATTTTAATGGTCAAGATTTTTAGGGGTGAAAACTGACTTTCAGAAATGAGTTCTCCATGCTCTCTGAAAAGCAGACCGCAGCAGAGTTATGGCAGCTGCTGCTTCTCCTGCTTCACAAGAGAAAATAAATGATTCTGGTCTTGAAAGATTTAAGGATTTTCTTCTGAATCCCACTTTCCACCAGAGTAAAACAGTACAAATTTTCCTGTCTCAGTTACTGGTGGCTCTTTCCTTACATAGGACAACAGAAAGGGTTTCGCTATCAAGGTAAGCGGCTTCCTTGCTGCTGCCTCTCTTACAGCTTATCATTTGCCTACTCTTAAAACCTCAGCACAGTTTTCTAATATCAGCTGCTTCATTTCAATGTAGGTATTTTTTGATGACGTGCTCTTTTTTTATTGCTTTAAATTACTTATGAGCCTGCCGTTCTGATGGGAATGAGTTCTCTGTTACAGCAACGTGCTTGCTGTGTAGTTAGGAAAGCTCAGTCATGTGATTTCAGGATTTGGAGGTTTCGCTATGCTCTGGTTTTGCTCTGTGTTCAAGCTCTAATTCCTTTCCATAGGCACCCCCTCTCCATGCATAACTGAAGCAAAGCCAGAGCTTTGATTTTACTGAAGACTGAAGCCCACTTAGTTTGCTAAGAAGTTGTGAGAGAGGTGGCTGCGCTCACGCCCGCCTGGCCAAGCACATCCCTGGAGAGAGCAACAAACAGAAAACACCCCATAGTCTCCCAGCATGAGGAACCACGCGCTACGTATCTGCATGCTTGACCCAGCGCAAAAATACTGACAGCCAGAGTGTGTTTTGGCCTCAGTGTGGCTGGCTGCCTGGTCTGGGCTATTTCAGTCTAAGACAGCATTCTGCAAAGCCGAGGTGGGTCAACTAATAGTGCAGATTTAACGCACGCTGCTGCATTTTTTGGCTGCTGTTAAGATAAAGCCCTACTCTCCTTAGTAGTAAAAATAATAGATAAATACATTTTTCAGTGCTTCTGAAGGAGAGAGAAGGGCGGCTGTTTGCCAGTCAGGTTGCTAACACTAATGCTCTGCCACCCATGCAGATGTGCTGGAGGGCTCCTATGGCTGCCCAAGCAGGAACCTCTTAAAGGGTGAGGTAGCATCAAACTACAGCAGCTGTAGCTCCTTTCCCAGTGACCGTTTTTTGGTGTGAACTGGCTACTATACATCTGAATGCCCATTCAACTGAGGACAGGGAGTTGTTTTGCTGCCCCTTAAAGCAAAAGGAGGTCGGGCTGTCTAGAGGTCTGACTCCAGCTGTGTGCTATTTAGGGGGGAGGTGGGAGAAAACAGGCATTGGGCCCAGCTGTTGTGTCTCCACACAGCAGGTACTCATTTTCTTGTGAGCGGGGTAAGACTTCAGTACTTCTGTACAAGTCCAAGAAGGAGTTTTTCTATAAGCAGTGAATTTGCTTAGTATTGCTTGAGGTTTTTCTCTTGTACTTTCTTTATAAAGTCAGCAGACAGGACACGGATAGTGAGGAAAAAAGCAGGTGAGTTTATCAGAAGTTAAGGGGAGCATGAGTCCTTGTCAGTAGGATCCAGTCCTCAGATAGAAAAGATACGGGGAGGGCATGATGAATCCATGACTAGCTTAAAATAACAACAACAAAAAACTTGTGTGGGCTGGGCTCCAGTCTTGCTGAGGGAAGAAAAAGGAGGTAGAGATCCTAGCAAGGGATCTGCAGCTAGCTTAGGTATAGGTGTTTGTATGTACCCGTACAGGAATGCTGAGTTTCTCTGGCTCCTTAATTATAAATGCACTTGCAGTTTTTTTTCTGACTCAAGCTGTGACCTACTGTTTCAATCACAGTTCAGTGTCTGTGTCATCCTTTCCTTGTGGTTTTGGTTTCTGGGGTTTTGTTGGTTGGTTGGTTGGTTGGTGGGGTTTTTTTGGTAGTGGCCTGCAGAAAATTAGGCCAGTCTGGGTTTGGATGAGTGCGCTCGGACAGCCCCAGGGCTGATAGGAGTGCAGCTTGATGTCAGCTGTGCCCTAGTGTTATGGCTCCTGTCCCAGTACCTGACCCTGTGCACAGCTGTGCTTTTGTCGTGCGACGGTCTGTGCATGTATACGCCATTTATGCTCCCAGTTGCAAGGCCTAATGTGCTGGGAAACAAAATAAGTGGAGATGTTTTCATCCTCAAAAAAAAAAAAAACAACCCAAACCCCAACATTCTTGAGATAATCTGGTGTTATCCCTATTTGGCAGAAAAGAAGTTGAGGATGAAAAGGGAACTGACTACCTGGCCTACTGCTGCGGCGGGAGGCTGTGCTAGCGCTGTTCCGAAGGTCGGTTTCCACACTCCCTTCTGTTTGTGCTGCTCGTGTGGATTCTTTGGAGGCTAGAGCAGCTATCTTTGTAAAATGGTGGTCTCTAGCAGAGCTGGTAGAATGAATTCTCTCACCCTGAGGTACTCAGATATCACCCTAAGGTGATGAGATAGATACTTTACTGTTGCAAAGTTAAAATGAGTCTCTTCAGTGTAACTCCATTATTCTTCATTTAAAAGATAAATATACCGTCATTGTCAGACCAGATATTCCCCTTTGTCAGCATTTCATGGCTCACTTCCTGGATCTAGATAGATTGATGATAGCTGTTTAATATTCTTTCCTCCACAACCAGTGATTTGAGAGTTGCCAACTCTCATGATGGCTGCTGTTTTTCTTAAAGCATTAGCTTGATGTACATTAGCCACACAAGAATCCTAGCTTGCTTTCTCTTTCTTTCAAATAAGCGGTTGTAGAGAAAGCTTGAAAATGGGAATCTGAACATCGAATGCTGGAGGCAAATAAACACATGACTATTATTTTTCAAGCTAATCTCATGACTTGAGGAAGGGGTGATAGGTTAATTCATGGCTTTAGAACAATGTCAGATGGAAGGATTTGATTTCTGACCCTTAGCTCCCTGATGTACACAAGAGCCAAATGCTCTTGCTGTGAATACCTGTGAAGATCACTGGAAGATACAACTCAACTGCGATCCCTGGTGACAACCAGGAAAGCTGCTGAGCCGTGAAGGAATGGTAGCCAGCACAAGCCTGTGTGAGTCAAATTTATTCTAGGACTCTTGGCCGTTGTGTTCTGACTTTGCACTTTGATGTGGCAAATGGTTTTTATTGACTCTAAGCTGTGAAGTTGTGAACAGTGTATGTTTTTAGGTGGTCCATAATTAGCCTTCAGTGTTAATGCATCTGTGAGCTAAATGCAGGAAGTTTCCAGCTTTTCAGTTGTGCTGTCTGGCTGCTTCCAGCTGTATTTCAGTCACTAGGAGTGAGCGACGAGGTCATTTTTGGCAGGAGGACCATAGAAGCATTCAGGTTACATAGTCAAGGGGAGATAGGTGAGGGTGGGGAGTTGTCTGAGGCTGCTCTCTTCTGTGGGGATTGCAGTTGTGGAATATTTTTCACGTAAGCTGTGGAGTAAAGTCACTCCCTGTGATAGTGTGGATCATAGCCTGACAAAGACATAGCTTCACTTAGGGCTACCCACAATGTCAAAAAAGCTAGAAGCTTCTTGGCAGGATTTTTTGCTTGCTTGTTCTCAAGTGAATGCCTGCTGAAAGGAGAGTATACTATTGTTAGTTGGAGAAGATTGAATCTGTTCATTTTGGTGCGTGGGGATTTATATTTTCCCGGTAGTTCAAGAGTACAAAATTGTGCCTCCCAAAGACCTCTCTCGCTTCATCTGCTGTCTCTTTGGTGAAGCTCTACAGTGGTTCTCATGGTCTTAGCTTGCTCACTGGGTCATTTGATCATCTGTTCAGGACAGCGAAGGAATCTCTCAAACTGAAAATGAAACATGTCCCAGATAAAATGTTTTTAAGATTCAAGTCAATAAGAACTTCTCCAGTAGTATTTGAATGCTCCTCCATGTTAACTGCTTTCCTTTGGTTAAAAGTCCTCATTAAGACAATTGGAATGTATCGTAAATGTCAGTACTTGTGGTATCCCGAAACTGAACGTCTGATGGTGTCTGCCTATCTAGACTGATCACATCAGAAAATCTTGCTGCAAAGGCTAGATACACCTATATATATTGCCTATACGTAAATACACCTATATATACCAGGAGAGCAGGGCTGTTGCTAGCCAGTAATAACATTGTAGAGAAACTTCTTTGTATAGTTCTTATTTGGTATCTCAAGATATCCAGTGCCTTTAGAACATCTTAAGGCTGTGAAGCTCAGAAGGCTGCACATAGTCTAAAAAGGATAGAAAATTGTGCAAGTTCTGCAAATAGAGCCAGCATGCTTCAAGCATGTAAGTCAGCTGTTTGCATGCAGGATGGCCAAAGAATGGAGCAAAATGTTGAGGTTTGTGAGGGGAGTCCTACGGATAATAGTAACATTGCACCATGATCACTTGAGGTTGCTCCGTTCCATCCCTCCAGCAGTTTGTGTATAGACCAAATACACATCCACCTCTTCTATTTCTAATACGCTGTTATGTCAGTGGGGCAGGTAAACATACCACAAAACATATGGGAGAGTAGATACTGGCAATGATTGAGTTGCATATTTCTTTGATAAAAGCTTGTTTTGCGTTGTGTTGTTCCCCGTACCTCCAGCTATGCAAGGTCTTGTTTCTGTGGACAAAGGAGAACCAAAGAGCAGAAAACTACTTCCTTGCCTGCAATTTCTAAGCTTGTCTTTTCCTGCTAGTTTGTGCACCAAGGAGTTCTGGTCCTTCTCGGTGACTTTCGCTTCCACTTGTTTTCTTTCCTCTTCCTGTCGACACAGACACTTCAACAAACACTTGTGCTTGTACTTACACTGGAGTATATGCTTGTTTTTCCCACTCTTTCAAGTCCGTGTTTTCTATGACTTTTTTACTTTAGCTCTCACTCTGGCTTTCTTGAGGCTTGGCTTCATCCGCTGCCTGCCACCCTTTCGGTGTACTTGTCTTGAACCGATTTGGAGATCAAGATGTGCGTTGAAGGCTGTGTGTCACAGCCCCTGCGGTCGCAGTGGGTCTGCTGGGTTTGTTAAAGTTTTGTTGTTGTTTTTCATTGTGTTGCTCATGAAACAGTCTAGCTGCTCTGGCAACTTTCAGCTGACCTTGAGTTTGCAAGTACTTAGGAATCTACATACCACATAAATAAAATGGAAAGTATTCTTCTTGTGATTATAATATTTTTCTTATGGTTATTGCCTGCAAGTTCTGTAACCTCAGTGATATCTCAGGAGATAAAACAAACTCTCAGTACATAAGTGTCTGTATATAAGCAACATCAAATCATGTTTTCTCCAATGCGATTGCTTCTTTTCATGTATCCCTGTAACTGAACAAGCATTAGAAAAATAATTATTATTGACATACTAGAGAAGAGGCACATTTAATTCTATCTTATAGGCTACCAAGTTGTTTCACCAGATAACATCAGCATGTACTAACGTTATTTACAATGTAATCGGTGTTGTTGATTTGAGGGTGTTTCTCTGTTTCAGAAATTGATTGCTAAAAGACAGTGTGCTGCAAAATACTGCTTGTGTATGTTGGGTTATGTTACTGTGCATCAGTCTGGAGGAGACTCCTTGCATTTTAAAGTACCTTCAGGTTTTGGTGCAGTATCTGTGATGCGAACCTTTTGTTACTTTGTGCACACTGTGGTATGCTCCTGGAAATGCTCTCTTGCTCCCCTCACCCCTGTGCAACCTTAGGGGTGAGGCCAGCAGGGAAGAAAACAGCTTGGTTGCTTTTTGGCTGTGCTTTTGCTGAGGAGGGGAAAAGGAGGAGCGGAGAACAGTGTTCTCGGGTCCTGGAGCAGGGGCCTTTGCGGCAGCCTGGCTAGACAGTGAAGCATAAGCCTCTTCTGCAATGAGGAGGGGGAACAACAAAATGAAGAGCAGAAACTTCTGGTAAAACATAGCTGAGGGGCTGCGTGCCAAAAAGATGGTCTAGATAGATAGCTCTGTGAATCTGGAGTTTATGAAAATGGCTGAAATTCAGCTGGAACTTCTTCACAAATTGGTTCTCCCGGTTTATACTTTGGGTAGAGTTAATATAAATTATATCCAGGCTAATATGCAAGTTATATGTGTGTGCAGATGCCTGCCTTTCCTCTGGAAACACTGTAAGCTTTACATGAGGATGAAGGAACAAAATAAATTCTGTGCTTCTGTTGAGGAGATGACAGAACTATTACTGCTCAAACTGAGCAGCGCAGACAACTGAAGCATAAAATCCCTGCAAACTCTGAGACCGTGTCTCTTTAGAGAGCTTTGGTGCAGTCCCCCACTGCTTCCTCATGAGATATCTCATCACCAGAAATGCAGTTTGTGTATTGTCAGAGGACTTAGCTTTTCCCAAGCTTGCATAAACTGCTGGTGAGTTACTACTGATTATTCCTTCACAATACTAACTTTAAAAAGCTCCACTGTGAAATGGAGAATATTTAAAACCTCACACATTTAATAGTAATTCTGTCATTGCTGTATATGCTGGAACATAATGTTCTTAATATTCTAAGGGAACTTATTTATCAGACCTTAAAAAATTGACATATTGATGTCTTAATTGCTAGCACAGAATATATAGATAATACCGTATCTTTCACAAGAAGCGTGTTGTGCTGACAGAGGAACTGATGTGACAGAGCTGAAACTTTTTCCCCTCAGGATAGAACAATTATTATGTCCTTATGTTACTATAACTGGTCTCTCATATTCTCACATACCATGAACTCCCTATGATTTAGGGTTTTTTTATCCGTTTTAAAAGCTTCTAGCTTATGCATCTGTTCCCTGGCCACTAGAAGCATCATTTCGTTGTGGTCAGTTGTCACTAATAAACATAATCAGCAACCATGGAGACAATGTGCATAGTACATGCAAGTTTACACAACTTCTTCCATGGACCATCCTCCTTGTAAGCAGAGGATGGAAATGGCAGCCAGGTCTCCAGCTGCTGTCCTGTTCCTGCTTTCCAAGAAAGCTGTTTCAGTACCGACTGGTTTACTGATAAACATTTTTTACAAACAATTCCTGGCTTACCTTTTCCTGGATCATTTTTAGACATTCCCATCCATTGCCAAAGTTTTCTCAGCTAGAGCTTGAATGAATGAACAGCTGATTCAGCGTAACAGGCTGGAAGCCACCATCGGGGATTAAAAAATGGTGGGGAAATAAGGAAGCGGGTCAGCTAGAAATGGAATGGACACTCTGTTGATGACAACTGGTGAATCCAGTGGATCTGCTTTCATATGCTTTGGCTCTAATCTGATAAGTCCACCCCTGACCCTCTGCACTCTCAACTTGAATGAGAATAGCTGGTTCAGAGGTCATTATAAATGTAAAGCTAGTATTTTCCTTTCTCAGGTCTGTTGGTGTTGGCTTCCATCTGCCACACTGAGAAGTTTGTAGTTAAATGGACAGGTTTTTTCACCATATTTTCCCATCTGTTTGAGGAGAAGCAGTGGTGACAGCTTCAGCTTTGTGAACTATCTCCACATGTTCCCCAACTACATCATTTCCATTAGCTGAAATTACATTTTTATTTGTTAGTGTTTGAAGAGCTTGGGCTGGGCTGGGCTAAGACTGTGTGGAGCCTCTCATTGTGATTTTCTGGTGTTTATGCCCACTGAAGCCAAGGCAAAATCACTTGGAATCAAGGAGTGGTTTCAGGTGGGTTCTTGTGTTTTCCCATGAAAACTTTGAGAGATCAAATACAATCCTCTGGTCAACATGAAGGAGGAAGCAGTGCCTCCTAGAGAAGAGTTGAATGTGGAATTTAGGGACACTGACCTGAATTTGGCTAATGAATGAAGTGTAGAAGAGTATTTGGCAATATTCAGCTGTCCCAGAACTGGTAATTTTCTAGGTAGTGGAAACTGCTACTTTTTTTTTTTAATTCCCTGCTATGCTAACTTTGATTCTGTGGGGGAGTGGTGTATTTATGTATGTTTTATGTAAATAAAGTGCCTGTTCTCCCCCCCCACTTTTCTCTTGAAGTGACCATTGAGCGTGCTCACTCTGATTCTTCTACTCAGTTTAACAGTTCCTAGTTTTGAAGACCCCTCTAATTCAAGGTGAGGGACACTGTCCTTACAGCATGAACTATGTATTCTTTGGTTCCTTTCTGGGATCTGTTTAAAGCTGTCTCCTCCTCAAGGACTTCCTTGAACTTTTTTCCTAGTTTAATCTCCTGCCTGTCTAATGAGTTGATGCTCTTGATAAGATACCTTGCACAACCTCTAAACTTCGAGACAGGACAAACAATTGGCAATATAAGGCTCAAAGCTTTTAAAAGCCCTGCTTGGAAATGCTTTTTTCATGTGCTTTCTGATTTAAATATTTTGTTCGGTTTTACAGAAGCAATAAAGAAAATTATGCAAATTTAAACAGGCTTTAAAAATGTTCAATTTAATTGTCCTTGAGATATTGAATACTGGATCTGTTTAATGAGATATCTGCTGTCCAAGAATTTGAATGTGTTATAGACTCCAGTCCAGTTCCATAACTGTGGGTGTTTGACCTTTGGATACTCGAGGGTATCCTACCTGCTTTCCATCTGCTGCCCTGAAATAGGTCCTGCTATGTCTGCTAGCCTCACGTGAGTGTCTTGGGTACTCTAAGGATCCACTGCTAATCAAGATAACTAAAGTTTAGGCATCTGAGTTGAACACTTAAGTTATTGTCATTATTTGAGGTGGGGTTTTTGTTGTTTTTTTAAAGAAAATTTTTTACTCTCCTCCCTCTTCTGATGAGCAAAACAGCACTATGGATAGGACCTTGTTTGCAGCAAAAAATTGTTCTTGTGAAATGCAGTCATTTGTTGGAGCCATGAGCACATTTCTGTGCAAATCAGCTTATTGCTGTGAAGTTGGCCAGCTCTGACCAAACCACAAAGGGATTATTAAATATTATAAAAAGTCTCAGTGAATTCCTGCATCCCTCTTTACCCTGCTCCCAGCTTCCCAGGTTCTAAACATTAAAGGCCAGCCACAGGTCGGACCCAGTAGCTCTAAACTACTTTGGCAGTTCTCTTGGAGCAGATGTGGAGCAGTGAGGCTTAGGGAAGAGAGACTACTGTTGCAAACTTGCACAAACAAAAATGTTCTTGCTTTTGACTTCCAGCACAGTTTAGAACACTTTTTTCCCCCCTCCCTTTGTTAAAGTTCTGCATTTGGGAATGTTACACGTTTTTCTGACTGAACTAGAAAATAGAAATATGCTTGTGCCTGCACCCAAATCTGGGGCCAAGCAGACTGTGACTCTTGGCTGATTGAAGTATAAATCCCGGTGTCTGGAAAATCCAGATCTAAATACAGCCCTAAAGACCTATCAGTGCAGGATTCATAGCACCAGAGTGCTGTGGACGGAGGGAGAAAAAAATATCATTGTTGTTTCCATAGTTGCTAAAAACTAATGGAAAATGCTGTAGAAAGAATTTTAAAAAACCTCAGACAATGCTCTTACTAAGGTATTTCCTGAATCTATAGTGAAACAAAATAGTTTAAAGCTTAGTCTGTCAGCCTTCTTGTGTTGGCAGGACAGTGAAGACAGCAAAGTAAATCCATATGCTTAGTATTTGTAATGAACAAGCAGGAGTACAAAAAAAGAGGTGGTAACCACTCACTGACTTGCTGTCTTGCATGCCTTTGACTTTGATTTTACCGAGAGCACGGCTACCTCTTACTGACTTTGTTGCATATCAAGAGGATACATTAGTGTGTTTCTATTCGCATAACCTATTGTGGCAAGACAGCACCCTCTGTTTACATGCTTACCCCTTGTTAGTGCTAGCGTTATATACTATAAATGCATCTCATGCATTACAGTTATGTGGTTATGTAGTGCTTTGCTTGGGCAGTATATTTAGCAAATTGCGTAGTCAAATGATTATGTTAGACTGAATGGCTGACGTCTAGTACACAAGTAATTATGAACTAAACTTACTATGTATGAGCTGGAGCCATAGCTGATTTCAGTGACAGATGGAAAACTCCACTGAACCTTTTATTGGCCATATGCCATTTCTGAGTGTTGGCCAACAACAAGATTTGTTGCTAATATATAATGATTTAAACAGTAAAAGGAGCAGCTGCACTTTGATTTTTGGTGCCTTTACTACAGGTTTTCCTGGAGCTTTTGAATATCTACTGCCGCTTTCTAATGCAAAGCTGTCACTTCTAGTCTGTGAGAAGAGACTTTATCTTCCCAGCACTATCTGTGGTAGACTTTTATATTTTGATCCTTATAACTAAAGCTCTCCTCTGCCTTTTATTGCATTATTAAGTTGACAGCATAAAAATCTCCCTGCAACATGGGGCTGGCAATGGCTTGTAAGAAGGTGGCTCTGTTGTGTAGTACCGCAGCAGACTTTTTTTTTAGGCTGTCAGTAAGTCTTACGTTTTATGGCCTGCCTGAGGACTGGGAGACCAGCATTCCTCCAGCTGTTCAGAGAAGACAACTTTCAAAGCATAGTTCATTGAGAAGAACCGCACGTGTTGTTCATCGTATTACCAGGACAGTGTTTGCAAATGTAAGTATGTGAATATAAACTGCAATCACTATCTATGCAGAACATGTCACAGTGTTTCAAATGCTGCTGGTGGAGCAGAAAACTTGCTGCCATGCAACGCTTTGACCTTCATTCCTCCTAAAGAGGGTTTCACTGCGTTGTCCTTTGTCAATTTGCTCACTCCAATATTCATCCAGAGAAAAACAAGATTGGGATCTGGATAGCAGAACCATTCCGGCCCTGGGCCCAGCAGCAAAGAACATGGTAAGGGAGGTAGATGACAAGGAAGAACACTCCAATAGAACTTCATGTATGTATTTTTTTTTTTTGAAAAGTAACACTTTGTTTTATAAAATTTGTGTTATGCAGGCTTGCATACAAACAAAACTGGCTAGGCATTTGACTGTCCTGGGCAGCATCAATCTGCACGGCACTGAGAAGTACTCTAGAGGTTTCTAGGATGTGTTTGAGTGATCCTATTGATCAGATAACAGTCATCTTGTTGCTTCTGTGCCAAGGGAAGCATGAAGTGGTCATTGCATAAAGTGTTTTTCATTGCAGAAGGCAAGCAGGTAGGGAAGAGAGCAGTTAATACCTGTATGCTTCTTGCACCTCCTTGGAAATAGGTAAGAAATGAGATCAATGTTGCTCTCCTCTTTCTGTGACAGCTCATATGGAGAGAGTTACAAGGACTCAACTGGGTGCCTACAACCATGGTTTGGTTCCTGAGGGGCTCATGGGACATGCTGCGGTGGGACTGGCTTGCACAGCCTAGCCTTGGTGCGCTTGAGGGCAGTATTTCACATTAGCTGGCTGTGGCTGAGCTCTGCTCTTCGTGGCTGGACTGCCTCGGGGTCTCAAGCCTGGTTGCTAATGCTCTGTTATGATGCTGTCGGTACTGCTAATATGCTCTTGCATTGTATCAAAGACTACCTTTCTCATCTGCCTAGGTGCGTTGCCATCTGTTGCTAGAGCAGTTGTTCCCAGTAGGGTAAGCAAAGTGATTTATCCATGCAAAGCCTAAAACATTAATTTATTTCTTCACCCAGTAGTAAAAAGTAACCAAAGGAAGGGCCTGTCTGCATTTACTGCATCTTTGACCTTTCTTTGTGGTGTGTGCATGCCAGCTGACTCCAGCCCTTGCAGGTTGGATTGGTTGCTGACTGCTGCATGCTCTGAAAGTGTCAGTGTGTTGGCCTTGCTCATCCCTTCCTTTAACAGACCAATGTTTTATTATGTTTGTTAGTTTATTTATCTTGTATCTCTTCCTTTAGCTTTGGAAAAGCAGCCATGTAACTGCTGGCGGCAGGCAGGTTGTTTCTTCACAGCTAACAGCCTTTCTGTTGTAGTTTGAATGTTTGTTGGGATGCTCCTTATCTAGGTCATAGTTTTCCTTTCCTGTCAGATTCCTCCTACGCCCTTCTTTGATCTTACCTACAGCAAGCTATCTGTCTCAAACAGTCAAGCAGAGCTATGCAAAATACTCGTAAAGAGATACAGGTATTTCCCACTTTGTCATGTCTTGTAGAGAGTTGGACCCATGTGAAACCCGTATCAGTCATACGGATAGAAAACAGTGTAATTTTTATTTGTATTGGAATTGAGAAGTAGAAGATAGATCTAATTCTGAGAGAGGTTTATAGTTGTCTGTGTTAGCAATCTGAAATGGCACCTACTTGGGAATAATTCTCCCAGTCACGTGGATACCCTTACTGTACCATCTGTGAACTGCACGCTCTTTCAGAGCATCCTGTGCAAGTTTTTGTCTTGCACAACCAGTGCATGATATCTTGTGCATCTGTGCAACACAGCCCAACCACCCTCTTCCATTTCTGACTATGTTTTTTACACATTTTGATGCCACCTTCCTCTGGTGCCTTGTGATAAATCAAGCTGAGTCTAGTACATATGTAGAACAGCTGCCCTGTTCTTTGCTCTTTTTTTGTTGTTGGGTCTTTTTTTTGGTGATCTTTTTTTCCAGGGTTGAGAGAATCTCTTATCCAGGTGTTTATGGTTAGGTGCAAACTGTTGATCATAGAGCACTTGTGCTTTCCTTATGTTGTACAATTCCCTAATGCCCATTAATGTCACTGACTGCATCATCTGCCCTCTTTGTAATATTTGCTGGCATCAATGTATGTTGGTCTAAAAACTAGTTAAATCATGTAGTATCCTTTGCTAGAAGGAAATACATACCAGCTTATATTTTGAGAGTTTAAAGGCTACAGCTATTTTCAGAAAACTTATGTCCACATAGATTATCCAAAACTAAGGGAAAAAAGGGATATTTTAAAAGCTGTTGGGAAGATTAGTGAAGGTTGTTTCCCTCTCTCCCGAAGTCATTGTCATGTACTTCCCGTTGATGTTTATAGGCAGTTGTGCATGCAGTCAAACAGTAAGGAATCAGATAACAGAAAAATGATTATGGAAGCAATAAAGTTCTACAGTTTCCTTTTTTTCTCAATAAATCTGTTCTTGCTTCATATAAAAAATTGAAATGATTTTTCTGTCTGACAGCTGTACTGTGAGTAGTGTTTAGCCATGGTTAGCAATATCTCCTCATGATGTTATTGCATAGCAAGACCAGTGATTTACAAGTTCAAGATAAGGGTCCTGGGCACCATCATTGCAATGTATGAAGCAATTAAAAATGTGATGATTCTTGAGATGACACGTACAAAAATAAAAGCACTTTGCTAGAAAGCAGGACTTGCTGGTGTCAGCTGGTGATTAGTATTTGTTGTCTTAAAGGCCCAAGGTTATTGCAGTCTTGACTTTTTCAATGCAGCAAGCTCTCAGTGTGATGGGCACGACTCGTGCTTGGCTGAGTGCTGTGGCTGCAATTTTTGTTCAGCTGGTACTCATGCAGAATGAGTATGTTAAGATCTTCAGCCAGATCTTGTTGAGCAGTCATGCCAAGCATGTCTTTAAAATCCAGCGGTGGGAGTAGAGACTTACGACAGGTAAAGCAACAGTGTATGGTGAATGTTTCTGTACCCGTAATTAGTGTACTCTGACTTTCATAAGATGGAAAGAGTTTTCTGTATTGGAGATTTGTGGTGACTTGGATGGGGGCGAAAAATAATTCATACTATTCTTTGTAACTCTTCTACATCCGCTGTGATTTCTAGGGTTTGTGCTGTTAGCAGCCTTCACTTGGCAGGGGAATGGTGGGAAGTGGGTCTCTGAAGCAGCGCTGTGTAGTAGCCGTTTGGTGTTTGCTCCAGGCACATGTGTATTATCTTGTTTATTCCTGAGCAGATCTGTTTTCTCCTTGCCTTTTGGCAGCTCACCCCACTGCTTCCTTGTGTGTTTTGCTATACAACTGCTACACAGACATGTGCTGTATGAGTCTGTATGTGTGTGCAGGTGGATACTTCACAGCTATCTGGAGACAGCAACCACGTAAAGCACAGAGAGCAGTGTGATAAACAGATGCACCATTGCTGGATGGGACCCAGGGGCATAGTTACTTGGCTCTGCTAATGCCTGGCTGGATGAGTTCAGCAATTCCTTCCCATATCCATGGCCTTTAAAATGAGGACAGTGTCAGTGTTCTGTGTAGGGGTAAAAAATTGTAACATCTAAAGATAAGTGTTACTTGGGAAGTCATTTTCTTGATTATGCTGTACATAGCAAAACAAAACAGGAGCAACTGATCAAGTGTTTTCTAATAGCTTTGACAGGAGATGGCATCTGTTGAAGTCCAGGTGGATTTATTAGTGGAGTAACCCTGTCTCCCTAGAGCTTGCTCCTGTCACATGCTGCCTCATTCTGTGTTCCCTACTGGAGTGCATACAAGCACGGTGTGCAAATGATATTTAATTATTGCTAACAGTTTTAAGAAAAAATTAAGTTCTCAGTTTCGTACCAATGTTGATGACAGATACACCTATATAGATACGCACACTTGTACATGTATATTTTTATAGGGATAAAATGTACATAGTGAATAAAAAAGATTATCAGATTCATGCATTCAAGTACCTTACTTTGGTTTTCTTCTCCTGCACTGAATTTGATATGCTATATAATTAAAATATGTCGTGAGAGAAAATTTTACAAACCAAATCCTGGTGACCTTTAGTTCCTAATCTCAAAGCTGCCAATAGAGATCCAGATGCTTGGGAGCCGTATCCAACTGCAGACAAATCTCAGGTGCAAGCAGAGTGGTTATTAATCAGCAGCTGTGCTTATGAACATTTATAGTTATTCCATTTTCTTGCCTAAGTAGTAAAAAAAATCAGACTTTTTAACGACATTGGATTAATAGAGATAGCAAAGCATTTTTTTTTGAGTTTGGAAAATAATATGATTTATAAGCTGACCAGTGTGGGATACTGCTATGCTCTGTTGCGTGGATTCTTATACTACATGTGTATATCAGACTCTGACACTATGACAACATCCACCTTTAACTGAAGCGATAGGTCCTGTGGGTTTGCAGCAGAAAGAACCATGCTCTGTCATTGTATCAAGTTCTGAAGGGACATAATCTGCTCTGTTAATAAAATAACTTAAGTTTCTAGGTCATTGTGGATCAAGCTATTTATCTATGTGTGTAAATAACACTTACTACCATAATACTCTGTTTGAAAGAGAAACAATCACAGCCAGATACTCTTAAATATTTTGTTCTCAGGTAACTAGTTTGCTTGAATGGACAGTAAGGTTGCTCATGTAAAACAAATGAAGTTTTTCTGAGGTTTCTGGTTGCTCCAGGTATATCTCTACCATTGCATACCCAAATACGCAGTGAGGACATTTTGGGAATTTAGGAGCTCTCAGAAAGCAAATGTTCCGTCACAACTAATGTTCTCCTCCTGCTGGTGACAATACCTCAGGATATCAAAATGAATGGCAGAAATAAAAGCAAAACAGCATTTATTTGACCAACAGTGTTGAGCATCAATATGAAATAAATCAGAACTTGTGTCTGCTTAAGACTTTTCTTTATACTTTTGATTTGTACAATTTTTTGATCCCTTTCTTCTGTTGACCTTGAAAGCACTGGTTATTTATTAGTATAATATGATTACATACCTATCTGCAGGGTTTAAGACGAAAATTGAAACCTTGAAATAATTTGGCTAAAACTAGAGCATTCAGTCAGCTGTCAAAATTTGAAGAAAAACCACATTAAGGAAAACCAAGCTGTAGCTGTTTAACTGATATCTAAACACAGTCAGCATAGCTACCTGGGTAGGTGGCACTTTGGCTGGCTTAATTTGCTGGCTACAGATATGAATTATTAGCAAAATGCAATTTGGTGACAGCTTACACACTGTGGGCCATGGACTCTTCTCAGTCCACATGTGCAGCTTGTATTATAGCCAAATTAGATGCATTTATAATTCATTCTCTCTCTCCCTCCCTCCCTCTCTCTCACACACTCTCATTCTCTATTCTGTACAATCTGTATTTGTAACTTAGATGGACCAGGGCTTTGTTAATTACATGTCCAGGAGAGCATTGCTTGCTATCACCTTCTGGGTTCCTTATAGATGTAAGTGGCTAAGAACTGATTAAAAATCATGGCAGAAATAGAAGCAGCAGCAGCAGTACTGTTACCTAAAATGTGACTGTAGTTTGTTTAAATAGTGGGCTTTACCTTTGGAAAAAAAACATTCTTCTTTTGATGTGGATGACTAAGTGTTGCTAATTCCCAGTTGGCCAGTGCAGCGGATACGTGCCAGAACTTGCCTAATACCCCTTCTGGGTCCTAAAGGTAATTCATTTTTAAGGCAGAAGCAGTCAGTAGTATTGGTAAGTCATTCTTTTGCTTTATTTGCATTTCTTTTCCCTTGTAATAGCTGAATGGCTTTTGATATCTTAAAATCTATCAAAAACATTGTATTCTCAGAATCTTGCTTGAAAGTGTGTGCAGCCTTGGTGAGTTGCATATTACAGAATTATCTTGTTTGGTTTCTGTTGCCTGCAGAATGCATGTCTTACATAAATATTTACAGTAGACATATGGACAAGTTCCCTTCTTTTGTAAAGTTGAACAAAAGGCCAAAGTGGTACCAGTGCTCTTAGTTACCTGCATGGTAGTTGTGTATGCTTGAGGAAACAGTCTCACTCTGTTACAAGGTCTGACCTGAGTTTGAAAAACCCCGAACTGCTCTGTGGTCAGGGAGACTTGAGTATCCAAGCAGGGGAAAGTAGCTCGAAAGCTTTTGTGTGGCGTGTGGTGTTTTTGGTTTCGTGTTTTTTTTTTTTTAATTTATTTTTGTTTTCTTAAATGGAAAACCCATGCATGCTTGGTATTGAGATTAGTAACTAGCAATGTGAATGCTGCTCTGTTTCTCGTGCATGTTGCAAACTGCCCCTCTGAAATGCTACATACTGAGTGCTATAAACACATGGTAATTTACTTAGAAGCACTTACTGTATTTTGTTTCAAAACACCAGCTGAATCTGCAATGGATCTTTGTCTTTTTCTCAAATAATTTCTAATGCTGTATCAAATATTTTAATATTTGGAAGTTAATTCTGAACTGGACAGAAAGTCTTGTAGCAATAGAGCATAAACATCCTTTTTCTGTTGCACAATATTTCCTCTTTTAAGTTCTTGACACACCACTATTTTAATGTGATGTGGAGAAAACAGCACTGAAGCCTGTTAAATGATTCATTTGCATCCTCTGAAGCCCGCTCAGATTTGAAAGAATGAGGGGGGGAAAAGGCAGGAAACAAGAGATTAGCTCTCAGTGGCTAAGCAGGCTAGGGAACTAGCTGTTCTCACTGCTGGTGTCCATTTCTGAAACCAGCTCAGCCGGCTTTAACCCCTCCAGACAGTGTGGAGTTAGAGGGGGTTTCAAACAACAATTGTGGATTCAGGTGTTAATTGTGAGATTACAATCCTACAGCTCAAGGCTGATATGTATTATGTTTTCACCTCATTCCCCACTAATGTGTAGTGATATATCTCATGTCTGAATGAGTAACTGAGCCTTGCCTTTTTTTCTGCCTAAAACGTACTTGTACTATTCAAGCATAGATTTGGTTTCATCTTGGTTCTGGTTGAGATTATACTACAGGCTGGTTTGTTTAGAGATTTTTAAAATAGGCCTTAATCCTGCAATGTGATGCAGAGGAGTTGGTGGTTGGGCTCTTCAGAGCTTTATGAGGAACTCTGAAGCTGTATGTTGCACAGCCAGGTACGTATTTTGTGTATTTCTGAGTCATGTTAAGGTGCATTTTCTATCAGAATTTCTTGCATATGCATCTGCCTTTCTTATTTCTAAATTATCCCACATCAAAGAGAGAGATTTGCCTATATATATAGATATATATTTTTATATGTATATTTAAAGACAATGGCTTTTATTTGACGGTGACTTCTGAATATAAAGATGTATTCTGTTCTTAAAAGGATGTTTAACAACAAAAAAATAATGTAATCCCATATCTTTAGCTCATTTTAGAACTGGTGTACTCAGTTGTGTTTTTACTACGTTTCTTCATCTTGTCTGTGGCTGGAAGTTCAAGAATCTCGTATTTTCATTGCTTCTGGATCTTCCACTCAAGATCAGTGAAAGCGGGCTCCTTGAGTGGTGGGTTGATGCCAAATGCTTCAGTTATTGTTCAAGCTGTGTAGTGTTGATAGTGGCCGTGCCTGACTGTTGTCAGGGTTGAAGGTGAGCCTCATCTTGCTTAGCTTGGCCTCTCTATTGTGGTTTTGGCTTGGTGATTTTTTGGCTTGATTTGTTTTGTTTTGTTTTCTTCCCCTTATTCCAGAGAGGATCTGTATTTGTTGAGCCTTTTGCTCAGCTTTTGTCAACCTTGACTCAAGTTGTGAGATGGAAGGGGGCTATTTTAACTCCAATCCTGACAGTTGAGAGTCACTGCAGTGACTGTTTCCTGGTGACTCTCCTTGACGACTTAAGGCTTTTATTGGCCTGTCAGGAAGACAGTAGGGGTTTTCACTGCATTTGCAGTTTTATTAAGCAAGACTTTCTTGGAGGATGTTTCTGGCATAGGAAAAAGTTTTTGTCTTTAGAAAACCAAACTTCCTTTTCCTAGGAAGTTTGTATTTGTTCTGACCACCTGCTACCCTCTCATGGTAGGTAGCCAAAAGACCAGTACTGACTTTCATGTTCTTTTTTCCACCCACCTTCAAGCCTCCTTTTTGGCAGAGGATTTTCCTCAGCTTTTAACAAGATAGTCTTAATTAAGTTGCCTGCAATTTCACCAGCAATGACAAAAGTATTACAAACATTGATTTAAAGTTTTACTCATTGGTTTGCTGCAAACAATTTCTTACTGAGATAACTTCTTTCTGGATTTATTTGACTGGTGTACAATCAATTGCTGAGGTGCTATGTAATTAGCAAGAACTAAACTAAGCACATCAAGCTTATGCTAGACTGTCAAGTACTTTGTGAAAATGAATTCAGATAGACAAGGGGAAAACATTCCTGAAAGGTGTGGAAAATAAAGATGGGAAGTGGTCCATAAGTCCCCAGCAGCAATCCTCTTCCATGTCGAAGAAGGCAACCTTGGAAGATGTTTAAGTCCTTTTACTAATGGCAGACTCGCAGGTTACTTCCTTGGACTAAATCTCCTCCTCTCATCCAAGCTGCTTCTTGGACCCTGAATTTCCCTGATTTTATTTAATACTTCTCTATCTCGGAGTGGCTGAATTCAGCCTCCCTCTGTGGCCTGAAGTGCCCGCTACTGCGTCATCAAACCCGTTGCTGTTCGCTGACACAAGGCTGACTGCTGTGGTTTCTGTGTGCCCGAACAAACAGCTGCTGCAATTTAGATGTCATTGCCCTGCAGTGATTTGCTACTGTCCCTCTGCTAGAGGTTGCCTTCCTGCAGCAGAGCTGGTGTAAGGGAATGCAGGCACTCCGTTTCACAGTCCAGCACCTTAGAACAATTCACTTTTAGATCAAACTAATCCACGTCCATGTGTTTCATGCAGGGGTGTATGTGGTGTTCTGTGAACTATAGTGTAAGGACAAAGGGTCGGAACAGTGAGGTCCACCTTAAAGCAGCTCCAGCCCATACCAAATCAGATGGTGCCCATAGTCCGTGTGATTTTAGAGAAACAGGATCACTACCATAGTAAGGCACTTGGGAGGCACTGATAGTACAGCTGTGCTGCTTTGGATACTTGCAAGGTCTTTTAGCACTTTGGGTACCCAAAGAAAGCACAACTTTGCATTGCAGTCAAATTATAGTCCCTTCTGCGTGATATTCAAAGGATGATTCCAGAAACAAACACTGAAGTGCATGACTGACAAAATCCTGGCTCCCCAGGAGCTTGTTGAGTTAACAGTAATCTCAGCCCCCATCCAATGTGCATTGTGTGGTCCCTTGGCTTCTCTTACCTGGCAGGATTTGAGATTCACAAGAATTCCCCCATTTCTGGACCTTGTGAAAGCAGGATTCCTGCTGGTTTAAATACCTTACTCATTCATAAAAAGTGGACCTGGCAGGGAGATTCGAAGTATGGTGGAAAAATGCATACATGTGCCTGTGATTAAAACAGACTCCATATTCTGGAATTCATCCAGCCAGCAGGCTAGGATCTGGTGAGTTTTGTAATTCCCCTCCTACAGCTCTGCACTCCCCCTCCAACAGCAGCCGGCTAACGTGGTGCAATAGGCTGCATCCTAAACTAGTACAACTCAAAACATAGCAGCTGAATGAAGGTAGGGTTGTGCAGCATTATTTTTCAAGCCTGGCACCTTTGACAATGCTTTCAAGAGAGAGAGTTTCATCATTCAAGTCAGTTTTTCAAGGCAAAGGCTGCTTACCCATGGGCTGTGTGTGGTCTACCAGGGTAATTAATCTGGCCAGCTTCCCAGGATAATTTGGAAGAGGTCTGGAGGCAAAAAAAGTGGTCCTTTAGCTGGGGTAGCCTGCTCCTAGCTATCTCCTTTCTGCTGTCCTTCCCCCTTATCATGTTGTTGTGTGAGAGCAGTATATTTGTTTGTCATGGGGGAGGGAGGGCTGAAGCATGTAGCCCTGCATTTAATTAGTGTCATGTAACAGCTGGGCAAAAGTGGACTGGGTCAGTCAGGAGACTTCTGATGTTCTGCTGACTACTTGCAAGCAATGGGGCTTAAACAGGATGTGCACCAAATCTTCACTGCTCTTCCAAAATTGCAGGAAAACAGTGAAAATATAGCTGGAGTAAATGCATTTTGTCTGCCAATGAGGAGCAGGAAATTTATTCATATGAGTGCTATTTACCTGCACAGGATGTGTGTTTTCTCTAACAGCAACACATCTGCTCCTTAGACATGCAGAAACACCTTCCATGTGTGGGCAGAATCTAAGCCTGACCCAGCGGTGTCTTCCCACGGTATCTCTGCTGGTATTTCCCTAGGTGTGGCAGTTTTCAAACCAAAGAATAGTTTTACTTTATCCCCTTAATTTTCTAGACTCTCTAGACAACAAAGACTGTTACCTTCCTGCTTGGGAAAGGTGTTAAGCTACTCGGCTCTCAGGAGCCAGAAAGGTGAGCTGGGGTAGGAGCAGTATAGATGATGTATTTCTGTTGCAGTAGTGGGAGTCCAAGGAAAGTCTCTTCCTTCTTTTTCTCTCCAGTTCATGGTATCATCAAGTATTCAGTGCAGTTTCTTCCTGCGTGCAGATAAGAGCGCAGGTTCTTTGTACTGCTGAGACTTCACGCTTCCCCATGTATGGGTGTTCCGTCTTCTGCAAATTCTGGAAAATAATAAACCCTTGAGTTGGACAAAACAAACTCCAGCAAAGGAGTTGTGTCTACTGTATCAATAGAGAGGGAATTGTGCAGCTAAGGAAGAGGTCACACTTAATCAGAGATCTGGTCTTAAATTACTTGTTCCTAATTGTCATGAGTTTCTGCAAACTCCCTCTCTCTTTCTAAATCACCTGAAGTAGAGGCTACAGCCAGCTTGTGTGCCCTGCAAATTGGGTCACAAATCTGTAAAGTTGGCTGGCTTAGCCCATCTGATCCCCCCACCCCCCCCCCCCCCGCCATAGCTGGATGAAATGATGCCTACTCCCTGTTTCAGCCCAAGCCACTGGCTACCACAGTCATAGGGGACAGTTTGCAGTCAGCATCTGCTCTGTTCTCTCTAAAGGCATATGGCTGTGATCCTAAAGCTGCCAGGTTCCTCTGGACAGGTTCTGAGTGGTGCAGACCCCCTGCATGTGGATCCATACCATGTCCTAAAAAAAGTCTCCCTCCCTGTGTGCAGAGAAGCCTCCCCCACTTCCCCTGGATGCCCTCTCACCAGCTTGCCTGCTGCTAGTTATGGGCTGTTCAGCTCATGCAAATCTAGTTAATTACTTATTCAGAATTAAAGTGGTTATAATTTGATCAAGTTCCCTTTGCAAGTGTGTTAATACTTTACTTTTGATTGAGAGTGTTTGCAGAGGGGTTCTGTTTAATGATTCAATTTTGAAAGCTAGTTCAGGTTAATATTCTTCAGCATGTGTTGTTCCTCCCTTCCTGTCCTGTATACTTGCTCAGGATTTTAATTCTTGCAATATGGGAAAAGCATGAAATCATGAACCTTAGCCTGGGATAGCAAAAGCAAAAAAGGCTTAAGAGAGTAGTGAGAAAATGGTTTCGCTAACCCCATATTCACCTCCTGATATTGGATAAATTGCATGTCTGTGGACCCATCTGGCACTGCAGGGGAGTAATATCCTTTATGACAAAGACATTTTACTTAAGGTTTTCTTCCAGCTCTGGTCCAGAAGGGGGAAATTGATTTAGCCTGTGATGTTAGAAACCAAAATCAAGGAGTGTTGAGACAGAGGGCAAGCTGCACTGTGACACCTTCTGTGCATTCAGCCTAGAAACAGGATCCTTTCCCTGTTGCAGTGATCTCATCTTCACATCTGTTGCTCCCTTCTTACTCAGACACATGCGAAGTCACATGTGCTGTGCTGACAGCACTGCAACTGTTCTGGAATCAAAGGACTCCTCATATGAGCTCCTCTGCTCCTGCCGTAAATGCCAGCCCACAGGGGACAAAGCTCTGGACTTGTTTCATCCCAAGAGGAAGCCTTTAGAAGAAAAAGGTTTTTGCTGGGAGTGTTTGGGAACAGCATCCTAAGGGGAAATATTTTTTTCTTCTGTTGATGCCAATCTGACTTGCTTTTGTAGCTGGCAGCAGTTTCTATAAAGCTGGTATTTCTGAGTGAAAGCACAAGAACCTTTGTGAAGTTTGTTTTAGACCCTTTGCTTCACATGGGGAAGCGGGACACAGTAACTAGATCGTGCCTGTTGTATATCTGATGTGTAAAATGGTAACAGCTTGTTCATAAAGTGCCAGAGGCTGTCGTCCATTCCTAAGTAGAAGGTTAGGGCTTAAAAATACTAGGTTTTGAGCCTGCGCTCAGTGGTTATTCCTCTAAGAGACACACTTGTGTTACAGCATTCGTGAACACTGGGCAGCTCCCTGGCCAACAACTTCTCTTCTCCTCTGATTTGGTGGTCGGAAGCTCCCTGTGGAGCAGGAGGGCTGCACAGCCCACGATCGTGTCTGGACTGAACTTCTAGACGAAGGGTATTGTTTTCATTTCTTTTTGCTCATTTGGGTTTATGTAGCTCACGTGGTTTCTTCTCTCCAGTAACCGACAGCCACAGTGTTTGTTACAGTAGTGTATCAGTCCTTCTTTCTGGGAGTAGTAGGCCTGTCAAAGCTAGTCCAAAACTCTGACAGAAGCATGTTTTCCTGGGATAAGTGCTTCATATGAACCAAAATGACTTGCCAAATTAGGTTGATTAGGGACATCATTTTGGAAGAAAATTAGAAAAAATTCTAGTGATGTCATTCCCATTTCACCTTTTGGGAACTGAGTTATTTTCTTTGGTTTTTTTCTCCCCCTCCCCCCCCCAATTGGAAGCAGCTTTTCATTTTAAAGCTTTTTTGTGCATGTACAGCATATAACTGAAGTGAAAAACAGACATTTAGATTGAGTTGTAATAATTTTGTGGGAAACTGTTTCATAAATTTCCATTCAGATTTGGCAGAAAGCTGAAGGTTTGAAAGCTCAGAACCTTTCATGAAACCAAACCTCTGTTCTTCACACAGCTTTCATGCTTGTCCCTGCAGTGGCTTCCACCTAGATTATTGCAGTATGCTGCAGTGAGGAATACATGTGCAGATCAGCAAAGGCTTCAGCCTAGTGTGAAGTGTCTGGTCCTCTCCGTATGAACACCTGTATTTTCACTTGTGTGATGCTGAAGTTTGGCAGTGATGATTAGCTGATAATATGATCCTGTTACTTGCTGATGACTCTGTCAAAATTATTGATTCTCATGCTTGGAGTATGAATGAAGTATTTAGTGATTATTTTGAGCAATCATATGAAATGAAGTTTGAGAAATCCCTAATCTCTATGACATAGGCTCATTCAGATCATCTGTCAGTGCAGTGCTACAAGTGCACCACAGGAGAACTCATCTAAAAGAGGAACTGAAGTTGACTTTCTGTACTATTAAAGTCTGAAATTTTGTCGCTTGAAGCTTGGACTTAGCTTGTGAAAGTTGTTTCACACAGTATGCAAGTGGAACTTGTTCCATGACTATTATGGGAGCTACATTGATGAGTAACTATTATACTCATATTTCTCTCTTTCTATCTGAAGAAGAAAACTCAGAGTTTTTCTTCATATGTTTTGTAGCTTCTCCCAAAACTTTGGGGGAACAAAATACACACAAAAGCAGATGTGATTCTTCATGCCTGCTGTCACAAATACTCCCCTGAAAAATCATAATGGGAAGGATGAAGACTGGCGCATTCATTAGGAGAAGCAGCTTGCTAGCAGCAAAACGCGATGTGGAACCTCCTCCTTCCCGAGGCTGATCGTTCATGTGCGATTGCACATATATGCTCTCTGAGGAATTAAAAAAAAGACTCTCGAAAGGCCAAGATACCCATTATGAAGCTCTCAGGCTGGAAAGCTGCCATTTATTAGATTAGTATGAGCCTGGTCAATTTTTCAAAGCAGACGTTATAAAAAGAACAAATGCTTAGTGTTTTATGTTTTCAAGGTGCTTTCAAGCATTCATGAAATCTTCCTCAGAGATACAAAAGATGTGCTTAAGCAGTATTTGGAAAGCGTTTAATTCAGGATTTGTTTAGTCATTGTAGAAACCAGTAAGACTCTGGTTCTCAAACATTTTTTACTTTCTTCCTTTCTCCCTGCCCCCACTGTCATGCTTATTTGAGACTTGTAAACACAGTGGGAGGTGCCCAGTTGATCCACTGTTGGAGAGCCGCTAGGAGAAGGCGGCAGGGCAGAGGGTGCTGTGGGTGATAGGACTGGCTGGGAGAGAAGGAGCCCTGCAGAAGAGGGATGTCACATCCCTGAGTGTTGCTGCTCATCCAGCTTGGCCTGATTCCCTGTCTCTGGGGGGTCTGGAGTGGCCTCCCAGGCTTGTCTGAGCCAACAGTATGCCGCTGTCGCTCTTGCTTTAGATGCAATCACTTTCTTAATTTTCCACTTTTTCTTTCACCTAGGACGAAGGAGCAGGGAGAGGTGGTGGGGGAGGCAGCCGCTCTGGCACGTGAGGTCCGGAGGGGCTCGGAATGCCACCAAGCCAGGAGGTGCATGGGTGGAAAAAGCAGTAAAGGGGCTTGAGGTGGTGCCTTCCCCTCTAGATGTTCCCTGCACTTCCTGCTGCCTTTCGCCTTCCCGGCTACTTCATCTCCTGGCGTGGCTCTGCTGCCTCGTTCCAGATACAGCCCAGGTCTCCTGCTGCTGTTGTTTCAGCATAGATTTCAGATTTCAGATTTCAGATTTGTGCTGAGAACAAAAATTGCGTGTGAACGGTGCTTTGTCCATAGCTGTGCGAGTGCAGGAGCGTCCAGCAGGGAGCAGAGCTGCAGAGATGGGCTGACCTTCCGTTGCACCTTCCATTGCAGAGCACAGGGCAATGGAAAATAACCGAACTACGTCAAACGTCATCTGGTACAAAACACACTTTGCTTTAACAATTGCCCTTATTTTGGCATTAATGGATTAGGAGAAAAACTGTCAGGGTATTGGGCAAGGAAGTTAAAGACCTGAAAAGTGGAAAATGATGCTTCAGGTGACAATGAGAAAGGGCATTCAGAGCCTTAACACAACTTTTAGACTCGTTGGTGAGTTGCTTCATTCTTTGTATTCTTTTCAGGTTATAAAATGATACAGAGATTAAAGATTATCACACTCCTTTCTCACAGTTTTAGCCATTTAATATAAACAGTTTACAGATGAATCGGGAGTGCTGCTTTGCCTAAGAAAGTTGGCAGCATGAGAAGTTTTTATGAAATTTTCCTTACATGTTTAGAATAGCAATAAGCATGCAGTATTTCATCCTGTTTTAATGGTCTGGATGTGGCTGCCTGGAAATACAACCCCCTGGGAAAATCTCACACTGCTAAATGTGTTTTCATTCTGTATCAGACCCTTCCTCTCTCTGGCCCTCTCCCCCAGTTCTAAGATTTTTCATTGAATGGAAAGTAATTTTTGGGACATTCAGTATTTTCATTTTACTAATGTAAAATCATAAATGTAATCTTATAGTTTTGGTACAACTGAAAATCAAATCACTGGAACAAAATAACATAAAAATTTCTTCCTTCAATACTTGTCAAGGGAATTCAGTCATTGAACTATTCTTGCAAAATGTTTAGACTTTTGATAAAACTACATTTCCCACAGAGAATGTAGTTCTGGCTCACTTTGGCTTTCTAAGACTAGTGCTAGCCAGCAGCAATCCTATTGACTTTGCCTGAGATCTGGGGTACAGTTTAAAGCAAAAGCTTCGGTGTGTTTACGTGTTTGTGCATTTCTAAGAACGATGCTTTATATAACTTCAGGGACCTTATCAGCAAGAAAGAATAGAGAAACTGAAGCAAATTTATGCTGCTGAGTGGAGTGATATATAGAACAATGACAACAACAAAATTACGTTTTGATAGCATTGGCAAGTGTGATTTTTTTTTTTTTTTTTAAATTTTTTATTGGATCGTTGTAGTAGCCAAAATTCATGCTTTTATGCATCATGATAGTTGAAACCAGTTATTAATTTGGCACTCTGTGTGATAAGGAGAAAGAAAATTGATCTGTAATGGCAAAAATGAGCAGTCTTGGATCTTAGCTGGTGGTAGCATTTTTTTTATCCTTGGTGTAGGTTACAGATTCCGGTCCATTCATTCTTTAAGCTTATTTTTTATTGCTAGCATATCTTTATGCCTTCTTTTTCTTTTAATTTGAAGACTTAGAGCAATATTTTTACTGTCTATAAATGAGCATTTCTTTCAAATATGCCCTGATGTAAAATGCTGAGAGGGTTAGCTTTGGCTTTTTTCTTTACCTACTGTATACTTTTTCTGACATGTTAGATTAACTTTCAGCCGCAGGCCAATCTGTCAAAGAAACAGGGAATGTCTCCTGCTATGACAGATTTGCCAGAGGCTGAGGTTTGAAACAAGCTGGGTATTGCTTCTTACACAAAAGTAATTTCTCCCTACTGAAGAGAGCTATCACTGAATCAGCTGAACAGAAGCCTCTGACTTGCATTACTCGGTTCTGATCAGAAGATCTGCAACAGGCATTTTTTTTAATAAACTTATATGCCACAAAGGAGCTCTGGCAGTATAACTGTGGGAGAACTTTCAGCAATATAAGGTCAAAATAATTTCCTCAAGGATATCAGGAATCCAATATATATTTAAAAAACTTTCCCTGGTTGACTTCAGTATTGTTATCATGTTGGATGAATATACTGCTGCAAAGATAGACCCATAGGTCAGACTTTAACATACAGGCAGGACCTGCACTATCATCCTAGCATCTGCTCCAAAAATAACCACCCCACTCCTTAAACCTGACTCAATTTACTGTATGAGCTGAACAAAATTGTGCCCTCCACACCTCAATTGTCCTGCCCTGGCTGTGGTGCTGAGGGGCTAGAAGATACTGTGCATCCTGAGCTTCCCTTTGCCGCACAGCTTCTTCCAAGGGGATATCAGTAGCCAGCTCTCAAAGCAAGTCCAGCTGTGTAACAAAGCCTGGGGTCTTTGCAGAAATGGCTAAGCAAGAATATCTATTACAGGCGTTCCCTAAGAAGCAATCTAGACAATCGCACAACAGCTACGCCGCTGCTGGGCAGCTCGCGGGGTGAAATGAAGTCACGGTTTGTTCAGCTGGGGCTCCTTCTGTGGCCGACTACCGTTTTCTCTCTTCAGGACTGGCTGGCAGAAGTTGTGTGAATAGCACAGGGAGTGTTATGAGAGAAAAGGGAGGATGAGGCTGGGAGCCCTCGCTGCCTCTTTTGCCTTCCGTGGTATGAGTGTTCGACACCGCGAGCAGTGCACTGTATAAACTCGGAAAGTGCTTCGTTTTACCAGACTTTAGCACCCCTTACATGCAAGCTAGACTCTAGGTTAATATAAGAAGAACGTTTTATTGGGCTTGATGAAGGAATTAATAGGTATCCTCCTCAGGCGTGTGTCATAAAAAAGAACTGACTTAGACACGCATAATGGACCCCTTCTGGCATTGGAATAACTGAAGCTATGCCCATTTCCACAGACTAATTTAAGTCAGTACAGCTGTATTAGGTTATGCCAGCCAAGGATCTGGCCCAATTAAATTGGAATGACAAACCATGCTAATTTCAAGACTTTCTCCAGAAATGCATATGTCTGCTGTATTACCTACTGATCACAAAGTTCATAAGCTGCTGGTTATAACCTAAATTCCCCTTTATAAAGTGGAATCCCTATCTGGATTTTACTTAAAAAAATATATATATATATATTTGTAAATGTTGAGAACAGTAAATAGATTATGATATTAATTTATATTATCATTGTTCCCAGAGGATCCGGTTTTCCCTTATAGCTGCAGGAAAACACAATGTAGTTCAGAGGGCTGTGGGGAGGTAGGAAGTATAGCTCAATACTATTTCTTTACTAGAGTCCTTGCTGCCAGGTAGAGTCCCTGGATGCGTTTTAAGAAGAAAACACTGTTCATCTGTTGACATGTGGCGGGCTTCTGAGGAATAAGAAAGCCTAGAAGCTTGCAGGTTTAAAAGTTCAAGGAACGCCGAAAGCAGGTTTCATGTCTACTTGAAGTTGCAGAAATGAAGTGTCATGTGGGCTAGGGATCTCCTCCTGCTGGCTCCCCACGTGGGCCCCTGCAGCGTGACTGAATGTCGTAGAAGAGGTGCAGGAAAAGAGGATGTCTCTTGGCTTCTCTTTTTGAGGTGTCCAGAATATAAGCAAGAGAATGTTTTCACCCTGAAAGCTGGGTTCAGCTTTGGTACCTTGTGGTATTGCTGGTGATGTAAAAATACAGTGAACTGCAAGACAAAAAAAAAACGGGAGAGGTGAGGCAGAATGTTTTCAACATACAGCAAACAGCTGCTGGAAGATCACAGCAAGAGACTTTATTTGACAAACTCATGTAGGGCTGTTTCATTTTGAAAGGGTGCGGGGCTTTAGTGACAACTGTATAGGAATGTGTTTGTAAAAGAGATGTCATAGGAAATGTGTGGCAGCTTGTTTTAAGTTTATGCCACCAGATACGGAGGGAGAGGAACTTCACACTGGAATGGCTTTGAAGGGACATGACTTTGGGTACAGAGGGCCCCTAAAAAGGCTTAGAAGGTACAGGATTTGCCCTTTGCTTTTTTTATTTTGCAAGTCCTGAAAAAGAAGACTGAATCTTAAAGCATATTCAGGACAATTTTATTTTAATCTTAAACAATAATGAAAATTCTGTAAGCACATAAACAATGAGGATCTGCTGCAGAATCTCTTGGGAAGGATGCTGAAGTTCTGGGTTTGACAGAACTGGAAGAGTTTTCCATCCAAAGCAACACTAATCTTTTATACTTCTTGGCATGTGTCCAATTCTGCTTTGGTGTAAGTTACTTCAGAGTAGGGGAAAAGTGATCAAACTTCATGGATAATGAGATTAGAGAAGAGCTTTTCTAGCTACAAACAGCCCACTCTGATCCAGCAGAAAAGTTACTTTAGCCTAGGACCCAAAGGAGAAAATAAATATCTTTCTGAGTTGCAATTTTTCTTGGGAGTTTTAGTGTCGTATCAGTCATTTGCATCCTAGCCATGCTATCAGTTAGGAAAAGAGGGAGTTTTAGAGTAGTTCACTGGATTGGGTTGATGGAGGGATAAACTTCTACCCCCCATTTAATTCACTTGAGGCAATGCCTAATACAGTTTTGTGGACCTCAGTCCAGGCCCTACAAATTCCACATTTATTTGCTTTGTGAACATGGGGTGGCAGGTTACAGGTGCTACGTTTTGCTGGAGGTGGTGAAAATCAGTCTTAAAATGTTTTAATTTGAATCTTAATGCTACATGCTCCAGAGGCAGTGTATCTAAGTACAAAGGCAAGTATCGAAGGAGGAGGAAAAGGGAGACACGAAGGAAACACTTACTATAGAAATTTGTTTTATGAAAATAGATGTTAAAGCAGTTAGCATCTCTGCATTAGACTAGTAGAGGATTGCAGCATGAGTCAAGAAGGACCAGGAGATCCGAGGCTCACAAGTCAACCTGGTGGCTCCCTTGAGCTTAAAAAGTTGAGTCAAACAGCAGGAAGTTGACTGAAAGGAGAGAGTTGCCTGTTCTGATAGGCACTATAGAGGGCAGGTAAGGCTGAGTTGCATAGGTGTTGCAAAAACTCTAAGATGGCAGAATAACTCTTGTTTTACACTGGGAAGGTCAAAAGAGAGGAATGGTCAAAAGATGGTCAAAAGAGGAAAAAATGCATGTTGAGAACACAATGGGGAAAAAAAGACAACAAACCAAAACCAAATGAGGGAGGCAGCAGAGAATGGAGTAAAGTTTGGCTTCGGTTATTTTTGCTCCCTTTCCTGAAGCTGGAAGGCAGACAAGAAAGCCCCTCACCTACCGAGGAGGGGCCAAGAAGTTGTAAACCAGCCAGGGTCTTGGTCTGGGCCCCTGAACAGAAAGGTATAAAGGAAAGGTGTGCACTGTAGGATTCTTCAAGTGAAGTGCTCCGTGCTGGAAGTGGAGAAAAGCAGAAGGGTTAATGTGGCCCTTTCATAAAGAAGACGCGTGCAGAATACTAATGTGCTGTGGAGCAAATTAGCTGCAAAAGGCAGGAGAGGGGAGAGGCCGAGCCGTCGGCTCTAACGCAAGTTGAGGGAAGTGCCTCTAAAGAGCCAGGTGTCAACTTGCAATTCAGAGGTCCTCAGCACAGAGCACCTTTTTGCTGCTCGCCGGGCTGATCTATACCAGCCTGGTTTCCAGGGTCCAGGTGTAGAACAGGTGTCTAAAAGGGCTACTGTAGCCATTAGGTTTACCAAAAGAGAGGAAAACTCACTCTTTCTTCCTTCATCACATCTACAGGAGAGCTGGCAAAAGATTTCCCACTTGACCTGAGGTGGTGCAGCAGTGCCTTAATGCAGCTAAAAGTTTTAGCCCACTGCCAGTATATATGTGCCTTCAGTCAGAGCTGAGCAGTACAAGCCATCTTGCTGACAAACACACACCAACCCAGAAATTGTACCATGTGTCATAGCTTCTTACTATTAAAAAAATCCAGCGGAGAGCTGGGAGGAGAAATAAGAACAAAACTACCTGAATTAAACGTACAGATTAAATCCTTGACACAAAAATGCATACTGTGAAAATGTCTCCAGCCTTGCAAAACTGCAAACTGGATGGGTCTCACAACCCCCTTTGTTTGTATTGCCTCAATTCTCTGCAGTTTTAATAACTGCATGCAGAAGAGCATTCATAGTTACCTTCATGGTTACGCTGCCAACAGAACAGGACAGATGCAGCTAGGCACTGATACTGTGAATCTACCCTGTTCATCCTGCTGCAGATTATCTGCAAATGGCCTTTTAATCTTTTTATAGACTTAGTCACCATCAGAATTAATCAACAGATAAGTTATACTGACATGGTTTAGACTAAACTCTTTGTGGTGACTTCTACTTTACAAATAATTAATTGCTTGTGGCAAATACTGATTGCTGTTGGTTGAACAGGGCACCTGATGTCTGCTTGTGGACGGGAAGGCACCTTACTCATCTGCAGACGCTCAGTGTGGCTGCACCACTTACATGCAGATTCCAGCGCTCAGTAGTGGTGCCATCGTGATTTCATCCTCCTGAATGTCTCTAGGACCACAGCCTCAGCTCTTCAAACAGGCTGAGTGGAAAAGATTGCAAAAACCAATATACAGATGTTGATGGAGGGGGCTTCTGTGCTTGTTCTGCCCGCCACGCTTACTGCTATGCTGTGGAGTGTTAGGAGACTAAATTACACTTTTGAAAAATAAATGAACAAAGTAAATGATGTGCTGAGATACCCTTGACTGGGCTTTTTAATAGTGTTTGTTTGCTTACTTGCTAATTTGCAAGCTCTGGTAATTTGCGATCAGCCTCCCAGTCGTTAGCGTGAATTAGTGTGGTTCTATTATATCAGAGGGACAAGCAAGTCAATAAGAAAGAGAGAAGCATCCCACATTAGTGAAGCTGTAGGAAAATGGCTTGAATGTCTTTGCACTGTTTAGTGTGGTACTTATCTCAAAACTTAAAACTATTTCATATCAGTTTAGTTCTTAGTTCATTCCCTTGCATGTAAATAACTGTCCAAAAAAGAAAAGTCTCTCCTAGTCTTTAGTGAAGGTGATCTCTTGTTATTGCTTGTTTGAATACCTCCACTGTGGGCCTTTTGTCATTTTTATGATGGTGTAAGAAATGTGTCATCTATGTAGCATCTGCACAATGTTTGTTGAAAATTAAGCTGGTTTAGAGCATTTTATTTCAAATCTGTCACAGTGGTGATGTTCTTTCATTTTAACCAAATTATTCTGAGGTTTTTATGTATTGGGGTTTTTGTTGTTGGTTTGGGGTTTTTTTTTGGGGGGGTGGTGTTTTTTTGGTGGGTTTTGGGGTTGGGGTTTTTTTTTGGTTGTTTTTTTTTGTTTTTTTTTTTTTTTTGAGAGAGAGAAGAGACGGGGAATGCTATCTCTTGACAAAGTCCTTAAAACATCCAGTCTGAAACTCAGGAATGTTATTGTCTTATGAAACCTATCTGGCTTTTCCAAACTACTAGTGGACAACACTTCATGTGTCCCATCGTCAAGCCATTCCTACCTGATGCTTTGCATGAAAGGATGACCTTTCAGTCATAAACATAGTGATGAGAGCTCTCAGAAATTTCTTTTCCAGCACTTCCCAGTTTTCCTTGGATGTTCTGGAAAGGTAATTTGTTATCATAACCTTAAAAGGAAAGTGTTGTTAAAAAGCAAGACATTAAGTAATCATTCTTTATGATATTTAAGTGGTTTATAAAATAAAGATCTCCAAAGTTTCAACCCATGAATGCATACTGAATAAACTAGACACACTCACGTATGTAAGAAATCAGTCCTCTAACAGCTGGAAGTCAAGAGATAGTTGCTATTTCTTCTCTCAAGAACAAGAGTTATTTATGGGGTGATTCTCCAAGCTCTGTTTGTTCTGTAAGAAGAGATGGGGAAAGAATAGAATAATGCATCCGAGGAACAGAATCACTAAAATTAGATGTTGTCCTTGTCTTGAAATTATTACTGCCAATGAAACTGTATTTGTTAGTGCGATTTTTTTTTTTTTTTTTTTTTTTTTCTGTTCAGAACCCTCTAATTGCAGGTTGTGATTCTGAGGCTAGTGACAGACAAGGTTATACAGTGTTTGGAGTTGATTCCCCTTTCCATCTGTCACTTGATCCTCTGTTCCTATAGATGCCAGATGAATATTTCTTCCTCCTTTTCTGGCTCCTTTTATTCTGTAATAAGCTGATGCATAGTTTCATATTTAAAATTCCTAATATGATATAAAGCAGCTTGAATACAGAATACATTTTATTCAGGAGCAACTTTATTTTCCTTTATTGTTCAGTTGACTAAGGAAGAAGATGGTGAGGTGAATTTCTCCAGGGACACATTAAGATTAGCTGGAGATGTGGGCAAGTTCCTTCCCTTCCCCTCTAAGGTTGGTTATAAGCCGGTTTACACAAGTTTTACTGGCCTGATTTTTGGTTTTACAGTTTAAGGTTCCCCTTTATTCATGGCTCATGGACAAAAGTAGAATGGGTTACACTGATACAGGTAATTTTGTGCCCGTTTAAAACTGTGAACACCTGGGAATGGAATGGGATGGGATGAGTTGTAAACTACTGTAAATCTACTGCACCGGAAAATGTTTTTGTTTTAGTGGGAGTTATCTGATATACTCAGCTGAGAGATTTTTCTGTTTCTGAATGAGTTAGACAGTTTCCTTGCTGCCATGTGTCTTAGCTTCTTCCTGTCTTAGCTTTGTTATACAACCTCCATTATCGCAGAATCTAAATGATGCACACTTACTGATGGACTGTTTTTACCATTAGCCTGCGAGGCCATTATAAAGATGGAAAACAGCATCACTTGGCTGGTTAAGGGCCAAGTTTGGATCACCTAATAGCTGTGTCTAGTTTAGGTATGCCAATTAATACTGAATTTAAATGCAGGAAAGCAGTTGGTGATTGAAACTGCCAGACCTAGACTGTCTGCAAGCAAGTAACAAACTGGGGAGCCAAGGTCTGGTGGTCCCAGGTGGAAGGTTGCTTTGACTTCTCAAAGCTTTCTGTAGTGACACTTGAGTGAGAAACCTTCAGTGCATGGTCTGAGCAGTGCCTCAGCCTCAGTCTCAGCCACCCAATCTCTTGATCGACCAGAGGCTTGAACCTGAGTACAAGTCTGTGAATGTCAGAACGTCCACCTTGTCTGGCAAGGACCCTTCACGTCTAGCTTCATTTTGTAATATCGAACAGGAGGATGGGGTTGTCTGGTTATGTCGCTCTAACAAGGTGCAGGGCGTTTCTTACTGTAGTGACATGCATATATTATGTTTTGGTTTTCCGTATCGTCACCAAAACTTTGTGCTGAGGTTTTTATCTGGGTGTCTACAAAACTGCAGGTTGATCTATTAGGATGACAAAGAATTGCCAATTTTATTAATTTATTTTTTTATTATAGAAAAAAATCAATGCAGCCCACGCTAGTCAGAGGAGCTGTTTCACAAGAGCCTGCCAGGAATGACCAGGCTTTCACTAAGTTGAAGGGGAAACTGGACTGGATTACAGTGGATGTCACAGAGCTTTTGATTCCTCACTGCAAAGGGCGATCAAGGCAGCCCAGGGCACTGGGGAACAGAAATGCTCAGTAAATGCAGATTTCTGAATTAAACTTCAGGAAGAAGATGGGTGAAAATTCACCTTCACAATGGCAGTCTGATGTAGAACGAGGCATGCTTAATTGCTGGACTGCTTGTTGTGTTTGCAGTGTGTCTTTGGGGAATCATGTTTTTATGCTTCTTTTTTGTGGTGGGGTGGGGGAAGGGATTAGAATCATTGTCAGATTCAATCAGCTCTTAACCTAACTAAACTGGACAAGTATATATATATATGTGTGTGTGTGTGTATGTATATATAAAATGTATGTGTGCATAAAATTAGTGTTCCACTCCTGTTTGTAGACATTATAGTGCTTTCTGCTGCACCACTTCAATAAAACTACTGTTTACCCAAGCACATATATTATCTGTTTTATTCTTCTCCTTACGTGACTTCTCTGTAAACCTTTCTAGTCTGCATGTCTGTTTCTTTGTTCCATCAGCCTACACCCATCCTGGCACTTTCTTTGTCCATTAAAAAAATAAACTGGAAACCATTTCATTAAAATGTAATCCTGTCCAGTCTGTAAATGCCCTGTCTGTTCTTCTAATGTCCTGGTATCTCACAGGTTGGTCTGAACAGGCTTTGTAAGCAGCATATCTGCTGCTGTTCACTGGGTTCAGAGCACAGTGCTGCTTCGACAGCACCACAGCCAGGCTTGGAATAATTTTCTCTATTCAGACCAAATATATTAACATTTGAAATGATATTATTCTGTACGACTCGCCTAAAAAGATGAGAGGAAAAAACATCATTGGTGAAATGGTGTGAAACTCCTGTGCTACATTTGTGCCAGCTTTTGGTTTCTTCTCAGTTTAACTCTGATGTGCCAGCCCTTGTAGGTACGTCGTTTGGCTAACGTCTGAGGCAAGGACTGAGGGAGTGGGGAGGATTAGGGGAATATACGCTTCCCTGTTCTGTCTTGAGAAGGTGGCGTCCATCCTGCAGGGTTCTTCAGGGAACACTTGTGCAAGCAAAGCTACCTTTGGTTTTAACTCAAAGGTGAACTGCAGTAATGGCCTTGGCAGGGAAATAGTTTATCCTTTTTTTCCAAATATATACCTAAGCTTTTTTTTAAACTCTATATTATCCCTGGTAGTTTCGTTGAGTGATATTTTAACTATTCAAAAGCTATTTTTACTATTCCAGCATTGTGATACTGACTCATGTGATATGTTATGCCAGTCATGTCACCTGTAGTCACTAAATTTAATGCACTTCTCAAGTTTGTCTGGTAGTGGCCTTGCTTCCAAGGGTGTTGCACGTTCTAGTTAATGTTTGCAGAGTATTTCCAGGTTCTGAATTTCAGGGTGGCAATGTAAATGCCTCCTGAACAGGACATCTGTGACCCTTAACTCCCTGGACCATATTAGAAAGATTTGAGAAGACTTCATTTCTTCAGAGCTCGTGAATCCATGTGTGTATTAAACCATGAAGACTGAGGAAGCTCTTGTGAAGGAACCAAACTAAAACTTTGTTCCCCAGCCAAGGAAAGTTTAACATTCATATTAGCATGTTTTAGACAATGGATAGCCTGATGTCTGAGGTCATAAATTTTTTTAAAGTAGCCATACTGTGTCACATTTCTTTTTGATCTGCACTTAAATTTTCATTTACTTTTATATGTTGCTGGCTGAGGGCCACTAGTTTTCTATCATGAGAAATGGTTGCTGAATTAGATTTGCTTTTTTTCCCAGCTCTGAAGAGATGTGCATTATCAAAGCAGGTGTTTGGTTCAGAATAAGAGAGGAGATGGTTCTGTAGGGAATACACTTAGCAAAGCAAAGCCATAAATAGGTCTTGTGTCAGTGTTTGCTGTAATGTCTTGATATGTGTCATCATGAATTATATATTATTTCAGATTTATCACTTCTTCCACTGATAAGGGACATTGCTTCTTTGAGTGAGTTTTCTTCATGGCTTAAAAGATTTACTGATACATTGAAATTCCCTGTATTGGAGATTCAGATGAACTTTGGAAACTTGAGATAAGAACTATAAATCTGCTATAAACTAGGAAGCCATTTTTCAAAGTGTGTATTTATTGACAGAGTTTGTACTAGCTTATTCTTCTGCTTCACATTTGTGTGCATCAGAAGAGTTTCTTTTCAACAGTATGAACAAAAAGTGAAAAACTTAATTTTGGTTGTACAATATATACATAATTTGTCAACAAAGTAGTAGTCTTCATTAGAGCATCACCAGCTATTGCCTCAAAGGGGTAATTGGAGAAAGGGTATTCTCCTGTAAGTGTCTCGAGTACTGCTTTCAGGTTTTGTTCTTTTGAAATGCTGTGCTGTTGGGGGTGTTTTTAAATACATTTCTAGACTTAAGTCCTTATTTTGGAGCTCTAAAGTAATGTTATTAAAAATTCTGAGCTAGACAGCTTCATTTAATTTAAATTCTTTATGCAAAGTTGACATCACTTAGGCACATTTGAAAATAAGATCACTTAGTGGATGACGTAAGGGCAGTGGGCAGGGAAGCCACTACTGAGCTTTCATCAGAAAACCCCACCTCTGCCTTTTAGATGGGAGGAGACATAGCATTTCCTTGATCTAGCCTGCCAAGACCTAACCTGCAAGATCTATCCAAGATCCAACCTGCATGGGAGAGCACCTGGGACAGTATTAGACCATGCGACTTGCCACTGGCTCCCCAACAGGAAAATTGTACCTGAGGAGATACACATATAAGCAAGACCCTGAACTCCAGACCCTGAGCAGATTCATGCAAGGAGGTTATGAAAGTTGTGTAAAATTATTTTTCTTTCCTAGTATTATCAGCATTTTAATCAGTGTACAGCTACTGATAATGGTATACCTGAACTTGATTTTTGAAATCTTAAACTTTTAAAAAACCTTTAATGAAGACTGGGCTGTGGAAATGAATGAGTGAAGAATACCTCATTTCTAGCAGCTGTTTTTCACCGATCCCCATTGAGTTGCATTTTTTGCCTCTTTCTAGCTCCTTTTATTTTGTAAAATATTGACATGCAAATTGATATTGAAATTTTGTAACGGAATTTCATAACAAGTAGCTTAGATACAGAATCTGTCTTCCGTTCAGGTCTGCTTTCATCCCATTTTATGGTTCAACTGTGTTAAAGATAATACTCAGATGACTTCCCCTGGGGACCTATTAGATCCAACTGGAGACTTCTCAGTATCACTTCCCTGCCTTTTACCCAAGGGCAGATTAAGGGCTAGTTTACCCCATTTTACTGATATAGCTATGAAGTGAATAATAGAGTTTCACTTTTACCACTGCAGGGGTGCTTTGTATTGCCGTGACTTCATCTGTTATGTTAGTTCTGGCCACTGAAAAATGCGGCAAGGCAGTGTTTTAACTTTGTTCATATTGCCAAAATGAAAGCTCTTTCAGACAACGTAAGCCTCAAGACGCAACCCCAGTATTAAAGCAGTAAGTCTCCCTCTTCATGCCACTCTCTCTCCCCCAAGCACTCAGTCGTTTATCAGCTGACATGGGCATTATGGACAAATCTATTGGAACTTGGAGTCGCGTTGCAAAATGCACATACAGAACAGACAGATTCCCCATTACAATTGTGGGAGAATTCAGGTAAGTCATCTTTGATCCAGTTGTACAGTGGCGAGGGATGAGTAGAAATGCATTGCGTGTGAGTGGCAGGGAATGCTCAAATTTGGCAGCTGATAGTATGAAGAAAAAGAATGTAGGAATATTTCCCACCCGCCAGCTGCATCCAGAGCTTAAAATCCAAAGCTTTCAGATTCTGGCTATTTATCTATGAGACTTTTAAGGCCAGTTGGTACTGCTTAAATATTGAAGCAATCTAAATCAAGATAGCATTGATTCCTGTGCTTTCTAGTTACTAAAGACCTGACTCTTCAGCAGCAGCAGATTCCTTGGCATCTGTGGAGACTGGAAAGCACCAGTAGCTCTAAGTTGCTGCTGTTTAGCTTGGGTGCAGCCTCCCTGAATGCATGTTGATAACTTTCAGAGCCGAGCAAGCTCCTGCCTGGCCAGTTTGGCATGTGTGCATCTGTGCATCTCCCCACAGATGTGCGTTGTGGGCTGTTGCAGTGCTTGTGAAGTCCAGGGCAGTCTCTGCATGTAGATCTCGCCCAACTCCAGCAGCCTCTTACTTCCGTAAAGTTTAGGGTTGGATTGGGTTTTGCTTCTCAAAATAACTTCACTATCTGCTGAGACTTCCTAACTGCACTTCTAAAGTTTGGATGAATGGAGGTTTCCTGATTTTGTTTTAAGTGTCAGTCTCCCTTGTACTTCGGAAGATGCTAAACTGTAAGGGGGAGACTGAATCTTGGACAGTCATGATCAAGCATCCAGTTTGCTGCTCAGTTGAGGATGAATGGTAAGCTCTTAGTGATGGGACATCACTAGATGGAAGAACGCTGATGCCAACTTTTAGTACAATAACAACGCTTAGATGGTCCCATGGTATTAAATGGTACTAAATGGTAGACAGAATAAAGAACTTTTGATATTTTAGTGTCTCTCACTGAACCTACAAAACAAGAATGGTTAAGCTCTTTGGAGCTTTATATCACACACTGACTGGCTGCTGGGATCAAGAGGAATTGATTTTTGGCTACAGTAGGTGCCGTAAGAAGCAAACAAGGATGTTTTCTTTCTGCAATCGGTTATATATGATGAAAGCATGCAGTGATGTACAGCAATGAATTGGACCAGTGATGAATTCTTATGTCTGTCTGAATATGTGGTGTGTGTAGAAATGGGAGCAAAAGCAAATCTCTTTCTTTGGGGGAGTAGGGAGGGGCTGTGTTTTTTGGGGACAGTTGTTTTGTTTTGCTGTAGATCTAAACCTAGGTGAATTTACAGGGATGTCTTTTGAGATAGTCTTCTCCCAGGCATCCCAGCTCAGACTGAGAATAAGTCGAAGCTGGTTTTACTCTTTCTGTCAGGCTTTTTGACTGTAATTCTGGCAGGAGACTCATGCAGACACAGTGGTCTGTCTGCATAGAGCTGCTTGCAATATCAGGACCTGTATTTTTTCATTTTGTCTTCCATAATTGGAAATAAATCCTCTAGATTGAAAATAGAATGTATTGCTTGTTGCATATGGGGGAAAATCTGACCAATGTAATAGTGTTGTATTTTTATATTTGCTGAGATGAATTGATTCATTTTCTTGCATTTCATTTGCAGAGCTACTTTCCAGCTCTGCTCAGCTGGACAAGATGAGGAGAATGGCATCCAAGTAGGAATTTTCTTACCCAAATCTGTAAGCTGTTTTCAGCATTGCTGATGTGCAAGCTACTGTTTTGTTCCAACACAGTATAGGTGAGTTTAAATTAAGAAAACTATCACTGAATTTTTAAAGGCAGAATTTGTTATCTTAAATTTAACATGTTATATTTCTGTGCATCAAGCCTGATTCTTCTTTGACTTCTTGCCAATATAACTGGCAGCTTCACTCAATCCAGGGTTCACCCATCAGTAATTAGTTTGATGAGAATCAACAAAGTGTCTGGTTTTCCCCTACTACAATGCATATAGTACAATGCTACTGTATTCATAGCACTAATGAATTTGTCTGGGTCTTGATAAATGCAGTGAGATAAAGGTTGTGTATGAGTATAAAAAAACCCACAACTGCTGTAGGCTTAATCTCTTTGCCCAGCAAGGTGTAATTTGCATGTGTAGCCCACTGGCATGAATGTATTTTAGGTAGTCTTCTGTGTCTGATACAGGAGGTGTGAATTATTATAGCCACTAGAAACAAGCCTTAGTGCTTTATTCAAGTTGGTGCATGACATGCTTTTAGCTATGGAGATCCCTAGTGTGCTGCACATGGGTGGCAGTTGTCTATTGGTGTCAGATATTTTTATAAGCAGTGTACAGAGGAGTACACTGAAGTGTGGAACAAGAAATGTATTTTGTTGAATGTTACTTCAGCTTTTGCAGTAGTGAACTGAAACCAGTGAACACAAGGTGAGAATGTTGCAGACTGATGCACAACTGATGTCCTGGCATTTGTGCAGCTGGTCCTGGGGATGCACCCATGGGGACCATCTACAGGATGCTCTAAGCATCTGCAGGATTCAGAGTAGAGCTGGCTGCTGCTTGCCCAGCTCAGCATGCCGGCAGGCAAGCTGTTCCACACGTCCATCTCCCTGCAGGAGTGCTGATAATGCTCTCTGGAGTGCTTGTAAAGGCCAGGTTGCCTTTGCAGGTAGGTCTCATTTAACCTTAGGGGGGTCTCTGCCCCCATAAAAATTAGAACTAGGTCTGGGTTTGTTTGCTTCTTAAAATGAAGACTTGGAGCACAAGATGTGGCTGTTGTAGCAGACCGAGCTCCAGTGGCTGTCCTAGCTCAATCACTATTTACACAGAACGGAGTGATTTGGCTGTGTTTGTTTGAAATAGGCAACGTGGGAAGAAGGAGCCCTCTGCATTTGTAGATTACTTGTTTTATTTTCTTTCACTGTGGTGATGGTTGCCAGTGTTATGTAAAATATTGATTAATCAGACAGAACCCTCAGGAGTCAGGGAAGTTCAAAGAACAGCTACTTTCAAGAGACCCCCTAATGCCTTAAGGGAGTAAAGTTTGGCAGACAGTGTAGGTTTGCTGTGTCCCTGGTCAAAAAGTTGTGCTGGTTGGCATGCTGATGGGAGTATTATTGAATAAACATAATACAGTATTTGCACTCTGATTTAAAAAAAAAAAAGAAAAGTCAAATACACTGTTCAGAGAAAAAGGCTCTGATAAAAGGAGCTGTTTTTTTCCTAAGACTGCCTGTTTTGTTTGGTTTTGTATTTACTTCTAGTATTGCATGGCCACGGGAATATAAACTTGTAAACTCTCTGGACCCAAGAGGTGAGACTTTCCATATTTCACTGAGAGCTCTGTAAAATGGAGTCCTTCCAAATGTGTTCCCTGAGTATGGTAGCTACGTGCCAAACCCCTGATTCTGTGTGAACCATGGTAATGGACCACTTTGCTCCTCAACCTTGCCAAGCTTTTTTGTGTGGTTTCAAGGCTCTTCTAAAATATTTTCTCAGCTTATGCTTTCTTGACCTCTTGTTATAAAGAACTATACTTCTAAACCTGCCATGGAACTAAGAATAAGCATCATAAAGCTAAAAATGCAAATCTCCCAAACCTACAAGCCAAAAGCACAGCCGTGTGAGGTATTTTGACCTCTCTGAACGTTGACGTGATGGTCTTAGATCCGCATTCGTGGACTTATTTACAAGGATACCCTACTTCAATCTTTGCATCATGGGAGCGGACGTGTCATGCTGAGAGGATTCCAAGAGGTCTTGTATTTCCCGCAGCGCATCCTTGCACTCTAAAGCAAGACCTCTGATTTTTTTTCTCCGCAGAAGGCGCTGGCTTACGCGCCTGTATGACTCTCTGAGCAACAGGAATAACGAAGGAAGGCGAAGAAGGAGGACGAAGCGTGGCCGTGGCAAGCACCCCGCGCGGGTGGGTTCCGGGCCTCCCCGGCCGCGCTGTCCCCGTCTGCCCGCGGCGGGGACCCGGCAGCTGCGGCTCGGCGCCTTCCTGGCACGGACACCTGCAGGTGGCAGCACCTTCCTGTTCTATGGGATGTGGTGGCCCCTTCCCGGGTTGCCGGTGCGCCTGGGAAACTGAAAAGGAAAAGCAAGGTCTTCCCGCCCCCTTTTGAAGGTAAACGTTCTCCTTTTCGACGACGTGAATGTGAGGCAGGGCTTGTTTGACACCTCTGTCAGACTGGCTTGTTCTTTCTCCATCTGCTTTAAACATGGCTTCTCCCTTTGGTTCTGGGTCAGTTTTTCTCCTTGTGTTTTAATCCACTCTGTTCTCAGACTTCCACAGTCTAAGGTCTGTTTGAAGGTAGAAGCAGACGCTTGGAGAAGGGCTCTCTGAAACGCCATCTGGCAACTTGGTAAGGAGAGCACCCATTTCTCGGTAATGGGTACCGAGAAAACTCTATGTATCATTTCTACTCCCGTTCGAATGCATGTCATGTTGTTGGACCCCAAAAAGGTCCAAAATAGCTGGAAACAAATCAAGTAATGCTTTGACTTTTAACAATGTCATTCTGGCTTCCTTAGGATCTTCGTTCTCTGAATTAAGACTGTTAGAAGAGAGACATTGTTATCAACTTGAATAATATGTGTTGCATTAATATGTGAATATTAATAAGAGCAATTAAATAAAAAGGGTCTTAAATTTGTTCCAGCAAGATAAAAAGCCAACAGAGCAATAGCAAAACAGTGGGAGAAATCAGAATAGTAAGATAACTAGTTCTAGAAAACACTGAGAGAGGAGTGAGGATTTTTTTTTTTAAATCTAACTACATTCACTACTATTAAACTTAGGCTGCTTTTTCATTAAAACATCAAGTCAGATCTCTAGCTTGTCTCGAAGGAGAGTCCATAACACTTGTACCATCGGGGCACACTCTCATAAGGATCATCTTCCAGTAAAGATGCAGTGCAACTGCTGCTGCGCCTCATTGCTGGATGTTTAAATCGGAGTCTGCAAGAGGACCGAGAGTAGGCAATGGCCAGAGACAGAGGGGATGGAAAGATGCTCACACGACCTCTCACAATAAGCCCAATCAGCCAAGGAAGAGATGGAAGCAGCTGTCTGATTCCCTTGTATTGGTTTTCTCTGCCCAGAGATTCCCTTTTCATGGAGGATTTACAATTAGAGCAGCCTTCCAGTGCATGAAGCAGCTAGACAGGTATTCAATCTACTGTGTTTCTCTGCTGGTGGTAGGGAAAGTCACTGTTCCAGAAGGACACTACCAATATTGCTTCAGATAATACTCTAGCTTTATCTGCCTGGCTGCTGTCCAGTAACTGCTGCTTATCTCAGCAATGATATCAGAGCGCATCTTTAGATTTGCCGGTTGCATTGGAAAATAAGGCCCATGTGTGTTCTCTATACCTGTATCAGGGATTGTATCATACATACTAAATCTTTTCTCAAAAGGAATGTGAACAGTACCCTCTTCTTGTGCAAAGGATCCATAATACTCCTCTACAGCTTATCTTCTGCTAGATGAAACGAAGAAATGCCACAATTTTGGTTGTCGAACTCTTCATTCATTCACGAATCTTCATTCATAATAGTGTGGAAGATCAAAATTCAAAATACATTGTTCCTGCTACCAGGAAATGGCAGGACATTTGTGACTGTGACACAGGTTCAGCCCGTAAAATTCAACTGCCATGCCTGCTAGGAAGCTGAATGGTACGCAACAAAACACTAGTTGTGGATAGAAGGCATTTTTGTCTAATGCAACTCAATCTAGGCTGTAACAGATTTGAAATTTGGCTTCAGACATGAACTGTAGAATCCTTGGGAGGGTGATTAAAATAGGAGCTGCCTCACCATCCATGTATGTAAAGCCTCTTATTCTAATGTCTTCAAACACACTATGAAAATGTTCTGCTGTAGTCTTCATGTTCAATTACCATCATCTGCCCAGTTCCACACCTCTGGTGCATGTAACTTTGATGTGAATTACCAGAATTATCCTGCATGTGCACACATCCTTGTTAAAATGTGTGGGTCAGTGCTGCTGTCTCCTCTGCTAACAGCACTGACTCTCATCTATATCAACTGCCCTCTCTAGAAATTGAAATAATACCCCTGGCCAGTTGTAGTGTTGTGCCGAGGAAGTACATTACACATGAGGATGTGTCCTGCCACAAAGAATTGACATCAAAGTTAACACAATACCTTATGCAGCATTCGAGGGGTTGCTTTGCTCTGTGTTGGCAAGGCATTTTTTTTCTCGTACATAGACTGATTGTTGGTATCTCTTCCAGACCAGAAAAGAAACTGAGAGGTACTAATTTTCCTGTTTGGTGGTGAGGTGAGTGTAAAGGTGCTTGACAAGATGAAACTTTCTCCTGTCACGTTAGTAGAGTTGTCAAAAGCTAACCCCTCTAGGCACCTTAATGACTCCCTAACGAAAATGGAGCTGGAGAGCCTGGTCTCCTCCTTGGTCTTACAGTAATATTGCAATGATGCATCTGTTCACCGTGTAACTGTGTGAAGATACCTAATGGGCATCTGATTCAGGCTAGAAAGGAGGAACAAACATTACTATGGATTAATTCCTAGTTATCTTTAACAGGGAAAATCCTTCATTATTTGACTACTAGAATTGGAGAATCTGCAAGGCTTATCTTCAACCTCTCTATCTTGATTCTTCAAAGTTCCCAGTACCCTCCTGGAACAGCAATATGCGTGCATGCAGATAAGTCTTGAAGGATGAATATAGTTATTAGCTGTGGTTATTTGAACATCGCTGTTCACGTCTAGTTCCCTTGTATCACACACGCTGAGTAGAGAGCAAAAGATGCAACTGTTTGGTGATGAAAAGAATAAAGGTTTGGGGAGAATAATACTTAAGTGTCCTGTACTCTTCCCCTCCCAGCCCTTTTCAGTCCCCTGCCATAACTTGTCATACTCTCAGCATCAGTGTTTTATCACAGAGATGTAAAGTAGGAACAACTAGACCAGACTCCTTGATGGAATCTAGTCCTTTGCTGCCATAGACCACTGTGTCACGTAAACCTGCCAATGAAGCTATCAAGTTCTGTCTTGCTCATCTTGGCACCTTTGACTTTTCTGCTTCTCTTTTCATGTCTAGAATTTACCTAGGCTTCCTTTGCTAATCATGCATAGCAACATCTCTGTACATACAAAGAAAGAGAATACAGCAAACACAAGTTTTAGTGTGGGAGTGCCCAATTTTGATAGGGCCTGTCTTCCACAAATTCAAGTTGAAGGGGGAAAAAAAGCTATTCTTGCTATGACTATTGAGATGTGAGGATGGGCCAGACCCTTTGATGAAGCTGAGGCTACTCTGCTTTTGCTGTGTTTTGGTCTCAAGAGTTGCTACTACAAAAGTGGTGAATATATTTGAAATAGAAGCACCTTGTGGAAAATCTCGAATTATTTGCTTCTTTACTAATTATACTTAATGCCTTTTTTGAACACAGTGTGGTACAATACTCTGGTCAGTAACTTAGTTATTGTTATCAATCAACTGTCATGTGAATTAATTCTGAATTATGATTTTTTGATAAAATCCAGATGAATGTGCAATTCCTTTTCACTTACGTTTAGGTATATAACACATGACACCAGTTTCTCTGGCCGGCTACAGAACTGGCACAATGAACACCCCTTTTGGTGCCTCTCCAGTTTGCTGCAGAGGGCAGAACTGGGATGTGGAGACCCATTTCTTGTGAATTATTTTCTTCTACAAGGTAAAATGTCAAAATGGTCTTGACTGAAGAGTTTTTCACCAGAAAATCTCAACTCTGCAACCATAATCATGGAAGCATGATGGTTCCATCAGTGTTTGACAGGAAATCATGCTTTGTTGGTAGGGAGACATTTGAGTCTTTCACAATTTAGAGTGCAGTTAACGTGAAACCAATACTGAAATATTTTGGGATAAGTCCCAGGTTGTGACTCCTGGGAGTCGGAAGTGGAATTGTGGCAGATTCTTCTTCAACAATTTCTCCTTAGATGACTCTGCTGAATGTGAAGCAGGGCCAACCTGGCACTCAATTAATTCTGCAGAGCCTATTTTACTGTAGAAATTTTTTGGGGTTTTATACAGTTAGATTTATATGACACATAAATGTTCAGCTGGAAGTGAGTCCAAGATGGTGCTGAACACTTTTGTGGTTTGTTCTTTCTGGCTTCTGTGATTAGAGAAGTTAACACAGCATCTTTTGGGTTTAGGTCCTTAAGATTTCTCGTAGAGATACAAAAATATTTTTCATACAATGCTTTCCCCAAGGTTCTTTAGTACCCGCGGTGTTAGTCATGAAGGCTGGGATTTTTCAAAGAACACAAAACCTCCCAAAACAACCCACCAAAACAAAAACAACCCCCAAATTTTCCAACACCACCGACCTTTCATGGAAACCAGGAACTAGGAAGTATTTCCATAGATTAAATAATGGACTATATTACAGTCTGTGATACATACATAGTGAATACATACATTGTTATTTTTCTTTGGGGAATTGTTCTCATTTCAAGAAGTTGATGCCTTATCTAAGTGATAGGATCGCACATTCAAGGCTGCATGAGAAAATAGTGAACAGTGACATGTGTCTTTATTTTTGCATTCAGCTGACTTTTCTACCATGATCAAAATTGCAATAAATTGAAATATTGCTGCTAAGTCACAGCAGAGTCAAAACAGAGTGTCACTTTGATTATTCAGTGGCCTGCTTTTTTAACAACGTGCTATGATGGTAAAAGAATTTGCGGGATCTAAATATTTAAACAGCATTTCACCAAACAAAAGCTGGGAAAGTTACAGTAATAGTTTCTGCATCTTTCATTGCTATTCTTTTTAGATTGAAAGAGCTGGTCACTTAATGGTATAACGTAATACCAGACACCCTGTTTCCTCAATAATAACATGGGGATAATACTGCAAAGGACTGTGTTGTGGTGATTCATCTTTATAAAGTTCTACAGAAATGGTAGGCGTTATTAGCATCCCATGTGATTACAGTGACAGGATGATATGGTAGTTTGTCTGAATTGGTATTAAGTGGTACTGAAAGTCTCTCAAAAAACCTGTTCCTTCTGGATTTCCAGACATCAGAGATTTAGAACAGTTTGGATAAACATCTGGACTGAACTGAACTCTGTCTTTTTTAAAGGTTACCTTAAATAACAGATGAAGGAACCTTATATTGTGATAACCTTCTATCTGAAGGATCTCAAAGTACTACAGGACTCGGTATGCAAACTATATATAGATTACAGCAGCTCTGTCTAGTTAGGGCACTGTTTGGCAGAATATAGTGAAACAAAACAACATGTGATAGAAATCAAAATGGAAAACACGATGTTAAACTCAAAATACTGGGAGAATGTAGTCAAAGGGAAAGTAATCGTCAGCTGGGACCTGGCAGGAAATCGGGAGGTGTAGCTTCTTTTCCCACACAATGTACCATGTGAATTGGGGGCTGAACTTGAAGGCTCAGAAATGCCTTTATGGCTTGTGTGAAAAATTGCAACTCCAGGGACAAGCAATTTGCTGGGATGCAGGTTAAATAATGTTTCATAGAGAAGAATCACAACTGCCTGTTTGTCAGCGTAACATCACAAACCCCATGCATTTTAAACTGTTACATCGTTGACAAAAAAGTGCAGTTTACCAGATTGTGTGCAGCACTTACAGCAGCAATGTCTTTGGAAGGTGCTCCCTTCTTTAACCTTAATCAGCTTGACTGAGCTGAGATTGCAGTACCTGTCTGATATCACTTACATTTAAAAAAATAAAAATAGATGTTTTACAGATCCATTTCGTCTCAAAAAAAAACATCAAGCATGGAGAAATGTTGACTAGTTTTTAAGAAGTTGCTTCTTTTACTCTTGACCTTGCGCAACTGCCTGGTTTTGACTCTTTATGCTCTCTGCAGCAGAGAATTGATGCAGCTCATCTGAACCAGCAAAAGCTGCTTCTCATCCTGCCTTGTTGCTCTGATAAAGACTCCGGTAAGAGCAGTCTTAACCAGACTATTACTTCTAATTTTCTCATCTTCTAGCAAAACAATGAAGCTTGAGAAATTATGCTTTCTGCTTTTCAACTACAGAAACCTATTAGAGCTCAACAATATGTCAGAAGATTTGCTGTAAATCTTAACTATCTAAAATAAATGTCCAGGGTTTAATATTTTATAAACAGTGGAGCTGCTCACAGAGATGGAAATTATATAAGTTCTGTGTTCATTTGCATGATTTTTATCTAATTATCACAGCCAGGCTGTCACCAGACTGTTTGTATCTTAGTTCTCTGTCTGGTACACGGGGCACATGACTGACTAGCAATTTACACTGTGCTATGCTAAAATTCCTGCAAGTGGCAATTTAGAAATAGCAATTTAGAAGTTGATCAGTGAAAGCTGGTTGTGCTGAATCAGTCAAAATGTTACACTGGTTCCCATTTAATGGATTTGATTAAATTAATTATTTAAATGTCCAGTGATTCTCTTTCCATCTTCAGAATAATCTGTTTTCAAGTGGTCCTAAATGAACATAAACATATGTTTTCCTCCCTCCCCCTTTTAAATATTTCACCAAGTTTTTCTGTCACTGTGATAATTAAAGAAATTGATAACATGTCTTTAGAGGAAGGCCAAACGGCCCTAAAGGGCAGTATCTCTTCCTTTCAATCACTGCTTAGCATTTGCCAATAAATAAAGAAATGCTTCTTAAAGTCAGGAAAAGGATTAATCTACATATACTAGCCATTGTGTGAGGGCCTATCACCTGGTGTAGGATCTTGGGCCATGCCCTTAAGAAGTGCTAAGCACACTTCCAAAAGTTTGAAGTCCTGTGGATATATCTGGAACTTGGTTCCTAAAAACTTTATGAATCTAAGATTGTGTTAGTAAGCTAGAAAGGCATCAGCAGAGAAGTGGTTAATGAATTTAGGTGATTAAAGAACGCTCAATAGTCCATGTTTGTAAATAAGTGAATGCAAATGCAGAAACATCCCTAGAACTCTAAAGGCAATTCTCAAGACCTGTAGTGCTCAGGGAAGTAAACCTGGGATGATATTCTTATAGCTAATAACCTGAATTTGCAAGCCTGACCCACAGTTTTATGTATGCCTCCTCCAGAGCAGAGATAAGTGGTGATGTTTGATAGTATTCAACTCTGGAGAGACTATGTAGGACTTGTCTGATGGCTTGAGGAGAAACTTCAGGTGTAACTGAAGGGTTTCTTCTTGTTTCGTTGGTGTCAGGGTCAAGCATGAGTCTCAAAGGAGGCTCAACATTCTGCCTTTTCAGGAGATAACAAGTAGAAATAGGTTGATTTCATAAGACTGAAAAGAAGAACTCTAAGCATGCCTGCTGCTGATGGTAATGGCTCCTTCTCTGATGGTTTGAAGACAACCGCGAGCCTTTGATATGAGAACCATAATTGATTATGAATCATCTTACACTAAATGAACAAAAAACAATTTGCAGACTCACAAGTCAGAGTGTGTCCTGTTGCTGCAACGTAACCTCAAAACAATATTCTATATGTTAGCTTTCTCTAGGTGTATTACAAAAAGGATAAGCTTCAGAGACCTCTGTGCTTGAAGGGTGCGACACTGATCTAAAGAAGCATTTGTATTCAGCTAATACAAAAAGGAGACAAGCATAGCCTCATAATCCTATCTTCATAATAGCAAAGCAAACAAGTGCATTGCTAAAAATATCCAATAACGTGTTTTTTTGTAAAAATTCCTTTATAGTAATATTTCTTAATATAGGCTGTAGTCATTGTGTCCCCTTTTTTTTACTCCCATATATTGCTTTAACTCAAAGCATGCAGTATTAAATTTTATTCTAAAAAATCAAGGCTGTGGGGTGGGTTTTTTCCCCTTCCTCACTTGTAGAAAACAAATGCTTTAAGAAGTAGAGAATACTTGACTATTTGTTATGCTTTTTTGAAAAGCTTCAGTGGAGTTTTTAAATTTTTACTTTTAAAAATATGCTCAGTTTGTTTACTAGCTGGACCGTGTTATAGACTAGACCTACTCTGATCAGTTTTACATGAGCTACAGCATCAATGGGTGTGCCGGGCTTTTTGAAACCGGAGCAAAAGTTTGCTGCCCTGCTGTGTCAAGTCCTTGTTCATTGTGTTCGTGTCTTCCCCATGTGCCCAGTCTAACTTCATATAACTGTTCACAGGCCTCTTTCCAGATTATCTGTTTGGATCTGTATTTTGTCTAATTTAGGTGAATGAACTTAAAATCAGATGAGGTGAGGTGAATTTATTTGTAAGCCTGTACATACGAAAAATCCCAGTTGTTGGGCCTCAAAGTTTAACAGAAAACAACTAAAACTGTCAGTATGTTTAATTAATCTTTAGAATGACATACCAAATAGACTTTGAAGGAATACAGGTACTAAAATAATTTTTTGTGAATACAAATATCTATCTCACTCAAGCAAGCCTGGCTACCTTTCAGTACAACAATCTTTAACTCTAAAGATTTTCCTAAGAACTAGAGGGCCACTCCTGAGCTGGGTCGTGCCAGCCCATCACTTCAGTGCTTAGTTTGCAAGGTCCAGATGGTGGCAAGCTGCAAATGGATATTTCTGCAGCTGAAATATCTATCCCCTTGGCAGACTCGAGAGACACTGGTTCTGGCAGATTTAGACTTGTCTCTGGCTATTTAGCACAGTTGTACGGTTAATGGGCTGTTGGACAATTTTGTCAAACTTGCTATTTTCTGGCGACTCGTTTATAACTCTGGGAAGGGAGCGCACGGTTAGCCGTTTGTGAATAATTGGAAATCCTCTTGAGATCTCAAGAAAAACACTTTCATTGTTAAATAGGGTTGATTCGCCTGTTTATTTAGGTATCCTAGATAGAATCTCAATACCGACCTTTGAATGCTCCATATATTTCTCCAAATGGGATTTTGCCTTTGTGTGTGTGTCTGATGTATTTTAAGAGGCCAAGGTCTTAATTACTGCTATTATGCCTAGTTTACCATACGATTATAGTTGACGTTAATTAAAATGGGGACTTTGCAAATGCAAAAGGCAGATCTACAGGTTTTATGTGCTTGCATGTTCATTTTCATGTGCATCCACAGGTATACAAATATGAAATCTTTGTCATCACCTGCATTTATGTTTTACTTCTGATCAATTCACTGGTCTGCTTACTGATCTCCTGGACACCAAAACTCTTGACCAGCCCCAAGCAGCCTCAAACCAAAGTAAAACCTAACATTGTCCAACTACTGGCCTAAATACAAATCCTCCATGAGAAACCTGTTTCCAGTATCTATCAGGATTGTAGATGAGAGCAGTGTCATTGAAAAGATATGTGATCTGGCTATCCAACAGGACAGACCTCACCTTTTTTCACACTGCAATACCCTGATACAATCACAGTCATTCTGTATGGACTGTTTGAAGTTGTTTTGGACAGTTCTGCCATGAACCAGAAAGCTAAAACCTTAATCTTCCTCTAAGACTTGCATTATGGTTGCCCAGCTTTACAAATAGAAATGCATACAAATAGCACTGATAACAGTTTTAATACACATGGCCCATGCTGAATGCACAATCATATAACCTTAAGGATACATGTTGTCTCTGGATGATATGAATGACTTGTTTGCGTCTTCCTATGCCCATATAATGGGGGTCTGAAATATAGATAACGTCATGTAAAGAGATAGATGTAATACCCGCACAGAGAAGTATGTGCTCGAAAGAGATTGTCCAGTGGTGAGGAAAACACAATTTGTATTTTCAAACTGAATTGTTTTAAAATTCTAGGTGATCCTGGGATTGGTATTCTGTGTAGCACACTGGCATTTTGCTGTATTTTCCTCTCTCAATATAGTTTAATCTGTATTAAAGCACTGTGCTGTCACAACTTTCATAAATTATTACACAGCCAGCCAATAGAAATTACATAAATACTGCAAATATAATCGTCTGTTCTTAGCAGAAAGTCTTAAAGGACTTTTAAACTAGTTACAACAGAAAGTGGTAATCCTTCTATTAAAACTTTCTTACCATGTTATAAGTTTGCTGTTATGCAACATTTTTCACTTTGTCAGCTGAAAACTGTTTTTCCAAAAGTAATCTAGACCTTGCTTTGCTGAGATGGAAATAAAGGGAAGTTTGTCTTGACTAAGTGCTCTGTTTTCCTGTGACTCTGAGCAAGTAGTAGTTAGAATGAAACATTGGAAACAACAGTAATTTACTAATCAGGAGAAAAATGGTTGTTACTGAAACATACCCCATGTTTACTGCAAAATTGATTTAAAGCGCATTTTAAAATAACAGCTCAAGAAAAACAGGCTCACAGTGGGCTCCAAATTCTAAATGCAACATTTGCATATATATGATTAAGTGCCGCAGAATGGACTTTGCTCACTGAGGTCTCTTAAGGGCAGAGAAGATAGCAAGGAATGTGTTGTTGAATTAAGCTGCCTTTGGAAGCCTGAGGAGCACTGAGCTCCTGAGCAGGCTTTTCATTGCCCTTGTGGAAGGTGCTGAAGCAAAGAAAATGCTGGAAATAAACCCAAATTCTGTGATACCTTCACCCAAGCCCTAGACTGTGCTTTTACTGGATTTTTAATGACCACACTACTAAAATGTAATTAGCTTAAACTACCACTTGTACCCCCTCAAAATAAAGACGAGAAGGGAAGAATTATCCAGTGCTAGTGCTTTTCTTGGAACAAACCGGATTAAACACGGCTGTGAGTCTAGGGGTAAACTGAGGAACATAGTCCACTATCCAGGAGAATGAATAGCTGAAGAAATGAGATCAAGCAGAAACCTAAGCAAAGGGAAATTAGTTCAGTATACACTCCTCTGCAAAGCTTGTGAAAAAGGGAGCAGGGGCAGCGTTAAACAGCGTTGGCAGAGCGGAGCCTAAAGCAGCGTGCCACGCTGGGTACGGCACTGGGCTGCAGCAGGGGCTTTGGGGAGAGACAAGGACAGAGCTTGATTAATCCATAGCATGAATTATTCACCCCTACATCAGCAACAGTTGACAAAATTTGAGCACAAGAGTAACAGAAAGGGGAGATATCTTGAGTTAATTCTGTCACCTGTGAAATAAGTTTATATATAGGGGTGAGCTTCACTCTGACAGACCTGGTGGTAGAGAAAAAAGAGCTGAAAGTTGTTGCCAGGAGCCAGCTTCCCAAGAAAATTAATTTCAAAAGCCTGCGTGGCAAACAGCAAAAGTCATCATGAGTAGTCTTCTGCCTTTTTGCATTTGTGTACATCCTGCTTTTATACCTGTATGTACTTCATGTGGTAATAAATATTCGAAGATTGCTTTACAGGGGTTGCAGCCAAGTTGATGCTGGTTATTCCAGATGGAAAGATCATTGTATCTCAGGGTACTGTAACAAAAGACTTGGCAGTTCATAAGTAGTGTTCCTGCTGGGAGCAGGTGTCTTCAGTTTGACAAGATTGCACTTTATCCATGAGTGCTTGAAATGCACTATAGCTGGTAGCAGGTCAAACAGGTCTGAATTTTTAAAGAGAGTGTTGTAAGACTTTGGTAATGAGCTTGAGGTAGTGAACAATGACATGCAAAACTAATTACCTGTTTACTAACGTCACAATAATTCAGCCATTTGTCTTGACTGGAGCCATGCTGAGCCTCGGCTCCTTCTGCCAAGCCTACTTTCCAGCCATTGAGTGATTGTATGTGAACTGTTTTGCTAGAAGGTGCCAAAAACAGAAGAAAAAAAGAGGGAAAAGGGAATTCATTTAACTGCTACAACCTAGATTTTAATTTACTGACCACATAAGAGATTTAGGGATTAGATTTGCTTATATGCGAGGCATGTCTCTGTGGGAGCAGCGTGTTTTCACTGAAGAGCGTAAACCGGACACCCAGCAGAAGAGTTAATTATCTGAGTGCTAATGTTCTCAGACAAATACGTAATGCATCATAAGTATTAGCAATGAAGTGCTGGCTGGCAGTGTAAAATCAAATTACCGCTAGAAGTTTTATTGTTGAAATGTGATTACTACACGTTGCAAAGATCCAGGTTACAAACAGACACCCAAGAGCAGGGGGCCTGCGAAACTGTGATGAATTTCTCACCGGGAATCACCCACAAACTGCTTTCAGTTGCTGAAACTATGCGATTGTGACCGTGGGCTACAGTAGTTAGGGTTAGATTAGCAACTTCATATGGTTCTCTGACCTGGTGAACTCAATAGTTACCACACTATAAAACAACAAAAAGTTCTTTTAAAGAAGTTAAAAGGAAGTGTAAAAGGCTGGCATTTTTGTCTTCATTCAGCAAACTCTTTGGCCACACTAGTTTATAGTTCATAAATCAGAACTTTTGTGTGATTTGGCTGATCTGGATATGCTGCCTTTCTTTGATTTTGTCAAGGGTTTAACCTTCTATAATTCGGTATAAAATTAACCCCTGAGGTAAACTGTATGTATTTCAGACTGCTCGGATCTAGTCAGCAAAGAGCTGCACGGCGCTTCGCTATCTGCTTGGCTCCCCACCCCACCGAAATTGGAGGGTCTCTTTCTTGCGGCTTCAGCGGACATTAGGTCAGATGTTAATTGCACTCTGAGTGGGAATGCTGTGTTATGACCACTGAAAGTAAAATGATGGATTACACTTAGGGCTAGCAACCGGGCAAAAATCCCTAACTAAAGGTATGGAAAATGTTTCCTAGATGGAAAAATTCGAGTTTGTTTGCCTAATGGTGTACTGAGGTGTGTGTGTGTGTGCTCAAGGGATGTGTTCTGAAAGATTAGTACCTGCCTCAGAAATGAAAATCCCTTTCTTCCTTGAATAGTAATAATTAAAAAAAGAGTACTTGAGGCTCAACAGCAGAAGAACTAGGGGAGTGTTTTCCATGGAGTCTGGAGTGTTTTCCATGAATCCTATTTCTAGCCTTTCTTATTTGTAAAGACTTCATCTTTTACAAATCAGTCTCCTGAATTATTTAGCATGTATTTTATGCAAATAGCTTAAGAATACTGAACAAGGAAGCATTCCTCTCACTTTACCGAAGTATAGCAGATAAGGTGTGTGATTTGGAACTAGATTTTATAACAGGTGTCAGTGCCTAAAGTTGGATTTATATAAAAAGAAGAAACTCTGATCCAGCTCAGTTGCCACCTGGCCCTAGAGCTGCCTCAGTTCTATGAATATGTTTTTAGTACTGACATTCCTGAGCTGCTTGAAATGCACTGTAAACATCTAGAAAGCTCCAAATCAGAGCAGTCCACTGCTCAGGACTTATCCAAACGTGATCAGGAGCAGATGGTGGAATTCCTCCATCTGTTTCCCCTGAGCAGCCTACTTTGGCCGACGTTTGTAGCTCGTGTCGTGCGCAGTGAGAGCGCTGGGCTGTCTGCTGAGCACGCTGTCTGTGCACGCAGGAAGTGGAGCTCTCGATCAGGTTCAAAGATCTGTTCGTGGGAGCGTTTTTCTAATTGGTCTCAGGTACCATCTGCGATGTTAGCCGAACCAAGGTGGTGGTAGTGGGGAGGGCAGTAACGGCAGCTGCGAGGAGCAACCTCACCCCTGGTTGCAGCCGGGTCCAGAAAAGGATGTCTGTGTATGGTCTAGTTTGTTAGGCAAAGTAACAGAGCGTGAGGGGACAGATAGTGTCTTGGTATGAGGATTAGGGAAACTTGAGCCGTGGTTCTTACTTTGGGGATTTTATGTAATAACCCATTTTGATGTTGGTGGCCTTTTTTTTTTTTTTCTGGTGTTGCAAGAGCATTCTGAGCTGTGGGTCACAAGCAGACAGAGATATTTAACTTCCGTTTCAGTCCTGAGGAAAGCTTTCCTGGATTTCAGGTGCCTTCCTGTCCTCTCCACTTCCTTTTTGCTGGTACTACGGCGTTTCTGGTTGAGTACGCTGAAATGCTCCCTGTTTAGTGTGGTGGTTCTTCTGAGACCCTTGTTTGTCCCCGTACACAGTCTCAGGAGATGTGCCTTCTTAGCACAGCAGCTAATTAGGTTAATGGTGTTGCTAAAGAAATGTTCATGGAACCACAGACTTGGGCCCAAGCAGAACAACCAGTTTCTGCTGCACCCACTGGGGGTCTTATGCTCAAGAAAATAAAAGGAAGGAGGAACAGTAAAGACTTTTCTTCCTCTAATTTTCTTTACGTTCCAAGCGAGCTATCTGCAACCCTCTGTAGAGCTCAAAACAAATTCATTATTTTAGATTAAGTTTTGGTTATGACTGTGCTGCTTAGACTGGAAATGACATTTTCACATCCAAGTGGGGTGTGACAAAGGAGACTATGACGAGCAACTTTCAGGAAGTGATCACTGTTGCTGTTGGAGATATCACAGGTATTGTCTCCCCAGTTTGGAGAAACTTACTTGTATGTCTTGAGTCTGCAGAATTTTCCTGGAAATGAACCAACAACAGAATTTCTCGTGAGATTTCTCTTATATCCTGGCAAGCTTCTTTCCTGGAGCATGTTTGCAGGCCCCACAGGAAGAAGCTGATGAGAACAGTAAGAAAATCTCAGGAAAAATAGACATGTAAACTCTGAGATTAATTCTGGGGGAAGACGTGGGTTGAGGTTAGTTTTTTAACCCGATTCAGTCATTCATACACTTATAATTCTATCTAGAAAAGGGCCAAATAGGGGTCAGTTATCTGAAACTGCAGAGGGTATTCTGTCTAGGTTCAATGGACTTCAGATCTGTTTTAGTCTGCAGAATCACAGTTTAGCTGATAAGCTTTTTGCAAAATCTAAATGGTTTTCCTGTACCAGCTGTACTCCTCATCTTGGGCTTTGCGAAGACATTTGAAATTTTCTGTGTGCTGCAAATCTGGTAAAAAATAGTTTCTGATGTTTCTGATTTGAGTGGGAGACAGGAACTGAATGGTACACTAAAACACAATACGTAATTTTCATCAGTGAAAAGTCGTGAGTCCTTCAGTTCTAGTGGATAGTTAATAAGAGACCTAAGGAAGTAAGATATATGGATTGCTAGAATGGATGACTAAATAAATATTAATAGCAGTCTAATGTGAAACACATGCATGACATTTATTCTATGCTTACAGACACGCAAAGCACAGATTTCCTTTTGTTCTGAATGAAAATGTTTCAAAGGAAACAAAACTATAGGAAGTGAGCTGTAACATTTAGGAAAGACAAGATAGGTGGGGAGAAGAGATGGAGAAAGGTGGTCTTAAGGTAAATTTAGTAGCTATTTGAAAAAATTAGAGTTGGGGAGGAGACAGAAAAAAATGAAACATCAATTATGCCATTTACACTTTAGTCCCCGTGGTAGATAGCCCAAGCACAACAATACAGAGGTGAGATTCAGATGTGCCAAAGGTAATTCGCATTCAGCCCATTGGTAAGGAGGTGAGCACTGACTGCAGGATCAGCCCAACACAGGCCAGTGTTATACTGGTGATGAGGTGGGGGAAAGCACCAGGGCTGAAACCACCTGCAATTCTTAAACAGAAAATGGCATCAGTCAACGCCTGCCACGTGAGAGCACGGAGCAATTACAGGAACGGTGCTCAGTCCCACTAACTGGAATTCATGTGGGGCTCAGCCATACACGGAAAGCATTGATAGACTTCAGAGTGAATGCAGGGCTGCTGGGAATCCTGTGATCAGGTACAGTGCAGGAGCTGAGGAAATCCAGCATGGAGACTAAATGATGGATGTGGTTTAGGAGCATTGGGAGCTGCAGAACACCGTGCTGAGAGGCAGCGATGTGATGATAATCTCACCCTATGAAGCCAGCTACTGCAGAACCATTAGCAAAGGGGTAAGGGAATAACGGCTTACCTGAAACGGTTGGATCTTGGTAAGGCTGATTCTTATAAGCAGAATGTAGAGTAAAATATTCGTAAAGAGGACCTTATGGAGTGGTGTTGTCACGATTCAGAAGCATTTGCAGTACTTTTGCAATGCCGTTCAGAGGTGAGATGTGTGATGGATTGTACCACAGGAATGGCTGTTTGTACAGCAAAACAAAAAAACCTGCCTGAAGAAAAGTTTAGCTCTAAGGTGTGTGCTGTAGTTAAGCTATATATCTTCTCACTGATATAACAGGCAGTAATACTGTGTCTGCTTCGCAGTTGTTGAACACCAGGCTCCCAGTTTGCATGGAGAATTGTCTCCTGAAACCTCCTCTTAGGTCATCTGCACCAAGGTTCAGGTATGACACAGAAGAAAAATACTAGATCTTGATACTGATCTGGAGCCAGTTCAAGTCAAAATTGCACGTCTTTCCATTGTTATATTTCTGGGTTTGGATCAGACCCAAGTGTAAGGAAGTTGAGGGCGTGAAACAAAACCAGCATGATGATGTGGATCCCATTCGGTAGATCACTACAAGCTGAAGAAAATTCAGTTCAAAAATAGACCTAGAGTACGTACATACAAGTCTAAATTCCTACTCAAGGGACTTATTTGAGCAGATGTGTTTTCTTTGTGAGGAAAAGGCACTGGGTCCAGATGAACTAATAGTCAAGGTTTGTCTTTGGTAGCTGAAGATGTTTGCAACTTGACCCTGAATGATAATTGTGAAAATTGTTCTCTTTTTTGTTCAGGTGCATGAAAACCAACCCCTTAACTTTGGGATGTTTGAAACATGGAATAGGATCAAGTTGAGTGTAGCTCCATCAACAGCTTGTGACTGTAGCAAAGAGGTTTTGACTCATTTGTGTAGTCCAGCGTTAGATACTCTATAAATGTACCTAGTGTTTAAAGGGTGGTTGGTTGGTGGGATACAGTGATGGGGTTGATCTGGATTTGGTGGAAGAATCTGACCACCATCTCCTGTGTATCGAAGGAAGCACTACAGGCAATAGACAAACCACTTTTAGCTGCTCCAGTTTCTTTTTTTCTGGTCTTATTCCTAATGTATATTAAAATTATATCAGATCTGAGGAATGGAAATGGTAGTCAGAGTATGATTTGAATGTTAATAGAATTTTAGTTTTCTCTGCACTTTTCTTGCATAAGCGTTCTTTGCAAGGATTGCAAATGAGGGAAGTGTGACCCTGCTGTTTGTTGTGCGTGTGTATTTTAAGACTTCTAACACGTAACAAAACAAAAGAAGGTAGCTTTACTTTAGGTGTGAACATGAATTGTATTTACTAAATATTCTGGAGAGACAAGTTCAAACAGGAGGGAGAGGTGTAAGGACACCAGAGACATTCTGATCAAGAAAGATAGGCTTAAGCAGAGATCTATCCTCATACTCAGAGAACAGTGAGAAAGCAGTCTTGATTTTTCTTACCGTCACAATATGTCAAGGGCAGTGAGCACACTTTGCCTCTTGATTTTTACAGGCAATGCTGACATGAGCAGAATATTATTAGAGAGAACTGGAATATTATTAGCATATATATTTTTTTTCCCAAATCTTATGTTTGATTTCTGTTTGGAAATCCAGTGCAGAATGCTACATGTTTATTAGCAGCACAAGCTTATTGAGAGCCACAACATAATGGACAGATCCTGCTTCTCAGAGGCTTTGTACGCTAGAGGCAGAGACAATCCTTCATGAAGGAGGAAAGATGATGCAAAGCTGTCAGCTGTACATAAAAATTACCCCCAAACTGCAGAGAGCAGATGGCTGTTAATGGCAAGTGTTTTTAACATAGCTTTATTGTCCCATATTGGGACATTAACTTGTCTCTCTGTTTTTTTAAAAAAGTCACTTTGTAAAAATGACACCTTGGCATGACTTGTATTTTTTCTGTTTGGTTTCCATGTCATGTTTTGCTCAGATATGCTTGCCCAATTTTCTGCAGTTGATGTGCTCAGCCAGCCATTAGCGTATATTCTTCCTGTTTCATCCATTCTCAGTGATTAGTAACGAAAAACAACTGTTTTTTGAAGGACTGCAATGAGTAATTGTTTTTCTTTATTGGACCGATTCTGACTGCAAAGTAAGAATAAATGCTGCCTGTTTCCACATGCTAAGCTGATATTTACAGGACTAAATACACAACACCAAACTTGCTTGGACTAGCAAATGTGATAACAGGAGAAATAGAGAGAAAAATGCATATGGAACACCCTTAGCCTTTCTGTTTTGTTAACTGCCGGTTGAAAGCTAGCTTTTGGGTGATTAAACTTTTCATTTGGTTATTAAGTGATAGACATCTCGCTGAACCCAAGCATGCTGCTACAAGCACAGGAAGAGTGTTTATTTAAAGCAGACACAAAAGATTGCACAAAGAGACCCTTAAACAAAACACAAATGTCAGCAAAACTAAACAAAGTAGTCATGCACAATTTAAGACAGATAGAGGCAGGCAGTAAATTGATGACAGATCCTGAATAATCCTTTAGAAAAGAGTCACCCTGGTGAGCTGGGAAATCTGTTTGTTTGTTGCAGTTTCTTATCTTTTCCCGACAGGAAATCTAGGAAACCTCCACGTTACAGCCAGCGCATTCACCAGGACGGGCCTGAAGCTGGTTAGCCGACACGTGGGCAGCGGTGCAGTGCTTGGGTGTGTGTTCCCTGGAGATTTCAGGCTGAAGAGGTGCAGCCCAGCTGGGGTGCTGGAGGGGGTGCAGTGAGGAGCCCGGCGAGGTTTGCCTTCTTCCCTGTTGATTTGCGCCGCTGGTGCCCCAGCTGGCTCGTGCATTCCAGTGCTATGTTGCAGGCTGCCCATCAGGAAGGGCTGCCGGTCCCACCAAGAAGTGCGGTGACGGCCGAGACGCTCGGCTTGTGCTGGAGCTTTGTGCTGCCGTGGTTGTGCTACAGAGGTTTTTGTTCTGAGCTGTGAAGCTCCTCAGGAGGAGCCTTGTAGGGACCTTGTAGAGTCACTGTGACACTGGGAACTAGAAGATCCTAGCCAGGGCTCTGCCCTTCCCTTACAGTATGGGAAAATCATCTAACCTTTCTGTGACTTGATTTTCCTCCTAAGTGAGGGGGTGATGGTATTTGTTATGAGCCCTGTGGATTAGAAACACTATGGAAATATCCACTTCTATTTTTTGTGTGGAGTTTTGGACCTGGGAAAAGCCACATAGCTAGTGATTACTCTGTAATCAATTCTTCTCTGTTGCGTGTAAAATGGTAGTCAGCGTCTTGAAAATCATCCAGCTTCCCTCTTCCTGCCAGTCTCAGCTTCTGTTCTTCTCCCCAGAGCCCTTGGCACAGCCATTAACCACACCAGAGTTTCACCAGTTGCAACATGCAGCTCCTCTTGAGTTGGAGTGCGAGGAAGGCTCCAAGGAGGTGGCAGGGAGGAAGAGAGTAGTCACTGCAGAGGACAGAAAACTAGTAACAAAACAATACACAAATCTTCTCTTTTTTTTTTTTTTAAGAATTAAGAAAATGGGGGAGAATGGATGGAAGGAGGAGAGGTGAAGGAGTGTGAAATTGACAAAGATACTTTGGTAGTTGTTGCAAGAATTGGTGCAAAGCAATTTATGGGGAATAGGAAAGAAGCATTTCTTGGTCAAACAGTCTCTGAGGAGCATTACCAGTAAAGAGCTGGGAATCAGAAAATTAATTGGAATCTTAAGACCACTGAGAAATCCACTGGACTGAGGTCACACCAGCCTCATTTCCAGAAAAGCAGCTCATCTTGAGCTCATTCTGCCTGGATGGAAAAACAAGTCTTTCAGATAATTGACAAGATTTTTTTGTGTGTGTGTGTTAACCTAAGGCCTTTCTTCTTTTGTGTTTTCATTGCCAAATTTCAGTTCCAGAAGTAGCTGACGTGGAAGGATAGCAGCTATGTTGCGTCGTATTGAGACTGAATTTCATAAAGCAAGATGAAGGCAATAATCAGTGCGTTTCCTTGTTCTGCACTAGAAATAATTGTATAGCTGTCAAATTCTCACTCAGGAAAACAGATCCAGGACGCTGCAGCAGTGAATGTGTATTGGCCAGTATAACAGCTGTCAAATTCTCAGAAAACAAACCCATACAGTGGAGGAATAGATCTCAGTAGGCTAAGATAACTCAATTTGTATGTACACTTTTGTATTTTCTGCTGCTTTGAAAACATCTGCTCCTATTTCATTGATCAGTAGAAGTGGCTGATTTGTGTTTTCCATGTATAGGCATGAAGTTGCTCCATGCAACCTGTATAACAACAGGAACGTATCTGTAATGGCACCAATGACCCAAATAATGTAACTTTCAATGGACTGTTCTTGCACTCTTTTAATATTGGCATTTTTAATTAAATGTCTTCTTTTTACAAGTCAGTGACTGAATTGCAATTGTGAAGTAGGTACTGTTGAAACAAGTGCTGAAAACCAATCAAAATAAAAGGTTGGAAATAGTTGCACACACAAATGCTTTGGTTCCAGAGCTTTAAATCAAATTAAATGGGGGATCAAATTTTCCAGTCACTAAATTCAGTGGAAAGCTCTGTGCGACCTATGCTGCTGTATAGATTTTAGAGTCATTAAGAAGCCTAATTCTTCTAACACAGTATAATCTTTTCCTTTCATTAGGAGGTACCACAGGTAGCAGCATTTTTTACGGGCTTTACCTACAACGATGGGAGTTTTATTTATTTTTCCAGTAGCATTGTAGCTGCATGTTTTGTCTTACTCTTTGGAATACTTGGTCAGTGTAAGTATTTGAAAAGTATGATTTTGAATCAGTGGAGTGTTTACTTATACTATGACTATGATCCTTATGTACTTTACAAATATTGTTTTGATACAGCTCAGGATATGGCCAGGTTTCTTTTTATGGCTAAGATTTGAAGGATCCTCTTATTTGTATCCGTGAAAGTATTCTTTTCATACAAAGTGGGATACTGTGGTTTCTAATGAGTAATCAACTCAGCATTTCATTGAGCTGTTGCCTCCTAAGAAGATTTTGCAGTTGACAAAACTTTTACCAACCAGCATAAAATGAAAATAGCAACAAACGATAAATCTTTTTCCATATAAAGAAACTTGTATCAACCTGATATCATGCATTCAATTTTTTCTGTAGTCTAGCAGTAACAAAGAGCCCTGGTTCTGGACATAACCCCCAGTGTCAGGTGGCGTACAGGCTCAAGTGAGGATGTGACAAGAGGCAGTCACAAGGTACAGGTGGGGGAATGAAAGGACTCAGGAAAACTGTGTCAAGCTGTGCAATACGCCGGGATGGCAGCTTGTCAGCTGTTTAACCATGGTTAGAGTCATGAATCTTTTAAGGCTATAAGGACAGGAGCTTGTTGGTGCTTAAATATATAGGTAGTGTAATACCATGGTGCGTAATATATGGGTACTGCTTATCTTTCAAATATATTTAAATCAGGGGTTGAAATGTAAAGTAGAAACAAAATTCATTATCAGGTTGGAAGAGAAAAAAAATATAAAGGTGGTAGCTTTCTGCAGGTGCTGATTGCCAGTCATTTAGGATGAACTCTGAAGCAGCTTTTGCTGCCTGTGGTAAAGCACACTGTGCATGTAATTTAAAGGTTCTGGTTAGTGTGTCGTCAGTTCTTTACAGTAAATAATATAGAGCCTATTCTGAACTGTAAAACAAGGAACAACACTTGTAGGTGTATGCCAAGCTACAAGTTTCTGTCAGATGGCAGCAAGAATGTGGCCATTCAGGTCTTGCTGGAGACTTCAGCTAAATTCAGGCCACAGAGTATCTGCAACTCTTGGGATCCTGTTCTGCCAGAGCCAATTAGATTCCCTGTTCTCTTTTGTGTCCCAATGGATTGAAAAAGATTTTTATCGAAATAAACCTCGGGAAACTGTATCCAGCTGCTAACGTGAAGTTTAAAAAGAATAGGAACGTGTGGTTATATATCAGTATCTTTACGAGGTCATTTCCTGAGTCCACACCTGAAATTCTGGGAGTCAAATGAATTTTCTGCAACTCATTTCAGTGGATTTTAGCTCAGACTCTGCAGTATGATTCAAACTCTGTCTGCTTCTATTAGCTCAGTCTTCCTGCCCATGAAGTAATTGTCTGAAGGAGGTGACTGAGGCTATAAAATACTAACTAATCTCACTTTTTGAGCTATGAATATTTTAGCATAACAAATGATGCTATTCCAGTTTAATTCAGCAGGAAGTTGGAAACAGAAGTCAAATTTCAGGTAATGTGCGCGAATAAGTTGCATACAAAAAAAGATCAGTAATTATGTACATGGATTTGAGTTCATGGCAAAAATTTGTTGTGGGTGATTTAGGTAAAGCAGGACAAATTATTCTAAAATTCTAAAAATAGAATGATAATAAAATTCTAAAAATGTAATTATTCTAAAATGCCAAGAATTCTAAAAACGTGGGCCAAATTAATTATTGCTGCAGTAGGTACTGCATGTTAGATCACTTGAGACAAAAGTGATACTAGTTAGTGCAGTTCCTATTTTCTCAAAGGAATAATTGCCAAATTCCTTTGTTGAGTTGTAACACCTGAGTATGCTTGATCCAGCTTAATTATCTCTTTAGACAAATTAAAAGCTTTACAGCTAGTTTATGTAGCTTGGGCTTGCTAGGTAAGCTTTGCAATAATACCCTGTGATGTTACTTAAAGCATTAGATGTTTTTTATATGGAAAAATCAGGGCTTATAAAATATTGCTTAGACCTTTTACAAGGCTTTCATTGGAACATAAGGATAATGTCCTTCCCCACTCAAACATTTTGGGGGGGAGTTTTCCTACCTGATGTTGTTTGAATGCCCGTGTCATTTATAGAAAAAATGCAAAATACAGTCACGGACAGTGCAATGGTGACAACAGGAAACCATCCACTTCATGTTTAATAAGCAACACTTTACTTTAGGGTGAAATACCATATTGGTGGAATTCATTTTATAAAAACACCCTCTCTTGAATCCTGTTCTAAGTGTACCTTAAAAGAACCTTAAAAGAACCAGAACCTTACATGAGCAAATTTTGTGTGTGAACCTTAAAAGAGAGTATTTTCTATGCAAAATACTCTTAAATTTATAGGCAGTGTTATTTTCTTGCAACTGCTTACTACTGAAGGACAAAGTCACTCTGGAAACATATTGCTGAGGTCACTCCTCTGAAACAGAAAATGCCAGGGTTGCTGCTGATATGAACCTGTTGCCTACATGATTGCACAGGCTGCTTGTCAGGAACAAAGCAGGAGAAGGCCCCTGCCTCAAAGAACTTGTAGTCAGGACAAAGAAAAGGAAAATGTTAGAGCGCGGCGGGGCTGCAGATAACACACGAATGTGGCGGTGAAGTGGAGAATGAAATGCAGGTCCAGTCTAGCACCTCATTTACAGGGCAGTTGTGTCTTCTGGATGTTTCAACAGAAGTCTGATTTTTTTGCACAAGTTTAAAATAATTTGCTAAACAATTTTATACAAGAACTTTGGACATTATTGTAGCAGCTCTGCTGATTTTTAACCTGCCTAGGGGATTTACAGACTGGAGCTAGCTGGGAACTTTCTGACAAAACAGTTTTCCATCAGAAAAGGCAGATTCATTGATACCAAAATATTTTGCAAAAGCATCAGTTTTAGTGACTTTCTGCAAAGACGTGGGATGGGTTCTGACAGGCTTCATGCCTGATTTCATGGCTCCTGGCGAGCTGTGAGGTCTGTGGCTCTAGGATAGCCTTGACATGCTGGATGCCTCCGGAGATCCCCGAAGACCTGGCATATGCCACGGGTGCTTTGAGGGCTTCTGGGCAGCGTGCCACACAACTGGAAGCGTAGGAGCCACGATTCCCAAGCTCTGTGGTTTTTTGCTCTCTTACGGCTCCCAGGGCTTAGAGCTCCTCCTTGTCGGTTCACTGGGGCTGATGGGGCAGGGGGAACCCAGCGGCACTCGGCGTCGTTGCTGAGCCAGGAGTCTTGGAGCTGGGCAGCCAGCGCTTTCAGGCTCAACTGCGTTCTGCAATTACATAAATGAAGCGGTGATTATTTCCAAGAGGTTGCTTAAGAAGTTCCCTTCTGGGGGAAACGTCGGTATCCGTGTTGCCCAGGGGAGCGCGCTGCCTGCCTGCCCTGCCGCCCGCTTGGGGAATGACCTGTGGGCAGGGTGGCAGCCCCCTGGTGACGCCCAGACCTTGGGCTGCATCAGGGCTGCACTGCGGGTACTCGGGGCAAAAGCCTGCTGCTCAGGGCAGCTGCAGGCAACGCCTTGGACGAGGTTCAGTGTACTACATATCACCGGGAAGCAACTGGCTCCGCTGACATTGAAATGGCAGTTAGAGCCACAATATTTTGGTTCCACAGGGAAGTCTTTATGTGGGAGTACAGTGCGTATATTACCTGTGTGTGTACAAACAAGCAAAACTTAAAGACATACCTTTATCTATATAAATGTCATTTTCAGCACAATATAGGATCCACAGATCCTTCAGGCAGATGTCGACATCAGACGAGTCGTGACGGTTTCTTTGTTACGTGTTGCACGTGTTCCCGATACACTCACGTTGTCATGAGGAATGGTTATGATGTAGATTCTGAAGTGGTCTTTCTAAAACCTCAGTATTTTAAGGAACCTAAATAGTCGTGTTGTCTTAGATGCTGTAAAACTACAGGCTTGAGCGCACTGAAGGACAAGGGTTAATTTCAGTAGTTGAAGGCCCTTGAGACTCCTGGAAGGCAAAACCAGTCATCTGATCTACGTTGTGAGTCTGTGCAATATGTGCGAGCGTGAGCCTGTATATGGGTGTACACTTTAGAATGGCGTTTGGTTTTACAATGCAAAACTGTAGACACACATGTAAGTGGCCACAGGGGGAGATTTTCAAAAATAAAAATGCCAGCAAAGTTATCCTGTGCTTGCTGACTTCTGGATCATGGATCATCACTGAAAGTTAAATTCCTGGCTGCCATTTGGTGCCTTTGGCAGTCTCCCTATAGATTTCTAGCAGTTCACATTTTGATATTTGCTGAGAGTGCTCAAGGGTTTGCCTATTTCTCCTCATGTGAAATCACTGGAGTCAGAGATGCAGAGGTAAAATAGGAAAAGAGTCAAATGAATGTTGATTGCTTCTGAGAATTAATTCCACACTGCCTTTCTGAAGGTTCAGTGCATATTAGCCGCAGTGCAGCGGCATGACGGACTGGTAAATATCACTTACTGAGCCCATCATTCATTGCGAAAGAGGACCTGGACCATGCAAATTGGATGATGCTGTGTTTGAAAACCAGACAGCCCATAATCTGTTAAAAAGGATTACGAATGACATCGATGAAATACAGTGTCAATTCTTTGCGAGATGCCTTTTCTCTGCAATAGCAGCTGGAAGCACAGCCCACCAGCAGGCATTGAACGCCTACTCTGAGGCTTTCACCAACTTTGATCTCCTTTCAGGACTGAGCCTAAAACAATGTCCCATTGGAAACCAAAGAGGCAGAACTACTTTGCCATGCAGAGGGTTAAACCTTCCCACACACGTGTTTATTAACGTGAACAAGCTAATACAGCTGTATTAACATCATAGTGTTCAGGAGCCTTTAAGCTGCCAACAAACTTGTTTGAAGACAGTCCAGTGCTCCCTGGACACACTTGACTCACTGTTCCTTTGTGTAGCAAAGTCACTGTTATGATGTTAGAAGAAGATATTCAGTAGTTTCTACTTTAATTGATAGAAATTTTTAAATAATTAAAATACGATTTCTTATAAACCAGTGGGGAGAAAATTCAGTTCAAAGCCACCACTTTCTCCTTACCAAAGCGTGTTGTCCGCTGCTCAGGACTATGGAAGGATCACTCACTTTTCCTAATAAGTGGGCTTGATAAGATGCATTAAAGACCGCCTGCAAGCTGTGTAGTGTTAGATTTACTTCCTTTTGGAAAGAGCTGAATCGAAGTTGTGCATGCCTGTGACTAGATTAATCAAAATCTGTTTTGTAGAATTTGAGGAAACACCTGAAGCCTGAGTATGGAATGTATCGAGCAATAATGCCCCTTTCTCAGTTTCTTGTTATCTGTATCTTTAAACATATCAGACACTTGTGTTTGAAGTCAGATTAAAAAGACAAAAAAAAGAAGCAAAAAGTGCCTGAATAAGAAGCAGAGTCCCAGTTCCCCAGATTTCCCTTAATTAATCTTACGTTCCCTAAGCTGTACTCTGGGCTTGCAGGCGCGCCATCTGAAAGTGGAGCGTTTCTAACGCCAGCAGTACCCGAGTCAGTGCCACAGAAACTGATGTGAGCTCTGTATCACTGTGATACTCTCCTGTCCCTCGCAGGGATTTGGGGATAGACAGTTATTAAGTGTGACTAGGAATTGAAATTTAAGGAGTGATCAGTTCAATGGCCACTTTTTGCTAGAGGCATGGTATGTAGTTGGTTGACCTAGGCAAAGAAAAAGCAAAAACCACCCTGACAGCATGCGATATATCAAAGTACAGAATTTCTACGGTGGCTAAATCCTATCCAAAAGCTCCTTGATAATTAAAAGATATGCTTCCACTGCCAATCTGCTGTATTAATAATAGTCTAATCCTATCCATAAATATATCTTTCCAAATTAATTTAATTAGGTATGAAAATACTGACTGCTCCATCACCACATTTAAGATCCTTTCTTGCAAGCCTTAACTCACATAAATATGTCATTCAAATCCATGTGACTACTGAGCATTAGTAAGCCTTATGTGCATGAGGAAAATCTCCTGTAACTGTGTTTGACTGGGAGGTATTGCCAAGATTTCTAAGTGTGGAGTACTAGTAGGACACCAAATACATACAGATAACTTGTTTCCAAAAATACCTGTTGTGGGTGTTTTATCTGAAGTGGGAACACTAGTAAATATGACCTGAGGGAACTTATATCTATTTTTATGTGGGTTACTCTAGCAGAAATCAAGCACTTGTTGTATAGCACATAGAAACCTCTTCAGCCACCTGTTTCTCTGATGCATAATTGTCCATTCATGTGCAGATCTGAGGTTTTTCATGCTTTTTTACAATTGCTTCATTTTCAACTTTTTTGTAACTTCTGGGTCATGTAACTTTAACCATACTCAGACCGAGAAACCCTCATTCAGCCTCTTCTGCTCCAAGTGCTGTTGGGGTCCTGGCTGCCTTTTAGTTTGGCTTATCCAGCTGACAGTCCTGAGGCTGGGACCTGGCACGCTTAAACAGTCCAGTGGACCTTCTCTGAAGGTGCTTCAGACCTAAACCGACAGGGCGGGATAAGGGAACAAGAAGATCTGTTCGTATGACTGGTTCTTGTGGAACAGGCAGTAGAGCAGCTACGTTGCACAATATTCGGGAAGGCTGGTTAGCCATGCCCAGACAGGAGCATCACGTTAACATGACTGTTGTTTTTAGGATCTAAGATAGCTGTGAATGAGTTGTGCAGAGAGTGAGTCATGCTTCTGTGCTTGGCTCCACCTTGTGCTGTGCAGACACGCCTGGCATTGCGAGGAAGAGCTGCCTACCCACGTCACGCCGCGCGGCTCTACCTGCAGGAGCACCTGGCTCTCCTGTTCAGCCAGGTGCCGTACCTGCTCGACCTCTGGTCTCCATCGGTGCCTCACGCTGCAGTTTATCATAACCAGCTTGTGGTGAGTGCTCCACCAAAACTCTTGCCTCCTGCCGGAACCCTGAATGGTGTTTAAATGTTGTGCTAATATTCTTTGCGGTGGAGACAAGTTCTTAAAACAGCTTGTGAAGGGGATTGCCCAGGATGTGTCCGTTTCTCTAGTCTACCTTACCATGCTGTTTGGGATGGCTCAGTTTTTAATATTATTGCATAACTTCCAAGATTAATGAAAAAAAACCCCAGCAAAATGCATCTTCAAACACAAGTTGCATTATTCCTGGATTTGGCAAATCCCCTCTGTCCACAACAAGATTCCCGTGATCTGTGATAAGACTAACTCAACATACAGATTTAAGAGCAGAGAACAAAATAGGTATTGTGGCAAATATCTCAGCGAGAGACATAAAAGTTCAAGTATTATCAGCACTGGCTTATCTGCAGTACGGCGTGCAAGCATGCAATTGCTAGGTTATTTCTGACTGATACATGTCATGTATTGCATCATTTTAATTGCTAACACTCAGGCATCCACACTTGCTTTCCAAGGGGTAAGCAGGAGAGCCAGCTCCGGGCCTTGGAATAACAGGCCACTGCCTACTTCATCAGCCTGCAGCTGCCTGCCAGGTCTGCCTGGGGATGAGGAGATGGTGATCGGCTGTTTTGGCTTGTGCAGCCCTTCCTGCCTGCGTGGGGAAGAGATGGAAGGAGTGGCAAGGTGGGGAGCGGTTCTACTGCAGCAAGAGCAGCTCCTCTCTGTAGCAGTTGCCGTCACCTTCCACCTCATCAATGGCAGGGAGAGCCTGCCCTTCCCTTTAGGGCTGTTCTGCAGCCCCCAGCCCTTCCTCTTCCACTTCTGCCCTGTAAGATCAGGGGCCTCATCGCCTCCTCTCATCCCCAGTGACCCAAGGAGGGGGTGGGGGAGCCTATGGAAGTCTTGCCCGTCCGAGGATTCTTATCTAGACAGCCTGTCTTCTGAACAAAAATACTTTTTTCACAATTGTGTTATTCCTTTAGAAGGTGTTTTCTGCTGGCTTGTCTCTAGCAGTTAAATTTGACTTGTGATTGCAAATGAATGTCCATTGTCCAAGTTGCTCTGAGAGTAAAATTGCTTACTGGGGCAGTCTTCTGTCAGAAAAACAGCGCTGAGATTATATTTGAAACAACTAGAGATACTGGTGAAAAAACACACTATTAGCAGTTAGAAATTAGAATAAAATGAACATTGAATTCATTTTAGGTCCCTTAATATCAGAGCAAGGGATTTCCTTGCACCTTTATCTTCTCACCATTTTTAGTTGAATTCCTTGCTTAGGAGCTCTTTTCTTTTTCTTTCAGCTTGGTATTTGACTTTTATCAAGAAGCATACAGATGCAGGGAGGTCACGTTTGCTGTAATGCCACTGACAGAACTGGGTTTTCCAGGAATAACTGATGAGAATTAATTTTATTTGTGGGTGGGAATAATGACACCTCTACATTTTTCTCTCAGGAATATATTAACTGTTTCCCCTGGAATTAATAAATATGGTGTGGTGGGTTGACCTGTCTGGCTGCCAGCCACCCACCCAGCCACCCTCTCACTCCTCTCCTCAATAATAAGATGGAAAAGCTTGTGGGTTGAGATAAAGACAGGGACATCACTTACCAATTACCCTCACAGGCAGAACACTTGACTTGGGGAAAATTAATTTAATCTATTGCCAATTAAAATAGAGTTGGTTGGTGAGACACCAGCCTCCATGGGCTGCAGTCCCTCAGGATACACCTGCTCCAGCGTGGGCTCTCCAGGGGCTGCAGGGGAATCCCTGCTCCGGCGCCTGGAGCTCCTCCTCCCCTCCTCCCCCTCTCAGCTGGGTGCTGGCAGGGCTGTTCTCGCACACTTTTCCTCACACCTCACCACCTGTGTGGGGTTTTGCCCGCTCTTAAATACGTTTCCACAGAGGCACCATCAGCTTCTCTGATGGGCTCAGCTGTGCCCTGTGGTGGGGCCGTTGGGGAACCGGCGGGAACTGTCTGTGTCTGGGACACCTCTCCTCACAGAGGCGGCCCCTGCAGCCCCCCCACTACCAAAACGTGGACACGAACACCCAATACACGAGGGTGCTGGAGAAATGTGTCCGAAATAGCTGGATGCCAAACTCTAGAGGTATCTAGCCGTTACCTAAGTTGTTTTGGGGACTCCTGCTTAAATCTGTGGAAATCTGGTCTTCATAACCATCTCCCAGAACACCTACTTGTAGCCTGCTAAATACAGTCCTGGGGAGCTAAGGGAAAGACGGACTGACCGAAGGGTGGAAGGGCAGCTGCAGGGACCCCACGTGCGGGACCCCCAGCCTCTGGGGGAATGTCCTTCTGGCAGAGAGGTTTTCACCGTGCAGGCTTTTAGCAACTCTTCCTTGTCTCGGTGAGCGTGAACACGCTGATGTGAGAGCGTGTGATCTAGCTTTTTAGTCTTACTAAAGGCTCTTAAAAACACTCTGCAGAAAGTAAGGTGGCACAATGTCAGTGACTTTCATGCTGAAGACAGGGTTTCCCAATTTTGAGGTAATTACCCTGTTCTGGAAGCTCCTGAGGGGTTTATCACATGCTCTGGTGGTGTTCAGAGAGTTTCTGCACATGCACTGCTGTTAATTCCTTCGAGATTTGAAGCAATACCTGGGGTGATCTGAACTTACACTTTCCTTTGGTCAAGAGGTTCTTTCAAATAAATACCCACACCTTATTCCACGTTGTGCAGCCTTAAGTCCTGCTCCTGGGTCCTCTTTCGCAGTTTTCAACCCCGCTGCTGACTGCAGGGCAGCTGTGGTAGGAGATCTTTTACCTTCCTCTGCAGGTTGTGAACCCACTTCGTGTTGCAGGCCCAGAACTGACAAGCCAGGGGCTCTGCAGGGAACACACCAAAGAGGGCTTTGGGGCTTTCTGCCTTTTTATTAAAACCTGCAGTTTGCGATGCTGCAAAATCTCCAGTCAGAAGTGGAGAGGGCGGGAGTGAGCAACAGAGCAGCAGGCAGCTATCTGTCACACGCGTGCGCTGGGTCCAGCAGTCAGGTGTCACCAGGCAGCTATCTGTCACACGCGTGCGCTGGGTCCAGCAGTCAGGTGTCACCAGGCAGCTATCTGTCACACGCGTGCGCTGGGTCCAGCAGTCAGGTGTCACCAGGCAGCTATCTGTCACACGCGTGCGCTGGGTCCAGCAGTCAGGTGTCACCAGGCAGCTATCTGTCACACGCGTGCGCTGGGTCCAGCAGTCAGGTGTCACCACTGAAGCGGGTGGAACAGCCCCCTCAGCAGCAAGTCCAGCTTGACTTTGTAGAACCCGTGAGTGGGGGCTTAAACAGCTGGCAAGGTCAGCAGGAAATGTGTCGCTAGGCACAGAGCTTGCCATGGGTGGACTGATGGTCGCTCCCTCACTGCAGATGAGCCACGCTGACGTGTGCTCATTGCCCAATATTGCTTGGAGAAAACAGCTACAAAGCAGCGTAGCTATGAACGGGCGCATCACTGCAAGGTGGTTATAACCTTCCTGAATGCCGTGGCAGTGGAAGAATCTTTTGGTATGCTGGCTTCTGCTCTGGTTATGTTTCTGAAACACTGGCTGAGCAACCAGAGGGGTACTGAAGGCGTAATGCAGCCATGGTGCATTTTCCCTCCTCTTCCTGTGCCTGATTCTTTGATTTTTTGCTGCATTGGATTTATCAAAAACCTTGTTTCGTCAAGTGCAGCAAAGAAGTGCACACCTTCACGTACACAGTAGAGTTCAGTAGGAAAGTGCATGTACCATAGAACAGGGAGCCTGCTTTATAGCACAGAACATACAAAACACACAGCATATAGAGAGTATTTGAACACTCAGGTGGCTGTGAAAAGTTGCTTACTCATCTGGATGCTTGCTCTTTCTCTTGCCTCCTGATCTTATCAGAATTCTCCCTTGCTTGCTCAGTCTTATTTTTATTGTGTCATTTTCTTACCACCTCCTACCTCTCCCTTTCCCACCTCTGAATATATCATGTATTTTGTTTTCTATAAAGTAAAGTATTGCCCTCACCTGAATTTGCATGCCCTCGCTTGACATTTTTGGACTTGGGTAAGGAACTTTTATCCTGCAGAGGTAAAATGCTGGGATGTTACAAACTGTTATTGCTGTTCCCTACCTTACGTGAGTTGTAAGTTGAGTTTTAAAGGTGGTCCTTTCGCTGGTGTGGATGCATGGTCTGTTCTCAGTTCTGGCACAGACGTCCATGAGAACGTCATTCACAGTCACACTCTTAAAAGAGCTCTCTGCTTTTTCTTTAGCCAATTAAATGTGGTAGCTAGCTGTATCCAGCAACCACAATAGGAGCTCTGAATCCTTTTGAAAATTTTCCTTTTAATACTTCCCTTTTTCATGGAGGCATTATGAGGCAGTTGGAAGTGACAGCTACAATAATTATGAACTAATATAAATGATGGCATCTTCAAAGTCCTGAAATAAATTTATACAGTTCAGCAAGGTTTCCTCTCGTAGCCATTCATTGTGAGAGTGTTAAAACTTAAATGACTTAAGAGGCTGTTACGAAGGCAGAGCAAAAAGCAGCATTTTTCAAAACAGGAAGTAGAGCAGAACAATTACTATTTAATGATACTGGAATTGGAAAATGTATGATGAAGCAGGAGTGTCAAGTTTACTGTGCAGATTGCTACTGGGGCAGGATGCTTTTTGGCAGAGTTTATCCAATTTCTGTTTTTCTGCTTATACATCTATCCTGGTGATACGAAAGGATTCCAGTAAAAACTAATCCAGTTCTTGGAATCCCCCATCTCTCCCCCTTTCACCAATCTAAGGCTTGTTCACGGCACTGCTTCAGTTTTTCCGCTTCAAGGCCAGCAAGATGGTTCTCTTGACATATCAGAATGCTGCAACCCTTTGCAGGCTAGTTACTGCTATGGGACGGTCCTCATTAGGTGAAATAACCCAAAGGCTGTCGCTGCATTGCAGCATATCCTCCGACAATGTTGCCTTTACTTAAGCAGTCTTGGTTAAGAATATTTTTTACTGCTTTGAAGATCATTATATCAAATATCAGTCAAAGCAATATCAACATTTCTTAGCAAAATTAGTGACTGGAAAGACAGCACAGGACCCCAACTTCCACAAGACTAAAATATCTTTATGTATTTGCCAATAAACTCATCCAAATTGACATCAAGAGCAGCTCCGTCTGAATCGCACGCGATCTCTTATTTTTCTTGTATTTTCTCTCCCTGTAACCTAAACCCACAAATTTAAATTTTGCCTGCAGTGAGGTATGTTATACCAAGCACTTTATTTAAAGGTTGCTCATTTTCCATGGTAGTTTTGAAAAACAAATCTGTTTTGAAATCCTTCCGCACGTACTAGCTTATACGATCTGTATCGCTCTATACTTACTGTCCATTCGCCCGGAGCATTTAAATGGAAAGAAATTTTCTGTTCCCTAAAAGCACATCTATACCATCTTCTAGTCTCCTGCCTAAAGTTATAATCCTTTGCATATGATATTGTAGTTTGGTGTGCAGATGATGATGACATCTCCAGCAGAGGCCTGGCTTCAATTGGGGAATCAACGCCATGAGCAGATGAGGTCTTGGAAAACAGCTATTCAGCTTGAATGGGATTTTTTATAATAAAGATTGACAGATGAGAAAATACAGAGATTTAGGGTATGTGGTGTATGAGCCAAAAAATTCTATTTGCAGGCAAAGTGTACCATGATTATTCATTCCTTCTTGAAACCTTCTGTAGGTTAAAAAATGCTCTTAATTCAAAGTGAAATGGATTTTGAATATTTTAAGTATGCTCAATTGTTCAGGCAGGCACTTAACAGTGATGTTCCTGTTCATTTCTGCACTGACACTGCCCTACCCGATTAACAATGCAGGTAATATGACCACTGGGATTTGTCCCTTTTGGATGGTCAGTGCTTTTGGCCCTTTTGCCTCTTTGTTGCAGCTTTTCTTTACTGGGTCTTTTTCCATTTACACTTTAATCTGAGTTCTTGTTGCTCTGTAGTTTTCCTAAACAGTATTTTGTAGTCCAGACTTTTACAAAGCATTTCTAGAGGTTCAGTGTGCTTTTTAAAAATCATAGCCTGCTTAGATCTGGTGGAAGCCTTGGGGAAAAAAAAGTGTTTGTCAGTTTTATTTTCAAGAGAGCACAGACTTGCAGTGAATATTATTGTGGGATTGAAATGTAAATGTCCATTTCCCCTCTATAATCCCTTGCAAGAAATTGAACTGTTCTTTACATTAGCTTTTGCCTGGGTATATAGTACTTGGGAATTCACCAGCTCTTGGGAGAGAATTGCCTTTAGCTTAAATCAGAATACCTCACTGACGCTGGATCTTCCATAATTCTGGCAGCGAAATACACCCACCTCCAAAAAGAAGCAGATTTTTCTTCATTGTCACCAAGCTCAGTGACTGTCTCTTGTTTACTGAAGAGAGAAGCCAGACTTGCTAAAAAAGTTGTGATATTTAGCAACATTATAGTCACTACATCACCCTGCTGCTTTGCTTTCTGCCTTTGCTCACTGACAAATGACAGAGTAGTACAAGCCATATGTAGCTTGGCTCCGTTTGTTTTGATAAGGGCAGGATCTAAGTGAAAATTTTTTTTTCAACACAATACAAACAAAGAAAAGGAGGGTCAGTGCAATGAGGTGATCTGGTACGAGCTCACCCCCTCATTTCTGAACCAAAGTTCAAACTTACTTGAACTGTTTCACATCTTGAACTAAGTGATGCAACCTTGTTTTCAAGATCGAGTGGTGGAGATTTGCCACTTCTGCAGTGACACCTGCCACCCTGGCTTATGCCGCTCTGCTATTCCCATTTCAGGAGCTCGTGCTATTTGTGAGCATGAACTGAGTTACCACTGTCAGGGCATGATCCAGGTTTTTATTTACTTGTTTTCTGTAGAGGTGGATGCAATAGTATGTCCTAAACATAGGCTCTGTTGTGAATATCAGGAACACAGACAGCAAAATAAAGCTCCCAGCCATGGTAAGGTCCAAGAGGCATCTCCACAATCCTGCTAGTCAAGCCTTAATCCAGAACAATAGCAAGCCATATTATGTTTGTTCAAAACCTTGGGCAGGTTTTCATAAGATCTGTTAGTTGAGCAAAAAAAAATAGACATTTTTATCTTTGCTAGACTGACTGTGTAAAGAGCCCACTGTGTAAAGAGCCCTCCAGAGAGAGCTCGTAGAAGGAGGGGATGTGTGAAAAGGGCAGGTGTTGGTACGCCTGATACTGTCTTGCAAAAGCCATAGGTCTGTTGCCTATATGAGGAGCTATGCTGAGGGTTAGGGTTAGGGCGGCAGAGCTCATTTTATCCTTCAAGGCACAGGTCACAGAATTCAGGAAAACTGATGTTAGTAGAGACCAGTGTCTCATATTGACTTTTGTTGTATGGTCAATCCCACTTCTGAATTGAAAATTTTGGATATTTTTTAGCATTTCTGTTAGGGACTTAGCTATTGAAAGGGTCAAGAATCCAGGTTATTGCTTGTAGCATTAGAAGAGGCTGCTGTCAACAGGGGTCTAAATCTACGTTCTGTTTTCTCTACTGGTAGATTGTTTTGATGTAATTATAGGGTTAGATTTAAGATCCAGGTTTTGTACTGTGGTGCTGAAGGTGTCTCAAAATAATGAACAGTGCTTTGTGTTTTACTCTAAGGATTGGTTTTTCTGGCCTGAATTAATGTTTGCTTTGGTTTGGGGTCAATTTTGACAGAAATGGACCCAATTTTGGAAAATCAAGGTTCAAGATTCCATTTTTTTGCTGGATTCTGGAGAGTACACAGAAGTGGGAGGCGGCTGGTACAGATAAGTGCTGATGCCAGCGTTCCCTGAGTTTGGGGAGTGGTTCTCTGGGTACATCTGAGGATATAACTAAGGGCTTCAGAGGTGGCTCTTTTGTGTTGTTTGTTTGGGTTTTTGATTGGTTTGTTGTTGTTGTTGTTTTGTTGTTGTTGTTGTTGTTGTTGTTGTTTTAACCATGCTAGCTGACTAGGTAAAAATATCAGCTTCTCCGCATCCCATCTAAGGACTCTACCATGCTCATTTCTATCTCATCGGATGATCTTTACCCTGAGGAAAGAGCGAGGAACCAAATGACAGCTGGCTTTTCAAAGTCATAAAAGAGGGAAATATGTGTGTATGTACTTATTTATTTATTTTCTCTCCCTATTCTGTATTTTATGCTGAGGCTATGAAGCCTATTGAACTTTTTTTTTTGAGCCCTTAAGGTATATCCAATGTCAGTCAGACATCAAAGCTCCAGAGCTGAAATGGAAAGAGAACAACCAAATTGCATTTAAAGGTTAATAAAATAATGCTTGTGTTTTCTGTTGTCACAGAATACTAAAAAGAAAAACATTACCTTCATGTTTACAAAGGCGAACAGAAAATAGAGAAATGTGAAGTCAGCTGCGATTAGCTTAGCCTTTGTTCTAAAAATGATACATCCTTGTGTTATATCAGAGACAGGATGGGCTCTTGAAGCTCTACTTTTTTATTTTGCCAGATATTAAATGATCTCAGTGGCCACTGATAACTCTATTGTAGTTTATGAGAGTTTATTACTTCTAATTTAAAACTAAAGGTTTAACCTAATATGAGAATTCCTTGTCTTTATTCTCTGGGAATCTGGCTGGCTTTTGTGTGTGGAAAGCTGAACACTACCATCCTTACATTGCACATATTGGCTATGCTTATAGTAGGCACAAAGAATAAAACCAGGGAGGTTATAGCCATACAACAGAATTGCACGACTATAACCAGCCCCTTTGACTCATATGGCTGAGTTTAACTTTGGTCTTGCTCTGTCCTCAAAGCACAGATGCAGTTCTGTGGGTGTAACTGAGGAGGGAACAGAGCTTGTGACTTGGAAGCTCTACAGTGTGTGAAAACAAGTTAGAACTCCAGAAGACTTACCGGTTCTTTGAAAGTTTTATCCTTCTCTGATACACACTGAGCCTGGTACAGCAGCTAAACATTTCCTTCCTATGGCTTGTCACTCTGCAGGCCAAAATCCCTCATTGCTCAATGGAATCAAGATCCTCTGGGACTTTCCGTACTGTCACTCGCATTATTCATGAAACAGAGGTCAGTGAAGTCTAGGAGAGCAGAAAGTATTAGCAGAGTGATCACAGCTTGTGAAGTCTGCTGAATTATTTGAAATTCCTCCTGTGGTGAGGTCCAAGTACCAATCTGACTGACTCGCCAAGCCCTGGGTCTTACTTAAAAAAAATAGAAGAAAAAAAGAAAAAAACATGTCGTGGTAGCTTGGAGGCCCAGCTGAATCCAGTAAGGAGGATACTGGCAAAATTTGCAATGCATTTAATAATGATTCTTTTTCCCAGGAGTATTATAAAGTGATCTGTTATGTGCATCTGCTTGTTCTATTTCTGTTTCTTAGCCTGAGATTCCTAACACAGGAGGCAGTAACCCTGCATCGTGTTAGATCATATCATGTCACACTGAATGTTGACCTTGGCTGACATAACGTGACATGCTACAGTTGAAGTAATGTAACGCGAGCCAATGTATCATGTACTTAATGTTAATCTGAAGTTATTATCTGTGAACATAGCAAAAGGTTTGGGTAGTGTGTTGTATGGATCTGCCCTCTGTTCCTCAGGCAGTCTGAGCTGCATGTGTTCAAGCTAACAACCAAAAACAACAGAGAGAAAGAAGAGGGGCAAAAGCTAGGCAAGTGTTTCTATGAGAGTTAGTACTAAAGATACTCATCAGTTTAGTACAGGTCTGCAGCTAATCTACTAAAAGACACTGTATCCCCCTTGACACCACAATAACCGCAGTAGAAGTGTGACTGTGCAATGGGAGCACTGGGTAGCAATTAATTGCACTCTTTGGAGTTTTTGGTATAGAAAGCTGTTCATATACTTTTCTGAGTAGATTTGCTGTTGAAGGTATTGCTGAATATATTTATTGATATTACTTTAGTTAAAACAGTTAATGTAAATGTTGGGCCTTAGGAAGTTAATCAATTTTATAACATTTCCTTTGTTTGTGTTCTTGCTCGATCTTTTGACCCACTGCAAAATTGTGCCCAATACTATGTGGGTTGGTCTCTGCTGTTTTTCTAGGGAGACTCAGGGAAAACTCTGTGTGTCTTCTTGGAAGATATTTTGTAAATTACATGTCAGATTAAAGCATGCCTGCAAAGTATTTGCTTGAATTTAAATATTTTAAAAAATAGTATTCAGTGCTAGAATTGTCTATTGTTTCTTCAGTGGTTTAGCAGTGCTCAGAGCCTGTTTCTGTTTCTCCCATCATGTGCTCCTGTAACAGGATCATGTTCTTTAATGCGATCACTGGCTGGCTGACTTCTTTATGCCACCTTCATTCTTATTCAGCTAGCTCTAACTGACAGGGGATATTATTCTTGACTTTTTGTTGGGCCAATATTTTCAGTCTGTGGTGCTTAAAAATTAGCCTTATAAAGCTGTAATTGTGCATCTAGTTTGGTGAAAGCACTAGGCAACCCAAGGTGGAAGCGTTTTAAAAATGAGCTAACAGTGTACCTAGTGGCCTAATTTGATGAACGTTGGCATGTAGATTTGCTGCAGATGATAATCAAACATTGGTTTTATTTCAAACAGGGGAAAAAAGGACTAAAAAAAAAAAAAAAAGGTACCCGGGTACACAGGATTTTTGAATGCTGTAAATCTTGAGTGCCATAAATCAGGCTTTGGAGCACCTCAGAGCACCTAGTAAGATAAATGGAAGCTTTATCTTCTTCCTTTGGAGGAAATGCCTTTCCTGACTCTGAACTGCCCTTTTGATCATAGAGCAGTGCTGCATTCTTGGCTATACTGAGCCTGATCATGCTCACATTGAAGATAATTAAAAATTCCCATTCTCTCCCGGAGCTCAGGTCTAGACCGTAGCTAGTAGAGTAGCAGTGTTTGTGGGTGAAACTTTCTTCTCTATAATCTGCAAATCCTCAAGACTTTCCTAAGCAAAATTATTTAATGAAAGCTACTTTGTCTCTTATGTGCTTTTAGTTTTCTCTATTCCTGTTAATCTTTAAAACTATGGGCTGGTGATAGAAATATTTTCAGAAGTTTATAGCAGAAACAGGAGCACTGCCATTACCTAATAAGATGAAGTAAGGAACATTAATTTGTTCTGCCAATATTCTAAAAAATTAATTAAAAAGAAAGAAAATTACGTGTATTTTCTCTGGCTCAGCTGTGTTGCAGACTTTCCCCCAACTAGGGTTAACTAGCAAGCAGCAGAGGTAGGTAACGGTCTGATCTGAGTGCTTTGCTGTAGATTATTGGGGGGTCTTGATCAAAAAACAGCAGATGAGATGAAGCAGCATAGCAACAGATTTGCAAAGAAAGTAAAGGCTTATTTCATATGGATTTCCTGCCTTCTGTTTAAAACAATATGAGGAGCATGGGAAAATTAATTTATTTTGCCAGAATTAAGGAGACTCTGAGACTGTCAGTTGCCAGGCTTAAGTGGGTCATCAAAGCACACAACTCAGAAAGCCTAACACAAAACCTTAATGGTATTTAATATAACTCGAAATTGGGAAACTGTGAGGAAACCAGGTAATTTTGAACACTAATTTCCAGAGAGGAGCATCATCCCAGACCTGAATGCAGTCAGGAATAAAAAGACATTTTCTTCAAACGTTAAGCTGAAGCAACACACCAACAGCAAGGACAGAACTATTGCGGATGAATTTTCAATTCTTTAGTACATAAATGAGCAGTTACACTAATTAAATATATATAGAGAAGAGGGCTCTAGCCCTTTCTAGGCAATGTGGCTCAGCACAAGGGATATCAGTTGAATAAAATACTGGAGGAAAGGCCATAAAATGGCATGCAACAGATTGCTGATGACACCTGGAGTTGCCAAAGAAGGATAGAGCGAGTGTGAGGAAGAAATTGCATTTCTGTGTACAGTAACCTCTGACCAGCCAGATAAATCATGGCTAGTCAGAAGTTATTCCAGGGCTGGAAACTCTAGGGCAGCATGCAAGGCAGAGCCACTTGAGCTGCTGCGAGAGGTTTTCTACTTGGGGAAAAAAGTACCAAAAGACAAAAAGGAGCTTCCTGAGAGAAACAGGATGCTGGAGTTAAGGAAGCTTAAATAAAGACTTAAGGGGTGCAGGGGAATATGACTTGTGGCTTTTCCTTCATTACTTTATTCCCTCGTCTTTGAAGTTGGTAATACCATTAACATACTGTAAGACTGAGAACAGTAAGTATTGAGAGAGTTCAAGAAACAGTCCCTTTACAAGGGGAGTGTTAAAGGCCTAAGGAAATTAACGTCTCTACAATTGCAAATTCTTTGTGGAACAGAATGACTTGCATGATTGATTTAGGAATTATTATAGATAGTGTCAGTAGAGCAAATAATTCACTAGAGTCTTTGTCCCAGAGCAAAGTCCAATAGCACCCGTCCCCCCCACCCTTGCCATATCCCACTGAAGTCAGCACAACTTTGCAGACATCTGTCATGGGACTGGGTCTAGAACAGGAATAAACCCAAATACCTCTGGAAGAATGTTCCAGAAATAACAGAGGACTACATTTGGAAGAGGCTGTGGAGAATGAGGAGTTTCACTGCACTTCCAAAAAGGGTCAGACATGTTCCCTCTCCTTTCCCCAAAACAAGGAAAATATCAAAAGACTCATTAAAAACGCTCTACCAAATAATTTACTCTGATGATATTCTCATATTTCCCTTCCTTCATTTGCCTTTTAAAATTTCCAGTATTCATAGGTAACAATTCAGCTGCCCAGAGATACATGCCTCCGCAACCCGTAGCTTGCTGAGGCATCTCGTATGCAGGGATCCAGGCTTGATCCCGCCAGGGCATTGCTGCCACGTTTCCCCACACTGCAAAGGTATCAAACCATGCTGGTTCCTTTCTCTATTAAGTCTCTTGCTCGCTGACATTAAAAAAAGTACTTTCTAGCCAAAAGATGCTGAAAGCTAGCCTCACCCCTCCCACCCAGGCTAGCAGTAGAGCGTGCTGAGGAGCGGCTGTGACAAGCTGTGCATCAAAAGTGGATAGTGTCCTGTCTTACAGGTAAGAGATCTTTTCTGTCAGTTTTGTGTTTGTGTGTGCATTGTGCAAATGATGTTGTCCATTTACAGAACATCTTCTCTGCTGAAGGATCCCAAAGCTCTTTACAGAACAGTTCACATGTAGGACTGCTGGAATTCAGTTAAGCTGTTCTTGAGAAGCTCTGAAATCGTTCTCCGAAAGCCTACATAAAAACAGGTTCTCAGTTTTTCAAGTCTGACTTGATGAAGGTGGAATTAAAAATCCACAGGCATTGCATTCCCTTTGCAAAGAAGGGAAAAAGCAGATGGAGTTGCTTTTTGTGTGCGCTTAAAAGCAATGAAAACTTGTCGATATTTTTCATTTGAATTTTCATGAAGAGCTAAGAAACTCTGCTGATGCTGGAGGGGGCAGGAAAATGTTGTGACTTTTACTGGCAGAGAAATATTTGAATGGTTATTGACAAAGAGCACAGTGCATGGAATGTGCTTGGGCTAAGCAGAGTGAAGATGTTTGACGTATTGGCAATACAGCGCAGGGTCAGGGGGTGACAGATTAATGTTGTGTTTCACAGTCCAAGCTAATACTCACTGCATGCCTTCCTGTGCTCTTCGTTATTGCACACATTTGCAAGGACAAACTGGCTCTGGGTCTGCACTGATTCTAGCATGAAGATGGCTTATTTCGGTTTAATCAATTAGGCACAAGTGTAAAGTGAAGCTAAATAAGCTATTCTTAGACTAAATTTGGAGCGTGATGCAGGCCTTTGCATTATTTCAGCTAAAATCAATTAAATCTCTTAACTGAATTGAGGGCAACGGTGAGTGCAGGAAGGAGGGAGTCGTTCCCAGGGGCCTGTGGCCGTCACCACTGTGGCCTAACCATGAGCGCACGTCACGGCCAGGCCCAGTGGCTCTGGGTATGCTTGGAAAATCTCAAGGCAGGAGGCAGAGATTACAAGAAGGAAAAAAACAACCCGTGAACCCCTTAAAACCCCACCTCTTGGCTTGATGCTCTCCCTGGCTGGCTGCTTCTGGCCTGCTCCCTGGAACAAGTAACAAAAATGAATCTGCTTCCAGCAGCAGAGACCAAGAAGCCAGCAGATACTTTTCAACCCTACAGATACTTTTAAAGAACGGGAGGTAAAGGAATGAAATGGAAAACAGATGATAGACAGAGGCTGGCGAGAACAGGAGGAATGCAGTGCAGGCAGCCCGTTTGTCTCGGACTAGCTGACGTGCATGCCCATGGAAGTGGCCAAGCCTGGCAGCAACAGTGTCTTAAAATAATGGAATAGTAATGCCTCTCTTCTGGAAGGTGCTGAGCACTTTGGCTTCGTGGCGTCACTGCACTGTGTAGGACCCAGCCCCCCGTCACAGGCATTTCACATAGCCATGCAGCCAAGGACAAGTGTGGTCCATGGCAGAAGTTTGCATGGGAGGAAGCTACAGGACGCGGAATCGCGTGCCAGTCCCTGCGGTGCCTGGTGAGACAGGCGCGTGCGTGGGAAACAGCTCTGGGGCTTCGTGAAAGCAGAACGCAATCAGAAAGCTCCAGTGGCTGAGGTCTGATTTCCAAACCCCTCTCGCACCTCGTTGAAGGATAGTTCTAAATGGATTTCATCTCTGTGTTGAAACACGTGCACAGACACTTGCGTGTTTATGTGTTTTGTATGCAGAGGTGTTGTTTTCAAGGCAAAGAGCCCTTCTCCGGTGTGGTTCCCTGTGTTGTACATATTTCATAGATGAGGAGCTGACAATAGCAGATTTACGATGAGAAATTTTCTTCTGCTGGCCCCAGATCATATTCCTTACCAAGCACTCGCAAATACCCATGAGACAGCAGCAAAGGGAGAGCCCACAGTGGGAAAGGCCATGGGATTCAGATATCGGCACATTCGCTGGCATGTTGGAAGTGATGTGACGCCTCTGACAGAAATAACAGGGGTGGGTACAGATCCCCTCTTTGAGGTCCCGGCAAGTACAGACGTGAGGAAAACACAGGGAAGAGTTTATCCAAGCTCCACTGAAAAGGGAGAGCAAAATGAGCAGTATTTGGTTACAGCCATCTGACAGTGTGACATGGATGGCTGGCTGAGTCAGGAAGGCTTTGCTTTGGAAAGACACCACCTGGTTCTTGAGTAAGAATAGCTGGAGCATATTGCAGTAACTACATAGCTGTAAGTGTGCTAAGAGGCTGGTACCACCTTAATAACACTGGGTGTCTACGTGGTGATCCCAGTCTTAAAGAGCTCATGTGAGGAGAATGAGCTGTGATGACGGTTTAAGGCCATTTTTCTATCACTATAGCACTGTTTCTGTGCTGGGAGACGTTACGCTGCTACTCCAGATTGCATACCCAAGTGCAATAGCTATGTTGGTAGAGAAGCTGTCTGCAGACCAAGCAAACACCCAGCATGAAAAGTGGGTCTGCACTGCAGCAGTGGTGAGCACCAGGCGCTGGGGTGGGCAGCTGCTCAGGGGCTCTGTCCCTCTGCACTCAAATGCTGTGATTGCAACCCCGGCTTCTGCTGAAATCACAGAGAGTTTGCCATTAACGCCAGTAAAGCTCACCCCTGAATTGCTCAGATGGCCTCACCGACACATCTCTATTCATCCCCACTCCCCAAGGCCCCTTGGAGAAGTTTGGATGGTGGTTAGCAGTTGACTTCCCTTCTTATGCTTGCTCTGCTCCATGGTATCTGAGCATGTCACGTGTGCATTATCACACATTATACCTTGTTTGAACAGAAACAATTAAAAAAATTGTTAAACAATATATTTTTTATTAGAAGAAAAGCAACTGATTTAGGCAAGAAAATTTTCTGTTTACTTTCAAGCTTTTGAGAAGTTATTGACAGACTACGCAATTTAAAAAAAGAAATGAGCTTCTTCCCAGGACCTTTTATAAAGAGGCCTTGTCCAGCTCAGAATTTAGGAAATGTAGCCTATTTTCTGAGTCTTGCAGTTGAGGTCAGCCTGTCTGTGATTGCGAGTATCACTAGACTTTGGCACTGTGCTGATTTAAGCCCTAGGGCACGCATTTAAATTGTCACATATAGTGTGTCTCATACTGACATCTTCTTCTGTAGAAGTGAAGGATAATACAGCACTTGTGCTGCAGTTATAAGACAGTGCTCCCTCCTCAAGCATGAAAATTGTCTGCAAATTTCAGACATGTTTTCGTTGATTGTGGCGGCTAATCAAGGCAAAAACCAAAGTTCATTTTACTAGGGGATGAACAATGCTTGGCAGTGTAGTGAATGTTAATGCAGCTAATTATTCCTAATGCTGTGTCTGTTCTGAAGAGTTCAATATCTCTAGACAAGGCTTTAACAATCCACAGCCACCCTGTGGTTTCACCCAGGGAACATTACCTCTTCAGGCCAGTTTGTAATAAGCTGTCCCTCAGTCTGCACTCTCCCCCTGCTTTGTGGCATGTCACATCTGTTATGGTGAAGTTGGGTGCGTGGTTTTAACTAGGCTTTGTTTTGTTACAGAGCTGATGGTTATATTGTGCTTTCTATTGTCTCTGGTTTCTTCATACTCTCTCTATATATCAGCTTTTGACAGTGTTGAGTGGGGAACCTAAAAATAGAAAAAAAATCCCAAACATTTACCTGCACAGGGGAATCGATAATAGTGTTCCAGGTCCCCATGGTGCTCAATATCAGAGGAGTCCCTAGGGCATGTGATAGGAAAGCAAGCCTGCACTAACTTGTACACTGATGGGAATAAATTATCTTTGATAGCACCTGTTTGCTGATACACTTCCATAGTAACCTAGTAATAGTGATATCCTTCTCTAAGTTGTGGCTTTTATTAGACCAACTTAGTCTAGGACTTCATGTTGTTTGTTAGGGTGTCTGGGAAATCTTCATTTGAAAATTGTATATCTCTACATATAAACAACTTCTCTGATACTTGAAACAAAACAATTGATGAAAATACTATTTTTCAAAAGTTGTCAGAGAAATCAGCTGCATAACTATTTTTCTGTACTTGAAAACTATGGTGTTTTTTTTTTTTAAGTACGTCAGTTTTGGGACAGGTCCTGTAAATTGAGAAGATTTGTGTGTTTTACCCTGAGTACACTCCCTTTGCTACGAGGAGATTATTGACAGACTGTAGTTCTTTCTCGGAGGGTTTACAGGGCCATATCCTGTACTAGTCCCTCGTATCATAATTTTACAGCTGTGTTTTTGTTGTTGTTTTTGTTTTGAAAAAGCCAGTGATGTGAATTGCCTTAATTTTGGAAGACACAAACCAATGAATGCGTGGTTTGTTGATAGCTGAGTGCAGTGCTACCTTCATCAGGAGCTCCAAGCAAGGCACTGCAATGCGGGCATGGAGAGCAATGATGCTGAAAATAAGCCACTTTGCAGCAGAGCAGATGGGTGGAGCTTAGGCGATCGATTCTACCTCTGCACAATAAGCTGCCTTCTCTGTTCAACGCCCAGTGAGCTTTCTTTGACCATCCTGAACAGCACCAGATACTCATTCCTAAGCTCCTGCTGATGTAACTGGGAATCCCGGTGTAGCAATGACTTGAGAATTGAACCCTCTGGGCTGGGTCCAGCCTCCGTTATAACACTCTGACTTTACTAGAATTGCATCCCGCTGTACTTTAAAGAATTTTTGGAAATGTTCTGCTAAAAAGTACTCATTTTTTAAAAAGAAAAATAACTAAAAGGATCTCAGACATCGCAGAGGAGATGTTATTCAAAGTTCTCGTACAAAACTTTGAAGCAAAAAATTGTTTTCTTCAGCAAGAAGCCATAGTTAAAAATTGGCTTCAAGGAACAGAGAATGATTAATGAAACTCCTCTTATTTAGTGCACTAAGCCTTCTTGAGATTTAAATGTCTGCTGTGGAAAACGTCCACAATTTGGAGTGAATTATTTATAAAAGAAATTAGGCAACATACAGGGCTTGCGGTTCCTGTTCAGAGGAGAAGATAAAAAGCTTCTAGATTTAAAAATTATTATTATTTTACTTCTAAGTCTATTTTTCTTACTGAATTCTTGACATATGTACTGTTAATTAGGCAGTAATGATTTTCTTTCATTTGCACTGCAAATTACACCAATAATTATGCTTTTATTCACAGAATATATTTTGTTAACTGACCTTGGGTTTAGTGTAGAATACAAAATGAGAAAGAATTGTTAAGTTCCAGTTGATGCTTTGAGATTCCTAGGGAGTTCTGATTTTGTTAAGTTTTGAATTTTAATTTTGGAGACACCAACAAAGATATACAACAGAAAGGTTTTAACTAAGTATGTTACTTTGACAGAAGTCACTGGGTTCTACAATTAATTCTCACCAGTAGATCAATGCAATTCATAAGCTGCAAGTCATTCTGACAAGATGAAACAAATACAATCGTTAGTGAAATCCTCATAATTTGGAACAACGGGCTGTGAAACTAGGTCAGTTTACATCTTCTTTGAAATATTTTTCCCTCCATAGTATTTCATACTTGACTAATCTTGATAATGCACTTGACCTCTTCAGTGACTGATCATATGCTAATTTAAACTCACATTGTATGCGTAAATCCAGAACAACATGGGGAGATGTTTCAGCATGATGACGAAAAAATTTTAACAAGTGAATTTGACTGAAATATTTTGCTGTTAAAATATGTGTTTTTTCCTAGCCTGAAGAATGTAGAGGGAATCTGATTTTTGTTGTTTGGAGATAGGTATTTTAATGACTTGGAGCTTTTTTTTCCTGTCCCAGTGAAATAGTGTATTTGACTTTTTAGGGCAGGTTACTTGAAAGAATAAGGTCTTCTTTTAGAGCTGCCCATCCAAACCACTACAGGCAATTGCTGCAAATGCTTCTCTCAGGAGTGTCTATGGTAATTTACTGGCCCCTGTCCTGCTCCTGCTGATGTCAGTGGTAAAACTATTGTTGACTTCAGTAAGAAAAGTATGAGTCCCATTACCTTCATATGTTGCTATTTAGATTTTATGATATTTCTTGGAGCATATATGCAACTTCAGGTGTTTCCTAGTCAGTTCTGTAGAACTCTTCCATTAGAATTAGTCTAAAACTGCCGTGCCCTTCTTCATATACCGCTTATCATCCTTCGTCCTTGTCATTTCTTCACCACAGATGGCTCACAGATTCTCAGAGATGAAGAAAATATTTATAAAGGCTTATTGTGGTGTAAGTTTGCTGACAATTGCTACTATGCTGTAAGCAGTTTTGGAAAGTAAGAACTCCTTTTTTTTGTTTCCAGTAAAAAAAGTTTGATTCAAGATTAGATAGCTGTTTTCCTGACTCACTGATATATTCTATCTGTCTGCCTCTCTCCTCTCTCTCTTTTTTTCTTTTTTTTAAGGTGTGAATTCGGTGAATATTTGTTGGGGTAGCTGCTTGTGAATAACAATAATGAGAGAGACTGCCTGCGGTGTAGTGTATATTTAACAAGAGACAAATAATATATAAATTTAATATTTGGAGGGTTTTGGATTTCAGTTCCTGTCTTATGTTTGCCTTTGTTTTGCACTAATTATGCAATTATTAATTACCACTTGGGGGGAATAGAAAAAAAGTTTAGTTTAAAATTAGTACTGTCTTAAGAAGAAGAAGAAGAAGAAGAAGAAGAAGAAGAAGAAGAAGAAGAAGAAGAAGAAGAAGAGACTTATTGACACTTTTTTTTGGTAGTAAGTGTGCGATATTAAACCTGTAGGACTTGAACTAGCTTCTTAAGTTAGCTGTTCAGCGGTGCTGAGCACTGACATCTCTCTTTGCCCCACACATGAATCTGCAGAACACTTGGCTGCTTCTGTTAAAGAAAACCCTGCAAACCCTGCGTAGGGGGTAAAGTCAAACTAAAATCCATAGACTAGGTATTTTATCTCTCGTCTTTGTTGTCCATCCTTTTTCTCAGTGAGTGTTTTTTCCATTTGGCATAAAATGGCACCTAAGAGACATAATAAGGATAAATCTAGGGCAATGTAACAATATTTATTGTCCCTTGTAACACCGCAGAAAGAGCTGGTGGTTGCTCAGAGACAGGCTTCCAGATCACACTGTTTCTGGTAGGCTTACAGTCCAGAGAGACCAGAAACAATCCAGCTCAGTAGGTTATGGCCTTTCCAGAATAATTTCACTCTGTAGAGATTGAATGGTGCAATATCAGCAGTCATGAATGCCCTTGGGAGTACCTTATTAAGGACAAGGTACTGTCAATATACTATCAGATTTGGGAATAGTAGTAAATAACATACTAAGTTGTAATTTTCTGGTGTTATGATAATATAGATGCAACCTGATCAGGCCCCTTTTTGTAGACTTGCTGGCTTTCACAGCTGAATTTTTGGTGAGTCTCCGGGGACTCTGGCCAGGTACAAACCCTCTCACTTGTCACCTGCATAGAAGTCTGATTCTCTAACCAATTCCAAGTTCAAAATAGCAACCATCTCTGACTGTGAGTCTGCTTGGGAAACTAGCATGCAAATCATAACATTATAACCAAGAGAAAAGAACTTGCTTCCATTGCTGGAAGCTGGGTTTTTCTGTTTTATTTTTGGGTTTGGTTTTGGGTTGGTTTGTTTGTTTGTTTGCTTTTTAAAGAAAAAAAAAAGACACTTTCCTAAGCAGGTATTTTAAGCCTTCCAAATTTTGCTGAAATGTGAATACCTCCTCTCACTGCTCCTCGCACTTCAAGATATTCCACTGTAGTGTGTCGTCCCACATATTCACTGAACATTTGTATTTCAGCCAAAGATATGTGTGCGCACTGAGTGCAGAAGCGTTGTGAGCCATTGTTTTGCACAAAGAGAAAAACCCAGGTGCTGTGCTGTATTTTCAGATATAGCCCAAGCAACACAAGCTCATGCGAAAATGGAAGTCTTTGAAATGTGAATGGGTTTCTTTGGGTATCATTGTCCTGTCTGCAGCTAAACTTCAGCTAGACACAGATGTGTGGGGTGGGGGGGCTGCACTGTGACGACTTATCGTGAGGATTTCTTTTGGCAGGCTAGCAAACATTACGATGTGAATAAAGGGAACTTGTTTAGTTCAGATGAAGACTCTATTAATGAGCCCCATTATTCCTATTTTTGGAAAGTGTTAGATTTTTAAAAAATATATACAATGCTGTATTATTTTTGATTACAGCAGCATTCACTGGTCACTTTTATCTTTGTGTGTGAATTTCTAATTATACATATTAGACGAGCGATCTTTACTGTAAATAGTAATACGGTTTTCTTTCACTTGATCTGTCTGTACTGGATTCTGTTTCATTGTTCGCTTTCTTCATCACAGTATCTTGCTTATTTTATCTTTCAACAGACATTTCTTTAAATCCTCTCACATGGCCCTCCCCTCCCCCTTGAAACTTTTTGAAAAGGGCTTTATCTGAGCAGGCAGTTCCATTTGTCTTTTGATCTATTTTTTGATGGATGTGTGTTTACTTCTGGTAGTAAGCCCAGTACTGAAATCTTTATTCAAGGACAAAGTGTGGGGGCTTGCCTGCAACTTCTGGGCAAGGCTCTTACCTATGATTTCCTAGAGCTACTGGGGAACTTTGGGACCAGAGAAGTTGGTTACTTAATTGTGAGGCTTTCAAAGGTTTTTCAGGGAGGATATTAGCACTTTCCAAACTTTCAGGTGATTCCTCTTGAGAGCTGAACAATGGAAGCGTTGGTAACCACCAGCCGCTTCTGGAAACCTGGAATTTTCATCCCTTAGGCGCACTGCAAGAGGGAGCGCTTGCCTCGCTCCGGCACGTGCCTTGTGGCATCGGATCTCTCTCTGCCCGTGCAGGGACACGGTTAGTCTGCACGTGAGAGCACAGGGCGCTTGGTGCCTTCTGATGGTCCCACTGTGCCTCATCGCTGAGCTCTTTTCTTCCATGTCCTTATTGAGGTCTTCTCAAGAGCAGAGGACATGAATAAAGAAGGCAGAGACTGGCCCAGAAAAGTGAATCGAAAGGTTTGTAAACCCAAGTAGTACTGACACCAGCTTTGGGAGAGGGAATAGAAATTCTGATAGCAGACAGAAGATTCACTTACCTACCTGGAGATGATAAATAGGGAAAACCAGTAGTCATTCAAACCTAAGCTCCTCCCTGCATCTCTAAACCAAAATAAAACTGATTTGCAGAGATGACCAGTGACCGGAAATTCAGGTATTTGTTTTGTTCAGACTACTTCTCTGTAGGTTGTCAGGTGCAAAATCAAAGTCAGATTCAGTTCTCCGGTATAAATGTGAGTGACTTAAACCCAGCATTTGTATGTTAAACAACTTGTTTAATATAGTATTAGCATTCGGAGAGTCACAATGAGGCTTTGAGGTTAACATCCCATTAAGATGAATGGGAGATGTTCATACCTCAGGCTGTAGATTCAACAAGACAGCAGAGCACTGATTTACATAGTGAAGGCTATATCTTGGCAAACCAGAAGGGCTGCAGACATCATTTTTCTAAAGGGAAGATTCGATTCCAGTGAACACATTACAGTCTGCAAAAGGCCCCAGATCAGCAGAGCTGCTGGAGCTGGATAGCTGCTGGCTGTAACTTTAAACTGAAAGACATCAAATGGGCTTTTCACTATAAAAGTTGAGATCTCAGCCAGGTGCTCCCCATTCCTGTCTTGAGACTCCCTTTGCTTGCCTTCACCCCCCTTCTCCCAGAACTGATTTTCTGATAGGAAATGCAGGCCAAGGACTTGCTGACCTTTATTGACCTTAACGTTATGCACATTTTTGTTGCCGTTTTTAACCAGTATGTCTCCCTATTTGTGCTTAATCTTTAGATTCCCCTTTTCTTCCATATGTTTTTTATTCTCTCTTATGTTGATGTATTATCACATTAATTCCTTTCCTTGCTTAGCTCCACATTTTTCCCCCCAGGACCTCTTCCGCTTGTGTGTTTTCTTGCTTGCTGTCCTTGCTGTCTGGCACGCTATAATTTTTCTCTTACTCACTGTCCTCCTAAGGAGCTCCTCTTTGGACAGCCATATGTATGGATGTGGGTTTTCTTTACGATCTCTGCCACATAAGCTCTCCCCTGCAGCAGAGTAAGGCCCTCCTGCAAATGCCAGGACGCTTCTGCCCTGGGCACACGGAGGGGCAAGACAGCCTGGATTTTGCAGTAACTTCAAACCGCAGCCATTGCGCCTGGGTGTTTTGCAGCTGAAAGCCTTCATATTCTTTCTAGCACACACCAGCTTGATTTGGGCACCAGTCTGGAGTGCAAATGAATGTGGCTGCATTTTAGTTCCAGTTGGTTACATCGCAAAACCAAAGCGTTGCCGTTTGGCCTGGCTGGGGATTCAACAGTGAGTGGGGAGGGAACAGCAGGGGCACTAATGCTGGGGTGTATTCGGCAGGCGTGAGGCTTCCCCAGCAGCGACTGCTTGTACTATGCCGCAGATATTGCTTACGTCTTTTGTCACTGAAGTCACTCGACTCTTCTGAGTAATTATTAGAATTATCAGCTTGTAGCACGGGAGCCTAAACTGATTTTTTTTTCTTCTAACTGCTTATGAATTTTGCTTTGCAGTAATGCGTTCATTTTTTACTAGTCCAGTTTGTGCAATTAATTAATCAGTCACGGATGAGACAGAACTTGAAGGTTTTGTTTGTCTGACAGATACTGCTACATACCTTGATTTCTTAATTTTTTCTCTTCGTACTACCTCAGTAGAGCTGGAACGAGGGTCGCTCACTTTATTAATGACTCCCTGTTGCATTGCTTTCAACAGCTCAACCATCGCTGTACGTCACACAGCCATGCATTTGAAATTCGCTATAGTTACTGTCTAATAAGCTTCATTTTCTGTACCACTAGCTTGTGTTCTATAGTGTTAGTTTCCCAGGCATGGTACTAAGCAATTTTAGGAAATGCTGATACAACTGTAGCAATTTTCCTCAATTTGTTCCTGACAAAGAACTCGCTTCAAAATTGAGTTGGCTTCCTTTTTGTTCGAAACACTGGTAAACACAATTAGCCTCATTAACCCTGGTTTCTGTTTCATAACAGAAAATTAGCCTACAATCACTGGTTTGCTGGAAAGCACTGTTGTAATTAGTCCTCAACAGTCTGATATGAAAATCCATCGCGTTTTTAATTTCTCTGACATGTCAGTGTATACAGAAAACATGCCTGATTTCTCACTTATCTTGGGGATTGAGATAAAGTCAAGGACCAAGTCCTCGGCTGGCTTAGAGTGCTGTTGAACAGATTGGACAAACATCTGTCAAGAGTGTCATAGGTGCATTTGTCCCACCGTGTGGGAGGGCAGTAGGTGATTTCTGGAGGTCCTCTCTGCCTCTGCAATTCTGCGGGGTTCTGACCGGCGAACATGAGACCAAAACAAGGTCTCAAAGAACAGGAGACCCAAACAAGGACCATTTAAATCCTGGCCCCACTGACTGAATGCTTTTCCTTACTAGTCCTCCCAAAATGCTGTATTATTCCAGATTTATGCCAGAGAAGAGCTCTGCCTTGTTCCAGCTCTAAGATGGTAGTGGCACTGAAGCCAGTGCCTTTCTACCAGCGTAGAAATGGACTGACTCAAAGGCGAATCAGGCTTATTATTCTTAAACCTCTGTAGATAATCTGAAATTGGTTGATTAGGAGAGATTTATCATCACCTTTAGGACCTCCATCGCTCCAAGGACTGTGATTACGGTCTCACGAAACAACTAAGTTTTTCAAGAGAGTTGCTCCAATCAGAGAGGAAAGCTGTAGTTCACGTCGGTTGCTAAGCCGTTAGCTGGTACATGGTACATCACACTCCCAGAGGTTCACAGAACTAGTGCTGCTGCAGGGCAATACGTACGAGATCAAACTCCTGCGAACTGGTCTCCAAATTGTATCAGGCTCTCACCCAGCCACTGCAGAGCCGAAATAGAGGAGGTCTGTGTACACTCGTGTGTGTAGACGTGTACCCAAGAACTCCTCTGAGAATTTGGGTACATCACTTAGGCCAAATTACATTCCCCTGTGAAATGGCTGAGATTTAAGTAAATGCAGACCTCTCTGCATTAGGAATGAGAAGATGACCTTCGTTATTTTGAATTCAGCATAACAACTCTAGGGGTAACTCCTAATCTAGCTCTGTCTGTTCCAGGAAAGAGAGATGGTGATTGCCTACTTCTGGATGTGTCATGAGTGTCTTCAGTGAAGGATGTTGTATAAATGCTTAGTAGTATTTTAGTGAAAGACGAGAAATTATTTGTATAATTACAGCATCTTAATTCTCGCATGTGGGACAGAGGGCAGGTTTAGAAATGCTTCTAGGGCTGCTTGCACAATAGGGAGCTGAAGACTGAATCATGTCATTTGTGCAGGAAAGGGACCATCCCACAAGTCTCTAGTGCCTAGTGAAATCTTTGCCTAAGGGACATTTTTCTCCTGTATTAAATGTTCCCCTTATTTCTCAATTGTTCTCTCTAAATGCATATGGCACCCTGGGGGTATCTCCATTTGAATGATCTCAATTGCTTCTGTGTCCATTTGGGCGCCAGGCTAGAGGGCTGTGAAGTGAAGCTGAGCTATTCTATCTTGATATCTGAACTGCAAACGAGGAATTCTGTAATTCAAGTTCAGGTCACTACATATGTTTGTTATTAAGTTCTTAAATAACCAAACAGTAACTAAATAAATGGTAATTTAATTTATTAGGTGCCCAGAGCATTTATAGTCAAAATGCTAGGGAAATTAATATCAACTTGCTTATTCCACGAAGAGACATAAAAGCATTGACGAAAAGCAAAGCCTTCAAACACCATCTTCATTCATGCACGAGGCGCCCTGTGTGCGAAATGATGGTGTTAGGAATGTCAGCCAATCAAGCAGGCTAATTGGCCGAACTACTTAAGTGCCTCATCGTATAGAAATGGGTTTTCACATTTTCTTTGCCACAGTTTAGCTCCTCCAAACTGTGCCTGAGGTTTACTGTACTTCCAGCCTATTGAAGAGTTTTCTTAGGGTTTTCTTTGCTTGAAGATCTGCATGACGTGTTGAGCTGTGACCTAACACTTCCTCTAGCTGAGAACCCCAAGGCACATACCTGCCTCAGAAACCTGATCATGGGGGAGCTCTGGAAGCAGTCCATGGATGGGACATGGCAGTGGGACATTCTCCTGCTGCAGGGTGGCATGACTGCAGGTTGGGGCCAGCTGGGTTTCAGGGTGCCTGCGGTCTCACTTCTTCCTGCAAGAATGGATTTGGAGCCCCATTTGCCCCTGCGCCAGCGCAGTTAAATTGCCTGTCATGTGAAATAGCCTCATCATGCGAGCAGTAGGTGAAACGCTCAAATACCAGAGGTCGGCTGAATGTGCCACAAATTACAGGTAGCGAGGTGAGCAGGCGGTGCTTCAGTCCCTGCTAGCAAAGACGCATCAGTGAGCACGTGCTCCGAGCAGTGTTCAGGCAGATGTCCGCTCCTGGTGAAGGGAGCGCATCCTCCCTGGGTGCACAACAGGGGGATTCCCACTGCGCAGCGTTAGCAGCCTGCAGGGGTGAAGACCACAGCTCAGAGATGATAATTAGAGCCTCATGAGTAGTGATTTCCATGTTGTACTCCCAGCTTCACTGATTTTTTGTGATGAATGAAGATAAATCATTCAGACCATATGAACCAATTTGCTCCTCTGTAAAATGATTATACTGGTAGTTTCTGAGTGCCACACTGTGCTGCGTGTGACTGTTTGAGGGATGCCTTGAGATGCTTGCATGAACATTGCTATATAAAGGCAAAACGCTATCATCAAGCGTCTGTTTCAGACTAGAGTCAAGCTCTGCTGGGGAACAGTTTACTGTGCATGCACACACAGACTCCATCTCTTAGCTTGTATTTGTCAACACGTGTTTGTTCGTCCTCCTTTCTCTTGTTTACTTTCTTTGGTTATTTCACACCACATTCACCCTAACCTGAAAAAGAAGAGATTAGGTTAGATTATTTCAAACATCTGCAAATGTAGTAAGAATGCACAAGGGGCATTTTTGGCATTAATGTTCTGTGTATTTTGTTCGGGTAATTAAGCATGGAAAGGTCACCTTGTGTTCTAACAGAAAGCATGGAGAGATGGCAGAGAGAAAAGCCAAGCTGAGCAAAAACATTTTAAGGAGAAAGCATCAGCATCTGACAATATTTGTTATTTCTTCAGTGTTCCCCAAGCAGCTACAAGACATTGATTTCAACCCTATGCCCATACATTTTGTTTTCAAAAGCTAAATAAAGTATGAGATTGAGTACAAGGTAAGGGCTAGGCAGCTCAACGAGCGCACACTGTTGACAGCCATTTGGCAATGTTTGTACTTAGGGACAAGCATCCAGATGAGGTTTGTTCAAAGCACATCAGCCATGGCGCTTTGTAACTCTCTCAAGGAGAGAACACATGAGGAGGTCCGTTTCTTGTCATGTGCTTACGTGCCTTGTGAATATCCCGTCCTTAAATAAATAAATAAATAAAAATTAAAAAAAAAATTTTTTTTTAAAGGAATGAGAACAGTGGGTAGAGTTTGATTATGAAGTTCCAACCATTTTAGCCTGAAGCCTTTCCTGTCTCAGAGATGCTACTCCCTTTCTCACTTCACTCCTCATGGTTTTCTGTTTGCAGCTTAACTCTGCTCATTATTCGTCTGGTGAATGCTTCCAGTGCAAGTCACTGACTGGACTCATAAGTGAGCTTGGTCCACCTTGTAACATCCAGAAACCCATTCCTGAATTACAAACACTGAGAAGGGATCCAGCTGTTGGTTGCTGTTCCCACAGCAGCCCCAGGGTATGAAGCAGGGCCAGCTGTGAATTGTTGTGTGCACACACAAAACCTCTCTTTCCCTGTGAGACCCTTGCAGTGTCAGAGAGACTAAAATAGCGTAAGAATGGTTTCTTGAGGATGATCTCTGCTCTCACAGTGCCTAATGTTGGGAGTTTATATAGATTTCTGCCTCATGTGGGACAAGTGAGTGCAATGGATGACTGTAATAGGAACCCATTTTTCTTCTGCTCCTGATTCTCACAGAATATATTTAAAATTCACTCTGAGGAGACCTCCCCGCCTCATCTATGACTGTACTATGCAGAGCTGTAATTTATTTATTCTTTCTACTTGTGACCTGGAGTTCTTTCAGTATTTTTCCCCTCTGATGGAAAAAGTAATTCTCTCTGCTACCTCAGTCCTACATCCTTTCTTATGAACACTTGGTAAAGATTTCATTTCAGTTTTCTGCCATCTTTTTCTTCTGTTACTAAATAACCCTGGCACTCTCTTAGATGCCCTGCTGACATTTTGCTTCTTATATACTTGAACAATTCTTATTTGTCTTTATTCCTTGAAAATCTTTTTCCACTGTTCCTTTCAGCCTTTTCTAGCCAAGTTTTATTCTTTTAGCTTTATTCCTGCACTTCCTTGTCCACCTCTTGTCTCAAATACCTGTTTCATACCTTTTAGTTATATAGTAATTCATTCCTCTTTTTGTGTCCTTTATCCCGGTGATTTACCTCACTGGATTGCCTTCATTCTTCTAACCCTGCTGAATCACAAAATACTCCAGTCCATTTTTGGCTTTTCCAAGGGCAAGTAACAAACCTAACAGAAAGGAAGTAGTGAAGGCTCAGTGTGTGTTGTACATCTAAAGGGAACACCTTCAGAAGGATTGGCAGTGTTTCAGCAAGCAGTAGACCCTTGGTGGTGGTGGTTGTCCTCAGTGAAACTGCTGTCATGTTTAAAGGTAAACTACAGCACGTGCTCTTAAGGACATATGGTGGTCCTTGTTCTTAGGGGTTGGCTGCTCTATGAATGAAATAGGAGCAATGTAATTATATCTGAGTCACTCCCCCACATTCTTTCATGGCAAACCCACAATTTGCCTTTAGAGTTTTAGTTCTCAAAAGCTGCTTCTCCTCCCGCTCTCTCTCCTGAGATGTTCTGCTTTGAGTCTGAGAGTGCACCTATTGGCTATGGTAAGACAGAGCTTCCATTTGGCCTCGTTTCACCACTCTGTTTCAGCCTAAGCCTTATCCCTGTGGTTTCTGGGTCAGCTTCTGCTTGGTATGCAGTGTCTTGCCTGAAGTTCTGAGCATCCTGTTTCACTGTGCTGCTGGGTAGTTCAGCGTCTCTCCTGATCAGGCCTCTGTATGTGCTTGCAGAGCCATCGTTTAAATGCACCACTTTGCCCAAAAGCAAAGCCAGAAACTCCCGACTTAAAAATGCCACTACGGCTTCTTTTTGTGACTATATTCTCTTAAATGCTGTCACAGTGGGCCACAAGCGCACTTTCCAGCAAGGCAGCTAATTAAGCATGGTTTGAGAACTTCAAAACTGTTCCTGCTTACCAGGTAGGAAAGGCTAACGGAGGATGATAGTACTTCCACAAGCCCTCTGAAAGCCATTACATGGTCTCAGGTGAGATTACCACCTCTCCTGGTTTTCAGTTTAACTTTTGGTGGCAGCAGCTGTACTCTGGGAAGAGGACAGGCTGAAACAACAGCCTGAAATTACAGGGAAGCAGAAGGAGCCTCCAGTAAGACACACTCCTGACTGAAAAAACCTTTCCATCTAAGCCTCTGACGCTGCAACTTCAGAGCGGGAGAGAGGAGACAGCAAGCTAGCGGTTTAGCCTGATAGAATTTAGTTTTGCAGGAAGGAAAAAACTCCATTGTCTGCGACCACACAATCTTCTTGCACGGTGCGTAACGTTTATAAAGAACAGGGGGGTCACATATGGCTGGCTGTCAGCAAGAAACAGCAAGCTTGAATTAGCATTAAAAAAGCTGAGTACTTAAAAAATAATATAACTACATGTAACAAAAGTAAATGGTTTCAGCTGTGATAAGAGAACAGTCTTTCCTTCCTTCAGACTTGGCTCTGTGTTTCCTTCCTTAATTTCTTCTGTCTTGTTAAATTATTTATAAAATACATCCTGGTATTGAAAGGGTGGGACCTAAAGCAGCCAGCTTCTTGTGGTCAATGTTTAACAAATTAACTTAGATCTGCAAATGAAAAATTTCTACAGCTCTTTTTAAGTATTGCCACATCTGAGGAGTTGTGCAGGTTAGGAACACAGAGAGCTGTTGTGCAAACAACTCATTTTGGGACAACTTTAGAAGCCCACGTTATTCCCTTACTAGCCTGAACAGACCCCGTACTCCAGTTGTATGACATTAGGAATGGGAACAAGAGCTGGCTATAGATAACTAGGGCTGGCTTTAACTGTGTGGGATACTTGTATGTAGGAAAGAAAGAGCTAGTTCTCAAGGAAAGAAAATGAGGCCAGTAAGAACTGCAGGCTTCCCTCTTCATCTTCTGCTGCTTCCTGGGGGTTAGGGGTGTCAGTGTACAATGCTGTATTTTAACACTGACTGCTGATTATTCAAGTGACTATCAAAAAAATTACACTGCTGCAAAGAATATCCTGAAGATATAGTGCCCAGAAAATGCCATGCGCTTCAATGGGGAGCTTTTGCCAGAGAACAAAAGGCCTAGGGCTGCAAGAAAAGACAGAAGGAAATGTGGAGCCTATGCTTTCCTGGGGGAAAAAAATCCATTAATTTATATTGATTATATCCCTAAAGCAGTTTAAAATATTTTTCCCTCTTGTTCAAATCTTGCTGCTTCTAAGTCATAGAGGAAAGGGAGGAAAATGATGACGAGCAAGGCAACGGCAGCTTTACAAGGAACAGAGGAGAGTAAATACAGCTTGCCCATCCCTTCCGTTCTCTGTCCTGCCTCCCACTTTATCTTGTTGCTACTCATGGCAGCCCAATACCAGAGGCTTGCGCAAGCTGAGGATGACAAAGGGAACTGGAGAGTGGAGGGTAGAAGGTGTGGAGGGTAGAAGGTGTGGAGGGTAGAAGGTGTGGGATGGCTGAGGGGTTGCTTTCTCGCGGCTGGGGCTGGACTCCTGAGCAGTCTGCCAATGATGGCCAAAGCCCATTCAGAGTAGGAAAGGGCTTTCTCCTCTCTTCTCTGCTGTATTTTCTTGAGCATTCATCATTAGCTTTATTGATTAGAATAAACTTTCATTATAGGGAAAGTCATGAAAACAACGTTCTGTTGAGATAGCAGCTAGAGAAAGCAATAAAAGAAGGAGCTTGCAAGAGCCCAGCCTGACAACTGGAGTGAGGAGGTAGCTCCTACATCGACAGGAGCCACAGAAAAAAGCTGTTCCACACCACTGCTCCCAGCCTTCTCACAGTTGTTCGCTCCCCACCCTGTGTCCATCTCCTTCTCCCTGCTGCTCTTTGCCAGAGCCTCTGAGCCTGGAAGAGGTTGGATTTCTGCCAGTCCATTGGATCAGGATGAATTCTGGAACCCCTGGGAGGGAGGCCTCTGACAGCTTGTACTCTTTCTGCTGGTTTACCCCGTGGCCTTTTCTTCCTGACAGAGCAGAAAGGTGAGGGAGAGGGACGGAGAGAGGGAGGCTGCTGCAGACTGCCTGGGGCAGCGTGATTGCAGCTGTCCCTTGCCATATCAGAATGGGCGAGTAGGTGACTGGCCTGGTCTGCTCCGCTAGCACTGCTTGGCAGAGGGGAATTACGTGATCTCGAACAAGGCAATAACCCTTTGTTTAATTTTAACATTTCAAAAGTGCGCTCTATCTATGTTAGACATTTGCAGGGAGCTAGTGTCTGCTCACGCAGAGCCCTGCCTCCTCCAGTGGGATGATCAGGACACGGTATTCAAGCGCCGTGTGATGGTAGATGCAGCAGTTGCTACGTATTTTCTTACAGAAAACGAGAAAATGCTTTCTGTGGGGAAAAAAACTTCATTTGAAACACAATTCACTAGAATGTGAAACGGGCAATATTTTAATCCCATTTGCTGTTCACTTTGTGGTGACTTTAGTTACACGCTTCACTGGAGAAGTAAAAGGTTTCCCTCTAGTCTGCGTACTGGCTGACCAGCGTGCCTCCAGTCCTGGCTCTTGCCCACAGAGGCAGTCTGCAATGGCTGTGTGATCTGTCTCATCCCTCCTCCTCCTCCCTGCTTCGTCTCTGGTTTCAGGCTCTGAAGTGCCTGCCCACCAGCGGTTGGCCTGCCCCGCTCTGCTCCCCAGCTGCTCTGCTCTGCTCCCCGGCCTCCACGCTGGATTCACCCCGTTGAGACCAGGGCCTTGGCGTGTGTTTTACGCTGGGGCGTGTACTTTTCTCCATGGTACTATTTATCGCGTATTCTTTCTTTCCCAGTTCATTATTTATTCAAGCATGCGGTTCACATCCTCCCACAGTGGGGATTAGCGAAGGGTCCTGCTTGGTAAAGGTTTTTACCCCCCCCCCGCCCCTGCTTGGGAGGGTTTTTTACCCATTTACTTTTTATCTGTGGTGGTTCTTTCATTGCTGAAGTCACTATTTCTGGCACTGCTGTGGTTTCCATGCTGTGATCTTGTTCAAGTGAGCTCCTCGACATTCTTGTGCCTCTTCTCCAAATGATAGGCATTGTCCGTAGCTTGGTGTGTTGTTTTTCAGTCAGCTCCAGCTATGAGCTCCTTGCACCTTTCCACTTCCAGTCTCTTTTTTTTGTGGTAGCTTATATTCTCTCCTGCCTGCAACACAAGAGGACTGTCCTCTCTTCATCTTCTGGTCTGGAGTGACTTCCTCTGCTTGGCAGGTTCAAATGGCTTTCTCAGAAGCGCCCCTTACAACTGAGACTGGTGCCTTGCTATTAGATTAGTCCAAAATTTCTCCCTGTTGCCAGAAGCCTCTTTTGCAGACTCTGTTTCTAAACATGTCTCTGAGATGCGTTAATCTTTTAATCTCTGCTCCTGTCTCTGTATTACCTCTCCGCACTCAGCCTTCTTTGCCCAGATTAAATGAGAAGTGCGAAAATGTCATCTTCTTGAGGACTAGCCCGGCCCAAAAAAAGTTCCCTGCTCTGACAGTTGCTCTCCTTCTGGCAGCCACATTACTGTCTGCAGCACTTTTTAAACCTTCTCCAGTTTTATCACACATTCCCAGAGAAATTCCAGGTCTGACGGCACTCCTAATTGGTTTGTTTTTTCACTTTATGTCTTATCTTGTTTTATTCCAAGTACTTTGTGTTGTCCTGAAGTCACCCTGAGCCAAAGAGGGTGGCAGGGATTTGCCTCATTCGGTGTCCAAGCTCCAGCAGCCTGGCATGGTGTAACATGAGAATTGGCATAAATGGAAAATCGGTTTCAAATGGCTCATGCCAGCGCACGTAGGAATGTGTTCACTGCAAACAGCGTGTTGTGTGGATTGCACAGATAAGCATATTCTCTGCTATACTATCATTCAGTGCACAACCTGCCCTAAATGCATGTATCTGCTCCTTTACAGATGGACTAGTTCTTAGTGCAGTTCTGTTTTCTGTAATGATCGATAATGCGTTCACCGTCTTTTTGATCTGTCCTTTTCTAGCTAAATCTGTCTCAAATATACCATGCACCACAGGTATGTGGGAAAGTCAGATGGCTCTATAAGGGCTCCTCACCAATTAAAAAATATCCCCTGTGGATGAATACAGTCAAGTGCTGTAGTTTGACCCACCAATAGATTCTTTTCCTGCAGCACATCCACTTATTAAAGCTGCTGATTGTAAGAGAGGAATGCCTTTCTGTAGAAATTAAACTACCGCTGGAGAGACCTTTGGTGCAGGACATTCACCTCTCTCCACAAACAGCCCAAGCGATTGAGGAGGGCTGGAATTCACCTGCAGAAACTAAGAGCAGCTTCTCTATAGGTGTTGTTCCAATTTAGAGACTGAAATAATGGCCTCTGGCCCCTGCCCTACATGGAAGGATAATGTCGGAGTTTTGGGCCAATGGATTTGCATAAGCGTGGAGCCAGCACGGAGAAATATAATACAGAGCATTTGTTAAGTACCTCCTTTTCCTGACTGTAGCTCAACAGGCTGTACCTGTTTACCGCCACAGTTTGCATTTTCTCACTTGGTAACAGCTGCAAAGCACCGTGCTGTACTATGTTAGAAATCCCCAAGCTGGCTCTGAGAAGACTTATACCTAGACATTGCTAAACTGCGGGCAGGTCTGGAGTCAGTTCAGTGCCGACAGAATTGGGAGTCTCTGCAGCACCCTGTCTTGCGGGGGAGATGGAAGCCTGCTGTGTCCCATGCCCTCTATGCATCCCCTGGGTGCTCTTAAAATGTAAGCAAGTGTCACTGCGTGGCAATGAGACAGCAGACACTGGTGAACAAGTTAAATTCCACTGAACCAGCAGTGATACACATGATCTTCTACCTGGCCCAGAGTGGTTCACAATTGGAGCTATTCTCCCTTGACAGCCCTGAAAGGAGGACTAATGCCTACTGCTGATTGCCAGTGTTTTCTGACAGCAAAGCGAATCGCTTTTTAAGGACAATGACTTGTTTACTTTTCATTGAAACTTGAATTGAAGATATTTCATAATAGAATTTGAGCAAATTTACCAGATGTTTCGTCCCACTGTGCTTTTCTGGCAGGTCTACAAGACAGAATGCTGACTAAGGCTAATAAATCAGGCTGCGTATGAAAGGCTTGGGGAAGGAATACAATATATATGCCTGAAACCATAGGAATATCTTACCCCATCCATGCTTGGGAATTCCTGATGTTTCCTGTGCTTTTCTTAGAGACTGATCTCAAATACAGGAGGGGAAGGGGGTCCTGTTCTGTTCTTGTAGCCTACGGTGAGACATAGCTTTGTCTAACAGCACTCCTTGTGCTGGCATTGGAGATCACAGACATAAAAATGATTAATATAATTCTATAGTCAGGCAATTATCTATCCAGCTGGGAGAAAATGGGAAATAAGAGTTTAAGGTGCATTCAGAGGCTGGCTGTGACCCAGCGAAGTATTGTATTGCTCTACAAAATAATATTCCCTTCCTCATCCATCTCCTTCTCTTCCACCCCCCGCCCTTTTGCTTTTTTCCATCTCTACTAATCTCTGTGCTTCCTTGCTGCCCTATCCAGCAGAGCTCTGCTGGTTCCCTTGGAATCAGGAAATAAAGCCACCTGGAGAAGACTCTCTTCTTTTAGGGCCTTGCATTGTGTGTGTCATGGTTTAGCCCCAGCCGGCAACTAAGCCCCACGCAGCCGCTCGCTCACTCCCCCCTGGTGGGATGGGGGAGAGAATCAGAAGAGTAGACGAGAGGAAACTCGTGGGTTGAGATAAAGACAGTTTAATAGGGAAAGCAAAAGCCGCGCATGCAAGCAAAGTAGAATAAGGAACCCTTTCACTGCTTCCCATGGGCAGGCAGGTGTTCAGCCATCTCCAGGAAAGCAGGGCTCCATCGCGCGTAACGGTGACTTGGGAAGACAAACGCCATCACTCCAAACATCCAACCCCTTCCTTCTACTTCCCCCAGCTTTATATGCTGAGCGTGACACCGTATGGTGTGGAATAGCCCTGTGGTCAGTCGGGGTCAGCTGTCCCAGCTGTGCCCCCTCCCAGCTTCTTGAGCCCCCCCAGCCTACTCGCTGGTGGGGTGGGGTGAGAAGCAGAAAAGGCCTTGACCCTGTGTAAGCACTGCTCACCAGTAACTAACACATCCCTGTATTAGCAACACTAATCCAAAGCACAGCCCCATACTAGCTACTATGAAGAAAATTAACTCTATCCCAGCCAAAACCAGCACAATGTGTTAACCACACAAAACTATTTTAAAACACATTTCCACTCCCCTTTCAGTGACTCTTACAGTACCTGATTCAGTTTACTGACCATTGTCTTTGCAAGTTTGTGCCATTCAGTCTTCTTTTGGCCTGGACACCTGCTTTCTTTTCTCTACTCTTGCTTTTATTTTCTCTTACTGTACTTCTGCCAGCTCTCTAGATATTCCCCTCCTTGTCTCTCTCCTCCCTACGTATCAGGAAAAAGCAGCTGAAGTTTCCACACCATCTCACAGGCAAAGGAAGTGATACAGGAAATACTATTCCCGTTTGTCTGACTGCAGTAGGAAAACATATATCAAACTCTTCACTGAAGCCCACACCAGACCAGCAGCATTTGTGCTAGTGATCACGTCACTCTACCCTTGCTTGGGGTGACTTAATTAACGTGCCCCTGAAATCCCTCTGTGGCTAAAGGCCATGCTAGCTGCAGGGCTTGCAGTGCTGCTCCTCCTGCATGGCCATTTTTGAGGATTCTCGCTCACACCAGGGTGACAGTGGTACCAGGCAACCCCTCTTTCAGTCCAGGAGATGTGAAATCAGGATACTCAAGCATAGCAAGGTATTTTTTAAAATAAGAACATGGACACACATGGACCCACAAAGAACAGATTGCCTTTGAATAAAGTTTGTCCATCTGAATAGCAGTGTCAGGTGAAGAGAAGCTGAATTTTTAAATCACAATCATACTATTTAAGCAAGTTGTATTATTCCGTGTGTTGCCTTTATCTGAAGATTGCAGGCATTTGTGATTATCTGTCATTTTACCTTTATACAGCTGTTTTCATCCTGATAGGTCACAGAAATTTGCCACATCGCAGTAATGGCAACCGTCTCATCCGGCATGTTACAAAGGAACAGAGAGAAGGGGAGTGTCTAGCCCAGGACTGCTATAGCAAATTGCTACACTTAGACAAATGCTGTAAAGCCATTCCACTCCATTTTTAATGCTGTGTCTGAACAGCCTATGCTCAATGAATTGTGTGGTGTTCAAGTTATCTGTCCGTGCAAGATGAAGAGCTGAGCTGGCTGTTCTAGGATTAGACCCGTGCTTCTTGTGGCAAGGACCATGCTTGGGACCATGAAACAACCCCAAAGCCAGGGCTCTGAAAGTACAGCAGCATCTGGAGGGTTAAAGGGCTGGAAGAGGCAACACTGACTACCCTCCAACTCCTCAGGTCTTAAACCCATCGATACGCGAAGCTATTGTGACGTTCAGCCTGTGTCTGCTGAGTGCTTCTGCACAGTTGGCACCACGCCAGCTGCAGCTGCTCTTTTAAAGTTGAAAAACTGCTTGGAAAGGTTTTTTTTAAAAAATTATTATTTTCTCAGCTTTGAGAATAGTTGGGTGTCATGTCCGCCCCCGCCTTTAACAGCGGTTTCAGTTTAGCTTGTGTCCCACCACTCATACTCTCGCTGCAGCCTTAAAGGAGCACAGACCAAACCTCAGCAATTTTCAGCAAGGCCACAGAGCTGTTGGAAGGGTTCCCACGGACTTCTTCAGTGAGCTCTAAAAGGCAGGCTCCAGCGCTTCCAGTGCTGCTGTAAATAATGTCTAGAAGGGGCCGGATAAGGAAGAGGGGGTACGCACAGCCTTGCTTCGAGCTGGTCTTTCATGTCCTTTGTCTCTTTTAAGAGAAACAAGGGAGCTGATTTCATACAGCTTGCACATCGTCTGATCGCTGGGCCCTTAGGGGTCTGTTTGGTGCTGCCTCTCCCACCGACAGGACTTCAGGCTCCAGGTTTTACTTGGAGGAGCCGGAGAGGCCTCTCGGGTGCCCGGAGGGGAGAGTGCAAAGTGTTAAATGCAGGAAGAGCGTTAGAAACAACGGCAATTCTCTGGCTTTGATCTGTCACTTGGCCGATCCTGGAGACAGGCTTGTCTGGGGCTATCTCTGCGGCAGAGCTGGGAGGCGGCTGAGCAAGGCGCTGCTCAGCCTGGGGGATCACAGTGCACCCGAGAGCCAGCAGAGCGAAGGGGCACGGTGTCCTCGGTTTGAAGCAGGAGCTGCAAAAGACAAATGCAGTGCTGCTCTCAGCTGGGAAGCCAACGGGGAGGCTGTGTTTCTCTCCTTTCCCTCTTTCTGTGGATTTTTCAACCGGTTAAGTTGGATTTGGTTGTTGAGGGTTTGTAAGTACTGAGAGAGACAAAATGCAGCATCTGCAGATGGAAGGAAGGTAGTATTATTAGGGTGGGGTTGGTAGTCTGATAAAGTGGCAAATATTAAGTTATGGAAACCTTACTGTATCATTCCCTTAATTCAACAGAAGGTGACAAGGAGACGAATTAAATATAGAAACTAGACACGACAGAACTCAAAGAATATCTGTGCTTTTGTTCAACACCAGGATACAGAATGCACAATTTCATGCAAATCAGACTTCATTTATTTTCTGTTTTGCTTCTTCAGTTAAATATGAGATGAATGAGAACAAGAGCTTTTTTCAGCATCCCATACCTAGTAAATTCATTCTGGGAATGGAGGAAATAGAGTGAATATGATTCTGGACAATGACATCGCCAGTGATCCAAAAATATTTGCACTGGGTGACCTGAATAGTCTCTTGAATATAAATGAACCACAGGGGAAAATTTCTATTAAGAGCAAACGCAGTAGCTAAAAGGGTGATATTGCTGAATTGGAAATATGCAGAAGGATTAAAGCTTGCTGAATTGTACACAGGATTAAGTGAATTGACACATGTGGAGAAAATAATTTCAATAATAAACATGTTTTTGTTCTTTGGGAATCTTTCTGGGAAATATAGTTGTAATTTTCAGAGAGTTATGACTGAATTGTCATACTATGCATAATAAGGTACTGCTGTAATCTAGAATGATGGAATGTATTCATGTGGTAAAGTGGTGATCCATAATTGTATTGTTATGCTAGACAGTGAAAAAACACAAGCATTTGAAAAAAAATTAAACTTTGTACGTTACAATATGCTTCCTTCTGCAGGACACCTTCAAGATGACTGTTTGTGTGCTGGGTTATCACACAGCACTTTCTCCCTCTGGTTGGCCCTTGTTTACCAATGGGCGACTAAGACACACATAGGGGCAGAGAACTTTGCTAAGGCCAAGCAGAAGGGACCTCAATTCCTTGATCACCTTGTCTTTGCTAACCCTCTCTGCTGTTCCTCTGTATGATGATCCTGTTGGGAACTAGGTGGTTGTGGTTATTGCTGTTCTTCTCCTACAATCTAATGTCCGCCTAAGTCATGAGCACTCTTCTCAAAGTCTTTCAACCTGGGCCATCACAAAGGCTTGCAAGTGTGGGGGTTAAAAGCTAGTAAACTGGACCAGGCAGATTGGCAAGAGCTTGTCTGTCTTCTCACAAAGTTTCAGGCTTGTTGTTTTGTCGGTGCCTTGTATTTCCTACCAGGTTAAGTAAGTCTGACTGGTTACGATTACTATGCATTGAAGGTTACAGCAGAAATATCATTGTTACATCTCTGTTTTTACAGCCTTACAACTTCCCAAGGCACTCTTTGCCACTGAATTTTTCCATGCATGGTCTCCCGCAAGTGTCAGTCATTTTTTTCATTAGCCCCTTTGAGTTCTTCGGAAGCCAAATGACTGAATCTTTGTAACTTACTGGGGCAAGGAGTACATCTTATCTCCCTTTGTGTCATATCACAGTGTTTGCTTTCAGTAAATAATAATAGTAACAACTTGTTCATTAGTGGGCTGATAGGTGTGTCTTTTAAGACCTCAGTTGTCCAAAATTATGTTTAGCAGATACGCTTAATACCTATCTTCCTATGTGGCACTTGAAAGTTTGCAACCAACCTGTAATCTCTGGTTTTGCAGCACCTGTGAGCAAGATAGTTCTGAGCTGAACATTTGGAACAGTAAGAGTTCCAATACTGGCTAATTCAGGTAAAGCATTACTTCCTGATAGCATTAAGGTATAAGAGGTTCCCCTGAAATGGAGGTGACCTGCCTGTTTTCCATGGCTTTGAGGATTAGCAAAGTCTTCATCTGAATTGACAGAGATTAAAAAATGTTTCTTGACAAAACCACTGTTATTCACGTGATTAGCAAAACCACTAACTGGGCAGCGGTGAACAGCAGCCACACAAAAGCTCTTTGACTCCAGCCCTGCCGTTAGTGCCAAAATATTGATGGACAATATACAACTTCTAATCATTGCTTACAGGGCTGTAGATGAATGAAGAAAGGTTCTGATCCAGCACTGCCCAGTGCTCTTCTCTGAGGCCATTGTAGCGGTGCGAAGAGAAGGGGGCTTGCTGGCTGGGTGCCTGGCAGTCGGGGCTGCACCTGGGCTCTTCTTGTGGTGCCCTTGGTAGTACAGAGCTTCTTCCTCTTTGGCAGAAGAAAGTGTGTGTACCTGGAAATGTTTGTGACGGTGAGTGGGGACTTGATTTGAGCTTGTTTTTGCGGTCAGTTTGCTTTAGTAAAACCTGAGGAATGGATCCTGGAAAATGCTAAAGGACAGAGGTAGAGCGCTGTGCTAGTGATGTTGTAGGATATGGTAGCAGTGGTCTGCTCTATCACTTTCTTGCCCTTCCTCTAGGTACCTCCAAGTAGTGCCTGAAATCATTACCTGTCATAAACAGTTAATTGTGTCATGTATTACCTCCCCACAACAGTCACTTGGACTACAGAGGGCTGTGTAGGGTTTTTATAGCAGGGAATTGGGTTTTTTTGTTGCTCTTGTCATCTGTGCTGGGATTTGGTTTTAATGCTAGAAATATGCTTGGCACGGACAGTGGGGATGTAAGGCACTGTGGCTCTGGGGAGTTCTTTGCACAGTCTTGCCGTGGATAGTATCCCACAGAGATGAGTTTTACTGTTGTAGCAGAAGGAAAGTGTGACCCTGCTAAAGGAACACAGTTGGTGATTGCAGTTCTCAAATTGCAAAGAGGATGTTCTTGAGCAATTCTGTTGCTATGTTGGAGAGCATCAGGAATGGTCAACAAATGGCCTTGACCTATGGTCCCAACCCCTGCTGTATGTCAGCCTTGAATAATGGTAACTGAAACTCAAATCACTTGAATTTGAGTTATAAATGTATTGTAATCCATAGTACTGAGACCACAGTAGGAACTGCTTTTCTTTACCTGAAAGGTGCATCAAATGCTGGTTGGTTGCAGCATTGCTGGAGCCCAGGTGAGTGCCTGAGAGTCCAAGTGGCTATACAGAAGATGGCTGTGCCATTCTGGGTGCTGAAGCCCCGCTGAAGATGCCTGCAGCCTTTGCCCAGGATTTATGCTCCAACAAGGGATGAAGCTTCAAATGTGCATTTCTCTGCTGACGTTCACTATGGTAGTTTGGTGAGTGGGGCTTTGGATCCCCTTCTGACATGCGCAACCCTTTTCTGAATTTTGAACACTGTGGCTAGATGGGCTTCTTGGGATGACACAGATGCAACTTATGAATAATTTATGGCATTTCAAAAATTCTGATTTTGCTCTCTGGGGAAATGGACTAACAACAGTTTGTTCCATTTGGAAGCCAAAAGTTGTTTTCATTGTAAAACCCCAAACTGCATTTGAATATTCCTCTGCTCTGCTATCTCCCATCTCTTGCTCCCTGTCAATAAGCAAGACTTTTCACTGGTTTGCTCAGTAAGAAAGTGATTCTACATGATTTCCTACAGAGGTTTCTGCTGAAGTGGGCTGGCTGTAAAGAAGCAGCAACTCCTTTACATTCAGTAACCATACCATTTTCTCTATCAGCATGGAGCATTTGACTCATGTGCCCTAGAAAATAACTCCTCACTCCCACTATGTGCTCATATACTGAGCTGAGATCTAAACCTGACCTGCAGTTCTGGGATGCAAACTCATGATAAAAATCATTGGATGCAGGAGGTCAGTGTTTCAGTGTCCTTAGTCTCTGGGGTGAGAGTCCACTATTTAAGGAGTAGTGTTGTGAATTCAAAACAGGTTAATGCTTTCTAAGGTCTAGTGAAGTTACAGAAACACAGTACATAAGAGCATGCCTGCCTTAAATAAAAGCTGATTATAGAGCTCAATCCTGTTTCTATTAAAGTCAATAAAGGGATCATGCTTCTGAATTTCACCCAGTCTGGGTCGGGGTCTTTTATAGGGGGCAAAAAATTTCTATATGAAAAATTGAGACGCTTGGTTTCCAGCACAAGCAGTAATTCTACTCTTGCAGTAATGTGATGCAAGTATACTCTTCAGGGAGTTTATTTCATAAACAATACAAAAATAGTGGTTCTGTCTACAGCCTTTTCTCCCACACAGCACCTTGAACTGTATTGAGTACTGGGCCTTATGAAGCAGAAGGCTAACTTCCAACAGGGTTTTAAACTCCCTGTAGTCCAGGGACTGGGTTTTCATTACAGTTAATAGGAGATGGGGTAACTAATATTTTAAGCCAGATCTGGGGCTGTGAATGTGTAGCAGAGTTTTGAGTGATTTAGTTTTCTTAATCCGATACTCTCAGAATGTGCACAATCCAGAGGTGCTTGGTTGTAAAGCTTGGAAATAGGCTCACCTCCTACTGTAATTATCAGGAAGACTTCTGATCTGTCTGCATGCATAAACTGCGTGTTTGTGTGTACACATGTATCCACCAAGCACAAGCCTCTTGAGAATTTTGGCTCCCTTTATTGGTAACTTTTTGTTTCATGATCCTTGCTCTGAATTCCTTGTTATTCCCTGTTTCCCATACTGGAATCCGTGTTGCTGAACTTGCCTAATAAAGGAGAAGTGTCTGCTAATGGTTGCTCTTCAGGGGGAGATTGTGATGAGCAGGCTGGGACTTCAGAGAATGCTGCAGAAACCTACCTCTGAAACCCATTTCTGACAGTGTCTCACTCTCGTGTAGCAGCTCCCTTGGCTGTGGTGAACTCCCCTCATCCAGACTCCCCTGGCTTGTGAGTAATTTTCTTGTTCTCCTGTAGCTACCCACAGATTTGCGAAGTGCTGAGGAGCATACATTGAAAGTACCCTGGAGAGTTGTTAGCCATGTTGCTGCTCCATTGATTTTCATGGTGGCCCTGTGTTAGACCTCTGTATGTTGCTGTGGGAAAAAAGTGCCCTCTGAGTTTTAATTCAGGGATCATAAAGACCTAATGTCATTTTTCCCTAAAGGAGAGACCAGCAAATGATTCCTCGGTGCATTTTGCCTTTGTTTTGCAGCGTGCGAAGGCAGGGAGGTTTATGAGTTTTTTTGTTTATTTGTTAAAATCACTTGGTTAGTTCTGTAAAACATTGTTTATGGATATTTCACAACCTTTTCGGATATTCTCAGAGACAGAAATGAATATCATGGTGTGACCAAGTAAAGAAAGTGCTTATTCTGAAGGTCCTTTCTATAGAAATTAATGAAGTATTTTTAGGAGTGAATTCCGAATGTGTTAATTTGCTGATTATCTTCACTATGAACCAGAGATTGACAGAGAAGTGTCAAGTGCAGTAACCCCAAGCCAATGAGGAGAGCTGGGGAGCAGCTGACGACAGAGTGCTCAGCCAGCACTGGCTTTTGCTGCTCTGTTCCCCTTGCTGTGGAAGGGCCCTCTTCAGGCACTGACTTTATTTGTCTGCTTAGTAGTGCTAGGAGTTCCAGCGGGACTGTGTACCCGTGGCTCAAGCTCCTTCTGGGCACGCATGCACAGTAATATTCCTGCCCTAGGTGCTGCTTATAGTGCTAGGTGTTACCTTCAGAAGATTGTTTTCCTCCCACATAGAGTCTCAGCTTTACCAAGGTTGGATCTCCTTCAAAGAGAGCAGCCTTCACAGTCCTAACAGGCTTTCATCCATATGGCTTCTCTCTTTTTTTTTCCCCTCCCTCTGCTTTAGCTTTCGCTTCTTCACCTGTCTGCTCTGCAGCTTGCTCGGATGCACTGCTGACTTGGGAGCTCAAGACCAAAGATTCTTTCAAGCTTTCTGCCCTAGCACGTAGCTGAATACATTCAGAGTATCCCAGATGTGACGCTGGCTGTGAGTGTGTTGCATGGGATGGGCTGAGGGCTGTCCCTAAGCCACTTTCAACTCCCTCACAGCGCTTCCCATCCCCACTGGCCAAGGAAGCCGTACATCCTTTTCCCGGTAAGTAAAAGAAGAGTCCAAAGACTTGCCCCTGTGGTTTCCTTCCTACCGTTGAACAGATCCATCTCTATACATCAAATATCATTTTCTTTTGCAGCTAGTCAGCTCTCGATTGTGCTCTTTGCCGATCTGGTAGTTATTTTCGTTGCCTCTGTGGAGGTCTGCTCTCAGCACACCCAGAGCCAATGCTCCTGACAGGCAGCACAGTCCTGGAGTGCCTTGGCAGGCTGCCCGCATCTGTCCTGCAGGCCCTGGGGGGACTCTCACACGTTCTGCCGCTTACTTTCCTCTTTCCTAGAGATCTAACGCAATTTTGCAAGTAGTCACTTGGAGCCATTTTTCCCTTTGCCCTGGAATATTTTTTTATTTATTTTTAGTAAACGTTTGTCAGTGTTTCTAACATTGCGCCTCCAGCAACGTGGCCTGGACTGAAGCCACGCAGCAGTCTGACAACCTGTTAGGCGAGTCTCCTATCAATTAGGCTGCAGCTGTCATTGGATCTATTCTCAGCCTCCTTGGTACGTGTCTGCAAATAACAGGGGCTGCTGTTTTGCAGCTCTTGAGTTTTCTCCTCCATAGCCAGTCGAGAACATTTTGTCCCTAGAATTCCTCCCGTCTCCTTTGTTTTTGCTTTCTAATCATCTTCGCCTTTTTCGCCTAAGAATATATGCTTATCGAGGATATTCTTATAAGTAAGTAAAGTGTCCGCTCTCTCTTTTATTTAATGCACAAACCAAGGAAAACCTCCCCCAAAGAAACAAAAAAAGGAATATCTCACTCAGGGCTATACCTTGATCCTTTAAATGTTTTCAGACTTTCTCCAAAGCATCCAGACTGCTTCCTACCTGTGGGGAGCTGCCATTTTGAAAGCCCGTCTTGCACGGAAGCTCTCCATGGGGGCTGCCTTGTTTCTGCTGATGTTTGAGCTTTGAGGTGATTGTGTGTTTTATTACGAGGTTTGCCACAGCTGGAAAGAGAGTCCCCGACGATGTACAATCTGTTAGAATTCCCTCTTATACCTTCTACCATTTGCAGTTCTCTCTTCTATAAAAATAATGAAAATTGCTCTATGAGTTTTTTCCAGATGTTGCACACTGCATGGTGGTACTTGATGCTAATATTTCATTCAGTAATCTATGGAGCACAGCCCAGTTTGCGTTAGACAGAGCAACCATGCTTAGGCATATGATTTTCTTGTTTTGCTTCCACGTAAAATGGGAGATCAGAATTGGGGTGTTCAAGCAAGGCAGAAGCACCCAGGGCGTTTAATCCTTGGGCTGGCTGAAAGATACATTTTGATGGTATGTTGTCATTTCTTTCACGAGCCAGGCTCCGGCTTTGCACACAACCAGTGGAAACTGTTCCGGTTTCCTCCCAATCCTTAGGTCCTAACAGCGGGTCTCCAGCCAGCTTGCAGCTTTGGGGGCAGAACCAGCCCATCGCAGGCAGATAGAAACAGTTTAGATTGGCTCATGCTGAACTGGCAAAAGTCCCTACGCTTGCCTGGTGGGAGAGTAAGGACAGGGCTTTTTTCTGTCCCCACTGAGCAGCACACAGTACGGCAAGATGCTTCCCCTGCAACATGGCTCGATGCTTGCTCCGCAAGAATCTCCACAAGGAGCCCACCTAGTGCTGCAGCTGTGCTGGCATGCAGCGGCACCTTCAAGTTTTTGTGTATAAAATTTCCCCAAACTAGCCGTGTGGCCCTGCGAAGCTCCTGGGCACTGTAAGTGTTAATACCGCACTGCCCGTCTACGCTGTACTTTCTGGAGTACGATAAACCCGTGTCGGGCAGGCTCTGCCGGGACCGCAGCACTGGGGGATTGGCGTGGCACCAGCGAGGCATGGGGCGGCTGGCTCCTGAAGGCAGCGCAGGGCTCTGGGCTTGTCACGCGGGCAAGAGGGGCTTCTGGGGGCAAAAGTAGGGAAGCTGGAACACATAGAAGGCCTAGGCAGGGCATTGCTGGGTTGCCTAGTAGTGCGCTAGCACCTCAAAAAGACCCGAGTGCTTTTGTGAGCCTCTTTCTAGCTGTCTGTTACCATCCTTCTTCACCAGCGGAAAGGTGGCTTTAAAGCCCTTAGTAAGCTGTTACTCAGGCTAGGATGTAGGCTCCCACAGCATTCCAGGTGTTTCATGAAATACTTGTTGGAGATAGATCCTGTTGAGCGGTGCTGCAGATCTTTGGGCAATCTCAGGCTGAGACATTTAAGGTTTTCTCAAGTACTTATTTAATGACAAGCCCATTTCACGTGTATATAGCATCCCAAATTGTTCCTGCTCAACCGTTGAGCTTTCAACTCTTCGAAAGTATAAACATAGTTAGAACAAGCTGCCATTCCGTAGACAAAGCTTAGCTGGCAAGAAGATGTAGTTTATGCAGTATTTATGTTCTCCCGGTAAACAAAGACAAGTAAAATGCTTTACTTGTTAACATCAATTCAAAGGAAGAGCGACTGATGGCATTTGCTGTAATCATGTTCAATGTTCTGAAGATGTCTGCGTGTTTCACCTTTATTCTAAGCTCTTGCTTATAATTTTCTTCTTATGTTTAATGGTGTGTGACTCTGTTTCTCAGAATGCAGCGTATGACTTTGTTTCAAGACTGTATTTAAGCAGAAGAGTTCTCTCTGGATTTTATAGTGATAATATTAAGTGCAGCAGGAGGACTGGTTAAATAAGCAGGAGGGGCCTGAGCTGACTAGTTTGGTGTTCATTTCTTTGTCAGCTGCCGTTGGAATAGTGTTCAGATTAATGTGATTACTCTTTGCAGTGGTTGCAAGTTCATAGACCAACTGTGCACTTGTATCAAAAGCCATCCAGGGTTCCTACCAGAATTATTTATATAAAATGTATTTGAAATCCTATATTGGCCATTTACACGTGAGGATTTCTATTTCAGGAAGCTTTGGAAACAGCCAGGATCTTCAACTGCACCCTTTCCAAAAGATACAAGATCCTTTTAACATTTAATGATGACTGAGAAGGTGCTTAAAAATAACTTAGAAGCACAAAGCACATTAGTGTGCTCCCTACCGGTTACAGGAGTGGACTAACAGTGAAATTTTGGATTCTATTTGCATTTTTCATCCTTTCTTGCTTCACGACCTGAGATGAATTGCCTAGTTCCCCTTGACAAATGAGCTTAATACTTATCTATTGTCCATATTTATATTATTACATTTAGGAGGTGATAGAATCTGAATTCATCTTCTCTGAGGAAAGAACTGTAAAACTCTGTGGTGGTCAGGTAGTATAAAATATATCCTTCTACATGACTGCACATAGTATTATCCACTGCATAATTTGCCGGTATCAAGTCCATTTCACATGCAAAAGGTCCCTAGTTAATGATGGTATAAGTTCTTTTGGGAGGGATCATGCTTACATATATATTTGTACAATATCCAACATAATAGCAAGCTAATCTTGACCGCATCATTTATGTTTGGCTACAATTTAGACAATATAGGTAATCAATTAGTCTGATTCTTCTGCATGCTGCTAAATGGAACATGAACAGCTCATAACGGGCAGCAGTAAATAGACATTTCTGTGTACACAGGTACACTGTGCAGGGAAAGAGGCAGGCAGGAGACAAGGTGCTGAACAAAACGGCCCTGCATAAAACCAGGCATTCATTTAAAAGAAGAAAAATGTTGCTGAAAGCTGCAAGATTATTAGCATTACTATGCATGAGGGGTAGTCAAAGAAGATGTTACAAGAGGAAGAGAGACATTACTCAAGTGTCTAAGAAGACAGACCATCATCAGCAGTGGAGAGAGAAAAGGCTTCTGAAGGAATAGCATAGCATTTCAAACATTAAATTATAAGGGAACTGAAGCTTTAAAAGGTATGTTGGAGTTTCTGCATTATTTATTATTTGAGATTGCCTTTCCCCCCAGATGCTTAAGTTTTGTTCCATTCATACAGAACAGAAAAGTCCTTCCCATACTTCTCAACTTCCCAGGGCTTTCTGGACACTGAGCCAGCTTTAAGTTCTGAGATATGATTTACTCTAAGCAGACATTGATTACCTGCAATGCTGCAGTGGGTTGGAGCTGCTTGTTACAAAGGCTGGGGAAGCGAGAAGGATTTGGCTGCTGTTACGCTGGAGCTTGGGAAAGTTGGGCTCAGGATTCATTATTGTTTTGTATTTTTATTGCAGCCATACCTACGAGCTCCAGGCACTGACAGGATTTCACAGTGCTAAGTGCTGTCCTTTCTCCAACACAATTTAAGGCCTTGTGGACACCTTTTTCAAACCTAGTGCATAGCTGCACTGACAGTGCAGTCACTTAGAGTGCCGAAGCGTACACTAGGAAAAAGCCTGCAAAAAATATAGCTTGTATCAGTTGCCTGAGCAAAAGAAGCTGTACTGGCAAAAAGAAACTTTTTTTCCCCTTTTGCTCGTATTACAGCTGTGTCTACATTAGGGCTTTTGCTGGCATAGCTGAAAAAAAAATCACGCTCCTAGCTGACAGGGATATGCTGTCAATTTTTTTAAATAGATGAGTCTGAAGTATTTCCACATGATGGATCAGTGTGTGTTTCTGTGTGTGGGGAAGGGGGAGGGGTGGATGCGTGTTAAAATAGAAGTTTCTAAAATTGGTTTGCACAGATACCCTTAAAATGGCAAGTACTGCCCTTGCCAATAGCTTCCCGCTTCCTGGCCCTCCTGGCCTTCTTGCCCGGGCTCCGATCCCAGCCCTGTATTCCCCTTCCCTTCCGCCTTGTCTGCCCCACACCCTGGGGTGTCCAGCTGGGGACTCTCGCCTGCTGTCCTCAGTTCTGCCTGGTTTCTGCCCTGGCAGCATCCCACCTCCGTGCCGCTACCTCTTCTCCAAACACCTTCACTGAAGCTCCAGTCCCTCCTCTCTGCCACCAAGCCTGGCTCTGCTCCTGAAGCGTGCGTTTCTGCCTCTCCTTCCGCTGCTCCCAAGGCCTCCGTTGGGCGCGAAGGCTCAGGCTTTGTGTGCAAGCACAAGTCCTCCATAAGCTCCATGCCATTGCAAAATGTTTCATTTCCTGCAGCCAAACTGCATGTTAAGTCAAAGAGAGAGCAGAGAGATTTCCATTTCAATCAGGGAGGCAGAGCCTTTCCAGAACATCTGGAGAATATTTGGAGGAAGAGACGGAGCTGTGATAAGGTCACAGGGCTAGAGGCATGAAGGTCAGTTCTGTTGCTGCTTGTCCTGACCAGACAATTACTGATGTTTACCTTGTCCCATCAGCTCAGTTGGTTATGGAGTCCAAATGGCACGTCAGGGTATCATATGTAATAGCTCCTGGGGAAGGAATTGATCCCAGAGCTACTGTGATCTTTCTGAGTCACCTTTAGGCAAAAGTTACTGCCTTGGTGCCTCAGATCCTTCATGTATAAAATGAGTCTTCACAGTCATGAGGTATGAACCTTAATTTGATCAAACTGGAAAGGAGGTGGAGGTCCTGTGGTGGTTGTCTGCTGAAGTGCAAGGAGTGGGGATTAGCTGGTCCTCAGATGACTCGCAGTCTTTTAGAAGTACGATTCCGTGAAAATAAGTTGCTAAATAACCTGCACACGGTGTGAGGGAGTGAGGGATCAGAGGCAAAGCAGGCTCCTGAGCAGATAGCAGCCTGGGCAAACAAGTCCTTGACTCTCCCATGTGTGTCAGTGCGCACAGCCAGCGCCCCAGAGTCCTTACTGATGGTTATTGCAGGTAATCCATAGGTTATACACCTGGAAATGAGCCGTATGTAATAATTTTTAAAAAGAGCAGTGAGAGGACTTGTTTTAATTTTTTCTGAGTATGAAAGTTTAAGCATTTAAATAGCATTTAACCAAGTAACCCACAGCCTGTTGGTATCAAATATTTGTTCAGAGTTTAAACTGACATTTCATAAGTATGTTAATTGATACCGCACTAACTTCCTATAGGTATCTTCCTAAGTGCCAATTATCTGCCTCAACATTCCCCACAATTTAAGTTTGTTAGTAAGAAGCTAATTACACTAGTTTATTGCTGATGGAATTACATGAAGAGTAGATTTTGCTCTTACATACTTATTAGACCTCAATGTGATCCTTAGCAGTCTGTTGCTATTCAATTAACAAGTAATAACTTCCTTAATGAAACTAATTGAAATGCTTATTTCAGTCAGGCACCTAATATAAAGTGCTTTACTTTGAGCACTTTTCTGAGTGCTAGTCTCGTTTATTTAACAAGAACAAAATGGGGCCACTGAGGAAAACCGAGACTATGATGAGAACTGAACCACTGTTGGTAAATCCCTGCCAAACATGACCAGAAGTAATTTGCCAGGTGATTTCTGTTCTACACAAACATCACAGGAACAAACCAAGACGTTTCTCTCTGAGGGTTTAAATCCATGGAGGGGATTCTGCAGCATGAAATTCTTCTAGCACATTAGCTCTGCCTCCTGCGAGGGATGTAAACGCACTTGCTGCTCCGCCGGGAGCTGCGCAGCTAAGCTCCGGCGCGCTGCCGTGGACGCTGTCATTGAGCTCTTGTTACAGTTCGACTCTCTTAAAAACTCACTCCTTTTCTTTGTGAGTCTGCACGTTTGGCTTAAGAGATTGATAGAAGTGTGATGATGGCTCTATTTAATGATCTAAAACTATCGGTATAATTACAGCCAAACAGAGGATGTAACTGGAGGGTTTTATACTGTTCCACGTACTTCAGTGAGACTGCCGCTAAATCACCTTGAATTTAGTCTTTGCTCACAAGCATAACCTGGGCTGACCTGTCTTGGGTGACCGCTCCTGGGGCGAACAAAACCCTAAGCTATGTGGAGACAGCTTCCTAACACAAGTGGCAAAGAAGCGTGTGCAGCGTATCTGGGGCTGTGCACCCGGTGAGCTCTTAGGTTGGGAGTCTCCTTAATGGGGAAGGGGAGGGTTCTTAACTGGGATTTTGTAGTCTAGGAAATGATAACCTGCTTTGTCCACTTATGGGATGGGAAGACCCAACAATGGTTGGCTTCTGAAGCTATTTTTGCTTTCAGGATTAAAAGTAAGTCTGGTTTCTCCTGTAATGAGGATTTAACAGACAAGACTTGTGTTTGTGGATAAATGCCAGGAAATCTTCTCAAGCAACGCTAACAAATTATTCCATTTGGCAACATTAGTGTATGGGCAGTAACCTTTTCTCAAGAATTTTTAGCAGATAGATTTAGTGTCAAAAAACCCCTATAAGAGGCTGTAATATCTTCTCCAGTCTATCGGGTTTGTTACCAACTTTTTAATGCATGCCTTCTACTCATTCAATTGAAAGACCTTATTGATCTCTTTGCAGCTGAACTGATTATTGGGGTAAGAGAGACTTCCTGAAAGAAGCCAAGAGAAATTATTCATTTAACATATTCTGATTTTAGTAAACTTCCATTTAACCTCCAGGGTTAATTAAAAAAAAAAAAAATGCTGGTTGGCTGGCATAAATTTATTAAATCAGACAGAAACTGAGTTCAGGCTAGTACATTTAATGTCAACTTTTGTAATATTCTTGGGGAAAAAATCCACATAGACTTATTAGTATTCCAGAATTGCTTTATTTTAAAACAACTGCCATAACAGCAAAGCAACCCAACTAGGAAAATAACCTCCAAAATGAAAACACATTCTGCGAGCTTGGATAGTTCAGAAATACTTAAATAAGGTATCAGGGACTTCATAGGTCTGTGGTTATTGGTTGAAGCCCTGTCTTCATCGTGAGGTATTAGCTAGTTGGTGTCTGTAGCTTCTTCGGGTTGGAATTAGGGGATTTGGTATGCTTTCCAGAGATGCCATGGTTCTTCCCTGTGCCTACAGGGTGAATGACACACATCATAGCTGGCGTCTTTGTTAATGTCTGAACAGAGAGCAAGGATTAAATGGGCCTAACAGCTGAGGGGATTTTCAAAGGCATGAGTGGTATTCAGACATGTATCTCCTGCTGGCTTCTGTTGGCTTTCCAGAGTGGCTTTGAGATTCCTGGTTTGGTGTGGGTCTGACTCCCCACTGCTCTCCCTCACCCTGTTATGGAGAAGCTACTTATGGGTGTTTGATGGAGATCTGGGGAAATGTTCAGAGGTACAAATGTCAACACCCAAGTTACATTGATGGGATGGAGGGGCCCATGCTTGATAGGAAAGAGCTAATAGAGAACCATCCCGGAGAAGGCTCTGTCTTGTCATTCGTGCTGTGACAAACTTGGAGATGCGATCGGGTGGCATAACAAAGGTGCAGTCTGACTTTTTGAAGCTGGGCTCCTCTAGCCCTGACTTGACCTTGCATCTGAAGCAGAGGGGAGCGGGGCTAGGATATCCTATCAAGAAGCAGCCAGAGAGAGTCCATTGGACTCTTCATTGGAAGGACTTTATGAAAAAACAAATGAGCACTGAAATACCGAAGTGAGGCTTCAAGGCAGGTTAGTTACTGTCCTGTGCAGGACAAGTTAAACTATGTTCTAGAGAACACGAGGAGGAGTACAAAAAAAATCCAGTACTGGATTTAGATAGAAACTGCTGACATTGTTAACTGTGCGGCATTTGTGCAAGATTTTGTTAGAAGCCAACATCATAAAGCTGTCCATTCTGACAACCAGTTTCAGGGCAAACATTTTCTTCCCCCTCCCCATCAAATTGAGATGACAGGTTTCTAAGTTGTTTTAGTCTGAAATGTGACAAAAAGTATATTTTTGGCACCTGATCTTGCTTTGTGTCCTATGTGATATTTTGTCCCTCCTGGCCTGGAATATCTTATGTAGTTAGAGCCTTTTGAGGCATATCCCTTCCCTCAGAGTATGGGGAGAAATTCTACCTGGAGTTTTGTTCCTGTGGAAGAGAAAATCCAGCCTTTTACCAAGTACTGCAGTTTAACTGAAGCAGCAGGAACTAGCAAGGAATGCTTGTAATATGGAACATATCATGTATAGTAAAATGTCATTTTCAAGTGCTTTCTGAACTATCCATCCCAGTAATGAAGCAGCTCTGAAATATCACGTGCCTTTCTCACAGCGTGTTGCACTCCGTATAACCTCGCCTTTGATCATGATGTCACTTCAGATGAAAGACGCATGGAGAGTGGTATGTTGTGCGTTAGGATCAGCTGATATCCTCTGGGATCTGAACAGTGAAGGACTATTTGAGATGTGCACTCTATGCTTGTCAAAGAGAAATAAGAGCTGCAATAAAAACGGTAGTCAGATATCCAAACTCACCTCCGGCTGGGCAGAAGGAAGACTTCACCTTTACGCAGAAAGACCTGCTTAATCTGAACATTCTCCTAGAAAGGATTTTTAAGGAAGAGTAATCATTTTTTCCGTCTTTCAGTTCAGGGCCCTAATTCAGCTCAGTGATTTCCTGAATGCTGGAGCAGCTCTAGGTAGCCCTGCTTGAGCAAGGGGGTTGGACCGGATGGGTCCCTTCCAACCTCAACCATTCTGTGATTCTGTGATTTTGGTATTTTGATACCCCTTACTTGAGTGTTACCAATAGAAGTGAAACAAACACCACAAAGCACCCTCTTCTGCTTCCGTCAGCACAAGCAGCTCCCACAGGATAGTCTCAACGTGCTCAGCGGGTGCCTTTGTACAGCTTTTCTCTTTGGCCTGGGAGTTTGGCATTTGGCGCCTTATTTCCCAGTTGGGTGTAATATATGATGGGCTTTTCTAGTAAATTTAAAACCAGGCCAACTTACAACCACGCAGACTGTGGTCCAGAGATGGCAAGAGGACTCCACACACAAAATGTCAGCTGGCCTAAGCAAGCCTGTTTAGCTCCCATTGCAGCACCTGCTCCAAAAAACCAGAAAAAGCAGACCGTTCCCACAGAGGCATTTTTCTTACTCTGAAGCCTTGATCTCCTCCTCAGACAAATGTGGCCAGAGATGATGTTGGGGCTGCGTCCTGTTGCAGCAAATGCTTTCCTGCAGATGTGCATCCCATTTTGCTTTGGCCTTGCTCACACCTCCTTGGCATTTGCTTTCTGGGAACGTCTGAGTGATTGAGGGTGAAGGCCTGGCCCCATGCAGCGCTGCCATCTCATTCAATGGAGTCAGTATTTCACCCACGCTAACAGTGACAGAGACTGAGCGTCAGAGCGGCACGCACAAGCTTTCACAGAAATCAATTCTCACATACAGCATTAATATTGGAAGTGCTTCTCACTCACCTAATTGTTGGCCAGGCACAATAACCTGTGACTAATAGCCATTCACGGTTATACAGCACGGCCTGATTATAAAAATTTGCCATTAGTCCGTAACAAAAAAAGTCTCAAGCTGTTAATTGACCAACATGTATTCCTGAGGAAATCGGAGTAATCAGATGGATATTCATTGCCCAGAAAGGGAAGGTACCGCTCGCTTGTGTATGGCTTTTATGATTCATCCGCTCTGATCTACTTCTGATTATTTTTTCCTTATGTCAGGCCAGTATTGTAAATCAAAGATTTGAGAAATAAGCCTGTGCTTAAAGTGACCCAAATGAAAAGCCAGTTGCCACCTTTCTTCTCTTACTAGGCAGCCATCCATTTCTATGCAGGAATAGACGTATGTTAAAGGCTGTCATACAGCTACAGAAGCAAACTGGTTAGCTCATGGTCTGCCTTTGCCAATGTTTAAGGTCAGCTACTGGAAAAAGTTACAAAACAACTATTACAGCCAGGTACAATCCTGCAGAACGGCCTGTATTGAGAACTGTTATTCTTTGCTCGTTTTTGTGCAAGTCAGTGGGACTCTGCCCTGGAAAAACAGCCTGTGATTTGCAAAACAAGGACAGCAAGATGCGTGCAGGATGGGGTTTGGGGCTGGAGGGTTTTTTTTGTGTGTGGTTTTTTTTTTTTTGGCCATTCAAGTTTTCCTGACGTAAACTTCCTTTTTGTTGACAGATGGGGACCATTCCTGCAAATGGTCAGGCCAGCTTGTCCATGTGGTAGATTTTCTTCTCCTGCCTACCCTTAAAGTATTACGGGAGCGTGAGCAACACTCTTCCTGGCTGACACGAAGGGCAGAGGCACCAGTCTGGCAGAGAGGACGCAGTGCCACTGTTGCAGCCCAGGGACTTCTCAGACTTTACCTAAACATGGTCACCCTCTGGCATCTCCACTCTGGTCAGCAGCCTTCGCTGTAGGACACAAGACTTGGATCTAGTTACGATTTTAATGAGCAGAGCTCAGAAAAGTAGTCGGTGACTGTAGGAAAAACGCAAGCAAGCAGACCATAAATCAGGTCATCGGATGAATTCAGAATGCACTAATAAAATCAGAGCTTCCAATAAATTTCATTTCAGGCAGAGTAGAAACGGTTTCTCAGTCGAGAGTTCAGGACAGATTATAATTTCAGATGTGTGTCAGGCCAATGCAATATTTCTATGAAAAAGTTTGCAGGCAGGCAGCAACGGCTGGTCCGGAGTCAGGCCCTCACACCAGTTGCACCTTAGTATGATTGAATAAAATCTCTAGTTCTCTGAGCAAAGCTGAATCTAATTAAATATTTAATGGGGTTTTTTTCTCCCAAATCCTTTGGTTTTTTGCTCTTTCATACTGTGCTATGATGACATTTGAACAACAAATGCAGTCTTGGTAGGTTGGTCTCCTGGTACTGCTTTTTATATGAAAAGCTTGCACATCCCAGCTGAAGTCCAGATGCTGCATTTATGAGATATTTTGTCGTGATCAATTTTTAAAAAATATTTTTCCATCCCATGAAATTAATAGGCACCTGGGGAAATACCAACCAACTCCTTCCCACTCCTGCAAATACTAACCTTTCCCAGATGGGAAGGGAGTCCTCTTTCCTTTTATTTGCCTGCAAGATGTCCTTGCTGGTGCTCAGCATCACAGAGGGAGAAGGAAAAAATAGGAAAACCTTCCTAAGTGGAAAACATTACAAACAGACCACCTGCACATACTCCAACTAAGAACCCTGCCTTCTGAGGATCCATTATATTGAATAAACCCTGCATAATCTTCCAAGGGTCACAGAGTGAGTCATTAGCAAGATGGCACTAAGACAGAGGCATCCTGATTTTTTGTAACCACTCTGATTACTTTAAGACCCCAATTTAAAAGGCCATAGGTTTGTGCTGGCAGCACAGTCATACAGATAACTACTCACGGCTTTACAAATTGGTATTCTTGCAATCATCTCACTACTATGGGCCTGCAGCCCTTTTTTGTTTCGCCTTTTTTACTTGTCTGTGTTCTGTTAAAAATTATTTATGGTTTTTTTCTGCAAAAAACAAAGCAAGCCGGAGGTGAGCAGGAGCCTCTCCTCTGCCTTCGTGCGCCCATGCCAGGACTTCCCGCGCCTCTCCGCAGCCCCGAGTGCTCCGGCCAACGCTGTGCTCTGGGCCTGGGACCTCCCCTTGCGAGCGTGTTCTGCCCGTCAGCATCAAGCACCCTTCACACGCTCATCAGCTACAGATTGCTCTTCAAGAAAGACTTTTAGGATGCTTAAAACCAACCAATTGACCCAGGAGAGCGTCTGAGGAGAAAAACTGAAATTGCTTTCATTTCTTTTCTTGCTACACTTTTCCTTATTGTTGCAGTTCCCTTTCAGAATGGGGAGTCTGTAGGTCGCTGCTTTGGCATCGTCATTAAAGACAAAGCCGTTTAAAAGCTGCTGTTATGGCTGGTTAGCCTTTGGCTGCCATGTTCCCTCTCTGTTAGTAAAGGCAGAGTTTGCTCTTGTACTTATTTTTCTAACAAACGGTGAATATTTGGTTTCATAGACTTCTCTGGTGTTTGCACCCATCATGTAGCCCGGCAGAGCACGTCAGGAGAGATGATTGTCTGGCTAGACCCATCCAGCCACCACTTCACTCTGGTTAAGCAAAGGCTGGTTCAATATAGACCAAACCAAGCAACTGTGGAAAACGGTCACACCTTTTAGATAGAATAAATACAGATATTTTTCTGAACAAAAATATTCCATCATTTGTGTTGTAGATGCACTTTTATGTCATGAAAATAACTGTTTGTAATTTCTCATTATGACCCTTAATGCCTGACTCAAAATTATTCAAGTAGGTGTGCTTCAAAAGGTCCTGCCCCTTCCCAGAGGGAACACCGTTAGCCATACTGGCCGACACTGTCATGCCAAAGGCATAGCTGAAGTGGAAAAGCAGCACAGCCTTGCAGCGTATGGCAGCTCTAGGTGTTTGATTCTTCATTTCGTATGTAAAGACATCCAATGAAAAACCCTACATCAATAAAAAGAAATCTAAATTTGCTTCTGCACTAGAAAAAATACATACTGAGCCATTATAGGTTTGGGATTTTCTTTTTAGCACCACGTTTCTTTTCCCTTTAAAAGTTTTTTTTTTTTTTAGTAAGATACAACTAGGTGCCATTGTATTGTTATAACATGCACAGTAATTTCAAATGATTAATACCTTGTCAGCATAATCTCATAACAAATCATTTTTATCCATTATCTAAAATCAACTTTTAATTAAAAGAATACATTATATTTGTTTTCTGATACTAAATGACCCTGATTATTTTAAAATTACGTGTGATGTTGGCACATATTAAATATATGGCATGTATATTTCTGTTGGGCTTTACTGTCTGCCTGAAACGTGAATTTCAATTATTAAGCATTAGTAAGTGTTTAGGAATGTCCTGCTATGTAGGGTCTGCAATGAATTTTGCCAGGAATGATCTCTATCTTTTTGTAGCCTACATTTTAGAAGGAACACACTATCTTCTTTCAAAACTGTACTGTATTTGCACAAAATTGGTATTTTTCTAACCTTAACAAGAAAGGTTCGCAGGAACCAGAGCCCAGCTAAACCTGGATCAAGCTCCAATAAAGGCATCATATGGGCGTATATTATGTATTTTCCAATTCGGTGCATTTTGTTGGTGTGTCATATGGGCAAGCCTGATGCTGTACTACACTCTACCACTGCGTGCCAGTTACTTTTGACGTTTTATGCTTAACTCAGAAGGCTGAAAGTCATCTATAGACGCGCGCTCTCCCTCAAGAACACGCGTGTCAACCTGTGGCTGCAATGAAAATGGAAGGACACCGGTGTGCCTCGCTGTCTGCCTCTGCCAGTCCCCTGTAAGGCTGATGAGAGGATTCTCTGTGCCCTCTTCACAGAGCTAGTAAAGGCAAGCAGAGTTTTTTCTCTGTTGTAATCCCAACAACAACGCACCTAAAACTAGCTTCACTAATAATGAAATTGGACACTCGGTACATTGGAATATTTTATTTTGACTTTACATGCGGTGTTAAAAACCCAAAGAACGTATTATTTACACATCCACAATACAAGTTTACAAGATATCTATACATGTTAAAGTACTCTATAGTATAGAGCAGCTTCATTTAAGGGTTACTTTTTTTATGCCGTACCATTAAAAAAGATACAATCTGCGTTTACCTTTGCACAAATGGATAAAGCATCTTTTATTATTAAATTAACAGAATAAGGACTAGGTTGAATGTTAGAAATTTCAACATAAATACTGAGAGAACTCACATTACCATCTACAAGGCAGCACAATGTTACAGGAGGTTATCAGGGTTCACATACATTTATCTTTCGGTTTCACACAAGTCTGTATTAATTAATATTTGTAAAGTGAATTCGGATCAGTTTGTGTCTTTTGACAACTGAGTATATTTTTAATAGTTATTAATCTGTAGTGTTTTAGTTGCAAGACAGAAGTGTTTAGGAAGAGAGATCATTGATTTTTGGATCCAGAGGTCTCAGGAAATAAATGTCCCTTACAGCCTTACAAGAAAAAATGACTACTTCTATCCTTTATTCTTTGTTCTGTAACAGAGATCCAGTTTTCAGTGACTAACCTCTTCTCCCCTCTGAACACATAACATAAATCTCCACCATCTCTGAAACCCATTGCAGTTATTTGTCCCGCTAATTCATGAATATTCCTCTGCCATGGTTATTTCTATAGTTATGTTCAATAAACAATGTGGTAGTGTGTAGTTTGCAAGCTAAAATAGCCATCTGTGTTGAACATCAGCTGCAAGTGGATTCTGTAAAACCTACTAAATAGCTTACACAACTTTAGCAGGTGTTCCATTACCCTAGAAACCTCATTTGATTTCACATTATAACTGTTTGATCCTTCGGAGAGCTGGAGTAGAATGTTTATCATGGTAAGGTGATTTAATGCTGCTGTCTTCTTGGATTGTAGGCTGCCTTTAGTTACCATTAATTATTCTTGCTTTTTATCTTTTTTTTTTTCTTTTGGGTGCTGTTGAGAGGTTTTACAACTGGCACTCGGGAGATATGTGCTATAGTGAGAACACTTGACAGATTTATTTTTTTTTTTTTAGTACGTTTATCATTTGCATGAATAAGGCACAAAATGCACAGATTCAGGTAAACTCACACATAATATTTACAGAATATTGTCATTACCTGCATGACTTTGGAAAAAAAAAAAACCTTACATTACACAACAAAAACAAATTGATTGCACTACTGTTGAGTTTTCACAGACTGCTTCTGCCAGGCCAATTGTTTCTTCTTTTTTATTGACAAGAGTCTATCAGTGTGTAGGGCATTATTAAATGCAACAAAAACGTAACCTTCTCTAGTTACACAGGCCTTTGCCAAGTGAATTGATTATTAGCTGCCCTCAATGAGAAGTACAGGGGCTCAAGTTCACAGTGTCCAGGTATTGGATGGAGGCACTGTGGAAACACAGTAAAACTCCCCCGTTCCAGCCCAAAACACTAGATTTGAAATGCACAGCTCTGAATCAATAGCAGCACAACAGAGTTATGAAGAATTAAAGATATCTGCACTCTTTCACTGGGTGACTATTTCATCAAGGCGTTATCATTCAGAAGGCTGGCAGAGATGCGCAGTTCATCCTTAGCTGTCTCCAAACTGAACCCAACGGGCTGCAGAAGGCAGAGTCATCTGTTTGTTCAGTCATGCTCAATGTAAACAATTCCATAGCATAGAAGATGCAATGGGAATCTAAGTACATCCTAGTGTGTACAGTACACACGCACATCCACGCACACGCACAGCTTTATCTGTGGCACAAACAAAATGCCACACACATGGAGAGAAAAAAATAACAATGCTACAGTTGGGCCAGAGACTGAATTCCAGCAAATTGATTATTAACCCAGATATTCATTGAGACATTACCATTTTCTGACATTTGTGCAAGAGGCAAGGTGAATGCATACATATTAAAATGTTCACATTTAATGGGAAGGACCACGCTTAATGGCAGTCTAAAATGGAACCCATTTTTCAAGTATTTGCTTACTGATTTTTTTCCCAATAACTTTTTTTTAGCTATTTAGAACAGTAAAGTAGCCCCCACCCCATTGTGCTACATGTCTCCTTAGCTCCAAACAAAAGAAATGTAATGACCAGCACTTTCCTTTGTTTCTTGTGTTTGCTCTTAGCAAGCACACGAAGTCTTGCTATAGCTACATGTGGCAAGACACAGATGTTGCTGAAGTAAAGACAGTTTCTTTGGCCACTTTGTTCTCTTTAATAACAAGCAAGTCTCTGTCTTATGTGTCTACCACAACATCATCTCACAACCTGTACAGGTCAATGCCCCACTCATTTTTAGCACAGACATGTCCTAGTAACTGTATTTGTTCAGTGGTCTGACTGAAGTTGTCTGAGGAACGAATGAGGGTTTTGGTGGCACATCGGGTTTTAAGGAGGGTGTCCTCTTTATTCCTGTACGAGGAAGGGTGCCGTTGCTCGTGTAACTGCTTTGCCTGGACAAGGAAGGCTGGAGGTGAACGCTGACAGGTGTCCCTTGCATGTAGTCCATCTTTGTGCCTGCTGTGGGAGGCATGTACCCCCCCCGATTAATACTAGGCTGTCTGGATAACAAAACACCATTTGGTGAGTTTAAGTTTTTAGGAAGGGCAGATATTGAATGCCTTTGTGAAGAATTTTTGTGATAACCTCTCTGCCTTTCCAAAGAGGTCATTGGTACTGCAGGAGTGGTGGGAACGTCCACTCGTTTTGTGGGGCTGTTTCTCGGAAGAGTTGATGGAGGCGAGTATAAAGATGCCTCCCTGTTGGGAACCTTAGGTGGGATCTCAGACATATTTCCCATTGGATCCAGCATTAAAGTCTGGTGGGCCACTTGAATATCTCCCATAATTGCTTTGGGATTACTAGTAGTTTCATTTAAGTGTTTCAGAAAATCATTCAGGGTGTTCCTGGAATCAACAGATCTCCTGTGGTCTCTTTTGCTGGATGGTTTTGTAAGTGGATGATCAATATGTTGCATCTTTTTGTCTGCCTTGTGCGCATTAGAATTTGAGAAAGATGTGTTGTAATCATGGGTAGCATTGGGAAGAACGATAGCGCTAGGAATATGCCCATGACTTAGAGGAGAGTGGGGTGGAGGGCTGGAAGGAAAAAACTGAGGGCTTTTTAGTGGGGTTTCCTTTCGTGAAGCATTGAGGTTACTATGCGCTTTGTCCGACTGACTTTTCATAGCCTGCAGAGTCTTTTGTTGAAGAACTGGTGTAGATTCAGGAGTTGGAAGCGCAGCTAATTCCGGAGGCTGGCCCCTGTGGTCCATCATCATGGACTTCGTATCACCGTTTGGGGGCAACTCCTTTCTGCTAGTCAACAGGTTTGTGTAAAGTTTGGGTGAATCAATGTTTTGCTGATATTCCTTGACGGGACTATCAAACAGCCCATTCAGTTTAGCAAAGCTCCCACTGGAGTCAGTACAGGACTGAGCCGATTCTGCATCTTTGTGTATTTTTCTGGATTTCCGTACAAATATATCCCGGTAACAGTAAACGGCCACTCCCGCAATAAAGGCTCCCAGGACAAAAGCGGCAAAGACACAAGTGATTAGGACATTCATATGTACCATTTGGTTGGACTCTCCTGATTGTACTTCCCACCTTACACCTGCAAAAGACATGCAGTATATCATAAATCTACATGTACTTCATACCGATACATTTCAGAAGAAGGTAGCCTCCCTCAGGGAAGCGTCTAGTAAGCGTGTGTAAGTGCTCTGTGTCTAGTGTCAGTGTAACTCAGTTGGATCCTGCAGTCCACAGCACTGGTGAATGCAAATAATTTTATAAATAAAAATGACTGTGTGAGCATTGATCAGTCTAAATGAAGACTGTTCATTTTCTTTGATAATGAGGAATGCTTGTTGAAGCTTCTCCCTTCATATTACATTCGGCTTAGCCTGTCCCCAAATTTCCTTTAAGGCTCACAAATAGGGGCCTGAATGTTATTAACATTAATGATTTCTGCTGGAAAATTGAGGTTAGAAGGTGCTACTGGGCCAGATAGCAATTAATAACTCATGGATGGATTTCTCTCTCAATTTTCTGCCCAACTCGTAAATCAGTATCAAAAGAGAGACAGGATTATGCAAATGTTGTGTAAAACTGTATAATGTACATACTGCATTGTTGTAACTATGTTAATGTAATACGGTGCAAAACTTTTAAACTAATACATCCAAAGGTTGCTAGCCTTGGAGTGGCACACCTTGCATTATACAAGTGTACAATTTCCAAAGTTCAAGATTATGTCATTCTGTTAGAGCACTAATATTTCTTTTCTTTTTTTTAGTCAATAATGAACAGAAATACTTGCATAACATAAAAAAAAACAACTTGCAAGGTTAAGTTATTAGAGAATGTTAAAATTTAGAAAACTTTAAGCTTAGACCAAGAAGTTGAATATTGGATTAGTTTTTTATTTGTGTATTAACAAGCTCCCTTTGTTTTTTGAGATTTTTAAAGCAACCACAGACATATTGCAGCTAAGACAATGTTAGTTTTTAATGAAAGTTATTCTGTTAACTATCCCAAGGGATGTTAGAATAAGAGAGCAAGAGGGAAGGAACAGATTCACTTTTGTTAGAGGCAAGGCCTTTGAACATTGTTAATGTTCAGGGTTATAGGTTTTAATGGCGCTGTGCAGAAGGAGAAAGAAAACATGAGTAAAGTTCGCTAATAGCTATGACACAAAATGTGATTCAGAACCAAGAGCAAATGATAAGAAAAACTTAAAGCAAAACAGAAAATAACTGCAACAAATTAAAATGACAAATGCACTGCCATAATGGCTGATAGGAAACCTGATATGTTTTGGTGAATGGTAATAAAACACAAATGGTTTTTGGCTGGTGAGATTTTCAGTAAATACAGAATTGTGCAAACATGTCTGTCACCCGGCTATTCTGTGTCCTGATGAAGACTTGTGTTAAGTTTTGGTTATGGGACTGGAAGCTTCTCGATTCTTTGGTTGACTGCAATAGTCCTACTGAATTACAGTCTCTGTCGCTGTAAGAGCCTAATCAAAGGTTCACTTAGCTGAAAGAATGGCTACAGAAAGATGAATTACATGCAGAATATGTTTCTTTTTGTGTTCAGATTAAAACCTCTGTGTGTCTCTCTATGTACCGAGATCATCTGTAAACTGATGCTCATATCCAGAGAATAAAAATTCAGCACATCCTTACTCAGATCTGACCCACGTTCTTCAGAAACATGCTGCAGGCAGGCAGAGTTTGGGATATGCCCCATTTAATGTATGGATCTGTCATGGAGCTGTGCTTTGTTTTCTGCTCCCCCCACCCCCAAAAAAACCCACCCACGACCAAACAAAAAAACCACCATTAAGCTCTTGTAAGCAACCGTTCATGAGGACTAATAGCCTTATCCAAACTAGACTGGTTTGAAAACAACCACCAGAGGTGCAGATAAGTCTTGAATGTAATTTTTTTAATGCATCCAGAACTCCCACTGATTTTAATGGGAGCTTTGGAGCACCCCAGGAATAAAAGGCTGAGCTTATTATCTGTGTTTCCCATTACAAGCTCTAAGCAGCACTTTGTACACCGGATAAGTAGGTATGAAAAACATGATTGCACTGTCTGCATATTCACAGGAAATGGGTGTAAAATATAGCCCAACAATCATGGCTGTTACATTTAAGCCTTAGACAATGCTGAGACTATCAGGTTTCCATTCAGCTGCAATGTATTCCCTGGTAAGGCCTTACCCTTTGGGACACCTGATAATGGATCAGAATAATCAGAAGTGTTTGGGTCATCTTGAACTACAAATTTCCGAGAGCCAGTCACTTTAGGTTTCCAGGAACCAATCACTTTAGGTGATATAACTGGGATACTTGCCATTGTGGTAATGGAAGCTGAGGAGAACTCCATGTCTGTGGTGGCAAACAGATTTTTATTAATGTGTATTACAGTCAGGCTTTCCTCACTGTTTCATGGCACATCTAAGCTATAGCTGGAGACAGTATTTAATGGGAGTTACATGTCAGAGCAAAATGTGACCCCCTACACTCTGTAGAAGCACAGAGGGCCGATTAAAATCAATTGGTTGAAAACTTCAAGTATGAAAAAAATACATTAAAACATCAACAGCTGCTAGCCAAAAAGCCAGAGAAGTCAAACATGAAAGCAGCGCAAAAGTTAAAGTAAGCAACTGGTGGAGGTGAAAAGCACAACTTATTCTACTTAATTACTATATTCTTCACTGGAGACAACATACTTGGCTGCCTTTTAAACATATTAAAAAAAAAAGAAGTTATTTGGAAAGATACACACTCATGACAGGTTATGCCTGAGAAACCAGATCAGCTCCATTAGTGCTATTACGGTATACCAGGAACTGCTGAATGAGCCATTTCTACAGGTGGGGATGAAAGGAATGTTTTTAACCTCTATTTTGTAATGGTTCCTAAGGAACAATGTTGCATAGATCCTGGTTCCTCTGTAGTACGTTTGCTGAACAGAACCACCATAGCCTACGTGAAAACGCACATGAGGAGGAAATACATCAAATTGGGTTTACAATCCAAAGTCTACTTTGCACGCTCAAGTATTTTGTGTTCACTGTCCCAGTAGGTTTAGGCATGAATGTCTATGGCTCGAGATCTAACCGAGAAATGTACTTCAAAAGCACACTCATTCAGGACTTGAAAATAAGGTTCAGGTTTATCTGTGTCCTAAAATACCACTTTGAAAATTCAGTTGATAAGGTAAACACTCATGCAAGCAAGGTAGCATTTCCATGTAACACAGTTTTGTTTTGCTTTCCTAAGTGAGTCTCTAACTTACATTATGGGTAAATATATCTGGAAAATATTTGTCTCAAACATTACTTCTTGTCAAGTTACAGAAGTGCAAATATCATAAGAAACCAAACCACAAAATAATGTTCTTGTTCTTGTTGCACTCTTACAAATTTAACATACAAATAGACTATTTTCATATTTGTCAATCAGAAATGTGCCCTTGGTTTGAAAGCAGAGACCAAGTGCTGGGAGCGAAGACTGGAAAATGAGGGCTCAGTCTTGCTCCTGTTGAAGTCAACACAGGCTCTGCTTTTGAGTTCAACAGAGGAGCACTGGGTCCTGTCTTCCTGAACACCAGGGGCTGGATGGTGAAAACACTATTAGAAAAACTACTGAAGGAGAAAAGGATGTGAAAGTCCATCTGACAATAATGCATAAAGTTTTTTCTAAGCCACCTTTGTCTACACAAGTCCTCATTCAGCTGCACAGTTTGTGATGTTAAATTTTTTCCATTAGCACAAACTACTTAAAACATTTCAAAAATATAGAAATACACATTTTAGAAAAAAAATGTGTATTTGTGCAAAAAGCTTGCTGGGAAAGAAGGAAAAGAGGAAAGGAGAGGTAAGAAGGAAGATGATGAAATTCTGCCATTCATCTACTAGAGATGACCAATAGGGGCATTCACAAATGCATGGCTGGGGATAAAGAGTAAAGCTTAGTGGACTTTCGTGCAGTGAAGATGTCATCTATGTTAATCAGGCTCTTTAATAAAAGATGTCTCAATAAATAATGAGCTGTTAACATGCGGCTACACAGGGTGAAGTGCTGAGTGAGAAGAGTCTGACTATCTTTACCATCAGTGGGAACATGAGTAAAAGCACAAAAATGGAGGATTGCCAACTGTGCAAAAGGAAGGAAAAAAGGGCTGAAAATGCTGAACTGAAGGAAAGTAAAGGTCATTAATTCAAAAAAATTAAAAAAAACTAACCAGATGTTGGGTCGCCAAATATTTTGTAATCTGGTGTAGCTGTAGTAGGCAAAATTTCTAAAAGAATTAAAGGAACAAGTAATCAGTAAAAAGTAACAAAAAGAAAGCAAAAGATCTCAAACCTGAGTAATGGAAAATAAAAACTAAAATATTACTGGTTACAAAAAATAAATTCTTCAATACTTTGCTGTAGACCCCAAATAGTTGTAAACTGGTGAAGGAAAGACAAAACTGCCACCCAGGACCAAAAAGCTCAGCTTTGTGAACATTCACAGTAACACCAGGTGATGTGTTCATCATGTTACTGAAAAGCTCATCATAAATTTAGCATCCATAGTGAGGTGTGGCCACAGACTACTGTTGAGACATTATAAACGAGCAGCAATGACTATGCCTTACCATGGCAGTCCCCAAGCTGCGCTGTGTTGCCGTATTCGACATCTTGTGCATATCCTCCAGTGCTGTGGTTGTATGAAACAAACAAAGAGAACCTGCAATTAACAGTATTAGCAGGGAAACAAATGGTGATTTTTTTTTTTCTGGAAGCAGCAAATGGAAACATATACAAGAGCTACTGTATGGCCCAAAAAATTGTTTTACAAAATGCACAAGTTAGTTACAAGCAGGCTTTAAAACTCTATGTATGTGCTTATGCCAGGAAATAGAAAAAAAATCCCATTTTTCAACAACTTCATCATGTCTTCTACATTGGGCGTGCTCTTGGTTTTGGATACAACCGTCCAATTATACTAGTTAAAGTTTGCACTGGCTTGCTACAAAGGCCTCTTTTTAAGATACAGCTGCTAACGCACTGTATATTACAGACTTGATTTGTGCAAAACGCCTTTGGTATGCATATATATCACCCAAGCTCCAGCATGGAGGCAAAATCTTCTCTCCTCCCATTCTGAATCCTGTGCTTTCGTATTTGCAATTGCCTGTGCCCTGGCCGTGAGCATGCCTGGGAGGGGACACTGTGTACTGTCCTCTCTGAGCTGCTCAGGTTTGCAGGCAGCAATTTCCTGCCTTCCTGCTTCCAACTGCTCTTCCTACAGGTCTGCTTGTCCTCCCACACACATGTAAAACTCCCACTGAAAGCAAGTCTTCGCCTAAAAATTGCAGAATTAAGTCAGATTTTAGCATTCTGTTCTCTTACATATACAGTACACTGAAAAACCATCCCTAAAAAAATGGAGATTTATTAATTGAGTGCAAGGGAACAGGCATAGAATATGAGCCTACGTGGTCTAGAAAGCGTATGTAGAGATGCTGGGCTAATTTGAAAAGCAGTACTTACAGCATGCCTGGTGTCACTCTTCCACATGCCTCGTGGTCTAACCAGCCACAATATGGGTCCCGTGAAGCAATACATGCCCTTGCAAGAGAAAAACCCCAAAAAATCATGCATTTTTTACTTCCTTCCCAAGAGATGTTAGTGCCCTTCCTTTAAGGGGGAGTTCAGGAACGGGGCCGTACTTTTTACATGACCCGTGACGCTCACACCGACTCAGAGGAATTCTAATGACGCAGCTGGAGAATGCTACGAACAGAGCATGGTGGTCTCTATCCAGCTGAAGGGAAATGACTCTTCTGTCCTCCTCGCTCTCAGTGTTACACCTGTTCAGCAAAAATAACGGGAGGCCATTATTTTAGTAACTGTAGTACTTTGTGCGGTGCACACTGCAAACATTTCATTTATTTATTGTCTGTGTAGATACTGAAAAGAGACTTTTTACATATATAAATGTAACTTACTAGTCTTTGCTGAGTGATTTCTAAACAAACCTATGGGTAATTGAGTGCCAGCTTCTGGCTCTTATTTACAGCTAGGTGACAATTTTGCTGAACTACGTAGGAAAAAAATCCAAATCCATTTTCTTTGTTCTCTCAGTCGGCATAAAGATCTCAACAGAGCAGAACAGGAGTCCTGTACTGGACGCCTGTAGAGTCTAATTGGAATGCTTCCATCCCCAAATTCTTTGCGACAGAATAATCAAGTTTAAAATGATTAGATGTAGTTTATACATTATTGGTCACTCTTGAGAAACCCTCAAGATAAGCTCACATCATTTCTTTTTAACAGCAGCAGATAGTTCTGGCGTTTCATATTCAGGAAGAAGTGCAGCTATTTGTGGAAGAATTAGACTGTATCACTGACGTCACTAGAGCGGAATTAGGTTGTTCACTCAACCCATGCAAAATGGCAAGTGACCAAATATTTTCAAGTTATTCAACATGAGGAACACCATGAAATGACAAACAAGTCGTGATGTTGGTTATAATGAGTTGGTTTTCGTTTACCATAACTTTTTTAGCTAGGTACCAAGGACTAGATGGAGAGCTTAGGTGTTCTGGTAATACTTACTTTACATGATTATACGCTTCAATTTCTTCCAGTAATACACTGTCATTCAAAGAAAAAGGCCTGGTCTTTGCCAAGATTTTAAGTACCACTCCTGCTTCGGAGCCAACAAAAATGACTGTGTAGTTCTGGTAGGGTCCAGCAGCGTGGTCCACAGCAATTGCTGTCAATCTGTATCTATTAAGACCAAAAGGCATATCATTAACAGTGCGTTTGCTTGTTTTCCTTTTCACACATGCTATTTTTGAATGGTGTCGTACCTGACACGTGTTTTGGTAAACCAGGGCTCCTCAGTGACTGAGGGAACAGCTGAATCCATCAAAGGATGAGATTTGATGAAGGAGAGTGTTTCGTCTGGGAAATCAATGGAGGTTTTGTAAGCCTCTGCTAGGCCGTGTTTTGCACAGCAGCCAGGTCTGAAAGGAGAACAACATTGTTTTCCTCTTGGTATTTTAGTTAATGAGAGAAGGCAGCCTGCTAATGAGCATCCTTATGGCTGAAGTGTAAAGCTCTGCTTTGGTTTTTACCTGACAAGACACTGAAGAGTGCAGCTGATTTAAGGTAGCTCTTTACAAGGACAGTATTATGGCATCATGAGTAAGAACCTTTTACCTTGGCTTTGGTACTTTGTCTTCAGGTACAGCTGTCCAAACAGAGTCAGGAGTCTTTTGTTCTTTAAATCTCCCTTTGAAGACTTTCTCAATGTCATCCATGCTGAAAGCACACACTGCTGAACCAGGGATGCTGTAAGATTAGAAAAATAGTTGCAAGAACTCAGGCTACAATGGCACCAATCTCAGTGTAAGACAGAACCAGAGAACTACCTTTGATGTAAGGTTGCTCATCTCTCACCTGTTAAGCTGTGTGGTGAATACACCGACAACCGTGGGGACTCCATTGATTTCTATTATGTCTGTGATAGACTGCAGAACATCAAAGTAGAAGAATGAATCCCCAGGAACCGAGCAGTTGAGCCGAGCTTTCAGAAAGGATGTCCAATGTTTTTCCAGGACTCTTTGGGACCCCCCCATGTCATTTTTGCATATGCGTGCCACACGGGAATACACTGCCTGTGAAGGGCAAAAAAACCAAAAGGAAAAGGGAGAAAGGCTTGAGAGATGCAAGGAAAACAGTGCTTTGTTTCTGAGCTGTTAATAAAACACCAAAGATAATTTTGTTAACAGGAAGGTGCCATTTATCTGCACGGAAAGGATGAAAGCAAACGGTGTTTAGCTCGTAGTGCACAGGCATCTTAATGCATCACCAAGCAAATGCAACCCTGCAGCTTGTCCCCACCCTTTTTTCCCTTCAAAATCATATTGTTAGTGAGATTTAAAGACTTTAATTAACCATGTGTAAAGGATTTAATAATTTATTATAGAATATCCTTCCATGGTGAGGCATGAGTATTATACTCTGTACTGGCATGACTGAATTATTCAATATCCAGGGACATTAGAGAAACTTCTTTGAAACTCTTCTTTTGTGTTGTTTTCTTTTGTTTCTTTAATAAGCATGAAAAAACCCTCAGATTTTCCATTACTTGCCACAAGTGTTAAGGCAACAGCAACACTAAGGCAACAGCAATACTAAAAGACACCTGTAGGGAGCTTGCCTAACAGCAAGGCATAGAGAACAGAAGCAACTCTTTGGTTGAAGAGTGCACTGTTCTATTCCTTCCCCGCCCCCCCCCCCCCCCCCCTAAATTATAATGATGGGAAAACTGCGCAAACTTTGTACTAGTCCCTGTTTCATATTGCAAACTGTGCTTTTTACTTGATACTGTTTTAGGATGATCTCATTCGGCTACGACTCGTGGCTACCTGGCAGCTCGCTGAGACAATACCTACCTTGCCTAAATTATTGTGCTCTACAGCAATTTCTCGGAAGAAGAAATAAACGTAGTTCCCATATTCTATGGCATGGAGGAAGTGTGGTTCTGCAAGAAAGAGCAAGGAGAAGGTTGCTTCAAAGAACTACTCAATCGGGACACGACACTGACTACGCTGTGTGACTTGGTGGCTTCTCCATGGGTCCATACCAGCTAACATGAGCTCCAGTCTACCAGATACTTTAGGATGTCCAAATATGGGTGCACTGGAGCTTAAATGAACTTGAAGTCTTTAACGTTGGCTGATGGACTGTAAAAAGGCCTCAGAGGAATTGCATTTCAGCTAAGGTATTTTGTTCCTGCAGATTCATTCATTGATGTATTTAACAAAAATTTTTCTTTATTCGTAAACCGCTTTCTTATTGTAACCACACTGTATCGAAAGCCACATATATGCTGACATTGGAGCATACGTGTAAAGCACGCTGGCTGTGAATTACCTGACCCTCTGTGCCACTGAAATTACATTTGCCATGTGTATGGGAAAATACTCCCCCAAATTACCTTTTATCCATTTGGAATCATACTTTATTGTTCTTAGGGCAGATCCATCCCCCATGCTGCGATAAATAACAGCATCACTTGCCAGGAAATCTGCTACTGTTGCCGAATACAATTTTCCATCTAAAACGGAAGTTGAAAACGTGGTATTAAGAGGCCTTTAATAATCTACAGAATTCTGACTAGCCTGCGTTTTTCCCCATTTCTTTACTGCCACTCTTCCCCAAGTTGCTGTAACCTATTTATTAACAGGTCAGCTTCTAATCCTTTGGAGGCCCTTTAAAAAATTTAAGAGCAGGGGCACGATGACACCTTTAGCTTTCCTGTGCTCGCTTTAAAAGCTCTCTGGCTCCTTTGGTGTCATTAATCATTTAGACTCATTACAAGCAAAAGTTCTTACCAGCAAAGAGGGCGACATTGGTTTGTCTGGCATCAAATGGGCATCTTGCCAAACCACTAATTTCCTCCCCATCATACTCTAAGGTATTCAGCTGGGGAAGAAAAATAAATGGGTGATAGTGTCATTTCTATTTTGTACACTGGCACAAAAGCATAAAATTGTCTTTCCAGAAAACTTAATTCAGCACATTGGCTTCTGTCTGTTTTTATTTCACCTTGAAGCACTCTCCAATCACACTGGATGTATTTGCTATAGCATAACTAGTGCAAGCAAAATCAGTAACAGATTAATGACATTTTCAACATTCTTACCCGATAGTATCTGCACATAGGGTTAAATGCATTTGTTCCACAGACAAACACCATCTCATCGTTTCTTGGAACAAAGACTTTAATGAAGTTATGGCATTCATCCTGAAAAGACAGTAAGATGTATTAATCACAGACTTCACGTATATAAAAAATGTTAGTGTTGTTTTTCTATAATGTATGTGCTAAACTTACTTTATGTTTGCCTTTCATGGCACAGTTCTCTCTGTCCTGCTGCCTTGACCTCCATGTTAATTTCTGTTAAATCAAGCCAGAAAAGAACATTTGATTTCCTTTCCACAAAAAAAATTTAAAAAAAATTAAAACCAAAGAAAACACCTCTCCCTTGCCAGCACCTATATCTACCCACCTTGCTTGGAGTAACTTCCGATTTTGGAACTTCATTCAAGTTTACAGTGTAAACCTGGTCCCTGTTTGCAAAGAGTAAAAAGACACAAGTAAATTCATTAACTCATTGGCCTTATTTTTGATAAGCTAAATCTATTTTTAGAGTGTTTTGTTAGACCAGAAACTTCTATGAAATGCTTATGGATTTTCTGTGTTTTATATAAATTGAAGAAGGTTGGTCATGGGCAACGTGGGGTGGTTTTGATTTTTATTGGTGTGGTCCTCAGACAGCACCTACGGTGTCCAGCTATCCATCTCTGTCTCTCCGTTCTGCTGAAGACTAATCCGTACTGTAAATATTCAAGTGTGTTATCCTCGCTTCCTACATCCCTGATGTGTCAGTCCAAGTTTAAAATGATCAGGAGAGGTTTTTATCAGGGCAGTAATATAAAAGAGGGAAAAGAGTATTTGATCATTGGTTTTAGCATAACTACAGTAACTGCAGCCTTCAAATCCAATTTTCATGCACTGGCCATAGATACGGTATATTTCTCTGGGAAGTCCACCCCCAATTCTAATTTTTGTCATATTCTGCAGATTTTTCTAAATGAATTTTACACATTAATGCAAAACTAGAAGAGAAAAGAATTTTAATCTAATGAACTGAGTGAAGGAAAATTACCTGCCAGCTATATAAAGTGTGTCTCGAATTTTCAACATCAGTTGGAAGTCCAGTCTGTGCTGAGATTCATTGCCTGAAGGGCGTCCTCTAAATACTGGATATTGCCTTGAATCTGCAAGTAAAAATGGGCTACACCATCACTCAGGATTATAGAGCTAAAGAATCAATATATGGCATTGATTAGCTGTATATACTAGGTGTAGAAGGGTTTAAACTAAATTCCTTGAGTAATGTCTTGAATATAAATGAGAAAAAGATGGCTAATGTCAGCAAATGTTCTTTTTCCTAAAGTTATTGCTGTATTTCTGATTGCTTTTTTAAGAAAATGATTAAGTGTTCTATTAAAGATACAAAGCCAGTAAACACATTTCAATTTGAAAGAAAACAGACCTTTTTTTTTTTTAACTTCCCAAGGAAAAAAATACCACATTAAAACTTTTTCCCTAGCGGTTAGCACCATTTGCAGATTACTTACAGTGGTAGTCAACAATGTTAATAGGGTCCTCATCTTCAGGGAAGCTGACAGCTCTGCACTGGGACAGACTCATTAGCATCACGGAGGCACAAAGCAGAGGAAGCCTCATGGCTGGTGAAAGATGAGTACTACCTTTGTGGCAACACTGTTTAACTACCTGGAAAACAGGAACAGGCCAGTGAGATTTCAGCAGCACAGGACAGCAAACGTGAATTCCTACTGCAGAAGGGTTTTTTCGTTTGTATTTTAGTCCACTGCTGCCAGTGCTCAATTGGTGCTTACAAAAGGCTCCTTGTATGTACATTGATGGAAAACTGCTCCGTGACATATCTCCACTCAAAGCTGCTCTGAAACATATTGGCGTTTGCTAATTTTTAGCTGGATTTACAGGCATTTCCGAAGAAGCTGATGACTGTCAGCCCATTTAATTCACGGGAATCACAAACAGAACATGCAGGCTGCTGACCTGGCAAGAAAAATTGTCAAACTTGGGATTAGAATTTTAATTAAACTGCAATCTCTTTCCATCCCCTCTATCACTGAATGTCATCCAATAAAACCCTTTCCCCATAAAATACCTAAATCTTATCTACAAAAAGTCATGACACACGCAATCTGTCTGAACATCCATGCCATGTTTTAAAATTATTGCTTGTTTCCAGGCTGTGCCATCATAATACTAAGCCTGACATGCTCACTGCGAAAGACCTTATGTCTAGGACCAGACCCGCGGTGCTTTGCCTTGTGCAGCGATTTACACATGTGCAAAATAAATGTAAAAATGCTGCCTCTGCAGTGTGACAGTGCTTGTCACAGGCTTCGCAAGGGTGGCAAGAGACTCAAATGGGGGCACAATGCTGAACTGGGTTCCCGAGGTGCCACTTTCCCCCTAATTCTATTTGTTACTGTAGAAAGCTAGCAACTTCAGAGACATTCACGGTGGGGATTTTTGTGTGTGTGCGTGCACTATAGATTACACAGCACATCTTATGATAGCACCACAACATTATACAACAAAGCTTTTAAGAGAGGAAGGGAAACATAACTTCTCCAATTAAACCGCAGGGATATTTTAGTGAGCAGAATGTAACTACTCAAGTTGCAATTTGGGTAGGATGCAAGAAAACGCATCTCAAAGTGAAATGCAATCCTTAATGACCACAAGTGGTCTGGGCAGGGGTCACATTTCTCATTAGAAACCTGGCAAATGTAGTACTATTCCCTCCTCCAACCTCTTGGAGGCATTCATTCAGCCCTGATTCACAGGTCAGAGCTTTGAGTCACCAGCTCCATGCCTTGCAGTTGCTGAAATTGGTTATTAAACTCTTTGTCTAAACAGAAAAAATGTTTCAAGAATTGCTGTGAGACGTACACGTTGCCAGCACAAAGTGCCAGGCCTGATCCAGCAAAGCACACAAGTATTAATCATTTAATAATTTGAAAAGCAATTAAAAACCCCCTTCATAACAACACTTAACCTTCCAGTAATGTTTACTGGGGATGAAAATACTGTATTTGTTAATTGATACTATGGCCGGCTAGGGACAGGGCTTCTTCCTTCCACAAGGCTGCTGAGCTCTGTCAGTTCAGGCTGGACTGTGAGGAGACCAACTTAAAGGCTGGTAAGACTTGCTGACGGGGGTGTGGGTGTTGTCTGAATGCCTGTCCATTACGGACTGACCTGAAAAGACGCATTTTCCACTGTTAATGATATTTCTGTATCTCAGTCCACCAGTCCAGAACGAATAGGCTGTGCTCTTAGTCAAGATTGATGAGTGCAGTGGTTAATAAACACTAATGACTCCTGGCACTTTCCCTCTGCTCTTCCTTGTCCTGACATGGCCTCTTCAGCTGAAGCATCTTGCGTTAAATTACTAATGAGCAAACTTAAAACAAACTGGAATTAATAAAGTTAGTCAAATTAGTTCTTTCTTGTGAAAGCACCATTAGAGCAAAGTCCTGCAGCACAGTGGCTCCCAGACACAATAACAAATCATTAATGGTTACCCAATCTTTTGTTTTGGTCTGTTTTTCAAGAAAAGCAGGCTCCAAGTATCCAACCCACTGCTGACCCAGTGAAAGAAGAGAAAGGGGAGGCACATAAACTCTACGTTGAGTCAGTGCACAGTAACATCTGTAAGGTGCTTAGTAAAAGTCCTCCCTGAAGCCTCATTTTCTTGGAGAACAAATGAATACAAATTGCCAAAGAGCAAGAAGCTCCCCCAGCCACGTAGGCTTCAGTTAGCATAGAAGATGAGGCTGGTCACGGCCCACACCTCATGACTCAAAGAGACCCTGGCCTGGCTGCAAAACGTGCACAGCCTGCAAACTGTACGAGTTCTGCCGCTATCAAGCATGGGCGTGTATTAGGAAGTCTCTTTTTTCCTCTCTTTCCTCCCAGTATCCCACCTAGGAAGAATTCGCTGGGGCAACAAATACGAAACTTAAATGTAACCTGCCTTACAAAGGCGGATGCTGTCTTCTGGACTCGAGGAAACGGCTGCAGAGCACAAAAGGGCAATTTGCGGTGTATTGGCCACAACAATTGCGACCTAAGACCAAACTGTCACAAACCCAAAAAGGAAACAAGAGAAACGCCAGGTAAGCAAACAGAGTATCAGTTCTCTCCGTTAGATTCAAATTCCAGGGGGTGTATCATACTCCCTAAAACAAGGCAAAGTTTTGTAAATGTAAAACCACAGGATGTGTCTCCCTAGAGACTGCATCCAGAGCAGAAACAAACTCACATTCATGTCTTCCTCAAAAAACCCCCAAACCTCTGAATATACTCCAGAGATGAACTCTGAGAACATAAAAGGCGGGAACAGTTACGTTCAGCAATCTCTTTTAACTAAACATCACTTGTCACAAGTCTCTATCAAAAGTCTACGCCTGCATGAAGCACGGACCTTTCTCATGACAAGAAAGCAAAGCAGACACAGAGCTGGACTGGATCAGCAAACCGCAGGTAATCACTTCTTACCAGCCAGGTAAGAAGTACAAGTTTCTTTATTATTTTGCTTGTTAAAATATTACAAGAAAATGAACAGTAGCTCTGATTTCTAGCTACATATGAGATGAAAATGCACCTGCTTTAAGAGGCAGTTAAATGCACCTTTTAGCTGGTTGGACACAGGCTTGAGATCAGAACCACTGAAAAGAGAATAAACTTGGAAGAACAGCTGTTCCCTGGATAATCAGAAAAATGGGCTCCATCTAGCCCTTGGAACAGGGGTTTATGACAGTCAGGTGTATGCTTCTGGTAGACACAGATAGGCTGGTGTGAAAGACATAATTCTTGCCACATTCAAACCTTTTAATGGAGGCCACTACTGGGGACTACAAATAACAATGCTGAAGTATCTGTTTGGACCAGAATAGCTGATTACGAAATGCTGGCAATGTCTACCTTCAAGAAAATGCAGAAAACAATCATACTCTGGGCTTGATTATTTTTCCCCAGCCAGGATTCAGACCAGTCTTTGATTAATTTCTCTTATAAATTGCATTCCTAGCATTTCTGCTAGGAAACAATTCACGGCAAGTGCAATGTTTGAAAATTACCATATCGCTATCCCTGTTTTGCAGCTGGGGAATGAACTGAGGCATGGACCAAGGCTAAATTTGTGACCAAGACCAACCACCAAAAAAGCCTTTTCAAAGGATCTGAGCTGCTCTGGGTCATACGTGGTCGTTCCTTGCAGCGCAGGCAAACTGGCCAGTGTCACCCAGGTGGAAAAGCTAGTAACAGATCAGAGATCTTCTGGCCATTTGGTCTACGCCATAACTAGTTGTGTCTGCAAATACAAAGAAATAGAGGTATAAAAGTTAACTGGTGGCACAAATCCACACCAGTAAAGAGGACAGCAGCCTGACTGAAACGGGCCTCAGGGCTAGTGCCGTTGGTCAAGTGGAAGGCAGGCAGTTGTCCCAAGTAATAAACTGGTTCTTTGTGGCTGGCACCTTTCAATCTCAGATACGAACCCCATCCTTCAATTCCTGATTGGGGGAATCCAGAGAAGCAGGACATCATTTCTGTTAAAATATGAGCCCTCCTTCAAACAATCACACGTGAAGGGGAACAGGCTGGTGTTTCTTGCCCATTAATCTACTCCAGCCTTTGACAATGCACTGGTGACACTCCATCGATCATCTTTCTGCGCGCTGCCACGTAAAAGAGGAGGGGGAAGGGAAAGGGCATTCAGCCAGCTGGAGAGAAGCAACACATAAAATAGCTTCAAACCAGACTGATGCAATACCTTCTATTCACTCAAAAAAAAAAAAAAAAAAAAAAATTCTTAAAAATCTCCTTAACGCAATAAATGCTTCTCAAAATGCGAAGCACAGACAGGAGCGTGGTACGGCAAATCCAGGCTGAAGTTTAAGACAGGTCAGAACAGAAGATATAGCCTAAAAGTTAGGTCACTTGTGGAGAGTTTGGCAAGGCAAAGGAGAAAAGGGTTGCAATAGTAAAAGCGGAAAAACAGGCACATAACATGAGAAGGCTTAAATGACTACGTTGTCTTCCTTCTCCACCAGACACAGAGCAAAATCAGGCTGTTCGGTGAGATCAAGGATCTCCTCTGTGCTTGGAGGTATGCGTTAACCATAACGTTGAAGGGGGACAGGCAGAATTGATTAGTAATATGCTGAGCTTACTCAATTTATGTGATGTGGTTTCCCACAATCCCAAGTGACTGGACTTCAACAGATCAGGAAATCCCTGTTGTCCTCTGCTCCTTCCTGCATGCAAATGGCTCCCTGAGGGCACTAATTAGTGCAAGTGCACTACCTAGTGCATTTCTGAGACGGTACCTTCTGAAATTTTGAGTATGAAACCACTCTAATAATAAGATAAAAGTTAAACCAAACCAAAACAAAAAAATCCTTTACTGCTGCTTGTTCACATATCCTCACAAGTTTCTCGGGGCCTACAGCTGAGACTTCAGTTCCTCTTTCTGACGGAGAGCAAAGCAGATCCTGTGCAACACTCAGCAACTTTGACTCATCTTAGCCCTTGAGACAACCCCCTGGTGAGGGTCACCGTGCATCCCTGGACAGTGGCTTCAGGGCCCTGAGCAGCTGGCCAAATCAGTGCTTCAAAGCTTTTTAACCAGAAGACCACTGAAACAACAAAGATCTGTTGACCGGGCTAGAGCAAGTCACAGATTTCACTTGCAACCAAATAAAAGATTTGTTGGTCTCCGAATGGGAACTTACTTGTGTTTAGCACCCCCCCCCCTTTTTTTTTTGATGCAAAGGACTAGTGTAAAAAGGTTAAAAATATTGTTTACTAAGGCCTCATGGATTATCTTTTGACGTACAAATCACTTACGGTCCACTAACTGGAGGTTGAGAAAACACTAGTTGAAAAGGGTATGGTTCAAAGTCTGAGCTTCATGAAGCTAAAAGGCATGCTGGCAGTGACTCTACTTGAGGGGGCTAAGGATCTGTACATGAGTTTACTTGCTGATGGTAACTGCTACCAGGTGGGAGAAGTTCAACTTCTTGAGCCAGCTGCAGAGAGAACGGCTTGCCAGCAAGATGCTGGTGTAGGAGCCGGAGATGCACTTCACTAGTGCATAGTGCAGAAAGGTAGGTTGTTGCTGAATTTTGGTTTGTCAAGCAGGTTAACCTTTTCAGAAGATAAAAGATTTAGGAGAAAATATAAGAATGTGACAGGCCGCCTTCAGTGGTGCTCTAGACCCGTTGTAGAAATGTATGCATTGGCAACCATAGATGCACCAGAATATTCACTCAGAATAGCACCTTATCCCTGCTGTGCATGGAATAAAGTAACTCTAGAGCAGAGCCACACACTGGGGGAACCAGGCCAAAGTGTGTTTTAGTAGTCAAAACATGAAAATGCAGCACTTTTGTATGGTCTAAGCCAAAATATAAGATCAGTGTGGCCCAGGGTCTGGTAGCTTGAACTCTAGACAGGGAGCAAACAAGTCTTTGTCCTACCTCTATTTTTTGGTCTTGGTCCTTTTTTCTATGTCTCACTGCATGAAATTGGTATAATGAGTCATTTGCTTACAAGCCAAAAAGTATTCCACGTAGAATGCAACATTTGCCTGAAAAATCTGTACCAGTATCTATTATATGAGAAGCAGGGGATTAGATTCCCATTTTATGTCATATCTATGCATAGGTTTTCCAATGATGCAATTGCTTTATAGTATGGTAAGTCCTCCAAAAACAAGGGTACAACAGCAAGTGTGATTTTCTTTTTTTTTTTTTCCAAATGGCATTCCAGTATAAATGTGTTTGTTCTAATGCAGGCTGACTTCAGTAAAGTTCCTGAAGGCAATGACTGACACAGGGCTTTACTGTACATTCAAATCTCAGAGATTGACTATGATGTGATAAATCCATATTGTGGAGTTTGGTGACAGATCATTTCAGCTAATTATCAAATAACACCGGAAAATATTTGTGGTTATAATAAAAGAAACATACTTAATTCTTGTAGTCCCTCTTAGAAACTTACAGCATGATTTTGTACAAATAGATAAGAAAAACTGTTTCTGTCCTATAAAAGGTACCCTCAAATTTAAACTTGCAGTATGTAGCCATCCTTACTTTCTATAACAACTTTAAAATCTGCAGCTCTGAAGAAAAAATTTAGGATACTTGGAGCCATGATACTAATTGAGCATGAAAGTGCAAATAACAGGTCTGTTATTTTAAGATAATACTTTACTTCTTTTAAGGATTCTGCATTAACACCTCTTGATCTATGCCTAAATAAAAAAAGATAGTTTAATATTAAAGTGATGAAACCCTACCACTGAATATCACAGCTTTCATCTTAATTGGCTTATGGTATTGCTAGTTACACTTCAGTTGTTTGCAGGCTTTTAACGTTACAGAAGCGCACCCCTCTTGCTCTAGAACGAGCTGACAGAATGCTTGCAAAATGGATAGGGTGACTGTTAATGATGCAAGTGTTTACTGGTTGATTAGATGCACTCTGAGGGCTAAATTCTCCTGTGATCAAAAATTTACTTGAACACAAGGTAGTTTCAGCAGGAAAGGAAATAAAATGCTGAGCAAACGGTAAGTGATTGCTTCAATTATGTTTATTTTAAGTTAGTTTTTGAGAGTGAATGTTAACTACCTTCCTGTACCAGGGTGGCACAAAAGTCCTCCAGCTGAAACCAACCTTTGATTTCAGCTCAAGCCTATGGTTGAATCTGTTCTGTTTTACAGAGCTCCTGCAGGACATGCTCCCCTTGAAAGTTTACCAGGGTTGAGCTATCGGTGGTAAGTGCAAGGTACTTTAACTTAAACAGTACTCCGGATTCACCATTTTAGCAGGCCTGCATTTTATTTAATGCAAATCGCTCGTGCCCAGCTGAGACTGCCCTAGGAAATACTAAATTAATTCGTGAAAGCGTCCAAGGACTGGTGCAGAGAATGTCAATACAGTGATGTTCAGGGTTTGTTCTATACTCTCAGCACTGGTCCTCCATTAATTCCTGGCCGTGGGCAGCACTGGTAGCAGGAGCTCCCGCCCCTGCCCCGACCCCAGCCCAAGCAAAGCAATGCCGCCCTGCTGGGGGAGCAGCTGGGCCCATCAGCTGGGTCACCCCAGTGCCTCCAGCTCACAGCTGTGTCAGAGGTGCCTGGTGCTTTTCAGTCTGAAATACTTTTATCCTGCAAACTAGAGAGAACTCCTAAACCCTGATGGCAAAGATCTAATTACTTACAGTAGTACACGTAGGCTTGGATGTAGGTTTGGAAACAAGCAAACTGTCCCCAAGCAAAAGCCTAAAACCTAGACCAAAGTATTACCTCTTCCTCCCTGTAGGAGGGCTGGCTACAAATGCGGGGGAGTCCCCTGAGTGAAGTAAGTAAGTATTCTTTCTGCAAGCCTACAGTACATGATTTACATAGCACAACTGCCACTCATTTCAGCATGATTAGGCATCATCTGATAAGGCAGCTCTGGGACAGGTATAAACCAGTATTTGCAGGCGAGGACTTAACGAAGGTCTTGGGCACAACTTGCACAAGACCAGCTGATGCCACAGCCATAGTGAATTGCTGGCAGCACCCCTGGGTCTCCTGTCTGCAGGCCCTGCTGCCTCCCAGCAGTGGAGAACGCAGCCTTCACCTTGAGCAGTGCTCCAGCCCTGATCCCCGAGATAAGCGCTGCCCATTTTAGACCTGGCTGGAGCCCAGGAGGTCAGGGTTTGCCTACAGGATGAAGTGAATGGGATGTTTTGAAATGGAAGGGGCGGTTTGAGAGGAAGAATATGCCCCAACAAGCAGGACAGCTGAAGAAAAAAAAAGGGATTTGCACTGTGGAGAGGGCACATCTGCTGTTCAACAGGCTGTGCCCCAGACAATGTTGCTGCCAACCTCACTCCAGAAAGCATCACTTCTTCCCACCCACTGCTCTCCCCTGCTATAAACATCCTTCCAGCATCTCAGTGCTGCGCCTTGCTGAAGCATGGGGCTTGCTGGCTTGAGTTGCTGCTGCTGGGGAAAAAGGCTGCTGCATGCCACTGCTCTCGCTTCAAAGAGAAAGTAAATGGCTGCTGGAAAATGCGAGGGGAGAGACAGAAGGCTATCAACTGGCAAGAAATACATCGGAACATCTCAAGCACTGCACTGGTATTATCAGTATGCCATTCTTGGAGCTGGAACGGTCAGCCAGCCTTGCTCACAGGAATACTGCCTATACAGACTGGGGAACAACATGTTTTTAAACCAGTCTTGGTTTTTCTGCACGGACAAATCTGGTAGCTGGCCACCCAGTTACCTATTTGTATATGCAAAGCGTGTGCTCTGCCACTTTCCTGGGCACAATCAATTACATGTACAAAACACAGGCATGAAAACCTGGAGGAAGCCTGAGCTCAAAGTTAACGATTACTATTATCTTGTTAAGCATTAAAGATTAACTATGCCAGTGAAAGGATGTGTTACGAAATGTCTTTCCCAGGCTGGAAAGTAAATAGATGGAGAGTTTTGTGTTTTTTTTGTCTCAAAGGCTACTCAGAATTTGGAATAATTGTTTAAACTGGTGCTTTTATTTACCATAATATCAAAATGTAGTCACTTGCCACGTGACTGCTCATATTTTCATTTGAGATGTCGTGCAGAAACACATGGAAATCTGGTGAAGGCAAACCAATTTTAGAACATGTTCCGAGCAATTGTTTTGCAGCACTGCCCTACAGTATGAAGTCTCTTACATTTCTTAAATTGCCTAATCAAATGCAGACTCTGTTCCAGTCACGCTAAATTTTCACATAATGGCAGGAAAACACTTCTTTCTAGCCTAGCACTGAACAGTTGGATCACATTATTACATTTGCTACTTTTGTAGTCTCTGAGCATGCATTTGTAAATGTATGCATATACATATTCACAGGGGAGAGGCGGGGAACATTGGTGCTTGTGCTGTGAGACCCTGGGGACAGTCGGAGGGCCAGAGGTATGTCTTGAGAGATGCCTGTGCTGAATGTCTTCTGGGAGCACCTGGCTTATCAAAAACACAGAAGGATAGTGGTGAGAAATTTATTTTTATTTATTTAAAAATCAGATGTATTAGTGCAGGATTTGATCCAGCTGATTCCTTGCCCTACAGTCTGCTGAAGTTATTAAACTGATATAAATGCAGTTAGGTAAATTATACCCATATTGTTGCCAGTTTGGGGTTGGAGGCAGGATTGGTGCAACGTGCAGCCATGGCTATCCTTCTCTGGGTCCCAAGCTTGGACATGTCCCTGTGCTGCATCACATCAGTTTGGGGAATTCTCTGCCTCACAGAACTGCCCACTTTCCATGGGCCAAATGCAACCTGCAGAGCCCACACTCGGCAGTTGTTTGGAACAGGACGCGGCCGTGCTGGGCACCAGCTCTCCCTCCCCTCTGTCTTTTACTTGGGCTACATCACCTCATGATAACATTCACCCTCTGTAAGGCAGGGAAGTATTTGCATCACACTACTTTGGCATTTTGACTAGTGAGCCACAGAGAAGCCACAGATCAGACCTTTAAAAGTAAAAAAAAAAAAAAAAAAATCAAATCAGTAACATATGGACTGCAAGTGCTTGAATCAAGGTCACAAGGAAATCTGTGGCAAATCAGGGAATGAGAGTTAGGGCTTTAAAGCTCTGCATTACAGCCTGTCCCGTTCTCCCCTCCATACCAGCGTACCAAGATCCCAAATACAATTGCAATGTTTCCCTAAATCCTCGTGTTATCACTAGTAATATTAGGCCAGTGTAAGAATGTGACTAAATAATCATATCTGACCCACACACTATATATGTCTGCAGGTCTACTTTTCCTCTACAGCTGCACCAAATACATTTAGGTTTGTGTTGGCATAGTTTGCCACGCAAGATCACTGTTCAATCATGAGCGGTGCTTGTTATGTCTTTGGCGAGGATGAAAACCTGATGCTTTAGCAGGAGGAAAAGCCATAATCCACTCTCACAGTAAAACCTGTACAGTGGTACACAAGACAAAAAAAACTCTATCCATACCCTTGCAGGGAATCAGATTAATCCCCAAAGCATGGGATTTTATTATTTTTGTCTGAGGTTATCATTAAGGAAAAAAACTACATAATGCTAAAAATATCCACACAGCATTTACTTTATGAAGAAAATATGATTTACTGAGCAAAACCGAATTACTGGCTTTTCAGTGTTAATCTTTGATAAACACGTGCTGGGTTAAAGAAACTGTCACAGAGAGCAGAAGTTTGCAAATTGAAAGAAACCATTCAACTCTGCAAGATGATTCCCCCCCCCTTATTACTCCTTTCATGAGACACCTGGGAACATTGTTCACACACTGTTGACAGCTTTCACACCACTGCTTTTCCTCTGTTATCCTTATCCTTCTCTTCGGCACTTGTCTCCAGGTGGCAATACACAAAAGAGCTATATTTGCAAGGGGTGCCAATGCTGGCTCTTGGACAACTGTTGGAAAGGCAGAGGGCCCTCTCCTGCCTTGCAGCTCGGTTGGTTCAAGTTGCTTCCACAGGGCACCGAGCCTCCCTAACCCACCAGGCAGTACTCTGATATTTAACACCTGGGTGCTGCACCGCTTGGGGAACACGCAGACTGCTTACAGCCCTTTCTTGTTTTTAACCACCGTTACACTAACAGGCAGAGTCTCAGCTCCTTCACTAACGCTGGACTACATTCAAACAACATCTACATTTTAATACTGTAGCCTTAACTATACACTGAGGCTTTTGTAAGTTAAATACACATTCTTCTTCTCTTGTAGTCTCCCAAAACAGGATGGTTACACAGCCTGATAGGACACACAAGTGTTCACGCAACATGGGAAGGGGGTACCCAAGTGGAAGGATATATAAACAAGGGCTTGAAATACAAGCGTGAGAATTTTCTTTTGACCCCAAAGTGCATCTGTCATGATAGACGTACACAGAAATAGCAGCAACACTTTCTGTTGGTGCTGTAGCTGCTGCAGTCCCTATCCAGCACCAGCGCCCATAAGCACGCCTGGGAAGCGCAGCAGCAGCACTTGAGGGAAATACCTTTTGTTTCATGCCACAATAAAGCTCTGAGGAAGGTCCCACCCAACGGAGGCGTGAGCTGGTACCTTATTGCTGCTTGGGAAAGCAGAGACCCAGCTGTCATGACCATTTGGCATAAGAGAGATGGACTATGTGGCTCACATTAAGAAAAGCCTGTTATTGCAGTAGTAGCTGAGCTGAGTGACCAGCTGATCACCTCTCATCTCTTCTGAGGTTTCATTCCCACCTCTGGTGGGCAGCCAGTCTGTGATGCTGGTCCCCGCTGCTCACTCGTTACCTTTCCAGACGAGCACCTCTGTGTTTGCTTCCCTGCTGTCCCTCGTGCACTTGAAGAGCCCCCCAGCACGCACCTGCCAATTAACTCCTCATTCTCATCCGAAGCCCTCTTCAAAGCTCTCCTTTGCCTCTGATGCCTACAAGCACGCGTGCCCCCTTTCCCTGACACACGCAGCTCGGCTATGTTTAGGCAGCTCGCGCGCTAACACGGCTGCTGATTATGCAGGCCAACGCGGCTCTCCTGCTTCTAGAGGCCACTGCCTGACTGTATCCATCTGCTGTCTCTTCTCTTAAACCATCCACTGTGGGGAACAGGATCCATCCTTTTTAGTCTGTGTTTATCCAGTGCCTATCAAATTAGAAACCTGGCCTGCAATTCGGCTCTTAGATGCAACGGTTAAAAAAAAAAAAAAAAATAACAGCAACAACAAACCTTTTTGCAAGAGGAGTATCTGTGTGCAAATTCAACCTCTGTAATGTTACCAAGGTCAGGCAGACCAAGGCCAATCTGCTGTGTGAGAATATAAATCAAAGCTGTCCAGGGACTTGATTTCATTTACAAGGTTTGTAACCATTCTGGACAGAACAAATGTCACTTGCTTGAGCTCCTTGCTCCTCTTCTTCCACTACCACTTCTTTGCTCCTCCTGTTCCACCCAGCCCCTCTCTGCCTGGTAACACCTCTTGACCTCCTTTGCTCTTGAAAGCAAGAGTTCTCTTCTAGCAAGAAAGCCATGGCTCACACATGACAGCCAGCCATGCTAGGCCAATTTATTTAAATTATGCAAAAATCTCAACAAGTAAAATTAGCACAGAGCCACAAGTACACTAACCTGCTGGTTACCTGCCATTCATAGCACACGTCAGAATTAAAACAATAAATCCTGTAACGACTTCTTTCCTATTGCATTCATAGATCTGCAAAACAAACCAAGGAAAGCATCTGTAGCAAGTATTAGAGTCTGGGCACAGATCCTGTGAAATCACATGGTTTCCGTTGTGGAACTAAAAAGGCTTCTACAAGAATGTGTGAAATACACAGCCGAAATTCTCCATCTCTTTCTGTGCTCTTTGGCAGTTTGCGTGGCTAAGTTAAAGCGGCAAGTTCTGTTTCTTTAGCTGGCGGCTTTCAAAGCACACCCCGACCTGCAAATTGAAAGAGTGCAGGATTCAGCTAGCAAGCTCCCTCTCGAGTAAGTACGGAGTTAATGTAATCCCACTCCAAACAACAGGTTGCTGTCTCCAAACTGGAACCTTGAAAAGAAAGAGTCCAGTGGTTGCCTCGCTCCTCGCAGCCATTTTGTAGCCCGTCTGCAGGTGCGCCCACTGAGCTGCAGCGGGGCTGGGCAGGGGTGCCAAAACTAAAGAAACTTCACATTCTGGATGTTAACTTTAGTTACCATAGCCAGACAATGCTGCCAGTGGTGTGGAAGAAAAAATTGCTGTAGCCAGCTGTGCTGTTCACAGTCGGATGGTTTCTGTGTAGCTCCAAATGGTTATGGAGCCAGTAGCCTGTTGTGGCCAAGGACAGGATGATGGATGGTCTACACACACTGTCCAAGCAGGGAGAATGGCAGAAGTTCACTTCAGGGTTGTTAAAATGCTAATCTGGGTTAGTTAACAAAAGCCGAATGGAATAGAAAAGTTAGGGAAATAAACACTACTCATATGTTATGTATGTGCGCTACAGATTTGATCTCTGTGGTTAACACAAACATTTGACTTTGGAAGTGGGACAATTCAACAGTGTTCCTGTTTGAATAAATGGAATCAACTTCTGATATTAGCTGTACTGTAATTACCGTCAAGCCATGACGAGAGAAAGTGGGCTACAGCAGACAACGCACAGAGCTCCGGAAAACAGCATTGGAAGGGCAGTAATACTATTTTCACTGCACACCTCTTCCATGTGACAGGGGAACAAATCAGAACCTACTTTCTTTTGAACTCAAGGCTGGCAGCTATTCGCAGAACAAGTAACAACTTAATAAAATGGCTTAGATGGATTTTAACGGTAACTGCAGTAGCTTATCTGATGCATAAGAAAAGAGATCATCTGTTCTAACAGCAGTTTTGACGAAAGCAACATTTGAACTGTTTTAATTACATACAGAGCTGCTAAGACTGAAAATAACTTGTACTACCCAATGCAAGTAATATGCCTTCCATCTTTTCTTAATTACTTGTGGAGCAAATTATTACTTTATCCAATGGAAAGAGATCTGATTTTTTCCAAACTGGAATTATAGGTACGTTTAACACACGAGTATGTAATCAACCACCATCTCCTCTGTTCGGTAAGCGAAGCAAACACATAGTGTATTCTTGAAAAATATCAGAGACCGCAACAGAAGTAAGCTCTACATAAGCTTATATGAGCACATAAGCTGTTGATATAACCGTTTCCTTTGTCTTACAAAGAAAGACTAGAACCAAAACAGTCTGTCATATCACTTGTATGACACTTGATGAAAACTGACCGTATTCACATATGATCTCCGCTTGACTTCATATTTTGAATTTCTTTTTTTCAGAAGGAAGCATAACCAAAGCATTTCAACATTTCTATACAGGTTCTGTCCAGCTAACTGGGCTTCACCCGACTTCAAGGGATGCTGAATCCTGCGTTAAGTGCAATAATGTTTTTAAAAGAATTTAAAACCCATAAAAATCAAGAGCTGCAATCTGCACGTGACCGACTACAGTAAGACCAGAAGATATGTTATTACAAATGCCTAATATATGCTTTGAAGTGAGCTTCTATGACGTACTTTACTTTACCTTCACATATCTCATATAGCAGGACCGATCAGATCGAAGACCCGTTTAGTCAGAATTAATTGCATATATAATTAAGCATTCTATCTAAACGTGTGCTCTTCGTAAGTCTACATCAAAGTCTCGGCAGCTCCAAGGGCTAAAGTATCTGCTCTAATAGTCGGCTGAGATCAGCCATACAAAAGAGGTAGAAACGTTCAGATGGTCCAGCTCAAAGGGCGCGAGAGGCTAGGGGGAAAAAACCCGCAGCCATACAGCTGGTTTGTAGAGCTTTGACAGGGCCATCACTGTATTCCTGGCACACACTCCTGCATCACACAAAGCACGTTTAGAAGATGATGTTATCTTTGTTGCATCTCGACCAGAAATGAGAACAGGTAGTGACAGACTGCAGGATATGAGGGAGGAAGGTAGCTGTTCACTGTAACTAAAGGTGCAGATGAAAGCGAGAAGCCAGTTAAATAAGCCAATTTAGAGCCTCTGGGTTATACTTTTTTGGCTGTCCTTTTGAAAACAAATCTGTGCTACATAATTCAGAATGCTAATAAATTCCTACTACAAACTTTTTCTTCCTGTTTTTAAAACAACTGAGCTTTATATTAGTTAATATGAAAAGTGTTAAAGTTCATGATTATATAGAAATCAGAGCGCTCAGCTGGCAATTTGTATTTATCTAAGCCAGAGTAAATGTTTATACAATATCTGCCAACATAACAAAATATGCCTGTCACTTACTACATCAAACATGATTACGTACAGCTTAATTTACTGAATAGTAACTTAAGTAGACTTTAGAGGTGCATAGAATTTTATAGTGTGAATAAAGCAGGAAAAACGTCTATTCTCTCCTGCCACAAAAGTGATTGCGAAGCTTTACAATGAGCTTCCTGTTGGACTTGGAAAAAGGAGAGAACCTCAGAAAATTCTCTGTGAAAGTATCTGTATGTGAGAGCAATAGACCAGCAGTAAAAGCCTCTAAGACAGTAGGAAGCTGTTCCTTCAAATAATATTTAAGTGAATTAATAAACGTCATTAAGGAAAGACTAACAACTTAGAACACAAAGGTATCCCAGTAAAGATGCCTGTTTTTCCCCAAAGGAAACAACTGGGGAAAAAAATACCACGCATTTACAGAGCGCTGAACAGTATTTTAGAGGAAGTTTGCTGTAATTCCTGCACATTATGTGTGAAGAGTGTGTGTGTGTGTGTACATGGATAAGCTACAATACCATCTGTACAGCAAGTGCCACATATGTGAGCATTATGAACCACCATTGCTGCTGCTGCTATGCTCAAAAGTAAATGCATTCTAAGCCACACACACACATACAAAACACAAATGACTTTACACACTGAGGGCCGAATTTTGCTCAAATTACTCACAGGCTAACGCCTGTGATACAGACATAATCTGGACCAGAAGTAAGAAACAACTCAAAGATTGGCAGAAAACCACTAATTTAAGACTAGCTATATTCATGCTAACAAGTGGGATATCCACCGGAACGACAATATTTTCAACACATCAACCTAAAGCATACTTAATCGCATTTTTCAACTCACAAGATAAAACACAACCATAAAAACCCAACAACCCTTTAAGACACAGGCATAACATCCACCTAGAAATATCTTGTGTGACCTTTCATTTCCATCCAGCGCTTATAAATAATAAAGAAGGCTTTAAATCCTTTCTAATTACTCCCTGAAAGCTGCTGTATCGGTTTCTGCAGTGCTGAAACGCCCCCCCCCCCCCCCCCCAAAAAAAAAAAAGTTTCTCCGCTGTACACCTGAGCAGAGCATTGTTTTCACGGAGCGGAGCTATCCCTGCCTCTGCACGGGGATAATTCAGAACTGACTCCAGTATTTGTTTCCATCCATAATTGATGGGGAGCTTGAAACACAGCTCCCTCTGCCTCCCAGCGCCCGGCTGCTGCCGGGGAGCCCGTAAATCACGCCTCGCTGGGCGCCCGCGCCGCCGCCCCGCCGGCAGCGCCGAGCCCCCGGGGCCGGGCCGGCTCAGCCCCCGACCCAGCGCCAGCCCAAACTCACCCCAAGTGCCCCGGCGCGATTTCGCTGGGGATACACCGAGCAGCTCCGCTCCGGCTCCCCCCTCTCCGGCCAGCGCCGGCTCCCACAGCGGCCGCCCGCTCCGCTCGGCAGCGCCGCCGCGCACCCGCCGCAGCCCCGCGTACCTGCCGCCGCGCCGCTGCCCACGGCCGCCGCCCGCCGGCGGGGCTGCCTCCTCCGCCCGCTGTCCCCCGCCGGGCGCCCCATCCCGGCGCTCCGCTCGGTGCCGAGCCAGCGCGGGGGAGGCGCGCCCCGCAGAGCCCACCCCTTCCCGCCTGCCTCCTTTCTTCCCCTCCCGCCCCTCCCCTCCCCGTAATGTATTTATTCCCGCCCGCCCCTCGCCGCGCTGTCCCGCGGCGCCCGGCCTGGGGCCGCCCCCCGCCCCCGCGCACCCACCGCGCCCGCGGCGGCACCCGGCCCGCGCCCCGCCACCGTGGCGGCCAACTTTCCGGTTCCCCCGCCCGGCCCCGCCGCGGCTCTCACCGCACCCAGGAGCGCGGCCCGCAGGAGGCGGCAGCGCGACCCCGGCCGGCGGCGGAGCTCCGCGGCGAGCCGCGCCATGGCGGGGCGGGGGCGGCACCGCCCCGGCCGCTGCCCCCCCACCCCGCCTCCGCCCTCCCCCGCCGCGGGCAGCGCCGGGCGCGGCCTCGCTCCCCCTCGCCGCCGCCGAGCGGCCTCGGCCGCGGCGCGGTGCGCGGAGCTCCGGCAAACTTCGCCGGTAGTTCTACCCCTGCCAAACCACGTCGGTAAACCTGCCCCCCTGCCTCCAGCCCCGTGCCCATCCCGCCTCCGCAGCCGCGGAGGTAAACAGCTGGGGCGAAGCCATCGAGAAGGCGTTTTGTTCATCGCCGACGCTACCTTCGCTTCTTAACACAGAAATTTTCATTTCTACTGCGAAATAAGTCATTGCGAGCAATGCAATTTCGCAGGCTAATGAGACTCAATTTTGCAGACGAGTACTTCGTGTGTGGTGGTGGGGGGTGTCCTTGAAATGACATCTTTTTAAGTGTCTGTCCAAAATCCCCTCAGATATTCCAGAAACAAAGGGTTTAATCCCAGAAATTAAGTCTAGGAAATAGCTGTCACTAATTCATTTTTCTTCACATGAAAGATAAATTAATTAAGGCTTAAAGCGCCACGAAATATTTTGGATGCCCCTGCAAGAAAAAAAAAAAGGATTACTTGCCAAACTGTATCATCTATGCTTGTTTTATGGGAAATCAGAAAAATTCTGAGTAAAAAGAATCTAGAGATTTTTGCTGGGAAGCATCTCTGTCATTCACGTGCAATTCCCAGATTCCTGCCCCTCAGCTCTGCACTGCCTCCCCAGCAAAGTCCTTGGGCACGTCGCTCCCCACAGCGCTCCTGCCCCTCGGGAAGACGAGCGCTTGATGCTCCCAAGCAATATTTTGGGCTGATCCTGCAGGTTTTTACGCACGCACCACTCGCAGCGGGAGTGTTGCCTCTTGAGAACTGATTCATCTAAGCAAGGGCGCCAGGATTTGGCCCATAGTAAATTCTCTTTAGAGATGGTGCCAACGAAATCTCTCAGCCATGGGAATAGAACGTTTTTGGCAACTCAGTCCCTTGGCTGTCTCTGTCTGATGTTTCCTAGTGGTGACAGGCTAAAGGCGAGATCATTATGGGCTTCCTCACAGCAAACACAGCACAGCTATGTTGCGCCCCAGGAGCTGCTGCCTGGTTGAAGGTGTAAGGACATTATTTTCTCTTTCTCAGGAACAGCCCTAATCCGAAAACCATCAAAATTTGCACAGCGCATGAAAATGCTGTGATAGAGACTACTCGCTTGGTTAGGAATCAAATTGCAACCTGAGGACAAAAAAGCTTAGAGTGCCTCAAAGAGAAGGATTCGGTTCCCAGAATAGCTCTGTGGCCTTTTCACTGGAAGTCAAACACTCGGAGCAGACCCACTGTTGTGTGGATTTGTAGAGAGTACGGGTACCTAGGTGCAGGCTATCCACGCCAGGGCATTACAAATGTGGGATTTGCTTCTTGGATTTTTAAATGCCTGCTGGTGGTGCCAGCCAGAAAAACTGCAGTCCTAGAAGAGCCACCCATATTTTCATGCGATACATCCTTTTTGCGACTGGCATGTAGAAATTACTCAGCAATGCTGCTCGGTTATCCCTACAGCGGGGGCATGGGAGGCATGGCACAGCCTGTGGCATCTGCTTGGGCTGTGGCTGCACACTCCCCTCTGCTCTGAGAGGGGCTGCTTGTGGGAAGGGACCTTTCTTCCCCGCTATACATCCCAGCCAGAAGCTGACTCAAGGCTTCCGTATATCAGGATGAGAGATTAATATGGTTTAAATCTCCTTCTGCTTCAATTAGGCAGATGACACAATGTTGAGAATCGGATCGCATTCCTGTAGGGCAAAGGGTTTCAGTTTGAAGTACAGCATTTTAGAAGATTTTGGTATAGCCAAGACTAATATCCTGTGTCTACACTTAAATATGGTAGTTTATTAGAGTTTCAAAATTTGCTGCATGGCTAGAAACGACTTTATGTAAGGATTTAAAGTATGTGCACTTACAATATGTGCGCAGTCAGGGAATTACACAGCCACAGGTTTTTAAACACAAATATATGCAGGCTCCTATTGATATGATAAACTATCAGTAACGTGTGCTGCAAAGCTTCTTAAATCCTCATTGACACAACAGAGCACTATTGTGTCAATAGTGTGCAGATTAATGGGGTATTGTCAGGCTATTTGAGGCCTTAACTTTCATTTATCCTAAAACTTGTTCTTCATTGTAACTCTTAACCTTTGGATTCTGCCAACACATTTCTTGTCACAAATATACTAATGGAATTAAAAGAAACCTGGCTTTTAAATGTTAATTACTGCTAGAATGATTGATTTGTAAAAGAAACACATCAGCAGAATCTGAAAGTACAGAGGCACAATAAAATGGACTGAGTGTCAGCCCAAGAGCCAGGAGTGCCCGAGGACCGGCTTTGGCTCCGATGAGACTGTACGAGATGGTAATGAGAGCACTTACTCACCCCATCTCATGGGTATGGCTTATGGATTATTCCTATTGTCTGAAGGACTTTTCACCCTCTAAGTGTTTTACAGACTTAAGCGACACTTGTTCACGAATTTGAAAATGTAAGCAAAATATTCAAAATTTACATACAGATAAAAGAACCACCATCTGTTAGAACAACAAATTGAGTTTTTGCTTCATTAAAATACGGATAATACTAAACTAATATGTGTTTAAACCAGACATTTCATTCTGCTCGAATGCGTTCATTGGGTTTATAACCAAGGCTGAACTGATTTCAGCAAGCAGAAGCGTTCATTAAAATCACTTCAGCCACACGGTGATTTGGTAAGGAAGTGCAAGTGCACACAGTGCAGGGCAGTTTGCACGTTTGGGAAACCACCTTCAGAGCACCGTCACCCAGGAAGGTTTGTTCAAACCGTGCATCCCTAGGAAATAGCAAGTGCTGAGGAAAATTGTATTGATGGTTTCCTCTGCCTGAGCCAGAGCTGAATCAGTGACTCAGCATACTAACGCATGGACACGATGGCTTCTGAATGAAATGTGAAACTTGTATTTTGAGGACATGTTCATTTAAGCTGTGTCATTCCCAATAAAAACAGCAAACGTCAGTTCCAGAAGGATGGTCAAATCACAGTAGTGCCAGGATGTGATGATGTTTTATCATCACATAAGAGCAATTATATTTTAGCTAAATATTTTCCTCCTCCCTTCTCTTTTTTTCCTCCAAAAAGCACCACATTTCACCAGTGCATACAGACATCTGCCTACTGCATGGCATTGTATAGAGGAACTGGTAGGTAATTTAATATGGATCAGATACATAATTTCCGATGAATTAGACATGCACAGTTTTTATATTCACTGTCCTTAAATCTAAGTTGCAAAGTGCGGATGTTATGACTTACCTTGACTGTAATTAAGTTTGATAATAAAAGAGAATAGAATTTATTTATTATGAGTGCATAAAATTAGTTGGACAATTTAAGGTGCTATTCAATGAGTAATGCTCCCATAGCAGGAGTAAATATTAGTCTGCCTGATAATATTAGTTTCTATTAACAACCTAGAAAAGTTATTTTCATACAGCTCTGGTTTTATGTGCCTTCATGCCTTCTCAATATCTGGGGAGCTATTGCACAGGGCAGGGCAGGCATGTATAGTATGTGAATAAACGTAGAACAATTTCCAAGAAAAACAGGCTTTTCATCCCTATCGATTGGTGAAGAATTCTCTTCTTTGGCTTTTTAAGAACATAAACGTCGAAAATAGGAAGCTCAAGCTGTAATGCTTCACAGCTCATCACCAGAACAGGGTTAAAGCCACATAAGCTGAAACTGATAGCTCATTACAGTGTTCCACTGTTAGCCTGCACGATGCAGAATTATGTGTTTTCTAATGCTCACCTCTGTTAGATGGGTGCCTACTGTTCTTGGCTTTAGCATCCAGTCTGCATGAACCCTTACTCTAGTTATTGCCCTATTTGTAGCCACTTACTCACCCCCATACCCCATGGTTTAGATCCCAAGAAGATGGATCTTTAATCTGCTTGGAGTGCATTTAGATCCTATCCCTGTTCAATCACCTTAAACCTTGTTGCCTGGGGAAATACAGGTGAAAATCCCAGTTGCTTTGGCTGGGAAAGCAATAAAACGGAGCCAACCATTTTCCTTTTCTGAGTCCTGAGCTTGTAGCAGTATCAACGCAAGTCAGAAGTGAGACATTTCAGAACATTGTCGCTCATGATTTACACCAATAGGCTAAAAATAGCAAATTGCTAATATAACAAGCCTGTGCTGTGTTGATACAGGCAAATAATTGGTTATAAGTCAAATACTGTAGAAAGAGTGGTAAGTTTAAGAAAAGACATCATAATTTTGTCCCTGTAAATAGTATCCAATTCAGGTAGCACATAAGTGTAGCTCTTTATAATGCTTAAAGGAAAGAAAATAATTTTCCCGTATTTTCCAAATGATGTGAAACCCCCCTTTTCACCCTTGTCAGTTGTCAGAAAATTATAGGAGGTGCTTTTAAGCGATTAGCATTTTGTAAAATATAGGAAGACACAAAACAGTTTCAACACTTTCTTTTAGCATCTTCTTGGGTACTGTGTTGAGAGTTGTTTTTAAAGTATTTCTGACTGTCAAAACTTCAATTTAACATCACTGTTCTCTCTTTTTTATGTCTTCCTAATCTGCCTCCTCATTTAGAGGGATGTGTAGAAATCTCAGGTTGTATGCCTGTCACTTGAAGGCGTAGTGATAATTTTCTGCTAACACTGATGGGCTGTGTGTCTGAACTTGGCAACTTTATCCTGGCTCTGTATAGGATCAGCATGTGCATATGCTTCCACTCTTGTCATTTATCTTTCCGGCTGGTGTAAGAAATGGGTCCACACTGCTACTCCATGCCCACCCACGATCATCTGACATCAGTTTACCTTGAGAAGCATACAGAACGCTATCTCTCTATTGAATATTTAAGTGATAAATCTAATAGCTGCTCTCAGTTCTTACTTAGGCAAAAGTCCGACTGAAATTCAATACGCTGGTTCTCTAATTCCTCCATCTACCTCTGGGGAGGTAGAGGAGATGTGCCAGTAATTAATAAAAATAACTGGAAAACAAATAATTTTTTTTATGCTTTGGCGGTATACTGCGTGGGTCAGCCAGCGGGGATCGCGTGGGATCCTGCGCAGATGAACCTGAGGCAGCGAAGACCAGAAATTTCTCCTTTGCTGAGGCTGTGGGGCTGGCAGAGAGAACCCTGCGTCAGCAAAGATGGAAAAGACATAGACACAATGTTTGTAATGTGTTGTCCTGTGTATTTTACTACTTGAAATGTGCTTAGAGTGAAATCTGGATGACTGTATGTCAAAGCTAATAAAAGGGATTCCAGCAATGAACATAACTGGGCACACTCTTGTAAAACTGGTCTTTCCTGCCTGCAGGCTCCCCTTCAGACTTTGAAAACCCAACTCTTTCAGGCCGACAATTCTGGCCATGGCACTTTGCTGCAAAGGTCATTGCAATAGTAAAATGTGATTAATTCCTGGTCCTTGCAAAAGAATAATCTTGTAAATAAATTCCCAGAGAGGGACAGCTGTACAGGGCAGTGAGCTGGGAACAGAAAAGCCAAGCTGAAAGCATTGCCATGGTGCCCTTTGGGGCCAGGTATAGAGTGGTAGGTGTTGCTAACTCCTCTCAGCACTTTAAATGTCTACAGGGATCAGTGAAAGCAAGAAAACTCTGTTTTCTGTACAATGATTAGCTTTTCAGTTAGGTATATTACATCACCTATGGTTTGGTGGGGAATTCATTTCAAACATCTAAGGTAATATGAACAAAATACTGTAATTACATTTAATGGCATACTTCCAAGATTAATAGGTGATCTTCCTCACAGCCTGCAATTTTAATTTCCAAAATTTCATTTGTCATACTGCTACTCAGTACAGATTCACCATCCGCAGTGTTTACCTACACTTTTCCTCACTAGTAGTAAAATGTGCTGCCTTTTTCAAGCATAGACAGATGAAAAGACATATTAGTAACAAATCTATGTTCATGGCATATAATCACAAGATGACGAGACACTTAATGTTATCTATTTATATTACATATAGTAAATTCTGTTACACAAAATCACTTTTTGGTCCCATTTTAGGGGATTACCTAATCCTGTAATTGATTCTGTGTGATGAGTCCCTGTTGTCCTATGGAGGCCCAGTGACCTTCAGAACAGGAACAGGCCTGAAAACATTCTATTATTTCACTGTTATTTATACGTAAATTACAAGATAATGTAGGATGGGAACACATGATAATTTTATCTTTTTATTTACTTCACTTACTGGGCTCAGACTTTAAGTGTTTTATGTCCTGGCCCAGAAGAAAAATTATTCCCTATCAGTAAGAATGACCAAAGACAAGATTGATATTTTCTAACATATTCCCTTAGAAATTTAGCCAATCATACAGGTTCCCAAACAGCTCAGAGCTACAGTAAAGCTACTATCTACTGTAACTGTCGCATCTCAAAACTTGCAGTTAAGGGGTGAGGCAATTGCTCACTGGTTATAAATACCAGCAGATTAGTTTATCTGTAGATTAGTATCACATTACTCATTCCAGAGTCCATAAAATCCAACATGAATCAGCTTGGCTTCGTATACCAACAATCACATCCTACACAGAGGTGAGTCCACAGGTACCAGCTGATGTTTTAGGTACCATGACAGGTACCTAAAACAAGTACAGCTACCATGACATTTTATAGTCGTGGAGTTTTTAGTATTACAGAAGACAAGCAATTAGGCATGTGTGCATGTATAGCCTCACACAGACACATCCACAGACACACATAAACCTTGCTCCTTCACTGTCCCACCAAATATAACTCCATGGATTAAGGCCTTAAATAAGGCTCTAAGAATGTAATTTAGTACAGCCTGAATATCCCCTGGGCAAGCCTGAGGTAGCTCCTCGGGCTGTCACAGCTAAGCAGCTGTCCAGCCTAACACTGACTCAGGAGCCAAAAACCTGCCTCATTTGGGTGACAGTAAAACAGTTGTAAAGGATCAGACAGACGTTATTCATGGTTGATGTAGGGAGGCTGCTTAGAAAATAGTTAATACCAGTAACCACTAAGAATAGAAAGGTAAACAAACTGCTTGTAAATTTGTATCTGCTTGAACTCTGAAATAAAGCCTTACCACATTTCTCCACTGCATTCCTATCCAGCAAAAGGGTAGACTCTCATCCTAGGTTTGAAGAAAGATGATCAAACTATTTACTTTTACCTCTGTGACACATACAGAAAGTTCGTAGCCCACACACAATCAGTAATGACAGGAGTTGCTGCCTTTGGCATGTTAAATTGAATTTCTCTTTAGTGTATGCCCCTTGATATCTCAGACTTTAGCCTAAGATATTTTGTTCTTGAGGCATAGGTGGATACCTTTAATTATTTTTTCAACACTTATGGCCTTATCGAATATTACAGTTTGTTTGAAAAATTGACTTCTAGTTTTGGTGTACCTCAGTGTTCCTTCTTGTGTGCTAGCTGTGGGCTGCAAAATCCCTTCTACTGAGTAGCCGTAACAGAGCCATCCGTGAAAGGTTTGCTTTTCTCTATTCTGTCCTTTGCATGTTAGTGCAGAAGAAAAATTTCCACATACAGAAGGTGAGTGAGTACAAACAATTATTATTCTCTATATACCCCATTATCAAAACTAAGAGTCGAAAAGTGAGTGCAGGTGGCTTTGATCCTTTGGAGTTACTGCTACTCCTTCCTGCCCAGCAACATTTGAAATGGTGCACTATGTCCGAGAGCCACTCTCATATTACTGATCCTGGGACACATCTTACTACTTTTCTTTGGTGGGTGGAAGATGACATATTTTCACCTTTGAGGTGACAGTAGGTGACAATGAGATAGGTGGCCCGTTTCATCCCCACATTGTTTCACTGATCACAGTCTGCCAGCTGCTTGTATGACTGTGCATGTCAACCCACTAATCTTGAGTGATGCAAAGCTCTGTGGAGTCTGGGGAAATACCATTGTCTGTGACAAGTCATGCAGGAAACAGTCATGCAAAGGAGCTGTCAGGGAGGAGGCTTGGTCTAGAAGAGGGGTGTGTGTGGGGTCAAAAGTGTAGAAAGCGTTTTGGATCCAAGGCAATATAAATTATCAGTGGCACCCATTCTATCCCACAAAATCTCCTATTTGCAGCACATACTAGAAGAATTAATATAGCAAAAATATACAACAAAGAAGCAACCAGTGATCATCAAGTTATTACTAAATCCTCTGGACGGTGCTTGACTTGGAAAAACAGGCTCAGGTAGGAATGCCAACACTATTATCTGACGTGGCTCAAAAAAAAAGTAAGCCATGACATCTCCATTCTTGGCAAAGCACAGAGACTGCTGCAGGCACTCTATTCCCTCTGCTGCTTGGAGTGATGCAGTCATAGCTGCTGTGGCTGTTAGCTACAGATCTCCTCTTTTCTGTGTCTTTGTGGATAAAAGGAGGGCATGGAAAGTGGTTCTCTATCTGGGAAGCAATAGAAGAAACAGTATTTGTGGCTCCAGCCAAAGTTTTCCAGCTCCTTTTGTAAATTTGACTTTTTTAAATAAGTTGCATAACAAGGTGCCAGGATTTTAGCAGCCACGTTATAGCAAATAAATCGTTTTATAATAGAGTCTCTACTGTCCTGTCGCCAAAGATAACTACAGGTTATTCTCAGCTTTCCTATCAAAAGCTGTTTCAGAGTTGGATATTTTATCTGAGTACTTCAGATGCTGCCTGAATAACTTCCTGTGTTCAGAAGACTCTCAATGATTGTTTATTTTGTGCATATGTACTTTGCATGCTGGCGGAGAACGCCTAGTTGGTCCTTCCTCTCCCTGTCATCATTAGCCATATATGCGCATCAGGCCAAGAGCTCAACACTGAACCAGAGAGGGATGGAAAGGTCTCCACCTCCTCGTGTAGCCAGACCATAGAGAAACACCATATGTGGTATGGGGGACCCAGCTGCATGAAGCACAGGCTTAGCTGGCACCCTGCCACCTGGCAAGTCCCCCTGCACTGCCCCAGGCTCGGAGTGCGCTGCCAGGTAGGACAGCGCTTTGTCCTGGCAGAGCAACGAAGAGGGGAGTGGAGTTGGGGGAAGACAGTAGAGGCAGAGGGGGGAGAAAGCAGACTGTCCAGTGCTCAGCCAGGTGAGCAGGTCAGAGCCACGGTCAAGCTCGGACTCCCATCGCATCACATTGCCAGGACTCAAGTTCAAGTGAGCTTTGGACGTGTCAGAAGAGGGACGTTAGGCCATATTACTCCTTACTACCGACCCAAGTGAGTAGCTGTCTGCAAGTTGGATCATATATCACTCCTGCCCATCAGTAATGTCACAGCGCTGATGTCAGGCTGACAATTTAGATTCAAAATCCTTCCTAGAAGGATCAGGATAGCACGTGTTCATGTGTTCCTGGGGTTGCTGGCCATCTGGGCTGCTCTTAAAGCCGTGTGGTTTTACACCCTGCCCACGTTTCAGGCATCCTGTATCCAGAACGTCACCAGGGAGAACTGCATGAGTTAACTTGCTCTCTGATCTACACCCCTTCATGGACTTTTGACAGAGCCAAAGTCTGTGTTTTCCCTAGGATCTTCAAAACCCTTTCAAAAAGACATGATGACAGAAAGCCTGTTGATTTTTGTTGGGATGGCATGAAGATCCCTCTTTTCTCTCAGTTGCCAAAGGAAAAAAATGTGAACTATATTTTTCAAATGTCATGCTGGGGAACCAACCCTCAAACTCTTCCTCACATATAAAATGTCCTGGCAGGATTACCATATAATATCCATTGCAGCAGTGGAAAATATCAAAGGATCATGGTTTAAAATTAAACAAAAAGCACCCTTTCTTGTCTCAAAAGCAATACACTGTTCCTCTTCCTCCTTCTCCTTTCTCACCTGCAAATTGCCATGCAGTTTGGTAAAGTGGGATTAAGTAGCCACAATAAACATACCCATGTGAGGCCAGCAAGTGCAAATGGAAGCAATTGCTTTACTTTTTAGCCCAAACCTTCTGTTACTGTAGCAAATTAGATTTTTTTGCAGCTGACAAACAGAAGCTGGTTTAGGCCCTTTGCACTTGCTGCCAGCAAGTGTTCCTGCTCCAAAAATAGCCTATTGAAGAAAGAAGTGTCAGTTGCTGTCTTCAACAGGCTGCTTTCTAAACCCATTGTTAGAAGGCACCTACTTCAAATGAAACCTGGCATGTCACCATGTAGGTGGGCAAAGTGCCATCCTAACAGATGGGCAGTGCCAGTGATTCAGTCTGTATATCAACCTTGAGTAACACGGTTGTATTCCCATCTGAGAACGTCAAAGCCTCTAGCTGTGCTCTACCATAACCTGCGTCCTTACATGTGTTGCTGCCCAGCCACATCTAGAGAGTATTTAAAACGTTTCTATTTGATTTTGAGCCCATACTGCCCTGCTCGACCGGGCACCGGGTTTAAGTTTTGGATGGGTGAGCCTGGCCTGCCATGCTCTGCAATGAAGGTGTGGGCAGGACCATGTGAGTAGTGCTTGTCTTTCAGTGCCTTTCTCCCTGCTGTGGCGTTTCCCAGCAAATATGTGGGAAAACACTTCAGGATGCTGTAGTCATGGCAAAAACTTCCAGAAACACCTCAACAGCTGTGGGAACAGTGAGAAACCACGAAGCAGGTATCTCTGACTCGGGCTGTAGGAGTCCAGCACGGGGTTAATCTCAGTGCTCAGGTCCCCCTACATTTAGTGTAAACATATGCCCAAGTACCAGGTGGTAAGAGCAGTCCTGCTCTCATTTTGTACTAGTTTCACAAATCCCCACACTCTCAAGTGCGTCACAGGAGCATCAGGCCTTGATGAACTGGGATTCATATGCCACAGCCTCATGAGACTAATATGACAATGAAATCTCCACCTTTCAATGCGTCTTGTGCAAAAAAAGCCTCAGCTTTCTAGTGAAATGCCAGCCTGTGTGTGGAGACTTTATCTAGGTTCTTCTGTAGTACCTATTTGTATTAAATGTGTTACAGAGTCTCAAATTAATGCATGTGAACTATATCTGCATCTTTTCAAAATCCCCTCTTATATGTCCCATGAAGCTATTAGTTTAGCTATCACTAGGTATTAAAATTTAAAAGGGTCACTAAATGCATACTGCTAGAAGGAAACAACATTAGTTACACATTACCAGAACAAAACTAAATTAAGAAACAGCTCATTTCCTTTGTACCATCAATATTTTACTCAGCCATAGCCTGGATGCTTGTACTCACAAAAAGGAATTAATCATTTATGTGCTAATGTACATCCATTATTTTTAAATCATCACTTAAGCAATCATTTTTGTGTGTGCTCAGATGTGCGATGCCTGCTTATGAAAGTGCAGGAAAAATCAATACAAATTAAATAAAATTTAAAAGGTGGGTGTCTGTGAAACAGATGCAAAAGAGTCCTCCATGCAGTAAAATTGTAATCAAATTTCTGTAAAACTCTGTTAGTGAGTCATAATTTGAGAAAGATACTGGTCTAATGCTAAACTTATTTATATGCCATGCTACCCTCTTTATTTTGGTGCAAACATTCACCATGCAGTTCATCACAGATTCTGTCTTAAAACCTGCATAAAACTGAAACAACAAAAGCTTTATTGCCATTTAATTTGGTACTGCCATTTTCCAACAGTTTATTTACCGAGAAGTGCAGTGCTCATATCATAACATCATCTGTGTTTGCACATCTGGGAGGCTCCCCAAACCCTTCACAAAGTGAGGTGCAGGAAGTCTCGTGGAAATGCTTCCACCTGCGGTGTGCGCAGGGCTCCCTGCTTGCACTGCATGGTGCACACCAAGTGTGGGAAACGAGGCACCGTGGCTCAGCAAAACTAAAATTTTCCTCTCCTGCAAAGTGTCACACAGCCTTTAACATCTACCCAGTACAGATCACAATAATCAAAGTCTCATTTCCCCTCCTCCCTGAAATGGACTAACTGTATCTCCTGGGCTGGATTTGCTGCTGCCTTGGGCTTGTCATTTACACCTGTGGAAAGTGCTTCAAATCAAGAGCCCTGCTTTACTTAGATATAAATTACAGCTACTTTACTCAGACATAAATGTCTATCTAAGGTCCAGAGTAGTGAAGAACAGCAGTTAGTGCTGGCTGCATATAAGAAGAGTTAAGATGGTCCTACTAGATTGGAGCCCACAGTCCATGGAAATTAAATCATCTTTTGCTGAAAATGTGATTGCTTCTTTTGGACTACCCGTATCAGTGAAAGAATATGGCAAAGCTGTTAGATCCCTGCAAGTACAGTGAATTTCACAGAAAAGCAGCATAATACTTGAAGCAGAATTTGGTGCAGCAATGCTGTAGGTTTTTTCTTCTATTGCTTCAGTAATTTTATGATGATGTATTTTGATGACAATTTAAGGGAGCTCTATGTTTATGAGGCAGTAACAAAATCTCCTGCAAAATAAATTCCAAGGCCAAGTTGTCTATTAATATATGGTATGGTTTCTTGTGAATTAATAGAGATGAGCCGGAACAATGCTCAGGAGAAAGCAAGAGAGAGTGTGTTCCTTGACTTCAAGATGGGAAGACTTGGGTTCCTTTTTCAGCTAAGACCTGACATCCTCAGTCTGTGAAATGGAGAAAATGAGGCAGAAGGCAATACTTCCGTTTTGCAGCAACTTCTGAGGCTTAGTACTGGGTTCCCACTCATCTCTGCACCAAAAGCAATGCTTTCAGATATTTCATTTTGAATACAGGACTTCTTTTTCTTTTTTCTTCCTCTCTTTCCCTTCTTCCTAGATCCAAATCTTTTCCAGCTGAAATTTTTGTGAAAACCAGTGCATATCTGTGAACTGTTTCTCCCTCACCAAAACATCATACTTCCACCCGGCTCATCTGCAAATGTCACTGAGTATATGACAAAAAAAAAGCACAAAAGTATAATCAGCGTACTGATAATGGATAGTAGAAGCACCATGAACTGACCGTGATTCAGAGAGGTATCATAAATGACTGTATTTTAGACTGCAAGGAACTGAGAATTTAACTTTTCTTTTGGAGAAGTACCTGGTGAAGCTGGGTTTGGCCACAGCTTAGGGACTCCCTGAGGAGTATGCAGGAGTTCAGTACATGCTGTGTAGGCACCAAACCAAGCACACAATTTACATCCCCTGGCAGTGCAAAGCAACCAGTTACTACAGTCCAGCACACAGATATGAGTCCCTGACCTTGGAGAATTGGATTGGATCTGTTTATTTAATTTCAGCTTAATTAAGTGACAATGCATGGTCATGAGCAGTATACGAGGCAAAAACAGTTGCCAGATGAAGCGTCCACCAGGTCTGAAAGCCACTGTCAGTTAACTGTGCAGGACAAGCACTCCTGCAATTACACAAACAGTTAAAGAAATATCGATTTTAAAGTTCTTCCCACTTTTATCAAATTCAGCTGTTGTCAAGGTCTACAGCAAGAGGTGAATGAGGGGGCAATGAGCTTCTCAACCTCAATGAGTGCCATCTGGGTGGGTGGAGAAAGGGCCTTCTAAAGAGATGCGTTTGGGTCACTGGAGGTGATACAAGTTCTTTGCGTGAGCACTGGAGGTGATACAAGTTCTTTGCATGAGCCGTCTGCATGGAGCTACCTGACTGCTTAAGATTAAAGTTGCTGTTTATAAGAATGTAAAGTTTGGCCTATAATAATTTCTTTTTCTGGGTGCCTAAAAGGACTAAGTGGGTCTTTTCCTAATTCAGAAGCTGCAGGTTGGCTGGGGATCACTCGAGAGGAGAGATTCAGCTTTCCCTGTGCCTATGGGTCTCCACAGCTCCCTATGCAGAGGAGGATCCTTGCAGAGAAACCAGAGTGGGATCTTGCACAGATGTAGAGAATTGCCCCAAACCTATGCGTGTGCATCCACTCTCTCAAAACACACACACGTGCCTTTTTTGCCTTTGCTCAAATTCAGCAAAGTGTAAGTGTCCTGAAATGCACTTTATATGATGTGAAGGGTAAAAATGTCTCTGTCTTGCTTGTGCAAGTTTATTGCTAATACGGGCAGGTGATTCATCAACGGATGAAATGAGATTTTCAAGTTCTTTTAAAATGATGAGGTAGTTTTCAGAGCTCACACAGTTTGTGACTAGATACATGATTTATGAATATATTTGTCAAGTTTTAAAAACATTTCTGGCTAATTGCTTTTATTACTCATCAATCCTCAAAGGGGAATAGCAAGATAAGTTTGTAGTTTACAATTTGTTTTTTACTAGTCTCTCTCTTTTCATAGCCCAGTGAAAGGGATGGCAATGTAAACACTGGATCCATGTCACCCCATGATTTTTCTTTGGTTTATTGTTGATTTTCTTTGTTCAAGCTAGACTCCACCTTGCAAATGAAACTAGACAGGAGATTGGCCAGTTTCAAACTTCAGCTTACAGTTTCATAATTGACTGGTGCAATTATGATTTCTTTCAGCACAGTGTGACTTTTTTACAGCACTTTGATTTTTTGTTTTGATTTCACTCTAAACCATGCCTACATGTCCATCTATTCCTTACTGGGTCCCATTCAGAAATACCACTTTCAGGATTACATTTTCCTATTAAAGGCTTGATTGAAAGATGGATTCAGGGCTCAGACACATGCTCACTTAACAAAGCAGATGCAGCAATTTCCTCAAGCTGTTTGTTACCACCTGCTTGTCAGACGCTGCGTCCCGCCAAGGAGTGGATGGAGCAGACCGTGTGAGTGTTCGGTAGCTGCTTCAGTGCAAAGTCCTGTGGCTTAGTTAAATTCCCTGGACATGTTCCCTTCCATCTGCAGATGGCTAAGCCTCGAACATGCATTTAAGGCCCAGTGACGTAGACTGGAATTATTAATGATCTGAGCAGTTTTCCTGATTGAGACCAGAGTTTCCAGTCCTGTGATGAGATACACCAGAGGACTTCCAAACCTGTCCCAGGCTGCTGCTGGGGTTCTGCTTGGGCAGAGGAGTCTGCCAGCACCAGTGCTGGTGCAGGACCAGGTGCTCAGGCTGAGCACACACATCCCCTCCTGCGTCCTGATGCTCATTACCAGCCCCAGCTGCTTTTTACCGTGCCTCTGCCAACCATTGCTGCCCCGTAACTCTGCCGGCAGAATAGAGCACGTGCCTCTTCCCTGTGCTCTCTGGGCAAAATCAGGCAGCTGGCTTAACCGCCTGCTTAAACTATTTAAACCTAAGGTAGTTTTAAATCCCTGACAGCCTAGAGGAAAAACAGGGAGAAGTCTTGGAGACCATTCTGCTGAATAAACGTGGGGAAATTTCTGACGCTGGACTGGTAACTGGGGGGAGTAAAGCAGTGGTGTCTTAAACCACAGTAATGGTTTGTTAACTGATACTGTGGGTTCACAACCACTTCTCTGGGACTACTAGAGGAGAGAGAGGTTACACTTAGATGTAAATCTCTGCGAGATCAGCATGTACACGCCCTTCACAAACCTGCTCATGCAGCCTGCCTGTAAGCCTACAAGAAGTTGTTGATTCAGGTTTTTTTAATAACACAAATATATTTTTTGGAACTTAATGCAGTCTGCTAAACTATCTTTCATTAAAAAATAAACCAGAACAACATAGAAAGTATAGCACCAGCCAGTGCTGTGAAGGCAGACTATTATATTGAGAGCATATATGTTGAACAAACTTAGTTTCTGAGAATGCGCCTTACTCGGACCCAGCCCTGCAAACACACTCCACCAGCTTACTGGCATGGGACAAAGTTACTGCCTGATCCAGTCCTTACAGATAAGAGCCACCCATCTGCAAGAGGTGTTTTCTTACCACTCTTTCTTAGCATTGAAAATCCATTGCTAAGACACAAAATTCAACAGTCAGCTTTATTTGATTTGTAGCATGGTATTTTTTTTTTCTTTTATATACATTTTAAAGTTATCGTTGTCTTCAGCAGAGGGTGATAAGCTGTGGTATTGTCACCCAAACGGCTCAAAAATGCCAGCTACAGCAAGCAGGGTGAGCAGAGGCACTTCAGAAACTAACGAGAGTGGAGAGATCTGCATATTTATAGCAGGAGGGAGACAGAGCTGCATATACAAACTGAGCAGCTGCCACTGTCCTGGTTTAAACCCAGTCAGCAACTAAGCACCACACAGCCACTCGCTTCCCCCCCACCCCGCCTCAGTGGGATGGGGGAGAGAACTGGAAAAAAAGAAAACCCATGGGTTGAGATAAAGACAGTTTCATAGGACAGCAGAGGAAGAGAAAATAATAATAATAATAATGATAAAAGAATGTACAAAACAAGTGATACACAATGCAATTGCTCACCACCCGCCGACCGATGCCCTGCCAGTCCCTGAGCAGCGGTCGCTGCCCCCCGGCCAGCTCCCCCCAGTTTATATACTGAGCGTGGCATCCTATGGTATGGAATAGCCCTTTGGCCAGTTTGGCTGAGCCCCCTCCCAGCTTCTTGTGCACCTGGCAGAGCACGGGAAGCTGAAAAGTCCTTGACTGGTGTAAGCACTACTTAGCAACAACTAAAACATCAGCGTGTTATCACATTATTCTCATCCTAAATCCAAAACACAGCACTATACCAGCTACTAGGAAGAAAATTAACTCTATCCCAGCCGAAACCAGGACAGCCACCAATGGGCAACCTGATTACTGTTTATTTGCAGGGGGAGAGAAATGAATTCTAACTGGCTAAGACACTTTTGTTACCATGAAATAAATATTTGGCTGCAGCAAATGGCTACAAATCAGAAAAATGACATTTTTGTGCTGGCTGTTTACAAACAGATGTAGTTAGTGTAAGGCACCCACAGCTGCAGTAGCTGCAGATTTTCAAGGCCAGACTCAAGTGTATCATACTTTATTGTTAGTTTTCATATTTGCTATACCCAAGGCTGTACAGTGTTTTACAGGGAACCCAAGAAAATAAGTTGACTGATTGGTTGGCACTCAATATTGTATGACAGTTCATTGTTTTCAAGAGAGTTTGTATCTTCACCTGAAACTTTAATCACAGCATCACAGGCCCAGTCCTGTTTTTGATAAAGTCAATGTCAATGTCATCAGGTTTGGTAAGTGCACAACTGGATCTGCACTCAATAAAACTGAAAACTGAGAAACCTCTTCAATATTAAGAGTGAGTTTAGCTGACATGAGGGTCAGAACTTCAGGGCCTGTTGCTGACTGCCTGACCCCAATGGGATGGCAGGTGGAAATGGGCAAGGAGAGCAGTAGCAGTGAGATGATGGGGCAGCATCAGAAATACAGCTTTCTAGAAAGACAGATGCAGCTTTAATCCACAACTCACCCATCAGATATCTTCCTAACACTCGTAATAAGTTGGTGGGAGTGGTTTGAGGAAATCACAGAGAAAACCTATCTTTTGCATAATTGTGCTACACTAATTCTTGTTTCTTACAAGAAAAACGTTCTGGAGATAAGAGCAGCTTTCCAAGGAAAAAAAAGGAAGATATGTGGGACTATATGTGAATACACTATAAGGACACAGTAGTTAACATTTATATTTTACTGATGAGACCACATCTGGAGTGCTGTATCCAGTGCTGGAGTCCCGAGTACAAGGAAGACATAGACATGCTCGACTGAGTCCAGTGAAGGATTGAGAAGATGATTAAGGTCTCAGAGCATCTGCCAGACAAGGAGAGAGCTGGGTTTGTTCAGCCTGGAGAAGAGAAGGTTCAGGGGGATCTTACCGATGTGTATAAATTACCTGATGGGGGGGATGTAAAGAAAACAGAGCCAGACTCTTCTCAGCAGTGCCCAAGGAAGAGGCAATGGGCACAAAGAGAAATACAAGAAATTCCATTTAAACATAAGGAAAACCCTTTTCTTACAGTGAGTATAGTCAAGGACTGGAACAGGTTGCCCAGAGAGGTTGTGGAGTCTCCATCCTTAGAGATACTCAAAACCCAATTGGGCACAGTCCTTTGGCAGCCTGTTCTGGCTGATCGAGCTCTGAGTAGTGGGGTTGGACTAGATGATGTCCAGAGGTGTCTTCCAACCTCAGCTATTCTGTGTGATTCTGTGATTATTTTATATAGGGAGCAACTGGGAAACATCAGCTTGTTTATTATTTATAAAACTCTGTCAGAGGCATTTATGGCTAAGGAATATTATTTTTGCAAGTTGACATTGTGTGGACTAGTACTGACTGATAGGTGTCTGCATCTCAACGTGATTCAGGAACTACAGTACTGAAATCTGTAAGCAGTTGATAGAAGTTGTGCTCCAAACAGGTACACGTAGAGTTTGCCTTTGGCTTCAGTAATAACTAATGCAACTTATCTTCTGCCAGCAAAACACATTCCTTTGACGCCAACAGAAAATTGCAGTGAGTAGGCCATCGTCTTCATCATTCTTCAACTTCCCCTTTGTGGACAACATTGGAAAGGCCAGATTTTCTTGGGGTTTTTTTTTCCCCACATCTGTCAGTGATAGTACTAATAAGTTTTGAAACAACAGAACAATTTGTTACTTTACAATTAGCACCCTGACTGCTCTTCATATGGAAATAAGGTTATTCTGCTCTAATGAAATTGCTGAGCTGAATGCACAGTTTGAAGTTCATGACCCATTGAAATGATGATTTATGGACCTTTCTTGCAAATTACCTGTGTTAACATCATACATAATATATTTCTATCACTAGACCTTTGAAAGGAGTTTTCTTTTGCCAGATTCTTCTCTTGTCTGTTGTGGATACTTTTGTTCCCTCAATACTGTCCCATAGAAAGGTTTAAATTTTACAGTGCACTAGAAGCCTCTTAAATTTCTACATCCAGATAAATGCTTGGTGGTGTCCAGGCTCAGTCCACTTGGGTGGATGTTACTGTGGAAAGCCTTTCTTCTGTACTATCACCAGTTTACATATGGTCTCAGCTCTGGCAAGATGAGTCACATTGTCAAGATCTGCACTGAGATGTGACAGAGAAAGAGGTAAGAGGAAAAACAGCAAGACTTATCAGGCTGAGGAAGCTGCAGTGTGATGGTATCTGCTCCCACAACATGCCCCCTTGTCTTCTTGGCTGTGCTCAATGTTAATGTCGTTACGTGGGAAGACAAGAAAAATCATAGTGGGATCAAAGAATTAGGGAGAGATCATGGTGGATCAAGAAGCATTTTGCTTATGTAGGATTATAATGTGAAAGGCAAAAATAAGTATGTGGAACAAAAAATGCTGGGAAATGGGAACAGTGTGGCGTGGATTTCCCTCTGTTACATTTCCACTGAATTTCATTCATTGAAAATGCTCAATATATGGCAAATATTTGGGAGACCAGTGCCAGAGCAGTATTTTGTATATTCTGTGGATGGAAGTGTACTGGGAATCTGGTCAGCAGTGTAATTGTTTATATTCATTATAAACAATCTGTGTTATTTGGCAACAAACCCTGCCTTTCTGAGTTGACTGTCGTTGTTGCTGCTGAGATAGTTCCATCAGCTGGTTGTAAGTTTACTTTGGGGGCATACAAAAGTACACTATTTCTTCCAAATTATCTGTGGAAGAAACATGAAGAATACACTAAAGGCCCCTTGCTCTTGTGGGACCTCTTTTGGCCCTCTTTCAACAGTCTCTAAGGGCCATAAGAGGATGCAGAATAAGTTTAGTTTGTGTGTGCCTTGTAGCAATGTTATATACCTCTGCATCTTCTTTCCCGGTTCTAATCCCCAACTACTTTCAGTGATAGCAGATAAAATAATGAAGAGAATTGCTATTGAAGGTAAAATGGGGCATGAGATGGGGGGAAAAGATATTGCTGTGAAAAAATTAAACCCCTATTTGGCTTTAAAGATGAAGCAAATAGTATAGAAGCCATTTTCTGAGCCCTCTACACAAGGCTGAGTTTATCCCAGATGTTTAAGTATGGTTTTTGCAAGATGGGACCTTGCATTTGTCCTAGCTACCCGCACCTCAAGCACTTAGCTATGCTTAGTATAAATATGTACTTGTGCTCCTGCCTACAACAAGGGGAGTGTAAAAGATTTTCTACCTATCAGGTATTTGGGAGATTCCAAGTGATCCTCTACTGTATGAGGAGGAACTACATCTTCTGCCTTTTTTTTTTTTTGCCTAAAAGAGTAGAGAAAAGGCCTGACAATGAATTAGCCAGTAAGCTTCATTGGTAGGATCTTCCACCTCATAGTCTCAAGTCTGCCCAGAATGAGTCAAAGCAAAGACTCAAACCCTGAACTTTTACATCCCACATATGTGTTCTAACTACTACGAACTGGTCGCTCGAAAGGAGGATTTCTCTGTCACTCCTGAGCTGTTCCAATTTGTAGGAATAATTAAATATTCATTAAACTTAATGAGAGATGGATTCTACAGTCCAGCAAGTTTGAGCATTCACCTTCCGTGTCACTGATGCAGGTTTGAGTCTCTGCTCCAATGACTCCTCAGAGTGAACAGGCATGGCTGAATTGCCGGACTGGGATTGCTTTTGCTTGACTGACATTTTCCAGAAAAAAAAAAGAAACCCTAAACCAAACTGTTTGTTGAAAGAGGCCTGACCAGCTCTGCACGAGCCCTACCACATCCCTGCTACTTCTCTGACCACAGACCTGACCATACTCAAGCAAAAATATTATAAGAACGCGTCCCAGCCAGCAATGTTTGAGAAGAGCCTTTCATCAGCATGAACAGTTTTACTTCCTCTCCCATGCTGACAGCCTCCACTGCGGGGGAATGTGTTTGTGCTCACACCTGTGCCTAGAGATCACAACTGCACAAGAACGTGAAAGAATTTTTCCACATATATCAGGTGCTTTAAAATTTTTCCAATAGTTTTCTGTTCTCCTGGCTTTCTCTCCTTGTCTATTTTTGCTCAGCCTATGCTTGTCATGCGTGTAGGCTTCCAAGTGAGAAAGACTCTTATTCTGAAAGCAGCTGTTCCTACTACAGGAAAGCGCATTGGCTTTGGCTGTGATCTTCCTCCAGGAAGGTGAGGCTCTGCTCTCAGCTTACACCCAGGCTATCCCGGCTCCACTGAGTTTGACCCAAGGACAGAATTTAGCTCCTTGTAATCTCTGGTGCTACAGGCTGAGCTTTAGTTCTCCTTTAGCAAGTTTGGCTCTTTCCCCATCCCTCCTGCTCTTGGAAAGTGCAGCAGGAGCTTCTCTAAATTTTGATCAGGCGATTTTCATTTGTTCAGTACTTGAAGAGCAGGATTTATTTACTGAGGATTTAAATTTCTCTAAAGTAGAGAGAAACCAAATAGCACTGCTCTTTAAGCATGCCTCCACATTTAGAAAGTATTGGGTTACTCTTTCCATTTGAAGCTTTTCTTCTTAAAAAATAATTCAGGCATCCCTCCTGAGACCTTCCCGGCACTGCCCCCTCCTTGTAACCCAATCCACCTCTGCCTAAGAGCACAGCTCGCTACTTGCCAGGTGTGCAGGCATGTTTGTCACGTAAAAGAGGTAAGGCATAACTGTTGGCAACGTGAGCTCTGAAAAGGCATTCAGAGAGAGCTTTATATATTTTTAAGTACAAGGCGTGGGCTGTTTTGCTAGTGGGATTCCGTATCTCTCTTTTACTGTAAACGCACCTTTTCCTCTATCAGCTATGAATGAGAAATTAATTTTATTGACTTTTTGGATGGCTTTTCATTAGAGATGGATCTCTTCCCACAGGCATCCTCTGACATCCTTCCTTTACCTGAGTGCTGTCAGAACTAGTAGGAGGCAACCACCATTTCTATTTGAATGAATTCTCTTGTTATTATAGTGTCAGGCACTCAGCTTTGTCTGACCCTACAATCTAGAGGCCCAGAGTTTCTGCACTCCTGGGAAATACTTCTGAAAAATAGTGATAACTAAGATAATAATAATTCTCAGCACTCCTGTAAAGCTTTTAATCCACTGATCTCAAACCAGATACCAGCACTTACTACTAGAGGAAAGCTAAATATGTGGCATGAGGGATCCTATCATTTGAAGGAGGAAGCCTGCAGAACACTGTGCACTGGGCCGTTACAAAGGACAATGGTCAATTGTATCGGGTAACATACTGATCTCACTGCACTTAATGGCAAAATGACTTCAGTGGAGCCATAAACACAAAAAAGTGTTGTGAAAAATATCGTCATGGTCTCTGTATTCAAAATATGCCTTTTGTAGCAAAGCACTGCAAACTGTAATGCAGATGTTTGCTATCTGTTGTATATCTTGCATGTCAGACTTATTGTTTTTGACTATTTGGCTTCTTTGTCTATCTAATTTCTTTCAAATTTGAATATTCATCGACACAACCTAGTAAAGAAAGTGAAATATTGCAAAAATACTCTGCAAATATTGTCATTATTTCAAATGCATTTACTTGTACACCAGAATTTTGTTTACATTTCACAGAAATTCAATGAACCTCATTTTTTTGGCACCAGCGTTCATGGTAAATGACCTTCAAAGTGTCTTTGAAGAGATTTTAGTGAAGAAAAAATTTACATTTGCATGTGTACAAGCTGATATTTGCTCTGGAAAAGTAGGCAAACACATCCAACTAGGAGGGAGACAGATAATCATATACCTATATGATGAACTATAGCTAATCAATGCTACATGACTAACAAGTACCTTATAGGCTCAAAGACAAATTACAATAAATCCAAACTGCTAAGAACTGGGGACCCCGCCCCCTGCCATTTCTAAAATAGCTTTGAATAGTAAACACTTCTGAAGCAGCTGTGATCTGCTTATGGATTTTCTACAAGCGGAAGGAAAAACTAAATTTCCCTGATAAATGACTTATTGTTAATTATTCACTGAGTCCCATTCTCCTACCTACTTTAATGAACTCTAATATAGTGAATCTTAATACCCAATATAATGAAAGTGAATTTTCACACTCAGTGCAGTGTGAATGGCACAATCGCTTTATTCTTTTATTCACAAAGTGTCAGTCATTCATTTCAACTCTGGATCATTCAATAGAACTAAGATGTGCAGTGAATGCGATTCCAGTCATGTCATCCTGTTAGTGCAAAGTGATTCTCAATAGCACTTGACGGCACACTGCTGGATTGGCTCAGTGCATTAAAACAAACCAAATTATTCTGTTTTTATGTACATATTGGTACTTGTTGACATACTAGTAAATTGTTTTAATAGCCTGTACTTATGAAGGTGTATATCTTTGTAGTTAAATTCCAATACATTGTAAAGTATACTTTACATAGAAAATATTACTCTCTCAGGAAAACTGTAATCACAAAGTTTAGACTCCAAAAATACAGTAATGCTAACTGCTTTATCTGATCTTTGAATAGCCATCATAAGCTAGATGTGTGTGACTGAATCAGAAGCAAGTAGCCCAAGACGCAGCTTTGGAGCTAGGGGAATATAATGCGCTGTCAGTTACAGCCCAATTAAATGGTATTCTACTTAGCTATTTGTGGCCATAACTGCAGCCTTGATGAAAACCAAACCAAGATGTTTTTTTACTTAATCCTCAAAAATAATTTCCTTTAAGCCATCTTTAGACCAGATTCATATCTTATGTCAAACAAAGGAGATGATGAATACTTCCCTCAGTTAATACCATTTTCATGCGAAGAGCGTACATTGGCCTAGCAAAGCAATAAATAAATTCACAATGATGAATACTGGCACTCTTTATTCCTTATTCCTGCCTCTGCTTTCAGCTCCATGCTGCCATGCCAACTCAGATGTACAGAAAATGTTCTTAGTATGTGTCCTGTTTATGAAGATTGACCAGTTTCCTCCAACTTGTGGTGGTCCTTAAAGCCCAGGAGGAAATAATTCATCTCACTAACCTTTAGGGACTTTAGTGCACAGATGACTTGCTGATGTTTTTAATTGGTTCAGCTGTACGAATTTGATGTGGTTTGCTACACTTGCTGCTTTTGTTATGAAACATCAAAACACCCAGGAAATCTTATTTTAATGCACGTCCAACCTCTCATCTACCCACGCAGCTATTACTGGAATGTGTTTTTCAAAATTTGATCAGAGGGGGGTCTTCCAATTACCAGATGAATTAAGATTTATTCCTTGAGTCCAGATACTGAGGGGCAACATACATTGCTGATGCCAGACAGAAACTTTGCCTGGCACTAGCATATCTTGCTGATGTACCTATTCTTTGCCTGATTGCGTTCACATCCACCTCTGTAGGACTTGGTGTCATTTCTCAAAATAGCTGAACCTTTGCCACTTAAGCATGTGATCTGACTCTTTCAGAGCAGAGATAATTCCTAAAAGCCCTAGAAAATTGGTGTCTTCACTTTGAATACATTCAGCATTAGAAATATATGAGCTACATCTACTTTGGGGGGGAGAGAAGAGGATAGGGTGATGGGGCATTCCAAGAGTGGGAGTGGGTCATTTAGGGGTCCCTTTGTTTTAATATTGCATAGTTTCTAGCAGGAGAACCACAATCATGCTGCAAACCTGCCTCCAGGGGAGCCAGATCTGAAAATCTTACAGGAAGGATCTGCAGGGTGAAGTTATTCTCAAAATTACTAATTTTAGCTGCTAGTCCATTGGTACGTTTTATTCCACAACATTGGTTGGGAACTGCTGTATGTTCAGGGAAGATCTATAGAGTTACAAATGGTTTGTATTTTACAAACAGTGATCAAATGTGTTTGTAAATAGGCAATGCAGATTTCTTAATGGCATGGCTGTCCACTTTGCCCTACTCACCTGAATGTCTGTCTGCTTAGCAAAACTTTTGACAAATGAGAGAATTCTTAGTAAATGCATGGTTTTGGTTGATTCCATCTGAACACTGAACTTTTTTTGTTATATGAGAATATACAGAGAGAATAACAAATCTTAGAACAGTATGAGGTGGTAGAAAAGAAAAACAAAACAATCATACAAATACTCTGGAACTGCCAGGACACTGGAATCTAGAGATTTGAGGTGGTTTGCAAAACACCCACAAATGAAACCTGATATATTGGTGACAGTCCCTCATGTGATGGGCTTTCTCCTTCAGACCTCATGGGTGCTTTATAACATATCCTCAAACTGCTAATGATACATCCTCAAAGTGCAATGCTTCACTTTCTGCACAGAAACTATTCATTGGCTTTTCTAAAGCGCTATTCTAAAGCGCTAAAACTCTCTGCAAAGATGCACTATAACCATTAACAGCACAAAGCGAAAATGTGATTTATTTACATTTCAATCACTGATTAAACAATAGTATCTAATAGAACAATCCTAACTGGACTAGAGAAAGGGTAGAGGATGCAGAGTTCTGTACATAGACTGTAGAAATAAAAGTCTCTTTTGGTTGCATTTTTCGTGATGGGAACTTGATAGACAAGTAATAATGGTAGTGGCAGAAGTGCAACAGATAGATTCTCTTCTGCAAGAAAGAAGCCAGACCATACACAGTTTCTCTCATACTAAGAAAGCACAAATTATTAGGCATATGCAGTTCTTGTATGTGTGAGATAAAGTGGATACAGGGGCCAGTGGAAATATTGTATTTGCATTAATATATTCCACTTGCTATAGAATATAATATGGTTGTGGCAGGAATATTATTACTTTTTTTTCTTTTACAGTAAGCGTTACGTTTTCTAATGCTTATTCTTTGAAGAATACCTAAAAGATTTGGCTTTGTCCTTATTATTATTTCTCAAGGGTCAGAACTTGTTCCCATTAAAATCAGTATATTTTGATTTTGACTTGATACCACTGATACAGTGGTATCAGGGTGCAGTCCCAGCACAATCTGCCTGTAGAATACTGTATTTATCCAGTTTTCCCAATTCAATAAATACTATTGATCTCCTCTGCATGAAGTATGTGGTCTCCTAAAGGGTGCTCATCTCCATTAGAAATAAGCATGTTTTATTGGTTAAACTGTTTAAAGGGTAATATATCAAATATGCCAAAAGTATATTTAGCAATACCAGAGATTTTACAGATTTTAGTCTTAGTTTCTCCATTTTTTTTTAAAAGCACACATATACTGGAACAGTAGGAATCCCAACATGAACTGCTGCATACCAAGCCGCTCCCACTTGAATAAAGTGATGGAAGGGAGCAGAACAAGGGAAAAGGGACTAACCAGGTTTGGCACAGGGCGAATCACATATCCTCAGCATGTCTCTGGTCTGTTCACTTAGACATGGACATGTTCCATTTCTGGTTCAGGAGGTAACGGCTTACTCTGATCAGCCAGCTAAGCTTCTTCAACAGTCACCTCCCACCTCTAACCCTTCAAGTCTGCACATTTTGCATAGCGAGGATTTGCTTTGGCTGAAAGGAAGGAGGAAGGCATTGCCACAGCAGTTCAACTGGCAGCCTGGAGCGAACAGTAACTTCTTGCAGGCAGGCTGTAACAAACCGCTGGAGGCAGTAGAGAATGTGTGCCCAGAATTGTGATTTTTTAAAAATAAGGATGGAAAAAACAAGCTAGATGCAAAAAAAAAAAAAAAAAAAAAATTCTTTCTCCATATTTTCATATAAAAAGTTCACTCCAAAGTTCATTAAAGTAAATAGCTTCAATAATCATTGAATCAGGCAGTCTTTATATCCAGGACTGAATTATGATCCAGTATTAGAAATTTCTGGAGTGGAACCAACTCCAAACCTCTGGCCTGCTGCTAATAACACAGCATTGGCCTGCCTGAAAATATTATTCCATCCTACTGCCACATACAAATCATACAACAAAGAACCTGTTCATGTGAAAACAAAGCCTAGGAGCAACCTGCTTATTGCATCCATTTCTTTTGTTTGTTTTCAGTGTTGGGTTTTTTGTTTTAATGTTCACAAAAGCTGTTACAAATTATTTGGGTCTTAAACTTCTCTTGGCTGCATACATGCAGCTTCCAGTGATGTTAGGAGAAATTAGTCACTCTTCACATGAATGATAAAGACAAAGGATGTGATTCATCTCACCTAACTTCAGCCATAGGCATTTGAACTAATACATTCAGTTGAAGGAATTTTACAGACGTATAGGTCCCGGTCCTTCTGGCTGAAGAGATGAGTGCCCTCAGCCCATACCACTGGTCATTACTTTCCCTCTCCTGGAGGTTACTGCTCCCTCAGGTTGGCCAGCTCAGCTACACCTGGGAGCACCCCCAAATTCATGCCAATCAAAGTGAACCAGGTTAGCTTGAAAAGTTTCGTATTAGAAGGTATCAGCCTCTTTCTGCTGCAGATGGAAGAAGGCTACAAAAAAGAAGATGCTATAGGAGACTGAACTATTAGAGATCATATTGAAATATGGCATTGCTCTTGTTAAGTTACATACAAAACCTCACGGATGATTTTAATTTCCTTAACATCGCTGTGAACTGAAGAAAGCCGTCTTGTCTCTGTGGTCAGCATAAACACTGATTTTCCTTTTTTTCTTCATTTTTATAATTAGCGTATTTTTACAATCCGTTAATTCTAACTTGTGAATTTTATATTGTAACACCACAAAACCAGCAATAGTTGCTTTCTATTGCATTCACTAAAGCAGAGCTGCTTAGAATGGTAGATGGAGAATTTAATGAAGAGAAAAAGGATTTGAAAAAAATGTGGCTTCTCGCTTATTTCAGCTCAAGCCCTTCGCAGGTGGAAAATGGGCACTTTTTGTGGACAGTTTTAATTGCATGACAAGAAGAATGTAATCAATCTCTGCTGTATGCATTGTTCCTATGAAAATTTGCAACATTCAGTGTTGCAAAAATGTATGGATTATTTAAAAACAATTATCATTTATCACAAATATTTAGATAACCGTAAAGCAAAATTAAGTGCATCCGTGTGCTGAGCTACTGGTTCTGCTGTTTTCAATAGACTTAACTTTTCAGATAAAGACTATAGGGACACACACCACCAACTCCAAGCACAAAAATGACAAAATGCCTCCCAGTTCAGCTGTGACCAGAAGAATGGGATGTTTCTGGGAGATCTTCATCCATGGCCAGATGTTTTCACCCCCATTACTGAGAAGCTTAGCAGCTTTCAGATGGCCTCTGCAAATCCCTAGGGTGTTTTCAGACTACTGAAGGATGACTTTAATTTGCATGGTAAAAGATCGGCAGACTTGCTTTATAGGTTGCTTTTCTGCAGTCCCTCGCAGTTTGCCCCATAGGTAAGACCCTTCCTGCAGATGGATGATAGAAGAAACGAGAATTTCTTCTCTACAACAGCCTCTGTTCACCATACAGTTTCTTCCAAGTGTCCAATATTTCTCTTGGCAAGTGTTAATGTACTAAATATACACACATATGTACATATGTAAGTGTACATATACATATATATGTATGTATGTATAAATTCATGGGGAAATTTTTTTTGCTCAGTGAAGGCATCTGTTGCTGATCAGGCCTCCAGGGGAGGCTGACCTCAAAACCTTTTCTCCTCAACGAGCAGGAGAGTGTCTCAGGGCTATAAACATGCTTGGTGTGACTGCATAAAATTAGCTCGAGGGCCTGCGTATTGCAGCTATGAAATACACGAGCACCTGAATGTGTTTTACTTTGGCAGCAAGAAAGCAGAAAGAACAACTGAAGAGGTTAGCAGGCAGGATGCCAGGCAAACTAGCATCCCCTTAGAGAAGGGGTCTCCCCTGAACAGGCAAACCTAGCTAAGGCAAAGCTCGAGTCAATCACAGTTGAACACAACACATTAATCTAACTGGATTCATGTGCTAACAGGACATTTACATTAATTTAACAGTTTTAAAAGCGTTTGTGAAATTTGGTTATTGACAAAGGTAAAAAATAGAACATCCTCTGTATGCCTTGTACCTACCTAAATTAGTAACTAATGAAAACAAATTGTATTTAAAGGATTTTAATATTAATTAAGTTAATGATGACATATTCCAAGTAGTACACTTAGAATCAGCCTGTAATAGCAAGCTAACAGATGTTGGCATTTTTATTATTAATTATACATTTCATTATCATATGATGACTGTCAAACATCATTTGACAGCAAAAAATGTATAAATGATTCACACGTTTTATATTGTAAAGATGACACTGTGCTTGATTTTTTAATATGCTGACTTTAATATGCTAAATCAAAATATTCTTTGTTTTAGCAGCCTGGAATACAGACAGCTTCTGCATAACACCAATGACTGACTAATCTAATATGGGTTGAAGCTCTTGAAAAGAAACAAAACGAAACAGCTGTCACATTTGAAAGTGAGGCATATATTTTAAGATTACCTCAAGTAGCAACAGAAGGTAAAAAATATCAATGTATATATTTAACAAGCATCATTTGCCTCTGTCATTCATGTGGTTATGAAACAAATGTGTTGGGAAATACTGATGCTAACAAGTTGCCATCCAATCAAGATAAAATTGGGGAACAATTTATGCAATATTTGCAGCACGAGTGCATTTTACTTAGAATTTGTTTAAAATTCATAAAGTTTCATCTTTAAAATGAAGCACTGGAGTTACCTTATTGATTTCAAATCACATTACATGTATCCTTCAGAATGCAGTTTCAGCAAAGCCTGCTGTAGGTACAGTAAATATCTCCAAAAGAACATTTGGGGAGGAAGTGTAAATCTTCACTGCGTGTCAGAGCAGACATATCAGAGCTCCCCAAATCAAATACTGGTACACTTACCTTTATAATCACCCAGGATTTTTTTTGCTTACTGTTTTCTAGATCAGCGTAATCTTCGTTCATTGAATAAATGTTAAATACTGTAAATGACAGTTCTCTGAGGGCTACGCTAGTCTCAAGACATCATTTAATCTAATACAATCAAACAGCAGTCATGTCTGAGAGAAAGGTGAGTCTGTTTCACAGTCAGCTTGATATTTTTTTAACAGAAAGGCTCATTTAGTAATTGTTAAACAAGTCATAAACATCCTTGACAAACTCCATCACTTCAAAAGGCATGATTGGTAGATGAAAATGGATCCAAATTACCCTCTTTGCTTCTGCAGGGCATGAAGTGCTCGGACATAGTAATAATTCTGTCTTCCTGCGTCCCTCACGCACACTTACCATTTCAGAATGAAGTTTTTCCAATGATCTCTTTTTCCCCTTTGTTCAGGTTTCACAGTTAGACCATCCTTCCCGTTCTGTATTAGCACAGTTCACAAGAAGGCTATTTCAACTTCGTTTTCTAACACTTATCTGCTTAAAGTGCACATAATGTATGTCTGAAATATAACCATTATCCAGAGCTCTGATTGTAGCAGGAGATTACTCCTAGATGATTCACAGAAAATTGTTTAACCCTAAAAAACTGGGTTTTAGACACAGGAGTGTTTTTGAAACTTTATCAGATTGAAATTTATCAGATTGTTAGAATAAATTTAATTTCTTTTAATTAACCAAAGGATGTTGTCTCATTAAAAAGAATGGATTTTTAAGGGCACAGCAACAACACTGGGGTAGTTCCTCAGCAAGTGGCCACTAAAACCACCAGAGCTACAGAGGCTGCATCAGATGGTCATCTGTGTTAACACCCTCTTCAATTATTACTGTGCAAGGAGGTTAAATACTGAATTTCTGTTTCTCATTGCTATGAATATGCTTTCTTCATTTCTCTTGCTTAGACAATGGAAAGTGTATGGTCTTTTCCACATGGTATTTTTCATGCAATAGCATGATACTAAACCGCTGGGCTTCCCAGTGCCCCAGAGGCAATTTCATTTGTGGCACCCCTTTTCGTGACATCTGTAGTAAAAAACCCCACTCTTTTAGCAGAAGATTTGCTTAAGGCTGAGAATAAGGAGAAAAGGATGATATTTACACTGACGTTTTCTAAGTTGTACCATTGCCTGAATGTTCTGTAGGATTACTCCTAGAAGATCTATTTAGGGTTGGTTCTGGTCTGGTCTTTTTATGTTTTATTTACCCTGTGCCTGTTTATTGTTTGCAAAATACACTGAGCATGGAATCTCAAAGGGTCATTTTCCATTGCTGCCCTCTGCTGTATTATCAGCAATCTGTTCTCCAGCACATGCAGAAACCAGGCATGATTCAAGGGCATAAAGAGAAATTTCTCAACAGTTTGTGGTCACAGTTTTTGTGAGTCATGTGGCCCCATAATAATCTTCTAGGAAACATCCTAGTCCATTCCTTGTTATCAGGCCCTTGCTTCTGCGGCTTCTGTGTGGGTATCATCGTTCTTTCCTGGACATTAGTGTTTGACATATGATACTACCCCTTCAGCCTGACCTACAGGCTGTATTGGTGGCACGCGTCCAGTGACGATGTTTTGACCTAATTGCCCACAAGTAGTATTGAAATTCAGCGTGGAGTATATCAAGATCTACTTTCATTTCATTTGACTTTCCATCATGAGTAGTACTGAGAACCTCTTATCGTAAGTGGTAACAAGGTTTCTTCTTGAATTACGGAGCCTCAGCTGTACCAGGACCTGGCAGATCTCCAGCACAACCTATAAACTGGCTGAAGCTGAGTAAACAAATTATAGTGAATTTATAGTGCACAAATTTAGCCTCTCATTCTGTTTGTGATCTGTCAGTGAACAGTTCACAGCTTGTTTTGCTTCATTCATAATTCAAAATCTTTTGGCAAAGCATTTCAGCAAATAATCCTATACTTGTATGTGGTGAGTTTTTAGCAGGCCTTTGGGATATTCAAGTCTCAAGAGGTGTTAACAAATTTTCATGGAGGCACAGGCTTCCATCCCTTTCTTCTGACTAGGTGACAATTAGTCATAGTATTAAGCTTGCTCATATTCAACATTCCACAGAAGTTTCTGCCTGCCTTTTTTGTGGGGTAATGAGAAATTTTCCTGCAAACATTATGAAGGCACAAATGTATGTTACAGAAGCAGCCACCAAAGAAAAAAAAAGCCCAACAAAACCAATGGCCATTGTGCTAAGATTTAAGTGCAAAATTGAGTCTTAAGCAAGAAGACAGGCTTGTAGCCTAAAGGTCCTTCCTAGAGGCAGGTTTCAGCCTGCTGTGAATCCTATTGGACTAAATCTTAACAGAAGAAAGTGCTTAGCTGTTCAGTGTAACCCTCAGTATAGTAGAAAATAACTCATATTTTCCCTTTCCAAGCTAAAATCACGTTCCTTACTACATAAACCTAAATCCCATTGACAAAAGATAGGACTGAGAAGCCTACCGACAAAAGCTAGGACTGACTAGGCAAGCATATTTCAGTGCAAAAGTTATGTTCTGTAGTGACAGATGTGGCTACGCTCAAAAAGCCAGGGTGATGCCAGACACCAGTCCCCAGCAAGCATGGCAAACCCAGAACCAGGCTCCACCATCACCTCTCCTTCCCGCTGTAGCTGTTGGATAAGCAGCTCTAATGCAAGGACTACTTCACCTCTTTCCAGGCTCCTGCCTCATCCTCTCTTTTGCAGAAGCTACAATATGAATGCTTAAAAAGCGTCATAATAGGATAACAACTAAAACCACAAAGCTTGCTGTCTGCTCTTGGCTGTACAATGCAGTAATTGTCTTATCGCTAGACTTACTTTATTAATATTAATTTCTTAATATTAATACCCTAAAGGCACCCTTCCCAAATAGGTACAGGACCCTTAAATATTCCTGTTTTGCCACTGTATCCTTTATGTAAAGAGATTGTCATTGGTCAAAACTATTACCCCAAGTTTCTCAATTTTACCAGTGAATCAGGGAATAATCCACTCTTTGCTCTGCTTTACCTGAATTTTACTTAAACAACAAGCTGGATGAAATACAGCTGGGTGTAGAAGGCCATTTCAAAGCCTGCGTACCTCTTAAGCTGCATTTAGATGTAATTTCAGGTTTATTTCAAAGACAAACATGGTACTTAAATGATATAGACTTTGTGATGGTCCTCTATACAGCACGAATTCTACCTACCTTGAACAAACTCATTTATGTGGATATCCATGGAAGGAAAGACAGAAGACACTGAAACATTGTCAAAGAAAAATCCTTTTTAAAAAAAAGCTGATGGAAGCTAATGCAAGTATTAAAAGAAATTATCCAAATGTTTCTATATTTGCTCAGCTGTAAAGTTAGCAGAAAGATTGGTATAAAACTCAAGTAAAGCTTTAGAAATGTTTTAATGACATATAAACCAAGAAATTTTCAAATGATCACAATCCAGATGGTGCAATATGCTTTGGAATATGGTAGTAGTAGTTCATCACAAGACACTACCATCCATCCTGGCTCTGCACCATCTGCATTCATGAAACTCAACCAGACCTCTTATCCTGACTCACTAACCTGCTGCCAGGCATCCATGCTTACAGACAATTGTATAAAATTATCAAATGCATTTAGAAAGCCTTTTTTGCTTCCTCAAAAAATTCTGTAAATACCATAGTGCCTACAATGAATTAACAGCAAAAAGTCACACTGTATGTGACTAAGATGGTCTGCAATTCTAGATTATCTTGAGTTACAGGTAAACCTGATTAAACCTTGCATTAAGCTCATAGCAACCCCAGGTCCAGTTCTTGCTCCAGATACATATAATTAAATGGTTTCATACATTTCCCCCCCTCTCTCTCACACACATATGCAACTGGCAGCATCAGCTGATTGCTATTTGGAGACTTGGGAACTGTATGTTTGCCTATGCTGATACACATTTGAGAGCTGGAGGACAGAGACTAAATGAACTGATTAGGTTTTTAGATGTGCCTTGGAAATGGACTCTGACCTGAATTCACTTCTCTCTGCTTGAGATTATTTTATTTTACTTACTCTCCTAGCCTACCACGAACAACCAGCAAATACAGTATTTCAAACACCCTCGTTCACTCTAAAGGTAGATTTACAGAAAAACCTCAATTTTAAACAGAAAAGGAATGCTTCAACAATAATGACAAAAATACTATTTAAACAAGAATTGTAAGAACTTTATACTATCCACAAGACTTTCTTAAAGTTGGAAACTAAATTCGCAGACTATTTCTTTAAAATTAAAAGAGTCCTTTTGCTGTGTTAACATTTTTCCTTCTGTGCTGTTGCAACCACTCTCCCACTCCTTTATCTGACTGATATGGTAATAACAGGTCCTAGGGCCATATGTTCAAATACATTAGAATTCATGATGACTTTGTTCTAGTTTCTTAGTTCTTATTAAGGCTGACAATCTTGGGGGAAAATGAGCTTTTCTAGCACAACTTCCTTAACATTGTAAAAGATTACCATACACAAATACAATGTTTGACTGCACAAGCGTTTGTGTATTGATTGTAGGCCTGATCCTGTCCACACCTGCTTCTGGGCATATTGGAAACGGTTGCCTTGCCTTCAAAGGGAATCTCCTGGCAATGAAATTTACCGGTATGAGCAAGAATTTCCAGGATAAGGCCCTAGGTATGTGTAGATATGAGTGAAAACAAATCTTTGGCTGGAGATAACAGGGTCAGAGTCACCGAGCAAGCTGGCACACGCATTCTGAAAGCCAGAGCTGCTAACCCGGGCCTGACCCTGCCCAGCTGCAGAGAAGCTATTCTAGCGATTGCCCTCAGTCACACCCCTGCGGGCAGCCCGGGCGAGACCTTACAACTTAACGATGTGCCTTTGTAGAGCCATCCTGAAGTTAATGCCCCTCTTAGCAGTACCTGCATGTTAACTAGAGGAGGCTGAAAATGTTTTCAGGCTACATAAAATTTACAGATACGCAGTTTCAGAGGGAATTAAACTACTCAGAAAGTCAGATCATGTTGTAAAATAGTTTGGCCAAAAGAGTAAAATCAGAGGAGTAAAAATGTTATTCATTGACATTTTCTAGATGAAATATTTTGACTTTTTGTTCCAAAATGACATTGCATTTTGAAACTGACAGACCCATTTGGTTTTGGGGATGAAAAAAAGGTAAATAACCCTCTTACAAAATCAAGTTCTTTGTCTCAGGTCAGGCAAAATGTTTTGTGTCAGCTGAGACTGACATTTAAATATTTTTTTCCAGACTAGACATGAGCAGAAAAATCCAGCTCTAATCTTGACACATCCTGGTAAATGTATAAAACCGAACAATTGTTTCCAAATATGTACACTATTGGGAAAAGCAGCATTGTTGCTTCAGCTTTCAAGCAAGGATGTAGTTGTTGAATTGGGTTACTTGAAAAGCACCCACCATTCAGTTTTATTAAAAGGTCTTTCCAATTAACAAAACAGCTGTGTTTAGGATTACAAAAAACAACCACAGACTTCCTTAGAGCTTGTCTAGCCATAAATCTGCCATTAGACATGCAAAGATTTTCACCTCTCCTCACAGAAGACGTTCCAAGGTTCTCCTGGCGAGCCTTCAGGACACGGGGTCCTGTTTTATGAAGTTAAACTACTATAGTCTGTGACCTTTAAGATTAACTGTTTGGGGATTTTCTTCTCACACATATTTTTAATCCGTTATCCAATTCGTGCAATTGTTTTAGAGCAACTGTGCTTGTGAAAGGCACTTTGTAGAGTTTGAAAAAAGAAGTAAGTGCTAAGGAAGGCTTCTTATTTATACAGCGAGGCTGTGTGTTACATTTGCATAATATGATATCAGAAGAAATAAATGGCACCAGAAATAAGTGTACGGAGGGAAGTGCTAATGAGCTGTGCAGAACAGGGAAAGACTATTTTTTCACAGAGGCTATGGATCTACATTTTGGGAGAAAGGGAAGTCATAGAATTTTTCTCTAATGAAAATCTGAACAAAGAGATATTGGATCACGTTTTTTCCCCCAGAATTTGTTAAGATGTTTACAGATCTAATTCTGAATATTGACAAAACATGAATACTAAACTGTACAGCCAGAAAACATATTGTTCAGATGCACAGTGGAGCATGGTATTACAAAGGCAGTTTAATGGGCTAGCTGTGCTCCACTAACATTACGTAGAACAGTGAATGTACCTGAAAAAGTCTAAGATGCAGGTGCATATGTAAACACTCAAGCATAAGAAAAACGTATCACTGAACAGGGTAAAACAAAGCGAACCTAAAGCAGAGGAAATAAAGCCAGTTGGAATTGACCTGTTCTGGAGATTTCTAAGGGACGGTAGTTAAGTATGACATTAGCACAGGTTCAGCTCTGTGTTGTTGCATCCTTCACATGTCATTATTCGACCCAATCTATCACTGTGCTATGTACAGTCATTTGAGAAAGGGGCCAAGTTCATGCATCTGCTTTTTCTATTTGAAGAAGAGGTTCTGTTGTGCTAAGCATGCCTCAATTTCTGCTTAAGTCAATGGGAGTTTTACCATTGACTTCCATGAGAGCAGAGCTAGCTCCTATGCTTTAGCAGCTGCCATCCTTCTCCTCTGGTAAGATTAATCAGTGTTCCCCAAAGACTTCAAGACCCACTGATTGATGCTGCAGCAATACAGCAAAGGGTTGAACAGGGGAAGGAAAGACTGCACAGTTTATAGTTGACAGCAAACACATCTCTAAGGTGTCCTTCTTATTAGAAGTCTTCTACATGCAAATGCAGAAAACCAAGAAGACTTGAATGGATGTTAAAACACCAACTCATTAAACCTGGCTGCTAGTTTTGCTGCTCAGAGAAAAGCAAGAAAACATTTCTTAAAAAACAGCTACCACCACAACACTGATTCACTGCAAGGTTTTTCTTGGACAAACACGTTCACCGAAGAAACAAAACAAAACCAAAGCCCAAACCAACAAGCTGTCCTCTCAATTTATGGCCCCTTTACAATACCTTGTATTATTGATGGGACATGGCTTCACAATTCTTTTTTTTTATATTTTACTTTTTTTGACATTACACAGAGAGGAATGCGTAGTGCACAGCCAGTCACTGCATCTGGTGGATAATTTTATATCCCGCTCAGATAGTGCAGTATATACGGTCCCGTGGTGAGTACATCCAATAGACTTTTTTCTTCAATGGGGCTATAAATACAAGTAAAAGCAAAGTACTGCAGATAAGGTACCTATATATTGCTTTAGCGAGGAGTGAAAGATGCCATGGATTTTGGTTGTCTGGATTCATTCTCTCTTACAACATACTGTGAATAAATTGATATCTTTTTCTGTTCATGGAAAGGTGAATTTCTCCATGGCCAGTGTGTTAAAAAAAATTCTCTAAGGCATCAATTACAACAGCCTACCTATACCTGCTATGACTATGGTCTGGGATGCAGTTAAGACAAATTTTAGTAAGATCTGCCACTTTCTTCTGGTTTCTCCTGGTGACATTTTAGAAAGAAGTTTCCTGATATGTGTTAAGCCTGATGGTGAACTATTTTGGAACTTTCCAGCTTCACAGTTTACAGTTGTCACTCTCATTGCTAACACTGGCATAATGGCCATTTTGCATATTTTGGAGTGTTGCTAAGGTCAAGAAAGATCTAGACAAAACTGTGTGAGAAAAACAGTAAATTGCTGTTCAGAAGGTTTTGTTCAAAACCTTCTGTCAAGTTGTACTCTTGGAATCCAGGAAAAATTCTGAAAACAGACCCCCCCCCCCATAAAACCTGTATTTTTTCCTAAAACACCAGAGGCACAGAAATGCAACACTGAGGCCTTTAGCCTACCATAGCAATACTGTGGAGTCTTCTGAAAGAAGCAAGTATCAAATCTTGTTGCTCACGTACATCTTCATGACCTGTTTTTACAAAAAGTCAGGCAGCCTAGTTACATCATATTTTAACAGTCCAGCTTAGGTTTGGAAAAGTGCCTGACATAAAGAATGTGAAAGTCTTCTCTGTTATCGAAAATCTAGTCTAAACCCACAGAAGAGTACTTTATACCTCAAGTGGTCTCAGTGAACTCACTACAGACACCTGTGAAGGAAGTGTTACCTAGTTACACAAAATTTCACAATCTTGTCCTAAATCTGGAGTGCCAACAATCAAGAAGGTGGCAAGGCAATGGTTTGTAATACAGCAGAATCTATAGTAGTGGCTTAGTCAAGCTGCATATGGGGAAGTTTTCAGCTGTCTTTGGGTTATAGCACAAAAAGGAAACAATTCTACTGCAGTATAGTGGAGGAAGTTGTACTCTTGTTACTAAACTTCTGTAAAATATTCATTTGCTTTTGAAGGGGCATCTGAATATTTCCTCTCCTGGTCAGAACTGAGAAGTCTTCTGGGTTTTATTTTCCATCCAAGCTTAAGACCTACACTTTAGGACTCTGACCTACACATTGAGGTCTGTCTTCCTCTTTAGATGATTTAGACTGTGGCATACTTCGATGAGTACCTAAAAGCATCTCTAAGAAATCAGTGTGCGGAGAGAGAGAACAGAGAGGTAGTATCTGTCCCATGGATTGGACCAGACTCTGCTCTCAGTCACCGCACAGCAAGGCTGGAAGGATTCCGTGTTGGTGTAGCATCAAATGGGCATGTATATATTCTCCGAGGGCTGCAGCAGGACACAGAGATCCTGGGTCTGCTGCTTAGCTGAGCTGGCACACTCCTGCATTTCAATGCTGTCAAGTAAGGCAAGGCTAACACATAACTGGAAACTGTATAGCTATGCTGGCACAGCACTGCAGCTGAACTGTAAAAGACCTTTGCTGTAAAAGACCCAAGGCTACAGGCCTGACGGGCTTGGGGGTCCCTGCACCACCCCTCAATTGACATGCAGACATGCCCTCTGGCAGGCAATGCCTCTTACTCTGCACTGCGTTATCCTTGTGGGGACCAAGCGCATCCCTGATCTGTACATCAGGAAGCAGTCCTGCCCCTTTCTACATCCAGCTCGTTTATGTAAGCGTTTGTTTTGCATTTTCATTGTTTGCCTTGCAAGGTGCGTTTACAAGTTTCATTCCTGAGAATGAAGTGAAATCAGATTTTGCTTTTGGCTTCCTAATCCATAATCCACAATATTTGTTATCTACTTTTTAAAGCACCAGTGTTTTGGCAATCAAAAAGTCTCAAAAACCCAACAAAAACTCCTATCATAGGATTATAGAATATTTTGGGTTGGAAGGGACCTTTAAAGGTCTTCTAGTGCAACCCTCCTGCAATGAACAGGGACATCTGCAACTAGATCAGGTTGCTCAGAGCCCCATCCAGCCTGACCTTGAATGTTTCCAGGGATGGGGCATCTACGACTGCTCTGGGCAACCTGCGCCAGTGTTTCACCACCCTCATTGTAAAACATTTCTTCCTTATATCTAGTCTAAATCTGCCCTCTTTTAGTTTAAAACCATTACCCCTTGTCCTATCACAACAGGCCCTGCTAAAAAGTTTGACCCCATCTTTTGTATAAGCCCCCTTTGAGTACTGAAAGGCTGCAATAAGGTCTCCCTGGAGCATTTTCTTCTCCAGGCTGAACAACCCCAACTCTCTCAGCCTTTCCTCACAGGAGAGGTGTTCCATCCCTCTGATAATTTTTGTGGCCCTCCTCTGGACCTGCCCCAACAGGTCCATGTCTTTCCTGTGCTGAGGGCTCCAGAGCTGGACACAGTACTTTGGGGGGGGTCTCACCAGAGCAGAGTAGAGGGGCAGAATCACCTCCCTCGACCTGCTGGCCATGTTTCTTTTGATGCAGCCCAGGATACAGTTGGCCTTCTGGGCTGCTAGAGCACATTGTCGGCTCATGTCCAGCTTTTCGTCCACCACTACCCCCAAGTCCTTCTCTGCAGGTCCACAGGGCTGCTCTCAATCCCTTCATCCCCCAGCCTGTATTGATACTGGGGGTTGTCCCGGCCCAACTGCAGGACCCTGTACTTGGCCTTGTTGAACCTCACGAGGTTCACATAGGCCCACTTCTCCAGCTTGTCCAGGTCCCTCTGGATGGCATCCTGTTCCTCAGGTGTGTCAACCATACCACTCAGCTTGGTGTCTTCTGCAAACTTGCTGAGGGTGCACTCAATCCCTCTGTCTATGCCATTGATGAAGATATTAAACAATAGTGGTCCCAATATGGACCCCTGAGGGACACCACTTGTCATCGATCTCCATCTGGACATTGAGCCTGTTGACCACTACCCTCTGGATGTGACCATCCAACCAATTCCTCATCCACCGAACAGTCCACCCATCAAATCCATATCTCTCCAATTTAGAGAAGAGGATGTTGTGGGGGACTGTGTCAAAGGCCTTACAGAAGTCCAGATAGATGACATCCGTAGCTCTTCCCTTGTCCACTGATGTAGTCACTCCATCACAGAGGGCCACTAGGTTGGTCAAGCAGGACTTGCCCTTGGTGAAGCCATGCTGGCTGTCTCGAATCACCTCCCTGTCCTCCACGTGCCTTAGCATAGCTTCTAGGAGGATTTATTAGATGATCTTCCCAGGCACAGAGGTGAGGCTGACAGGTTGGTAGTTCCCAGGGTCCTCCTTTCTACCATTTTTAAAAATGGGTGCAATGTTTCCCTTTTTCCAGTCACCAGGGACTTTACCTGACTGCCGTGACTTTCCAAATATCATGGAGAGTGGCTTGGCAACTACATCAGCCAATTCCCTCTTATACAGCAATCTGGGTTTAGCCAAAAAGCTTTGTCAACTCTGGCTCAGCAGAGTTAGTTATCTTGGTTAATTGGATCGATGGTGACAGCTGTAATTACTAGAGATGAGATTGCCTGTACTGTAATTACACTTCAATCTTCAATGTGAGCTGGACTGTAGAATACATACTGCAGATTTTCCCAATTACAAACAGGTTATGGTGAGCATAGTACTTCTGTGCTAATCATGTTTGTTATTATATAGAATAAAAAAATATGGCACCAGCTAAAAGAATTGTTAATCTGAAGCAGCTTTGCTGATTCAAAGGCATTAATCCACAAAGCTTTACCGCTACGTGGTTTTTCAAGATAACCACACTATAGAAACACAGAAGGGGTTTCTTAACCTACATAGTTACTAGCTATTCAGCACATTACAACTGCCAGTACTTGCTCCAATATTCATGTGCAGAACATTAAGAAAATATCAGTGTTTATAAGAAAAAGCTCTCCTTTCAAAGCCATGCATTAAATATAAGAATAATTCTTTAAATTTTTTTTAAGTCCAACATAATATGGAAACATAGACTACGCCTGTAAAAACTTGTTCAAAGAACAGGACAAAGAATAAGGAAACTGCATTTGGCCTTTGCTTTAGTTTTGCAAGACATCAACAATGAATGTAACTTAAAGGAAAAAGTGTGTTTGAAGGTGCTGAAACATTTATTTTCAAAACTAGTGAAACTAGTAAGGACAATATTCTATTCTACTTCACTGAATACTCAGCCTTCTGCAGTCATGGACTCTTGTTTTGGCTTTTCTTGAGGGCTCCAAAGAGGGAGGATTATATATTTCTCTAATTAGGTTTAAAAATGTTATCGCTGATTTGAAACCACACCTACATACATGTATTAACTTCTTCTGTTTCCCAGGAAGGCCACTTCACCTTGTTTTATGCAGCTCTTACTCTAATTTTGCTTATTTTTCAGCGCTGATTTAGAAATATCTGTGATTCATGTTTGGGGGAGAGAGGAATGAATCAATATATCTTTTTCTCTTCTTTTCTTTCTTTTTTTTTTTTTTAACTCCCGAGGCTCAACTATGTCTGATATATTAAAGACCACGTAGGTTTAATGAAATCCATTTATGATTTTATGAGTAAAATCTGTCCCTGAGCACCACTTAAGCTCACACATATGCCATCACAACAGAACTGAAGTGCTATGTTAGTGGGGAAGAGGTCTTGCTCCTGCTCTGCAGAGGGGTGAATTTGAGTTTCTAGTATTGAAATCTACAGTTTTGCATTCATGCAGCTATCACATTCTCCTTTGCAAGTGCCAAGTGATGGCACTGCAGAGAAAGCAAGCACCATCTGTCTCCACTGCATGCTCTCTCCGTGCAATGCTTTACAGTGGGAAGAAAGAGTGGTCCTTGCAGGAGGCTGCTACTCTTGCCACTGCCTCTGCAACTCCTCTCCTGGCCTGCCTGGTACGGAGCACTGGCTGGAGAGCGGGCAAAGCTTTGACTTGCCACAGCAAGGTGCACTGCGGAGGGAGACCTGTGCCAGGAAAAGGGCAGGTGCACATTAACTCCCCATTACAGCATCTGAGCGTCGAGAACTAAACTGATTCCCTGCATCATCACACATCCTTGGATCCAGTGTACTGCCTCTTGGGGCTAGTGGCAAATCCACAAACTGTTCCCAGGAAATAATCTATTTTTTTATTTCACAAGTAAGAATTTTCCAAATAATGCAGCAAATTGGGAGGGGAGAAGGGAGAGGTAAGTTTTATAGTTCAGCTCAAACCTAGTTTGAATCTACTTAAAACATCACTCGAGTGTTAGTACAATAACAATCCTCAACACATTTTCACTGTTTCAAATAGATATTAAAAGTAAATGTTTCGATATCATATATTCTGGATAAAAATGATTTCTAATTATAGCCATTTTCTTTCACTCATTTTTCTGTGTATAACTTGCAATTACCTTTTTTAACAGTTTGACTCTAACTATAAAACACTGTGGAAGATTTTTGAATTAAAATTACATTATCTTATCAGGCACTGTTACTGAGCCTTATATGATACAAGCTATTGGGGATATTCAATTTATTTAAGCTATTTAAGCTATGATTTCCCTAATGTTACAAATAGGTTAGTTCACTGTTGTCTATTTTGAAAAGTTTGGTATTGTATTTCAAAATGAGTGTATGAAATCCTGATTAAAAGAAAATGCCTAGGCATACATTCAACCTGAAGCATGTGATTGCCTTGAAATAAATGGCTCTACTTACATATTCAAAGGTAAGCATGTGCTTACTGCTTTGTTGAGTTGGGGCCTCAGACATTTCCAGAGATTTTAATATCACATTTGCAAACCAGATGGTAGTGCCTTAGTTTAGTAACAATGGAGCAAAGTGTCCTTCGTTTATACTTTAATCTCAGAAAATGAGATCAAGACATTTTCAGCAACTAGTTGATTGATACTATGTGAAAGCTGAACAACCTTGTTAATTAGGCAGTCCTGCTGGAGTGTCTGAAGTGCACTGCAAACCATAATTAAAATATAACGTTACAGTGATCTGTGGAGGCAACCTGCTTTAACCCTCCCTGAAGAACAGGCTTTCCTGAAGGTGCACTGCGGCATTAGAGGGGCAGACAAAAGAGTGCTGCCATGTGATCCAGCTACAGAGGTTAGCAGCTTTCAGTTTCATAAAAGGATTAGTCGGACTGGAAAACCAAAGACAAAACCCGACTTTCTCCAGCTCAAGATCTGAGTATTCAGCAGCTACATTCCATTTTATTTGTTTGGATTCCCAGTTCACGAACACAAACAAAAAAAGTAACTTTGTGGACTCCAGAAGGCTCACACTAATGCCTTGTGAAGAGATCCTTTTTGTCACAGCAGAAAGACATGGATGGCTGATGAAAGTTTCTCATCTGCACTGGCCCAAGGCAATGAATATTCAAGAGGTCCTTATCTTACCAAGCGGACAAAATCTTCAAGGAAATTGGAAGGGGGAAAGGAGAGAGAAGAGGGTCAAGTTCATATAATAATTTATGTTGTAGAGGTTGAATTTGTTGAGATCGTCCTGAAATTGCTTCATTACGGCTGCAGTGAGAACTGCAATGGGAAACTTCAGCACACCAACTTCTTTAGATAAGTTTTCCACAGCTACTTAGTAACTTCCTTGGTTTGCAGATCACATTCCGTATTTTCAACTTGCTCAGCAAGCTTAGAACAAAGCTCACAGATGGATGTGCTATTTTGATGCAATTAACTGTATATTTAGATATACTCTTACTACACTTCTGGACTCTGTATAGAAATGTTTAGTTTAAAATAACACTGAGACAATTGATGTTTCCGTAGTTTAATTACTGTCAAAATTTGTATCCACTTTCTGAGCTCTGGAGGCTGATTTTGGCTTGGATATTTGTTTTGTCTTTATCCAGAGACACTTTGTGCAATTGAAAATATCCTTTCCAGAGATGGCAAAATGTGATGTAAAAAACCCATTTGAGTCAAAACTCTGAATCCTGGATAAACCAGAAAGTGTTAAAATAGCTGGGACTGCATATAATAAAAAAACTATGTGTTGCTAAGTTTAATTCAGAAAATCTTTCTCTACAACAATATCAGTGTCCCTGTAGGTAATATTGTTTCTAATTCATTACATATCAGCATTCAAAACACAGTTTATTTCAAAAACTGAAAAAGCAAAACAATGGAAGCACGTTAAACCCCTGTTATTTATTTAAAAACAGTAAAGAATGTGTCTTAAGTTATACAAAATTACCATATTTTTATTGGTTCTAAGCTCTGGGAGGAAATGTGTATGCAATTATAGTATGTCTTCTGCATCCGTCTGCTGAGTTTATAGTAAGAATAAATCGTGGTTAATCATGTGCAGTCTTGTATTTTCTCATAACCACAACAGTGATATGTATGCATGGAGCATCCTGCTGTTTGTTATTGGATTTTTCCTAATTCATATACATTCATATACAAAACATTTCATCTTTTGCTACTGACGACGCAAAGCTTTCAGTCTTGCATATATTAAATACAATCACATTATTAAAGTGACCAAAGTTCCCAAACCTTGCTGATTATCATAATGTACATGTAGATCAATGTATTTGCACAGCTTTGGGGGGGTGTATGTAAATGGTAATGAATATTAGGCGTGTCTCCTGATAAAATAGCAACATGTGCCCAAACCAGAAAAGAATACTTTTATTTACAGATTGACATTTGTGGTTTTTTCTCTCAATTTTCAAGTGTAGATTTCTGAATTAACCTTGCATTCAGTGAGGAAAATTCCCCTAGGCACTATCTGTTCTGAGGCTGACTCACCTTTGTGGTTAATTTTTTTTTCCCATGTTCTTGTCTTTCCAATATCTTTGACAGTTTTAGTCTGAACAGTTGAAAAGTCATCTTTTTAAAAATCAAAACTAAAGTGCAGAATTTAAATTCTCTGCTCATAAAATTATTAGATTAAATTTTGCCTTTCCAGTACTAAAACAAAGCAGATGTGGTATTCTTTGAATCCAGACTACATGAAGGGCCAAGGCCATCCACCAGGTGAGAGCTCTTCTAGCTCTTGGGTAGGTAGTGGGAAGGACATGCCAACCTTTCCATGGTCTGTGAGATGAGGAGTCCTAGTTTTAATTATTCATTACTTTGAAATATCCTGGGAGATTAGTACTCGCGACTATAACTTGTTACAAAGCTGTCTAGCTAAAATGTATCGCTACCACTAACACTGTTTTACTAAATCAAAAAAGACTTGTGATATGCCATATGGTTATGGTCAATAATAACGGAATCTAAGATCTGACTTGATGCACGTTTTGATTTTCTTGCTTGGAGTGTATATACAGAGTAACGTTATTTGGGGCTCTGGGCCTAAACCCAGACTAGGCCTAGACTAGGAGCCTGGACTAGGGGGAGGCATCAGATCTCACGCTCAGTTTCAGAGGCACTTTCCTGTGTCTACGGATACACTCAAAATACAAACCACCTCATTGCACAGAAATACCAGATGCAGAGAAAATAGTTTTCTACTGACTGAATTTGCACTTCTACATTTTTTTTAGGATATATTTAGATTACGAATTAATATTCCAATTGGTTGATTTGCAGGGAGTTCTGCATGGTATTTAGATGCTAATTACTGCACAATTAGAGGGCTAAGGTCAGACACATCTTCCACTAATGGAGCACAGAAATATACAGTGTTAAAATATCAAAATTATCCACAAATGCAGATATGAGAAGGTTTTTAAAAAGACTACCACACATGGGTTTCTGCAGTTCAGAGGCCAAAATTTGCTCTTGTTAATTATACTTAAGTCAAAGGGAACAAGATTTGACCATAACGACTACAGAGCAGAGCAATGCAGGTTACATGCTTCCTCACACTGTGAGCCAGCATGCACACATTTGGGTTTTTGGCACTTAGGCTCTCTCTCTCACTCTCTTCTCTGGCCAAACACCACACGTGCCCATTCAAAATTTTTCACTAACTACCACACAATAGATCTGCATGTTTCTTACTCAGACGTTCAAGGAGAGATTACGGTGTAAATAGAGTTAATAGTGTATCATCCTGCTCTGAAATCTGGATGGAGGAGAAAGATTTCTAGGTTAAGGAATGCTGGCATCAGAAGGCAAAACAATCATAAAGCATTTAAGAACTGGGTGCACAGACAGGGCACAATCTGTTTTATTACTACCACGTCTTATGATCAGAACCTTTGCAAGTGCAGGCTACTGGAAATGCGCAGATTTTTATTTTTCAACGTGTTACAAGGCGGTGATTCAGGTTCTTTTCTAGTTTGAAACATCTAAAATCTGTCCTGTATTAGGAACAGGGGTTTTGTTTCCTTCCCAGTAACAGGCTACCCCAAAGGTGCTACTTTCTTTTGCATTCAGTGCTGCTGAAATAATATCTAAATTGGAAAACTGATGAAACTATATAGGAAGAAATACCTGCTTTTGTCTTTAGCCAGGAAAATGGTGCCTGAATGGAAAATAACTAATAAGACCTGCAGAAAGTAAGGTGGTCCCATGCCCACTGCTTCTCGCTGAATCACTTATGGGCACAGGCAGCAGCACCTGGCTCGCGTCTGGTGCCAGCCCTTGCCAGGGAGTCCAGTTGCTGCCGCTGCCCCAGCTTTGTGAGTATATGTGGGAGAGGAATCATGGTCTGGGGAATCTTCCTTCAGCCAGACTGATGAAGGGCCCTTGTCCTGAATAACGGGATTAGCTTCACTGCTCAAATGAATGGTGTCCTGCTCTATTCAACTGTGACCAGACCAACATTCATCAGCTACTGCAAAACACCTTCTTTGTCCTTCTAGGGAAGGAAACAATCAGACTAAGTGGAACTTTTCTCTAGTAACTAAGGCCAACTTTTCTCTAGTAACTTGGCAAATCAAGGGAAAATTACACTGATTTTTGTTTACCAATACTCCCTTTTGCAGGGGAGTGAGGGCATTTCCATTTCCATAACTCATATCTGAAAAAACACCAGCTGAAAAGTATTTTTTTCTTTTTCCTTTAAAAAAAAATAAGAATGTAAAGCCACTGGTCTGACCAGGTGGAATTGCTGTTTAATGACAAGACAGGAAAAGGAGTAGCATCAATAACAGAAAAAGACAGACTGAAGTTTTCCAAAATTCATGGCTCCCTGAAAGTTTTGAAAATATATGATCAGCTCATACCTGTAAGCAACAATACTTCTTTTGATTCACACCAACCAGCCTGTTTTCATAAGCAATCTTCTATTCTGAACAGATAGTATGCAAGATTAATTCAGGAGCATCTTAAAATACTCATGGAGGCAACTGAAAGAAACTCAACAACTGTGGACATATTCACCTAGATCTGATGGCCAAAAGGAACACTACCCACCTGCTCAGCTCTGGCAGTACTGATACCTCAGTGCAGGTATCGCACACTGTGGTACATTTCCCATTGCCTTTCTCAGATATAATGACATCTAAGTCAAGAAGCCTCAACCTACTGCTCTTTAGCTTGTCCTCAGTGTCAAGACAATGATGGGCCAAAACAAGGAACCAAGAGGAAGTGTTATCAGCAACCCCTGGATGTCACACTCTAAGGACAGGCAACACAAACCAAATACCAGCAAACACACATCCTCACACTGCACCTGCCCATTTGCTATCCTTCCTGCCGGCCTCCTCTCTTGCAGGTCTCCACTGTCACAGTTTGTTGGGTCCTGTCTCCCAGCACACTGCCAACTTGCTCACCCACCAACTGCTGTGGCTGGGCAGCCACTTGCGGCTGCACTGTGTGTACCAAGGCTTAAAGGCAGCTTATACAGTCTGAGCTAACCTGTGGTCCCTGGCTCCTTCCCTGCTTTTGGTATCCAGATCTCTTCTCCATGGCCTTGCTCCTGCAAGTGGAAGGTGAATTTTCACCCTCTGCCTATGAGCTTTGCCACAGGAAGTTCCTGTGTTGTGTAGCTCCTGTACTGCCCTTTTTGACTCCCCTCTACCCCGTGTTCATATGAAATTACCAAGGGTGTTACTCTTTTGCTGTTCAGACCAGCACTCTCTATGCTGTAGGCTGGCTGCACTCAGGCCAGCTCTGGTCTCGAGGCTTCGTACCAATGTTAGTGCAATGCTGAGGTACTGTTGCCAGCCTTGGAATAAAGCTAATTTCTCTGGGCTTAGCGCTCTGCTTAGACCTTTCAGAGTGGAGCTGGGCTGCAACTGGCCAGCATGGGGGCTGCTCGTGGCATGCTCCCAGCCTCACAGTTTTTTGTGGAGGAGCTCAAGGAGTTTTATGAAATAGCACAGAACTGCCAGGGCTGGTCCCACCACTCCTGCTTGTTTCAGCTTTAAAAAAGACGACTGATGTCTTGGTTCTGGGGAATGGTAGAACTGAAAATCCAGCTAAGTTTCAATGCCTGCCAAGAACAAATGTTTCACTAACAGAAATATTTTTCCCTCTTGATCTTCCATAGCATGGCTGTTCTGGGGCAGTCAGGAGTATGATGGCTCAGGGCATAAGAGTCCTTTTAAAATCAACACTTATCCACCAAAATTGGGGCTGCTAGGAGTTATATTGGACACAGGAGCCATTTTTAATGTATAGCCTATGACAAACCTGATTTACAGATTAAAATAACAATGTTATGGCATTTATAGAATGTATAGATTTAAAGCTGAACTATACTAGCCATAAAATCTTGGATGCTTTTGTTACAGCTGTGACTAGAGGCAAAACAATACAGCAGCAAAGCATCGCAATTAATAATCTCCAAGTATAACACATTCAAAAAATCAGGGTCCCTTTCAGAGTGCGTTAGCAGGTGACATGAACACTGCATTGTGTCATGTCACATCAGACTTCCTTCAGGCAATAGCTCAGAGCTGACATAAACAGATGCAAAAGACAAAGCTCAGAACATTTAGTAATATGGATTCAAAGAAAGACCATGTGGTCTTACTTATTCAGGTTTATCTATTGTTCTGTATTCTACATTTATCACAAGGTTTTCACTTTCCTTTAGCTTGATGCACAGAAAAAATGGTCACTAAGGAATCTAGTCCTTAAGTGTGTGTATACTATATTATTTCTATACTGTTTTAAAACTAATTATAAGGAGTCTATGTGCATATACTCATCCTGTGCTCATACACTCTGGTAATTAGCCATCAAGAAGCCAGATACATATCCTTAATTTCTAGGACAACCTGCTCTGCCTTTGGCCTGCAAACAGATACACTAGACAGCTTCCCTGTGCTATGGCAGCTAGTTCTGGTACTGAGGAACCCTGCAGCAGGGAGGGCTGCTGGGCTGCACTGCTCTCTGCCTCCCTGCGCAAAGGGTCAGGGAAGGCTCTTTACCTCCTGATGGAGAAAACATGGGTGCTACATCCTTTTGTGCTACAAGAAATGTGACAGTCAACACTACAAATACATAGTTTACAAGAGAGATTTTAAAATATATGCATTTTTTATGAAAGGCTTTCTCCAGGCATGCAAACCAGGACATTTTGCAGTACCAGTTCTCTCTCTAGCATGACTGAGGTTTCTCAATTTATTTCCAATAATGGGTATTACTGGGTCAGTAATTCCCATTCTGGTTTGAACAAATTCACACTGGAAAACCCAACACTTGAAAAATGCAAGGGTCACCTGAGGGAGCAGACCTGCGGTGTGGAATCTCAGCCAGGGATAGGCTTAATTCCCATTGCCTGCTCCCCTATTGGAGACCAGTAATAATTCTGCATGCACTCCGGTCCAAGCCAGGTTTGTGGAATTAATGATAAAGTTAGGTGCTGCTGAAAATAAAAATCCCCAGAAGAAATTCTCAGAAAAACATGCAAATTGAATTCAGTTAATTGTGGCTGCTGTGATGATTGTATTTAATTTGCAGCATCTTTTGATTGTATATGGCGAGGGATAGCATTGGCACCGCCCTACTAAGAAATAGCTAGTCAGAGAATACAACAGTCTGCCATTTCACATTGAGTAATTAAGTATCCTGCTCACCTTGTTCACCTGAGTAGTAACCACTGGCACATATGCAAAAATCACCCATCATTCCTAACCCCTCCTCAGCAAGATGCATAGATCACCGTCCCCATTTTGCAATTAGGGAACCTGAAGTCCAGGTTTAAACATTGCTGAAGTAGCAGAGATGAGAGTAATTACTGTCATGGTCTTACACAATTTCCACCCAAGTCAGAAAAGTGAGAGCTCTGTAGTGAAGTTCCTGCCCCACAAAAATCAATAGCTAAAGTCCCTCCTTACCCCTGTTCCTATTCACTGAACCATAATAATGACAAGGGAGCTATTTGCATGTTTAAAGAAGCAGAACTGAATGCATATAGACTCCTTATAATTAGTTTCACAGCAGCTGACTGTAAAAACATGTAATTTACGTTCAAATAATATATACTTTTTAAAAATCCTGAAATGCACCTCCTTCTGTTTTCTGGCTCTGAAACCATAAAAACCAGCATGGTGTGGCTGAAAAGCGTTCAACGCAAAAAGGTAGAATGCTGGGCTTTGGATGAACATATTGTGAGTCTGAAAGCTGTATAATCAATTAGCATCCTACTGGAAACCTGACAGCCTGTCGCGACCCATTAGGAGGTATTCTGTGCTCTCAATAGCTGTGGCTATAGGGACCATTTACACAGATACCAGGTAAGCCCCTACAAAGCAGAATATGATAAGGTCAGCTCTTTGTTTTATTTCTAAGTGCTTTTCCAAGATGTTTTTCTCTCCGGTGGAATGAACATGGCAGTGCAGCTAAAAATGGCAACACTGTATTTCAGGTAAGTGGGTTGAAAAGTCATTCTCACTGGGAAATGAACTCATGACCTTTTCAACGAAAGGTAAAGCTCAAGTCATAAAAGTTTGCATGTAAGATGCACTAAATATATTGTTGAGTAATAGCTCAAGAGGGCAATAACAACATAGCCTGCCTAACAGCTCATGCTAATGCAAACATAATGTGCCATGTAAAAAGAGATTAATCAAGTTTACCTACTGGAAAACTGACAGCCTGTCGTGACCCATTAGGAGGTATTCTCTGCTCTCATATCTGTGGCTGCAGGGACCATTTATGAACTGACAAATTTGGGTGACTGGTAATACTACACCAGGACAAAAATAAAGTCTGAGATGGGCGTCACATTTCTGGTCCTTTCCAGCACTCTGCTTATAGACATTTCCCTTTCATTCATACTCTTTTATGTATGTACATAGCGTGCACACATACATGTACCTTGTGATAATTGCAACATAGTGCATTAACTATGCAGTTAAAGCAGAAACCTTTACTAGTTCCTAGAGCCACTGCTTTTTGTTTTATGATCAGAGGTTCATAAGCTCAGTTTTCAGCGAGGAAGCACAATTAAAACTGGTAAGTACCTTCAAACCATATCTGATTCCCTTCACAAAAACAGAGAAAACAACATAGTTCAGATTATAATTTAATGTCAGAGATGAGTAAATAAGATTTAATGACAATATCAGCACTCTTTGATGAGGACAACCTCAAGTCACTGGCTCATCTCTTCTATAAATTGGAAACCACTCTGATTAGACTCCATTTGGCATTCTGCTGTGCATTAGTCAGTTAATGCAGTGCTTATACTAGCTATACTTAATGAGGCAGCAGGCGTGCCTTCGTTTTTAAGCAAAAGCTTATCTACATGTCTATAGCTGATTTCATAAGTGAGACAGCAGATCCTCAGACCCTGTTTGCTTTCATCTGAATGTTTGAAAATATTGTATCCTGCAGTGGAAAGTACAATATTGCTTCCTAAAAGCCAGGCTGCCACATGGAATGTGCTGTGTTTTTAAACCCTCCCCCCACAAAACCCCCCTAAGCCTTCCACAGAGTAATAGTTTCAGATATCTTGGTTCCTTCTCTGCTGTGTTTGTGAGGGCAGTGTTTTTCCTCCTTGTGCATATCACATTGTGATTACTTTATTAGGGATTTACTGGATGAAGTAGCTAAGTGAACACTAGAAATTTTAAGCAGTAGTTTCACCTAGCTATGTTCTAAAGTAGAGGATGTTTCAATGAATTAGAGGCTCTTGAGCTAATTGATTTAATGGCCCTATATAACTCCAGTCCATCAAAAAATACTGGGAGACTAACTAATCACCCCCCTGCCACTGCAGCTATTTATCCTAGTGCAAGGCCAGTGTCCAAGGCTACCAGATCAGAATGAGAGCCCTGTGCATTTATTTCAGTAAGATTACAAGGTATACTGTTATGATGAGTTGGAATCTGTAAGCTGATGGAGGCTGGCCCATCCAGCCTTAATTATAATTCCTGTTTCTTATCCTAAAGACTCCACAAATCATGAATATTTTGATTAAAACCAACATCACCCACTCAATTAAAAATGTTGGCAATGTAGATGCATTATCATAGTATATTTATCTTTACTTTTCCTGACAGAAACTGTGTAAACTGGTCTTAATGTAACAAACCATGCAAGGGATCGCTTAGGGTACAGGCATTTCCAACAGTAGTGTTGTGGCAGCTTAGGGGTGATAATTAGCAGTGGGACAAATCCTTGGCTGGGTTTGGAGCCCCTTTTGGGTTTACATCATATCTGGTTAGCTTGATACTAGCTTGGGCATATGCATTGTGAATTACAGGCACAACTTTCACTGCTGATCAGAAATACTTTATTTTAGCAATGACAATTTCAAAATATTTTGAAGTTATACTTCATTGTTGGACATGACGTTTGAAAGCAGGCAACATCCCCTACTGTCAGTTAAAACTGCTAGAAAATAACTTCTTATATGCATTCGTCTTTAATTCTCAGCCTCAAGTATGATAGTTGGCGTAGGTTATTCTAGTGATAAGATGTTAAGCTTGCTCTGTGATTATGTTACTAACATGGGTATAGCACAGAAATACTAATGAAAAGTCAGTAAATGTTGCTATGGACCAAAAACTTTGATACGTTGCACTATTCCACCAAGCTATTCTTGCCATAAAATATTTTTAGAAGTCAAGATTCAGACAAATTAGCTGGTAGGTAGTTATCAGCAGCAAAATCTCAGAGAAAACCAAGTATTTACATCCTTGTATGCATAAAAGAAAGCTGCACAAGTGCAATCTGAAGCATGATAAAACTATAAAGAGTTTCATTTACAGCAGCAGAAGAGATAGCAGTATGAATAAAGTCAGACATGACTGATGGGTTTGAAGTACCCCCCTACATCTTTCTTTTATATTTACTACCCCAAATCATCATTACAACAGTTAAGGCTCACTAGTGTGCCACAAGTTCTCACTGAGTATCATGTACTTCTAAATTTAAATCTTGGACATCAGGCAATAAAGAATTAGAATTCATAATTCTTAAGATTTCTTAACTGTTCCCTGTTACTTAAATCTGTATCACAACATTTAGCATGAGTACATGGAATAAAGTCTAACATCTCTTTACTAAATCAAATCTCAGCTGTAGGTAGTGAGAACTACATATGCTCAAATGCCGAGCCTGCTCCCTTCACATCACCCTGGACTCGCAGGCTGTTATCCTCTCATCAGTCTCACCCTGCCTTCCACCTTTCCCTTTGCTAAGCCCAAGAGAAACCATTATCCAACATGGCCTTACTCTGCTGGCAGTCTCCTCGTGAAAAAAATCCTGTGCACCTCTACTGACACCGTGGACTCAGCCTTGAAGTGTACTCTTTCAAGATAGGAATACCTCAGTCTTCATATTCTGGTCACACAGCTCCCAACTAGCTACACAAAACCCTGGGCTGTGTGCAGATAATGCAGGCATTCAAGACAACGTATGCAATGGTGATTGTTCATGCTGTTTCCTTCTCTGTAATTTTTGACACTTCATTGACCAGTTTGTGCGGAATCTTGCCACTTTAGGGAATGTCAGAGAGCGTACAGCTAAGAGGGTCAGTTTGTACCTTAACTGAATTGAACCACAAAAAAGAAAAATTGAGGTTAGAAGGGACCACTGCAGATCATCATCTAGTCCAAACTCTTGTTCAAAGCAAATCTAACTTCAAAGTTGGATCATGTTTCTCAAGGATTTGTCCAGCTGTGTTTTGAAAACCTCCAAGCACAGAGATCCTACAGCCTCTCTGGGCAGCCCGCTCCCTGCTGCACTGCTCTCACTGTGAAAAATTATTTCCTTATGTCCAACTAAAATTTGTCTTGTTGCAACTTGTGTTTATAGCTTCCTGTCTTTTCACTGTGCACTTCTGAGAAGGATCTGGCTCCATCTTTTCTGTAACCCCCTCTTTAGGTAGTGAAAGACTGATTATATCCCCCAAGCCTTCTCTTCTCCAGGTTAAACAAACCTAGCTCCCTCATACGTTGTATGTTCCAGCCCCTGACTATCTTAGTGGCTCTCCATTGGACTCTCTGCTGTCCTCAGGCACCCCAAAACTAGCTGCAATATTCCAGATGCAGTCTCAGAAATGCCAAGTAGAAGGGAAAGTTAAGTTCCCTTGTCCTGCTCGCTCTCCAGCCAGCTGTCCTGCTCTCAGCAAGGCAAGAGCATTACGTCGCAACCTTAAGCCTACATTAGCAATATTTTTGGGCAGTTTACATTAAAAAAGTGTTGTTTATATGGAAACCAAAAATTTTCTGTAATCATATAGATTTCATCCATTATTCTCTTACCTTACCATTTTCCCTGTAAACTCTGATTATTGTGACATTTTGGCAGGACTATTTTGTGGGCAGTTCTTTCCCAATTCAGCTAAAGCAATGTGATGAGAAGCAGAAGAGATTGCAATACGCTAACATTTTAAATGTGCTTTTGAAGAGGCCTTTGGGCACAGATGTTCCATAAAACTGTATTTATTATTATAATAATCTGCTGAAGAGTGCAGCTGTTTATTCAGGGGTCTGAATATTGAAGACTCCCTAAATCTAATGATTCTGAGTCTGCCCCACTCACTGCACTTCCAACACTAATAAGTAAAAAATCTGTATATACCAATGCATTTTAGAGCACCACAGAATAAACATTGACTTACAGTATAAATGCTGCGAGAAGAAATCTATCAGATGGAATCCCTTCAAAATACAAGTGATGTCAAAAAAGGAAAAGACTCAAACCCACAATGCAGAGGCACTACTTAAGTATAACGCCTAACCCACAGAAGTACATTCATAGCAGATACCTGCAAGTACTCTGGCTTGTAACAGAACTGACGCACATGGCCAAAACACTGGTTCATCAGCTTTCCTCAAGACATGGTGGAGATGCATTTTTAACTCCACGCGACTTTTTGGACAATGTTATTTGTCATGATTTTGTGATACTAGTTTGGAGAGGGGAACAATAATTTGAACATCAGAAATGTTCAAAAATCCATGATAAAAGTATAAATGTCACAATTATTTTTTTCTTAGATGATGTGGCAACTCCTTGCTCAAACAACTTCAGAGCTGGATTACTAACCTCATCTAGGATGCCATGATTGAACAATTTTCTGTCAGTCAATGCAGAGATAAGAGATTGCAGAATAGTTAGAAAAAATGAGTTTAAAGCTGTAAACCATTCTCATCTGGACCCACAACTACTTTGCCTGACTATAATTATCTCCTCTGATTTTGTCCCCTGCAAAGCTGAGTGGAATCCGGAGCCTTCATGTCTTTGCTATATGGGTGCCACAGCGAGAGCTTCCTTGGAAAGCTTTTCCTTACGTGCTCGGCTCATCCCCAGCAATGAGCACTGGGAGCCCTCGGAGCACCTGGCTCTTTAAACAGATGTTTGGCACATGAGGCTGGGGGTTGCCTTCTGCAGATAAGGCTGTGAACAACCCAAATCACAGTAATTATTTACCTTTATCAGCCTCAACAGGGTTCAAACTGGCATCTATTTAATCATGTCATATTTACCACAATTGTCAGGAGCGAGCTCTGAGGAGTCTCCAGAGGAAACTGCCTGTAGCTCTACAAACCTCCTTCCGAGCCTGTTCTTTTATACTATGTCATGTTCTCAGCCCTTTCTGAAAAATCCAGATTTTCTACATCCACCCAGTAATGAAAATGTGTTATTCTTAGAGATATTAAATTCATATGCTATTGTAATTCCAAAAACATTGTATTCCGCTGTGGAAAAGCACTATTTGTTCATCTGTTCGTGATCTCTGCAGTCTGTAGGTTCACTGGGGGACTAAAATACTGCTGAAACCCTTTGCCTGTTCCTCCTCATTTTTGTGGAGAAATCTAACTGAAAACTGTTAATTTTTCACTTCACTATTTTAATATTAAATGCTCTAGTTTCCTAAACAATACATGAAGAAATCTTTGAATTATTTGTTTGCTGGTGATCATTACAAAGGAAGCTGCTTTTACAAATGGGAAAGGGTTCATGTCGTCTTGTACCAAGACCCAACAATTCCCACGCCTTGTGCCTTCAGGATTACGGTCCTGAATCTACTGTAATAAGTTTCTCTGCAGAAACGCTTGTGGTCCTTCCTTCCTCTTTGGTCTTTGCAACTAGGCCCATGTGAGGTTATAACCACAAAACAGCTGGCAGTGGGTTTCACAGAGGCTGTGCTCTCTCCGTGTCCTCAGAGCCACTGAGACCGTGGGGCTGCCCCAGCGAGGCTGTGAGCTTCGTGCTGATCAGCCTCAGGAGGCTGAGCCATGTTGCAGAGGCAGAGGCAAACCCTTTAGTGAGACTGCTGGCCCGGCATGGCTCAGTCACTACCAGGACTACCGGAAACAGACAGTATGACTAACAACCAAGTGTTACTCACATGTACGGCTGTCTTAGCTGCCATGTGTGCACATTCCCCAGGATATTCATACACTTCAAGGATCAAGGGGCCAGAAAAATAAATGAAGTTAGTCCAGGCAGAGGTGTTTCTGGCTACAGTATGTATTCTTTGATAATAAAAGATGCAGAAACCAGCAGTCCTCTCAGCAGAGCACCAGCTGGCTCCACATGCTGCAATAATAAGCTCTGCTCTAAGAACCTGGGCTTCCATATCTTGTGTACCAAGTACAAAATCATTAACTGGTCTACAAACTGCCTACAACCATATCTGTGCTTCTGAGTTACCACACGGTTTACTGATGCAGAGTAAAGGAGTACTTTTAAATTCAGTCTGTTAGAGCAGTATAGTAGTGGCTTAAATCTCAAGAAACTTTCACTCTGCAATATTTTATACCCGTTTAGTGGGAGCAACATGCCAGGCATGGTTATGTAGTGTAAAATCATACTTAGCATAAGGTCTGATGCCACAGTAGATTAAGAGTGGAAGGGAGAGCTGAAGAAGTAGTAAAAGTGGGTGCAATGACATGCATCTCTACTTCTTCCAGTACATAAATTTATCATATTTTCCCTAAGTCATTAATTGACTCGTTGTTCACTAGCCATGGAGCCCATTTGCTTTTGGAACATCAGCAAAGGCGGCTGCTGTTAAAGGACTACTGAGTGTGAGTGAGCAATGGTTTCAAGTGCTCAGCAAAGCAAAATAAATTTTTACCGGAACAGTTGAAGGCACCTCTTCCCCCAAACACCTGTCTTCCTGCCAAATTTAAGCTTCCTAGCCCAACTGCTGTGGCTTTTGAGTTGTTCAATACCAGCCACATGCAATTTTTATAATGGGAAAAGTGACCTTTTTGCTTCACCTCATTCTCAAAAACAATGAACCATTTTTTGCTCAAGCTTTACTAAAATTAATTTTTAAATGTAAAGAGTCACCAAGGACGGGAAATTTTTGCTTGAAAAGTGAAAGATTCAAAAGATATAAGCAGCTGCTCAAATAACGCCTGAGCGGAAATGGCCTTGGTCTCAGGAGGCTGGTATTTAAGCTGGCATGTGACTGAAAGCACTTGAGTAATCCCTAAGAAACAAAAAATCAAAAATCACGTGCTGCAAGTTACATGTAAGTACAAAATCTTGCTAACCTGGGACTGTGGACTGTAAACATAAACCAAACCCAAGTAACTTCTATATTAATGCTTAAAGTTACACACTCATTCAAGAGCTTGGAGTAGACGCAACCTAATGCTGTTCTCAAATTGCTACAGTATTTCAGAGAGTGCTACGGTAATATATGCTGCTGTATACAGTGTGATGTTAATTTTTATGCCTTACAGTAGAATGTGCAGTGAAGTCAAATTACAATTGCTGTGGGAATCATAACACTGGAAAACATGTCTAAATCTCAGCTTTAAGGCCGTGCTAACATATCTTTTACATTTAATTTCCTTTAGGAAAAAAAAAAAAAAGAAAAAGGAACAACTGGCTATTGTTGACTTTGCCAGCAAAAAGAACCAAGATGTCCCAGTATGGTTTATCTGGGGATCTCTGTCACATTCCCGCTTGCTCTCTTACCAGTTTGTTCTTAGCAAGTACTACTGTTACAGAGACACCCCAATGAAGTCTGCTCTCTGATACCTTCATAAGGCCTTATGCAATATTAGATTATGGGAAAAGGGGAACAAGGACGGGAAATATCTTTTAATCTTCCCACATAGCCTCAAGGTTGTTCTGGATTCACAGTCCAGAAAAGAAAATATGTGAGGCAAAGTTATATCAGCTAGTAATCAGGGACAACTCAAGGCCCCTCCGTGGAAGAATCACAGCAGAGAGGCACTTAAAACAAGGTGAAAAAAGGAGAGAGAGAAGCAAAGCTGACATTCGCACTGAAAAGAGCCCTTATCATTCCTCATGCAATACAGGAGCAAGGTGCAATAAAGACTCTTTACAGCCAAAATGTCATTTTGTTGACTACCGACCTCCTGTCTTCTTTGCACTTTGGAAGTGATTTTAACTGACTTTTGGATGCTCTCTTTTACTTGCCTTTTCTTTTTTCTTAGACTTAGCAAATGGCCTTGTTAAACCTGTCCTTTTCTTGGATTCCTGGGTATTTTAATGGAGTATTACCAGGATCAGAACCCTTCTGAGAGTTTTTTAAGTGTAGATGTTTCTTTTTTACAAATTATATCTAGAAATTATAGTTTGTTTGTTTTCCTCATAGGGATGGAAGTCCATACAAAGAGGAGAACACTAAGGCTGAAATGGGAAAATCACTTGGTTAGAAAAAGGAAGGTGACATTGTGCTCTTAGTACCTAAAAACAGCATTCCCAATCCATATCAGTGCCTTGAAAGATAGTGCTAAGAAGAGTCAGAAACAGAATGAGTGGGCCAGGTTATCAAATTTTCATCATTTGGACTCCATCTCTCTGAACCCTTTCATGACATTGTGTTAGAGCAGTACAAAATAGAAAGAGATGAGCAGGTTCACATCTATGTGTCTGAAACAGCAGAAGGATTATACAATTCCTGCTTTTTTTACCTGATGTCTCCTCATGGGAACCTGACCAGTGTACTCAAGCAGTTGTGTCTGTATGTACATGGATACACATGCACAGATGCTGTGTATGTCTACTTTCCAAAAAACATCTGTGAAGATCTTACAGCTTCTAAAAATATATACATGTTTTTGGAGCTTGGTATTTTTTATAGTGTTTGCCATCTTTCATTTGAAAGTTTCTTCCCCCTCCAAAAAACGTATGTTGTTTTGAGGAAAAGGCATGTGTATCAGGGGTGGTCTGCCTCATAAAGAGCCACAGGGCTTGGGGCCAGCCAGCTCTTTTCAATTATCAGGTCCAGGTGGGAAGTGGTCAGGTGGTTCCTATAAAGGCTGAGGGACTGCATGTGGAGTGGGAGGTTTCTGTGAAGTCTGTTTTGGCTGAGGGAAAAAAGGGCTGAAATTAGATTTTACTAAGTTTGAAAAACAGTCTGACTCCTGAAGATGTGGTGTTAGATGTTGTTGGGCTAGGGGGTTGCCCACGGGCCTTACACTATGTGTACTACCAACAAGTCCGTTAGACTTGTTTGCGTTATTTCAAAGTCCTGGCCACAGCACACAAACAACCAAACACCTTTCCCCCCAAAAAACCCGCCAAAACAAAGCAAGAGCACAAAGAAAGCAACCCAACCCCAAAGAACCCACCACACACACGTTAAAAATTCTGGCTAATGTACACACAGCAGAAAAATAAGTAAGCAATCATCCAAAATGACTTCTGTGTTATAGATTGCTCCTGAATGAGGCCTAATGGTGGAGGCATCATTTCAAACTGTTTTCCATTTCCAGCATGCGTTTATGATAACCATTCTGCCCAATTTCCTGTTCTTTTGCTGGCAGAAAGGGACAGATTCCCCCTCCTTTACACTAAGGCTTCTTCATGCTGCCTGGGCCGTACTGCACATGTGCTCAGTCCCTTCCTGGGAAGCTGAGGATAGGAGGTGGAATGATTATTGTTATGCAATAACTATTTTTCCTTTATCTTTTCTGATGGGAGAAAAATGTACAAAAGTACTGGCCACATCTCCAGTGCACCAATTAGAGATAGAGAGAACAGGTATTCAGTCTCTATGGATGGTTCAAGGTTAGAGAAAATTACCCACTTTTAGCAGATAACAGAATCCTAACTATCTGCCTTAAACTGGGATTGACTGTTCACTATCTGAGCTGATAGTAGGTACAATATTTCATCCAGAGACAGGCTTATTTGCCTTCTAGTTTTACCACTATGTAATATTATTTTGCTGACCTTCAGTCGCATTGGCACAGGAATTGATATAACATGAAGGGATGTGACAGAAGGCAATCAACAACACAACAAGATATGAAAAGCCTAAAGAAGAACTTATGTCCTCAAGAACAGGACACCTACTATCCAGTCACATAGAGAGTTTTGAGTTGCGAAGAGCTACCGGAAGATACGATGTAAATCAATATATGTCCACTTTATTCACAAAATGATGGATAATGTAGCAGGCCAGCTTGATCTACCTTAATTTGCAAATCGATTTCCTACACTTTTTTGAAAAAAAAAACCACTAATCAATTTCACATCAAAATAGACTGAAGCACAGCGGGAACTGTCAGCCCCATCTGCACAGCGGAGACCCTCCAGCTACGCCCTCGGGACTGTTCAGAGAGCAGGGTGTGGAGCTGTCCTGGGCACAGCCAGCATGCACCCAGTGCTGTGCCATGCTGTGCCACACCATGCAGCCTGCTGGTAGGTCGCGCGTGCCTGCACACCTGCACACATTGCTTCATACCATGTTTGAGCTCCTCCGATCCGGCACTAGTTGTGCACCAGGTTAGTCCCCTGGGGAAAAATTAGAGAAGCCCAAAGGCAGCACTAGGACTAGCAAGATGTTAGTGTTTAAATGACTGTTGCCTGCAAATTGACCTTTGGGAAGCCCTGGATGCTGCCTGGCACTGGGATGATAGTACTATGGAGGAGTTTGGATGTACGGATGAGTTGGAATTGCAACATGTGAACTTTCTTCTCTTTATCGCTCAAAGAAATGACTGCAATGCGGGCAGATCTGAACAAGAGATAACCCGCAGGCTACCTTCACTCCTCCTGCCCACCCCCACAAACCCATCCCACTGCCATGAAGTTCTCACATCACTTTGTTGTGACCTCATGTGCAAAATGTCTGGCCAGTGACACCGTACAGGACAGTAGGGCTGGTGCGGCACAGTAGCTCTCAGGAAAGGGCAGCGAGCCAAGCATGCCCCGAGGCTCTGCCTGCCACACCCCACCTGGGCCCGCTGGCATGGGGGCATGGGACAGCTAAAGGGAACTGGTGGCTCCCCGGCAGCTCTCTCTAATTGCTCAGCCCATTTCTATGGCTTCTGTGTAGCTGGTGTCTGCAGCTGAGACTGTTCTTGCTACTCTAGCCCTGTCTTTTTATTTTTACATGGGGGCAGGGAGGAACAGACTGTTGATAGTCCTCTCCCATGTGGTGCAGGCCAGCTGATCTATGTCAATTTTTTTTTTGTCAAAGCAATTTTAAGACATGAAATTACAAGACTTGATACATGGAGCTCTGTGGGATTTTACGCTTGGAAAACAATCTTCAAAATGTCCTCGAATATGAACAGTACTTTTCTGCGGTGAATCTGTATGGGAGCTACACACAGTCTCATCTATCACAGTATTGTAGCAACAAAAGTAATTACTGCATAGCCTTTTAACCAACAAATCCCTTAAAGGGCTTGTGAGTGAGGGTGCAGAAGGAAACAGATTTCAAACGACATGGAAAGTATTTCCTATGTGAGGATTTTAAAGGGAAAGCAGCTGTAAGAATGAAGATATTCAGGAAGAAGATCAGATCTGTTAAAATACTCAGATACTCTTCCATGTCTATACTCAGAGCAGCACTTTACAAAATACATGCAAACCAAACTCGTGTTCATTTGTCTCATTTCACTCTTGGCTGTTCTTTTGGAGGACTAGGAGAATACAGCTGTAGAGTAAAACAGTTTAAAGCCTGAGCTTTTGAAACATATGAGGGTAATACTTCTCCATTTTAAAATACAGATGGATTATTTCCATAGATTATTTGCAGATGTAACATTTAGCTATTTAAAGACTAGAGATTTTTTTCAACACTTTTGGAAGAGCAGTAGAAAATCTTGTTTGTGGCAGGACTTAAGCTGAAATTGTAGAGCTGTTACATTAGTACCCATAGCACCCATCACATTTTTGCTCTTTGTTTCGGTCAAGGGTTTCCCTTTTTTTGTCTTTGCCTTTCTCTATCTCACGCTTGGCTCTTTTCTGCCCGTGTCCATAGCAGCACCCACTGGTAGATTGCAATGATGCTGAGATGGACTTCTGCCAGGGGAGGAACAGAATCAGCGAGCAACAGGCAATGCAGTTCAAGGTTGTTCTGGGTTTTTACCCTCCAGCACCATACCCATCTAAGAGGCAGTACCTGACTATTCTTTCAATCCTGATAATCTTGGTAAAGTGGGACTCATTCTGGTTTTCGTTTGATCTAATGTGTCAATGGGAGGCCAATAAAAAACAGCTAAGCAATGAAAGTTTATTGTGACGTGCTAACAGGTACAACATTTAATGCAGGATATTTGAGTTGCCTTCAAATGGTCCTAGGAACATTTAAGAAAAAATAAAAATACTTGCTATTGTATATAGCAGAGAAGGCGCCTTGAAAGTATTTACATTTCTTACTATTTCTGTGTCTTAGGGAAGAAACAATGTGCCAGGCAATTGCTGCTTATTAAAAGATTTAATCCTACCTTAAGACTCACAAACAAGAGATCGCTGCATAGACAAATGTGTAGAAAAAAAATACAAAGAAAATATGATGCATTTATAACTATTTATGGACTTCATACATTGCTACTTATAAAAATGGCTAAATGTTGCAAAGTCAAAGCTTTAAAGAAAATCTGGGATCATTAGAATAAGATTGCCCATGTGGCTGAGTTGAAGACTTTATATATCCATGTTGTGATCATTTTGTCTAAAAGCACAAAAATATTTAGGAGAGAAGTGGATGGAGTAGATAAGAGGTGGATGGATGTTGAGGTCATTATTGGAAGATGGCAGGCATAGATGAAAGGACACAGAATAAAAGGCAAGAGTAAATTAATACAGAGGGATTTTGTGGGACACGTTAGAAGCGAGTATGTATATAGAACTGTATTACTTAGATGTAAGTACTAACACATTTGGGGGCGTGTGGGGTTTGAAAAATATAAGGACTAAAAGGATTGAGTGTGCTGTCACCCCAAGGAGTGGAATAGAGCCAAAGAAAGGATCATTTGAGGTGAAATAACAAGCAAAGCTTACTGACTGTGCCTTTTATTTGTTTCACTTATTTCCTTTTAGTTACAGCCATCCATTCACAGTTGGCGTGTGTCCAAAGAAAAATTTGTGAATCTCACAGATTAATTATTAAATCCTTCCTTATTCAATCAATGCATCATCATTACCAATAATATGCCACAAAAAAAATCAAAACAAAAGAACCACCACCTTCACCTACTCCTTTTTAAAAAAACAAAACAAAACAAAAACCCTCAGAAAAAGAAATCTTGACTATGACACATCCCACAAAGGTCAACTACTTTAAAGTCTCTCAGATGACAAGAAACAACTATCCTGAGACAAAACCTTAGCAAAACCACTTCAAATGTGGTTTTTAATTACTGCAAAATCTCCCCCCTTCAATCACCTGTGACAATTAGTCCTGAGTATCAAAAATGATGTCAACTTCCATGAAACATCATGGAGAGAAAAAAATCTTATCTTGGGTCATTGGACCTTGGACTGATAGATGGAGAACCTAGAGAGGGACCCAGAGAGGAGGTTGAAGTGAGGACCACCTGAAGTGGGTGCTGTACCTTCATACAGAAGATAGTTTTTTTCTATGAAATATCCAGTTTAATATACAAAACTGTGAGCAGAGAGAAAAAAAAAACAGTTATCCATACAAAGAGTTATCCATTTCTTTAAATATTTATAGATGGAAGATTGAAATCTACAGACATTAAAGCCTAAACCTGATAATCACCCAGTTCAGACTTGGGACTTTTTCAAGGTTATCAAAGTTAACCACAAGCTAGTTATCAACCATGGACTCAGCTTGTTTCTTGCTTACTCCCAAACCACTATTTTAGCCACTGCCTGTGTAATGCTGTAAGAGTGACAGCAAGTTTGCTTTTAACTGCTAGGAACTTTGACACTTCTGCAGAGAGACAGAAATGGGTATCCCTTTAAAAAAAAAGAATGGTATGAATAAATTTGCAACTAAGCTATGCCATCACAGAAACCAAACTTTTAAAATGATGTGACCAAAGGCTGCAAATAATGATAGAGAGAAAAATTGTGAAGTTGCTATGGTAACTATTAACAATTCAGACAGGCTGTTGATATGAGATCTTATTAAATATGTCAAACCAAACATTTTATTTATAATTTAAAACTCTAACATTGACACTTTACAGTTAACAGAAATTAAAAACAAATTCAAGATGTAACTTAATAAAGACTTGAGAGTTAAGGCTGAGACAACACTTTCATTCTACCTTGTTGCTTTGCACATTCCAAAACGCCTTCAAAAAACCTTTTATGCTAAAATTTTTCATGCTTGGCCATAGCGTGGATAAAGGCAGAAGCAAAAACATTTGGCTTCTTTTGAATTATCTTCTTTGGGAGAGGGAGAGATGGGAACATCTTGATTTTTAGTCCCTGACATAATCACTTTGGTGTTTAAAGATCACATTGTGATTGTGCACTATACACTGCTGTCCTTACTTGGAATAAGTTATAGTTGCTCCATTGTTCTTGCATCAGTGAATCTAGCTAACTTTACAGATGAAACAGCGGAAACTTTCCCAGAAAAACAAACCTCTTTAAGACCCCAGCTCTGCAAAGCACTTAAATCTTCACCAGGATTACTCATGTGCTTGAAATTAGGCATGAGATTAATTTACAATGCGGTCTAATTTATTCTGTGGTGCAATTGCGATCCTAAAAAGAACATTAGCACATTCATGTTGTGTTACAGAAGACAAGGTCCTTCCCTGCCTGTGGCCATGTTGGAGTGGGAAGAACTGTAGGTCCCTGGGCTTGACAGAGCCTGCTGAAGGATCCCAGATCCCACACAGCTTTGCTGACAGGTGGCCTCTGAGGCTATGTACATGCTATACCCTTAGCTGCCAGCCTTGTTACCCTGACCCATCTTTGGGCTTCTTTATCCCCAGAATGACACCTGTACCTTGGCTGTGAGAGTGTACAGGGGTCTAAGGGGCTGTGGCTACCTACAAGTACCAGCTGGCATTGGGGCCCATCTTGTGGCCAGCTCATCATGTGGTATCAGATGCGCAGTGGTGGATCATTGATGAAGCCCTGGGTGCTGCCACGGTCATGTAATACCAATTTTATGGATAACCAAAAGTTACAAAAGGTGCTGGCCTTTTCCCTTAAAGAGTGGAGTAAGAGTAAGAACAAGTATTGCGCAGTAGGTTGAGTCACTGTGTGATCATGCAGCAAGGGGCTTGCTGTAATGCACATTCCCCGGGAGGCAGAACTTGCCATCACTTGAGAACTTACCACTTGCCCTGCAAATTTCTGCACTTGTCAAGTAATAATGCTGAAATGGCACTGTTCTATTTATAAAATTACTTATTCCTGTACAGAAATCCTGTAACATAGCTATACTGTGCAGACCCACAGCTAACTAGTTTGATGATACTTATCTAAGTATCATGAGACGTTAGCTGGTTTTACCTCACATTCTGAACAAATTATCTGTAATTTTATTGTTTTTATCTCTGCAAATCATATTTTTTGAGCAAGATGTATTAGTATAGAGTTCGGATTTCTGTTTAGTGAAACATACATTTTTCAAATGACAAACTGTACTTTGCTTTGAGCCTCAGAGTGGGCCTCGTGACTGTGGTTCCACAGGCAAGGCTAGCTTCAGAGATTTCCACCTCCCCCTCTCCTGAACCACCAGGCAGTCGTGCCCTTGGTGTTACAAGTTCCACTCTTTCAGAAATTCTACAGATACATCTGCTTGAGATGTCACCCAGTAACTCGAGTTTTAAATAAAAATGCACTGGAAAAACTCTGCCGTGGAAGCCTATTCTAACCATCAAGACATTTCAGGTTTCCTCATGGAACAAAGTACGTAAAGAATGGGCTCCCAAACCAGTCTATGTTTTCCTTGATGACCATTTTAAATATAGCTGTTAATTCCTTATCCAGTTAAAATTCAGTGGTTGCATATTGCATGCAAAGTTTCTGGTTACTGTTTACTGCATACATACGGCAGGCTAACACATGCCTCTATTCATACAATTATTTGCAGGTGCTGTTAAATCTCTAGTAATCAAATAGCCTACACTTAATATTTCTAATTAGCTTATTTAGTAATTGTGATGGAAACATAGGAATACATTTACTGGTGTCCTCTCAGATATCCTTAAAAATGAGGAATGTCACTAGAGGGTTGGCCGAATGTGGGTGTTTTTTCAGCCCAGTCAGTATGCATCATTTTAATGTAACTGTGATCATAGCCCCACTGTGTCTGCCAATCCCAATTAACAGAATCACCCACCCTAGGGCTGAATTTATTGCTGCATGTGCAGCTTATTGGGACATGAAGCAGTAGTGGTGTAGGCTACAGGCCTCTGAAAGGAAGCCATGCCTCTGGGAACTGTGCTCAACTTTTCTCGGCTGTGAAATCTCTCTGTTGCAAGACATGTTCCTGTCACATATTTTTCCTTATGGCAGCCTGAATATTTCCCTTTTTTGATGATTCCAATATCATCAGGGAAATATGAAGATAAACAGAAATATATTCAGGAGATAGCCTTGCAGTTAATCTTAAAGTTACCACTGAGCCTTGAAAACTAGGGCAGGTTTGCTTATCACTAAAAACATTTGGTTTGCACCTGCACAATGAGTGACTACATCTGAAAATGAAACGGCATCAGGGTTTTTTTTGCTAAAAATTGATGTGTATGCCATGTTACATTTTTCAGCACAGAGCTCGTGTTGTGTCATCTATGTTGTATCATATACATACAACGTAACTCATGTGTGAGGCGCCTATATGGCACAGCACCAGCTTTCTTCTGCCAACTTCAAGCAATCTTACTTTTGGTGAGTAGGGGAGCAGTAAGACACTTTTATTGTACAAGACCTTTTTTGGCAAAAAGATAGCACTGAGAATTTCAGCAGCAACAACCAAAAGGCTGTGCATAGTGCAAAGGTATGCAATATCTTTCTGTATCTCCAGGGACTTTCCCTAGATTCTGTGGCAAACAGAGTGCAAAGAGATTGCTCGTAGCTCTTTTGTTCCTTCATCTCTTCTCACCAATTTTCATTTAGAATCAAACACTTTCGCTAGAGGCAAAAGGATATTTTCTGGCTTCATGTCCCAGAATTTCTGTAAATTGTTCTTGCACATGTCTGCAGCTGACATACGAAATATGCAAACTCTTCTCCTGATTTATGCTTTATGCTCTGCATGGAGCCAGTATAATTGTGAAAAAAAGTCGTTTTCCTTGAAGTTCAGAAAGTAACATACACTGTTTGAAAATGATTCCACAGCATCTTAGTGCTGCCCCAACTGGAACAGTTCATTTCCAGTGTGTATCTTATAAGAAAAACTGAAAAGAAACACAACTTTTTTCAACATCCCTAGTTTTAAATCTTAGCATTAGAGAAGATTTCTTGTTCCCATCACTGCATTTGGTAATAGAGAAAACTTAGGAAATAAGTTTAGGAAATTCATTAAAAGCCACTTTTCCAAATGGACTTGCAACCAAACTTTTAACTACAAAACCCTGGGCCAAATTATCAAAAAAGCTCACCTCCTATTTGGCACAAGATTAAGGACAGACTTTTCAAAGGATTTAGCCACTTGAAGTTCCCAGTGTGACACCACTGGCCAGATTTCCAAACTTTTCACTTACTTAAGGACCTAGAAGTGAGCTGAACTCCTTTGAAAACAGTTATTGGTTTTGGACGCTTCAAAACTATATTGTATTGAATATAGTCCAGATACCACACTAGTCTAAGTACTTATAATTACTTGATAAAATACAAATGTTTCCTTCAATTTCTCCATGAATAGTTTTGCTGCATTCCTCAGAAAACTTCTGAATCTATAAACAGAAAGTTTCCTTTCTGTACTCTTCAGAGTTCTTATTCAAAAGCTCAGATGAAACAGCCCTTGCCAGTTTACTGACAACTAGAGTAGCTTCCCCCCTTTCTCTTCCAGATTCATAAAGAAAACTAAGATTAGCTCTCTTCACAAACACTGAATTCCTTTATTTCCTTATAAAGACTTTGATACAACACTTTGGCTAGGAACCACTTTTATCACTAAAATTACACTCATTAGAAGTTAAAGATACTGAATGAAATAGAACAATCTCAGATCAAAGTAGCCTGCTCTTAACTACATAAAAACAAATTAAAGCAACTAATAAGAAACAGGCTAAACACATCAAGGACCTAAATGATTAACTTACATTTAGCAATTATTTTGACAACTTACTAAAGCAAGACTGCATATTACTGACCAGCTTTTTCTAAATTAAAGCTTATTATATTTACATGAAGAAACAAATTATGGTTTAGTTTAGTTATTTAGCAAGATGTTCCTTACCAGCACAGAAAAAGCAGCATTCTTATCAGAAATAACTTGACCACTACAAAACATGACTTTCTAAACGACATCTCTCAAAGCTTTCTGCATATTAGCACAGTGATCCTATTGATTCTATAGTAACAAGCTGCAATAGAAGTAATTGCATTTTACTGTGATCACAAAACCAAATATTTAAGGTTTGACTACATGCAGTATTAATCCATTTATAATTAGCTAGACTACACTATGCTTTCTATTTCTCCATGATTTATCTGTACTATCAGCCAGCTTTTTGAAGGTAAGCTTATTATTACTTTTTTTATCTGTAGAAGTTTCATTAATTTATTTTTTTGCCCCTCCTGATATAGTTTCAGTTATTAAAAAGGCAATGGAAAAAGAAGAGGAATTTTCAAAGTACAGCAATACAAGACCAGAGTGAATTTCAAACAAGAAGAAATGAGGACTGAGCCACCTGCAATAAGAGAGTTATGTTCACTCTTCATCTTTGGCAGCAGAGATTAGGTTTAGCATGTTAATGCTGTATGGAATAAAATGTTTTAAAGCCCCCAGACAATTCTATATATCCAAAGACAGACCTGCAAGTCCTTTAACAAAACCAAGCATAACATCTAAACACATTAGTGCGTTCCACACTAACTCTACTTTGTATTTTTAACAATAGAGTTTGATAGATATGACAGTGCTGGACAAACAATTTATATTTATCACTTGCTGCAGTATGAAGATTATTTGTATTCAGACTCAATTCTGTCTAGGATTTAACACACTCATGCACCAAATAAAGATATCTTGCTTGCTATCTCATAATGTGCACAAAGAGTGATGGTAGTATGTATCTGGTGTTGAATGTGTAAGTCCACAGGGTGTCTAGGATGGCTTTGCATCCTGTGCAGTTTGTATCAATATATAATACAAATATATATAATCTTGATATAAGAAATACATTTTTTACACTGAGAGCAATCATTCATGGCAACAATCTCCCCAGGATGTGGTAGAGTCCCCATCACTGGAGGTTTTCAAGATGTGATTGGACAGGGTGCTAGAAAATCTTATCTAGGCTCCCTTTCCCACAAAAGGTTGGACCAGATGATCTTTTAAGGTCCCTTCCAACCTGGGCTGTTTATCATTCTATATGATTGTTAACAATAATGTTCTGCAGGCATCCACAGTAAGGTGCAGAGATGCAGAGACTGCTGCATCATAGAGGAGTGGCCCCACTCATGCTCTTCTTCCTCATCACCCTTCTCTGTACAATCCCTCTTGTACAATCCCTTCTCTAAACCAACCCCTGTACAATCACAACAGTGCTCACTGTCTTCTTACACATTTAGATAGATTTAGTGTTTCAAAGATTTACTCTTCAACTGTAAAAGCTAAAGGTTTGGACTTACAGAAAAAGCTTAGGTTCTGGAATACAGTTACATGGCAAATTGAAAAAAAAAAAAAATCCAACACCCTAGCACTTATGTGGCAATTACCATAGCAAATTACCATAATAATTTTAGAAACGGTTGCTAATACATCACTGTTACTTTTCTTCTAGGTGTTTAGAATTACTCTGTGCCTAATAATTCTGGGATACCCATAAGACCTTTCAAAGAGTAACTACAGTCCCAGAAAATACTTGAAGAAAAGTAAGACAGGTACAAGCATTACCCCTCAAGCAGAGAGTGGAGCGCATCCTGAACTTAACAGTGAAGTCCAGCACTAAAAAAATCCAGAGGGTATCTCGAAAGGCCGGGAGATTTGAATGTTCATTTGGGTATACCTCCAGCCCGTGGGCAGGTACTAGTGGATATCCATTTTATAAATCGGCTACCAGCATGAAATACATTATCTGAGGCAGATGAAGAGGACTGTCTGTGGTAGCACAGATGGACATAGAAGATGTAACTGCATGAACTGTTTCATGGAGGTGGAGGTTGTGCAAACCTTTTTCCATGCTCCCAGTATTGGCAGTATAGAGGAGCTCTGTGGGATGGACTGCTGGCTCACAGGGCACTCCTCTGTTACTCAGTGCCTGGGGGTAGCAGTTCAAGGCACTTTGTAGATTAACCCAACTGATGTTTTAGAAAAATACTAGCAGGTGTCAGTAGCTTGTTGGGTCTGGCCAGGGTTGGGACAGGTATAGCCACCTTTGACAAGTAGCTGTGAGCTTGTCCCTGCTGTGTGCCAGGACCATGCTGGAAGGGCTCCTTCCCTGCAGCCTGTGACACTGTGCCCAAGGGCACCAGCAAGCCCCCGCTGGCCCGGGACCTTGCTCACACTGTTGTATGAGTTGCTGCACAGATGAGGATGGTACAGCAGCGCTGATGTGGAAGTCATGCATCTCCTTCCTGCAGCCAGCATTTGGGGGATGCTATCTACCTTAAGAGAGTGGATTTCTAGAGACATCATTTCCTCTGGTTTGTATTTTTGGGCCCCTGGGCCAGACTGCGTCTTGAAGAGACCTCAGGCCAAATTCTGTTTCCAGCTACAATGCAGCTGTTCTGAAGGAATTGCTTTGACTTTCATTGCGTTGCTCTGGATTAGCACTGTTGTAACAAAGGGTTGAATTTGGATCATTGCATTCTTTCCCTGCCATCCAAAGAAAAAGCAGGTTAACAGGTTTGTATCACAGTGCGTCAGGTGAGGAGTTTTGGAGAAAAACGGAAAATAAGCCCTGACAGTTAAAAAACGAACCCTAAAACCCAGGTAGCTCAATTCAAATGACAAACTCTGCTTTTCTGACTGCTTGGTTTCATTTGTCAACACCATTTGACTGTACATATATTTTTAAATTGCCTAAAAATAACAATTTTGAAGAATTCAAAGATGTTTTTAAGTAGTCCGGGGGAACTTTAATTGCATTCAACTAAAGTGCTCACTCAATTCTCAGATCTAGTTAGAACTCTTATTTTTGTTCTTCTGTAAGATTCATGTGAAAAGTCACCATAGCCTGGGGTTTTGAAGTTGAAAGATTATAATTTGGCCTTCTGGCATGTATCTTTGTCAGTTTTTTAATCTCTATATGAAGTCTTTCAGCTTTAGAGAGAGACCAATTGATGTTCCCTGAAGCATGTATATTCTTTCAACATCATAAAAGAAATCAGCCATTGTCATTTTCAATCTAAAAGTTTTATTCTCTTTATTCTCAAATTAATTTGGCTTACTAGTTCAATTGCCTGTGTCAGGTTCAAAAACAAGAATTAATGTCATCCGATTCTACAGCTATCTATAGGCTGCTGGTCATACAGTCTGATATCTGAATGTGATACAAATATACTCAGCAGAACCAGACGCCTCAAATGGCTTAAGAGATAAAATCCTTTAAATAAGCTTGAGACAGAGCTGAATTTATTTAAATGTCTGATTCTAAATGTACTTATGCCTAGTAGTAATGTTTACCATCTGCCTGATTCTGTCTGATGAGGTAATTGTAAATCTATAAATAGCTTAACATATGCTGCACATATTCCGGCCTTAAATATAACAGCCTTTGTGTAAAACAACTGGAAATAATAAGAAGTGATATTAGTTTGGGCATTATTCAGGGTAAGTTGAGAAAGAAGTATAAAGGGGTTTCACTTTGTATTATTTGTATCTTTGCCTCCAAAGGCCTGCTTAAAACCAAAGCATTGTTTATAGGCCCAATTCTAACAAGTTGTCAGTACTTTCTGTGATTCATACCTACTGAAATAGGCATTTGAAATGTAGTAAAGCAGTTACAGTCAGAGTAATGTATACTGTAAACCAATATGAGAACTACATTCATTTAAGATGAACAAATAGTTTTTACGCTGTGAATGACCAACACCACAGTCCAGAGGATGCTTCCTTTTCTTTTACAGGGTAGAAGACAGGAAAATGATGTACAAGCATAGCGATCATGAAAGCTTAGCTTGAAAGAATCACTTTAGAGTCAGATTCTTGACACTACTGTACCTACAGCCATTGTACGAGCAGTCAAAGTGCTGTTTCATAATTACTACTAAGAATACCATTAATGCCAATTATCTGCAGAAAGAATTGTAATTGCTCATGTGCACTCACCTAGAATAAAACCATAGGGAAAGGAACAAAGCGTTTTAAAACCATACAGCTTTTGAAACCACACTTACTGGCTCACAGCTTTTTGCCTACATGGTGGGGAGACCATGGTATGTAACCAAAGACAGACCTATGTCTGGGTAACTGGGTGATATTCTTTTCTGGACCATGGTTCTCAGAAAAAACATTCAGTTGAGAGAGAGATCATATCTTCTCTTGCATGATTCATGCTCCAGAACCAAGACTACGCTGCAGATTTCCATGAATTAGCTCTGGAAATCCGACATCAGCCTGTTCATTCAGGCAATCATTTCAGCTGCTTGCAATGGCACTCTAGTGCAGGTGGGGGAAAAATGATACATTACCAAATCAGAAATAAAACAGTGAGTCACTCTCCAAACCTCCTCCCAGTGGCATGGTCAGTCTCTATCTTGGCTGTAGCATTGATACAAAGCTTAAAAAAGGGCCCAAAGATGCATATAGGTTCAGCTGCCCACTCCAAACAAATAAAATTCTTAAAGTGGAAAGCTAAGAGCAGGCACTATTCTAAGGTTTCTTACTGAACACTGGATTCATTGAATAGGATCTTGGCCATAATGCTGTGAGCTGTGTGGTTGTACTCTGTGTCATGTGCAAAGAGGTGGTTATTGTATTTCTTGCACCATTCATTTGTCGCTGATGTTTATGTGGGCTTTTAATTTAATTCATCGAAAAGTTTTGCTCCTTTTGCATTTAATGAGGGTTCCTCCTGAGCATCTGTTTTTTGACCTTCAAAGCCCTCACCTGGTCCAGGATTCTTCCCAGGTTATTCATTATCAGCGTGAAACTTCTGGAAAGTAGGTGAGAAAAGATGAACCAATTTCCAGCTGTGTGCAACTATGCCCAGCCAGACATCTTCATACCATATGGGTGGCTAGACTTCAATCAGGCAGGACTGAGAAGCCAAATGGAAGTAGGAATTGTCTGAGAAAACTCATCTCCCCTAGAAGTACAATTATTTTGAGAGTGCCTGCACGTTTAATCTTTCCTCTGCTTTCCAATGCCCTGTGAGGCTAGAGACCCAGCTAACCTTGGATCAAAAGGTGCCCAGTTCTGCCTGTGACAGACAATACAGTTCATTCTGGGCTTTCCAAGGAGCACACTGTAAATGTGCACACTTACACTGCCAAAATATAGAAGCTCTGACTACTTGGAGCACAGCACAGTCTATATGGAGGAGCAGTAACCACCAGGGTGAACTGGATGAAGATGTGAGAATGACAGTAAGAAGGTTGAGCACTGTGGATGAGAAGAAAAAAAATGAAGAGTAAGCAGCAAAAGTGATTTTAGTGAGAGGGCAAAGAAGAACATGGAGTGAACCAAAGCAGAAATTTAAAGCACTACTTACTATTTTTTTAAAATATTTAAATAAAAGCATTGTCACAATACCAATTAGTGCACTTAATTATTTGTTCTGTGATCATAAGAGAAGGATACATGTATTAAAGAGTGACAGATACTTACAAAAGGGTTTCAGAAATGCACTAAGGGTATTCCTGACACATTCTATATCTCCAGTTAGGTGGAGGTACGAGCTGTGCATTGTCTGACTTGGGAAGTGGGTAGAGGATGGTGGCAGGTGAAATAAGGAGGCATTGTCTGACTTGGGAAGTGGGTAGAGGATGGTGGCAGGTGAAATAAGGAGGCATTGTCTGACTTGGGAAGTGGGTAGAGGATGGTGGCAGGTGAAATAAGGAGGCAGGGTCAGATGCTCCTTCGACAGTAAAGGAATAATTAAGTTTACAGATTACAGAATTCATGTCAGTTGAGCTCAGATTCTCATCCTATTTGCACTAAAATAGATTTGATGTGACTTCTTTTTTTTACTCCTACAGATAAAAATTCTGCATAGTCATCTAAATATCTGAATCTCCCTGTCACTTCCTTTAATTTTTTTATTACTTTATTATAGGGCCAAAGCCACCTTCTTTTATATCAATAATTTCAGTCAGTTTACCGAATTTATAATTGTGAACAGATTATGGCCTTCATTTCTTTTGTATCCACTGGTGATGTAGCAATTTCTAAAATAAAGACAGAATGGAGCTCATATCAAAGCAGACTGTGCTTCCTGCCCCTCTAAAGTAGTAACATATGCTAGAAAGAAAGGAGGTGATGAGGTCCAAGACAATAAACAGCCAGAACATGTGGAAAACAAACTGTCCTAATTCAGTTGTGCATCTCTACTGGCTTCTCTGTGATTTACCCATATCCTCAAGAAAACAAAAATACTAATTTCTTACATAGAAAATACATTAAAAATACATAATTTCTTACAAAGGGGGAGAACCCCATTTCTGACTAAGATGCTTTAGAGTGACATAATTCAAACGCTTTATGATCTCCATGCTATGTTCAGATTTGGGTAGGCCCCACCCAAGACACAGTCTCTAAGAATTCATAAGAAAATTGAAATGGTATCTCTCCTCTCCCACTTACTTTAATCTCTCAGTAAAACCAAAACTTGCTGGGTCCCAGACACAGCATTAATAGATGCAACATCCATATAAATCTTAAGGATTTTTTACAACATTGCCAAGTCCCTGATCTGAAGATAAAGTTCTGGAAGATTCGTTCAGTTTAAATCAGTGTTGGGCTGCTGAAATCAACCGGATTATCTCAAATTTGGGTCAGCATAAATAGAACATGAACTCTGGCCAGAAATGCCAGCATGTCTTGGCTGTATATGCCAAATGAGTAGACTTGAGGCATTAGGGTGAGTGAGCAGGTAGAGGATGGAGTTGCAGGGTGCAGAGCAATTCCTGAGGTCAGTGCCATGAAACCTTATTTTAAGCATTACTTTATTTTATTGTAACTTACTAGTACCATTGCCTAAATGCCTACACAGCAAATATTGGCTTGTGCCATTAGTTTATCTGTCCCTGGGTAATTATTAAGATAGTTGCTGTTACTGTGCTGATCTAAGGTACTATGCAAACATTTTGAAACATTTTGAATTGTTTCATTTATGGCAGAACAGAAGCCAAAATGAATTCTATCTTTGTTCTCCAGTATCATTGTAATTATATGTGCTGGAACAGCCTGGGGATGGAATATTAGTTAACTGCTTTTACAGAACAATGACTTAGTGTCAGACCCCAAAAGTGGGGGTTGTTCCACCTTTTGTTTTTTGTAATGATATCATGAAATGAAAGCTATTTAAAAACAAGCACATAAATCATCAAAAATATTTGCCACCCTCTTCATATTTCATGCACATTCCCACTGCATATTTTCTTATGCAGTGACTCCAGTTCTCCTTCAATTATCTTTTGAAGCCTTCTTCTCTAGCACTTCTCTGATACAGATAAATTTAGCTCCATATTTAAGGGCAATGTGAGCTTGTATAAACAAACAACAGGGTTTGTAATGCAGAATCCTCAGGGCTATCTCTTGAACTTCCTTATGCTAGTAAGGGGTTGCAAGAATACAACAGGAATCCATCCTTGAGGGAGGCACAAGAGGAAGCAGAAAGTGTTATGTGCAGTGATGCAGGGAAGCAGAAAAGTGTTACATTTTTGTATCAGTAGCTAAATCACACTATACTATGGATCAACTATTGCCAGTTACAGCACTCTATTTCAGGAACAGAGATAAGGATTTCAAATAACTATTACGAAAAAGCAGATTGTTCATAATAACTGGTACACAAAAGATGAAATAAAATGAAGAATTTTGTCATCGAGTTTAGTGGGAATAATCTGACACATGCACTATCTAGCCTTTACAATACTTTGGGTGGAATTTAATAGAAAATTGTAGGTTTTTCCGTAATGATTTCTCTCTTCCCATTTACCTGAATCTACCCTGAGAGTTGCTTAAGATCAAATGAAGAATTTGCCTGTAACAAATATTAGGAAGATCATTACATTTAATTAACTTTTAAAGTATTTTAGTCAGGCCTGTAACTGAACAATGCTTTTCTTTTGAAGGAATGTGGCAAATACCTCCAGTGCTGAGTTTTATTGTATGATTAAATTAAGGATCCTATAATTCAAACATATGTCATAGAAACAACGCCATGGTCTTTCAGTTGTCATGCTACACAGAGATGAACAAAAGATCAAGCACATGCTATACACCTATGGGCACTGGAAATAGCGTCTTATGGATCATGGAGAAACTCAGATGCAAAACAGCAAGGCATTGTACTTGTAGGGGGTAGGAACAGACCTGCATTGCAAATTTCAGCAGCTACAGGGGCTGGACAATCTAAAACGTCCTTCCTTAGAACAGCACAAGCATCAGCTGTTGGTGTACTCAATACCCAGCCAGGACAAAATTTTCTCTGCACAGAGAGTGCCGTAAGAATGGTATAAGGCATTGGCTAGTCATGTAAACCAATCGCTGCTGGAAGAACAGGTTCAAGTTATGCCATTTCATGTTTGGTACATTCTTTATAATGAGCAGGTGGAATCAAAGTTTTAATCCTACTAGCAGGTGACCTTTTCAAAATTCTGAATTTTTACTGCCTATCAATTTTGTCTCTTTCTTCCAAGCTCCTGAGATTGTAATCAAAGATGAATAGGAATTGCCAGAGAATTACTGAATACTGAAAAAGCCAAAGCGTTAAAGGTGGCTTTCACCCAGTGTATGCCCTGATACCTGATTTTTAACAGATTAGGTGCAAATATGCACATTAGCAAACTAAACAATGTAGTAATATCCACAGAGAACAGGTTTCATCAATTAAATCATAAATATAGTATCTTATTATGCTTTTGGGGAAACAGAAATATGAAAAGCAACGCATGCATGTTTGAATTATAAGAAGAGGGAATATTGGTAAATCTTTCAACAGCTGTTTATCATGAAAAAGCAGTTACAGTTACCATTCCGCAGCCATGCAGTCTGAAAAAACTAAAAATTGTACATTAATAAATTATAACAACGATGCATGAAGCTAATATAAAATTTTTGAAGGCAGTTTCTTAGTCCAGAGGGAGTTGTCAGATTTGCTATTTGTGACTTTAATGTTACTTGGAATTTCTTCTAGGGCATTTAAAACTCCTTTTGTGACTCTTCATCAGCAGTTTCCCAGACAGCAAAGGCCTTGACAATATACATTTTCACTTTCTGCATGGCTGACGGACTTCATATGCTATATCCAATTTAAGGGTAGAGCAGTAGATTACATTGCTAGAATATAGAGAGCCATTGCCATTGAGACTGAATCATTGCTGTTTATAGTAATTCTTACTATTTGGTTTTTGACAGCCCTTTGTGACTGGAATAAAAGATGATGCTGAGATTATTGTCAAGCTACTGTAATAGCTAGTAGTGCATGAAGTCTGCAGCAGATGGACTTGAACTTATGAGCTCTCAGATTCTCAATAGCCTTTCAAATGAGCAGTGTCCTTCTTGGCCACATGTAATGCGACTGGCTTTGACAAATCCTTATTTCAGAAGATGAAATATTATTTCAGCCAGCTTTCTTTGTTCTATTTGAAATGTTTTATAGAGCTTAATTTGAGAGGTAGCTTAGAATTGAGAGAGAACAAATTGATTTTCAGTTGCATGAAGTACACTACATTACAGGTACATCCAAGCTGAACAACAACAAAGTGACTTGACATAGACTGCTTCCAAAAGGGCCCCCCAGCCATTTCAATTACAATACGCAATTGCTATGTATCTTTCTTTGGCTAAACGCGTAATTTTCCTCGTGATCTCCACACTAATTCAAACAGGCCTTTAATCTGACAAATGCGAAGCAATAGTAAAAATTTGTTTGGCATATGGTACCCCAGAAGGATTCTCTTATAACACAGACAGCTGCTATTGACTTGGATGCTGTTTTAGCTGCTGTCAAGAGCATGGATGGACAGCAACTAACTTGCATTGCTGCAGGAATGTCTTACACTGGATTTGTCTCACTAAAGAGCCCTTACAGAAGCACATTTCTCTCAGGTCCCTACTTTACTGATTGCTTAGTGCAGTGCAAACTGACTATTGTTCATGAACAGTCGGCTGTTCATGCCAGAAGTGGACAACAGAAACCCACTAGAGTGAGCTGAGCTTCAGCAGTTCTCTGGACCTGATCAATGTATACCAACAGCCCAGTGCCTCCTGGGCAGGCAGTCTAAAAGCCAAATGACAAATGTTCCAAGGGCTGGTTTAAGACTTTGTCAGATTATTTCTTTTGTCCATATCTAGGATCATTGTATTAAGATCCATTACTTCTGAAAACCTTTTGCTCTTTTTTGCGTATCATGATTCTTTCCTTATATTCTAGCATTACAGTTTGATCTTTTATTGCATTGCTGCTGTTCAAGATTCTATAGTTAAAGTTGTGTCAGCACTTTTACTACAAAACCCATTTACGAGGGGTTTATAACACAGCTATAAAGATGTACTCCAGAATGAAAGGTGGTGTACAAAGTCTCAGCATGGGGCATTGTCTTTTTTTTATCACTTTTTTATAAACAAATTAGACTTGCTATTTTAAGCCTTTATGAGTGTAAAACAATTCCACTTTATAGGTTATTGCCTATATAACGTGACAATCAAGTGTTATTAAAAAAAAGTAAAATGAACCAACTTATAAATAGTATGATTAAAACTGATTATGGAAAAAGTAGAATTTTGTGACAGTAAAGGCAGGTCAAATACATGTTTCCTTACGTGGGTGAGCTGTGCACTGAGAATGTGCCGAGTTATACAAACCCATTTTCCCCAAGTGGATGGGGGAGTCCAGCTTGGGGTTCAAAGTGGGAACCTGGTGAATAAATTCCCCTGGAATCTCTTGCGCTGTGTTTGTGTTGCAAGGACACCAGTTCCCCAGTGGAGTGAGCATAGGGTAATGCGTTCTTCTCTCCTCAAATGCCATTGGAGCTGGCTTCCTGAAAAAAGGTGACCACAAGTGCTTTCAAAGGGCAGGTTGCTCATGCAGCTCATGGATGTTGTGCGTTTCAATAGAAATATACTGATGAGGTCCAGTGAAGGCTCAAGAATGCCCGTTTTGGACTGTGGTTTATCTTCATTACTAGGCCTTCTATCCATAACTTAGTCGTGAGTATATTACCTTTCTTTTGTTTCTGCTTAGCCACATACAGTGTTATATTTTGAGGCACTCCAATACCCCTCCAGGGCTCAGAAGATGCTAGCTGGTTGAGCAGCTTTCCTTGATAAACTGCTTCAAGACACTGGGGTTTGATAAATAAACTCACAGCTCCTCACCAGTGACTCATCCCCCAAGATGAGGGCCTAGGAGCCCACTCAGGACCCGCAGACCAGTGATAATATGATACAGTGCAACTAATGAGTCCAGGGGGACTGCCAGAGAAAGCCAGTCATACTGCTTTGTAGTACCTAAACCAGCTTGGATTATCTTCATGGAACCCTGTATTGCACCCTGGACACATGTCCTTAGATACACATGATTCCCAAGATGCGCTGATAGATAAGGAGCGCTCCACTAATTCACTGCATTCGTGAGTTCATTCACGGTTCTGGGGTTGGCTGTGGTGCGATGAGACTGGGAACCTAGTTTCAAAGGATGCCTACTACCAAAGGGCATTCAAATATAACAAGAGCCCTGGCTATGTGCATGTATGGAAGTTATCTGTTAAAAATCTATAGTAAAACTCAAAAGCAACTCATGCTGTCTCTACACTGGGACCAGATGTGTACTGAAAGCTGCACCTGTGAATGCACTGGATGAGACTCACTGGCCAACTCAGATACCAAGAGGGAAGCTGCATCAGCACAAACTTCAGCCCAGGCTGCTCACGCCTTCCAAAGGCTTTGGGTGCTTCTCAGCTGAAGTATGTGCTGCCACAGTCTTGGCTATTAGCACTGTGTTACAAGTGAGGTAACAGATGTGCTACTGCCTGCAGTGCAGAGAGCCCTGAAGTTCAGGTTCCACTGGCTTTTACTGAATCATGGATCTGAAGTAATTTTAAAATGTTAATATCTTGCACTCAGTGAAAATGGGGCTGTCTTGGATTCTGATCATGCAAGCGCTACACAGATCACTTTACACATGGGACTTCAGAGAGCTGCCTAAATTACAGTGTGTTATTACAAACTCCAGTGAAGACTGGCACAGAAATCAGGAATGATTTTTTAAAACAGGCCACAAATTCCAAAGGAATATCTACAGACAGTGAGGGGAAAAAAATAAAAATCAGGTTTTACAATGGAGCTAGCCACATATTAACAGAAGATCTATTGTTGTCCTTCTTGTAACTACTGTGTATTAGAAAAAATTAATATACTACAAATATGCTTTCAGGAAAGATGAAGTTTGAATTGTCTGCACATAATATACCTGTAATGTATTTAAATAACCTTTTAACAGGCAAACTATTAAGCATATTTTCCAATTTACCTGGGAAGGAATCACTAAATACTAATCTTTTCCTAAATATTTAAACCATCAATACACTGCCTAGGCTAACAATGGGTTTCTACCGACATAAATGGTTCTGTAATAATTTAAAACAACCCTAAGTACCAAACGTAGAACTGCACAATCACCTCCCAGTGACCCCTGTTTTTTCCTCCATTTAGTAAGGAAGGTTGCTGGCAGCAAGGTTGTTACACGAACTGACAAAAGCAAGTGGAGACAGCGAGCTGTGCTTATTTAAGTCTCTATTCTTCCATGCCACTCAGCTTCAATCCTGTGCCTGGCAAAACAACATCAGTATTCTCTGCCGCTTTTAGCTAAAGGAAGCAAATCAAGAACCAGACAGGCTAATGGGAACTGAACCTCATTTCTTGGCCTCTCGCTCAACCTGTGAAGCCAAACGGAAAGCAGCCCACTTCTCCAGGCCTCGCACTTCCCTTGCCAGCTGGGAAGTCGAGCACCTCCTCGCCTCCCGGCTCTGCGGCAGGCAGCGTGCAGACTGCTTTCCCGGCTGCGAGCGCCACGGGCCAGCTGGGAATCCAACTGCTTCTCCAGGTCTCCTGTCCACTTGCCAAACAGAGTCTGCAGGGCTCCTTTTCCACTCACCCCAGCCAGTTAGGAGGTGATCTGTAGTGCTATTATCACAGTTAGCTAAACAGTCCAAAAGTCTCCATACAAAAATGAAGTTTTGTTAAAGCTCCACAAGAAGGGGGACCAAAAGAGGAATTTAACAAAAGAAAGGGCATCCCCCACACTCTCTCTCAATTCCCAGTGTGTTAAGTCACATTTAGGGGCTTTTATATCCACCCCTTCTCATAACTGCCCCTCCTAACTGAGGTACATTCAACTAGAAATACCAGACACACATTAGAGGGAGGAAACTGAAAAAGCAACAGCTACTGACTAGAGCTGGTTGAAAAGTTTTCAACAAAACCTGAAACCGCATGAAACCCAGCTCGTTTCATATTTCACTGCAACTTGAAACTCAAACCAGATTTGTTGAAAGGTTCCCCAAGGATTGTGGTTCCAGTCCCAACTGGCTGATCCATTTATAGTACACAACTTTATTAGACAAACTGAGGACCAGTATAGCTGGGCTCTGTTTCACAGCTCTGAGACATAAAGGAGAAGGGCAGCCTGTCCTGCACGCTGCCCTGTGTGGCCTCGCCAGACTCTGAACCCAGGAAACAGTCTCATCTCTGTCTCAGACAGACAGACAAGCACTAGCAAGAGAGGGCGTATCCCCTCTGTTCCCTTTCCATATGGGATAACCAACCAGTTAAAGGATCCTTAGAGATCAAGAGCCATGGGATGGACAGGTGCAAAGAAAGAAGCATCCTCCCCTGCCAGGAGAGGCCAGGTTTCTTTCCCCTGTACACAGGCCACAGCAGCCTAGTCTTTGGCCCATCTGTCTGCTTGCAGTTTGTCCAAGACCAGATTACTCTTTTCATCTGAACTACTTGCTGCATTGAGTGATTTGATAGACACTTTGCACAAAAAAATTCTGCCTCTGAGCTGCTTACAGACAGCTCGCTGTTGCTGTTCATGCTCTATCTGCACAACTGCACGCTTCAAACAGTCAATGCAAATCAGACCGTTTCTGGTCAGTGAGTCAGTGGTCATAGTTTTTATTGTTTTATGTTGCCACTGCTCACAAACTCGTAGGTGCTAGCGAACAGAAAAATCTTCATGCAACATGAAGTATATCCACAAGCCTCAACTGCCCCAAATGGTCACAAACAGCAAGTACACAGTCGTCCCATCTGCACATGGATCATGTCACCAGCTTTATTAATGTGGGTATTCAAAACTACGTTTTCCTTTTCCCTTCTTTCTTCTCTCTCTCTATGCTTTTCCAGCTCTAGTTTGAGTTTTGTTTTGAAGCACTGAATTCATTCATACATCAAAGGGAAATCTAAGGCGTCAGAGCCCACATAGCCAGAAAACAAAGGCACTGTTTACAAGACGGAAACTTGCTGAGAGAGAAGCAGCTGAGTTTTGCAAGGCTCACCCACTGACTGCCACCTTGGAGGTACATCAAACATCATTACTTGCTCAATACAGTCAAACATTTCTCTTTCAAAGCCTCCTAACATAATGTATTATTTGTATTACTGTAATAGTGAAAAGTCCCAGTCCTGACCAGTGCCCTATGAGGAGTACCTCCCCCATAGAATCTGCAAACTTAACTGAGTTTTGCTGGACAAGAAGCAGTCCAGCTCTATGAGGACAGAGGTTCCTGTGGGCTAATCTAGACAAAATTAGGCTGGAAGGAGCTACTCCCTACCATGGTATCTCAAAACTGGGCATCATTGTTCAGGATTAACCTTCCCTTGCCCAGGCTTTGTACAGACACAGGAAAAAAAAAATAAATCTTTCTTGTCCTAAAGAGTTCCTGTGATATTTATGATATACTTGGACTAACATGTAGGGGGATTTGACCATATTTTTGGGGTCCTATCTTCTTATTCTCATTTAAATAAATGTCTTCCTTTTTGAGAAGTGTCAAGAGAGACTCTGGTATGGGAACGCACCAGCAAACTGGCTGTTTCACACACAGCATTGGACGTTCCAGGCCAAGCATGGAAAGCCGTGGTGGATCCAAAACCCATCTTCTTTCCATCTGGCAGAGAGGAGCTCAGTATCCTTACTATCTTGTAGTTTCACCAGATATGCTCTCTTCCTTCAGCTGAGAATTATTAATTATTATTAGAGTGTCTGTTTACTTTTTTGTTTTTGCAATGTTTTGCTTGCATGCCAGGCTGCATACAATGTATCCAACATTCTGAAAATACAGCTGAGTCTACCAGCTTTGCACTTTCCTTTGCTACACTGACTGTTCTTTACAGCTGAGATGAAAAAGAGGGGATGAGTATTTAAAATGACACTCATCTCACAGCCTCCATACAGTATGAATATTTTTTCTTCATTCTGGTTAAACTTTTTAGCAATTAAACAAAAAACACACAGAAACAATAACCTTGTTCTTCCATGATACCTACCTTTTATCAGTCTCAAAATGGCCGACATTTTTAGCTGTGCTACTTATTTCCAAATTGCAACAGCAAATAAAGCAAAGAGAAGGGCATATTTTGGCATGCTCAGCTTCTAACAAAATACACGTAATTTAAAACTTATCCTTCCAGAAACTTACAGAAATCTAACCAGAAGCTAATTGAGGGATACAGAATACAACCCATCACTGCTTGCTACAAGGAGCCATTGACTAGAGTGCTTTTGACTGCAGAAGTATAGCGGACTTTCAGTCCTCCAGTCCTTTGCAAAGCTTGAAGGAGCTCCTTGTCAGTCAGAAACTTTGGCAGGTTAGCGTCAATGGAAACAAAAGGCCCAGTTCTGATCACAACTCAGAGGAAGCCCACTCATGGAGTTGTAAGGATTTTGTTTGTATTATCACCGCCATAAATGAGAATGAAATAGAGGGCACATTACTGCAAGTTCTGGATAGCCTTTAGAAATTTGTTGTTAGTGTTTATTACCCCAGATATATAATTGTGGGTTTCCTATTAGACTCAATTTTCTCCACTCTTGCAAACACAAGACAGAGTGTTTAAATCCAAATTATTAGTTTCCTTTTAAAATGTGGACTTATTAATTTGGCCTATAGGATAATAGCTTTATCCTAAGAAATGCATATTAAAGTATAGTCCACAGAATATAATTCCTAAGAAATATGCTGGACTACAATATGAACCATACCTATGCCTGGTGACTGTTCACACTGAGAAGGGTATTGCTTACCTATGCCTTTTTTGAGGGGGCTGACTATTATTTGCAGTGATGTGGATGTTGCCATTGGCTTCACTGTGCTAGGTCAGTGAGCAAGAAGATATGAGGCTTATTCAGAGTTTACACTTTCATCTGAAGCAAGATACAACAAATAGCTATGAGAAGCAAAAACAGGGAATGATGAAGAAGAATAAATGTTATGTGTAGAAAAAATTGTAAGCTAACGAAATAGCTATTTCACAGTTTAATAATTCCAAAATGATCTGAAAGTTTCTAATAAAAATCTCTACCTTTCATTCTGGCTATCACAGAACCCCTGCTGTCCCTGGGTGTAAGTGACTTCTTGTGGTATTGCAGCACACATTGCTTTGAGGAGAGATTCAGAGAAGAAGAGCGTTTCACATGTTCATTAAACTCAGGCATTTTATTAGAAAAGCTATGGAGTGAAAAACAGAGATGCATGTGAGAATGAAGTACTCCAAGCTAGCACCACTGGCATAAGGAGAAGAGCAAGGGGGCAACATAGTATTTTGAACTATTTTGCTTCATGGATTTAGATCTGTGGCTGGGAGAAAGAATCCAGCAGAGCTTGACTGACTCTCACTAAGGGACTACCACTGAACGCAGAGGATAGCAGCAGCCTGCTGGAGCAGTGGCATTCCCGTGTCAGCACCTTGCCAGCTAGATGTGCAGCTCCCCTTCAGAGCTAGGGACGCTCAGGGGGAGCAGAAAGACAAAACTGCATTTTGTTTCATCAGGGAAAAGTAATTGATATCGTGGAATTGTTAAGGGAAATTTGAAAAAAATAAAAACAGATTTGTATTTCTGTGGATATCTGAAGAAAAGCTTCCTGGCTTCCAAAAGCTTTAGGCTTATTTCACTATATTCAGTTTTATAATCCCAAGAGCCTAACAAGCAAGAACCATGTCTTCATTCCTTAGCAATAAAACCATTCCTGGCCAGAGCGCCATGGGAAGAGGAGGAACAGAAGTGTGAGTCTAACCTTTGCCCCTCTATGCCAGAGTACTGTGTATGGGCACACGATCCCTCTTCAATCCAAAACATGCACTCAAACACTCAGTCTGAATATCGGTTCATGTGCTGATACCTTGTACATCTGACACAGAGGTGGTATTCAGCTAATTCGTTATGAAATTTCTAAAATAACACTTCTCTTTCCTAAGCACTGGTGACAACAGTAGAGATAGCAGACAACAGTAAAGAAATAGATACACAATAGTAGAGATATTACAATCCAAGATACATATTTTAATACTAGGTCTCATTTTCTCTTTTCAGATAAACACCCAAATCGCGTTGCTCCATATGCATATATAAAGCCACATATGTAACCTCAGGTAGGTATTATAAGTATTTTTGATTAATCAGAGACTTACATTCATTCAGAATAGTGTTTGAAATTCTGGTTGCACCAAGAGTTCTACTTCCTGCAATCATTTAGTACATTTCTTCTGTGATCTTTTAGAAGCTTTTATGTTAAACCCCATGCTTGCTATAACACTTGAAATAAACCCTATGTGAATCTGTTTCTTCTTAAGAGCCAACTACTGCTTTCTATTATGTAAAGAAAATAAGATACCAAACTGTTTGAATCTCCTTAGTGAATATAGTATCTACCGAATAAATATGAAGTTATACATCATCTCTCCTCCTAAATTCTGTTATTTGGCTAAAAAATCTAGACATAAATATCTCAGTTATCCAAGATATATACACATCTGTGTTTAACAAAGTTGCATTTGTAACACTTACAATGGCTAATAAACATTTTAATTATTGATTTCTAGCTGAAAAATTCCTGAGGCTGAGCATAAACAAAAGAAATAAGTATCTGCCTCTTGGTTAATGTTTTTATTCAAGTGTAGAGGTGAAGCTATAGATCCCAGAGATGGAAAAAGCAATTTGCTATTCTCACTCATATTTAGAACCCTATTAGTGGGTTTGTGGAAAAAAATGTCATATACTTCAAAAAAAAGCACGCTATGAATTAATGTTTATAGATTTTATTGCTTTTTCCAGCTCTCTCTATTTTTATTCTCTATTCTTTGTAATAGTCTTAAAAAACTTAGAATTATAATTTTCTCCCTACAGACGCTGTCTTTTTCTATTACGCAAACATTGATCCCTTGCATTTTCCCTCTTTTCTTCCCCCTCCACCCCTTTTGTTTCGAATGGACATAAAATTATCGCAGATATTTTTAACATTAACAACTTCATTTTACATGGGCCTAAGACAGGGTCCATAATAATAATCATAGTGCTGTCTATCACAAAAGACTTAAATTCTTTCATAGCATAGTACTTCCTTTCCTCTTGACTTTGGGCTAGACTGGAAATGCAGAGCCTGCTGTCCATCATGGGCATGTGCACACCAAGAGTCCCACAGGGAGCTCCAACTTGCTCAGCTGGAAGTCTCAGAGAAGAGGTACAGGTGATGATCTGCTCATCAGGACTATACCAACTAGAGACGACCTTTCGCTGTGTACAGGCCCATGTAGGGTGCTAAGAACACTGGCAGAGAGCAGACGAACATGTATCAATGGCTCCGAAAGCCTAAACCAAACATACTGCCAATAGTAGATGGGGGCACGTGAAACTTTCATTTGTTCTGATCCTGGAGGTTCTATAGTGTAATTGATTGATACAACATAGTTCACTTTATTTAATCATGTTTGGGTTTGCATTTGGCAAGGAGCTTGCTCTGAAACTCAGTAAGAAGAGCTGACGCTGGCCCCAGTCAGGACTATATGACTCTTCTCAAACGCACCAACATGCACACTGGGACAGCTGTGTGGGGCATATCTATCGAGATTAAGGAACCAATAGAAAACTTGATGTGGGATGCCCCCAAATACTCATATTCTAATGGTTTAGGCTGTACTGAAACCTCCTGAATCTGGAAAAGCTTCCCCTCTTTTCTTATATGAGGATCAGATCACAGCAACTGAGTTTTCACACAAAATACATCATGCTCCTAGCCTTTTCTTATTTTTATGATGTGATGCCAGGTATGATCTTCTCCATGAACAGAGAGAGCACAGGTTGTTAAAAGTCTAGTTAGACAAAAATTCCAGGATTAGCTCCTGCCCCCCAAAAGTTCTCTTCCTGTTTTAATTATGGTATTTCCACTGGAAAAAGTCTCTATGTAATAAAAATCTTTTTCATTATATTTGTCCTAGTCGGAGAAGACAAGTTTAGTTCATAATAGTCCTGGTCACAATTGTGCTGGTATAACATATCAGAATGACTGGAGAATCAGGCCACAGAATGTTTCTGTTACACTGCTTTTGCTGCACAATTATTTTGAACTTATTTTGTGATGAGACATAAAGACAACAATCCCGCTGGATTCACACTGATAGAACTCCACTGACTTCAGCAGAGTTAATGCTCGTTTGGCTGTTATTAACTGTCCTGAGGGTGATACGAAGTCCACACCTAACATCTGAAACACATTCCAAGATCAACAATAGGATTCACCAGATAATTTTCTTCTCTACTGAAGGTTGCTCTAAACTTGAAATGCTTCTCTTCATCTCATGTTATACACATTAAACATGACTATTCAGTTGCTTTTATAAACTCAAATCCATATACTCCAACTCTGTACCCAAAGGGCTCTTTACTAGATTATAAAAGGGCAGATATCTATTTTGCAGCACACCTGCCCCTTTTATAATTCAGTCTGAGAGAAAGAGAAACAACTGGGAGTTGGAAGACCCCAATACCAAGGATGTACTGGTAATCAGTAAAAGGAAAAGTTGGATCTTTTCAAAAATTCCTTTCAAACGTAATTGAAGTGTGACAGGGACACCATTTATGGTGGACACTCAGATGGCTAGGGACAGAATGCTGTTCCATTGCCCAGCTAGCACAAAACAGCACATCTCCTATTCTTACATGTCAGGCCAGCAAACATCAATCAGGATTTTCAATAACTGCTGAGCTGTCACGCAATATGGAGTGCATGTAGCTATAATATGTCCACAAGTTTCCACAATGGTTATACTAGGTGCTTTCTGCATTTGTTTATTTACACACACTTCCCACAAAGTTGTCCCATGAACATCAGCATACTTTGAGGCAGAGGTGGGTTTTGCAACACGTAGGCACTACCCAGCTCTTGCTAAGGATCCTCCTGAGCCTTGCAGAGAGCACCAGGATTCTGCATGCACCCAGCTCTGCTTGGCTGCTTCTGCATTTTCCTCCAACAGGGAATAAAATGTTATAAGTGCAGCATCTTAATCATAAGCAATCACACAAAGTCATTATTTTTAAAAATAAAATAAAAGTACCTTGAGGACTTCTGGACATATGCGACAGATAATTATTTACCTATGACCCTTACCTAAAAGAAACATGTTCGCATGCTTTCTCTAGTGAAATACGTATCATTCCACAATCTCACTTCATACATGCTAATAGTAATTAGGTCAAGGAATTAGACAATATTTTGTTGTCGCTGAAGCAAGTCACAAACTAATCTTAACTCTGGTGGAAGTTTCCCTCCTTTTAAATAGTTGAAGACATTTATTATTGAACTTCATGCTTTTGACAGAATTTTATTAAAAGAAATTGATTTTTAGCTAAGACTATTACATTCTGCTGAAGGATAAAACATCATACCTCATTTTCTTTCCTGATTTTTGTTAAGAATATTTTAAAAAATTCAATAAGCTGTTGACTGAAATATCCAGTATCATAAGTGTCATTTCTTTAAAAGGTTATTTTTTTTAAATTCAGGTATCAATATACTAGAAATTCTGTTAAAAAAATTAAAAAATAAACTTACTTTTAAAACATTCTTTCAGGAAGACTACATTTTAACAACCAAACACAACAATATGTTATATTACATTTTGAGCAGAATGTTTACCTTTCACTGAGTTTCTTTGCCAGCTGTGTCAGCATTGACTGTAATAGCTTATATATAAAAAAATATTAAAAAGAGCTGTTTATTTTTTTTAATTGCCATGATCATGCCAAAAAACACAATGTGTGGGCTGCAGGCAGAGTGCTGGGAGCAATATTATTCATGTTAAAAACTGTTGCCTGATTTGCTCTCTTTGAAAATTAGGATACTATAAATAGGAGCCCCGTGGGATTTGTCGATTGCAAGTTTTGTGTAAAAGCTGCTAGGATGAAACTTTTGAAAGGCTTACAAAACATAAAACAATCAGAACTATTGCATTATGGCTTGTCATTTCCCTTTGGCCTAGATTAGACCTTTGTTTTTGAAAAGAGAGTTATGTATTCGATATAGATCTACCTCCTGTTTCTATGCGTATGTCCAAATACTAGATTTTTTTAAACTCTATAGAAAGATTTATTTACTTTGTATATGTCTTACACTCTTTCAATAAGCCACCTATCTCAACTCACTGTTTTGTTCATCATCATAAAAAATGGTGTATCACCAAACTCGTAACAATTCTATGTTGCTTGCTTTGTGAAAATCCTTCCCCACAAATCACTTCCAAACAACTCGGAAATTGAAGTATACTAATCCATTACAAAAAGGTTGTGTCAAGCCAGTATCCCACAGCTGTCCTTTACCTTATTTACCAGTACATTAGCATTTTGGTGCCTTTTCTTTTTTGCTCGCTTTATAGTTGATAGAAGGCATGCTTCCAAAAAAACCAAAAAACCCAAGCAACCAACAAACCCCCAAAACACAAAAATACCCTTATCTGAATAACAAAGCAAGAAGAAACTATTGCAGAGATTTTATCAAGCACTTTTTTCTATGATAAATTATACATGACATTCACCATTAGAAAGCTGGCATTTTGACCTGCACTTGGAGTGGGAAGCAATGGGAGCTATTGGGATATGCTGACTTTTTAACAGCAAACACAGGGAAAGAAATAAAAGATACGCTGCTAATTTCACTGTGAGCAAAAGGCCAACAAAGCAATTACACAGCTTGTAAGACCTACCTAAATTCCTAGCTTTGCCCACTGGATTCTGTAAAGTAGAAAGAAACATTTTTTTCCAAACACTTCAGTGTTTGACTGTTTTTCTTTCCGAGAAAGAGTTTTTACACATGCGTATTCATACTGCACTGCTTACATAAACCACACGTCTTGAAAGCGGCGTGGGATTTTGGTGTCCGTCTTAAAGCATGAAGCAAATGGCCTGATGGCCATTTTCTTGAAGGCACAACCTTTCGTCACGAAATTGGACCCTGTTCAGAGGAGTTTCAGCTGAAACACTTGGCATTACTAAGAAGCTGACAACCCAGACTTGATGCCTGTCTGCATGTCTTTTTGTGACTCCTCTGTTCTCTGATTGTGTGTGACCTTTGAGTTTACTAACTCCATGGTCTCAAACTGGGTTCAGCCTGAGATCTTGACTGCAGCACTCAAGCTCCAGGAGAGAACAGCAGAAAATAGACAAAGAGGGGAAGCTGGGAAACAGAGATGTGGTAACAGAAGAGAGGAACATCGCCTTCAACACTGTTCCAACAAACTTTTAACTAGTGCCATATTTTCCTTTGTAAATTAAATACTTAATGATGTGTATCACACTGCCATCCTTATCTAAAGACATTTGCTGTCCTGATCTGAAGATTTTCTTAGTAGAATTGTACTTGAGTAAGAAACAAGAGCTCAATCCCATGTTTTGGTTTAATCAGAGTTTAAAAAAAAAATTAGCATAAAGAGGCGATAATTATCTCCTGTCCACCATAAAAATTCAATCAAAATATGAAAGCCTGGGTTTGTCCTACACAAACCATGAGAAAGCAATTAAAAGTGTGACACAAAGCCATCATGTTTGATCAGGAGAGTTGACCCCGTTCCAAGGATAAAATGGTAACTAGTGTCCTGAGTCCAGCTCAGTGACCTTCTGGAGCTGGAACTTTCAAGTATGCCAAATTAGCTGCATCACATAGGCTGGCTTTGTGAGTGAGGCTGGATCAATGCAGTGCATTTCACTGATGATGACAATGATTTAATCAATCTCAGTCACTCAGTAGACAGCAATAAAGGTTTTAAAGTAAGCACCAAAAAAAGAATGCTAGGATCTTTCATTGTCAGGGTTACCTAGCTGCTCCCTGTTTGTTCTTTTCTTAAATGCTAATTTGAATCTATGAAAAAATAACGTTAAGTAGCAATTTCCTAGAAGGGGTTTTGTCACATCTATTCAGACTTAATATTCTGCATGCCAAATTGCAACCTGATGTTCAGTAATGCTGTTTTTGACACTTCTGTGTAATAAAAGTGAAGATCCTTCTTTGCTCAAGGATGTCTATGACACTTTTGACACTTCTCTCCCAGAATTGCAGGCAGCCCAGATGTTCTTTGCATTAAGCAGAGCATTGCCACAGCTGCTATGGAATGTTGGAAGATATTGGGCTCTAGGCAAAAGTAGCAAAGGGCATCTTTCCTCTTTTTAACTGAGTAGTAATTTTCGGAGAGTAAAACCTTTTGATGTGCACAAAGTTAAAGCCTCAGAGGGACTTTACAGGCAAGGGACACATTGCATTTTCTCTAGCTCTTGTTTCAAGGTAACTCAGAGCCATTACAGAGCAGCTGTTTCCACTTCTGTTCAGAAAAAATACTCCTTACCTACCTATGCCAGCATGGCATTGCTGTATCTGCTGGACATCTGAATGTTATGATACAGGCAAAAATGAAAATAACAGTAATAGGTCTTGGTGATGGAGTCAAGCCTTGATTTCTGTGGACTCACAAGGGTGCAGGACCCAGCCTCTCCTGGATTGTTTGGGCTTCTCAAGACTTGAATCCAGGGATTCACATTCACAAGTGTTTCTTTCCACAGCAGTGACAGCTGAAGGAGACTTGGCCACATGCTGTGCCCTGTACTCCAGTGTTCTCTCCAGTTGGGCTAAAGTGTTTGAAGATTGCATTGTGTACCTGGAGGAATATGTTCCTGGGTAAAAAATAACCAGATATTTTCTGCATTGTCTTCCTTATTTCTGCCCTTGTACTGTCCCCAAAACAGATGCTTGTGGGACTCAGTAGTAAACTGGAGTGTTTTTCTCCTTTATTTTAAAAATACATATGCTCTGCTGTTTAACACGGGCCACACAAACTCGTTCTGTGCACAACAAAGTAATGTAGGATGCAGGAATCCATGGGTAGTTCCCTCAAAAGAAACACTCTTAAAACTAAAGCCCCAGGGTCTGCACATGCCACAGCTCCTGTCAATGGGTGGGCAGATGAGTTAGGGTCTTTCCCTTCATCCTGCTGCTCTTCAGCTCCATCTCCTGGAGCCACACATTGCATGGGAAGAACCACCTTCCCACCCCATGAACTGCCCTTACAGCAGAAACAGGTTAGCAGAGAGTCTAATTAATCAAAGTTTCCTCAGGAAAAATGTGTGCTAGAACGTTTTATTTTGAAATAAAACTTTTAATTTGGAAATTTCAGTTCAGGGATCTATTTTTAAGTACTTGCAACAGCCATGTCTCTGCCGGAAGGATTTTTTTTTTTTTTTTTTGGTCAGAAATTCTTTGTGATTAATACAACTTTTAAGAGGTTTAAAACAGCTCGGAGAGCTGTTATTTATACCCTTTTATACACACTCCCAAAGTTTAAGGTAGTCACACCACCTTCCTCAAAATAACAAGAAATGGAATCACATGTTCTGGAAGAGTCACTGTTATGTCTCTTCTGTCATCTCCAGGGAGCTGCGCAAGTGGCACAGGAATTTCTTAACTAACATCTTACTGGGATTACTGTTTGCCTGACTTTTATCTGCAGCTGTATAGCAAGCTCACTGGTGCAGGGTCTGTCTGTCTTAGACGCTGGTTTATAGCTGGAGCAGAAACAGCAGCAGCCAAAGTGAGTAGCGGGGAAACCTAATATTTCTGGGTGCTGCCACACCAGACTAGAGCAGTTCCTGTAAAACTCTCATCATCTGGGAAGAAAGATTACTTATGGCATCAATACTGGGATTTTTGTGTTGCACTGCCAAGCCATCTCTAATGCATGCTAGCTTTATCAAGGAGCCATCAGCATACTAAAGAAAGGCAATGAACATCAGCATGCTTTGTTGTACCCTGCCACCAGTTCCTAAACGAAACCTGGGATTCCACCTTGCACTTCAACCCTCCGTGGTCCTTCTGATCAGACAGGTGTTAAGGGAGACCGGACCACTGCCTATCGCCTTATTCAAAACCCAAACTAGGGACAGCTTGCAGCTGACCCTGTTAAACTGCAGGGCCTGAGCATGTTCACTTTTTGGTCCATCTTGTAAGTTTTTGTCCCTATTTGGGATAGAGTGCTACAAACCCCTCAGGGATGATGCTACTTTAGCAACCGTTGTCATGTTGTCTGCTCTTTTTCTAGACATATTCCCTAGCATGGGTGTCACTTTCACAGTCAAATGCCACTGGACACAGAGTTATGGTAGTGATTACTCTGGAAAATAAGAAACACAAGGACAAATCATTTTAACTGAAGAGTCAGCAATCGAAAATGGCAGTCATCCTTTTATGCCATAGTGCCTCCCAGTTGGACCTGGGCTCTGCGAAATGGGGAAAGGAGTCCAGAATTGCATAGATCCATTATCCTCTATGCTTCAGGAGGACAAGCTCATTAGGAACTATAGCTTCATTAGGTAGCAAGAGCTGTTGTCAGGCTATGATCTATTTCTTATCTTGGATTGTGCCACGAATTTTCTCTCCCACATCCCAATCACAATTGACTACCACACCTCACTGCTTTTGGTGATGGAGGGTAGGTGTTGCTTTAAGAATTATAAGCTAGAGTTTCAGTAATACCACAGTAATATCTGCTAAACATTACTCAGTATTTATCCATGTACAAGTATGCCCTTACTTCTCCTCTCTGATATGGAAAGGGATCACTTGCCAAATGTCTACAGTTATTAGCAGCTCCCATTACAGGGCTAATCTACACTCAGAGATTACATACACCTGAGTACACAGTAATAACACCACCACCAGACCACACCTTCGCAATATATATTTACCTTTGCATTTAAGAGATGTCCAAATTTACAATGTAAATCAAATAGTAAAATGAAACCACAAACACCAATTAAAAATATTATTTAAAAAATGTGACCATTTTGGACACGCTGGAGGGTACAGGGGAAAAAAGGCAAGGCACTACTTTATTTTATGGGGATCCTTTTTCCTCTTAAGGTTTGTTTTTTGAAGGCAAAATAGATAAACATTTAATCTATCATTATAATGATATATAGTATTTACAAAGAATTGAAAGAGTCCGAAAACAATGATATCTTAGAAAGTTCTATGTTATTTCTTAGGCTTCCAAAAGAAGTGCTCAGATATAATTGCTTAAAGTAGGCTTCAAAAGATTTGATACACCAGCAGCTGCAGCAAATACATGGTTTTTTCTATTTTAATTATCCATTTCTTCTAATAGGTTCTACAAGACTTAAACATGAATAGAGATCAGAGGGGGAGCCAGATTTTATGTTTTACCTACACTATTCTGAAAACAGGGTAATAATTATAGAAATGCATGGTGGTTTGTTTGTATAACTGAAGTACTTCCCCAGTGTTTCTCTTCTCCAAGTTCAATGATTAACTCTACTTAAAACCCAATCCTTGTGTGTCTGTTGACAAAAATCTGTGCAACATAAAAGATTTAATAGCAATACTTGACATAAAATATTTTGGCAAAATGAACTGAATATCACATCAAACACAGTTGAAAGGCAAACTTCCCAGCCAACAGAACGCTTTTATCAAATTTCAAATTCTGATGTTCTTTTATTGTGGCAAAATCAAAATTACTTCTATCTTATAGAATTTCTTTGGTCAAGGTGAAAGCATTTTAGATATTGTTATTTGTCTTCTTTGCAGGGATGTAGTACATATTCTATTGCGGCAAGACTCTCTGCTTCCTTGCTCAAAACTGTAAAATATATTGCTGTCCTGTTTCACAAAATTTAAAGCTGTTCTGGTGAATACACAATTTTCATTTGGAGTTTAAAAAGAAATTTTCACACCTCATTTATTTAGAAGCTCTTTGCCTTATCACTGCTCTAGCTATTTAAAGCACTGCCTTTCTGTTTATCAAAGCCAACTTTCTTCCTTCTCCTTTACGTTTTTAAAGATAAAAAAATTAAAAAGTAACCTTTCCACTGACATTATTCTCATAACACATACCAAATTGATTTGAAAACATTAGATTTGCCAAATTTCTCCTGCATGTTGAACAGGAATCTAAATATGGCTCCTTTATTTATGTAAGTGGAGGCTTATTTATTTGAGAGAGAATTTTTTGGAGGATTTTCCTAACGAGTGTGGTGAGAGCAGCTAAAAAATTTGAATTAGTTTTTAATTTTCAATTTTTGGAACATCAGTTTTCAGACAATTTTTGGACATATAATTAAACATGAAGTTAATTATCTGTTTTAATGCATGGCTTTCACTACAGAGAGGCTGTGCAGTCAAGCTGTAATCTGAGCCCAGCACTGACACTGCTGCCAGGCAGAAGGGCTACTGCACATACCACAGTCCCGCAGTGCGGGAAGGGGGCAATCCTGAACGGATGTCCAGCAGAGGCAAGACCCATTGGGCGAGAGCTCCGGGCCCCTTCATGGAAACTCTTACTTACATGTCCACCAAGATGACCAGAGTCAACCTGCACAAATGGGGAATTCCCTCACAGATGGGGAGGTTTTAGCCCTTGTTTGTTATGACAGGTGGAAGGCCAGTTAGAAATGCATCCCATAAACTGGAAATATCGTCTCAGGAAAAATCCCTGTTTTCACTCATTTTTAATTCTCAAAACCTGCAGATTTTGTGCTGGGCTGTTACATTATTTCAGCGGATATTTGTACAGTTCAAAGCAAAACCCCCTTAGAATTTTTTATGTTATGAAAATGAGATCAAAATAGTCATTTTCCTGTTTTCTAAATACATTTAAGATCATTCAAAAGCTGGCTGAAGTTTAGAGCCTCATATTTCTCTTGATTATTTACATCATACTAAAACTTCAAGACACTGTTATGCCTGACCCCTCCTGCACTGATCACAGCGTAGTGTCCCAAAGAGCTATGACCAAATGCTCTGATCCTGCAGCCATTTACAACATGCTTGACCGTAAGCAGGTGAACAGTCCCCACTGAAGTAAAGTAACACAAAACTAAGTCAGAGGTAATGGAAATTTTTAAGAATCCTTGAATCCTACAGTGAGCCCTGCACAGACTCAGAGGCCTGTCTTTTTGGAGTTAATTAAAAAATCTAAGTCTAGATTTTTTTAGCTGAACTGTCACCACAGAGGTAACAAATTCCACAGGTAAACACATCTACACCACCTGAGCACCAAAAGCACTGCACACTGCCCCTGAAATGGTACCTGTTGACACCCACCTTGTCAACAGCAAGCTAAAACTACATCTGTTCATTGCCCCCCTCATTTCATACACATTTCAAACCTATGCTCATATCGTCCCAGTGACTACAGGCAAAAATATCAGGTGATTCCTAACCAATTTCTTTCGTGCACACAGGAACCGATCATCTCTTTCAGCCAGAGGGTGTCACGTACACATCCTCTGTTTTGTTCATTCCAACAAAATCCACATCATTTTGTAGCTTAAATTACTCCTAATTAGTACATACTCTAATGAAAATAAAAGGAAACTCCAAATAAAATTATGAATATGGAGTTAAACTTAGAAAACATAGACTAGAGGGCAAACAATTAATCCTGTACAGATACATTGGTGTAAATGTGAAGCTGACTGCTGACACGGGTGGAATATCTCCAAATTTATACTGGCAGAAAAAAAGACAATCTAGCTAACAGTTCCTAAAATTACTAAATGAAATAATAGCTCTTGAATAACATATTTGTAACATAGATAAAAATATTATCACGTTGCAGATCTCCAGACAGATCGGGCAGGATTACACTGCAGTTAGAAGTGATATTCTGATGAAAATATAGACATCGGTGTAGTTTAAGTGAGAAATAATTCTTTCTCAAGTATCACACATTCTTTTCTCCATAAGAAGTATCCATGTATTTTCAGTACCTGCACTGGCCTGTACAATGTGACATCTATTTTTCGTACAGATGTGAAAAACTGGGATGATAGCATTGGTTCTGAAACTGTTTCCTACCAGAGGTGTCCTATTCCACTAAAAAGGATCCAGTTTTTATTTGAGTTTTGTTTTAGGATATCTCCTGTTTAATTTTATTTTTCATGTTAAGTTGCAAACTTGCACTAATAAGAGCTGGTATTTTCACAAGAGCTGGAATATTCTGCCCTTTAGTTATCATGAAATCCTGTATTCTGAACATGTCTTCAGACAGTTATGTGAATTATTTGTTAGCTGTTAGGTGGATTTATGCTTTTCATCTTAGCCTGAACTTCTCTCATGAGCATTCAGATAAATTATTTTGAAGGCGTTCAGCAGCTAAGCATTCAATTGTATTATGTTAATATTACAAGATATCTATATTCATGCATCACAAATGACTGTGCAATAGTTTACTTAATATTTTGCATTATTATATAAATATGAGTCTTTACGCCAATGCATTAGTTCCTTTTTCCCCCTGGTGTTTAAGATTGTGCTGAAGTCCTGTTGATGCCATAATTGAGGTTAAGCATGTGCATAAGTGCTGTTTGAGATGGGCCCCTATTCCCCAGCGTGCCGTTTGTCTCTGGTAGATGACGGAAGATTGCTTTACTCTTTGCTCATTAATATAAATACATTTTATCCTCTCTTTGCACTAGCTATGTGCCGCAAAATCATTTTTATGATTATGTTATTTATAGTCATGCACATTTCAGGAATATTCCATATACCTACATGTGGAATTACACCTGAAAATGCAGTAATTCACACTTCAAATACTATTTTGGGGGAAATATGGATTTCTAACTTTAAAGTGTATTTCAGTGCACCCAACAAGGGTAAATTAAGATTAAGCACTGAACTTTAACTCTGTGTTTCCTGTCTTTGAGCTTCATTGTGCCACCTTAATATTGGGTTAACATAATATGTACATAGAATATTTGTTACAAGGTTTGTGAATAAGTGATTCTCATCTCCTTTGTAAGGAAAATTGACTCTGTTACAGGAGAGAAGAGACATCAAGCTAACTGATTACATGAAGTCATAATCCTCTATTGAGACATCACACAATGACATTGTTAAGATTAGTATGCAATATTTATTATAAATAAAAGAGGCTATTGAGGCTTTCAACCCATAAGCAGCTCTGTGTGGATGACTTCACTGTAGAAACACAGTGGAGTTATAATGAGGATAAAAGATTTATTTATACCTAAATATGTTCTCATTAGTAATTCTGCACTAGGATGTAGCAGCTACAATTGGAGGACCAGTAGGGTTTTGTGGTTTGTCTTTGGTTTTGTTTTTTTTTTTTTTTTAAATACTATTTATTGTTTGCACTTTAACTATGAACATTTAGTAAAAAAAAAAAGAATAAGAAATTAGTTAATGAGTTTATCGTACTGTGTATTATTAATTCTCATGAATGAAGAATTATTCCATTTTTATGGGATACAGTAACATCCCATCACTCCATAACATGGAGATCCAGTGGGCCATTAGCTCTGACCTTGGTAAAAAGGGGAATCATTTTTGAAGAGGTCCTTCCTGCACGTGTAACATATAGTCATGAAGCACCATAGTGTCACAGAAGATTTCTTACTGACCTGCCTTTATATTATACTCTTTCCCAAACACCATTTTTTATATTTCTCTTAACACTACAGTTAAGGACTAACCATATTGCATAGAAGGCACCCAAACAACTCCCTGCAGTCCCGTCCAAGATCTCTCATTGACTCTGTGCTGTCATCTCACAGTCTATTTGAAGAAAATTCAACTCAGCTTAATGCCAAATCCTCTGTACTACATCATTTTGTCTTACTACCATAAATATCTCCCTTCTCTCTGGGGCCCGGGTTTACTTTCAGACTATTGTTTCACATTCACCTTTGTCAGGTGAAACCTAACAAAAATAAGGCAATCGTTCAAAGTATGTGTCCATACTTCACGTTTGACTACCGTTGTTTTTGATCAAAACCCAGTCTTCCTTTTTGGCTAGCGTAATTTGTCATCTTTAATTTATTTTCAGGGTTCTTAAACAGTTCTATTGGTAAAACCTTTAACATGTTTGGGGATATTTCACTACTAATGCAATTATGGTACAAGAAGAGTAAGTATGTGTATATATTATATGGAGAATATTCTCTGTGCAACAAGAACCCAACCCATAACCACTACTTAACAGAATTACCAGGAAAAAAAAAATACTAAGGTAATGCATTATTTTTTATCTTAGAAGAATGAAGTTCATCAGGTATTCGTTTCTCATCTTGGGAATTACATTGACATGGTTCATTTCTTTCTAAAACTGCATTTAAGTTGATTACATGTAAGCTGACTGATAAGAAAATCTTATTCATATTGAAAACCAAATCATTTAATTTAGAATCACTCAGCTCGGCAGAGAAAGTCCTTACCAACAATTACTGAGAGATCTGAAGAATTCTACTCCACCTCCAAATGTGGATGAAAAAACATTTGCTTTTCCTGTTAATTTCAGCTGTTCATTTTCAGCAATAAAATCTCAAACTTTTTAAATTGAAAAATAAGGCCAACTCCTTGAAAAATACGCTTTCCTGTAGTCTTAGCAGTCCTATGGTCTTAGTCTTCCTCTTTTATTCAGTTTTTGTTTGTATAAAATGTTATTTATTCTGCTGAAAGCAGGATTTTTAGAAAAAGCTTTAATTTGAAAAGCCATTTACAATTTTGAAAAACAAGACAATATTTCCAGCTAGATCTGCTTAAAGGAACTAGCAGCAAAAAAATTAACACAGCTGACATAAGTTACTTTGATTTCTCCTATGCTCTTTCTGTCACCACACTTATAAACTCACATACTCCATTTAAAGAGGTGAGACGATGAGAGCAAGTTCATTCCTGTTACTATATAATGGAACAGAAAATACAGAGATTTTAGGAGTTTAATATAATAGAAAAAACATGCTGTTTAGATCCTACTACCCTTGTATTTTTTTGTCTCGGTCTGTGATGAAGTGCCTAAGGGGAACAGAAAGATGAGCTTCATAATTCAGGTGAACTTCTTCCCATTTTTAAAAATTTGCATATATGTAACTTTATAGAAGTACACAGTATAGATTTTCAGACCATTCATGGGGATTCAGATTAAGAGCTTCAGCACATTAAGTGACAAATTTTTTAAAAGTATTTCCAAGTTTATAATTTCAACTGCTTTGTACTAATGATGCACAATACAACAGGCTTGGAAGGTAGTCCCTACTATCTCTCCTGTCAATCCAGCTCTTAACTCTTTAACTCCCCAAGGGTCCAGCCAAGTCCCATTAAAACCAGTGGAAACATTCCCACTGGTTTCAGTGGAAGCCGGATCAGTACAGATCTTAAACTCAGTTATTGGACAAATACTATTTTTTTCTGATTCATGCATTTGTCAGGCATAAAAATAACCCAGTTTTGTTTCTTTAATGGGTTTTTCACGGTAATTGAGGTGACTGGTGCATCTGCGATCTGACAAAATGGATACCTCTTTTTGCAGAGAGTGTATATGTTTCCCCATCTATCTCAAAAAAAGTCTCACAAAGCTATTCAGAACTCAGTACACGTTCTTTCCTCTTCACAATTCATTTTCCTTTTTTTTTTTTTTTTGTTACAACCTAGGAAATAATTCACAGCTCACTGGGTCTCCTAAATAACCCCCTTTATATTTACGTGGTAGGCATTCTCCCATTACCCAGCAGGATCCAGCTGTATTGGCAGGCAGTCATTAGGCATTCTTAAGACTTTGGGGGTTTAACGTACCCTTCTCTAGTTAGTGTCTTTGAAAACACCCTGTATGGTTACCATCTCAGCAAATATACAGCAAATCTTGACAATTTAACAATAACATAAACTGTGTCATTTTGTAATTTCGAAGTGGTTCCTTCTTTGGGTCCCATCCAGACTCCCACATGAAGTCTTTAAAGCTCAGAAGCATTTCACCCAATGGAGCATTGTTATGTTTCTTTCTTTTGCTAGAAATTAAACAAGCTACTTGAGTCTCTTTGCTAAAACTTTCATAAGTGTATACTTGCTTGGCATTATGTATTGCAGATACTTTAACCCAGCATCACTAAGAATTCTGGGGGAAATGAAAATGATGCAAAATCGCACCCTCTACTGATGAATGGAGGAAAGTCCTTTTAGGAAACAGGGGTGAACTAGAATAAAGGTAGTAAAGTGTGTGTCCTGGTTTCAGCTGGGATAGAGTTAATTTTCTTCCTAGTAGCTGGTATAGTGCTGTGTTTTGGATTTAGGATGAGAATAATGTGATAACACACTGATGTGTTAGTTGTTGCTAAGCAGTGCTTACACTAGGCAAGGACTTTTCAGCTTCCCGTGCTCTGCCAGGTGCACAAGAGGCTGGGAGGGGACACAGCCAAACTGGCCAAAGGGCTATTCCATACCATAGGATGTCATGCTCAGTAGACAAACTTGGGGGAGTTTGCTGGGGGGTAGCAATCACTGCTCAGGGACCGGCTGGGCATCGGTCAGCAGGTGGTGAGTGGTTGTATCACTTGTTTTTTCCTGGGTTTTGTTCCTCTCTCGCTATCTTGTTGTGTCCCTTCTCATTACAATTTATTATTATTATTGTTGTTGTTCCAATTATTAAACTGTTCTTATCTCAACCCATGAGTTTTCTCACTTTTATTCTTCCAACTCTCTCCCCCATCCCACCGGGGGGGAGTGAGCGAGCGGCTGTGTGGTGCTTAGTTGCCGGCTGGAGTTAAACTACGACAATGTGTTATGAGAAAGGTGCCCAAGTCTAACTCTCACAGAAGTGAGATTTTCACTAGAAGGTCATGTTTCACTAGAAAGATACGATCTGAGCACAAAAGAAGAGCCAAACATCCAGGGCTTATGGTCTTGCTCTGATTGAGGAAGCTCCCGCAACTGACTTCCTCCACTGCCTATGGAAAGTCATTAAAGACACTGCTCTACAGCCTGCCTTGATGCTGACATCTCTCGTGAAAACAGGACCTACTGGCTCACTTACTCCTTCCCTTTCCTAACACATGGACCACAGGAATAACACCACCTCTTTGAATTCTTTAGTAAGTGCTGAGTTGTATTATGGAGACTTGTAGGAATATAAAAGAAGAAAACGTAGAATTTGATTCATATTAGCATTACTGATGTTTGGTACTGGTAATTTAACTTGTTCTGAAGAAACCTCCAAACAAACCTGGAGTGACAGATTGCAAATCATGCCTAGAGCAGTTTGCATCCTATGAGCCTTGAATTGACACAAATGTTCAAAACTGGATTTGTTTACTGCGTGGATAAATATTTCAAATTAATATATCAGAAGTGTTTACATCAGCAAAAAAATCAAGGAAAGTGATTTTGTTTTGAAGAAGAAAAAAGAATACAACCATCTTTTTGTTTACGGTTGGACTATTCTCTTTTTAATATTATCTGAAGGTTTAATTGGTGTATCTGTTTCTTTGATGAGAACCAGAGCCTTCATGATACAATGCCTCATATGCGTCACATACAATGTTATTAGATATGTCCAGATTTAAGGAGCGGATTCCGGGTTATTCTTAAGATAAGAGCCATTCACACTGATCCGGAAGTCAGGACAGAATATGAAAAGTATGTGGTGATAGTTAATCTGCAAAGTCATTGTTCATGTTAGCAAAATTAGTAAAAGCATTTTGAAATCTTTAAGACCAATAAGCACTTGAGTATATATTTCCCATGTATACAAAGTTCAAGTAACATGCTGACAGCACCAAACAATTCACCACCACAGTTGTAATGAAAGGAAGGGGACCAAAAAACCACAAATTGTTTGGGGTTTTCTTTAATCAAAGTGAGTAATTCTTAGTTATATTTTTTCTTATGGCATCCTGTAGCTTCTGAAGACTTCTCTTTCACTTTTAAAATCTCTGTAGAACACAATATCCCTCTATCATTTGAAATGCTTTAATAATGTTTCTTTTAAACTGATTATTTGTTTAAAGTTCAAGCTAATAAAAGTAACATCCTATTAAAAGAAAGCCTGGGTGCAGAGCACTATTTTTGGATGCTAATTGCTCATGTTACTAACCATCCATGAAACATATGCTGAAAACACTCAAAAGTGTTCAGAAATGCCTCTCTAAGTCATAAATCTTTTACAGGTACAATTATGCGAGAGCAGGAATAGGAAAAGCACATTCAACATCTGGAGTCAGAGGAGTTTACTGAAGTAAAATTGCAAAATTAAATTTAGATGAACTTAATTAAAAAAGGGGATCCAATTTAATATGGACATTCATCAACTTCTCATTGAAAACCTTCCTGCCTCAAGAAAATATAAAAAAGTATGAACACAAAAACCATATAAAGGCTGAAATGAAGTGTGAAGGGATGGTCAAGTAAAGAAATGCAGTAAGAAGGAACACTCTCTTTTTTCCTCATTTTAACACACATGTGTATACACACACTTTTCCTTTAATTGTACAGAATATTGAACTATTTTTTTACTCCATAACAGTGCAACAAGTGAACTGGTCATCTGTATGCCCTGAAGGTCATTAATCCTTCTGAGGCATATGCTACATATTTACTGATAACATGAATATGGAACTTTCTCTCTCCCTGTATGTATTTATAGTTCATCAAATTTTTCTCCTAGATCCTAAAGAACTTTAAAAAAACAGTTATATTTCTTAGTGCTTAAATGTTCGTTACCAGAGTTGCTCCTGCTGAAGTGAATGGGAGTTTTGACACAAGGCTGGACCTTGAATGACTTATAACGGATTTTCATTTGCCTTAGTTAAGACACAACAGATGAGGCGCTCTCGCTTTCCTTTACTAGGTCATTAGTGTCTTCTGTTTCCAAGGGAGAAAGACCTAGTAGTTCAGTACCAGTCACTTCTAGCTTCCAGAATTCCGTCTGTCAGAACAGCATTGACTTTCAGCTCTCCAACTTACAGTGCATACAGAATTTAGTAGTGTCAAACAGCAATTTGAAAAGTTTAGAATAGTATTATTAGGTTCATATTATTTCCTTACAAAACTGCCTTGATAATTTGTTGTTCTGCACCTTGCTTATGTGATCAAGTAACATGATATGAATGCTGTGTTCTCGTATTTCTAATAAAGAGCATTACTAGTACAGTATGCTCTGAGGGAGATACTGTCCTTTATTAGGAACACATTCCAACATTATAAAAGTTACCCAGCAATAATGAAATATAATCTGTCTTGAGGATTCATGATAACACATTATTACATTCATTTTTGTATGAAAAGAGCATGATTGGGTAGGAATGATATTGTTGTTGAATACATCTTTAAACTGAAGCAGAGCTTTTATTGAACTACTTGGTTAATGACAATACATTGCTAGAAGAATGCTGAATACAGGTTTTGTTTCCATGGCAGAAGAGTTCTAGGTTTTGCAGTGTAACCTAATTTAAAAAAAATATATACTTCAATAGCCTGGAATCAGCAGGACTTGGAAGTAGTGGTACTTGACATCTGTATCACAGTGATCGAAAACCAGCATGAGCATGACTAGACAGGGTGAGGTCACAGGGCTGTCTATATCCTGCCTCCAACAGCGGCCATTAGTCGATGCTAAGCGGAGCAGTATAGCACGCAGTGGTATGCCTCCTCTGGCCTCCTACTTCCCCAGGTCCCAAAATACTTAATGCGGTATGTGGCATAATGGTGAGAATTATTGACCAAAATATCATCACAGACAATGTTATAATCTAAAAATTAGATCTTTCTTCCCCAAAAAGCTGAACACTTACACACCAACATGATTTCCTGTTAAAGAACGACTCCGCACTACCTAACTACAGTTTTCTAGAACATATATTCCAAATTGATGCAAAAGTATGGTGGGACTCAGCTGTTCCCTCTTCCTTTTCTCTTTTACTAAAGCTGAGAGTTTATCTCTGCAGCAGAAATTCTGAGCTTCAAGATGCAGATGGATTACATCCCTTCACATGGTCTCCACAGCAGTATTTTAGAATCTGACTCAAGGTTTGAGCAATCAGACTAGTTACAACAAAGATAGCATTAGAGGGGAAAATAATTTGTAATTTTACAACTTATTGCTCAGTTTTCAGAAAGAGGAAACTACTGAATTTCCTTTTTGTGCATTTTACTTTCTCTTTGGAGCCTCCTCACCATCCTTCTGTAAACGGTTACATTCTTCAAAAATGTACAATGTCAAACCTTCCGAGAGCAGTTAGATTAGTAGAGGGGACAATAAAAACAGCATTTCTGATTTTAGTCTGATGAAAATTGCTCAGAACTTGTGTCCTGAGTTCAATCTCTTGCAGATCAATACATGTTCTTATATCTCTGTATCCTTGCATTGGTGAGGGGGAAATACTTCATTTTTCACACAGATTCAGTTTCAGTGTAACATAACAGAAAACAGTAATATTCTAATGTGGTTTACTATGGCATCTTCAGACCTTACCACTGAGACCGAATCTGAAAATCCTTAAATTGCTGGCATCAGTGTTCCTGTAGAGCCTGGCAGGAACTCAGATGGGTGACCCTGCCAAAAGTCAGAGGAAAATATTAATCAGACAGATGATTATTTTTAATCACACTTTCCCAGTACCCCATGGAAGCCTTACTTTATAAATGCCTACCGCAGGTTTGATAAGACCATTAAAATAGATCTGAATGCAACACACCAGCACGTTGACTTTTTGAGTGACTGTGAACCTGAATATTGATTCCCACAGGGTACTTTCTATAGAGAAACTGTTCTTTTACGAAAGCAATGCAACAGATTTTACCAGGAAAAATAACAGTGTATTGCATGATTAGTTTTAATAAACTGCATTAGAAAGATGCCTCATGGAAAAAAACAAACAAAAATGCACACAATTGGCTAACCCCAAATTAATGAAGCATACACTCATACACAGTTCATTTTCATTTCAGATCAAAGAGGTTTTGAAGTTCAAACAAATTTGCCTCCTAATAGTTTTAGTACAGGATTATGTCTCTTAACATCCAAAAAATAACATTAAGAGTTGGCATTTAACAGCTTATTTGTATTGCAGCACTTCAGGGACAAGCAAACTTGTAATTTCTACCATATGTGAAATGTTTCTTTCATTAAAGTATTGAAATTTCTATACAAAAAAAATATGACTGAGAAAAACCCAGCAAAAGCATTATTTTACAAAATACATGTATAACATATAATTATTTTTGCTATTTACTTTTAATTAATGCATATTATACTGCAAATACAAATATGTACATGTATACATTTGTTTCATTAAGGTTTACATGGTTATTTTAAAAATTATTCCAATTATGTCTGTTTAGGAGAACATAAAAACTATCTTGAAGTGAAAGCAAAGAAATGGAATTGATGACAAGAAATACATAGGCAGGTGGAGAAGTGTTCTTGGGTCAGACCAATTTTATAAACTCGTAGCATTCAAATCCAAGTTGCCTCTATACAATAACGGAGCAAATTTAAAACAGGAAAAAATGGTAAGGAGCTAACATCAAGCCCTACATGAATACAGAGGGTCTCCACATCTCTCCTTTCCTCTTTTACTCAAGCTCCCAATGAAAATATTACCATTTTCACTGTATAACAACAAATTCCTTAGAGTGAGATTTTTCAAAGACATGTAAGAGAACTGGGTGTCTAATTCCCTCAGGCAGTTTTGAAAAGTGCACGATTAATATACTATATAGCTCCTTATACATCAAACAATTTCCCAGTGCACTTCACATTAATCTTTAATCTAGACACTTTAATCTTCAAATCTTCATACAATAATCTTCAATGAAAGGTTCTTTCTGGGAGTTTACAGTATATTTAACACAATTTAAAAACTACTAGTGCATTGCCCTAGCTTTTAATACCCAGAAAATGTTTTATAAATTAGATCAACTACAACCTGGCCAAGGTTTCTGTATTTTTAATATCTTTGGAGGAAGATTACAACAAAAGGGTGCTGGAAGGAATGACTTAGCTGGTTAAGCATCAGTTCACAATACTTTAAATCACTCCAGAACCATAGCTGCAGATCCCAGAGCTTATTCAGTGTTTCACTTTTTCCAAGGTAAGGACTAGCATCTCTGCATACATTATTGGGGAAAACAGCATAGCTTACAGTGTATACTACTCTGTTTTGGCAGCTCTCTGTGTGCACATCTGGCCATGGACATAGTTTCCATATCTGTATTTTTGCCAAAAATATTAACTGTTAGAATAGTGTGCCAGGCCCATTCTGCAGGGATATAGCCATGACTTCAACTCCTTCTGGCCTTTACTGTTCCCTTCAGTGCTGTTTACTCTACCATAGCACCTCAGAGTTCTACTCATGGACCAGGACTTCACAGTATTAGCCCTATCTAAATGCACAGTGAAAAAAACTTCTAAGAATTTATACAGTGGATTGAGGACAAAAGGCAATAGGTCAGTATGAAGTAAGAGAAAAAAAAGAAGATAATAGCCATTACGACAAGCAGTATTTTTTGTAGGCAGCCTGGAAAAAGCACATTTTGAGGAGAGATTTGAAGAACCTGTTTTGCAGAAGTGTCTGAAGAGCTTTGATGGGAGAAAGCACAAAGATGCTGGCTTGAAAGCAAGAGTTGAGGAGGAAATGGACATCGTGACTCAAACTGAGGTTGAAGCTGTTGTTTTCATACTGACTAAGAGATGACACAGAGTAGAGAAAGGACAAATAAGCTGTCTAAACGAGAAAAGGGAGAGTCACATATCACCTGAGTGTTATGGTCAGAAAGCAATATGGCCAAAAACCCAGAAACTAGGAAAATGAGTTTTCTAACAGCATTATTTGAGTTGGGTAAGATTATGTTTGTCGATATTGGAGAAAATAAATTTACAGTGCAGGAAATCTAAGAGCCAATATGGATAGCCAGGAAAGACCACATGTCAGACTTTATATGCCAGCTGGATTTGAGGTGGCAAAGAGAAATCTCATTTGAAGACAATGCTCAGGTAGTGAATTTGGGTGACAGATGAGGTGATAGGTTGTTAATAGACATCATGAGAAAGAGTAACTGAGAGGGCTTCTGCAGAAGAGTAAGGACCAGTGTTTTAGCAATGTTGGTTTGAGATACCACTTCAATAGTTACACAGAAACAGACTTAGATTTTAGTTTGGGTAGGAAGAGGCAGGGTTGAAGTACAGAGGTCCACATAGTTCCTAATCAGCCTCATTAATATGGTAGCTGAGTTTCTGCTTTCATGTGAGATGCCTCATGGATAAACTAGGAACGAAGTAAAAATCTGACTTTCCTGTAAACTCCTGCAACTGGAGACTCGATAAGGCAGATTCACGAAAGAGCACATGGAAGAAAGGCTAGTGTCATGGAAGCCAAAAGAGGAAAGGATTACAGCAAGAGTATCAAAGTTAAATATATATTGAAACACCTGATAGGTTCACATGGTCAAAGGCGGAGTACCGATTCTCTGATTGGACTGGAGAAAGTTATTACAGACTGGTTTGAGCAGTTCCTGTTGACTACAAAGAGTGGGAATTAGATGGCAGTGACTGTAGTGTGCTCCATGCATTCAGGAATGAGAGCTTATTAGACGGGCAGGTAGGGTAAACACTGGGACATTTTGAAGAAGTGAAAGACTAAGGCAAGCTTGAATTGTGTGAGGAAAAGAGGAAGAAAAGAGTGACAGATTGGAGGAAAAAAGGGGTAAGATGGGGCCACTGCATAAAGTGGATGAGCAGAGAAGGATAGCAGTTGGAAAACTTTATAACTTGTGACAGGCTAGAGGACTGTTTCAGGAACAGAGCAATGAGTGAAAGGAGGAGTTATGAAGATGAAGATCATATATTTATCAGTTTTCACTGGGAAGAAATTGTCAAGATCCTTCTCAGAGAAAGAAATTGTGGTGGGGAAGAGGCTTTGAGGAATGAGTCAAAGGTGGTGAAGAGGAGATTAGGACCGCGGGTGAAGATTTCAATTATAGTAGCTAGGCATCTGACAGAATTGAGAGGGGAAAAAAGAATGACTATGCCATGGAGGAAGTCAGCTTGGTCACAGGATTTGTGCCAGAAATGCCTTGTTGCACAAAGCAGCGAGCAGAGAAAGTATAAGAACGGTGGTCTTGATGGCTTTGGATAGATTCAGAGAGAAGGCAGATGCTGAACTCGATCAATTCAGGAACACTGCTTGCTTTTGTGCAAGGAAACCAAGGGAGGAGAGACAATAAAGTCATCGCTGGGCATTTTCCACCCTTGCTAGACCAAGTCATAAATGGGTCTTTATTTAAAACCCTCATGGTGTCTGTCCCAGATGAATAGAACTTGACATGTGGATGAGTTTAATTTACCATGGAGCTGCAGCACTTCAACAATTACTGCAGATCCATAAAAGGTCTCTGAATACCTGGTTTACATTCAGACACGATGCCTAAACTGGCTAAAAGATACAGGCATATTTGTCCCACTATGCTTTTTATCTCAGAAAAATCCTATGATTGGTACTTTGAGGAAAAACATATGAAATATTTCATATTCATGGGATATGTTGCAGTGTGAGGACATGAACATTTGATGATTTGGGTTGAAATTTCCATTTTTCTTCACGGTCAAGTCCATTCTAGGGATAGAAAGATGTATGCTAGAATCCTATCACGTTTCTGGTAATACAGAAGGATTTCAGCACATATAGTTTTAAGCAGAGGCAGCAGCAAGCCCCTCAAAGCATTGGCAGACAAATGGCTGATACAATGTCTGAGAAAGCTAATGTTATGATTTATATAGGGCAAATTTATAGTCCTGGGAAGCAAGGGAGAGCTCGGGGATAATATGAGCACTTATGGTCTAGAAAGCTTAGTGAAAGTAAACTGTAAGACACTGTAATTGTAGGACACTAAGAATGGATTTTTTTGGATGAAGATATTTTCTTATTAATGATTCAGATGAAATTTAACACTGTTTTGGCAAAGTCCGGAGTTCAGACTACAGGAGTGAGAATGAGAAAAAAAGTCAAATTCTGAGTTAAAAAGCTTTAAGAAAGATATTCTTAACTGACATCCAAATGTGCATTCAGAGGGGAACAATTAGCTGAGCGGACAGAATTGATGATTCCCTAAAGATGAAATTTATATTGCAAATCACAAGGGTCTGCGATGGTACCCATGACTTCAGCTTGCTAAGTAGTATGTCACAGATGGTATCAAGCACAACAAAGAGAAAGGCCTTAGCAAGAGAAACATTAATCTTCACCAAACATTGAGAAGCACTTTCAAAAATTTAGAGATGAGAAAGAGTAACAAATGGTTGAACTGATAATGCCCTAAAATTCACTATGAACCCAATGCTTAATTTTACATCTTACTGTAGTCAACTTGTCTGAATGGATTACCATAAAATAGTCATTAATTTACACATCCATTAGATTAGTCTGTGTAAAATATTTGTGTGACACAACAGAAGAAATCCAGTAGCACCAAATATAACATTTTAGAATGGGATTTCTCACCATTTTTGTTCTCCTTCATGAATCTATTCTTCACTTATTTCCATGTAAATGCATTGAATTTAACAGAATTTTCCAAATTCATTGGTAATGTTTCTTTAGACGTATTTCTTCAGATGTATACACAAACATTAAAAAGCTGCATCTACCTATCCACCTTGAATAAAACTTGATGTCCACGCTTTACTAAGAAGAAATGCAGCTCAGTGTAGCAATACCTGCTAGTACATCTAACAGTGGAGAAAAACACTGTAAAATTACTACTGGTGTTATTTCCTAGAAATAACGTAAATCCTATACCGAATTAGTTATGTAACTCACATATCACAAGGTTTCATACAGCATAGAAAACCTGCATTTTAAAGTTTTATGGGGGGAGGAGAGGAGGTGTGAGGAGATGCGAGTTCTGTTTAACACTAAACTGCTCTTAATGCTATGAAATACGTGGAAGCAAGGTTAATTGAAAACCTGAAGTAATATAAAAATAAGTTCAGCCTTTAACAGGAATACATATGGTGTATAAAGCTCCATTGAGCCCAGGTGGATAAGCGAACATTTTCAATGCACATTAGTTGAAGAAATGAAGAAGTAGAAGCAGATAATAGGTATTACTAAACTGGAATAATCTGAAGGCCTGGAAGAGAGATAGGAAACCACTACCGTGGAAACATTTTATAGATTCCTTTTTCTTCCCACCCAGAGAGTAGTAAGTCCCCCGTTTCCCTTTAGACAAAGCTTTTTATTGGCTATGGTTATCACCCCTCTAGGGAAAAAAGGGGTGGTTTTCAGAGACAGACTTTAAACAAGAACATCTGGACTCCCCCATAAAGTCACAACATCAGTAAGGCATTGGATTTCACATAGCAGCTCTTTGCCTCAGCACCCCTACACCCTGCTAAAGCAGGAGAGGAGCCTAGGACCGCAGAACAGGGGAACATGCAGGTCTGCCTCTGTCCTCCAAGGATGCTTTTCTTTCCTTGGGCATGCTTTCATTAGGCTGGAGTTATTCATGATCCCTGAGAAACTGTAGGAATCACAGTCTAAATATTCATTATTACACACCTGTAAACATCCTATGCACTTGCATCCCACATTGTTCTTAAAACCTGTTTAAATATAAGCATATCTATCTCTCTCTATATATATATATATCTATAAAGAGATATATAACTAAATAGATGTTTATTCATCGATGCATAAAATGGTCCCAGCATTTGGTTCATCATAACAGATGCATGTGGTACAATGCCTGTTCTCTGCTATGTTGTCTCTGTCAGCATGAAGCAGCTAATACCCCAGGCCAGGTACAGCAGAACCTATTTAAGCTGTATTCTTTTCCATTCAAGTATTAGTAGTCTCTTCCACAACATAACTGTCCCCAGTTCTCCAAGAATTAGCCCTGTCCAAAATAATACAGCTTGTTTAGCTGTCATCTCTCCCTAGCCTCTATTCCAAAAGGATGCGAAGTTCAGACCTTCTGACTACCAAATACATGAATTTAATGCGACTCATAGGCCAATCAGTCAGGATCCTCAAGTACACTAAAATATCAAGGCAGAGAAACCTCTTTACAAAGGAAAACTCCTGGAAAAGCTATTTTGTGACATCAAAATCAGTGACCCTAACTTTGAAGGGGTGGCCCTCTATATGCTCAAAAAAAAGAGTTTAGAGAGTTAATCGTGAAGAGTATGCTGATTACAAAAAGCATGAAAAACCCGATAATAATGACACATGCCACTTTTATGTATGTCTATTACTTGCTTGTTTTAGAAGAGTGATATGCTATAATTTATCATTTAAAATAATAGCTAATTGAACAGCTTTTCTTTTATCACCTCTGAATCAAAATATCCTTAGCATTTTATAGCAATATTATGGTTTCCTACATTTGAGACTAAAAGGCAATAACAACTCCCACCCCATATTTCAAGACTGTACCTTAAGCACAATAATATATTGAAGTTTGAATGCTCAGGAGATTGTATGTGAAAACCAATGCTTGTATTTCATTAGCTGCACCACAACCAACTTAATTGCATGTCTAGAACATACTCATTTAAATGCAGCTGTATGTGTGACACAGTTTTGGAAATTCTGGCTTAAATTAACAGTGTGTTTGTTGTACTTTCATTTTTCTTGCCACTGATTTACAAAGGACTATCATAAACCTTTGATTTCATTGCTTAATAGCAGTATGTTACTCTCTTAACAGGATCTGAAATATTTATGCAGGCAAGGATTCGGCACCTTCCAAAACCAATTTTGTGAGCTGGGATACTTCTGAATTAAAGCCATTTCTTCCTCTTTACAAGACAGTCAAATCACATAACTAGATGATAATAATCACATTCAAATTATAACTCAGAAGTTATTAGGTTAAGAGCTAGAGTAGAAACACCCACAATCAAAGCAAAGCATTTAAACTTATTTTTATCTAGTGATTGGCTACAAAAGGACATACTAGCAGCTACAAAACTTGGTGTTACAGACCTAACTGTCTGTAGCTCATGTTTGAGGAAGTCTTTTCCTTTTGTAAGACATGAGCTCGAACCATCAATGGAGAAGGGTTTTTGCTCCAATAAGAATATGCCTGCATCTCTATGTCCCTCCCATAGAAAGTGTCTGTTCCACAGCCCCAGCATGGCAGTTCTTTGCTGTAGGCCAAATTTTTCCTCCAAATCTATCTTTCCGAACCCAGCTCTAGACAGAAAGACTTTTCTTTTTGGCATAGAGAGGTATTGGTGTCAATAAGTATTTAGGGCATCACTTTCATTCTTAATAAAATTAAAACTCTACAGCTTGAAAGCAAAACGGTATGTCAACAAACACTTATTTTTCATCTTCCGTCTGCATGCTTAGTTATTTCAAAGGCATATTTAGGTACTTCCATGCATTGAAAATGGATTTGAATGAATGTTACCCTTTTCTATGGAGATTTGGCTAAACATTTTTGTTACAGCAATTTTGTTTAGCATGGTAATGCAATCAGTATCCCAGGAGGGTCATCTTTCACAAGATGCCTGCCTGCAGTTCTACCTGCAAAGTTGTATTATGGCAGTCTTCACAGATAACAAAGTACAGAAACCGTAATGCATAAAACAGCACAATCATCTGTCAGAGACTGTCAAAAAAACCCAAAACCAACCAACCAAACAAAACAAAACACCACCACCAAACAAAAACAAAAAATCCCCTCCCCAATTTTCAATATAAATATTATTGCAACGACCATGCTATGACAGTGCTTCATTTCAGGAACCAGTGGGCATAAGCTGTATTGCTCATCCACTTAAAACAAATAGTTAGGAGATTCCATGAGCAATTTCTATTTTCTGGACAAAGCGAAGAGCGTTACTGTTTTTCAGAGGAAAGGTGAAACAGTAGTGATCAAGCTGTGAACTGAATAAATACAAAGTCTATGAAGTGATTTACTATTCTTACTGCAACCAGCTAGCAGCAAAGTCAATCTCTTTTGTTGAGGCAGTGATTAGTGAGTGCAGTTGACCTGTGATACCTACTAGCTTTAATCCAATGGTTTGCACATTACGTTAAAGGCTGAACTTGCAGAACAATATATTTATTCCTTCTGACACCTTTCCATTTTTTTCAGAGATCTCTATTTTTACAAAGAGCTTAAGTAAAGGGATTTGTATAATTAAAAAGTAACTGAAAATAATTACCAGCAAAATCATAATATGGTTCATATTTGCATGTGTTTTAGTATATATGGCACTGATAAAGTACCATGAGTCCAAATAAGAGAGTCTTACTAAAACGGACTTGTAAACAGTTTTTTTCAGATTTTTTTTCATATCCTTGAAATAATTTGGATATTAGACACCTATTTGTTTTAATAGCCAGGCATTTATTTCCATTCTGCAGCTGTTGCATGAAGCTCTCTTCACAATTCAGCTCTTCTACTTAAAGATTAATGATAACTGATGGGTTTTAGAGGAACTAGGAATCTACAGGCTTCACATTTACTATCACATAATTTCAAGTTCTGGAGTTGATTATCATCATTAGGTGTTACACCTAGTAGTATCCCATATGTGACAGGTACCTTCTGAGCTCCATTAAAGGCATCATCTTTTAAATTAACCTTCTAAAGAACAGACAAAAAAAGCAACAAATAAGATGCTGGAAAGGCAGGAGGAAAACAGACAGATGCCATGATCAGGTAGCAGTGGATATTTCCCCAAAAAGAAAGCTTTAACGGTAGCTATATTGTATCTTTACGTGTATGGTTTTCAGGTTCTTTTTCTCCACATGCAAATATGAAGATACATAGACATCGCCAAATACAATCACAACAGGTTTTGAGTAAGAATCAAGCATCTTGAGTAATCCCTTTATGAAAATAAACCATTGGAGGAGTCTGGGATATCTCACAACAGTTTCCTTCCCATAGGATACCTTGCCTCTCCACTGTTTTTGCAGATGGATGAAGGCACTGCAGTTCGGTTAAGGACACAGAAAGTGCTAGCAATAGAATTGGTTGATCCTCCTCTCTCTGCCCCAACCAGAGAAGCAGAGGGGTACACAGAAAATCTCAGGCTGCAACACCAGCCAAATTACCTCTGTATGCACACTCATACCCTGGCTCATCACGCTTACGCTAAGTCCAAGGCTACCACATAACCTGCATTGCTGTAGCACAGTTGTGGCACATGGGTCAGACCTCTCAAATGATACTAGGCAATCACAGTGTGATCATCAGGATAAACTACTGGGACCTGACCAGAGCTGAGAACCTTGAAACTCATTTTTAATTAGACTTTCTCTATATGTATTTGCAATCAGGCTGGGAAGCTCAAGCTAGAATCCCAAGCTACCTTTCTTATTGAAATAAAACATAGTTTAGTGGCAATTGTACAGAAGATGGTAGAACTGAAGAAAAAAAATGGAAAGAAAAATACGTATAGATTTTCTAAAACTCTGCTGACACTTATGTTTTGCTCTAAGCAAAAGCCTTCCGCCTTGTCTTACCTCTGTACATATTCAAGTTTTCTCCTGAAAACCTTTGAACTACTTGCTAGGTAAATTCAGTATGCAAACTACATTTCTGCTTCATTCTATTCTTCCTTGTCATGGTTTAACCCCAGCCAGCAACTGAGCACCACACAGCCACTCACTCACTCCCCCCGGTGGGAAGGGGGAGAGAATCAGAAGAGTAAAATGAGAAAACTCGTGGGCTGAGATAAAGACAGTTTAATAGGTAAAGCAGAAGCCATGCAGAAGCAAAGCAAAACAAGGAATTCATTCACTACTTCCCATCGGCAGGCAGGTGTTCAGCCATCTCCAGGAAACGCCATCACTCCGAATGTCCCCTCTTCCTTCTTCTTCCCCCACTTTATATACTGAGTATGACATCATATAGTATGGAATAGCCCTTTGGTCAGTTGGGGTCAGCTGTCCCAGCTGTGTCCCCTCCCAGCTTCTTGTGCACCTGGCAGAGCATGGGAAGCTTAAAAGTTCTTGATTTAGTGTAAGAACTACTTAGCAATAACAAAAACATCTCTGTATTATCAACACTGTTTTAATCACAAATCCAAACCATAGCCACATACTAGCTACTATAAAGAAAAGTTATCCCAGCCAAAACCAGCACATTCCTAATTCAAACTTCTTCAGGAAAAGCTCATACTAAAAATAAGGGACCAAAACTTAAATATACCAGGTCAATCTGTCATCCTAATCATCTCAGTATGAAGACATTACACTGAAATTATTAATAATATTTTCAGTCCTTTAAATCTTTATTCACAACAGGGTAGTCAAATATAATTTTTAGTGCACCAGTTTCCAACATATTTGTACATTGTTGTGGCTTCAAGAATGCTGAAAGCTATTTACTTATGTAAATCTTGAGATGTGCTACACAAAGAAACAGATATATGTGACATTTGCAAGGCAGTGAAAATGAAGTGTCACGTGCTGGCCTGGGAAACAAAAATCGGGGGGGGGGGGGGGGGGGGGGGGGAAGAGGTTTGCCATATTTCACCTAGCCCATCACTGAAGGGCTGGAGGACAAACTGCAAAAGAAAATCTTGGCAGCTACTGCAAATTACAAAGGGAGAGCAGCAGCATGGTTTTGGACATACCTCACAACAACAAGACCACAGGACTTTCTGCATGGGGGCAGTCTAATATCCATACACAGGGAGGGCTTCATAGAATGGAAGTTTTCTGCACAGTTCCATTGTTTCCCGATTTCTGATGCCAAGAGTTGCTTTTCCTTGACTTCCTCTGTAAGGGGATGCTCATTTGTTATATTCAGTAAAGGGACAAATAAAGCCTTTTGATTGGTTATATATGTTTTAAACAAGTAAATGAAAAGTATACATTCTGAAACCTCTAATAAAATACATAATTTCACTCATAAATTTTCAGACATTACTTAATAATTCTGGAATTTGGAATTGAAAATTGGAATTATTTAAAACTCCTATGTGCAATGGAAATTACTGGATAAGTGATTGATAGAATTAATAAAAATACATCCCCATTTAAAACTTGGAATTTCTGCATGATTTTTGATCATGCACTACAAACCTGGTCACTGTACTGTGACTCTGTTTGGATATCAGGACTAATTGATAGATATCATTCCTTAAAATGTTCTGTGATAACTCCTACTACTGTCACAGTTAAAGTGTACGAAAATGTATCTGAAAGAAAGGGGAAAGAACAAATCCACCGCCACAATGTAGAAAACATTAAAAAATGAAAATAACTTTACTAACCAATTGCAATTTAGAAGTAGACAAATGGTGAAAGAGCAGCGGACTGTACATGTTATGGTTATTCTATTTATATATTTCATCTGGGACTCCATCAACTGTTTCCCTTGTGAAGAATATTATTTTTCTGTCCTCTGAAATTACAATGAATGACTAAGGAGCTGTGGGAAGCCAAGTGGTTTGTAAAAACCTTGAATCATCCATACTTTATCAGCTAGAATTTCATTACAAGGCTGATTCTGTGAATTTATGAGGTTTTTTTCAGGACACTTATGACAAAATCTGTAAAGGACTTTGGTATCTACACCCAAAACACAAGTCTGAAAAACCTCATTTAGCTGTCAGTTCATGCTAAACTTCACAGGTGCTAAAATTCTCTTGTTGCCTATGGTTCTGTATCTGCAAATATGCAGCTGTTTCTTAGTTTGGGAAGACCAAGTGATCTAGGTCTTTGACTCATTACTCCTTGTATTTGGGAAAGCAGGAGAAATGTTCTGTGCTGGGCTCATGCCCAGAGCTGAATTTTTTTGAAAATACTTTCCTTCAATATGTCACAATATAAATATATTTTCAAACAATTATTGAATTAAGAGCTTTGCTGTGGGGAACATATGACTTCAGTTGTGTTTAAGGATGTACCTTTTGTTGTTCCTAAGAAAATGCAAGTTTGGCTACATGAAAAACCTTTGAAAGATCTTATTTGTGTAAGATTATTGAAGATATATTAGTTTCTGGAAACTAAATAATCTGAAGATATATACACCGAGCATGTCCTGAAAGGCCTTCTTGGGGACACTCTGTAAGGGACCTGGGTAAAGCTGGGTGCCAGATCTACAGCTAGGGTAGTGCTGAGATGCTCTCCAGTGCCAAGAGAAGCAGCAGCGTTTAAGTGTGCACAAGGTGAGGAGGAGGAGTAGGATAAGGCAACCTTTGTTTCAGCATCTATTACCTTTTGAGTGCTTAATTTTGCAATCTTGATGTTCTTTTGCTGTCTAAAAATGTTTTTAAAAGAACAGAACTGAACAAACATCATGAAACATCCACTATGAGAATGAGTGTTATTGGTTTAGATACCCTATTCACTGGTGAAAGTTAGCTGTTTAGTCAACATAAATTATAATCAGTCCTGGTGGCTGAGTGTCTGAGGTGGCTGCTTTCAAAAAATGTGTACTTAAAGAATGAGCTATTTTTTCTCTAAAGAGGAGGAATCCGTTGTTAAGAAACCCTAACTCATCAAGAAGTGCAAAAGAGAACCAGAGAAATGTTTTGAGGACTGGAGAGAAGGTCTTAGGCCTCCAGTATTCCAAGAGCATTATCTGTTAAGTTTATACAAAAGAAGATTGAGAAGTGACCATAACTGAGAAAACAGTTGTTACAAAGAGGTTCTTTAATATCATGAAGAAAGGGATAACGAGAACTAACAGCTAGAAGCTGAAACAAAGCAAATTAAAGTTAAGAAAACAGCTCCCTTTTTCTTAAGTTAACCATTAGAAACTGTAAGGAGGAGCAGTGCATTCACTAGCAAATAGTATTTGGTATGGTTTAGCAATTTGTTTCAGTTAAAGAAACCTATTAAAACTCATGTTGCTGTAACCAAGTGGAATGCAATGACTTATGATATACAAGGAGATCAGATCTGGTTATCTAGCTGGAATGAAACCTTCTGCCTTTAATGAAACCGGTACAAGCTGTAGGCTGGGGATGCTATGGTTCTCAGGATTTGGCCTTTGCTACCTGACAAGTGCATGTGAGCCCCTTAATGTTGGAGGTGGTGTTGGCTGGTGTATTTTCCCCATACATTTAAAAACACATCTGTGCAGAAAATGTTTCCCAAAAGACAAATTCAGAACTTGTTTTAGGGGGCATCAGCTCTTACTCAGGTTTTGACCATTAATATATATGATTCCATTATCCTTTCTCGTTAAGTAGTCCTAGAAGCTTTTATGCTATTGCAAATAATACATGGCAGATGGGACAACCCTGTCAGGTCCTTTTGGGAGGAGAGAAGCTCTTTCAGATATTTCCTGATTAGTTTAAGTATCCTTTGAGGGACAATAGTAATCTAATTCCACCATTTTAAATAGGGGAACAGGAAAAGGCTAGCATTACTGAAATAAAAGGCATGCTAGCATCTACTAACTTCTAACACCTTGTCTCTTACTATTCCACTTCTTTTTTGAAAATGGACATTAGTTTAAAAGAGTAACATATTCAAATGTAGGTGATAATATTTTTTGCCCACTGACATTAATTTCACTAAAATATGTAAATATGTACTTAATAAATCAGCTTGTTTATATGATTCAAAGTCTTACACTGAAAATTTTAATCAAATTTATCTATCAAGAATACATAAATTAAGAAATTTGAGATGCTTGCATGAATGCTAAAGTTAACTATTTCTACAAGTTTTCTCTGTAATCCTTACAGTTTTTCCATGCAAATCAACAGGAAGCACAAGAAGACTAGGCATTCCCCCCTTACATGGATTGAATTGTATATGTAATATCTGCAACACAGAAGCTCTAATAGTGATGTGAAATTGGGGCCTAATTGAGGAAGATCTGCTCATCTAACTAGCTTTCCTAGAGTTATTAGGGAGTTATTAGAAGCCTATAAGTGACAAACAACATTGTAATACTCATCAAAATATTTATTAATTAAATATGGGATTATGTTGAGTCATCAGGAAGTTGTATCTCATGTACATAACAACACTATTAACTACTTTTTAATGTAATAGCCATGCCCGTAGCTTGCTATTTTCATCCCTCAGTTTCTAACTACTTTGCTTCCCTATGATTTTTCAGACTATACAGTTGTTAAAGAAGTTTGGCATCAGTGAAGTTGTTTTCCTCCAGGGTTAAGCTCAGATCTGTGAAGAGAGGCCTCAAATTCCACTTGGGTGTTGCACAAGGGTGAATTTCATCCTTGTGACTAAAGTCGTCTCTCAGTTTCTGCAGCTGGGTATTGCGCTGAAGAGTGACCAATGAACTCAGTTGGACCAAGAAGGGGAGAGTGCTGGAGGAAACCATTAGTGTGTCTTGCAAGCCTCCCTCAGCACCAGTTCACAGAGAAGATATGTTGTTAGTGCACATAAATGTGGCTCTTCAGATGCAACAGCTTTTACTTTTATCTTTGGGAGTCCCTGACCCCACTTCAAGTATGCCAGACAAAAGCTAGCTCTCTTGTTAAACGCTCGTCTGACAGTGCTATTCCCAGACACTCTGTGGTTTGATCTCTTACAGAGCAGACCTAGATCCAAATACAGCAATTTCCCCCAAGGACTGCAACCAACATGACAGACCCATTCCTCTGTGCAAACTGCAGCTACACTAGCCAGGCAGCAGTTCCCTTTGTGATCCCTCACCCCAAAACAGTTCAGTAGCATAAGGATTTTCCAGTTGTATGCATTTTCCTCTTGTGTTGCTTTGAATGAAGTCATAAAACCCAAACACTCTTTGTACTGTCAGCCAAAACTATGGACATACTTTGATATGAAGTCAGAACATTTTAGAGCCCTACGTCAAAATATTTGTGGTGGGCTGGCCTTGTCCAGCTGCCAGTTGCCCACCCAGCTGCTCTCTCATTCCCCACCTCAACAGGACAGGGGAGAAAACAAGAAGGAAAAGCTCATGGTTTGAGACAAAGACAGGGAGATCAGTTACCAATTACCATGTGTCCTCCTTTCAGCTGGGATAGTGTTAATTTTCTTTATAGTGGCTGGTGTGGAGCTATGTTTTGGATTTGTGCTGAAAACAGTGTTGATAATAGAGATGTTTTAGTTGTTGCTGCACTAGTCAAGGAGTTTTCAGTTTCCCATGCTCTACCAGGTGCAGAAGAAGTTGGGAGGGGACACAGCCAGGATAGTTGATCCAAACTGACCACAGGGCTATTCCATACCAGCTGATGTCATGCTCAGTATATGAAGCTGGGGAAGAAGGAGGACTGGGGAGGACACGTTTGGAGTGATGGCGTTTGTCTTCCCAAGTAACAGTTACACGTGATGGAGCCCTGCTTTCCTGGAGACAGCTGAACACCTGCCTGACCATGGGAAGTAGTGAATGAATTCCTTGCTTTGCTTTGCTTGCATGCGCGGCTTTTGCTTTACCTATTAAACTGTTTTTATCTCAACCCTCGAGTTCTCTTACTTTTGCTCTTCCGATTCTCTCCCCCATCCCACGCGGGGGGAGTGAGCGAGCGGCTGTGTGGGGCTTAGTTGCCGGCTGGGGCTAAACCACAACACCATAACAGGCAGAACAGACTTTACTTGGGGAAAATTAATTTAATTTATTACTAATTAAAATAGAGTTGGATGGTAAGAAACGACGACTAAAACACCTTCCCCCCACCTGCTTTTTCTCTCACCTGGGTGCTGGCAGGGCTGTTCCTCACACTTTTTTCCTCACATCTCACCACCTGTGTGGAGTTTTGCCTGCTCTTAAATACATTTCTCCCCAGAGGCACCACCACCTTCTCTGACGGGCTCAGCTCTGGCTGGTGGTGGGGCCATTGGGGAACCGGCGGGAACCGGCTGCGTCTGGCGCGGGGCAGCCCCGCCCTCTCCTCACAGAGGCGGCCCTGCAGCCCCCCCACTGCCGGCACCTGGGCACCTGCACCCAATACAGTGGTATGATTCAAATTTCTTCAGTGACCCAAAACACAGGAAACTTGTGCCTCAGGTAAATCAGATATTTATTGCTATAAAAGAATCATTCCCCCAAAATTTGCTCTCTCTCTTCCCTGCTTAAAGAAAAAGCTTTTAAATGACAAGCTTCTCTTTTATCCTGCTGTTATTTAAATATACATGCATGAGTCTCTCATACTGGACCTCAGAGATATTTGGCTAGCCATACCCCAAGGTTTCTCTTGGCTGTTTTTTTTTTTCCTCCCTGTGAGCACAAAGGGTGAAATACATGACCAATGCCTCTGTCAACCTACTTCTATTTTCAGCTGCAGAATATTACGTGCCCAAGACCTCAAGCTACATGCATGCAGTCAATACCTCTTGCAGAAATTACAAGTTATTATAAATAACTGTGCCCTACCTCTTGAGTAACTATCCACACACATACTCTACTACTGGTAATCAGAAAGGCAAAAAGCTGTCCACACAGTGACAGGAGCACCTCTTCACCAAACCCAGCATCAGCTTTAGAGGCTTCACAGTCTCCTAAGACCTTGCAGGTCAGGAAACTTCGCTGTATTAGAGGTACTGAGATGAACAAGCCCCCAGAGTGAGTGACACTGCTGCCTCTTGTCCTGCATACCGCAAGTCTATCAGTAAATACAGAAACTGCACCAGTTCAGAGAAAAAATTAAAGCTACAATGTAGCAATCTCTCCATCTTTTTTTGTCAGCGATAGCTGTCAGAAACAGTTCACCTGCAAGTGCAGCAGGGAACTTGCTGCTCTTGGTGCATGTGGGCATCCTCAAGACAGCTGTGACGGAGTAAGCAGATAGAGAGGGCATACAAGGCTGGGGAAGCACCATCAGTTCCTGGGTCAATATATGAATCTGCTAGTCCAGGACTTGCAACCTTGGCATCAGAGGCAAGACTAAGCCAGAAGAACAGCATGAACTCAGGTTTTTGAGCAGGGAAAACGTCTGCCAGTGTTGTGATTTCTCATTTCTGTAGGCTAACGTGTAGAATGTGATTGCAGTGATGAATTAACTCTGTAAGAGACCATGCTAGCTCGAGAATTTGTGCCAGCAGCGGTTACTGCTTCAGAGCAGGAGCTGCAGCCACAGGTCCTAGCGCTCCAGTGTGCACCAGTCCCCAGGAATGATTTGGGACGGAGACACAGCAGTAGGATCAGAGCGTGAGGAGAGGAATCATGCCCCCAAAGAGGAATACTTCAGAAGGATCTATCTCTGAAAATCCATCTGTTCTTTACCTCCTCTGATGAAGATTTCTCAGCCATACTGATGCACGGTATGCCAGAGCAGATGCAGGCTTTTCATAAGATCATAACCCTGTGCTTGTACCTTTGACTCCTGAGAAACCAGTGGGGGAGTTCTAGTACTTTGTCTGCTGCCTCCGGCCTAGCAGATAAATGTGCTATTCAACCACCAGGGATACATGTTTCTCCCAAGAACCAGAGATACATACATCATCTGCTTTGAATTGGTGCAGCCATTTCGAAAGTACAAGGCTAGTGGCCTTGATAATACTATCACAGATCTAATGAGATTTACAAAGGAAAGAAAAGGAACAGAATATATTAAATATATGAAATTAATGGTGATTAAGACAGAGAAGTTGCACGGCAGAGCAATGGAGTTTTCGGAGTCCTGACACAGGCAGCAAAAGGCCTGGACAAGGAGATAGGCGAGAGCTGCCAACACACAGGAGGCATGCTTGGTCTTCCATGTTTCCTGTATGAGCCAGAAAGTCCATAACACTGAATGTGTCCCTTGGGGATATTGCTGGCAAGTACTCAAGAGAAAAACCACGCAACATACGTGCTAGTAGAGGTACAGGAGCATAACAACTGCTTGAAGTAGAAACATGGTGCTAAACCGATGTCTCGTAAGTCTTTATTTTCTATGTTTGCTAATACAGTAGCTTTATAATAAATATCCAAATCCTATGCAGTGTCTGTCAATGAACAGATTGAACTTTATGATGCATAGTTTTGTGTTTTTTCTAATCATATTTACTAGCTAATTCGCAAATCTTTCAGTCATCAGTACAAATTAACAGAACTCTGTTGTGCAGGCATTAGGATTTAAAATTTGTAATAAAGAAATCCATTAACTCTTACCTATCTTCAGCTTGGAATCAATTCTGACATTAGGATAAATCTCAGAAAAATTCATCACCTACTCTGCATTAGCAGAAAAATCAGTTTTCTAGAAATAAATGCTGACTATAAAAAGTTATGAGTCTTTCCTCTTCCTACAAACTTCAAAAACAATGTCTTTTATCACAAAATCTAAAGTATAATCAGAATATAATTATATTCTAGCTGAGTTGTAAATTAAATCAGAATTGCTAAACATGAATTGTTATCTCAGACTGGATCATTGCAATACTAAAAAAAATTAAGACGCACAGGCCCCCTCCTGAGCTGAATATTGTGATGCAGGACCCTACGTGTTCTGCCACTAACAAAAGGAAACATGGACATTTTGTAGGAAACAACAACTTAATCACCTTTCCAATAAAAGCCTCCACATGTAATACCTTTTTCAAACCATTAGTACAACCAGCAGACTAACATTAACCTCTGAATGATTCACAAACTTCTCATATTTTCTGTACTCCCCCCCCCCCAAAAAAAAAAACCCAAACCCAAACAACAAACCCCAAAACCCTACTAAGACCACCACTGTTTCTGGAGCCAATATTTCAATAATTTTGTGGTGGTATCAAAATTACAATTTGCTTTTCCATCTCCCTGGGACAGCACTGTTATCATTACTGTTTTGGTATGCCTGCTTCTCAATTGTTTATTCCTTTATGTGTTTCCCATTTCCTTCTGTTTATTAAGCAGCCTTTACACTTTCTCATGCTAAGAGTGCAATACTTCAGAGGGCTATGCATTCCTCAGTACACCATTCTCTCAGTGTCAATCCATCTTTCCTTCTCAGATACAAGCTCCCAAGGAGAAGGAGAAGGAAAACAAACAAACAAACAACAACCAAAACAAACAAACAAAAGTCATTGCCCCTCTTACCCATCCCAGACTTGCTCCCAGTATTTGTGTAAGCAGAATTTCACAGTCTCTGACTATATTTTTCCTTCTGTTTTGTGGGTTAAGCATCAAATCACTGAGCTCAATGGGGTGGAGAGTACCTTCTTTACCACTTTGCCAGAAGAACTGGAATCCAGTCAAAGACTCTTGTTTATTTCCAAGCATTTCTGTACAAATGCCTCAAAACATGTAATTTTGGGTTCAAAAAACCCTGCAAAAATATATTTTTATATATATTGATTTGTCAGAAATAATCTTCACTTTGGATCATTTTATGTGCTAGAACTGAAAAATCAGTTTTATTTACACAATTCAAAGTGCTCTTCCTGTGATCTGCTGTAGAAACTACCAGAATACTGGAGAGAGAGACAGCATATCTAAATAGAAAAGCGATGCATGTTTATACACAGTAGTAAACAAGAGTTACTTGGAACACTGCTGTATTTCTGTGGTTTCCTCATTTTCTTATTGCTCGGTGCACAGCACAATAGTGTTAGATGATACTAGCTGCTGACAGCAGTAAAAAGCCCGATTACTAGTGCTCTAGATATGTCAGTACTTACCATCTAAAAAGATGGGCAGATCTGCTTGTCTGAATAAAACAAGGGATAGGAAAAAGAGACTATTGCAAATCTGGCTCTGCACACAGTCTGAGGAATGAAGTAGGACGTGGCATAATCAGAACAACTGTAGAGGAATGTCACATACTGAGCATAACTAGTGAGCGCAGGAGTAACAACTTGACCTAGTCTTTCCATACGGTTCAGAAAAAAAAGAAAGAAAAAAAGGCACAGTGATCAGCAGCGCAAGCTGGTCTCTACATTAAAGCTAAGCTGGACTCCAGTGAATAAGAGGGGAGAAAGAAGCATGATCAGAGATTAGCAATGTGCAAGAGGGAAGGCAGAGCAATATAAAAAATTCATGGCTAGGACAACCACAGGAAATGATGTGTTGCTGGCAGATGTTTGTTTTAAAGTTTTCCACAACTCTAGCTATGCATAAGAGCAGCAGCTCTCTCAGCACACTGAGAGCTGCAGTCGGAAGAGAGCAGGAGCAAGTCCGAGGGACAGCCACTAAGAGAAAGGTTTCTGAAGATCACACCTCAAAATGCCAGCTGCTTATTGTCCTTGCAGTGCCAGCTTGGCACAGCGTTGACCCTGGGCTGCAGTACCCCAACCCCCTGTGCCAGCCTCCCCTGCTGCCTCCCTTCAAGAGAGTATGCGTAACCAGGCTTTCAGCTTAATGGCTGAGCTCTTGGCTTTGGCCCACTGTCTTATAGGGACCAATACAGAGTTTCAACTTCCCTCACCCCTCCAAGATTAATAAATTTGAACATTTTAAAGTCAGAGGCAGTCATGAGACCTCTTGTATACCACAGGTCATTACATTTCATTAGTTGCTCCAGTATTGAGCTTAAAATCTTATGTGTGACCTTCCAAAAAGGCACCTAGTCCTGACCTCAGTCTATCAAGTGCTGGAAAACCTCCACACTCCCTTGGGTTTGTTCAAGGTTAATCAGCACCACTGTTCACCTTCTGTTTGATTTCTCATTTGAATTTATTATGTTTCAGTTTCCAACTGATGATTCTTGTTATGATTTTACCTCCTGGATGAAATAACTACACAGAATAGAGCCTTTCTCATGGAGAGGAAACACTATAATCACCTCATCTTTCTTCTCAGCACCTCCTTTGATTTGTCAGCATCACTTAAAAATTTGGGCCTCTGAACTGGATAGAGCATTCAAATACGCAGATCCATAGATGTTGTATAAATTGTTTAGACCTAAATGATGGTTAATGATGGTTAATATTTTCCTTGCTTACTAAGTGACTTCAAACTATTTGCTTTCTTCATGTAATCAAAGTACATTATCCTGTATCTTTCCCAGTACAGAAAATAAATAGTAAGTGCACACTTCAGTCTTTACTTTGTCATTTTGTCAGTGATCTTGCCACCCCTGTCTACTACCAGGTCAAAACTACAGCTAGGATGTGATCTGTTCCCGATTTACCCGTTTTTGTAGCTATATTAAGTATATCTTCTCTCCTGATAGCTCTACCTTTCCATTTCAATTTTCTGTTTCATGACTTCTTCATATGGATTACTACAATTTTTTTTCCATTGTTACAAGAGTTGTCATTAATCTCTTATCAGTTCCAGTCTTCAGTGCAGACCTGAGTCAGAGTAAAAGCTTTAAGCCAAAGCTTCCCTCATTCTTGAAAGAACATTTGGGACTTTCTGTCCGCTAAACGCATTCTTCCTAAGCAAGTCCCAGTTTAAACTTCTGTTTTGTCATGTGTTGTCCCACTCCCCCCCCCCCCCCCAAAATTTCACCATAATGAATTCTTAGCAAACAGACTTTGAAGAGAGGTTTTTCTATGACCAAGACTGCCTCCTTTAGTGACATGATATCAGAAGCTGCCAAGTTTTGCAATTAATATTTCTAATATAAGTAGGAGTTTGACATTTCAGACACACAGCAATATGTCTCAATTAAAGGATCACATAAATAGAGGGAATCACATTACATGAGTGAGTATATTAGCTTCTGGAATTCTCCTTCCAGATTTTGTGCTGAATAGCAGACACAAATGGTAAAGTTAAAAATCTACCTTTTCTGTATATAGAAAGTATAGCACAAAGATCTATATCTGACACTTGGCATATGAAACAAGTACATTGTCCATGGAGCTTTAGAAAAAAATGATTGTATTTCATATGTACAAGTACACTCATCCATGCACACATATTCTTACACAAATGGATTTTAAGGCTGAAAGGCTTTCAGACTTGTGATTCAAATTTAATAAAGTATAATCTTTAATCCTTTGCATACATTATAGAAGTATGCTTTGAGTATTACTTCATGTCTAAATCTTAGAACCATTGCATTTGTTCAAACTTTAAATATCAGTCGCCAATATTATATTGAATTCAGCTTTTGTATTTTAAATTGAACACATGCTATGTTCTAATTCAGTGTTTTAAAATAAATCATTTACTTTCTAACTTTTCTTTCTTCTATCATCAGAGTAATTTAACACATCGTTTCCTGCATTGCTATCCAATTCACACATCAGCAGGTGGTATACAATTTTTCCTTATTTTTTTCCCCTCTTTTTACTGTATAGCGTTTTATGTGTTTAGATAGGATCCATCTTATTTAAAAAGCAGCAGCAGAGCGGCACTGTAGAACAATGCCAGCTTCTACAGCATATCTTTCAGAGTTTTTAATGACTCTTGTCTGGGCACCATTTAGTAACTGTTTTACTTGCAGAGATTATAACTTTGAGCTAGTAAAAGATTTAGCATATGTCCCATATTAATACATTCAAAAGGCAATTACCAATATCAATCAGCTAAAGCAATATGGACCAATTCACATGTAGCTGCTTAATGCAAATGACAAAAAAAAAATTCATCACTTGCATGATCCTGTATGCTAGACAAGTATGTGCTTTTGCACATTCTTCTATGCCTATCAGATAGACCTTTTATAGGTGTTCCTGGCTGCTTTGCCTGCTGCAAATGCTTACTTTTGTCAATATAGTTAGGATTTTTCTCTGATTATGTTTTTTCCATTTCTTCTGAACCAATCTCCTCTACCTTTTTAATCAACAGGAGAAACAGTGGAAAGAATGCATGTAGACACAGAGAGGATGATACAAGGTTTTTGAGTAAAACCAAGAATTTCACAAAAAAGCCCAGAACATTTTTTAAAAAAGAACAATATTACCTCAAACCCACAAAACACCACGATCGATATATGGACCACCCTTTCCAACCCCCACCAAAATACCGAAAAACAGAAAGGGCCCTAAAAGAAGTCAAGTAAACCAGAGTGTTATTGTCAACCATCACTGGAGTTGGAAGGAAATTCTGCAGTGAGTCAATCTTGTATTTCTGTATTCTTTAAACACATAAGTTTATCATCCTTTAGCAAACTACACATAAAGTAGAATAATAGCTTTACACAGCTCAAATGAAGAGTTTAGTTTTTCAGAGGAAGATTTTTGTTTCCTACAGTAGCAATTATAGGAGACACTAGGAGTTGGCTAGAAAGCTCAGTACAATCTATAAACACTTATTCATAGAACCACTGGGTGGACACTGTATTGGAGCCAACTCTTATGTTCAACATTTCCGTTGTGAAACAAGTTTGACATTTCTGTCTGTCTCCCTTTTTTTTTAAAGGACAAATCAATTTGTAACAGAGAGACAGCATTTGCAACCAACTGTGCTCAAGATCAAAATGAATTAATGATATTGAAATAAAGGTAACAGCACAGTAAAGAGCAACAAATTGGAAATAAAGAGTAATATAAAATGGAGATCTGAATTAGAAAGGCACACAAAAAGAATATGGATTAGCCAACAAAAGCTTCTCTACTTTTCCTAATTTCCTCCTACTAATTCTTTGTATTGTAGCAAATTGATCAGCTGTTAAACACATGGTCACCTCTTTTAAAAAAAGATTGCTATCTTTCCTGTTTGGCTTGAAGCTAATGTTATCTAGTCTTTTAGAAAATGATACTGGATATCCCTTTCAAACGACGTCAATTCTTTATCTCTGCTGCACTTTGTTGTTATCCTGCTCAAATGCATCTCGCATTTCATGTGGGCAGACATTATCTAGGGATCTGGCGTCACTTCTGAAACAACAGGATTACTGCATCTCTGACCTCCTCACAAGAAAAAAAAAAAGTTTGCCTGCAACCTAGACCTAACATGTTCAGCTGAAGGCTTTATCAGCTCATATTTCTACACTCACAACTTACAGTTATGTTTGTGAATTAAACACGAATATCTATAATAAATATCAGCAACATTAGTAGCAATAAATATTTGTAACAAGAAGAGACATCAGCCGAGTTTCAACATGAATACTTATGCACCCCTTCTAAATACAATGCTGCCCTGCAGCTGGGCTAACCAACCACAGCAGAAGGTCTGCAAAGCTCTGAGCTGTTAACATGCCATCAACTTTCACATGTCCTGCTGGCAGTCAGCAGGCCTGACAGTCCTCAGTTCCAGGAGTAAAAGCAAGCCCAGAGCAACTACTGCAGCCCACAGACTATGGATCAGTCCAGAGACACAGAAATTAAAACACGCTTCTGGGAATGGTGATGTGTCTCTGCACTGCATGTTGGGCAGAGTGTGACTTCTCAAGCTAGCCTTGCTAGCCTCCCATGACAGCCTAGGTGCCATTCATTAGACTGGAAGTGCAGACAGGGCTTCTTCCATTATTTTCTTTAGGCTAGTGCTCAGGGCAATCATGCTGCATAGAGAAAGCTCATCTTAAAGCCCCTTCTTTCCTGACTTGGGACAGGGCCTAGAAACAAGCTGAGACCTCATGTTAGAATGATACAGAGGAATGGAGTTTTTTTTCCCCTCCAGCTGTCCTCTGAAAGGCACTTGTCTCCATACAAAACATTTAAACAGTCACAGAATCAGATGCTGAAGTCCAGATGTTATGAGAAATTACTGTCTTCACTTCTAAGCTTCCAGGCCATCCTTTCTCCTCTGCAGAGAATAAAAGATGGTCCACTGTCTCCTCTCCCTCTGTAAATGATGCCTACAGCCTGTTCCTACTCTTTCAGAGATGCCCCAAGTTAACCAAAATGTTTAGACTGCAATCAGTATTCAGAAATGGTTGTTGTTGAGTAACTCCCTGCAGAGCCAAAGCCTCGAGAAAAAGACAGACAGAAATACCACAGAATGCTTCTAAAATTAACAGATCTAAGTTGGTAAGAAACAGGGGGGGTCACAAAAATTCTTTCTTGGCAGCAACTTAATTCCCTCAAAATTTTCCACTCAGGTCCATGTTAGATTAAGACATGTAAAGGGGCTGCAAGAAAGATTGAATCATCTTATTTACTACTTTTTAGGCATTTCCAAAGTATCTGTTAATGATAACTCAAGTGAACTAGAAACAACAGCTTACATGATTATGGATGGCCACAGATATAATAGCATAGTGCTTCTACAGAAGACGAAAGAGGAGAGAAGGCTAAAGTAACTATATTCATAAACTGATTCTGACATGACCAGTGGAAGACACGTGTACCATGATGTGATGGTTACTGCAGCCAGGCTGGAAACTTTGCACTGGTATGACTACAAAAAGTTTTGATGAAGAGATTAGAAAGAACAATACAAGGGACTGAGATATCCACTTCATATATAAACAGATCTTTCCCCAGCACTTTGCAAACTTGTGGTATCAGTACTGCAACATGTATTCAGCTTTGCAGAAAGTTCTTTTTAGCATTCTGTATTCCCTGAATTGTGCAATTTCTTTGATGTAAAACATGTCATTTCTAGGTTTAAAAAACATAAAAGCAGAGTTATACAAAAACTATGGCATAGAGTAGATGCTCTGGAAATTTTACAGCATCCTACGTCTGGCTGAACTTACTCAATTGCCAAGGAAAAAAGCCCTTTTAAATACAAGATTAGCACTCGGCCCTTGAACAGTAACATCTGTTCTCTTTAGAATTTAATTGCAAATAACAGCAGAGGATAAAAATAAATAAATTGAACACAGTTATATGATGCTAAAGCCTTTCTTGACAAATACTTAAAACAGAAATAGTGGAGCTGTTAATGACAATTTAGATGGTTGTCTTGAAGAAGCTACTTCGGAGTCCATGTTTTTATTACCTGATTAGTCACACACATTTTCCCTATTAATATTACTTCTATAAGTGAGTAAAATAGTTTTCTGGGATATTCACTTAACTAGATTAATACAGAAACTGGGAAAAATGAGTACAGGAACACAAGTTGGGCATTAAGAGTCTCCTTGGTTATTTTACTGAGCAGTTCCAATTTATAGTTCTCTAAATTACGTTACAGATCATCCCCTGGAAAATGTTCATTCAACTCCAGTGTGCTTCAGCACGTTGGTGACAATTTGTCCCAGGACCGTTTCACCACAGTACTGATCACTTGTTTAATATATCCTCGTCGTTGGAACTTTTCCTCTCTGTAGGATCATGAAACAATGGCTCTGTTCTAGAAGGCTATATATGTCTGGTTTAATGGAAGCTTCAGGACTAGTCATTTTGGGTGGATTACCTGGCTTTTGAGTAAGTTTTTTGGGTTTGTTTTTTTTTGTTGTTTTGGGTTTTTTTTAAGATAAGTCCACGTGCCCTTTTCCTCTTTATTCCATGCTACACGTTTCCACATGTTTCTCTTCTGAGAGTTGTCATGGGCTCCAAAAGATGAAACTTCTGCTTCTCCTTGCATGCAACATTATGATGGTACAGCCTGTGCCCTGGTCACTACCGCAAGATAAGGGAGAGTTGGACCTGCATCACCTGAAATGCACCTTTGCCCAGGCTTCCTTTCTGCTGCTGCATAAGGATCTGGCTGAAACAGTCCATAATATACACACTCAATTTGCTTAAAAATGAAGAGAAGTTTTGACCATTTCAGCTAAGGCAATCTGTTTTTCTGCAGATTTGTATCTTCAACTTTTATCTGCCTGGAAAGGTGCAACTGCTGACTGATCTCTCCCATAAGTTAGGGCGCAGATCTTATGAAACGGAGACTCCATGTCTTTTGAGTAGGAATTCCTTCCACAGCTTTTCACTGTGTCAGAGTCTCTCTTTTACCCATCTGAAGAACTGAGAACTAACTTATCCTGAAGTTTGCTTAATTTCACTGATATTGGCCCATTGGTTCAGAAGTTACTAGGGTAGAAGGAGGGACAGACAGACGCAGACCGTATGCTTTCACAAGGCTCATTTTTTCAGAAGGCCATTGCAAAAAGCTGTGGGTACGCAACACAAGCCAATGCTACGCTGTCTGTATCTAGGGCAAAGAGGAGCCTGCCTACAGCACTGGACTACATTACAGGAACCCAAAATCCTATTACTGGATATTTCACATGCTTCCAGTATACCTCTGAACAGGTAATTTCGTATCTTTGTATCTCATCTATCTTTAGGACTCATTTACCTTTTATGCGACTATGAGTGAGGATCATAGTTTACTATAATTTTACACAGTTATCTAGGTCATTTGGACACCAATCCCAATTAGACTTCTGTAAGCCGTTGTAGTATAAATAGATAAAAATAATCCAAAGCTTGTCTATATTAAGTAGCTAATAGTTAATGTGGAATGAATAATTTTTTCATGCACTGTAAATTACCAACTTGCACAAAAATCCCATGTAATAATCTCTGTCTACAGTAAATACCCTTCATACAGAGTAGCTTAGCAGGTACAAGAGCATGCAGCTGGGAAATGGCTGTGCTCTCACCTATTCCAGACAGCCTTCCCTGGCAGACAAGTGCTTAGTGTTAGAACAGGTAAGATTATTAATTATTTTCTATAGTAAATATCATTATATAGAGAAAGTAAGTGAAAAAACCAGCAAAATATATTTTTTTATCGTTGTATTGATGTATCACAAACCCTTCTGGTCTGATACATATCTACACACACATCCAGGCCAATGTGTACAATAACTAGATATTTAAGACTTCTACTGCCTCTAACAAGAAAAAGCTTAATAACGAAAACTGCCCATCTTAAAAAAGACACTTTTCTGTTTCTTATTTAGTAGTTTTAAGACATAAGTAAAATCTAAAACAAGTGTTCTAATATGCTAACTTCTATGCTTGCATTAAAATGCAGTCTGATCACTGTAATAATCAGCAAGATTCAGTCTGAACCTCGTTTCAAGATAATTGCCATCTTATAGTATTGAAGAAAAATCTACCTTTTCAGCTTCAATTGAAAAGAATTTAAAATCACAACAGCAGTTTTAGATTTTGCTCTCTAGATAGCGTGGGTGAAACATCATGGAAAATTAAAATATATGGCAAGGAAATTTGCTAAGAAGGTATTACATCTATTACAAATTATTATTGTCTTTCCTTAGCAAGTCTTTAATATATTGTAAAGGTGTCAAACAATTTGAAAGAAATTACATAAAACTCCTTATAATTCTAAAAGATCCTATCTATTCTAGGAATAATGGTGGCTTGCCTAAAATGAGCAAGACATTTTGCTCAAGTCTCACTTCGTACTACTGAAGCATCACTATCCACAGAGAAACACTGGCTCTGCTGAAGTTCTCTGCAACCTTCCTATTAGGCTGAATTACACCCAAGCAGTTGCTGGCAGGCACAAACATAACAGCGCAGGAAAGCTGAACATCAAGCTACTGGAGATTCCTGTTCTTAGAAGCAGTGGGTCTCATTTTGTCAAATGGAAGTGGTTGCGAGCCAAAAGCTTGTCATCAGCCATATATGAGGTAAACACAGGACTGCTTCAACTTATTTAATTGAAATGTTTAATAGATGTTAGTGCTGTCAACAGAAAACTGGGAAACACATCTCTCCTTCCCTGAAGACAGTGGACATTAAATAACAGAGGAACGTGATAGACCCCAGCTTCAGCTTCCCACTTACTGAAAATGAAGGCACTGAAGAACACCACATAAATGTCTGCTGATAGCTTCTAATCCCCCTTCATTCAAAGTAGACAGCTGGTAAAACCAGACAGGCACAAATACTGAGAGGACCTGATTCTAGAAGAGTTTACTTTAAAAACAGAGGTAATAACTGATCATAGTCTCTGGAATATTAGCAAACTCAAACGGTCATCTAATACTGCACTTTGGCAGTACCTTAACATAGAAAATACCGACCTCTACAAGAAAGGAGTTGCCATGTGTTATCAGACTGAGTTACAGCATTTCATTCCCTTTGCTACACGGACAGCAGAAGCAGCCAGAAAACCAGCTGACAGAAATAGCACGACCAGTGGCCTGTCCACAAGTGAAGCTTCAGGATGTGAAGTTTAAATACACGTACCAGCTAAAGGTGGTGAATGTCATCCCAACAGGCAAGAAAGCATGTACGAGGGAGCTAATCTGTGCACTGCTCTCATGTCTTGAGCCAACATGTCTTCAGCCTGGGCTGTGGAGCTCAGCTTCACAGATATATGAGTACAAAGGGTACTTGGTTTTTTTTTTGTTTGGTTGGGGTTTTATTTTTGTTTGGTTTGGTTTTTGGTTTGGTTTTTTTTTTTATTATTTTTTGAGGGTTTTTTGAGTTTTGTTTGTTTTCCTAAATTGGATCGGCCCTTTTTTTTTTTTTTTAAATTAAATTATTTAAATCATGGCATATACAGTGGTTTTGTTATATGATGTTGTTAGGCTCTATTATCTTAAGTACATCTCATTTGCAAGTTCATCTTTCTTGACCAGATTTTTGTGCAACTCTGAGGCACAAGATACCTTCCTAATTATGAAATACGTTATCTAGCTATCTCTTTGTCTGTCTAATATATCTGCTGATAAATGCTTTTTATTCACAATGTAAAAATACCACCCATTTACTTCAAATGGGTATTTCAAGGCTTTAATTAAAAGTTTTAAAATATTTCACAGCTTTATAGTGCTTTTTATCTTGGAATTAAGCAACGATTTTTGTAATTATTAACAAGGTTCTTTGCTCCATTGCCATACAACTAATATTTAAGTAATATCCAAGACATTGGCTAGTATTTTATGCTATCAACAATTCCATGACAAGTTACTCTTGGATTGACAAGGTGTTGATGAAAGTACAGCAGACAACAGATCTTTGTGATATCTTTATGATTAGCAAAAGATAGAAATGAGAGAGTAATAACATTTGTTCAGCTCCAGTATATGTTCCCTTTAGGTTTTTAACTGAGACACAGAAAATTACTAAAGAAGATGTGAACATGTGAACAAATGACTCCTAAAAGTCATTTTAAAAAAATTAAAATATAATTTTTCTTTTAAAAACCTCTCAGTTCTAATCATAGACTTCCAAAAATGCATTATTTGGGGATTATTTCATAAATACATTTGATAATTTTAATTTTCTGCTCTAAGGACCTCATCATCCAGTAACAGTGCGAGATGCTCATTTTCTGTGAATTTGAACTGAGGACCCGATTTTGAGAACATGCTGAGTTCCCTATTCATCGCAGACTTTGAAACAGCAGTGTTTTTCATTGCTACTCATGGCTGTCAAAACTGCTGAGTATTAATGATATGATGTGGCTCTTTAATTCTCTCCATTTTTCTTTCGTTGTCTCCTTTCCTTCCATCTCTAAGATGCTAGTGCTTGATGGATACAAGAAACATAAAGAAAGGATAAATTTCTTGCCAGAATGTTTTTCTCTTTATCTTTTGTAGTTTTATTTTTGTACTTCAGAGTGAAATATTCCTACTGTGCAGCCAGATGTTCTATAATCCTATTTTTATACAGCCCAAAGGACTCAAATCCCAGGTAAAGTCTCTTCCATGATGACTTGAATGATGGGTAAATTCAGGCTTTAAAATCAGATAAGAGTTTAAGGCAAAAGTGAAATGTGCTTTTGCTAAAACAAAACTGCTCCTTCTAATATCACACATATATAAATATACTAATATTCCCGTACTAAAAACGATGGCATATGTTTGTTACCACACTGGTACGGAAAACAAATGACATCTGTTAAATGTTCTGCTGCAATACAAAAAGGCAAAATATTTAAAACCTGGAAGCCTGCACATAGGTAATCTCCAATACATAAGCACCAAAATAAGAGCAACCTAATTCTATGAAGGGCCAGCAAAGTGCAGCTCTACCATAGTCAGTGGGAATTTGCTGAGCTAAAAGTTTCAGGACCCCCTTTAAAATACCAGATACTTGCCAAAAGCAGAAATCTTGCCACAGGATTAGAATTTTGATGGAGAATGTGATTTCAGATTTGCTGTCCTCTATATCTCCTCATTTGGTAAGCAGATTATCACTATTGTATCACTGCAGAAGTTTACCACCCTAGTGATTCACAAAGAGTATTTAGAAAAGAGCAAGCACTTGACATTAGTCCACCTGTTCTTTCACTAAGGTCAATAAGAGTTTTACTGGTGCTATTGGAAACAGAGGAGAACCCATGAGGAACATTTGGAAAAAAAAAAGTCTCACTTGTGGGGCTGGATTAGCTATGTAATAATAATAAGATAACAAGAACCAATTCAAAATTACACATCAGAAGTTTGCATCATAAATAAAAGTAAAGATGAACACACTACCTTTGTCCATACACACATGGTTATAACCAAACTCCCTTTCCTAGGAGTAGGGCTGTCACCTGCCCCACTGCAGCACTATGCAATAAAGTATCTATACTCCAGGTCATGTAATAATGCAAAGCACATGTTAGATGCACTTGCAAAGTCATTGTATTTCCTGGCCCTGATATTTGCACATAAAAGCCACCGCTCTCCAAAACTGTATCAATAAGACTAGCAGGAGACCAGCCACAACGTATACTGCCCTTTCTAATGCTGGAAAAGCTGTTCTTTCAGTCTGTAAACAGCTGATTCCACTATTTACTCTTGAATGATGGGGTTAAATTTCCCACAAGGAAAATCAATAAAGACCTATAAGGCAGAAGTACTATTGCAGTTAAAACACTAAATAGCTGCTATATGGCAGTAGGGTTTCTAATGACTAGAGAGATGTGTTTTTAACAGAAATCTCTTCCTACCTTGGTACAGACTGAAAGGAAAACAAGGTATCACATGCCAACGAGGACAGTAGGTTATTACAGGTTTTCAAACAAGAAAGGAAAAAAGATTAACATAACAGAAGTAGGCACAAAGATTCAGGCATGTTTGAAGATGATGAATTGTGCTGGCTATATTCGGCTCCAACTTACACCACTTCCGTTTTTCATCCTTTCCTGAAGTGGAATGCAGACATAAACTATCCAAACATTGCCAACAAGAAATCACTCGGTCGCAGTGGGTGACAAAATCAAACTATACACATCTTAATCAGCTACAGTTCAAGAAGTTTGTGCTCAAAGGAGCATACATCCCAGTTTTGATCTAATACTATTGCCTCATATATCATATTACATAAGGCCATCCCTAGAATTTGACTCTCCATCCTCTTCCAGAATATTTTTTCTGTAGATTTCGGGATAATTGGACTCTGTGTTGTTAAATTCCAGTTTCTGACTGCCAGGTCTGCAGTATCTGCGTGGCCAGCAGGTCGAGGGAGGTGATTCTGCCCCTCTACTCTGCTCTGGTGAGACCCCCCCTGGAGTACTGTGTCCAGCTCTGGAGCCCTCAGCACAGGAAAGACATGGACCTCTTGGAGCAGGTCCAGAGGAGGGCCACAAAAATTATCAGAGGGATGGAACACCTCTCCTGTGAGGAAAGGCTGAGAGAGTTGGGGTAGAGCCTCAGAGAAGAGAAGGCTCTGGGAAGACCTTATTGCAGCCTTTCAGTACTTAAAGGGGGCTTATAAGAAAGATGGGGTCAAACCTTTTAGCAGGGCCTGTTGCAATAGGACAAGGAGTAATGGTTTTAAACTAAAAGAGGGTAGATTTAGACTAGGTATAAGGAAGAAATGTTTTACAATGAGGGTGGTGAGACACTGGCACAGGTTGCCCAGAGAGGTGGTGGATGCCCCATCCCTGGAAACATTCAAGATCAGGATGGACAGGGCTCTGAGCAACCTGATCTCGTTGCAGATGTCCCTGCTCACTGCAGGGGGGTTGGGCTAGATAACCTTTAAAGGTCCCTTCCGACCCAAAACATTCTATGATTCTATGACCTAGTTCTTTTCTGAAATCTCAAGATCCTGGAGACAAGTGATTAAATGAGAACCTCTGCTTTCTAAAAAACAAAAATAAAGTCCTAAAGCCCTCAAGCAAAAGCCAAACATGAAGTTATTAGCTCTTGTAGTTATGAGACAAGAGCTTGAAAACAATCAGAGTATACCCTAAAAGCTCAAAAGCTGGAATGCAAGCAACTTATATCTTGAGGGAAAAAACCAGCAACATTCTGATAATTTGGGGAATAATGTATATTTTTGAATACTTAGAATTTCAATAAAACAAGCTTTTTCAACTTCATCTTCTGGAAACATTGCAGAATACTAACCTGTAGTCATGGCTGGGTTCTCTCCCACTCTGGTGACTCTCCCTTGCAAAAATTAAAAATGCTGACAACCACAAACATTTTTATCCTGTTCTCCTTTTTATATCCATTTTGTTTATTGTGCCTATAAATTACCTTTAGTCTTCATCACATGGTAAAATCTTTCAAATGCAGTGTATTTTATACTAGATAGTGTCCCAGTGCTTAGCACAGTAAGACTCAGATCTGTATGGAGAACATACGAGCTGCTACTATAAACAGTCAGCCCTCATGAAAGCATTGGAAATTGCCATTCTGACTCTCCAAATATTCATGATCAGTATTTCTAGGCAAAAGCCAGTGATACCTGCATCTCAGCTTGAAAATTAAAATTAATTTAATTAAATCAATTTCAGATTAAAATAATCTAAGGTTTAAAGTGTTTAAATATTAATGAGAATTTAATGGGCCACATAGAGAAGACAGACGAATCTTCAGATATCTCTCAAATTATTGAGATTGCCTTTAAACAAATCATATTTATTCTGAGTTTGCTTTCTTTTAAATATTCCATCCTGTGGTCATGCTTTGTCTTTTCAAGCATTTCTATTCAGCCATCAAAGAGAAGCTTCTTTTGCTGTCTGAATATCCACTCAGACCTATGAGACTAAGCTTCAGGGAGAAAAAGTCACTATCATAAGCATTGACCACACTGGTGTTCTGAAGTTTAATGGAGTAGCAGCAGTTTAAAATGGTCACCTGGAATATCTATGTCACTCTCCTTAATTCTTTTGAGTCATCCCAGTGGAAATTCCATTGTAACAGCAAAATTAGCAGCTGTGTTTAGTAAATTTAGAATTGTTATTTTGGGTGGGGGCGGTTTTTTGTTTGTTTTTTAAAAATCAAAAGAATTAAACAGATGCGAGACATTTAAACACTCCATGTCACTGTATTGTACAGCATGACTTCACTTCTAAGCAGGCTTAATCTTAAACTGCTGCCCCATGTCATGTCAAACAGCTGGCACCTCTCATCAGAAACAATATTTTAATGATTCTTTTATTTCACATACTCAAGATTGCACTTCTCATGTTTTATACACAAATTAACTTTTCCTCACAAAATAAAGATTGGTTGAGCTGCTGCAGACTTCAGAATAAATGGATTTCTAATCAGCTACAAGACTGATTTCTCTATGCACCTTCTCGGTTTCTCCTCTCAACATCTTATGGGATATCCATTATCACCATTCCTGCTGATCTAAAGCATACACTTCTGAAATGTCTACTTTTTTTGAGCTTAAGGATGCCAGAACAACAACAAAGTGGCATATACAAATAGCGTGTAAATGTGTTCAGTAAGTGTGAGCAAATATGTAAATTACATGTATCTATTACAATTTCTCTTCTGCTTGCATAGATCTGTTTTTACATTTGCGGCCTGTTGAAAATCTGCATCATGCTGCTCACTCACCTTCTGGGTAACGTTTCCATCAATGATTATCTAAAATACAGTCATCTCAAATGGGTAACCAAGCAACCAAATATGCCCCCATTATGAAAGCCAGGGAACTGACTAAATCAGGACAATTCATGCAAATCACTGTCTTCACAGTAAGACTCAGATAGTTAAAGGAAACTCTACACAAGTTCCAGTCTTTCTATTGTTAGTGCAATATGTATGAAACTGCAGTATCTGAGTATCATTTAACTTGACATGTAACTGGATGGGTTGCTAAAAAAGATCCAGCAAAACTGTTTATTAAGTTGAATTTTCATCAAAACAAAATTTGTTCTGATAAAAGCCTACTTTCTGCCTTTTTATTCCTTAAGCTGTAGAGAAACAAGAAACCTTAAGTATTCAATTCACAGACACTGCCATGGGAATTTATATCTGTTGTTTTTTCAGTGTGGCCTTCCTGGTAGTCTGCATGTTCCAAGAAGGAAGACAACCATGGAACAAATCTACAGTGCACCTGGAGTCATGGAAGCAAAACCAGAGAAAGTACAGTCTAATCATGGAAAGCAGAGCTGTAGACACTGAAGTTTGTGGTGAGAACCTAGTATCTACACATTGTATATTTTGGGTGGTTTTACTTGAGTCGTAACCTGGTCCAATGGACTAAAGGCCAACTAGAAGCTAGAAGTCATAAGGTCTACTCCTGCAGTGCATCCTCTGATGAGTTTCATGCAAAAGACATTCAGTTTGCACTTCACAGCTGCTCTGTCAGCAAATCAAAGTACATGGAGAACGATTGGTGGATTCACTTCAAAAGTGTGCTTCTCAACTGAAATACTAATGTAGTGGCATCCTGAGATATTCAAACTACTACACCAATACAGCACCATAACAAAAACTTCTGGATCAAACATCATTTACCAGAAAAAACTGTCAGCGTTTAGTCAAACAGTGTCCTGTGGGAATGAGCAATTTTTTAAGCTTATGACTTTTCTTTCTCATTCTCAAATAATATTGCAATATCTAGACATTTCAACAGTAGGCATACTTCAAGTCACTGTTTTTGTAGTCTATGTAACAAAATTCTTTGGACCATTTTATACAACGGTCTGCATTTACAGCCAACTGAAGATTAACCTAAGCTTTGACTATTCGTCGATTACTCCCATTTCCACCACAGTTTGCTTACTTGCAGAAATGGGGCTAATTTTTGTAAGCACAATCATACAGTGAATTTGTTGCTTATGGACTGGGCTGCCTATGATCAATGGATCACGGATTAAGTCATACTTCTTTAACTGATTAGAGTAAGTATAAAAATAGATTTTTCCAGGCTTGCTCTCACTGCATATTTTTCAGGCTAGATTCTAATTTCAATATCACAATTTCACAGAGTGAGATACTGTTCAATGTGGAAAATGATCACTGACAAATAAAATTATTTTCCTTTTGTTCCAGGAGAACTAGGGAAGGGGGAAAAAAAAAAGTGCAATAAATCTTAAAATTGATAGAAATTGCAAGGGAGACTTAATTCTGTATAAATATTAATACTAGAAACCTCGAGATTTTGTCCTCTCCAAATGTCTACCTTATCACAAACTTACTTTTTATCACCTCTTATGCATATTTGAGATAATTTCTGCTTAAAAAAAGGGAAAATAGAACACTAGTTAGCAAATCAGGGTAGACTCTGGTACTCTTCATGGGAAAATCTAAACCTTTGCCATCTTTAATCAGATCAAACTTTGCTTTCATCCCTGCTATTTCTTAGCTTAAATAAGTTTTAAGGGATGTGCAGAATCTCGATGATAAACTCAGAATGAATTCAGAACCTGTTCTCTGAGCATTTTCATTCCAAGGGGATGGACAATTGGACACACACATTTTAGGCAGATTAAACTGTTAAATAAACCTACTTGGTTTCTCTTTTCTATACTGATGCTGCCAGCCTTAGAGGTTGGTTCAATGTGGATTTTAAGCCCTTTAGAAAAATCACACAAGTTCTTCTTTTAAACATAATGGCAGGCAGCCATTTCTAACTATAACTACTATCTGCCTTTATCTCAGATGACAGCCATACAAGACGTCTCCTGGGCAAATAACATTAAGTCCTAATAGTCAACACTTAAGCAGAAAATAACTTATTTGGGGTAAATCTTTCTGTGTCGTTTTGGTAAAAATTAAGAAAAAAAGGCAAGAGATATCTTCAAAAAGTATACTTTTTAGGTGTGCAATTTTTTTGCATATTTTATGTGCAAAGTATAATTGCATATTAGATGCAATTACTTTGTTTACATTAAAAAGATTGTATAAGTAGAGATAAAAATCATATTGCAGAGATCATAGAATGCTATGAGTTGTTATTTATACACTGCTGGACAAAACCTATAATTTTCCTCAGACGTAACTTTTCTATTCAGTCAGTTACAAAATTACAGAGATACCGCAGACTTTTTACTTCCAGAACAAGTTCCTGTTGCAGAAATGAGCTCCCATGCTTAGATATATTTCTCAAAAATCCCCTTTGTTGTTTTGTTTATATATCCATCTAGATTCCAGCTTTATTAACATTATTAATGATGTGCACTACTATGCCTGTTCAAGACAAAACAAAAACAATGAAGAGTTATTTACCTTCTTTAAGATTTTAGTGTCATGTGAAAGAAATGAGCAGTAGAGCAGAACACTATTTTTTCTAAGTCTGATGAACCAAAGACTGAATATTGGCAAATGCTGCGCCACTTTTTAGTTCTGCTGTACAATCTCATTTCCTGCTTCATGCCAATCACCGTACTGTCACTGTACTGAATACTATTGGAAGCTTTCATTAAGTAACTCAACAGTAAATTGTTTGTGCAAAACAAAGGTTATCATGCAATAGCCAGCAACATTTGAAAAAACATAATTAAAAGTAATCATGATTTTTTTTTTTTTTTTTAGGTCAGAAGTCACTGTATACTGAGAGATGCAAACTTTTCCCTTCTCCCAGATTTTCAAAAGGAGTTTTCCTTCAAGAAAAGCAAAAAAAAACCACCGGGGGGGGGGGGGCGGGGGGCTTATTTAAAAATAGGAGCACAAAGGACTGTGGAAGAACTCCAAGAGAGTGAAAACTGTCTTAGAAACTGTAAACAAAGAATGGTTATCAGTGGGAAATACTTGAAGAATCCCATGGAAACAGACCAAATAATATTTTATGAATTGGCTCCTTTAAGCCACATTTTGTGGACTTTCAAATAGCCTTTGGAACACATGTTCTTGAGATCCGCTATTCATAATAGTCAGCTTAACCTTTCTCACTATGCTAATGGCCTAAATTAAGAGAAGTAAATCTGAATGCAATGGTTTAGAGATGAACTCTCAGTGTCACACATCAGTTGCACAGCTTTGGCTTCACAGGTCTTACAGTCATCAACCCCAGGATTCAACTTACTTGCTTTGCCCGGTTCCCAAACTTTGCAGGAGTTCATAGGAACTGAGCAGACACTTCCTTCCTCACACCCTGAAGATGTTGAAAGACTTTTTTTTTTTTTTCTTTTTTTTTCCCCAAGAAGAAACACAAAAGTGCTTTTCATGGTTACGTAAAAGTACGGAACACGACCGCTAAAGCCCATTCCGTACTGAACAGCCCAGGTGCAGGTTTGGGCAAGTGCTGCTTCCTTCCTAACCCACACTGCAGACCTGGGACTCTCCTTTGCTCACAGGCGCAGCAGGGCTGGGTGCTCACAGCCAGGGAAGGTCCTGTCACCTGCTGCTGCTTTCAGTATCAGGAGAGACTGCAGCCTTCTTAACTCTCTTGTTAAATACACAGCTTTCATCCAACCATGGTGCTACTGAAAAAAACAAGGATAACTTTGCTCTTTGATTAGTTTTTGTATTATAACATAATATTGTTACCCACAGATGTTTTCTAGTATCACATTATTTATTTTTTCAAAAAATACTTAAAGTAAGTTTCATAGGAATGAGGGAGTTGGACTTCACAGGCGGAGATACTCAAGACATACATATTTTAAAAATTCTGTGGTGGCCTCCAGTCAATGCTTCCTCTACAACCGCTAGCAAGTAAGAACACAGTACCAGAGCATTAAGGAAGGCTGTGAATATGTAGAAATACTGCACAGATGAAAATAAGTATTACTTTTAAAGATTATGTGATTTCTACAAGTTCATGAAATTTACTTGCCTTTGGGGTTTGATAAAGGCAAGATGCCAAGTGCCATGCAGCCCAATCTAACAAGCACTGAAGGGAATGGGAAGGCTTCAGCTGACTTGAATGGGTTTTTGCTGACTGCAACTTTGGTGATGGAATGGTCTGAGCTGCTTCCTTTGATTAACTAAAATTTTTAAAAGTAAGATCCTAGGCAAGATGGAGCCAAGACATAAAGAATAGCTCCTGTCCTCGTTGCTTAGGCACTTTGAATTTGCAGAGGAGGATTCTGGTCTGAAAAACTAAAGAAAAAATCCACCACATTTTTCACTTTACTGATTTTGCACAGTTGGAATATCTGGATAGATACGAAACTTTGCTGCATGTATTTTTGACTGCAACGTGTATTATGCCAACCTGCCCTTTTCAATTACTGTTTTTATACTTTTTCTATTCCCTGTTCTTCACAGGAGGGGAAAAAAAACCCAATGATGTGTGCTACCTACATCATGTACTCAACTGTGGTGCTATCACAGAAACCTCTCTGGGAAAATCTCTCTCCATCAAACTAAACACAGCAGTCCAAAATAAGTTTTTAAAAAGATCATATTTTAGGCCCACTTGTTCATTTTAATGGAATAACATTTCTTTAAGAAATAACAGGGAGAAAATGGAACCCTTTCCAGTTATTTTTCAAAACCAACTGCCAGAAAACATGAACAGAAGTGTTTATGAGTTGCTTCCTACTATGCAGCTTCACAGTAACAGAAAGTTTGTTTCAATAACTAGTAACTTCACAGAATCATAACTTAAACGAACTTCAAGAATGACGGCAGAGATACATTTTACCAAAAACAATAGTATTGATGAAATTGAAGTCCGAACACAATCATATCTATTCTAAAACACACGAGTTTCCTATTGCTGCTGACCTAGAATGAAATTAAAGCCTCCTCTCTTATACCTACTGATGACAGGGCGTCAATGACTACATTTCTTTGTTTAAAGAAACCCAGTATTATCCCAGTTAATGAACTCAACAAATGCTGCAGGTTTGGTAGACTTTGTTTTTTCTTTGGTGGGTTGGGTTTTTTGTCTGTTTGTTTTTTAAAATTTTAAGAAGTGTACTGTGGGAATTTACCCTCCCCATTTTCTTCTGCAGGTTGATAACCTAAAGCAGCCCCACGCAGCAGGGGCAGTGAGCAGGCAGGTGCCGTCAGCCCTCTGGCAGGCAGGACTGCCACACACGGCCACCCAGCCTTCTTCAGCCCCAGCAGCCTCAGGGTGCATCCTTCACCTGCTACACTTCTCGAAGGTATGAAACTCTGAGCCAGCCCTTCGCACCTCAGAGGGACCAGTTCTGACTGTCCGGGGAGAGACCTCGTCACACTCCCAAAGTGTGTGTAAAGTGCTGCTCAGTAACCTTTCAAAGAAAGGAAACGACAAAGCACAAGCAAACAAAAAGGGTCCAAAATGAGCAAGAGAGCAATTGCTGGTGATCCAAATGCTTTATCAGGAGAATTATGCTGGACAAGACTGTGTCCACAGTGTCATATATGCAACAAGTAAAACATACTATCAGGACTGTAACTCCCCAAAATACTGTAAAATGCAAGAAGTGGTAAATTCTTCCAGGTAGCAGCCAAAACCAGTGCAGGATAAGAACAAAGATCAGGGCTTCTTACTAACCAAATACAGAAGCAATGTGTAAAATGTCCTGTTTGTTTCTCTGAAGGACTCAAGATACCAGGGTTGTCATGAGTACTATAAGCTTTCTTTGCTACTGAGAGTTCTTGTTTTACTAATTTTTCAATCTGATTTTTCACAAAGCCAGTTAGTGTTGCCCACTGCCTGTCCACAGCCCCAAGGTAAACCATGGCTTTCCCTCCTGCACAGCTATGCCTGTCAGCCAGTGTTATGAATTTAAGCAGCAGCACTCATGCATACTGTCACACACTGAATAAATACATTTTTTTAAAATATCTAATTATAACACAACTTAAAGTAATAAAATGCTACTATTTAGGTCACTATAATGACAGCTACAGCAACATTTGATCATTTTAATACAGATTAGATCTTATATAAAATTCTGTGTTCATAAAAACTCTTGTCAGAAGTCTGCTGTAGAAAATTCTAAGGTTAAAAGTCAAGTTTGTTCTCTCCAATATTTTATTCCTTTGCTTTGACTGGGCCTAAGCTGGGTTTGCTGTTGGGAAAAGAATGAACTTAACCCTCCAAAAGTTCATTAGGCTTTTCATCTCTTATTTCTTAGCGGAAAAACACACAACACAATATTTTGGTTGTGTAAAGAGGTAAAGAGGTCTCTTAAGTGTGTCATTATAGCTTGTGTGTTCATAGTACGTTTTAACAAAACATATAATCTGCTTAATAGAATATCTGCTATCAAATACGGTCCAGTAAATAAAACACGTTCTTAAAGTTATTTGCAAATAATAAATGGCACAGTCACGTGAATTGACTAAGTAGCTATGTTATGTACAAAATGAATGTGTGAATAAAATGCACAAAAACTGATAGAGAAAATGGAGTCTTTTCTCCAGCAAAGCTCCTCAGCTACCAGAACTGATTTTCAAGCAGAGATCCTCAGTTAAAGCTCTTAAAGGAAGTCGTTTTAGAGGAAAACTGCTCTCTCTGTTATTACAAATAACAATAGATAGGCACAGACTGGAGTGAATTTATAGCTGTGTATCACTCTTGGGACTCTGCTTCTGTTCATAAACAACTCAGATACACTCTCATGGTTTGTGCTGTTAGCAGAGCCCCTAGAGGGACTTAAAACTTTGTATTCATGCAGCAACTATCCATTATGCTATATATTTTAGATGATGAAATTAACACCCAGGAGATACATTCTCAAAACATTACATGGGGTTTTAGCTCTGTGACTCCCCTTGATTTGAATGGCACGTGTGGTTAAACCCTTTGCAAACCTTTGAGAATTTAGCTTAAGATACTTATCTCAGTGGCAATAACACGCATTTTAAGATCTAATGCTCCTCCCTGAAGCACTATTGCTTAATCCATGTTCTTGATGCTGCCATCTTAGTCCTCCTGAAGAAAACTCTCTCCTTCCCCATTCATCAAATTATTCAATTAAAAGCAATAGGACTACACACATAAAATGACGCTATTCAGTAGAAGAATGGTGACAGCATTAATGCACACATCCGTAGAGTCACTAGAAATGTCTTCCAAAAGATTATCAGCTGCAGTACTTACACAGTACGTGTCAATTCTACAGAAGATATGTTTTGAATTAAATTATGCATCTCAATTTGCAAAGGGCTATTGTTTGCCAGCTCATGGAAATTAAGGGACTGAAACCTGTCTTCAACCATGGCATGATTTTTCCATTTTTCTGGGACCAGTCCTATGCCAAGAAAACAATGTCTATAAGGCATTCAGAAATATCAAGACCAGTGTTAGGATAACAGTGAACAGCAAGGTGACGGACTTCTTTAATCTCATGACACTGTGGTACAACAAAAACAATGGCAAGACAAACATCACAAGAACAGAAAAAGAGACATTGCCCTTTTAGATAAATACAAAACCAGTTGCAATTCTACTGTTCCCAATGAAAAAAGCCAGGGTTATCTAGAGAAGAGCCCCACCTATCCCTAAAATATGAAGCCATAAAACTGGAAATATTCATAGGAATTCTGGAAAGGAAAGACAGCATTCTCTTTTGTCAGTGCTAACAGGTAGTAAGGGAACACTCCTTCCTTACTAGAAATTTGATTAGCTGTTTCATTCCTTCTAAACATTAATTTTCTTAATGAACTGCAGTCTTTACTGCATTCGGAGTTATGAACAGGTTTACGGTTTACAATGTAAAGCATTGTGACACCTGTGAATGCTTAGAGGTGCTCTGACTTCTGCCTGCCAGGGCCCATATATTCCCTTTTGACTCTGCCTCCGGGTGGGAGTGTGTGTATATATGTGTGCGCGTGAGAGAGAGAGAGATTGCCATTGACAGAAAAGATGTCATCTCCAAACAGCATGAGCCCCATTCTCAGTGTTTTAAATAACTTTAGAGAGCATCTGACCCTCTATGTATCCTCTTATGCTCTCTTCTTGCCACGTCTTTTCTTGCACCACTGTCATGCCCTTGGTGGCAATATTGGTCTGAATTCTCTCTCTCTCACCCCTATTCTTCTGGTCTGAAGAAAGGTGCAAAAAAAAGCAACACTGGAAAAAGTTACTAGAAAAATTACAAGCAACTTTAGTGGGGAGCTACACCTCAGTTCAGCAATATGACAACTCAGCTTTTCCTGCTGTCTTTTATACAAGTCTCTTGGCCCATTGGACAACACGCTTCCCCTCTTGTCACTCATCACACACTACGGCAGGACACGAAATGAAAAGGTAGGGCAACATGCAAGCCTATCCAGCAGAGAACAAGGGGGTTCTGACAATATCCATTTAAAAACATGCTGAATGCACTTTGGCATGCTCAATGGGTCCTCTTCAATACAGAAAAAACAAACCTGTTAACAATTTGTTTTAGGTAGCTCAATCTGCACACAGAAGATTCAGAGAATTCTACAGGCCAACAGCAAAACTGTTTTAATAATTAGAGAAACCCAGTCGATCTTCACAAGCCGGTAACTAAACAGTATCTCTTTCCTCTTCACAGACACCAAAATGTACAGCATTCTTTATTAAGCCAGGTAAATTATTTTCTTTGGCCAAAATCAAAATAGCATTTATTATTAAATTCTCTGAAGTAATACGCTCACAGTGGCTGCTGACTTCAAATTTTAAGTATGATAGTATAGAAATTTAGTTCCAGTTATTTTTCTGCCCAGCAGCTAAGAAATTTGTGGCAATTGCATTTGAAAATCTGTTCCCTTTAATGTTTTTTTCACAAAGTAGTGCCTCTCAGACGCCGTACTGCTTATAGAGGCTTTTCATAATGGCAAATGGTCAGCTGCACTTGCTTGTATTCCTAATGTTCAAAGTAATTTAATGCCAACTACCATTCCTGAAAGCCTTCAAAATTTCCTACAAATCCAAATTCAATTACGCTAGTAGAGACTAATCAGTGACTACATGGGTGTTCTCTTGGTATCTGGGACACTGTTTAAAGACACAAATGCAGCACTTTTGAGTATTTTTCTCCAGCAGGGATGCTAAAAAAAAAAAAAAAAAATAGAAGAATCACAGCAGATAAGCTTCCTCATTGCAAATCTGCCCCTCCTCTACATTTACTTTGCCAGCTACAGACACTGAATAAAAGGGAGGCAAAGCATAGGTTGAAACACATGTACAGGAGGGAACAGAAATGCAAGGGCAACTTTGGATACCAAAGGGACATCAAGACTCTACAAAGGCACATGGATCATAATTTGGATTTCAGTAATGGGAAGTGTAAATAAAGGAAATGAAGCCTAGTGATGCAGCAGAAGAGCAATACCAAGATATATGTGCAGTAAGTATGTGAAGGAGAAAGGAACAGAAAAAAGGTTAGCTTCTGCAAAGTAATGGTTTTGGGAAAAGACACGCACATGTAAGCCATAAGCACACATTCATTTATACCTTCAGCTGCAGTGGTCACTGCCTCCAGCTTCATGTCCACCCTTCCCTGGCGGTTAGCAGCTCTCTAGATCTACTGTTGGATATGCCTATCCATCAAGAGCCTGTACAGCTTTTATATGAAGGATAATAAACTTAGAACAGGCTAACAAGGAATATTGCATTACCCAAACCAGTAAGGTAACTGGAGGCAGGAGACAAAGAAAACAGCAATCAGACACGGTCTGGCATTTGTCACTGTCTACAATCACCAGTGACACAGGATTACAGAAGAGAATTACTGGAAGACATTAGGGTTTTACTCAAACATCTGAGAATTATATTAAAGTCATATTTGCAGCAATACACTTACAGAAAATTAATGTTCTCTCTGTCGCTGCAGGGAAAGCACAGGAGAAGCTGCAGGCACTTCAGACAGAATCATCTATCACGCAATATCAGGCCCTGGTTTGGAGGCTAGTTCTGGGCTCCCTCAGTTCCCAATAAAAAGCCAAAGGTCCTTATCCATTCAAGGCCAAGCCTGTCACAAATCTGGCATCAGCTCTTCTTTACCCAAGGAGTGAGAAACAGTTCTGAGTTTTTCACAAAAAACAAACACCCATTATTCTTCTCCCCCAAGGAAACAAAAAGAAATGATTGATCTATGAAAAGAATAAGTCTCCCTGTGCAAGGGTAAATAATGTAGTCATTACATATAACCTGTTTAAAAAAAAATCCTGTTCACTCTAATAATTTTACAGGACTTTATTGAACACTTTTTTAACAGCCTGGACTTCTGGCAATTGCAACTTATTTGATATTGCAAATTTAAACCCAGAAAAGGCATTAGCTTTGTAAGAAGGGCAGAAAATGAAAGCCTCAGATGTTTATTCAGCAGAAGATGCTTCTTATTTCCTCTGATTTTGTAGACAGGCAATACTCCATATCAACCTCATTTTGAAGTCTAATATACTGCTGATTTTCCAAACTCATATTAATTGCACCTTGAACGAATAGCAGGTGGGGTTGTGGCCTGTGGATGTGCATTGTCTGGAGCTCTGCTACACAATGCTTCACAAACCCGTGTTCTAAAACCCTGTGCTTCTCAACACAGCAGGTACCAAGGCCCTCCGCAGTTCAGCTACAGGGATGCTGAACTTACAGTTCCACAGAAGTGACCATCCTGGCTACTGAAGGCTCTGCTTAGTGGAAGCTTTCCATGTCCAAATAAAACCTCCAGAATTCTGGTATTTTCCAAACTCTTCAGCTTCAGAAAAGCCCTCACCACACTTAATTTCACAAGCCCCAAAGAGCCCAACATTTTTACTTCTACTATAAGCCACTTCAGCATGATGCTAAAGAGAAAACCGTTCCTACTTCCATCCCTACCCCGGCAAGTCTTACGTCCTATCCCACTCCATTAAGCTGCTAAAGACATACAAAGGTGGTATAGATTATGACAAGTTCTTAGCCTACTCACACAAAAGAAATTACAGCTTCATCAGCTCCAGCTGCCCAGCTCATGAAATCAAAACCCTCTAGTTGCTGAGAATAGAGAAATGGTGGAAGAGGCTTTCACTTGGTTGCTACGTTCAATGGCCTTTGCCTGCTGCAAATTCTGATATCTCCATTTATCTTGCCTCCCCCCGGGGAGCTTTCAACACCAACCTGAATTTGCCACACTGAGAGCCCTGTCTCTGTTCCTGGCACAGCCATGATCTCCCTCCCACCCTGGGAATTCTTGGTTTGTGCTCCCTTCAAGTGCTTTCTTGATTACAGACCAGTGCCAACATTGAGCAGCACTTCAAACTATTTGAGCAGCTGTGGCATGGAGCCAAAATATGAGTGATAAAATGCTTTATGTGGGTGTATCTCTGAGGAGTGTAATTTGAGGGCAACACAAAAACGTGTGGATGTGTTTTTAAAGGTAAGGAGGTAAGGGTAGTTGGCACAAAGCAGTAAGCAATTTGTAAAATCAGGATCTTACCTCTTTTTGAAAGAAGATAAGCATGGCTACAATACTGAATCATTTAGATGCAGTTTCCTAGTGGGGCTCCATACAGCTGTCCTTATTTAATATCACATCAGGCATAATCTCTGTCTTAAGGAATTAAAGAAGTACTATTATACATAGGCCTATGAGTTCTTCCACAGTGTGAGCAGGTTTTTAGTTTCTACAAAAACAAATAGCTGGTTTTGTTCGGTTGGTTTTGGTTGTTTTGTTTGTTTGCTTTTTAATTATTATTATTAATGTAAAATTGGTGGCAGATATAGGAGTTATTCTCTGTGTTATTCTCTATATTTGGAAGCAGTTCCTGGGAACTGGATGTTGGGAACTGGTATTTCTGGAAGACTGGAGTGCCTGTGTAGTGTTTGCAGCTGCCTCTCCACAGCTTGTGTATTTGCATGTAATAAAATAAGTTACAAAAATTCTGCATCATTGATTTCTGGTAGGGTGTGAAGCTATGATGTTATCAGGATGCTGTCATATTCCAGAAAAATGACAATATTTTTAAAAGAAAAAGCAACAATTGAATCCACAACATCTTTCTAGGGGAAATGGGAAAGTTCAACTTTTGAGACAAAAGGACTTGCACAAGGTAAGAGTAAATTGGAGAGAAAAATTAAATCAACTCTCTCTATTCCTATCTGATTTCCCTTCTGCTTTCAAGCGTTGCCATCCTTCGTGCCCTCCCCTCATGTTTCATTTAAAAATTCAACCCCACCAAAAGAATTTTCATAAAATGCTCTTATTGAATTTTTTTTCTATGTGATTCCTATAGGCTCTGGTTCCATGTGTTGCTTAATCAGCACTCTTGGAAACAACACCTCCTGCCAATTGATTGACAGAAAGTATTGCTTATTGTTTCCAGGAAAGCTAATTCAGCAAAAAAGGGGTTTCATTGAATAGGAATGAATACAATAAATGAAACCACTATAAAAGATCGTATAAGCAGTCACCCTCCCTCCATATGCAATGCACTAAGTGATAAAATCTCTACTTTGATACAGGTAGTTTGTCACAGGAAGAAAACAGGAAAAATGTAAGCAAATAAAGTATCTCCACTTTCTTCTTTGAGGCCCAGTTATTAATGAGTTCACACAATCTCAAGCAGAAATAGTCTGTTCACTGATGCCACTTTTTCCTACCTTTTGGTGCCATAGGCAGCTAAAGTTTTTGTGAAGGGAAGGGAAACACTAGTTAGGGCAATACAAGATCTGTAGTGGTTGATTCCCCAGATACTGTTTTACAGCAGGAAACTTCTAGGCCAAAAGTGCTGGGTGAAAGTGGGCTGGGGTGGAAACAAAAGATGAGCAAGCTGCTTTTTTGGCCTGCGTCTCAACCCTGAAGTTGTTTGATGTCATGGCTTAACCCCAGTCAGCAACTAAGCCCCACGCAGCCGCTCGCTCACCCTCCCCCCTCCCAGTGGGATGGGGGAGGGAATCGAAAAAGCACAAGTAAGAAAACCCGTGGGCTGAGATAAGAACAGTTTAAGAATTGGGAAAAAAAATTGTAATGAAAAGAAAAATAACGAGAGAGAAAGGAACAAAACCCAGAGAAAAAACAACAAAACAAAAAACAAGTGATGCAACTGCTCACCACCCACCGACTGCTGCCCAGCCAGTTCCCAAGCAGCGGTCGCTGCCCCCCGGCCAGCTCCCCCCAGTTTATGTACTGAGCATGGCATCCTATGGTATGGAATAGCCCTTTGGCCAGTTTGGCTGTGCCCCCTCCCAGCTTCTTGTGCACCTGGCAGAGCATGGGAAGCTGAAAAGTCCTTGCCTAGTGTAAGCACTGCTTAGCAACAACTAACACATCAGTGTGTTATCACATTATTCTCATCCTAAACCCAAAACACAGCACTATACCAGCTACTAGGAAGAAAATTAACTCTATCCCAGCCAAACCCAGGACATTTGAATACATCTAGTTCCTATGGGGACTGTAGAGCACCTAGGAATAGCCACATCTGTGCTTTCCCACCTCTCCCCGAGTCTGGTCTCTATGCATGGAGGTTGGCATGGTCAGGGAAGGGCTGAGGACTCTTTATGCCAATGGAACTTGTAGCTCAAACAAATCTTGTAGTTTTGAACTGCTCAGGCATGGTGACAGAGACAGACCTGGGGTACGAAGCGTAATGCTCTGTGGTCTGACATTATTTCCAGACAGATGAACCATGCATCACTAAACAAGCTCACACTGACTAACTTTTGTTTGTTTTCAAAAATGAGGGGTTAGGTTGTGGGTAAAAAAACAGGACAATAAAGAAGTTAAAACTTTGTCTCTTGATAGTTTGTTCAATAAGAATAATTAAATGCATAAATATGTCTAAAAGTTCCAAGTAAAAAAAGTATCAATACAGCATTTGTTTGTCTCAAGTTTTGCTGCTGCCTAAATTTAAAAATACACATTTTATAAATATAAAAAATTAAAATAAATCTAACAAAAAATAAAATTGGTGGCAAATCACAGAAACAAGGGGAAAGATTTTCTGGAAAACTTTACAGAAGTGGAAGGTGTAATTTAAAGAAAAAAATCTTAGTAGGATCCAGGCTGTATGATTTCATGTTGACACTATTTTTTGTTGAATTTTCTTTGCTAAAATTTATGTCCAACTATAGTGCTAGTAACACGGAAACCCTCGGCAAGAGACCTCAAAACCCACTGGGAAATGTGAGGTCCTTGGTGAGTTCCTTTGATTGGGCTGATAATCCCTAAAATGAAGAACGCAAGCTTGAATTTGGTTTTTAAATGTAAACGTATAGTATCTGCAGTCAAGAGAATGTATTTTTCATCATAATGAATACTGTCACGGATACACTGGGACACTGATACACTGTCACAGGTATCTTTCATACACTGGAGGGAGAGAGTTACACACCACCTTTGCTATGGTGAACACCACTCATATTTTGTCCACAATGTTCCTTCCTAGAGTAGCTCCAGTAAATGCACGAGAACTCCTACAACAGAGAAACTGTCCTAAGAGAAATTGCTTTCTGTGTACCTCCAGTCTGTGCCTGACTTCTCAGTCTTTCACCTTTAGGGTGTATTTCTTACAAATGTTTTTATCCTATTTTTTGTAAACATGGGTGTTCTCATTTTAAAAGGAAATGTCTAATCCTTTCTTGAATCCTGCTAAGCTTTTTGCTACAATCATATCCTACAGCAGTGAATGCCAATCCACCAATCCTTATCTTCTTTGCAATATCATTTTTGGAATGGCTGATCAGAACCTAATGCAACATTTAAAACTGTGGTAAACGATTCCAAATAGAGAATTACAATATTTTCAGATTTATTTTCTAAAATCCCTTTCTCTAGGCTTATCCATCTTCATGTACTTTCCTGGCTGCCATGTTCTACTTCAAAGGGATATCTATTTAACCTTTCCACAAAGATACCTAGGCCTTTTTCCTGGGTGATTACAGTTAATTACATGCCTGTAATCTCTATGAGCAGTTGAAATTATTTTAATGTGCATTACTTTGCATTAGTCAATATCACATTTCACCTTCCATTATGCTGACCACTAGCCAAGCTTTAAGGATGCAATCTTCTTCAGTCTTAATTTTCCTAAAAAAATGCATAATCTGAAAATTCATTACTTTTTGCCTATTTTTTTCCACCGTACAAGACACTTTGACCCACTGTAGGCAAATAACATGCATGAGCATCAAAGCAAGCTAAAGAACAAGGAATTGGAAAGCAATTTGGTTGCCAAGTTTCTGAGGTCATATTTGACTGGAAAAATATTGCACACTAATCAGAGGACCTAATTCTTTCCCAAACCAATTTAGTGTTCATAGGTCTTTCCATAGACAGAAGTCCTCCTTTTACATTTTGCCTCTCAAAACATGAGATGTCTGTCCACATGAAATCTGTATCTGTGAAATCCGTATGCTCACTTACATCTCAATTACTTTGCAGACTTTTCTTTATTAAGAGGCATTAATATGATTAGAGAATTAGTAGTATCATCCTTGCCTGGTGTGGGGATATCTAGCTGTCGGACTCAGTCAAGACCATAACTTCACCATGTAAAAGTTTCTGAAGTGTCTCCATCCAGTAACTTAAGGTCACAGTCAGGAAGAACAGGATTTTGAACCAATACTGAAATGCAGGTGAAAGTTTTCTGTTGCTCAGTCAGCAGCTAAAGTATTTTTGTAGTTCTATAAATTCACTTAGAATGTCTGTTCAAAAATCTGCCCTGTAAGAAAGGTTTAATAGTTGATGATAAGCATCATGTGAAAAACTAGATGCAATGCCCTTTTCACTATTAAAGGTAATGAGAGAGAAACTGAGGCATTATATGCTTGAAAGAAAGTTATATTTTAAGAAAGCATCAGCCAATTTTTTTTTTTTTTTTTTATGAGCCATTCCCCAGTGCTAGCAGTAACACATAGTAAGGCCTTTGAGGGGGGCATTTCACTTAACAGAACAGCTTGGCATATCCTGTTTCATCTAAAGAAAATACTTAACTGTTTTATAGAAGTAGATGGCGTATCATCATAACCTCAATATTTTGAAAGTAGAATACGTTATGGTAGAGGATTCAATTACTTTCCTCTTCATTACAACCACTTCTGTTATAACAGTCTTACCACGAGAAGCCACCAGATTTTCTGTAGTGAACCACTCCCATCGTTATTTTAGAGGCAGAGGCAAAAGCTATGAGAAGCAAAGCTCCTGAATGATTCTATAATCAGTTTTAAATGTATATTAACTACTGTATGTTAATGCTTCACACTCTTAGTAGTGTATACAGAGATGTAATAAGTAAAATGGCATTGAGATGCATTCTAAATTTTCATATGAGACTTCTGAAGAATGAAGAGTAGTCAGTTTTTAAAGATTGTCCTTTTCTTTTAGTACTGCACCACAGTAAGCACCGTACCTCAGAAACATTGCAAGAGTTATAGTTTGGGAGCTTAGAAAATTACTCAAAAAACATTTTGCATTGAAAGCATTCTACCTATGACTGGAGTGTTTTGAAATGGGCTTCTAATTTAAATGATGAGGCATATTGTCATGTTCCTGTGTGCTTTTCAGGATTGATTCAAGCTCACTGAATCATGACTCTCATTACTATGTTATCCTGGAATATCAGTTTACTATGCATGTCGTCTATGTCTCAGTAGCCAACTTTCCAAGATACACATGAAGAACAAAGTTGAGACTAATCTTGGGTATGACTACAAAACTCCAAATGGGCATAAATCAAATTACTGCTATATCTTGCCCCACCACTCGTTTTGAGCTGTTCTGATAACTGTATCTGATAAACCGATGGAAAGAAAAACCAAATGCTGCCATAGTGTCTTTATCAAAAGATCACACAGCTGTTTCCCCTCCCACCACCCAGAGGTCTGAATCTACCTCCCAGACTTTACCTGTGAGATATCAAAAAGCAGAGGCAGAAATCCTTCAGTGCTTTTTGTAGATTACCTCATTTTCATATTTTCTTTGAATTCTCCTCTCGGAAAAAAGAATCATGTGTTGGTTCACACCAGTGTATCAATCTGCCTGTTGTTCTTGATACTATTTTCAGGTTCCACTCCGTATTTTCTCATTTTTAACTTTTCAACTAGTGGAAACTGTTGCACACACTGTGGCAACTGTGATCTCATGTGGTCACAATAAACACCTTATAGCAAGTCAGAGTAATAAAGGATTGCTTTACCGCCTCAGCTGTTCATAGAGAAAAAACTAGCCAAGTACAACTCTGAATGCATCTTCAGGCACAGACTCATGCAGAAACTCATTAGAACTTCTCTACTCATCATAAGAATTCCGATTAAGCTGGAAAACATAAAATGCTTCAGGCCAAACAAGCAAGTGTGTCATTGTATATAGATCTCTTTTATGTAATTCTTGTAAATCATCTTCCAGAAGATGGCTTTAAATGCTGAAGCGTAATTAGGATAATTACTGCTTTGCAAGTAGCAGGAAGTTGTATCCAGTAGGGACAAACGAGCCAGTCTGAAGAGATGGGGGAGGAATATGAAAGAAAACACATCATCCCAAACTCTGGTGCTGAAAAGATTCAGAATTAATTTCAGACTATTTAAAGAGTTTGCTTCATCTTGGAAACATTTCATTTTGGTGACAATATTCCCTACAGGGCTAACAGATTCTTTTAAAAATATGCTTGGCTCCCTGAGAGTCCTGTTAGAGATCTTAAAAACTGAAGCATTCAGCAGAGTGAGGAAACAGGGAAAAGAGCTGCAATTCAGTGTGACCCTCCGAGAAGAGCAGCGTTGAGGGAAGTTATTGGAAACAGGACATTATCACAAAATAGTTAATTTTCTTCTTATATTAAAAAGATTGATTTACAGTAAGTACTAGACAACATCAAGCCATAATATACTTAGATACCCTGGCATGATATACAGTGTGACTGTTGCATACCTTTGGAAGAAGTGCAAACTTCAGAAAGTTTAAAAAACAAAACAAACAAAAAAACCCCCAAGGACACCCCCCAGCTTCCATCCCTCCCCCTTCCCCCCTCCCCCAAGCATTCTGCTGAAAAAGCGAATACGGGTATGAAAACACTTAGTACCCCCCGCCCAGGATGCACTCGGCAACTTGCACCCTTTTTGAGGTTTGATCCTAAAAAGTGCATCAGCTGGGAGCATGTCCCCTACAGCTTTCTAAATTATTTTGTTGAATTTGAAGATTACTACAAAGTAATAAATGGGGTAGGAATGTGGGGACTACGCCCCAGGGGAACATAAGTATGCTTGAACTCAGCTAGCCTGGGGGTTTTCACGAAGCTCAGATATATTCTGCAGCCCAATTTATGTACCAGGATATCAGAATCTTTTGAGATTCTTTAATAGCTGCATCAGTGCTAATTTTATGCTAATCTCTTACTGTGCACATCCATGATCATTAAGACTTCTGGAGATTGGATATTACATACAATAGCTGATCATTTGTTAAATAGAGAGTTAATGGAAAATATCTGATAAATTTAAACATTAACTTTGTATTTGTTTCCTGTACAGCTGTACACAATAAGAAGTTATCTGGCTAGCATTAATGTACCCTATTTTTTGCATGATTGCTTTTGTTAACTAATACGTCACAATAGAAAAGCAGACCTTTTAGAGAATACAAGCTTATTCAGATGAGGAGTCATGTTTCTTTCCCATTCTATATTAGAAGAACAAAACTGCTACATAATCGGAAAGAATAAGGTAATTTCCTGTCTTTGATTTACCTGAACCTCATTAAATCTCAGTTTAACTAGTTTCATTTCCCCAGATTAATCCCACCTCCTGAGATAATTTTTAGAGTTGTTGCCCGTAACAAAACTCTCCTGCTGATAAAACTGAAGAACCTGTTGTTTCTTGGCAGTGCCAATCAACTTTACTCTTATTGCCAAAGATAAATATCCCAAAGCAATCAAAACTGCACTGAATAAAAATCTGGACGTGCATCATTTGTTTTTAATTTCACTAAATGCAGCCTTCCAAGATTACATACTTATGTGTTAGTGGCAGTTAGTTTTATAAAAGTAGCCTTTAGGTCTCCACAATACCAGTACGTATCTGCCTTTCTTGGAAATTAAAAGACAGCTCTGCTTTCATGGAAATAAAAATAATTTTGTCTAAATTCAGTTCTGCTTAGAAATCTGTGCTCTGGAAGTAAATAAAATAATTACATTGAAAAATATTGTTTTGCGACTTCTGTAATTCCATTGATACGCTGGGGACCTGAGGGACCACTTTCATTTAGTTTTATCCCTCATGGTTCAAGGCACAGGGCTCTCCTTTCACTGTTGGCTGCTCAACCAATTCTGCCCCTGAACCAATTCCAACAGTATTTATGAATGTTATTTAGGTTGAAATCTTAATGTAGGATACATTGCAGTGAATCTCTCTGTACAAAAATGAGGGCATGAACTAGTACAGGTTTCCAACCATGGCCAGGTTTTACTTCGACGGTTGCACATAACAGAGTTGGTCTGGAAAGCGAGGATCTTGACACCACACACGGTCCCCCACCCAGATCCCAGCCTGGGCACCTCTTACACTCACACCCCAGAGCATTTGGATAGTCAGGACATCACCTAGTCTCCCCTGCGGATTACAGGCAGCTCTGAAAGGGTTATGCCACTTTGGAAGGGAGCTCCTGCGGTGCAGGGCCCCTCACTGGCCATGGCTCACCCACGGCAGGCTTAACTTCTGTTGGCTCCAGTAGCTTTGATTAACTAACAGGGGACAGCGTCCCCCATCCCCTCCTGGCCTTGCACAGACATGCAGCATGACAGTCAGCAGTGCCCTAACATGTTAAAAATCACGATAAAAATTGAGTAGATGGAGATATCTTGCAGAACTCAGAAGAATAAAGGTTTCTATCAATGTGTTTGAGAGGATTACTCATGACTTGTGAAGCTTGATCACACGACTACAGTGCCTCCCATTTCTTACTATTTATTAGATTTCTCATTACTACTTAGGGGCAAAAAAAGAAAATGCATTTTAGTATTTTCAGCTTCCTCCCCCTTCCTCATAGTTCAACTTCTTTATAATTTACTAGGTTCATCTGTGTTAATAGAAAAAGGAAGGTGCTAAAAAAACCTGTAAGGATAATTGTCTGCCACAGGTTTATAAGTTACACCTCATGACAGTTTGTGTAGGTATTTACTGCACTATTTACTCATCTGTTAAACAAAAGGGATTATTTCCTCTTGTAAGTCTTACATTTTGATAAAGTACTACCACAACAATATATTATTCTGTTCTAAAAGAACATACTCATTAAAATATTGCATGCAGCTCTGGATTTCATATCTTGCTGTAAACTATATAGGGACACATATATTGTTTTTCAGTTAACATTTTTCTCTCAGGTTATTTTCTATTCACCTACTCAAGTTTCAATGAATTACACTTATGTATTATGTGGCTATGCAGCTACCAGGCTTTCCATGCTATAAAAAGGACAAAGTTTTCTTGGGATCCCTCTTGGTCTTAATGTATAGCCGAAAGCCTATGCACATTTAATTTTCTGTTCATAAAACACTTCCAGAAAGTGGAAGACCCCATCCAGATCTGACAAAAGTTTTTATTTATAATACGTAATTTATAATGTAAGCTATTGCAAATCAAACTTGATTAGCAGTAAAAGAGACAAGACAGATGCTGACCATCACTTTCAATATATTAGTAACCTGCAACGCAGTCACGGGATTTAAAAGAATTAGAATATAATCAAAAGACTGAAGGAAAATTTGTGTTCTGTCATGTTTTTGCACCCACTATTGTCATGGCTGTTAACATTATAACTGATATTTTTGTATTTAACTGTATACTTAAATGGGGATTTGACCCTGCATACTTTAAGCATCCAAAATCCACTGACATGAGTTTGAGATGCACAAGCAAGATTAATTTTGACCTGCTTGGAGCGTTGTGAGGGGAAAGGAATACTACATTGTTTGAGGTGTTTACATACATGTTTTTTAAGCTCATCGTATTGCAGTTACCTACATAAATTGCGTGCAAAAAAAGACACTATTTCTTAAACAGATGCCACCACCACCCCCAGCCCCCAATATAAATTGATAGCTTCCCTAGAAAAGTATGGCTGGAGTTCAGTAGAACATGCTATGCTTCAGCTACCATTTCAATGGGGAACATTTAATATTTATCTTAATTTACATTCAGATGCATAGGCAACTTTTTCCTGCTCTTTTCAGAGTCAAGTAAGAAAACTCTGTTAATGCAATGATAAAGCTGCACATTTAAAGCATTGAAAGCTCAGGAGAGTAAGCACCAGTAGTAACGTTAGCTTTCCATACTGCTACTGTATTATATTCCCTACTGTCCATTTTTGCCATTACTTCTAGTTTAGTTTATTACCATTTATACAATAAAATAAAACAAATTCTAAATGTGGTACAAAACAGAGCAGAACCTCTGTAGAAATCCAGGTTTACACATCCAGACAGTAATTTCAATGGTGAATACCACTGAAGTATTGTTCCATGTAGAAAAATACTTAAGAACAGCCACATATGGTTCCATACCTACTGTCCCTCAAAAATGTTCAGATGTAATCAGCTAACAAGGTGTTCTCTCCCTGCCCCTAACTACTCCCCAACCTCCTTCCCCCATCCACTAATTGCTAGGTCTCAAAATGAAACTAAACCAGGGAAGTCAAGTTAGTTTCTTCCAGTCTCCTCAATATCAGATTTTTCAGACCCACGGGGCCCTCAGTTACTCTGAGCTGCTGCTTCATCTGCAGGTGACACGATTAAAACCCCATTGTCTTCAATGTCACTAAAGGCACGAACTGAGAAGAAAGGGCTTTACAGGTGATCCTGGAAAGGCACAGCAGCTACCAACAACTGCTTTGAGAGACACAGAAGAGAGACATATGCCCAGAATCATCTGGCATAACGACAGCTACACATAACAGTCTCCCTCTGCCCACCCCTCCAAAGCAGAGGAATGAAAAATACATCTACGGGAGGGGAGACTCGTTGAACAGAAATCTATTTGCACACATTCCTTCTTCAGTGTAAAACCTCCTTTTTACACTACCTTGGCATAACAGCGTAGTGACTAATAACCGCTAACACAATTTTCAGACTTTTGCATTTAAAGTACCACGTGAGCCAGCTATCAATACTGCCATGAGTTAATGTCATCCTTTTAAACTCTAAAGGCCAGAAGTGACTGGCATGCTTGCAAGGACAGTGCTTTTCTCCATTTTTAAATAAATGTGTCTTCCTGAGCATTCACAGTCCTAGGCCAATAACATTTTTTGTTGGTTGTCTACTCATTGCTCAGTCGGTTACACCCAGCTGATAACCAAGTGATGGGTGAGGAGAAAGAGCCCAGTGAGAGCCTTCTTGACTATTACTCTTTATTGGAACTAAGGTTCACCTCTTTTCCTGCATAATGGGCCTATGTAGAGAGAAAAACAAATCCTGATTCCTTTGAAAAAACATTTTTCTTTAATCTCCCTTAGATCAGGCAATTTCCAGATGATTGTTTCTTCACTGCCTGAATTTCTAGATGGATTTCCGCTGGGCATTCTATAAGCTCTCTCACTTTTAATAGGTCATACATAATATTTAGTGTGAAGGCTGCATACATATAAAGACATTATGCTACTAAGGTATACTACAGCTCTATCTTCAAATGTTTTGGTATAATCAAGTACTTCATCACTCTCCCAGCTCCTCAGCGGCACACTCCCACCGCTCCTTCGGTTTTTTGTTTTGTTTTGTTTTGTTTTGCCTCTCTTTCATGACATCTGTTCCTTCCTCACAGGTACCCGTTCTGAATTATATGCTGTCTGTCTGAAGTGTTCACTCAGTCCTAAAATCCCATTCTTGTTTTAGTTAGATAGCCTTCAGAATTATTTCCTTCAGGACCTGGAGGCCATTATTCAGTGAGCCTGCCTTTATATTTGCCCCTTGCGTTTTAAGCGTCTAGAATAAAATAGCCAGGTGTATAGCAAATCGAGTTACAAAGTTTTGAACTTGCCCTATGATAAATCTTTTCCAGGGTGAGGGATGCTCACTCAAATCTGGAAAAGATTAACCCTTGAGAATGCAAGAATCCAAAACAATTAGCACATGTCAAGCTAGGCCACATACTATTGTTATATTTGAATGAACAGAGAACTCAAAGTTTTAGATAAAGGTAACAAAATCTGCAGCACAATTCTGTAAAGCTTTTGTAATATCCAAGAATCTTTTCTTGCCAATATACACACAAATGGGAACCCTTACTCAAATAAACAGTTACTTATAGGCACAAATATTTAAAGGTTCAGGCCATAATGAATAGAACATAACAGACTCGATGCAATTTTATTTAAATGCTGTAGCAATGCAGAAGTCTTTTTGTTAGCTTCGATTTTACCTAGTGTCTTCTTGCAGGCAGCTTTTCTAGTGCCGAAGTCTCACATTTTAGAATTTCTAATACATAAGCAACAAACAAACTATTATTTTTTAAGCACAGACCAAATCAACTTTGACAAAAATCTCCTTATAACTGACCACTGGTAAAGTACAACTCAAGTGTTCAGTGTATTTTCGTCTCTTTTGTAAACAAATTGGAGGCTATACTTCTGTTTGAAGACAAATAGATTCCCCTTGAAAAGTGCAATATAAGAACACACCTATGAGTAAAACAATCTACAGCAGTAACAGAAAATTTTCAAAAGAGAAAATTAACAGCAAAGTAAAATGAGCAGACCCAATGGGCAAAGAGGAAAGCACAGAATACTTTTAAAGGCTGCTGAAAGACAATCAGAATACTTTTAAAGGCTGCTGAAAGACAATCGAACTGCTAAGGCAGATAAGAAGGGAAGCAAGAATATTTAGATTTAATTCAAATGAAATCCACAGTAAACTAGAAATCTGATTTGCTGCATTCTCCCAACAGGTCTAACTATTGATCCGATTTGACTTCACCAATGCTAGATGAGCATTTGCACTGAAGCAGCAAACAGTAATGCTGAGCCTGCCCTTAGTGCATTTGGGAAGCTGCTCGGGAACAACCCAAAGAAAACCAGTACCTCCATACATCACATTTATGATAACAAAGCATTAGCTTCGTTCCAGCTTAACAATGACCTCTTCACTTAAAGCACTTTGCCAAAAGTTTCACTTTTTAAATTCAAAGAAGTTACTAGGTTGCTTTGTATTTAAAGAAAGCATTCACTTAAGCTGACAGCAGTCAGGTCTGAACAGCAGTTACTGCAGTATATAGCCGTCAATCAACACAGGCAGGACAGGGTAAATCTGGTACAAAAATCTGAGTCTTGCATACAATGGGGAAAAAAAAAAACCCCAACAAACAAAACAACAAAAACCAGATGAAATATTTGTTTTCAGTCAGAAGGTAAAGATGACAAATGAAACAGAAGAATGTTTAACTTATCTGAGGTTTGAGCTAAGACTCCAATAAAATGAGAGACCGAAATTGAAATTTTCAGCAGAGTCTCATAGGTATTCAAAATTAAGCTATGCTGAAATAGCCAAAGTTTGCCAGAAAGAGAAGTCATAGCCCTAGAATAAAGTTTGTTGAGGATGGAAAATATTTCAACATTCAAAATTCAATAAGGAATCCAAAACTCTACAGAAAAAGATACTTTTACATGGGTAGCAATACTGAGAAGTACCCATCAAGCACCTTGTTTCACATAATTCCTCTTTAGTGCATACTTTGCCTTCTACTTTTACTCCTCTGAAAACAGTGGTCCATATTTATAAGGTAGTATTTGCTTTATTTTTGCAGTTTTAACATCAAGGATGGCAGGTCAACATATGAACCTTTCTATTTATCGAATACTATACCTACTGGAAACGGTAGCGTATTATTTTGAATACTATATATAGAAAACTGCTTTGTCAGTCACAGCAATTGAAGAAAAGCTCTTTAAATCTTAACTTTGTCATTAAAATAATGTGTGGAAGTGACTAATTAGTCCTAAAAAACAGTTCAGGGAAAAAACCTCCAGTGGTTGTACAGTACTTTCAGATATTAGAGTGACTAATCTGGTCATTACTCTAGGAAACCAATGTCTGGAATTGACAGCCAGGCAATATTTTATCTAATGTACTACATTAGGACAAATGGACAACAGTCCTTGAGGAGAAAAATAAAGCGTAATCCAAACAAATTCATAATATGAGAAGTTACTGCAAGTGACAAGGAAACAGAAGGTGTGGTCTTTAGCCGTGAAAAGAGAGGAGAATGAACAGGAATATGCGTATACCATGCAGGCAGGTACTGCTGGCAGAGGCTGCCTGCACCCTTTTCGGAGTGATGCTGCCCCACGGATGGGTGCAGAAACCAGCAACTACATTCACCAGCACGGAAAGGTTTAACTGAACTGCTGTATCACATTCAGGAGCAGGGAGCACAAAACTACTGTCAGCAAATAAAGCTGAACAGAATTAAGGAACTGCTGAAACAAATGAAAGGAAATCAATTTTTTTTTTCCCAACAAAGTAAAAAAAAAAATAGTGGCACGTTCTCTGTGCATAAACCATGGTTTATAGTCTTGCTAACTGCTTTAGGTAGAGAAAAAGAATCTGCAATGACTTGAAATGGGACAAAGAAGGAAAAAGGGAAATTCGATGAGACTCCCTTGAGGCTGAATAAGAACATTCTGAGATATCACAGTAAAAAACAAAACGAAACAAAAAACCCAAGAGATAAATATTTTTGTCCTGTCAATGCAGCCATTCATGTTTAAAATCTCTGTAGAGGGACATCTCAAAAACTTAACTATTCTTTAGAATTCTCTTATTTTAGTTTGCAAGGCTCAACAGCAGTAATTCAGTCAGTACAGTTCCCTTCTCATTCACGCTCCTCAGTATGGCACACTCTCCCGTCACACAATAACAGAGAAACTGTGCCACCTCTCAGCGCCTTAATTACCACTGCAGCCACATCTAACCCAGACAGCAGACCTCATTCGCTCTACCTACACTGAACTAGGTCACGAACTGGACTCCAGAACGCTTCCCACTACAATTCACGATAGCCAAATATGATCAAAAGTTTCCAAAGATGTTAAATGTAATCAGTCTAATCTGCTTAAAATAAAAGATGGAGAACTGCCAAAGGCTGTTTAAAAGGAAAAACAAACAAACAAAAAAACGCAACCAAGCCCAGCTTATTTCATTTTTACCTTACCCCACAGCTGCCAAGTAAATTTATTAAGTCCTTGTTTTATGAAGAATCCTAAAAACAGTCCAAAAGCAATTTTATATAGTGAAAATGTACAAAATAAATATACCTTCACTTTAACACACAACTACATTTTTGGTCCCATAAAAGTGGCTCCAATTTTACATTTCTTTTTTTTTGGTGTATGTGTTAACATGCAACATGTTCCCAAATTGGAAGGGCTTTGACAAAATTACCAAGTCTTTCTTAATATCCAAACCGTTTCCCAGTCGCCCCTCTTTCATACATACCTGCAACGACTTTCAGCTTATGCACAATGCTGACTTCTCTTCTGCTCCAAAATTATCTTTCCTTTCTTTCTTCAGGTCTATTTCTGTGAACTTCTGATTTTCTCCAGGCTGTACTCCTAACCACAGCTCTCTCTTCTACCCCTACAGAAGCAATGCCTGGTTTGCCAACCTACAGGCCCAGTTCATCCCCAACATCTGCTTTTTCTACTATTATATGTTGCTGTGGGCATTCCTGGCAAGAAAGAACTGACCAACTTGACATCTTTTTCTATAAATGTTTTTGCTCTTCAGCTCTGACATCTTCCTAGCTAAAATACTCCAATTCTCTGCCCTGGCAGAACGCTATGCTTGTAATCCTAGACTTCTTTAAGCTATTTTTGTCTTTTTTCTTTTGAAACCTTTTCTCTCTCTTTTATCTGTGCATCTAATGGTTTCTTCAGAGAATCTATGCAAAATAAGCTGATTTTCCTTATGTTGTCCTTTGTTGCTTTCCACCTCTTCCCTATCAAAAAGGTGTAAGTTTTTCATCACTTTTCATACTTTATCCCCCATTTATTCCAGTAACTCTTGCTCCTCAATCTCACTGCCATCCCCATACCATTTTCCCCAATAGGTCACATCTGTCCTGCAATTTTGTCTTCTAACAGCTCCAGCTCTTCCTGGAAGTATAACAAAATTCCTAGCAAAAAGCTTAGTAACAGTAAATATGCCAGCCTCCTGTTTCACCCTCAGACCTGGCTTATAAGCACCGATCATACACTGTTTAATATCTTTCCCTCCCTTGGCCCTGTTTTCTCCTGATTCTCTCTCTACCTCTCTAATTCTCTTCAGTATGTTGTTCACAAGAACCTTATGGTTCAACCTTTGGATCTCCTTCTTCTTCCATATCTTGTTTCTCAATAGTTACCTCTGCACTTGGGGGTGAGGTTACCATACCTGCCCCAATGAGTCACAAATAAACTACCCTGCTCCAGATCCTTTCAACCAACAACAGGGAAAAATCTATCCTCCTCTTGACTCAACTGACAAAATCTAACCATTATTACCAACCAAAACCTCTTCCTAAACCAAGTCACATACAAGTTTAATGCAACATCTAGTACATGCTGTTTGTCATCCACCAATCCAAAATTTTGGGCTTGGACTCCCATTTTGCATAATTTCTCTTCCTGGTGGATTTATGCCCTCTCTGAACTTATTCATTAATAACTCTGCAGCAAAAATAATTTTGCTTGCTTTTTGCTTTGGTCAGGCTACTCTATTCTTTGCATTCACTACCTAGTTTTCCTTTCTTGGTCGCATCCAATTCCACATGAATGCACACTTTGGAGAAACGGGTACTGTTTGCGGAAGTTTGAGGCATTTCACAGAATCACAGAATCGCACAGGTTGGAAAAGACCTTTAAGATCATCGAGTCCAACCGTAATCCTAACACGACCAAGACCACCACTACGCCATGTCCCTAAGCACCTCATCCAAACGTCTTTTAAATAGGGGATGGCGACTCCACCGCTTCCCTGGGCAGCCTGTTCCAATGCTTGATAACCCTTTCAGTGAAGTAAAATTTCCTAATATCCAGTCTAAACCTCCCCTGGTGCAACTTGAGGCCATTTCCTCTCGTCCTATCACTTGTTACCTGGGAGAAGAGACCGACCCCCACCTCTCTACAACCTCCTTTCAGGTAGTTGTAGAGAGCAATAAGGTCTCCCCTCAGCCTCCTTTTCTCCAGGCTAAACAACCCCAGCTCCCTCAGCCGCTCCTCATCAGACTTGTGCTCCAGACCCTTCACCAGCTTTGTTGCCTTTCTCTGGACACGCTCCAGCCCCTCAATGTCTCTCTTGTAGTGAGGGGCCCAAAACTGAACACAGTATTCGAGGTGCGGCCTCCCCAGTGCCGAGTACAGGGGCACGATCACTGCCCTAGTCCTGCTGGCCACTCTATTCCTGATACAAGCCAGGGTGCCATTGGCTTTCTTGGCCACCTGGGCACACTGCTGCCTCACGTTCAGGCGGCTGTCAACCAACACCCCCAGGTCCTTCTCTGCCGGGCAGCTTTCCAGCCACTCTTCCCCAAGCCTGTAGCGTTGCATGGGGTTGTTGTGGCCCAAGTGCAGGACCTTGCACTCAGCCTTGTTGAACCAACCATTTCTGTGAGAGTATAGAACGTGGAAATAATCTAAAGCTATCTGAGGCAATATCAGCTAGTTTATTAATTCCAGAATGTGCACATGTAATTCTGATTAATGTTAACAGGAATTTAACATGCATAAGACCCCACAGTCTGTTCAACTGTCATATGCTGTGGGAAAAGTCTCCTCCTCCTCCTTGCAAAATTTAATTGAGGAAGGTCTTATGGTATCCAAAAGGTATGTCCCAGACCTAGTTCAGAGTACTCAGAGAACTCCTCTGAATTACCAGTCTCTTCCATTTCACTGCAAATTATTGCCATTCTTTAACATTTCTAATACAAAAAAAGTGTCATTAAAAGCAATAATGCAAGTAATGAAAAGTTCATGTTTAGAAGTATCTGGAGCTACACACATTTTACCTTTTTTAAATTTAATACAAAGACAGTCAAAAACAAAAGAAAAGAATGCCTTGGGGTTCCATCTCTAAAAATTAAAATCAGGTAGTATGACAGCATCACTCTCATGTTATACTAAAGTACAGTCACGGCGTAGTTACTCAACAGTTTAAATGCAAGTTTATTTTATTTATTAGTAAATAACATGTAATAAAAACAGTAAGAAGAATTATACAGACAATTGTACTTCCTACTTACATAGAAATAAAATCATTCTAATAGTATCTGTTTATCTCTGGTAGTTATAAAGTACTTCTCACTGTTATGTCTTAGCTTCAGACAGCAATTAAGTCTTCTTCAGCGTGCAACTAAGGCAGCCCTAATTAAAGTCAATGGGAGCTTTTGCACATACTTAATGGCTGTTGGTTGAGGCCCAAAAGTAATTGTGTAAAGAGCATAGTACGTCACTTAACAATAAATTGACTCTGCCTTTGAAAGAAATACTGGAAATGCGTTGCAAGCTTCTCATCCCATAACCATTTGCTGAAGCCAGATGCCCGAACGACTACTCAAGCCTTTTGATAAATAGTGAAATGATTATGCACAAAGGACCTAATCCTGCTCTTGCTGAAGTTGATGCTGAAACTCCAAAAGAGCAAACCAACAGGCCCTAATGTCTATCTACCAGACACCACATTTAGCATACAAAGAGCACGGAGAAATACTGACTTTATCATACGTTACTACACATTAAATGCACAATTTTTCCCCAATAGCAGATCTCAAAATCTCTATAAAGATCCTGCCTACCACAACAGCCAATCATTCACAGCAGCAGTTTTTAGGATCCAGCTTGTCTTAAAATGTGAGAGTTACAGCTGCCCTCAACTTTTTCCCTTAGGTCAAATCCAATGAAGATGCCAGTATCTCACCTGAATATAGGTCAAACAAAAATGAAAGAACACACTAGGTTTGAAAACAAAATTTCAGTTTCAATTTTCCTAGAGAAATACTATTACCAGAGAGGCGCTCTTAAAATAAAAATAATTCAGCTACCGAAGTTTTCTTTTTATGAGCAGAATTGCTGGACCAAGCCTTTCCTGGAAGTGAAGGGCAGGTGAAGGAGCATTTGTCCAGCATGGCACCACCACTGGATGAAAGACACGGTGTGCAAGAGACCACAGGCTGGCAGGAACATTGGCATCTCCAGTGATTCACAATGGGCATATCAGCAACTAACAGCTATTTCAGGAGATGAAATGGGAGGAATATTGACATAGTCATACCCATGAGATTGCTAAAAGGCACAAGGCAAGGAAGCAGAAAACTGGCAAGCTGCTGTCTGCCCAAACAAGTTGTCAGAATTCACTGCACCAGCTGCATCGCTATATTGCAAACTCAGCAACACGGAGTCAGTTGAAATGCCTTTGTCTGTAGATTGTCTGTGAATTTTAATTGACAGGTGCTCAGATGATATTAAGACTTTAATATCATTCTTCCTCTTGATGAAAGACTGAGAGGAAGTGACAAATGATGTTTCACATCATCTCCTCCAAGTTTTGTGGAATCATCCTCAAAATATTACTGTAAAAAAAGAAAATTCCATCCACATGGGCATTTCCCATATAAACCTGATCACTTTCATGTCTTCTCAATAGCGGCTGATTTCTCCACCTTCGCCCCGGGATGATCCGTTTCAATTTCTCAGTCACATCTGTTTACCGTAAGAGTTCCTGGCTGCTACTGACATGTTTCTCAATCGCTCGGTAACTAAGGCCAAGAGAACATTAAATAGTTTGTATAGGCATTCCATTTAGATCTTCCTAGATTTTAGGACTTTCACATTCTCATGACTTTTTTGATTTAAGAGAGGTACTATTACTACCTATCTTACATGAGTTTAAAGTCAGAAAGACCACTAGCTATTTAAATCTGACCTTCATTTAATTCAATTATGAGTCTGATAACCAAAATAGCTGCTTTCTGATTAAACTAGGGCTTATTTTGAGTAACACAATGGCTCTTCTGCTCATCTACAAGGCCATGACAAAGTGATCCTTAGGTAGTGTACAAAGCCTAGGATTTTCTTTTTAATTATAACATCCTTTCAGTATTTTCAATTACAAGTTTGAGGAAAGGGTCATCCCCAAGAATTAAAAAGTATTGACAGTAGCCTACTGACTTTAAAAGCCTGGGAACTTTCTCAAGCATATGCTTCCAAATCAACATCATCACAACCTACAAAATTCACTGCATCTGTCAATATCTTGTTTCAATAGTTAATCAGATCCACCATTTAAAAAAAAAAAACAAAAAACACACAAAAAATCCTCTTTCAAATGTGAACTTGTTTTGTCCTTTTTCGTTGAATTAAGGTACCCTTTCTGTGTATTGTTATCCTGCCTACAACAAATGTAGACATCTTAATCAAGTTATCTCCTAATAAACTTTTGACAAAATGCACTGGCTTGGCTCATCAAATCTCTCACTGCAGGTACTTTCTCCACTCCTCAAACAGGTCTATGGTTCTTCACTGCACCATTTAATCTTTTACAACATTCATTTTTTGAAAAACAAAAAATGGATATACCTACAATAACTGCTTGCTGCTATATGGTACAGAACCCCCATTAAAAATTACCTCAAACTGATGACAGTCGAGGGGGATGGTTTGTGTGGTTTGGGGGGATTTTTTTGGTGGTGTGTTTTGGTTTTGTTTTAAAAAAACTCAACAAACAGCAGAAGCCAGTAGTTATTCCATACTCAACCCATAAAATGTAGCCACCCAGCCAAGCACCGTAATGGCACAATTGAGGGAACAGCTGAACTTCGCACTGGGAGACAGGAACTTCAAACATAATTCCTCACAGAAAAAAAAGTACACTAAGCTGTGCTAAACGTAAGATGTTGTTGAGATGACTGGGGAAGTTCAGTGCTCTTTGACAATGGCCCTGAAACTGGAGCTGGTTAACACTGAAAGAGGTTTGGTCACAAGTCTGTGGAGAGAAGAACCTCCTGGCTGGCCACAAGAGCTCCCTGCACGCCCAGTCAGAGGTGCCCGCTGGTTCTCAGTGGGCTAGCGAGTCTTACGTTTTTAAGTAACAGGCAAATAAGAATAGTTAACGTGTCTCTAAAGGTTAGACTGGGCACTCTCCACATGTCTGTCCCCTAGGGCAGACTGCAAACGTTTGTAGCTTGCAGCACGTTAATATTTTTTACTCTTCAGTTAAAAATAGCACTAAAACCAGAGAGAAATTCCATTGAAGTGTAGACACCATGCATCTGCTACTGAATCTCCACACAGCCCGAGTCTCTCTGCAGCTAGGTCACGAGGCTGGTACACATCCCCCTTCCTCCTAAGCAGTACTCGTTTACAGTACCATATGAATTAATAACATTTTTTAAGGTACAGCAGAAGACAGTGTGAAATGTGTGCCATCTCTTTCTAACCTAAGCATACCCAGGGTAGAGTTTTTGACCCAGAGTATTGCCTCAGTCACTTCCTCATACAAATCTTGCACCCAATCTAGTGAAGACCGTAAAACGCATCAGCGCTTGAAGAATACGTAGTTACGTAGCAACCCTGGCCACACGTGGGTCTGTCATTCTAGCACTTAAGTCCTAGGACTGGTTCCCCCACTTAAAATCTAGTTCATGCCACTTGCTAAAAAGGGCACGTACCATGCGCAGAGATTGAAAGGCACCACATGAAACAATGCAACATTATGCAGACAGCTTGAAAAAAATTTATCATCTTTGTCTGTTGGTTCTGAATGAATGTTATTCATGTGACATTTTGGACAAGATCGTAGGGGTAACTTTAGTTTAATGACTAATTAGCAAACTTCTGCAGGAATAACATGGCAATGGATTAGACAAAGTGTCACATCACAGGCATGCTGGGTTTCTCCTGACACTTCCCTTGCACTCACTGTCTCTTTTTGGGCTGGCGGAGCAGGGAAGTTGCTTATACTAGAAAAACTCATTATGTTTAGAAAAAACAAACAAAATATGAGAGCAATAAATATTTATAGCAGAAAACATAAAACATGGAAGGCATAGTCTGTGGAATAATCAATCCTCTTGAACTTAGAAGTCATTTCAGCTCCATCTTCATATCTGGTTCTCCCAGTAGCATAAGCCTGAACTGGTCAACGTGCTTCCTTTCTCCAAGTGACCCTCCCAACAGGCTTTCTGTCACGGTTTATCAGAATGAGGACACCACAGTTATCACCATTTCATCTGAAACTTCTCTTTCACTCTAAAAGCAAGTGAGCAAATTATATTAATTGCTTTGGCATCCATAGAAAAATAAGCAAACCAACATCCCGCATGCAGATAATATCTCTTTACAGTTTAAGCTGGAATCAAGCCACCTTATTTCTTTAACAAAAGTTGTTTGCTATATGTGGTTATGTCCCTGACTATTTATTTTCTGTTTATTGGAAGTAAGCAATAAAACTGGCCTTTGGAAGAATCTTACTGAGGATTTCATCAGTCAGTATATCTGTTTGATCAGAGAAGAAATTAGCACTTTGACCATTACCAATCTTATGTTTTGCCAGGACAAATTGCTGTGACAGGACTTAAGGACTAGCAATACAGCTACTTGGAAAAACAGCAGTTTCTCCCATTTTTGGATCAAGATACTAGCTGGATGGTTCACACATAGTGCAATAGTGAATTGTAGTGATTTTTTTTTTTAAACTAAGCTAGATACTATCCACCTCCACTGCTGAGTACCTGAATACCAGTTGTTTGAGAAAGTTTGCGACAGGATAACACCATCAGCTCCCCTCCTCCAAATACATAACTCACACACACAAACCTCTCAACTACCTGGGAAGCACCCTCTGTAGCTCAAATTGTTAGCATGCGCTTTATTAGGTATGATGTTTATCATTTATTTAGTACACATTGCCACAGCCTGAGGAAGAAAAGTTTAAAAATAATGTCAATAGACAAAGGATCATACTCAAAGTCATCTACCTAACCTTGTTGTTCTCCCTGAGGCAAAAGCCTATATGAATTCATTCAGGGCCATTCTATTATATATGCAGGGAAGTGTCTATCAAATGCAGAATGAAAAGGAGTCACTCCCTACGCAAGGTCTGAAGGATCATGTCTAATAACTAGAGGTTTAATTTCAAGATTTCAGAAATTCTCATTTAAAAGTACCTGAAGCAAAGTCTAAACAGGGAATGATAAGAGAAGTAATTGGTGTACCAATTTGGGTACTGTGTCCTATTTCTGACAGGAAACACAATACATCTTGTATTAAAGATTAGGACAACAAGTGCAAGCCACCCCAGTAACAAAGCAGTACAATAGCTAGTAGAGATAGTGTTAGCATTAACTCTGAATTTCCTGATTGCTGTCAACCACTTTCATAGCAAGTCTTTTCAATGTATTCTCTAATTTCCTTGACATTAAAAGGAAGCTTTAAAGAAAGAGGTTGAGAAGTTATTAGTTTAAGAGACTGAAATGACTATCCTCTTTCAGTTTCTCTTTTTTCTTGCTTTCCTCTACTTTACAAGTTTCACTGTAGAATTCTTCCTATATCTTTAAAAAGTGTATCTCCTCCCATTATCAACTTCTCTTCCTGAGTTGTAAACTTTTTATTCTTTTCCTTATGTCTCCTTTGCTCCCCCATACTCATTTCTCCCTTTAAAATAATCCTTCTTGTTCTCTGTTTTCTTTCCCCATATTTCCCCATCATATCAAGTTTATTCATGTCTACCAAGTATTCAGGCAACTTCTTCTAACAGATGTTTCAGTATCAGCGTGGCAGGGGAGCTCAAGGGAAGAATTCCCATTCATTTGTAAAATTGCTATAAGCACCAATACGGAAGAGCTGTCCTAGACTTTTTCCCCTTTTTACACTGCGAGAGAATAGCTGGGATAGAGAATAGCAACGCAGACCCCAATTACGCAGACGTTTTAAGTCATTTAGGACCTTGGTTCAGTTAAAGCAGGTCAGAAATGGACAACAAAGGATTAGGGAACCAGTTACAGGTTCCTTCATCTACCCCTACTCTTTCATTGCAAATTCAGCCTCAGCAATTCATCAGTTCTTTTGTTTTTAAGCAAGATCCATCCTTTCTGGTCTACTGTCCAGTGACAGAACTTCTCTACAAAGACTTTTTTTAAAAAGTGACATATCAACGTATCACAGCAGCACACTCAAGCATGTATTTATATATTCGAGTGACTCCTCCAATGTTACACCAGCACATTTAAAAACGTGCAAGAGTAGTTTGATCAACGGTAGAACAAAAGCTGTAATGCTTCAGTAGTTTTATTTGTTTCCCCATTGCACATCAGAAATCAGCAAGATGGTATGCTTTTCTTAATTTTTAATTTACTCTGATTTGTTAAATATTTTCAGCATGATGCACCTGAAATATAATCAGTAAGGGGAGTTCTGTAAGCAAAACGTCCACCACAGAATACATGCTTTTTTCTGATCTAAAAATATGGTGTTCCCAGTCTGCATGACTTTTTATAGGCAACGATGTATGTACTGTGATATTCTGAATACAGCACATCTTCCTTCCCTATAATAAAGGGTTGCATATTTTCATTTTGATTGCCTGGAATGAGAACAGAAATGTGTAGAGAATTAATGGGTTTATTCAGTCACAGTCATAAGTTCGGACCTTTTCAAAGGCTTGTTCTGCTTGTGCAGTCATGCTGTTAAATTATCTTTCTTTATTAATATAGCTCCTATTAGTAGCTCTGCTTAGCAAAATATTTCTTTTAATTTGCACCTAATGTGAAAATTGACAAATGTTTTGACAATATTAACCAGTTCGTTTTGTCCCTTGAATGTAACAATTTGCTTCCGCGATAGTAGACCAAAGATCATGCACGTGATGGCTAACAGCGGGAATATGAGGACAACTGACAGACAGGGGAGAGCCATAAGATAAAACTACCTCCTGATTAAAAAAAAAAAAAAAAAAGTTTCCATTCTAATAATTTAAGATACTATGTCTTAATCTGTGCAGCTGTATTTTAACTCAACTTTAATTTCAATCAATAAACAAGCATGCAAGTTACACAATTCCATCAGACTACACTCAATACGATGCACTGACAGGGCCAAAGGCAAATAAAAAAAGGAAAAAAAATCTCAAGAAAACACAGAGGAAAATGTATTCGAGAACTCTAGCAATTGTTAAAACACTAAGACTGGATCACCACCAGCTCCAAATTCAGTACTGCCTTTGGGTATGGGCTTTCTTTCCCTAGCAACTATTATTCTCCCTTTTTAGCACCCCAGAGGTCCAGTGTGAAAAATGACCCAACTGAAGTCAGTTTTGCCATTCTCCTTAAAGGTAAGATCTCAACTCCAATTTTTATATTCTATGTGGTTCTATAGCATAGAATTTATTTAGCAAATACAATCAAAGTGATTTATGGCATGTGAAGTGTTTTTTCAATGAAGACCTAAAGTTTGCCGAAATTCACATTTGCTGAACATTTCCTTAGAATAGGACACATTTGGTCATAGATTTCTGACAATATCTGGATGTTTCCAAGTTGCTGTGAGAACAAGGAGGAGACACAAACATTGAGACTTGCCAGTGCCTCTCTCCTTCCTTCTGAAGTGGATGGGTAAACTCCTTAAGATGGCGACATTATGCTTCTGCATGCAAGCTTGTTCCTCCCCCCTCCCTGGGTTTTCTGTGGCTTCATAGGGTTGTCTTAGATACAGACAATCTTTCACGATTTCTCACACTCACAGAGAGATATAATTAGGTTTACCAGGGATAGATTCTGCTACCTTATTCCACATACACCAGAAGTCAGTAAAAGTAGATGAGACCTCAAAATGATTTATCACCTGAAAGAAAGCTGATGGTGGAGCATTGCTGTACGTGAGGCTGAAGAGAAAGAAGCAATGTGTACATGAAGTTCTTCCAGTATAAGCAGTTTTTCACTTGTCAAAAATCAATTTCATGTGCCATCCTGCTTGCTGCTCATCTGGCTTTGTTAGCTCCTTTTAGAGTTAATACCAAGCCTCAAAACTACAGATCACAATGGACATGTCAGTGGGATCGTATCTGCTTACGTCAATAATGACTTTGATCTGCTGTCTTCAGGCATTACCTAAATGTTTACTGTGTAATTTCCCCCTAAAGGAGGACATGAAGTGTGCAATAGTCTAGATGCTATGCAGTGCTTTGCACAGATAACCACTGACCTTATAATACACCTGTAACCTCTTTGTATTCAGCTCCCTTCCTCTATAAATGTGCTTTCTTACTAGCTTGTACTGAATGTAATCTCTAAGCAGAGGAGTTAGAACTGTGTTATACTGCACACTTGCTGTCAGCAACAGAGGAAATGTTGAAAGGCACCTATTGATTGCATGTAAAGCGTATGACTACAATTCCCATATTTTAGTCTAGGAGCTAAATTCTTTTTATTAGTTCTTTAGCAGATCAATAAGTACTATGGAAGTCTGATAAAAATTCAAGACCTACACATGCAAAAATTATTACATTTCTAAGCAGTCCATGGTGCTGCCTGTTGATCATTGAATTTTCACCCTCGGTTACCCAAGTGTGTGTTACATAGGCCCTGTAGACCATATAAGCCATTTCTGCGGTGAGTCAAGTAGTCATAAGAAAGGTCAGTTCTGTGCACTAAGTTAGAAGAATAGAGTATTTATTCCCCTACTCCAAAAACGGCTCTTTTTTCCCCTTAACATCCATTCTTGCCATATGGAAGAAGTATGAGTTTATTCTGTGCTTAAAATAAGACCTTCATCCTTTTCTCCATGAGACTGGTACTATGTATACATACACGTACAAAATAACACAGTTCAGACAGACTTACAATATGGAAGATTCACACTCAAAGGCTTGAAAGCACTTTTGTATGTCCCCTACTTCAATAAATATTGCAATGGCAAACTCAAAAGAAAGCCTCCAGCATATTATTCACAATTATTACTCAGATTTTTCTTGTTTGTATACGCACTTACACACATACTTAATGTAAAGAAACTACTGAATAACAGTATGTCTGTCAAAATATGAAGATCCAACAGTTAATAATTTTACATTTACAGCAGGAACAGTGTATAGTATCTTGCATCTTAAAATCAATTTTAGAAAGGGTAGCATCATGCCATAACAAGAATTTTTCTTACAAACTCTCATGTCTCTTGGGAAGTGTGCCAAGTTATTCATCCTATAGTTAAACAACATCAGAACACTACAGGATGGATTGCGTAGGATGCCCGTAGCCACATATTTGTAAAAATCCTCAGGAATTTCTTTTTCCTCTTACATTTCCTCTTTTTTAAATGCTTCAAAACCTCTCACCACTGAAGCACTTAATATGCGAGTTCCTCATAAGTTCCTTCAGCATCTGTAATATCATCAGGTGTGGGGTAAATGAATTAGAACTTGCTGAAGAAAAGCAAATAGCTAGCACTGCAAGCTATGGCTAATTACATTCAATAAATTTCAGCCCTTTATGTTTTTTCTCCCTGAAAGAAATATCTGATTTGGAAAGTGGAGAACAATTTTAATAGCCCTCAACCAGTTTAAAGGATTAATTTGACATGCGTCAGTATATATGCTACAGTGGCCTTTTTTTGTAATTATTTTGAACGCACGTCACACACAACAGCTACAAAAAAGCACTTCTGGTTTACTGAAATGTGGGTTTTAAGGTTCATATAAAACTGATTTGACTGCTTACCCTCTCAAAGAGTTTCTGCAGCCACAGATTTGGCTGGCTTTAATGAGGTCTCAGGTAGAGTCTATAATAAAATTCTGCCACTTATCTGGTTTCTCTCATCCTGAAAGACAAAGTATTTTAAGTTTTACAGTATTAATTCTGCTACTTATGCAGCTCAGAGAGGATTTGAAAGGTCTAAACCACACTAAAGGAGCAGGACCAACTGATGTTACATTCTTGTTCTGGAAAGAGTGAAGGGAAAACAAAACAAAACTCAAAAAAACCCACCAGTGAATTGAGTCAGTGGGGGAAAGTACGCAGATTGTAATGATCACCAGTTTTAATGATCTAACCAGTCTTCTGGCTTACTATCCAGACCCTCGGTAAACGTGTTACGTCGTCTCTCCCTTCCTAAGTATCCCAGAGTCTGGTTACCAAGGCAAAGAGAGATGAAGGCAGACTAACATAATGAATTGCCCTGCCTCTTAGAAGACATGGTAAATTATAACACAAACTAGTATAGCAAATTAATGAGCTCAAACACAAGGCAAGGCACTCCAGAAGGAACAATACGGACTGCTCTCTGGGTGCAGCTGGACAATCCAAGCAAGCTTTAACAACTAGCTGTTATCAATAGGGTTATTCAGCCCATCCCTGGCATGACCGCTGCAGTTAAGCCAGTTCAGAGATACGAACAAGGAAAAAAACAATTTTTTTTTGCACATGCCACTTTTCCATACTTTTAAGTCCTTGAGGTAGCTCACAATGGGTTTATGAGCAGGAAGAAGCAGAGAAGCCAGACTGGGAAGATTCCTCTTGACGGCTCCTGGGCAGTACACCAGTTTACCTGCAGCTGCCACACTGCACTGGGGTGGCCTTCCCAGGGCCACCCCCAGGGTCTAGGAGTCAGGAACCAAGAACTTGCTCCCTCCTCCTGCACTGGAGGTAAGTGTTTTTCGGTCCTAGCTGAACTAGAAAGGAGGAGGGAGCAAGGAAGATCTGAGAGGCAGCAGAGCTTGCTACAGATGATTTTTAAACCCTTTTTTTAAAGGAGGTTCAGTGCCATTTGCTAGAACTATCTCCTGCATGGTCTGGCTTACACATTAGCTTCAATCTGAACTGCAAACATGCAGGGGAAAAAAGTATTAGTACATAGAGAAATAGAATAAACATTGAAAATGCAATTACATGAGTCAACACTAGAAAACATTGAGGAGGTCCAGGGATGGGCAATGAAAATGATTAGAGGCATGGAAGAAGGCTTTAAAGACTAGGAATATCTAGTTTCCATGAGATGAATACACAAGATCGGATGTAATAAAGCTATGCAGAACAATAAATTGTACAGAGAAGCTAAGTCAGACATTTCTCACAGAGCAAAGAAGAGATACAACAAAATTGGAAGGCAAAAATGCAAAATTGATGGAAGACTATTTTTGCATAGTGCATGACTAGAAGTTTGCTACAGGAGAAACTTGCAGCCAAGAGCTTAGGAGGACTCAGAGAGGATTAGATATTTAAATAAATAAATAGCAAGACAGTATCAGCTGTCTAGCTGAGCTTAAATAAATAAATTTAAGGATGATATATAAATCCTTATACTTCAGTCAGCTGTTTACTGACAAGGTTAAGGAATACATTTCGTTCTATTTTAATTATTTTGGATTAGCCATTCATTACGAGACACTGCAAATTTGTAGACATTTCTGTTTGCCATTAGATTTAATGTGAAAATTTCTATCTTACATTCTTCACACCTATGAGAGTCACAGTATTGCAGGCTACTTTGCTTTTATTTTTTTTAAATCATGTTTATGAAATGCTGGAGCCCTAGAGTCCAAAAGCAGATTGCACACAGCTCGTGACAGACATTATTGAGCCGGTTCCACAAGGGGACCCCCTTCCCCAGCCTCCTTTGCCTACCACAAAATACTCTACAGATAACTTAATCCTAAAACAAAAATGAGACTTCTAGTGCTAAAAGCCAAAATGTCAGAAACAACACTACATGGAAGAAACCAAAGGCTTTGTCTGTATTTTATATTCATGTGCAAATAACCAATTAAAAGAAATATTCCAAACAACTCTAGGAAACAGATCATACCCCACAATAAAGATGACAAGAAAGATCCCAGTGATTCCAACCGAAAAGACTCTTCCCAAGTTCATATCTGGCAAGATGTTACCCCATAAGAAAATGAATGTATAACAAACTAATACATTCTTGCCTGCTTCTCAATTGTGAAATCTCATAATACAGCATTCTTTTCCCATGTCAATTTTGCAGTCATCACTTCCAGCCCATGAAAGTACTCCGTGTCATTGTTCTCCAGTTTATCACTATACAGAGAGCGACCAAAACATGGGGGGATGTGTACAGATTTTTTGTTTGGTTTTGTGTTTTGTTTTTTTTTCCTCCCTGAAATAAAATCAAGATAAAAAACAAGACTAATTTTTGCACAGAAATCATCATAACTAATGCTTACAATAGTTATTTCCATCTGTCCACATTCCAGGGCGAGATTAGCTTTTACCCAGAAAAGATGAAAAACAATGAACCTGTGTAGATTTCCTTTATGACAAAGTATAATTATAAAATCATTACAGTCAAGGGAAAGAAGTAATTCACTAATATTTCTTTGGAGGTAACATTCTGTGTGCCCTCAAACAAATAAGCTTTCTTACTAAAATTTTAATAAGCCCTTGGGTTTTCTCTGAAATATTTAAGAATAGCTGGTAAGAAAACAATTGGAAAAGAACAGATGTTAAAACCTATGAATATATATACTTCCATATTTTAAAATAAAAACATCTTCTACTAACTGCGATTGCATGTTAGACAAAAAAAAGAAACAAGTCTGCTCCTACTTTTGTTTGCTCCTCCTGTACTTTGTAATAATGTACTGTTTAACTAGATGCTCCATACTGGAAAGCGTCAAGCACTATTAAAAAAATCATTCATGTAATATGTCATCTTCATAAAAAAATTTGGCTTGTACTGTGTTATGGTTTTCACCACTCTAGCTGTTTTTAAAGCACAAATTGTCTCTGGCTTTGCTTAGAATAAATTATGGATAGCATGTACAGGAAAAGTTACTTGGACTACTGACTGCAGTCGCATGTATACTTTGAAGTTTTGATAGTTCTGGTAGCTATGACCGTGTCACGTGCTAGACTTGATATGAATGAAGCAAACACCTTCAGAATGCAGCATGCAAATAAAGTTTTCCTTACTAGCTACCAGTGATGCCAAACTTCTGTTAAAATCCCCTGTAAATTGAAGAGCAACTCCTTGAGGATTTTATATATTTATTTATATTACCATTTCATAATAGCAATGAGACACCCCAGGTAATGAATTCATAAAAGATTACTGTACCACTCAGGTACTTAAAGTAACATACCCTTCAGCTCATTCCCAACAATGCCTCTGGCATCAGGAGTATGTTTCAAAGGGATTAATGCCTGTTGTGTCTTATTGTTTAACTATACATTGACTACGGAGAATGTAAATACATAATAGAATACCAGAATACTCAAAATTTCTTTTTGATCATAGAGCTCAATGGGTAACTACCACTTCCAGAACACCATTATTTAGAATTTATTGAATCTATTTAAAGATCTACATTACCTGGCTACCGAATGCCTCAAAATAAGAAATGCTGCCCTTACTTCTAAACTAACAGCCTGTCCAAGGCACACTCTTTGAGGTGGCAGACAGGCTCCTTATTTCTCATCTGCTGCAAGAGAGAACTGGAATCTCGGGTCTCCCAGTCCCTGCTTTTTTGTTTGCGATAAAAGCTGAAGGATCACAGCAGGGTTCAGCTCCCAGGCTGGGTGCGCGAAGGCACTGTAACAGCAAAGCAAGACCACTGCTGGTGATGCAGCCTCGCTGCCAGGCGCACCCCTGCTCAAAGGCTTTGCCCGGTCGCAGCGTTGCGCTGGACAAACGACACTCTTATCTCCACAATGGCACCAGTTAGATGGAAACGGTCATTTTCTATTCAAACTGCTGGAAATCTCCCTGAATCTAGTGATGCCAGTTTGACACTAGTTAGCTGACAAGCAGTAACCTCAGTAGTCCAACATATACTAAGTTTAATATGAGTGATTACCTAGAGCTTTGTAACCGATCATTTAAAAAACACAGCCCCCACCTCACTTGTTATACAACTGCAAATTTGCTTAGAGGTTGTACTACAAGCAATTTTTAAAGGAATTTAAACTGATACAAAAGAAAATTTAGCTTAAATCTCATTTTTGTCACTAACTTCCGCTACCAAATTACCCTGGGTAATTTCTTAAACACATACAAACATACCTATACAATTGTTTAAATCATCTTTACCTGATTTACTTCATTTTACAAGAGCAATAAGGAGCAATGCAGGTACCTAAACATAGACATCTACTGCTATTTTAGATGCCTCAGGGCATCCCACCATGGCTTTCAACTGCTGCTAAAGAAGGCATTAAGTCATCTGTCACACCTGCTAGCCCTGACAGATGTCTCAGGTACCCAAAGCATCTAAAATGGCATTAGATGTCTATGTTTAGGCTTCCGAATCTTTTCCTTGGTGCCCAGAGAAAGTGCAAATGAGGAGAATTGGTGTCCTGGAGTCTGTCATTTATCTCAAACACAAGCACTACAGAAGCAGCAGAAGTGTGAAATCTTTACATTGTCTCACTAATGTATGTTTCCACTCCATTCCCAGCAGATCAATCTGTGGCAAAATATACAGTATGTTGTGCATTATTATAAGCAAAACCTATTGCAATGAGGAAAGCTAGTACAACTTTTTATGAGGGTAAATAGCATCTCACTTCCAAAAAATCAAATTGATTTACATGAGACAGAAGGATGAAATGCCCCCCTTCAACCACAATTCAAGTGGAATCAGTCTCTTGCTCATTCCACTTACAATTTATTTGTGGCACAGCATGGGGAAAAAATAAAGATTTTCCCTCCCCCCCTGCATTTCTTAAATATTGGTGCTCTTTGCAATATAACACCATGTTGACACCTCTATCTGGACAGTCCATAAAGAAGAATCAAAAGCAAGGTCATGACAAAAAGTCTGAAAATGCACCGTCCTAAATGTACTTTCATCTCAGCCAGATGAAATCAATCAATTAGCTCATAATATTGTAGTAGATAATCTTGTTGCCATATTATAGAAGCTTCAGGCATACAAAGGGGCTTTTTATAGCATACTATTCATTATTCCTGGGTTCCTACTTTGAAACTTGCTTTGTGGGGAGTTTAATATTCAGACTTGAATAGCCTAAGTGTTGTCCCAAACAAAGCCACATAATGTAGAAACAAATCGTCCGGGTGTAAATTAGGAAGAGCAAGCATTCAAGAAGTGCAAATTGTACAAGTTTTCCTCTGAACGCATGGGGTAAAAAAGGGATTTCTAGCCGTATGCAGGAAAGACCACCTTCAACGGAGATTGTGCAACAGCCTTGTAGGCTGCCTTCTCCTCCCGGTTCCTTCCTCCATTCCCTGCCCCAGAACACTGATCTGGTCAATTGTAGCAGAGTTTACTACTACAGCGTCTCATGCCTCTTATTTTTTTGATCTGTAGGTCAAGGGATTTCCATGTCATTTTCCAAGCTACGTTTAAACCATTTAAAAAAAAAAAAAAGGCTTTTTGAAAGTCTCCAGTTAACCATAGATCCTATGGCTTTATTACAAAGTCTTAAAACTGTGCCTCTTTCACATGTTTACTTCTGTAGCCATGTATTATAGCACTTTGCCATAAATGTTCTTAATAACAATACCTTTTGACGAAATTAAAGCTATCACTGTTTTATACCAGTCATAGAAAACACCCAAAGGAATTCTGCAGAAAGGAAAATATTTTTAAATAATAACAGAAGTGATTGCTTACCTCAGACGCTTTCTTGGTCACATGAATTTTCTCCAAGACAGTGCAATAAATTGTACTCCAAATTGTTTACGAACAATTGACATTAATCTACAAAGTTTGGCAAGCCGTTAATTAAGCCCTATAATGAAACATTTAAAAATAACCCGTTCAAGCCCTGAATCCCCACAAGTAATTGTAGAGCTCTGTTTTCCTTTTTTGGTTTTACAGTTATTTCCAAGTATAAAAATATTTGGTATAGTATCAATATCCCTTTAAGAACTTGGCATATACATTTACTACTACAAATAGCTAGTAAAGCAAGTAATTTATTTAAAAGAAACAAACTAATTTAGACATCTAACAACTTGAGGAAAACAGAACGTGTCTGTTACGGAAGGGCAAATCCCAAGTTACTGGGAAACGTGCGGTGGTTAAAAGTTATTTTGGACCTAACCCTCAGTCTTAACTATGAAGATGTTAGGTGTCCGACTCACCCTCAGCACCCCGTTGGCTCTGTAGCAGCCACTCCACCCAAGGCAGAATATGAAGCAGCCACTGACAGCCACCAGCTCAGCCCTACCGCTACCACCCGTTTCCATGCCATGGAAGGAAACAGTTATAGAGTCTCTTTACTTGCAGAGGTACTACGTTTCAAAGGCAGGAAGAGAAAATCAATACTGTGTAAGGGAAAGGAGAAAAAAAATTTGTTTTCATTAACAAACCTTGAATAACTGCAAGGGCATCAACTAGCTAGGAAGGGAAGTCCACTCACCGTCTTGCCATGATACAACACTCTCCTTTACAGAGCAGATAAGGAAATTGAAGTTCTCCCCGTCCATGTCACGTCATGAAATCAGTAGGTTAAAAGAATAGCCAGAAAAACAAAACAACCCTGGTTACCTAGAACATAAGACTTCAAAATGCCTCTAAGCAATTTCCCTAATTATTGTCTACATAATCACATTCCGCTGTTGAAGATGGAAGGAAAATGCACTTTTCTCTTTAGACCACCTGCTTGAACTTAACTAAGCTGATTATTGTTATTGTGTTTATATTGCAGCAGCACCTAAGATGAAAGATGCATATAATCCTTTAAGGCTGATAATCTGTCTAATAGTCATTTCATGGTTTATTTGAAACAAGCTGATGTTAGCGCAACAACTGAAATCTCTTGAATGCTCTCTGCATAAACAACAACAAAGACTGAAGAAGCCTTCAAGCTAATTTAGGGTTGTTTTTTTTCTTTGGACCTGTTCCTCTCCCCATGAGTACATGTCCAAGATGCACATGCTCTGACATACTGCAGCTTTTTTTTTTTTAAGTTGCTTATGAATCACAAAAATACCCAATAACTAGAGAAAAACATAGAAGACCCTCAGTCTGAAGTTCAGTAATGCAGCTCTGAGTGTGAACACACACAATTTCTGATTGGGTTTAAGTGACAGTATTACAAATACTTTGTTCGTTGGAGGTAATACCGATTTATGTAGCCAGGATCTGTGGTCAAGACAGTCCAATGGCTTTCTTCTGCTTATTTTAGCCATATACAACTCCCTCATCTAAACTGACAAACTCAAAAATACAACACATCAAATAAAGCTGTGGTTCCTTTTATTACATTTATAATATTACTGTTAAAGCTTTGCTTTTCTTACCTTCTCCCTCCCCCACAGTTTCAGAAATCTTCAGCAAAATGACTTTTCACTACCTATTTCCACTTTCAACACTATTTCCATCTTTCACTTTTACAACACAATTATCTTCAGAAAAAAAAAAAAAGCCCAACTTTTTCTAAACTGTAACCAGAGTTTTTTGTTGGGGTGTTTTTTGGGTTTGGTTTTGTTTGTTTGTTTTTGTTTGAGGGGGTTTGTTTGTTTTGAAAGAATCAATGTTTGCCACTGAAAAGCAGCTCAGACAGACTTTCAGCCTACCAGCTGCAGTTACGACACTGTTTAAGTTCATAATTTTCAACGTGATAGAGATCCTGGTTTAAACTACCTCTGCTTTCCAACAGCAGGGCACAAATACAGGAGTGTTTCATCAGCCGGGGGCAGACCCCATAGCCCACAGCCTGGGAAGAGGACAGAGCACAGCAAATCGAAGCGCTCTTTAAGGGACACGTACTCGAGCAGCAAGCCCCAGAACATCTGAAGCTTCCGACACGGGTAGTGCAATACTGACTTGAGAAAACTGCTAACATAAGCTGATCTCCATTCATTTAAGGCTCCTAAATCAAACACACCACTTCAAATGTCAGAATGAAACCTGAAAGCGCCAAGGGGAGATTAAGAAGTGGCAGAAATGCCTAACATCCAACTGACATAATTTCGCAAGTTTTCCATACACGTTTGCACTTTTTTTGCACATCTTTCACCAATGGAGGCTTAAAAGATACGCTCATGCTGGTCTGATCACACACACACTAAAGAGCACTACGTAGCCAGACTTTAACAGCAACCTCACAGTATAAATATGAACGGAGGTTAGAGCTCTCGATAAAAGCAAAGGTATACCAGTTCTCTTTCATCATCCATGTTTCCCCTAGATCTATGAGAATGACCTCCAACACACGGAAATTAAACATCATCCCCATTCAACACATACTGAACCAGATATCAGTATTCATTAATATGAATAATTCATAGTAAAAGACACAGGGATTTTGAAAATCTTATTTCCATGTAACGATTCAAATTCTATACTAGACACCAAGTTTACATAAAAACATGCTGTTTAGTAAGTAACTGGTATCACCAGCATTGCAAATTTTTGTAGCTTTCTGGAATTATCCAAGGTAAGAAACAGCTGATCAGCTTTACCATTACATTTTATACTCTTTGTAAGGGTAATAAATTCAGGAAGTAGTGCCCCTATCCTCGACTTAGATTCCAATTCTCACAACACTGATCTGTTATAATAGAATATTTTGCTGTAAATAACATGTATAACTTCAGTTTTGGTTGTTGGGCTTTTTTGTTTGTTTGGGGTTTTTTTCCCCCACACCAAGAGGACGATATTAAATAGGAAAACTGCAATGAATTACAAACCAGACAGCTGAAGAAAGAAAATTAAGTGAAACATTACAGATTTTACACTCCTTTATTAAACTTTTTTTTCTTTTATTTCAGGGGATATAAAATTCCCAACAGCTGTTTTATGCCACATAGGAAGCTGCTTTAAAACAGTATATTTTTTTTTTTATTGCCTAACCAACTCTTCCAGCTTTCAGACTGACTCTTCATACCACCAAACCCCTAAGATTGATGAGAATGAAGTGGCAGTAGATGAGTTAGTAACAGCAACTTGAGGTGTACATTTTCAACCCGGATAGATACAGTTAAGAGGAAGGCTTCGTTGTAAAGAAAAATACTGTGCATAATTCAACAGCTATGCCATTCCCCACACATATAATTAACAAGTCTTCAGCTCATTAGCAGGCTGTATAAAATACATATAATATGCTGTGCAAAACTGATTGAGAATAAAAAGCTTCTCATGCATTAAAATAAATGATTTAAATTGTTTTGACAGAGTGGTATGAGTAGCATTTAAGGATATGATTCCCAAACCTACTCGGGGCTCCGTCTCCTTCAGACTGACACTTTCACCCTCCTGGTTTTCAACAGACATCTTGCCATGCTAATTCTAGTGTAATACGTTTGATCAGCGATTGCTGAGATTCTGCTACAGCCCTGCGAGATGAATAGGACCAAGGGAGTACAAACGACTGCATCAGATAGCTCTGTGTAAGCACTAATTCCCCAAAGAAGGATGCACACGTATCACATCGCGTGCATATTTCAGTATCGATGTAGTGAGGGTATTTTTTGAGGGACAACACATTCAGCACACAGTAGTATCATCTCTTTACTTGTCTATATATTAATGAGTAGACCGCACAATTTCAGCGTTCCTTCTTCAGACATATGATAAAGGGCAGTGCATTGTTGCACCTGACGACACCAGCACTTATACGAGACCTTGGAACTATTAAAGTGTCTCAAGGGACAAAATAGTTACTCCTGAGCTGTAGTGACACCTCCTGGTAACAGGCAGAGAAGGTCTTTTCCCACATAAGAGAATTTTTTCTCCAGACGATTCCTGGGGGTTTCAGCCAAAAGACAACAATCATGGTGCTCCCTCCAGCCTGGCTTCAAAGGCACACTGCCCAGAATACCAAGCAGAATCTTCTGATTTATAAGCACTACTGACATTTTAGAAATCGAGAGGCTAAGACACAGGAATATCAGCCTCTAAGATCTCTAGATTTATTGCACCACACATTGGCCTTTCTTGAGTGGTGGGAAAAATAGCTGCAAAAGCTAATCAACTAGCAGCTTAATTCATACCATGAATCTTGCAAAGTGTTTTCTCACTTCTCTGTGAAACCCTGTCTGTTTGCTAAGAGTTTATATCTTTGCCCTCCACAGATTCCTGACAAATATTGTAAGCATGATTTTGCTAAGAAGAAGATAAGTTAGCATGGGAGAAACAATAGCTTAAGACTAGCTATAACCCAAACATAATAATACCTAGGAAAAACATTTCTCCCTGCTTCAGCGTAGGTAACAAAGTGAGTGTAATTTGTAAATTCTGTAGAAAGCCAAAGATGACAATGTTTACATGCATTCTAAAATACATTAAATATCACAGGAGTAGAAGTGAAATAAATTATTTTTTATCTTTATAGCAATTTTGAACAGTGGACTTAGAGGCAGAGGGACACCCATCGCCTTTAGCAAGCACTGCACATTGAAAAGTCCTGCAGGACTGACAACTCAAACATTTATATTCAAGTGGAAGTCAGACAGCAAGTGCATTTGATAGTTTAAGTTTAGCTTGCTGCATAAAAACAAATACGTGTTCAGTGTCTTACACAGCAATTTGTGGTTTCCCCCCCACCCAACGGTACAGCCACTATCCAGCGTTTTGAAGGACTTGATTGCACTCATTGTAACATTTCTGTTACGCCTTTTGTGCTGCCTTTATACAGTACCATTTTCTTTATACTTACATAAGACTAGAAAGCTGAATTTTTACCTGTTTTCTTTTGTGTCTTTCCCTTCTTCCCCCACCCCCCCCAACTCTTCAGAGTGGTAATTATGACATTTTTAAGTACTTTGCATATGCTGCAAGGCAATCAAGAAAATTCATTTGACAAACTGGATTATAGACCGTCTGCCAGAAAGCAAAGTGGTAACAACATTTTCAACAATTTCTCAATGAATATGTCCGTTAGGTGCTCACGGCGCACTGAAATAATGCACAGGTAAGAAGAGTTCTACCTTTACAGTTTAAATAAAGCAAAAAGCCCCATGAAAGTTATGTATTTCCTCTCATCGCATACAAAATTAAATTGTAAAACTTTTCATTTTTTTAAACAATTGAAAGCCTAACAAGGTAAATCCCCATTTGGCAATTCATTGCTATCTTCAGGAACTCCATACTCACAAATAATGAGCTGAACCATGTATGTGAACACTTCTACAGGGTTAAATGGTTACAGAACAGTGCTACTTCTCAGATTGCAGTGCTTTAAGATTTAACTGCATTTTATCTTCACTCCATCTTACTTTCAAGCAGATAAATACCTACATACATACCAATCTCTTTCACTCTCTGCATCTATCCATCAACATATTTCTCTCTTCCAATTGTGAGTAATGCAGTCATCTTAAGTTGGATTGCTACCGAAATCTCCAATGCCAACATTATCACGTATTTTCTTCCTCTCACCCATACACTTGTAGACATGCTAGTTGTTTACCCATGGACGTAATTGCTTTTCAGCGTATAGCTCCAACCTCCAAGACACTCACAGGTATACTGTGTACAGAAGTATTTTGTGGGAATTCTTAACTCCCGCATACAGGAGACCTAGTAGCAGAGCACGCTGCTTGCGTTAATTCACATTGTTTTTCTTACTTAAGTAAGAAAGCCAGTTAACTGGCTTTCGTATCAATGCAGTGCTGCACAGCGTAAGCACAAGCACATCCTAGCAGGCCTGGGGATCTGCACACAGAAAAATACTCCAGACTACCCATGACGTGTCAAAGGTAGGACAGGAGCTGTATGCTTACCTAAGGCTGCCCAACATTGCCTATTACAGGATGCCATTGTAAGTACAAGCTAGGTATAGTTTTGCACAAACGTCCTTATGCTGACATTTTACACAGGGGAAAGAAAAAAACCTTTTTCTTATGCTTTTTCAATAAATACTCCATCAAAATTTCACAGTTTGCTATATACAGTTTGCTAAGAGAAAATGGGAATGCTTTAACATGGACAAGCCATGTTTTCCTGAGAAAATCTGAAGGCTTTCCTGCATTGGTGGAAAGACTTGACATTTGATCGAAACAATAACATTTCTAACATGTCCTCATGACAGAGACGAATTCTTCACGTGGAAGAAGAGAAGCTTGTCTACTTGTAAGTGTGTGAAATTCTCTGTAGGGGTTTAGAGTTTAACAGCTGTGTTCTCTGGAAATTCAGCATGTGTTCAACATATTTTATCTTACATGTTCAGGGACATGGCAAAACTCTCCCCAGATTTTTTTTTTTTTTTTAATATGGTAGAGCCAGCACAGCTTTGGCTACCTAGGCAACGAGCAGGTAAAGCTTCTCTCCTCACAACCTCAAGCAATTTGGAGAAAGAGCAGGTTTTTGTTAGTTTTCAAATGGGAACAAGAGTTGACTTACTACCAGAACAGAATAGGAGTAAGGAGACTATAGAGCAGGCAAGTGAGATTGTGTGGGAAGTGAAAACGAGAGCAATAAAGAAATACTGAGATCGGTGAACCTGTATAGGAGTGGGGAGGGGGAAGGGGCTGTTAAAAGAACTCAGTGACTGGGCAAGATGTCTGGAGAAGAAGCCTGGGAATGGAAAAATAAAACTGGGATGGTTAAGGTGAGCAGTGGAATAGTCTGGAACGAGAAACCAGGTCAGATTTACGTGGGGCACTAGAGCAAAGAACACATGGCTGTGGAAAAAGAGATGTCCAGTCATCAGGATGCGAATTTAGAAGAATGAATTGGAATACTCTTCCAGATCTGAATGGGATCCAAGATTGCTGGAGAAAATGATAGAATAATGGTAGATCTGGCAAGGTATGTACCATGTTCTCCACTAACGTAGTTCAAGCAGAACCAGCTATTTTCCTTAACACTTCATTAATACAGGTGGCACAAATCTGCCTGGTGATCCAAAGGTTCAAACGTTGCTCACAGACTAGGGAAGCAGACACAACCCCTTTACCTCTTTTAACAGCACAGGAAGGTATTAACACAAATCAACATAAAAGTAATATTAAAAAAAAAAAACCCAAACAGTGGAGCATGCATTCACAAGCTGGGAGTGACAAGCCTGCTGGTAGTTTCAGCCTGCTTACTCTTGTCTAAACATAATGAAGACTTACACAGCAACTCACTGTAAAACAAAACAAAAACCAAAACCAAAACAAACCACCAAAAAAACCCACCACCACCACCCAAAAAAAACCCCCAAAAACAATAACAACCACCCCCAAAAAAACCAAAACCACACCAAACCCAAGTTTATATACAATCCCCAAGCTTTTTTTGTAGCAAAAGCCGAGAGGTTTGCAGTGAAAGAGACAGAAGACTGAAGGAAGATTTCACTGATAAATGCAATTGGAAGTTGCTCCAGAGACCTGATTCTAATCCTGTCTCTACAACAGAAATGCAAAGAATGGCCCTTAACAGATACAACCAATAATTGCACGTTCCTCAGTTCTTCAGTGACCAGCACGAGAACCCAGGATCCAGCCTGCAGAAGGTTTAATACTTGTACCTGCTACAGGGTATCACTAGGAGCCCAGGTGGTACTGCTACCCTGAAAAATTCATTAAACAGCTGTGAAGTACAGGAAGAAAATAGATTTGACTATTATAACTTCTGATCTTCATTGCAGGGTCACAATAATACGCAGTAAATGTGGGGGTGACACACAGAACAGGACGGACATTGGATAAGTCAAAGATCTCTCGGATCTGGGCACTTCACCAAAAATTTTTTGGAAAAAAACATCATGTAATTGAGAGATCTAATTGGAGACTGTCTAGAAAACATAAGTTCTAGTTCGGAAAAATTTTGGATACTTGACTTTGTGACTACTGTTCATATCCTGGGATTTTTCACTTTTTACGTTTTGTATGAAACAAAATGGGACTTATGACTTAATGAGACTTTGCACTATAAACCCACATTCTCATGCAAATAATGTTTGTGTAATTTCTCATTTACAGCCGAAATGTCCCATCTTGATCTTTTGCTTTGTGACATGGTTGGTTTCCCTTCCTTCCGAAGGTGATTTTTCTTTTTAATTTTACAGCCTTAGACAGGTTCGTTCACCTGTTCTTTGAATTATGGGAAAGTGAAAAAAAGTATACTTTGACATTTCAAGCAAGTATTAAGTGGGTCTCGCCCACCTCAACCCCAATTCAAAAATGCTGAACTTTATGATCTGACATTTTCAGGTTGGCTACATCTGACTCAGTACTGGGCATTTTCATTATATGTGAAGAACTTGCTCTCTTCCTTACCCCACACCAACAAATAAATTAGGTTAAAGCATTTTTAAATTAGATTTTGTAAATTTGGCTAGTATTGGAACTACAATAATATTTTCCATGATGAGCTAGCAAGAAACTACCACCCATGAAGAAAAGGCAGGGCTAGACTACTCCTTTCTAGAGCAGCTACAGTAAAGCAGAATTCTGTACTTCAGGCTCTCACAAAGAGCCTTCTAATACATTTTGTAGATAAAACCTAAGCTCTGTAGAAGAGAACAGATCTCAAGAGAGAATTCTGAGCCTTGGAAGACTAGCAAGGAAAAGGGGCACAGGCTGTTAACTTGAGAAGACTGCTTCTTTTTGTTCTAGGAGCAAATAGAATCCATCAGCAGTTTGTCAGTTAACACTTTAACAATGAAAATTAGGATCACATACGTCTCTTAGATGATCTGTACAATGGTTCTGCTCTCTCACACACAGAATGCAAGTCCTTAAGCATCAGTTCTGCTGGCTTTCAAGAACACGGATGGATCACCCATTTCTATAGTAATACTACTTGTCAAGATGAACTCTATTCACGAGGACAACTTGATGTGCAGTGTTAGTGGCATGAAAATTCAAGTTCAGAAACATAATACTGGAGTTACAGATACTTGCTACAGCTGGAGAAAGAAAATGTGCTGTCACATTGTCATGACTAGCTTTGAAGTGGCAGAAAAAGTTGTAGGTGTAAAGAGATCTTAGAGCTAGTGAACAAACCAAACAGTTGGAGGAAGGAATTGGTTTCTTTGGATAGACTAAGGGAGATGGAAGTGGTATACCAGTGGGAAAGGTAAGGATTAATGAATACAAAATACTTCCGAGAACTAAGGGAAGATGATCAAAACCAGAAGTGACAGAATAAAGAAGGACAAAAGTTGACTTTGTAAAGGGAATTACAACCTAACGGAACAGGCAGGGTGGCTTCAGTGGAAGCTAACCTCACTTAAAAAGGTCAGAGAGACTGAAAGGTGAGCTCCCATTAGTGAAACAAAGTTAAGAATATGTAGTTGAAGCTGCTTAAAATCACTACTGCAAAACTGATAGGAATTACTCCTACTCTGGAAGAAAGGACTCAAAAGCCTCTCTTCCAAGTGGAGATCTTTCCTACTTGAGCTAAAGGAACAGTCCCTTGGCTAATAGCATTGCAAGCACTTACTGCATTCACAGGCCTGCCACGGGAGCCGAACACACAGAGAAATATGACTCTGCCTTGCCAAAGAAAGCTTGTCTCAAACATCTGAATTGTATGATAAAGTCAAGTGATCTTCAGCTTAGAAGGGAAGAAATAGGTGTTTTATACCATCAGAAAAAAGAACTCCCTAGTTCTTTCGGAGAGTAACGTTTGTTTCTAGCCCTGAAACACTGCCAGGTATCAGCCTTCAAAAATACTGAATCTTTCTTTTCTTTTATTTTGATTTATAATTACATTTTGAAGATTTGTCTGGTTTTCTAGACACCATTTACATTAGTTCACAATTAAATCATCTACAACATCACCATAATCCGAGACAGACTTTCCACCATTAAAACTTCACTCCCCGTGTCACAGACATCCTTACTGACCACTTTCTCCCCTAGAAAAAGAGACAAGCATTAAGCACTTCCTTGGAGGATCAACAATACTCAATTACTTCAGATCAAACCTAGGACTTGTTTTATGACCTAGAGTTCCCACAGATGTACACTCTGTTGCAATTCCCACTTCAGTTCCACTGCAATTCATTCAAGGAGAATCACCTGGGGTATTGGGGATAATCCATGTAGCTGTAGCATGGCATGGAAAGTACCGCAAACCAACAGATAAACTGGTATGTATTCTCCAGCCCCTGTATTTTGTCATCTGTCATTAATATTGTCATTTATAAAAGGGTCTCCTGCATTTTGAATCCACTCAGGATTCACTAAAAATATAGTGTCATGGCAGGAATTAATTCTCAAGATAAAGGATTAAGAGACAGTATTTAAAAATAAATTCAAAACAGCTGTAAATAGCAGCAGAGTTCAGTAATAAATTCTCAGTACCTGTCCTCGGTGAACAGCAGAGGATATCAGCCTCCTACTCTGTCCACATCCCCAGAGGAACCACCTAGTTGTATCTGTACTGACCCAAGCCAGTCAGCCTTTTGGACCATAAGCACGTCAACCTACGGTGCTGGTGGTCAACGCAGACAGCATCGACGAGCTCCAGGTCATCTGTCTGCTGAGCGTGACCACCACCTCTGCCATGCACACACGGGAACCGAATAGGAGATAAAAGGAAACTGAACTCCAAAGACCCACATGTTTCAAAGAAATCCAGTTTTGGAAAGTGACAGTCCACAACGTGCAGAGCCAAGAATAATCATGGACTGAGGCATTCAAAAGTTGTACCTTGGCTTGGGCCTATAAACACAGCCCATTTCCACTGGCTCGTTCGAGTCCACAGAGAATGAAAGGGCATTAGAAGAGCCGTAACTGTGTTACAAATATCATATTTAAGAAAGAGTGAATTGTTAAAGTAAACATTTAGATAAAAACATAGACCAAGAAATATTTATTTTTTCGCATCCTGACATGTTAAGACAAGCAGTATTTATACAAGGTGTCCTTTAAAATTAGCACATCGCTCTTTTTGACCTTTGAAAATTTCAGCTATCTTCCTTCTCAGACATTTGGTAAGCCTGACCTTCCGCAGCAGATTATATGCCCTTAACTCTTCCAAGATCCAACAAAGACTGCTCCCAGCCCCCTCCCATAGCTTTCCCACACTTCCCAACAGAAAGTTCCATAACCTGAACACACTGAGGTATTTAAACATAAATTTACAAGATAGAAGTAGACCAACAAAAGATTTGGAGCTAGCAGAGCATTCATTTCAGAACAATAGCTTTTTTTATTTATTTCTGTTTTTACAGTGAAACCATAATCAGAAAACATGCGAGTATCAGTATACAAATAACTCTCTATTTTGGGGTCCTGAGAAGTTTCAGCAATTGCTTGTAGCATAATGAATGTTTGTAATTCATTAGATTCTGTTTAAAAATGCAAAGCACGCCACGACATCAATGATGTTCTCTTTATCTTAACAAAAAGACTATTACACTTAATGTTCTTCTGACAGAGCTAGCATGTTTCAAAATATGTATTTCTTTTCTACACTATAATGTTTACAGTGGTGTGTTCATATTTGAATTTAAATTAACTGTATTAATGTCATATTTCAGGCAAGACCATGCTCTGCTAATTATCCCAAAGAGCTTCAAAATCTTTACAGTATATTCACTGCATTTATATCTTCTCCACAAACTTACTGGTCTTGTTTATATAATTTTGCAAATGACAAGATGTGTAGGATAACTATCTAAATGAACTAAAAATTGTGTCATGGACAGATCCTTCATAGATTTGCAATTTGTAGCTGTCAATCTTCCTACAGCTGCTAGATAACAAAACAACAGTTCTTTTCTTCATGCAGACGAGCAAATTCAATAAACATTGGTAAGAGTTCTTTTCCAAAAGAAAGAAATCTCTGGTTCTCCACTGTCTATTAAACCTTTCCTTATACACATCTTAACTCCTTTCTTTTTTTCTTAGGGAAGGAAAAAAAAAAATCATAGCAATCCTGTGTATTTTAGCACCATATTTAATCAAATTGGAGTCACGTGAAAAATAGGCTTGCTGATTTTGGTGAACAGGAAAAATATAAGTGGGGGGAGGGGGGAGAAGAGATGTACAGACTTACAACTCGCATCATATTGTAATTGGAGAGCACACAATGGGAGTAGCTAAAATGGTCATTAAAGGCAGCCAATGCATTTTTATTTCACCTTCTCAATCAAGACCTGCCTGAAATGGGCCAAGTTATATTAACATTTGAAAGACTACACAAACAAACAATAAAGGGATTAATATTGCACGAATCCTATAAATTCAAAGTTGTGAAATGAATAAGGGCACTGCCTATATGATTTTTTTTTTTTCTTTTCCTTAAGATGAGGGCATAAACTGAACTGTAGTTACAAATGCTGGTAAGAATCGGATTAAGGACCAATATCCGTAGTGATAGGAAAGAAAAGGAATTCAATCAATAGAAAATCATTACGGAAAGGGCAATAAAAATGGAAAATGAAAACAAATTGCTACTACAGCAGAGAGGGATTAAATGGTTATATTGATGATGGATAACACAAATATTTTATTCCTGCAAAAACCTTATATTCCATTCTATAAATCACTTCAAGATTTCTTCTTTCTTCGAAGAAATTATATATCACTTTCCATAATCATAACACCAGTTCTGTATCATGGATTTTCCCTTTGAAATCAAACTCCACGTTAGACAGAGGTGTTCACAGAATGTGTTGCCCCCAGGGGCTAAAAAACTCTAAGCCTCAGCAGACTAATGCACTTAGCAAGTCCATCAAGGACCATCAAACAAAAAGCATCCAAGGCAGTCAGGTGTGTTGGGTCCACCGAGATTAACGCCCAGCACCACTTGATGCGCACGAGCAGTTTAGGGTCGCGAGTTGTGCCAGTTCTTACACGAGACATATTTCGAATCGTCGCTACCTTGCACAGCTAAAGAAATACTCCTTTGTGGGTGCAGTGAACAAAGTGATCAGGACGCGGGCTCGTAAGAGGAAAGGGTGCTCGCAGGTGCCCGTGTTCAGCGAGAGACCCTGTCAGTCGGAGGGTATACATTTGCCTCGCGTATCTCACTGCTTTACTCTGCGCTAGATGCACATGCCTTACGATGGCAAAGGGGATTCACGAATGCTGCGGAGAGAGAGAATTTAACGGCATGCCCGCTTGTGCTCTCAGACAACCGAGAAGGGGATAACATCATTTACGAGAAATAAATAAATATTTCCTCAGTCCACCGGGCAGAAAGGGCCGAGCCTCCAGCTGGGAGGATAATTGGAAAGTAGAAACATCTGAGAAGAATTAACAGCAACAGCAGCCCCAGCAGTACCCAGCTCCAAAATGCCCGAAGTGCCCGGCAGAGACACGTACCACCGGCGGCGGGCGCCGGCCGGACCCGCAGCAGCCCTTCGGCTCGGGGCTCGCGGGAACACCCACGGGAACACCCACGAAGACGCCCGCAGCCGCCCCACCTCACCCCCGGCCCAGTTCGGCCCCACCTCACCCCCGGCGCCCCCCCCGCCCCCCAGCCCAGAGGCGCCGCAAACAATGGGCGGGAGGCGAGACCCGCCCCGCGCAGCTCCGCGCGGCGCCCGGCATCCCGGCTCCGCGCCGGGCAGCGGCACCGCGGGGCGGGGGCGGCTGGAGCCAACTCCGCGGCGCCGGGAGGAGGAAGGACGGACAGACGGACTTACTCGGGGCTGCGGCAGGCCGGCAGAGCGGGCAGGGCAGGGCACAGCAGGGCAAGGCAGAGCAGAGCGAGCGCGGCTGGCGGCGCAGCCAACTCCGCGGCGCGGCGAGCGGCTGGCGGCCCGCCCCGTGCGGCCGCGCTTCACACCCCCGCCCCGCCCCGCCGCCCCGCCCCGCCCCGCACCTGCGCCCGCCCCCGCCCCGCGCGCCCCATTGTCCGCCGGGCGGCCCCGCCCGCCCCCGCGCACCTGCCCGCCCTCCCCGCCCCGCCCCGCCCCGCCCCGGGGCCTCCCGCCCCCCGCGCTGCTCGGGGCTTGTTGGGCCGTTGGCTTCGGCTTCCCCATCCCCGCTCGCCTCCGCGCCCCCTCGCCTTGTTCTCCTTCCTCCGAGCCTCTCCCCCCGCCTTTGTCCCTTGCGGTCCCCCCCGCTGTAGCGCTGTCCCGCTCCTCCGGCCGCCGTTCGCCCCGGGCGGGGGGCAGCGGCCGTACCGGGGCGCCCTGACGGGCTGCTCGGCCGCATCCCGGGGAGCTCGGCAGCCGCCTGAGCCACCTCCCGCCCCGGCTCCAGCCGACGCTGCAAAATGCTCTTCAGCGATCAATAAAGAAGTCATTTGGCTTAGCTGCGGGAAAGGCATCAAGCAGAGATTTTCCTCTGAAAAGTGAATGGTTTTACTTTTCCTGCTTTGCATCCTGGCGAACTTTCCCGGTACGTGTGAACGTGGGCTGCTTCCCTCGGCTCACCTGGCTCCCGAGGAACGGCGGGTCCTGCCCAGGCGAGGAACGGCCGCTCCCGAGGAACGGCGGGTCCTGCCCGGGCGAGGAACGGCCGCTCCCGAGGAACGGCGGGTCCTGCCCGGGCGAGGAACGGCCGTTTGGGAAGCGCCGCTGCTCCTTTTAACGCCTGCAATAGAGCTAGAGCGGACAACTCGGGGTCACTCCCAGTGGGGTCCAAGTTCATCAACAAAAGCCCTCGTTTTTGACTTTGGCGTGAAACAGAAATCTCTTGGTTCGGTTTGGTTCTGTGTCGTTGCAGATTTTGCAGCGATGACTTTTCAGAGTACTCTCTCTCTCAGCCAACACCAGAGATAGTTGGTTTTAAATCTGAAACTTAAATATCAATTTAACTCATTTTTTTGCAGCTTCTGTTTTGCTGCTATTGTTTATTAAAATCTCATATTTTGGGAGTTGCAACATAATGTCTAGTCTGAATCTCTTTGTTTTACTATCATTTTCACTGAACAAAAAGGCAAACAAAAAACCCACTAAATTGATGATTTGGGTAGTTCTAACCTGAGCTCAGAATCTAGATGTTCCTTTTGGAAAGAAATGGAAGCTAAAGCACACAGAAGAGAAATTATTCTGCAGCTTATCTTCAAGCATAATCTATTAAGGAAATCATCACACCCTTCTCCAGGTACAGGTTCCTCTACAAATAAGGCAGGGGATTGCTAGAGAGGAAAGTGATACTTGTGTGGGGACGAGGATGCTAATATATACTAATTTTTTTCTGCTGGAAGTCCTCTGGTGACAATCGTGTTTCTCAGATTCTGCAACAGCAGCTTGGCTTCAAGCCATAAGCAGGGGAGCTGGGTTTCTGATATCTCCTCCAAAATCCGCTCTCCTTCCTTTTCCGTCAGCGGCCCGTGCAGGTCCAGCGCTGCAGCCTTTGCCATTCGCCGTTCTGCTGAGCTCTGCCTGCCGGCCCAGAGCCCACCTGAGGGACAGTCTTTTGCACAGCCCTTCTCGCTCTGTCTGGGCACTCTCTCCTGTAAAAACATGTGTGCTGGTTCAGCGTGGCACTGTGTTATTACTTTTGGCGGGGGATTTCCCTCAGCATTGTTACTGCTTTAATTTTTCTTCATGGCATCTTGCAAGTTTCCAAACCCCATTTCTTCCTACTCTTCCAAACGAGCCGAAGCGCTGAGGCTCCCTGTTCTTTGGTTTTGGGAATGGACTCGCTGTCAGCCACTATTTTGCAATCACGGTTGATGTCTTTGTCATTGCCATTGTGAACCAGACCCAGCTAGAAGCGCTGGGCTTGACGTGGTGGCAGTGCTTTGCGTGGGTGCTGAGGCCGGGTGCAGCCCTGCTCGCTCGCGCACATCTGGCACCTCTCCCTCCTGGCCGCCGGCTTTGCTTACCGTGCTCAGCTGCCTTGTGCAGTCTTCCTCCTCCTCCGGGCTGTGCTGGGTTTACATGTCCAGGTTTCGGTAGTGGGGGGGCTGCAGGGGCCGCCTCTGGGAGGAGAGGGCAGGTTCCTGCCGGTTCCCCAACAGTCCCACCACAGGGCATGGCTGAGCCCATCAGAGAAGCTCAGGGTGGGGAGGAGGTAGAGGAGTTGGGGTGAGGCACTGAAGTGATCCTGGGGGGGTGGGAGGTATTTTTTGTTTGTTTTGCCCATGACAGTAACTGGTAAGTGATCTCCCTGTCTTTATCTTGACCCATGAGATTTTCCATCTTATTTTCTCCCCCGTCCTGTTGAGAAGGGGAGTGAGAGAGCAGCTGGGTGGGCAGCTGGTAGCCAGCCAAGGTCAACCCACCGCAGGGGCTACAGTCATGGGAAGCAGAATCCTGTTTGGAGCACGTTGGTTTCAGCACAGGCTGCGTTGTAAACTTCTGTGTGTTGTGATGGTCCAGTGCTGCCAGAGAGGGGTCCTTTTCTGTCCCTTCTGCCATCACCACCCATCTCTTGGCTGCCATTCCCGCTGACTCTGCAGAAGGCGTTGAGGGTACTGAGAAGACATCTTGTGCTGAAATTCCCATAAAGCATTCGCATTTCATTGCAGTGTAACATTGTCTCAACAGGGTATTTCAGTAGACTGTAGCACCTTCAGTTTTCTGATTACACTTCTTGTCTGAATGTGCTGGAGCCAGGTCAGCTTGTGTATTTGTATCCTATAGTCCCCTTGGCAGAATTACACTGTGACCGCATGGGGCAGAAATCCCTTTTTACTATCAATCGCTATACTCCTTGCACTTCCCTTACTGTCCCATAAATGATCTCAACGGAACATTCATTACTGGAAAATAGAACGCTCCTCCCTCTCCTGCTGCTTCTCGAGAATATGTCTGTTTCAAGTTGTGGGCATGTGTCTGTCTTATAATATCAGTGATGAAATTGCCTGGAATTTATACTTAGTTCCCTTTAAACAAAACTGTAGATAAAAGACGGCTGAAATTTTTTCCATGCCCTAAATTCAACAAAGATGCACCCTCAAATAGTTACAGATTTGGATTATCTTTGCTGAATAGTTTGTTGGGGTGTTTTCAGGATAAGATTCACAAATGGGCCAGAGTTGTTTTCATCAATCTTTCTTCTTCTAATATCTTAAAGGCAAGGTCAATTTTGAAGCATGTAGGAGATCCAGGTCTAGTTCTGTTCTCTGCCTGAGTGAATTTGAATTCTCATTGTTGATCTACTAAGTTGTAAGTTATTTGGGGGTGTAAGAAGAAGCAAGAGAAGATTATTTTCCTGCCAATACTATTTCAATATGTGCAAATAACATTAACTGGAGCGGGAATTAGATCAGAGTCTTCTCTCGGGTGAGAACCAGGAGACTAGAGTCCTGCTCATACTTCTCAATCAGCATTTATTTCCACATGGAGTTCAACAGGGCTCCAGCAAGAGGGGCTGGAGGAGCCCTGCTTTGCAGCCTGGTGGGGGACACTCGCCCTGGCTATAGGAATGTGGGTGCAAATCACTGACAAGACAATGAACTGAGCCCAGAGAGTTAACGTGCTTTTAACTCTTGGGGTGATACTTCTCCTGGTACCTTTCTTGGCGTTTGGATGGACAAAGAAATCGACTGTCCAAAGTAGGGAAACTTATTATCAGCTTTTCTTCACTCAGCCTTGTGTTTGTTCTTTTCTAGTTAGAAGTCACTGTAACTTGATATCATAGCACTGCATGACGTTTTCCTTGCCCTTTCCACTTCCTAAAATAAAACTATTACCTGCTCTGAACTCGACACCTGGAAAGTGCCTCGTTCGGTTTATACTATGTTCAGTGTAAAACAGAATGCTTCCTGGAAGCATCCATAGTTACTCATTTTCAGAGGTACTTACCACAGGATGAAGAAAACGTTGTCAGGTGACGGGAGAGCTTGTATAATTTTACACAAAATGGTCACCCCTGAACGTTAGCAAAGCAGGCGAGACCCCCTCAGGGGCTGTTCAGGAGCAATGTTATTCTTGACTATTAAGTGTTTCTGAGCCAATGCCAATGCCCAGTTTACCAAAAAACGTTGTCACCGCTGTTTGGAGGCAGATCCACACTGTGCTTGTTTCAGAAGATGTAACAACACCTTTTCTTTGAAGAGATGCCTGTTCCTTCTTCAATTGTTTTATTAGGGCTGCTGGAAGAGCGGATGATCCCCATCATACTGGGATGCTGTTGTTCTCCCTCTTTCAGTTTGGAGTATTTTTGATGGCACTTGGTGAGCAAATTGCTCTTTTTCATGCTACGCTGTTGCTCAGCAAGGTATTCCTGCCTGTCAGCTGTTACAGACTCCAAGAGATAATGTTGCTTCTTTCACAGATTTCTTATTAACAGCTTGTTTCTGCTTACAGGAGTCAGAGTACATATACTGTGTATCACCAGCTCTCAGCTACATTTCTCTAGTGTAATATTTGTAATTATCAATATTTCTGGGGCTCATATTGCAGCTGGTCCCATGATTCAGCTGCAATTGAATTGGTCTGTGACCTAATAGCTCAATTGCAAATATAGCAGCCTTTTTTCCTGCAGAGCATTTAAATCAAGAGTTTGTGAAGCAGTTAAAGTCATATGGCAGATACCCTCTTGCTTCCCGGAATTCTCAATATTCTTAAGCACTGTAGGTGCTGCTGTTTTCCCCTTCTTTTTTGATAGTTATTGCAGTGGAATATGAAGTCCTTGGTTTTGCCCCATGACTCTTCATCTCCCGTAAGCATTTTTTTTCTCTCTACTGCAGATACACTGGTTTAGGCTTTATGTCTCTGTCCCTGTCCTGCTACCTGAACTTGCATGGCACTGTTTTATCTTTTCTGCACTGCGTGTTGGTTTTGATGTAATCTTTTTCATGCAAAATTTGGCTGACCTTGTTTTTGCATTGCTTTAGAACCTAAGTATTTGTCTTACTAATAATCCAAACCAATCAAATACTTCTCTACTTTAACCAGGAAACAGGTATCCCACAGACAATCTAACCTCTAAGCAGAAAATTTTAGTATCTCCATACTTTTAAGTGGGGATGGCAGAATTCTTAGGTCTGTAATTTAAGTATCTATTCCCTCATTACTTCTCCTTGTTGGCATCAGGAAATAAATAGTCACATTCTCTTCAACTTTCTAGTTACACTAGCCATTTCAGTGTCTCAAATATAATTCCTTGTTACGGTGGAACAATATTTACGTTTAAAGTATTCTGACTTAGAATAGGCAACATATAAGCTCTACGAGCTCTGATATCATGGAAAAATAATTTGTTTTGGTTTACGGAATAATGCTTGGAAATTTCAGCTTTCATTTAAAAAATCTGAACTGTGTAGTTCTTAGAGTTGCAACATTAACCCAAATATGTAAAGTAAGCAGAAGACAGAATATCTGTAAAGAAGGGAATATAACAAAGTTTTGCAAAGAAAATTGAAAGGTCTGATTCTTTCCTAATGTACATTTTATTTACCTTTAACTACCATAATGTACCCTTAAGCAAAGTTGTCATGAAATATTATTCTGATTGTACCAAATTTAGAGTCCTAGAGAATCAGGCTCAGTGAATGCCCATGAAATTGCTTCGGATTGCAGAATACAACTTGACATTAACAGCAGAATTGTTTCCAAGCAGATAATGACACACAATGGCTTGTTATTCTTGTGATAATACTTCAGATTAAAAAAGGGTACGGAAGTGGAAGTCAAAACTTATTTCATATTCAGAGCATAAAATGCCAGTAAAAGGGCAACTAACTATTCTGTCTTGTTTTAAAAGAGTGTCACTTAATAATAATCCAAATAGTGAATGCTGATATGAAATGACCAGTTTTACAATAAAACCTGCCTAGACATGAAGTGAGTTTAAAGGATTCTTGCCGAAATTCCACAGGATAGTACGGAGTGCAGAGATACCAGGAAAATTCTCAAAATTGTCTATTCTCAAACCTTTTAAAGGAGAACAGTCCATTGCAGTAGATAAATCAGCTACTCTAGTGAGCTAGACACCAAGAACAATCATCTCTCAAGAGACATTTTAAAAAGCATTTGATACACGTAAGAACTGAGAGATATTTAAAAGGTAAATGAGCCTACAAACATGTTTTGTTCTACAATTGTTCTTGCAAACCCAAATAAGCACAGACATGAACTGATTCATGTGATCTAAATAAACACATCAAACATTAATATTATCTGATGGAAACCATGAAAGAAGTGGCAGCTAAGATCTCAGAACAAAGATATTCACCACGTTGGATGCAATACCTACACTTTAACAAGTTAGACAACAGAAGCCCTGCATTAGAACTTTGATGCTAGCATTATAATTGGAGGCCAATAGTTCTACTCTAAGCATACACAGAGATTGGAGAAAATAGGGGCAAATATATTTTAGGCTACCTTGTTAAAAGTTAGCCTTTTCTGTGTCTGCATGTGGACTACTTTACATGTACAAAGCAAAGGGATAAATACACAGAGAAAACAGTAGTTACCCACAGTCCCAGTACAGATTCCAGGCCTTGTACAAAGTTTTGACGGAAGCAGAAAATTGGGGTAGATTTCTGAAGATGAAAATTACCTATTTCAAACTTCTTGCCTAGAGGAAGAGAGGAGCTAGTACAGAACTTTAAGAAAGTCTCGTAAACAACCAGAAACAAGCCATCATTAAAAAAAATCTGTTCTAGATGTGAAAGTCATATCTACAAATATATGAGGACATCAGTATCATAGACTGTAGTGCATCACAGAGATATGCTGGCTAGTTTTTATCAAACTCCTTGGTAGGATAAATTAGATTGTTTAGGACTCTGTTTTGCCATAGCTACGGTATACGCAGTGATGAGTTGGCTTGTTTACAGCCTGTGTGGATACCCCCAAGACACACTTTGGCCTGAAGGATATATATGTTTGCCGTCTTCTAAAGATGTGGTCTCATCTTACGTATTTTGGCAGCTTTCTGCATCCCAGGATGAGTTGCTTTGTATCTGCCTGTCTTAAAGCACTTCTTTAATGCAGCTCTACAGGCTATTTACATTATTTTTGTGTGGACATCCTGTCTTCATTGTTACTGTTCTCCCAATCTTTGGCTCATCCATGAGTTTTAGTGATAGGTATTTTATCCATATATCTACACCTTTATAGAAAAGCTTCAGGCTTCCCCTTTAGCCCTACCAAACTCACTGACAGTATCCTCATTTGATGATAAATTTTCATTCACACACTCTGTAATTTTTTTTGGTCCTGATCAGATTTTCCAGCAGTGAAACATTTTTCCCTTTTGAAACATAATTGTTGGGATTGTCCTATTTGTGCACAATAAAAATTTCAGGTAAAAAAAATAGAAATGCCCGATGTGGGCAAACTGGCTTTTTAATAGAAAACTATCAGGAACTTGAATGATCTTTTGTTACTGTTTGCATGCTACTTCCAGCGTTTTTCTCCCAAACTTATTCACCCATACAACCCTTATTTTTCTTCTTAGTTATGTGCTAAGGATATGCTCATCTCTTCTTTAGTTGGATTTCATGATCTGTACACATTGCCAAAGGTGTGCCTTTGGACTTTCCTAGCTAACACATTTATCTGTAATATTCCCAGATTCTTCTCTTCTGAGTTGTCTATACATTTAAATGTCCTTACTATTACATGCATTCTCTCTGATTTTTTTCTACCAACTTTATAGATCACAATCAGATTTTAGTGTTCCAGTCACACAAATGATTTGATATGTTTCAGTAACTTCAGTTGTACCCCCTTTACTGAGAATTTGTTTCAGAGTCTACACAGACAAACAACACAATCTGTTATACTTACCTGACATTTTAAAACAATCACAGTCAAAATAACAACCACTATTTGTTTTAGTTATTATTATTATGAATGGCTCATGAAAGTGTATATCCTGTCGAGTAAGACAGAAATTAGGGAGAGATTATGATGTATAGTGTATTATATACGAGGTGGTAAAAATGCCCTGTACAGTATGAATTTGAGCTCTATTTTCTGTACAGTGTTTGCATTCATGAAACACTTCCTGCTGGCAGAAATAGCAATATTTTTTCACAATCTTTCAAAACCTGTCGCAGTTCAACTGCTCTAAATGCCACAGATACTTTTAAAAAGTGCATCACAAGGTTGTTCACTTTCAAAAAGGGGGCGATTCAATTGCTGGATGCATTTTTACCATGAGCAAAGAATACTATCCAGTAAGAAAGAGTAAAGATAGGAAATTAAGTCTGTAGAAGAAAAAAGTTGGACAGACTCAAAAGGATCCAAAAGGAATGATATTCTTCATGCAAGAGAATGCAATGTGTATTATGTTACTTTCCCATCTATTCCATCAGAGAAATGCATGTGTACCATAGCAACCAGCACGTTTCATAATTTCATAAAGCTTATATGCTAAATCATTAAACTAAAGATCACTTTCTCTCTCTGAATTGGTGAGCAGCATTTTTCCTGTTCTTTTAAGCAGTAGTTAATAAAATATTAATAAACAACTCATAAATGGTTAAACGTGCCGAATGCTTGAACTTTTACGGTTTCTTCCATGTTTTCTAACACACATGCAGAAAGATTTCTTTAAAGTAAATACTACTCTTAGAACACATGACTTGATGTGGCTTTGGCACACAAAACACAAGAACAAATGCAATTATGTCAAGAATTTGATTGCATAGCATAGTTTATATTCCCATAGCATAGTTTATATTCCCACTTCCTCACCTTTAACCCTTCTAAATGGACAATGGGGTTTTCTTTCTTGTTATATAAATTATTGTCTGTGGAAACACTTTCTTGAACCTCTGGACAATTACATTCGATTATCTGTAATGTTACGTTTTCAAATTATGAAGGAATACTGTGGCTTGCTATTTTTTCATGCCCATTATTCTTTAATGAAATCCAAAGTGACCAGCAGCAGAGTTCACATCATTTGCAGATTTTAAAAATATGGGATTAAGTTTCATTTAAGCATTGCTTTTCCTGCCCTGCAAATGCAAATGCATTGTGTTTGTTGAAGTAATCAGAGTTAAATTAAAAATCTCAGCACACCCTTTAGGGAATTCAACTTTTCCCTAACCTTACTTCAAGTAAAAGCTTGACTGAATATATAGGTATTCAATATGACTGGAGGGACAAGAATCCATGGTTTGCTGCAATCTGGAACTTCCTTTGTTACCATCTATCTTCAACCAGAGGTGTACTCATACAGGGACCATCTGCAAGAAGGCCCCATTTAATATGATTTACCAGTGCGAATAAAAAGACAGAAGCAACACGTGATATTACCAGAATTAAGCTGTACAATCAGGAGCAAACAAGAGTAAACAGAAGGTCCTAGATCAGCTTTAATGACAAAGAGATTTTTCAGGATAATATGTATGTGGTCATCCTTGTGAGTGCTGTATGCATATGGACCACTGAGACTGCCAGCCCAGCATGGGTCTGATCGACATTAGATTGGACACTGTCACCATGAGAAAAACAGACAGACTACAAGTGGTTAGTGTAGAATTCACATGAAAAACAGTTTTATTGCTAGGAATGTCTGTGGAAAGCAATTTTGGAGAAATGTTATGTTTTGTGTTGAAAAAAGGTTAAGGCACAAGGAATTTAATAATATTTTCTGAAGTGATGGATCACGCAGATGGCATATGAAATTATTATATGTACAGGAGTACATTATATTTATAGATATATTTACAAAATCAGCAAACAATTTGTGATCAATCAGTAGGCTCAGTTTTCCTCACTGTAATATTTGGTAAAGAATAACTGATGGCAAACAAATAAGAAGATCTCACAATCTGTTCAAGCAATTTGCAAACAGAAAGAAGGACTTAATTTGAATAATATATTTTTTACTGCAAATTCTTTCCCAAGCTACTCATAGGATTAATAGTGGCTTACGAAGTATTTAGTACTGGTACACAGAAATACCATAGACATTAAACTTCTCAGCTCCAGCTAAACTTTGCACATGATAAGTGAATAACACTATAAACCATAGAATTGCTGCTTTGGAATGTATTGTACTAAGCAACCAACTTTCTGTGGGGTTAATATTTATGTGTGCATAGGGTGGTATTTATTTGAGTGCAAAAAGTAATTTAATATAAAACCAACATGTAACATGAATTGATATTCAGTTGTTATAATGAGGTTCCATTGATAAGGGTAACAACAGCAAACCTCAGTCTGGGCTTGGACAACTAATTTGTGTGGTCGTTCTAGCCTGCAAAAAGGCTGAGACCTGCAAGTCAAGGATTGATGTTGAGAGTCTTCTCTTCCCCAAGAGAGCAGTAGCTGTATTTGAGATGTTGAGGTCTTGTCCTCAGTTAGCTGCCTGAGAAATTATCCTTGGGTTACCTCGGATCATTGATTCCACTAATATATGGGCAGTAGATATTACCTACTGCTGGATTTAAGATTTAACTTACCAGTTACAAGTAAGTATGGGTCTTGCAAATGGTAATACAACAGTCTTTAATGAGCTGCTAATATTTCTGTCGAGCAGCAAATGTAGATCACTCTCCTCAAAGACAGACTGCTTATAATATTGCCTTTTCTGCTAAGTCTTTCTTTTAAAGCAGATGCATTCAAGTTTAAGATCAGTTTTAAAGTGCTGGATAAAAAATAGTACCCTTAAAAGATCTATTTCTCCTTAACAGCTTTTTAAAATCTAGTATTGTCTGTATTAATTTGCACAAAAGATTTAAAAACAGCCTACTGTAGGCTCTGCTTTTGTGTACTGTGGCAGAATGAATTATGAATGATTGCATCATTTACATTCTAAGTTTAGTTTTCAAGTACGGTTGATTTTGCTTAAATGAGAATCCTGTAGCTATTTAGTAATTAGGACTGATAGTTCTATGAAGTTCATAATTGGTCCCCAAACAGGTGTTTCCTTTCTTTTTGAAAAAATTAGGTATATTTTCACCCTGCTGCATGTGAGCTCATGGAAATTTCCTCAACATAGAAGTATACAATATTCATAACAAATTTATATTATAAAATCAAAATTATACTTCACTTTAAATGCCTACTCTGCTAATGCGTTGAATTTGAACTGCACTCAGGCATCATTTGCAACGGTGCTGTGCACCCTCGACCATGAACTAAGTTAACAACAACTGCAATTGCTCAGCACAGACGGTCTGATAATATTTTTATGCGAGTCTCTATAATGAGTGTAGCTATTCTAAATAATAATTCTGGATAAGTTAGATATATAATGCTGTTTTTCAGTATAGACTGTGTCTACTGCATATAGATAGATGGGTTTGGATGTATTGAAAATAGACCTGTTATTGCCTATAAAAATCAGGTATCATTTACGTTGACTGAGTGTCAGGAATCACACAGTGCTTGAAGGGGTCACCCCCTTGAAGTTTCTGTGAATTGTCTTAGCTCCATTATCTTAAGTTTGTGTCTCTACTTTGAAAATGGCAGCACCTGGCAATCATTTATCATATTTGATTGTTCTCCAATGATTTGAGCTCAGACAAGTTACCTTATCATCAGTGCAGGCAATTTTTATGTAAAGCACCAGTATTGACTACAAGAGATCTGATGGCAGTTTTAAAACCTTTCTGCATTAATAGCCTTCTCACTGCATTTAAGCATCCTGTCTCTTAGATGCTGTGATGAATGTGACACTGCTATTATATGTCCTAAGTACCCAGTTTTAATGGTGACAACATCTATTCTTCAAAATGGTAATTGCCTAATGCTATCTATCTTTGCAATTTATGACCACCTTGGGAAAAATACTCCTTTAAAATTACACAAGTATTTAGTTAGAAATATGTAATTAACCAGTTACCTTGTTGGAATCACTTTAGGGTAGCTACGTATTATGGGATATTAAAGGCCTTTACTTGCACTCAGATATCATAGTTAGCACCCATTTCATAATTTTCTTGGCAATTCAGAAGATGGCTGCCAAAATCACGATCTGCGCAGATTCTCTTGGCAGGAAATGGAGGGAGTCACTGAGCAAGACTGTGATTTGTTCCAGAGTGAAGCCAGATCGATCTACCAAGCATCTTTGGCATTGAACTACTCCCACATGTGTGCCTGTTTCCCTGCCTATCCTTCAGATAGACCGTTTAAACCATAAAGGCTCTGGGACACACACTGTCTTGATAGTTGTCACAATACAGCCCTGTTTCTTAGTTTGAGTTGTTAGAGTATTAATAATATCAATTCACTGCAATGAATGTTGAGCTATGGAATCTCATAAGAGGGAGAGAGAGCAGGGGGGGCTGGAAAACTCAGAGAATTAGCCACTAGAGCTAAAAAACCTAAAAACCACAGGCCCTTTTATCCTCAAGAAGGGCTAAAATTTGATGAAAACAAAAGTCACTTGACAAGAACCGAACTCATCTTACCTGCTCTTTGCAAAGCAGTTTTTTGAAGAGGTATAAGACTCAGACCCAGTCAGTACAACACTGCACCACCTCAGAATTTAAACGAACAAGAGAATTTGGCATCATCATTAGATTATATTTCATTATTGACAGTCTTTTTAATTGGAGAATAATAGTTTCAGAAAAAATTGTAGGAGGCAGTTACTTTCTGTGAAAAAAATCAGCCTTTTGTTCTAAAACTGACAGTTATTCTTCCACTTGTTTTATCTGAATAAAAATTGAGTGCTTTAGATAAAAAAATAGATTTTCAATGAAAAATCAAATTTTGCTGCAGATAATTTTGGTTTGTTGAAGCCAATTTAACAGTCACATATGGCCTCCTCTAAAATCCATCACAGCCCCCAGAGAGGCTCCTATATATGGTTAAACTCCGTCTACCTGTGCTCGGCCTTGACTGCCACACTGCTTTTCTCCCATATTTTTTTTCTTTGTTTGTGACCAATTATTAACTAAATTGTCTGCTTTCCAGTTCTGCTACTGTTTGGTCCTTCAAGGTGCTAAGCACTGCCAGTTCCATTCGAAGTCCAAAGAACGTACACCAGAGATCACTGCGCAGGGAATATTCACTTCCTTGCGTTCTTAGCCCCAGGCAAATGATGACAGAGACAGTCCTCTCTGCTCCTAGCACCACGCACTTTCCTTGGACATGAAAAAGTGCACCCATTCACGGCTTTCCTCAAGGCTGCACTATCTGGCTGGCACCCCTCAGACCCATTTTCCCAGCATGCCACTGACTAATGAGAATAATTAAACATCACATTTTACACAATTACCATTCATTTTCCCCTTAAAAATTCCTTGGAGAAATGCTCTTAACAAGGTGTAAAAATGTATTCGATATCCAACATAAAAAACCCGACAAAACACAACAACTGTATTCTGCTGTGCCTTGTTACTCTTCCTGTTATTCAAATGTATGGCAACAAGCCTTTTGTCACTGAAATTTAAAATGAGGGAAGTCAATGACAATTATTTATCATGTAACTATGCAGGACATTAAGAATTATATGTTCACCTGAATTTATAAATGCACACAGATTTATTTAAAACCTCCTCTAGGCAGATTCATGACCATGTATTTCATTACCATAAATGACAAGATGCTGGGAAATAGAACATACCTAATGAAGTACTGACCGATGGATCTAAAGGAAAAGCCAAGGATTTGAGAAAGGACAGAAAGTTTGAAATGTTTGAATTTAGACAATTAAGCCCCAACTTCTTTGGGGGCTAAATTGCTCACCAGTGCCATTCTGTTCCATGTCTCAGTGGAGTGAAAATAGGAATGCTGTTGACTTGATACTTCCCTGTTCAAAGAATAAACAGTAAGAACGGTGTTCGTGGCGCAAATGTCTTATAGCTCTCAATATGATAAATAATTTACTGAGACAGTACAGAAAGAGTTTGTAACATTTTGATGGGGCAGAAGGAAGCAAATTTATTTACTCACTTTTTGTGCATTGTTGGGAGATAAAGAGTGAAAGAGTGAAGAGTGAAAACTCCAGATTTCAAAAGTTATCAACAAGCCTTCAGTCCGTCTACAACAGGTCTCTGATTTTGCAGAGCCGGAGATTGAGTACACCCTCCCGGTCTCTACAGGGCAACCTGTGTCAGACTCCAAATTCCCTGGAAGAAACACATGTATAAAGACTGGAAGCAATGCTGCCCAACCCATCTGCAAGAGGAACAACTCAGTGGTACCAAACATTCAAGTTGTAAGATTTGAGAAGCAAATGTTCTGGAAGACTTGATCTCAGAGGACACACACAGTGATGCAATAGAGTTGTCACTCCAAAACTGAGTGTGAACACTTTGCAGGATTTCTTGGATTTCATATCACAATGTGACAGTACACCCCTCCCTCCCCCCTCCGCCCCACTTTCCAAATCATGAAAACACTACTATTAAACACACGCAAAGTCTTAATGGATTACTGAGAATTTTGACTAAGATTTCAGCATGTGGTCCTATGAGGATTTATTATGCAAATGAGCGGATATGAGCAAAATTAATTAGATGTTTCACGTGTTTTGTAAGAAAGAAGAAAACTGCTTTTCCATTTTCAGAAGAAAACAGGTGGTAACCAGTTTACAACACAAGTCTGTCCATATGTAATAGCAACAAAAGAACCTATATCATCCCAGACAGTCATTCTCTATTTCCTTATACCATTTGTGAAGGAAAAGCAATGTGACAGGCAAGGCTGCAAGCAGAGGAATTGCCCACAAGATGTTTTACAAATTGTAGTAGAAAAAGCTTTTGAAAGGGAAGCAAAATACAGGGGAGCAGAAACAATTCGATATGCAGCACGCTAAATTCAGGAGTGCCAGCAGGCGATGTGCAGTTCCTCAGAGTTTTGAAAAAACCTGACGTTTGTCAGGTTTATTTATTTATTTACTTCACAGAATAAATTCTTCCAAAGCAGAATTGCTTAGCACAGCTTCTAAAAGCAACTGAGCCTTGTACTGATACCTTTCTGTACATTTAATGAAGAAACTGAAAATAGATTGGATTACAGAGATGAAGGGCACTCAAAGTCAAAGAAAGTGCTCTCTTTTGTGATTACAGCTTATGTATCCTCTCTGTAACCTGAGACCAGGTGTCCAAACCTGTAGTAGGTATATATTGAGCCAGGGGAGGTTTAGACTGGATATTAGGAAATTTTTCTTCCCTGAAAGGGTGATCAAGCATTGGAACAGGCTGCCCAGGGAAGTGGTTGAGTCCCCATCCCTGGAGGTATTTAAAGGATGTTTGGATGAGGTGCTTAGGGACATGGTATAGTGGTGGTCTTGGCAGTGTTAGGTTTACGGTTGGACTCGATGATCTTAAAGGTCTTTTCCAACCTATACGATTCTGTGATTCTGTGATCATCCATCCTGCTGAAGGCAAGAGTCTTCCCTACACACCACCCTCTTGCCACACCTTCCCCAACGGCCTGCCCTGCAGAAGTCATATCAGGGCAGAGCTCTCCAAGTGGAGGATGGGCATTCTCTCTCCCCCAACATGCAGGAACTAAGCACAGTCCTCTTATCCCACCAACTTTCAAAACAGTGAAAGGGGAAGGTCATATTTTGTATTTTTCATCTAGATTGCTGGTCTCTCAAAGCCATGAGGAGGAATGCGTTTCACAATACATGTTGCAAGTAAACTGGGATACACTGAACCCATGGCCCTTATCTGCTAGTGTCCTAGAGACTGTTAAAGCATCTTGAGCTTTCTGACAAGTTCTGTTCTCTGTAGAAAAGAGTTGTACAAATGATGCAGCTGTTATTAGATAGCTTTGGTTAGCTGCAAGTGCCAGAGAATTCAAAGTTTTAGTAGAAGATTCTGTTCACTTGAATTAATCAAGAAATTGGCTATTTTGACCTAAGGATGTGGTCACTTTTAGCGGTTGTATTCTTTGGCTTAATAACTCCTTGCCAATGTAAATGAATGGGTCAGAAACTCGTCTTTACTTCTGCCATTTGCTGCTGTTTCCAAGTGCCCTACAGAGTGGTGACTGCCTTGCTAATGCATCCTGCTTGCTAATGGGTTTTCCAAGGGCTTTTCTTGCACAGCCTCCTTTCGTGGCACTGGTCAGTTTGCATTTGACAGCTCTGGGTGAGTGTCCTGGCATCTGAGTACACACTCCGCATCTAGCGGGTGTGCTCTTCATACTGATGGAGATTAGCTGCTGGCTGGTGATTTTGATTTCTCATCTCTCCATGGAGGTTAAAAGTATATTTATCTGGAATCAGAATCTTTTATAGACATTTACTTTTTAGGGTGTCTGATTTTACACTTTGGGTAGCTCCAGCTCTCACAGCCATATGTTAGCACCGAGACTGCACTGGAGTTTAAAACTCTCACTCTTGTTGTAGTGCTATATGGCTTTAATTTTTTCATATTTTGCTACATTTCTATTTTCTGCTACAAACATCTTTCCTATTTTTAATATGATTTCTCTTGAATCCTCTGTGAGCTAGTATGAGTGCTATGGTATGTTGCCTTCCAATGTGACTATTTTGCCTGGCATCTGAGCTTGAAGGATTTTGTTTTGGCATCAGCGATTTTAATTTGCCGGACTGCCCTTTTTGACTGGTTTTGTGTGTCTTCCTTCACAAATTGACCTAACGGTCGATAATGGTATAGTGTCTATGACTTTCCTTCCAACAGTGAAAAGAATAGACATCAGTCAGTTTGGGCCCACAATTTCTAGAGTTGAAGTACTCCTGCTCTGGGCAAAAGAAACATTGGCTTTTCTTTAACTTAATGAAAATCTCATGTATAACAGAACTAGCCCTCCCTCCTCCCTTTAGGACTTGGAGATAAGCACTCAGGATGGGGTCTGAACGCACACTACAGAGAGCTCATAAAATAGACGCATCTCTATTATGGATATGCAGTTAGCTGGACATGTTTCCTTTCCGAGTTTTCAGATTGAATTCATCTCCAGCTGTCAGACCTTTTGTCTCTTTTGGGAAGAATGTCAAAACTGCTGAGAAACTGTCAAGCCCTGCATACAACTATGCACTCTATTCACCTGAATTCAAGCACTTGTGGCATTCTCCCATCTGGGAGATGTGTATACCGGTCAGAAAATCCATTTAAACAACAAACCACCATATACATTAGCAGTGGAAATAAAGCATATAATCACAGGTTCCAGAGACTGGCAAGCATTATATGCACTTGCCTAGTGTACTTACACCTTGCCAGCTTGATGGCAACATAGACAAGGCTAACTTCTTCAGGCACGTTCAAACAAGCCTCGTGTTCTAGTTTGGTTCCGTGATAGCCGTTTTTCTGCAATAAATAAATATCTTTCCTTCAGCCACAGGCAAGTCTTTTGTTAGTCTCTGTCACGGGCTTTTTCCATTATGGGACAAAGCAAGTTTTGTAGGTTCACAGCCACAGCAAAAATAGCAAAATTAATAGTTTTGGTATTATCCTTTAACTCAAGTCTTTGCAAAGAGATGGCTATCATGAGCTATTCTTTCCTTCCTGTGAGTACTGCAGACATTTCACTGCTAAGCCAACTGTACTCTGTATACAGTCCATAATAAGGTTAACATGCCCAGCCTCATAAATTCTCACAAGATGACTCCAAATATATTGACATCCTTTTACAATCCACAACATGGCCTTCCTCAGTTCCATGTATTGGACAAGTCCATGAACAACAGGGACAAGCTGGAAATCCAGGAAAGCTTTTTCCTTTCATTTCTCTTCTAAGAGAGTCCTAGCACTGCCTCGATCTTAACACCAAAGGATGCAGATTGGGCCTGAATCATGGATCTAGCAGAAGGCGGCTCCTTGCCTGCTGTCCTGCTCATACATAGCCAACTGACTTGGGGCACTGCATGCCTTACATGTTCCTATGGCTTCAGTTTCAATTATTATTTCAATATAGGACTCAATATAGGAAAAAACCGCCAAATGTAATAAAACAGAAGGAGAGAAAAGAATGAGTTTGAACACCTGACTTGTAACTCATAGGATTCTTCACCCATTTCATTTAGAGTAATTATATTTGAAATGCCTGGGGAATTGAAGAAAGATTTTTTTCACCTGACATGACACATGATGTGGTAGGTGCTACAATGCTTTTTCTATAAGCTACACGTATCTGAGATCTCCCACGGATATTCTGCAAACCATTCCTCAGTCTACTTAACCTTCATTAGCCCTGTCATGACCCTTCCAGAAAGGAGAAGAGATACAAGAAAGTTGTTTAATCTTCATTTTCTGAATGAATTTAGTCGTTGAATCTTTTATCAGATAAGAATACCTTCTTGTGAAGAGCGCTGCTATGCAGTTCTGGCACCAAAAAAGAATACTGTGCTGTACTTTTTATTTTATTAGTGACTCTCTGTGTATCAGTACATTAGCCTTTTTATATTGGAAAATTAGTTAAAAAAAATGTGAAAGGTAGCAACCTTAGCATCTGTTTGTGAATAACACTACAGAGATATTTTTTTTAATAACTTGTAATAGGAAGGTTTAGAACTTTATAGCGTGATTAGTGCAGCAGATACTGATCTAACTTACTCAAAATGCAAATCTAGAATTCCTCTATGATTGCCATAAATTACCTCAGCTGTATACAGATGTAAATCAGAACAGAATCAGTTTATTGTGTCTCACTGGCATACAGGATATTACCAATGCCATGTCTCTCAACCTTGCTTCATTTTAAAATATAATGCCCAAGTTTGTTCTTACTTCTCTCTTCCTTCTTTGTTTCATTATTTTCAAGCATTTGTCCAGCTCTTCTCTACAAATCTTTGTAGGTCCTTGGTATCTGTCAGCTCCTGACTGTCGTGTATCCCTTGGGCATTTAAATAGAACAAATGAGATACCAACTTCTGGTAGGTAGCAGTCAGTATAACATTTTGTCTAGCTACATATGTAGACATATAGAAAGCTCTTCTGTATTCCAGATGTTCAAGCATATGGGAAAAGAGATTCGGTGAATTGGAACCTTTTCATATAATTATTCTGTGAAAAGCTCTCTAGCTGTCTACTTCACTGAGAATTTTCTAGCTTTCTGAATGTAGAATAGGTTGTCGTTAACAGATGTGTCTACACCTGCAAACCTAGTGCCTAACATTACATTTCTGATACTAAGAACAAGTTGGGAAACGAGCTGTGTGCCGTATACTGCATCTTATCCTGCTGATGGGCAGACAACATATGTAGGGAATTCCCAGTCAGAGAACAGATCAAAGGGAAAATTGCTTGTGCTCTATTTTTGAAGTAACATGATGTTTTGAAAATTAAAATCTTTATCTGATCCATAAGCTTTTTCTGATGTTCTAGAAAATATCAGGTAAAATGTTATTCATAATGGTATAACTTTTCTGTCAAGCTTCAGCAGCACTATTAATTCAGGTCTATAACTGATCTGGTACTTCTTCTTCTTCTTCTCCTTCTTCTTCTTCTTATTATTATTATTATCAACAGTCCTACACACAGCAGGTCTCCTGCAAGCATAGCTGTCCAGTTTACCAAGATGGCAAAAACTGTAATTTTTAGAAAATTAAAAAGAATATGTTAGAATTTTTCTTTAGTCCTTCCTAGAGAAATCTGCTGTACAGTTTTTCTCCTGGCCCTTACTGTTCCGGACCCTCATATATTTCATGCTACTGTTGTCTGCTGTGAGACTTTAGAGGTCTGCGAGAGCTGCGTTATCAAAATTGATACAGACAGCTTTCATATTTTGATTCTTATTATATAAAGTTTTTGAGATAGCTTGAGCTTTTCCATTCCTGTAATTTCCTCTTCATCCCTGTGTCCTTTTCCTACTCTGTTTAGAGTGAGATTTAGCTGAAAACGGTGTTTTGAAATACAGGGAATGATCTTGCTATTTCTTTTGAATACCATCATTACTGGAATTCACTTTTAAAAAAAGAGCCAACACAAAACTTGCTAGGACCCATGTCATAATGCTGCCTTCCCCACAATTAACAGAAAGCCATGTCATTGATTCATTTATTATATTCTTGCCTAGCAGGCAATGCACAAAATCGGCTGCTCTTTTTGTCTCTCCAAACCAGTCTTTTCTGGGCAGGTTCCTTTCTCCTTTTCTGAAATGAAGTCTTTCCTTGTGAATGGTGCCTGACTGACAGCCTTGAAAGCTCCATTTTTCTTTATATAGAGAGCAAATTCACAGTCAAAGTTTGTAGTGTGAGATTGCCCATAGCGACCTGCACACCATGCCCACACTGGTTCAGTAGAGCTCTCCACTTCAGATCAGGCACTAGTTAAGTTTGCGAGTGACTTTTTCCCTGATGAATCTGACAGCTGAAAAGCAACTAGTATAAATTCCATTAATTTTTGTGATATGACATCAATATCCCAGGAACTATGTTGAAACTACCAGTTTATTTCACATAGAGTTGGGAATGGATTTTTCTTTGTTATCCTTAAAATCCTTTCAATCTAAGCCCTATCTTTGGCATATTATTTCTATGTGAGTAATCCTTCTGGAACGGGAGTAACACCATTTAATATCTCTCTGTTCTAGGAAACCAGAAAACACATTCCTACCCTACTTTGATGATCCTCTCACTTTATTGTATCACAAATCCATGCATCTATGCACTCACAGCAATTCTGGGCTTATATGGATTAATTTTCTTGTCTCTCCTCAAAGGCTGTTAGACAGCCAGAAGTTCTTTTTAGACCCCAGGCAGAACTGAGTTCATATAACCAGTGTCACGTCCCCTTTAAAACTGATGTTTTTCAGGTGCTTCTGTGTGCACTAGAGGCCCTAGATTTAATTTATCTCTTTGGTGAACTGCACAACCAGTCCTTTCCAAAGAGTGAGGGCACCTGCGAGATTCAGTAAAAATAAAGGAAAATCAGACATCCAAATCTGACCTCAGGAGTGAGCCACAGCAGAAAAGCTTTGGAGAAAAAAGAGCTGAAGACAAGAGGAACTTTGCTAAAACTCTTCTTCACCAGGACACAGCAAGAGGTATTAGAAACTTTTATTGTATGCTGTTCGCCGCGACCTAAGTGACGCTATATATGACTGTCTCCTGCCTGCTCCTGCAGCCTCCCTGCAGGAGGGGATGGCCAGCGCCCGCGAGCCCCCGGACAGCTCCTGCGGTTCCTGGGGCCCGGCCAGCCGCGTGTGAGTGCGGGCAGTGCAAGTGGCACGCTAACGCGCAGTTACGTACTTCACCAAATCCTTATGTAAAAATCTATAAACAGAAGGAGGCCTATTATTAAATATAATGAACTGCATTATCTTATAAGCTGCACAGGGAGGAATTTAAATCTCATTTTTCTGTATCCAGCTCTTCATTACCATTTTGGGAAGAGTTAGAAGCTACAGCTCTCCTTCTGCCTGTTGTCTTTTAATCCTCTCATTCTCAAGTCACTCACTATAGTATAGAAGTGCCATAAACCTAATGCTGTGAAGTTTTATGTCCTCGCAGTAACAAATCCTAAAAGCAGAAGGCACACTTGTTGCTTATATGTCCCTCTTCTTGAGCTGCTTCCCAAGCCTGTTCCCTACTCCTGAGTGCGTGCCAGCTCTCTTCATCTTCCTATTGCGAAACTCAGCACAAGGTGGGGGCAGATGGGTGCAAAATTCAACTATATTGCAAAGCAAACATGTTTATTGCAGCCGTGCATACAGGAAAAGCAATATTAAAACTGACTATCAGTTTCATTTATTCATTCAGTTTTGGGTTAAGATGGGGTTTTATGAGCTAAGTAGCCCAAATTAGGCTATAGAGACATTTCAAACAACCTGGAGATTTTAAGGTGTTATATGCATCCAGGGTTGTTTGAACCCCTTGGGTTGAGAATAATTACTGCAGAATGCTATTAATTTTGTAGTGTGCTTTATGCTAAACTGTAGGTGTCATAAAAAAGAACTTGAGATGAAGAGCATACTTTATTTTGGCATGCACAATGCAAGGCCAAGCAGCTCCCTTGGGATGCCAGTATAACTGGGGTGTACTTACTCTAAAAGCAGGTGATTATAACTACTCCATATAAAGGCTTGCCAATGTATCTCTTCAAATTTACTTACTTGCTCTTCCTTCTCCTGCTATAACCACACCCCACAGCATCCTTATCCCTACAAAGCTGTGACACCAAATCCACCTGGTCATGAGACTCCAAGTGCTATTCACACAAGAATCATCCTGGTCACAGTGCTTTTTTCAGCTACCAGACAGCAGCTCAAAACCCGCCTCATAACTACTATTGGATTTCATGAGGGAAATCACTTGTTTGCTTCTGTCTCATTCTAGAATTTCTATTCTTCCCCATAAGCATATCACAATATGCTGTGGGGAAAAAAACCCAACAGTATAACTCCTGAAAAACAGAATATGTAGCAAACTAGAAAAACTTGTATCATGAGACCTTTCCCAGAACATTAAGCTCAGTGCAGAACTTTGCACTGATTGGCAAGCAATGTACTGAAGCCGATATAAGAAGATAGCATGGTACTGCAGTTTCTGTGCAGTTAAACATTGTATGAAGAGGTAACAAGCCAACCTCACGTAACTTCTCCATCAAGACAAGCCCAATGGACAACAGCAAGGAGTAAAAAGTAGTACATAGATATGGTGGGGGAAGAGGAAGCGGAAGTCTCTTATCACACCAAGTTAAACAAAATCCTGCTATTTAGCAGGAATCAAGACAAAATCTAGGCTGTGAGACACGGTGGTCAGAAAGGAGAAAATAGTACTAGATCCTTCAGAAGGTACTTGGGAAACAACTACCTTAAAGTTATCCTAAAGGACTATTATCCTAGATGTGGAGTGCCAGCTTTTAAAGGAAACACTAACTTTTAACGGAAAAATAAATACCTTGTGAAAATTGATGACACATTCTACCACAGTCCTGTCCCCAGCACTGTTTTCACTCTGACCATACAATATTCTGTCCCCCTAAAGTGATCTTTCATTGTCAGCTGGGTACTTTCTGTCCCTAGGCACTGTGAAGTGTTGCTGCCTGGTATCACTTTCATTTCAAAATCAGTTGTATTTTAGTACCAAGGAACCAAAAAGCATCACCTTAGCTTAGTTTTGGGGAAAAAAGTCTACACAAATGATGTGATTATCATTATCTTTGAAGGCACTGCATTTTCCCTAATTTTCCTAAACATAAATTTCTTCCAAATAATAATAAAAAAAAAGATACTTAAGTCATAATCTATAAAGAATATGGTAATGGTCACTCCTGAGCATACTTTAATAAGCCAATTTAGTCACTAGGCAGTCTTTGTGGTTATATTTCAGAGGCAATTACTAATTTACTGACCTTTTCTGTTACTAGAAAATCTTCAGGTTGCTCGTGATTTCTATTAATTTGTCAATTAACTTTACTCAAAAATCTCTTCTGTAACTTATGAAAAACACCCTATATCTTGATGACAAACTTCCCTGAGAATATTTAAGGTTCCATATTCAAAATGTGAGCTGGGTGGAGCATCATTGCTACTCTGAATTAATCAATTTAAATCAGGAAGATGGGTTGGAGAAGCTACTGCGTGGTTTCTGTTAGAAAGAAATTAAAACAAGCAAAATTAAGTGAACAACAGATACCATTAAAGTTTTTCCTTTCTGAGCTGCAGAAACCTCGTCCAAGGCCTTATTCCTAAGAGGAAAACAGGATACTGTAAAGTTTATTGGCTTGCTGTAGAGTTTAAACTTATTTCATCTTATGACAGCCATAAAACATAACTCCAGAGGGAGTAAAAAGGTAAATAAAGAGTTTGGATTTAAATCTTTCTCTGTTTTCTTTGCCTTTATGCTTTGACTCTAGAGCAACCGGCTTGGCAACTCCGTCTCCCTTGCTTATCTCCTAAAACATTTCTAGTTCAAATATCCAAGCACATGAGCTAGACACTCACTTCTCACAGTCATTGTGGGATCTGAACTCAGAAGTAGTCGGTAGAATCAAGCACAAGCATATGTTAAAACAGCAACATAGAAAACAGAAAGTATTTGATGTTATTTACCTAGCTCTCTGTTCCAAACGGCACATAGCAAAAATCTAAGCAGATATCTTCAGAATATTAGAAAAGTTATGAGTTCTTGAGCTCCTAATATAGGTTGCTGTTCATCATTTTTTCCTTGTACTCCACACACACCCATGCCCCCAGAAAGAAAAGAATGACGCAGTCAGAATTAGAACAGAAATCATCAAACATCTGTTGATCATAAAACCTAAACAAAAAAATCTCTCCAATTACCTTCATCATGTTGTGACACAGCTGCCCACTCCTTTTAAAATTTCCTTTCATTCATAAATAGCCATCCTTTTTTTTTTTTTTTTTAAATAAGCACGTAGACAGCTCAGGTAGAAGCAGCATAGCATACAAATCTACACTTTCTCCTCTGTGCTCTTTGTCACATGTTTGATCGTTGCTATTTTATACTGCCTGCTATAAATACTGTATTAATTAATTAGTTAGAAAAAAAATAACTCTTTTTTTTTTGCCCCTGTATTTTTAAACTACTAATAAAAATATAACAGAATGGAGAACAAGGTACTACAATTGCATTTTCATGTCTTTTCTGTAACAGACATCCCATTCTTCTCTTGCATCCCACTACTAACAGTTCATTTGAGCATAAAGGAATGGCATACATTTCTCTGTTTGTCAAAGGAACTCCATTTACATTTCCATGGTGACATACACAGCTCTCTTCTTTGTTACTCAGGAGTAAAATGTGCAGGATCTCTGCCACGTACTAGAAATGCCAGTACATGCAATTTTAATTGCAAAAAGTCCTTCTCCCCTTTAATTCTATTATTTCTGTCTTGCTCACTTGCCAACTGTCTTGGCATTGCTGGCTGTTTCACAACACCCAACTTCTAACTGAGAGGGCAGGAAGCACAGCCTTCTCCTAAGCGTTTGGTACAGGTCCAAATCCCGCCATCCTCACTTTTTACTAAATTCTTGTTCTCACACTATTCCCATTAATTGATGTGAGAATTTTGACTGCATAAACATGGAATCAGGTCGTTCAGATCCGGCACAGTGTCTCTAAAGTGTAGAGCTCCAGTTCTCATCAATAGGCCTGTTTAAGTGAGCAGGAACTACTGCACCTTAGTGCAACCTGCAGAATCAGACTTCAACAATTCAATCAGTGCCTTCCTCCGGAAATAAAATTTTCCATCCTTTGACCTGACATATTCGATTACGCTGGCCTATGGAGTGGAAATGGGAGAGACATTGCAAATACAGAATCTATTTCTGCCTCTCAGTAATAAATCATCATATCTCTCAATTGAGACAGTAAGATGTGTGGACAATAAAATGTTGTTGGCTTGACTTTTCATGGCTCACTCAAGTTACAGACTACAGAAAAAATATTGGGCCAGATTCTCACCTGACAGAGCCAGTGCAGATCCAGAAAAGAATCCAGCCCATTCTTTTTGAAGTCCTGTCATGGTCATTCTTTTCAACATCACTTTTCTTCTTCCTTGCAAGGCAGATGCAATAGTCCCTTTCTCTAATAAGGCCCCATCACTTTCCTGCAGTTTCAGAGGGAATGAAACCTGACTCCTGTTGGCAGCCTCAAAAATCAAATAAATCATGTGCACATTTTAAAGCATGTTTTGTACAAATGCCCCAGGGCAAAAGCACAAAGAATGTAAAATACCATAAAATAAATATTTAAAAAGCTAAATAAGACAAATGGATTTTTCATTTTGACCTAAAAATAGAAAGCATTTTGAAGTTGTAAAACATAAAAGAATCACATTTCACAGTTGTAGAGACCAGTGAATAAATGGGTAGGGTCCATTAGGTACTGTCCATACATGTGGACGAGCTAAAAGCCTTTTAGAAACTGAAAAATGTCTCTTGATTAAGTGTTCAAAAGACAGAACCAAGAGATGCAAACCCTTGTAAGCTGGGATCAAACTTTAAAGTCAAACCTATTATTACAGCAGGTCAATTAGGTTCTTTTCAAACCAGGCTAATACAATAGAAAAAATTTTACATCTGTGAAGCTATTTTCAGGACCTGATAAGGCTATGCTCAAAGGTAACATCAAAGGCTGGATGTTGGAATATTCACAAATAAAAGAAACCCACACACAATCAAATCAAGATTAAAGTTTCAGCAACTACTTTGAAAAAAAGTCTTCTGCTTTACAGAGACTGAAATACAGCAATGTTTTTTTTTAAAAAAGAGAATTGCCACAGCCACTGTATAACTCTTTTCCTCTCTCCACTGTCCCTGAAGAATCAGCTTTTGTCCCACAGTCTCTACTGGGGTGGAGTTCTGTCTCCCCTTTCCAGCAGTTCAGAATTTTTTTTCTAAATTATGTTAATCCCGTGGTCTCCTGGCTATGTTGCTGGAAATGTCTATATTAGCTAGTAAAAACAGTTCAATAACAACAGTATGGGTATCCCAGGTAATGCAGATATAACCTGGATTACAAAGTTACATGTATTATCGGATTTTAAGTAAAATGTACTGTAATTCTGCTCTCTGGAGCTCTGTGACCAGTGTGGAGAAGAGATCAGACACCTTCTTAAAGCACAGTTTATTTTAGCAATAGTACCCAAGCAGTTAGGGAGAAATACCATAAGAAACCAACAAGGAGTTTATATGACATAATGACTGCCTTTTCCTGAGCTTGTTTAAACCAGCTGAATCTAGCAAAAAGGCAAAATCATCAAAATGAATAGTCTTGAGATTATCCTTTACCATTTTGCAAGTGATTGTAAAGATGTGGTTATTCTGAAGCATTCTTTTCCTTGTTGCTTGCTTTTTCTGCAATAGGAAAGCAAAACTTTTAGCAGAATCACTATTCACAAATGTGGGGTTTTTAATGATAGAGGGTTTTAGTACAGGTGACCTAATAGGACTTATTTTTTTACAGCTGCTATTTGCTATATTAGTATTTAAAATTTATTTCCAGTGCATTCTGCTACTACTAGAATAGGAACTTGTCCCTTTCCTTTCAGAAATCAAGAATATCCCAATGTAGGAACTCTGCCTCTTAATTCCTTTGATTTATTTCATGTATATCGTAGTAGCTTTTAATGCAAGGACATTTGCTAAAAAGGAACACTCCCCTATGCTGACATACTTAGAGTCAGCAGTAGGTGACAGGCAACGAATCAACGCAGGGTCACTCAGAGACTGTCTCATGCTGTTGCTGGACGTTGTGATAGCAGGAGCCGGAATAATGGCTCTTGCCATGGAAGCTCCCACAGCACCCACCTCTTGACACCACACAGGAACGAAACTTATTCAAATCCACCACTGTTCTTGCCTTTTGCTCAAGCTGTAATTCAGCTGTGCATTAGTTCTTGCATCCATCTCGTATTCTGACTCCTGCCTGTTCAGCTCCTGACTCCTGGTTCATGCTTCTGCCTCTGGCTTAGTCCTGTGATTCCTGTGTCTAACCTTATATCCATCCTTAAGTCTGCTAAATCTCTACAGAAAGTGAGATGGTCCCAAAGCAGGCACTCCCATAAAAATCACAAACTGTGCTGAAAAGCTTCACTCTTTTTGTGATATTTCCACCAAAATTTTCACTGTCATTCAAAATATATTAACAAAGCTTTTTACCATAGAATTTTAACTGTACAATTTCTGCAAAATATCTATCACTATTATGCAATTTCCTTTCTTGCTGAATCTGAAAAAGGTCAAAAATGTTGATCTTCCCATGAATTAGAAAATTCTAGAATAATGTTTTAGAGAAATGTCAAGTAATTTTGTAGAAACAGTTCATCTCAATAATGCTTTCCATTTCATTACTGTTTTGATCTTACTGTTAATTGATTATATTCTATTACACAAACTAAAAATGAAATGGCTTACATTGTTTTTAAAGCTAAATTTTGCTGTTACCATTAAAAATATTGATAAAGCAAATAGATTACTCTGAAATGCTCTGGTAAACTTAAATCTGCATTTTCCAGTGGGAAACTGCTCCATCACATTTTTCTTTTTTTACCAGCTTTAATTTTGATCAGGTGTAGTACTGTGCTAGAATTCAGAGATACCTGATGGATGTTCTCAATTATATCCAATACCTGTGGCTACAACAGGCCACGCTGACAGTCAGGAATAATCAGCATTTAAAGATGCCTGGATGTAGGAAAGAAATGCATTACACCTTCTCAAGCACTTACAGGATGGATGATTCCTCTTACACTTCCTTATTGCAGGGATCTTCAAGTGTCTGCTTAAATAGGAGTCATGCAAAGCCACCTTTATATTGGATATTGCAGATATAAGCTCTCTATATGGACATTAATAGACTAAATATTGCAGTACCTTAGATTTTATGACTTGGCAAGAAGCTAAGCAGAGTGGAAAGCTGTAAAAATAAAAACTTTCAGCTCCACTAAGCTGAAAACTGATATCTAAGATATCAGAAATACAGCTGCTGGTTCACATAAGTAAAAAACTCATCCTCCCAAAGGGTTCTTCCCCCTCTCCCTACACCAACTCGACTACAGCTGATATGATGCCAGGGCGGATGACTGTTAAGCATGAGCATTATCAGTTCACTGAAGTGATTCGGCTCTACATCTTTTAATCAAACGTAGATTTTTCAGTCTCTAATTTCTTCCAGAAAAGATTCTGAACAGAAGGTCACAGCCTCAGGCCCACTCAAGGTAGGACAGAAATAATGCTTTTAAGGAAAGCACTTCTGGAGGGCTTTATCAAGGGTAGTAATTATTCTCATCATGTGAGGCATGCCTGTCCTCAGCAGTTTGCAATGGTAGAGGGGTTTCTGAATATTCAGTCACTGTTGTGGCTGAAGGTTAAGCCTGGTCAAGGATATTTGCTAGGTTATATTTTCACTAGAATGATTTCTGAAGTTGGGTATGGAATGTGCGCCCTGGAAAAAATATCAGGAAAGACCCAAATAGTAAATAGCTGAGTGGCAGAGACACTCAGATGAGACCCAGACTATGCCTATGCTTTGGATTATGTAGAACAGGGATAATATTCCAGGTAAGTACCCTAATCAGCCACATGGGACACCTGCCAATCTTTTACTTTATAAATATTTATTAGTTCAGAGAAAGAAGGATGGACACAATAGCTTGGTGGTTAGAGCAGAAGTGAGTCTGGGAATCAAATCAAACTCCAGCCAAAACCTGGTCTCAGACATTATTTTTTTCTCCAATCAGAACTAAATGCGAACTATGATGTTGAAATAGAACTGGCTCAGCCAAAGATTAACCAGAACTGGAGCAAAACTAAAACATGTATATGTTTGACTGTGCCAGGAAATATATAGAATGGACATAACACTTGGTCTTGGTTGAGTCCTCTATGCATTGCAACACAGAGACAGTCAGAAAATCAGCTAGGGACAAAGCTGGGACAGTTGAATTCACCATCTGCGAATGGACATATACTGGGAATGACAGAAGCCAGCAGATGTAGGGCCTGATAGGTCTCCGTACAGGCTAGCAGTCTATTTCTGTTACTATAAATTAGGTCCGAGTGATTTGTCCTACTTTGGGCTGCAGACAACTTGGGATGCGAGGAGTCGTAACACTGGCTTACACTCTCCTTTGCTATTCTGTCTGCTATGCCAAGTAGGAATTTAATAGATATAAAGAACTAGCCTAACAAGTTTTGAAAGCGTCCCATCTGAAAACTTGCTTTAAAAAAAAAGAAAGAAAAAAGATTAGCACTTTCATTATTGAGGTAATGCAAGTTCCATATAATCTATAAAGTTTTAAATAAAGAGAGAGAAAAAAATATTTTCAAAGCCATTTTTTGGTATCAGAAAATTAGAAAATGTGATGCCACCTCTAGAAAACCTGTAACAGCAATTATCAGAACAGTTTATTGTGCACAACAATTTTAAATAAGACTATACCACTGTTCAAGCCATAAAGGGAAGAGAGCTTCTAACATCAGATAGTTGACAGCAGCAGAAGTAACAAAAAGCAGAGTCAGAAGAGCATTACTGATACAATAAATGTTACTTTTCAAGAAGAATTCTATAGCTTTTAGATTCTGTTTTCTTATATACATTTAAGATAGGATAATTCCAGTTGGATAATGAATATGTCCTTCCAATTGAAATGTCAATATTTAACATCTATTGTGTTCTGGCTTGTAGGATGTGCTCCATTCAGATAATAGTGATTTAAATCAAATTAGCTCCAGAAATATATGGAAAAAACACTGAATATGTGCCATGAATCGAAAGCACATATTTTACAACACTAGACTTATAACAACACTCCTATCTGCAGACTTGAGATCAGTATATTGTCTCCCTGTGCTCACTGTGTCTATCTTAAAAAGGGCAGCATAAGTTTTCTTTGCATTAACCCACAAAAGCCTTTTTTTGGTCTACCTATCAAACATTTTGAAGACTATTATTTAATAGTTCCAGGCTACTCTAATGTTTTGTCAACATGATGGAGTTTGCATTTGTTAACTGATAATAATTTAGCAAGTGATTAATCTCACATTTCTCCCATTGTCCCTTCTCAGATTGTGGACAACAGTGGTTTCATATTTTTATTTTGTAAATTTAAATCCCTAAGTGAAAATAACTATGATTGGATTTATGATTATTAGGACTCTAATAATACCATAGAGTCCAATTCTGCTGTTGCCCATGTGTAGCTTTTACACTGGATTTAGACCAACAGAACAAAACATTGTATTGCTGAGGCAATGAAAGCGTGTTAATTGAGATTTGTAACACCATATTGGGGAGGAAAATATTATTATTTCTGGTTTACACATGAGAAAACAGACATGGACAGACAAGGACGTTCATTGAGTTGGTCTCAGTTCCATTCCAGCTGTTTTAAAATCAGAAAAATTAGCCTACAGTTCTTTCAGACAATACATTCAGTTTAGACAGCTATTACAGATTTTATGCAACTATCCTGCACCTCCCTTTTTGCTGTTGGATATGTTATATTAAAGGACAGACATATTTGATCAGCACATACCCATGCCAAATGTTTTTGTAATTTTTTTATAAATAAAATTGTATCTTTAAAATAAATATATGATCCTCTTTCCTCTGTACTTAAATGTTCTTTTTAATGGAAACATGAAGAGCTTTGACCTCACAGAACAGTGGAGGAAAGAGACAAGGCAATTGTAAGGTACACAATTGAAGTTTTATCCAAAGCTTTTGAGGATAACAGCACAATATTAAATTAAGTGTCTAAAATAAGAGTCAGAAATATATCCTTCAATGGACGGAAGGAGGGTTACAGACACAATGAAGGAGAGTTTGTAAAATAGCTGTATTAGATGCTTTCTTCCCTTTTTTTCAGTAAGAGAGTTAAAATAAGCAAGTGACGTATGGCATCATACATTATCCTTGCTAATGTTTCAATGCTATTACTCCAACTGGTATAAATCATTCACTGTCCTTATACACACTTCAACCATGAATGCAATAACTTGGTGGATCACTAAAAATAATTAAAATGTAAGGGGCTGGCTAATTTGAGATATTCCTATATGCTGTCCTGTGTAGCTTGAAAAATCTTTCACTGTGCTCAAAGACAGAAGTGGAATATCAGATTCTATAAGCTATGTAGCAAAAGATATCATTGAGTTTTGGATGAAGAAGTGCTCCCCTAACCTAAAACTACAGCATCACTAACTGATAGGAGAGGTAATGACAATCCTTACTGATCCTGAAAGTCAGTTACATACTTTAATGAACGCAACCATAGAAATACATAAAATGGTGCTAGAAATGACCTTCTGAGGTCAACTAGCCCAACTGGTTCTGGAAGGGAAGATGAATTAGACCTAAAGTACTGCTGACAAATTCTTGTCTAGCCTTTTCTTGGAAGCTCCAGCGCTGGAGGTTTCACTCTGAGGACGATCTACTCCAGTGCTGAATGCATTTAATACATGGATCACTAGCAATTATGCCAGGGATCGGTATGGACATTTTGAATTCCTGGTAAAGTCATTATGGTTTTTCTTCTTCACAAAAAAATAGGGGTGTCTGGTGCACCACTATATCCCATCTACCTGACTATTAATTGCTACCGAAATACTCCAGCTCTTCTCTACCCAGATGGCTCGACTGCATCATGTGATGTACATTCTCAAAGCTGGTATTACAGAAGAATACTACTAATGATGTGTCTGCATTTCTACTGTTTTGCAGATGATTTTAAAAAAGTTTGTTGAGGGCATGCTTTCTTTAAGAGATGCACAAGAATATCCTCTGTAGGATATTGGTTCTTATTCTCTGCCTCTGTATGTTGAGCTGAACTGCTGAGAGCAGGCTCTGTGCTTTGTTAATAAAAAGCCTGTTTAATTTCTCCTATTCTTTGTCAATCTCCATTCCTCTGAGAAGTTGAATCAAAGAAGAAAGCAACCTCGAAACAGTATAGCACTAAACCCAAGTAATCATGAACAGACTACACAAATTGTACAAGAACTCAGGCATCTCCTTGGGAAATCATATATATATATAGAAAAGTGGGAGGATTTTCTTCTTGAAAAGATGACATCAAAACTATAAATAAGGTATTTGCACACTGAAACACTGAAATGTAAGACCAAACTAAAAAGCCCATATCATCTGCAAATAGCTTTAGTAATAAGTATAGTATATATTTAATAGGGGGCGAAAAAAAAAAAGTGCAGAAACCTGCTGTTTTCACCCTGAATGCTCTTTTGGAAACCAGAAATTCAATAGCAGCTTGACTGTACTTTACCCACTAGGTTTAAAGGAATGTGAAACCATCTGTCCCTAACTATCCCTCAGATAATTATGCAAAACATCAACTGCTTTTCAAGATCTGTGGAGACTGGAAAGTATATCTGGGTATTTTCTGCATGCCAGTGACACCACAAACAATGTACATGAATAACATTACCTTTGTGTTTTGACCACAAAAGGCATTCAGCAGTTGCAATAATAATTCCTCAGACAAATGGCATTGGCTAAATAATAACAGAAGACAGAAAAACAAAGTTTGATAAACCAGTCCAAATCCCAAGTGAAGAGGAAAAGATCACAGATACCTGGATCACGAAAAAAGAAGTTTGGTAAACAGGAAAACAGAGACACCAGGTAGAGCGATTGTTCGGCTGCACACCACCAGTCGAGAAGTTTCCACTCTATGAATTGGTGCAAAATGAGACAATCCATGTAATTTTACCCAGATCGCACCAGATTTACATCACTGAACTCTCATGGATTCAAGGCAATCATCCTCAAATGAGGTAACATGGCACATGAAGCCCTCCCATGTGTATTAGTTTTTCCCAAATAATTTCTGCTTTATGGTATATTTGTATTGCAAGAGTGAGAGCTGATTTCAGCAACCAAGGAGAGACAGTCCCTACCTGTCATCAGCTGAAGTATATTGTAGATTCATATTGCAGGTGTGAGAAGTGATTCCATCAACCTGGGAGACAATTCTTACCTGTCATCAGCTGATGTATATGGCTAACTCTGCACTTCCTTCAATAAATTTGTTGGTGCCCATGACATTGCCAGACAGTGGTTGCATTCCAGTTACTCTTCACTGCAGCTATACTTCCTAAACCCTGGAGAAAATCAGATAACTTTTAAAGTAGTACTTATCTGCATCAGACCTCCAGCGCTAAGCTGAACTCACTTATGACATAGGGATAAATTAAACTCACTAGCTTCAGAGAATTACTTCTGAGTTTTTCCAATGAGCAATCAGATCTGGGAACTAAGACTTACCGATAAAATCAAATATATGAAGCTGCTGCAAAAGCTATTTCACCAGCACCTTCTCAACAGCCAGTGAAATAAAAGGAATGGTATAGATGGGATTAAAACTCACTACATTTAGTCAGACTAGTCAAGCTTTCCTAATTCTGAAAGTAATTGCAGGTATATTCTAGCAAGCTAGGAGCTGACCTTGAGTGAAAAGAATATTCACCAGAAGGTTGATTAGCCTTAGGAATGGATACAATGTACTTAAAACAAGGCAAACCACCAAAAGAGAGTGAAGGAGTCTAATCTTTTTTGTTTGCAGAAATACAGAGAAGTGAATCTTAATTTCATGAAAAAAATGCAATAAATATCAATATGGCCACTGTGTGCTTGACAGTACATTGAATCAAATGAAGGGAAAGGAACCGCAAGCAGGAATCCCATACAGCTGAGGGAAGGAGGAGACACAGAGGAGACAAGCAGAAGGGAGAGGGAAGGACCTAGGAGGGGGCTTTGGCTGGCTTTGAGAACTGTCTTCATGCAGGGTCATTGATTTAAAAGCACCACTGAGCCCTGGGCATCTGGTAAATACTACAGGAAAAGCAAGGAAAGGGAGAGAAACCTTCAGTTAGTCCACAATGAGGGAAATAAATGCGAAGGAAAAAAGAGTAGTATATTACTATGATGAAGATTAAGTAACATACCCAATTCTAATGTATGGCCCATTTTGCAAGAAGGAAAATTAATATAATGTGATAAACTGAGGAGATCCAACAAATCATTAAGCCTTTGTAAGAGTGGATGTTCCAAAGCATCAGCATAAATTTCAAAATCACCCATAATGAAAAGTCTTAATGAGGGAAGAATCAAATCAGGAGTCAGCTTAGGCCATTAGGTAACAAATCAGAATGAATAGTTGGTTGGTGATAGAAAACCCAAATGGCATGAACTGAAAAGCATGCTAAAGGAATAACAGTTTAAAATCAAAAGGGTGAAAAAAGCAGTAGCCAAAGTAGTTGAGACAAACAGGGGAGGACCATTAGATTTGGGTAGACAGATCTCCACAGAGGGGATACATCACTAGGAGTGTCTTTTTTAGCTGGAACATACAGTGCTAATTTCTTTGTACTTGGAACGAGGGTAGAGAATTCAATTAAACTGGCTAAAAATTGGATGTGTCTTTAGTAGTGCTTCCAGGATGTTACTGTTATTTCATGTACCTCAGTTGACAACATTGCAGGTGTCAGACGTTATGGGAATGCTCAGAAGAAATTACTTTTTGCTTTGAATAATGGTAAAAAAGAAGCCTGAAGATTAAGTTATCCCCTTCATCACTGGGATTTGGAAGAAGAAAAAAAAAAAATCACTTTGTCCTGTGCCTGCAGCCACTTCCAACAGCAGCGGGCTCTCTGTGGCAGGCAGTCTGGCTGGGACAGGTGCCCTGGAGCACCAAGAACCCTCGCCACCGGTGACTGTTGATCCCAAAGTAAGTTGGTTAATCAATCACAAGTATTTCTGAGGTGGATGAAACATGGTACTGATCTGGCGTTTTTCACACAGAGACTCCACTGAAAGACCCCTCCAGAGTGATAAAGGATGAAATCTGCCGTCCTGTTCGAGGAAGCAATATCCATCTACTGTGTACTATCCAGGCCATGGGACGCATTCCCTTCCAACAGATACAACGCATATTTCCACATCAAGGGAGCTATATTTGGCTCAGGTGCTGCACTAGATAATGCAGATTCATAAAACTTTGTTTCAAAAGTGCATGTATTTTGGAAAAGAAACACTAAATATTTTGCTTTAGGAATTTTCTGAAACTTTATATTTCTTTAATTTTGATACTTTTGGAGCTGAAGAAGGAATCCTTACAAAGCTGAAGTGAGAGTTTGTAGTTAATCACCACCAAAATTAAAGCCAGCAGCAACTTAAGCCGCATAATTTTACTGGATAATTTTACTCATATAAGTAGTTGCGGTTGGGTGATTCAGGTTCATATTATGGAGAAATAAGTTGATAGTTGACTGTAGCGAGTCTGCAGTGGTGTCTTAACCAGGGGGCTCAGCAACTACAGAGTTACTGATTAATAATACTCCCAGATTTGGGACAGTAAATGGACAGTTTTGTCTGTGCTTAGGTAGATACATTGGGAACTGCCAATAAAAGAAGTAAAAATCAATCTGTAACGCAACCTGACAGATCATCAGCCATCATGTTTTGTTTTACATTTCTTTAAGTATATCTTTAACTAGTACTTCTGTATCATAAATATTGCTGTTGCAACTGTATCTCTTGGAGTTGAAGTAGATAATCCTTTGAAGAATGATAATCCTTTCAGAGAAACTCATACGTTATAATCAGTGCTTTATACGGCAATAGTTTGCAGGTTTGCTACTAAATATTTTTATCTGTTTGTAGAATAGCATAAAGAAAAGTATCATCCAAGTTAGTCCTAAAAATGTCTACTCTCTTTCCTAAATATTCCTTCCATTTTTTTAGTTTGATCTAATATGAAAATATAACTTATTATAAATCAATATAACCTTATACAATTGAGTCTACAAAAAAAAAAAAAAGTACTATATGGGCCAAGAAAAAGACTACAGATGCTTTCAGAAGTAGCATTTCAAAAGCTAAGTACAGCTGGAAACAGACATTTTTTTGTAGTAAGTGTTGGTCTTTGGTAACAAAGCTCTGCTCCAGTGATAAAAGGCTCCCTAACAGTACTTTAATTGAAACTTTTTATCTGAATGTTGCCTGAACCTCTGCTAAATGCTACTTTCTTGCTTCAATTCAAATTTTCTTAATCTTCATTTTCATGTTGAATATTGGTACACTGTCTGCCTCATTATGCTAAAGAAAGATGAAGTGAGCTATTAACATGCTGAACAGCCTACGAGATGTTATGATATAGAATGTCATTCATTTTTATGAGTTGGCTGTCAGTGTGTGCTGCAATAAAGTTATAATTTCTCACTGACAATATGTGATGTCTGCAGTCGCTGCACAATCCTTATTAAAATTTCAATAATTGTAAATCAAAGGAAAGCAAATACGACTTTTATGAAATGGTCGCTTCTGAAAGTCAAGGAGTACAAAGTGGTGGAATACAAAACCAGAACATTATTCTTGTGCTGTTCCAAGTCATCATCATCATGCTACAGTTTTTCTTCTTCTTTTCTTGCGCAAGGCAGGGTGTAATTGGTAACATATATTGTAAAGTTCTCAGGAGCGGCGTGCTTATCTTGCTAGCATTATAGCAACGGTGAAGTACTGCTTATATGTTGCTCTTTACTGACTCTACCTTTACGTTGCTCCGAATGTCATCAAAACATTTCTGGAAATGTTTACTGGAACAATTTATTATAGCTCTTCATCAGTGAAGTCAGGTGTCTTTGGAAGCAGTTATATGGCTTGACAGTGAGAAAAGTTAGAAGATACTTCAGACAGCTTATATGCATACACTGATGTGCAGGGGTTTCAAAGTCTGCTTTCTCATGACTTTCCACAGTTGTGGAAAGTGGCAGGGATGGATTTACAGCAGGGTCCTTAAAATGTGTGAAGTGTCTGGGACAGTACACAGGGAAATGAATCCCAAATTCAAAGTAAATATCTTCTGTATACATATAGCTGTGTAATAGCTACATCTTTATTTCTACTGCTACTATTATTGTTTCAAGCCAGAAACATAAGTCTCTGCCACTGTCCAAAACATGGTGATCTTTCATTTTGAGCTTGACATAACCCAGATGCTCAGAAGTTAAAGTTGTTATAAAGTATGTCCTCAAAATAACAGCTTTTTGGAGTTACTAGATACAGACCGAAGTGTCCCAGTCACTGAATTGACTGCACAAGGTCTCAAAGTTTGGAACTACTCTAACACTTCTTCTCCTTGTTATTTTCAGTTCCATTCAATGTCATTATTACCTGCAAATCACTATATGACAAACTGAATAAATGCATTCATTGAATGTTTATAAACACTGTACATGGGATAAATAATCATATAGATATGTTTTTGAATTTTCTTCAGCACATTTTAAGTATCAAGAACCAGTCAGACTCTGGGGCTCCATATAGTTATGATACAAAGGCTGTGTACCGTCTACTCTGTCACAGTATCAGGAATGTTTGCACTACACAGAGGTGTGCCAATAGGCAAAAATGTATTTAGATACTCCAATGCGTAACATCACTCCGTTTCTATTACTTAGGCTATTCTTCTTTATTCAAAAGTTAAGTCAAACATACTTATTTCATGACTGCATCTGGCATGTTTTCTAAATGTTAACTAATAGTTTTATTTCTAACTATACTCCTCTTCTAAATGGACTAACTCTACTAAAATTTACAGCATAACAGCAACACTCACAAGTCAGATATGATATATATCCTTCAGTGTCAAATTTCCAGTATATCAACATCTCAGATGTACTTCCTCAAGACAGAACAGTCAGCATGTGTTCATGCACAAACAAATGCAAAGCTCTGGTCAAATGCAAAACTCAGCCTCTGTTCTTGCACGGAAATACTTGTGCACAATTCCAGCAGTTGTATTTGAGAAGGTGTCCCTTCACAACAAATAATGCATGCTGGTTCTCCCAAACTTGATTTATTACCACAAGTGTCTTGCCATTGCAGGAAAAGTTTTATAGCTAGTAGCATAAGTCAAAGAACAGCTGGCCATGTCTATCAGAAAGCTCCCTGCTGGAAAAAAGTAACGATCGACCAACCTAGCCACAGGAAATAATCTCTACAATTGTTTTTGTAATATTATGCCTCCTCATACACCCAGACTATCATATAGTGAGATTCTGGCCTACATAGGAAGACAAAGCAAGAAAGAGAGATACAGAATGTTACAGTGAGACAAGACTTTCACAGAAACCTAATGGAATGAAGAATGTAACTCATGATGACTTGGTACCACTGAAAAATATTCTATTTTAAAGATGTCAGCTGAAAGACAACTGGTCTAATGAAGGATAAGACAGCTCCAGCAAGCAAGAATACTACAACTGATATAGTAATGTTTGGAGATTTATTTGGAAGGACACATTTCAGTGGCAGTCAAAAGATCAAACATCTCTTGTCACCTTAAACAGCTGGGAGGCTAAACATATGGTCTGATTTTCTTTGTCTGATATATTTGACAGATTATCATTTCAAGCAAAATACCTGAAAGCCCACTCTAATTACCAGCAAACCAGTGGGTGAACAGACAATCTCTAATGCAGAACGATGTACTGGTGATTGTACTGACTGACATTTTGATATCTAGCTATACAGAGGTTGCATAAGTCATCCAAAACATCTGATACAGACTAGCAAATACTCTCATGATTTTTGTTTATGCTGCTTCTTGGAAAAGGATTTCAGACAAAATTGTAGGAACCTTATTGTTTTTATAGTACTGTTTCTCAAAGCACTTTTCTAATAGATGTACTCATGTACTGTGAAAAGACTTGGAATGACAGAAATATTAGTAATAATAAATTCTTTAAACCATTGAAAAGATCTAAAATCTTGTTCCTATAGACTAGCATGTAATTATTTTATGGTCTGATATTTTGTGAATGGCCAAGGGTAGAAACACATGCTTCCACGTGGTACGTACTTCAAAACATATCACTGGAAATCCTGTAATCCCAGCTGTGTTATGGAATATAGTAAGTGGGTCAAACCCAGGTGTTAGTCAGGATATTCAATTTAGTATCTGTCACCGTTCTGGGAAGGGGAAAGATGTGTTTGTCTTAGATGTGTGGCATGCATAATTTGGTGAGGAAAATTACATATTTTCATATTGTGGTAGGTACTGTTTCATGTTTATATCATCTGTATGGAAATCTGAAATATTAGCCATAGAAGCAGCTAAGTCAGAGAGCAAAGTGAAGGGGAAAGATTTTATTTCAGGTCTCTGTACGTTATGTCATGGCTACTTGAATTAAGGCAATTATACCCGGGAAACATATATATATATGCATTAATTTATTAATTTCACCAAAAGACTTCCTCTGCTGCTATCAAAATCAATCACAAAGTTACAGCAGATTTCAGTTGGTATAGGATGACTTATTTAACAGCAAAGTTACCTGGGAACAATGCAGACATTTTACATTCACTTTAGTAAAAGCTATCCATTAGTAAAAGTGCACTAAGACGCACACACCTAAACAGAGAGGAAGTTTTAGCTTTGTAAGTCTGGGGTTCTCTTATTCCTTCCCCTGTGCCTCTCTGTTTGCTACCTGCACAAGCTATCTGCCAGCCAAAAGTTAAACACATCTGCAGTGAACGCCTCAGCAATCAGTACAGTGCTAACAAGTGACACCCAAGAACATGGCACTGTGTAATTTTTCCTTGTTTCTCAACCTGATTCCTAATAATTTATTTGATCATCAATCTGTAAATGTCTGTATATCAAGGATTAATTTTTAAAGGAATCATGGGATGACCAGAATAAAACCCGATCTAATATATTAGACTTACAGGGATATGTATCTTTTGTGACTCCTCAGTTCAGTAACGAATGAGTATTTTACAAGATCTATCAGCATCGTTACTTTTGTCTCTTAACTGAGAACACCAAATCCTTGTATGGTCCGTAGCATTTAAGCTATCAAGGAGAAATTGCATAAACAATGGCCAAATCTTTTAAGACTGAAGTACTTAGTATTCTTCCATTTAGCAGCAAGTTAGGAAGTTTCATTTAAAAAGGGTAATTCCACCAATTAGCTCATCCTGCTCAAACACCCACATACCGTTGGGAAATATAAAAAAGGTTTATTAAATCAAAAGATATGACTGCACTTCAACTAGCACATGGGCATTAGAGATCAAATATTCCCTATAGATTAACCCCCATGGCATCACAGGCTGATTTGGCTTGCCGGTATTACATTAGTAAACCACCTAATCCAATTTAGAAGAGGCCAGGAATGTTCCATCCATTACGGTGTTTCTAGTGTCATTAGAAGCAGACTGATCGAATAAGCATCCTAAATCAGCCTCCAGCATGCAAATAAATCACTGTGACTTGCCCTGCAAAATCTTTTTTCAAATAAAAATTAAGGGAAAAGAAAAAAAGCAAAAAAAGGCATGTAATAAGATGGAAGCTCTCTGTATGGTTTTGATTTCTGAACTCTTGCGGCCAGCAAAATTTCTTAGTACTTCAGTACATAAGATTCTTCTCTCTGTAAGGCAGCAGTGCAGGACATAGTGGATTTAAAGACATGAGAAGCTCCTTATTTTGCGGCAAGCTTGTTTTCAAGGAAAGCAGTGGAAAAAACCCCGCAATAAACAATAATAAACAAAGTAGGCTGAATGAGGGCAGAGCATGATAGTACTCTCACAAATGAAATCTGCTGTATAAAACTGGAGTAACCGTAGTAATAAAATCTATCAATCAAATATATTACAAAGGTTGCAATAGAGAGGATGAAAAGAGAGTCCAAACTTTGTATTTGCACAAAATGAAAAACACTCAAGTGCATTACAAAAATAGTATTTCCATTCCAAACAGGTATACCTGAAAGAAAAATAGTTCTTCAATAAAGAAGTAAATATATGAATAAAATGTTGGCGACAGTTCTTTGAGATGACACGGCTACCGGAAAGATTTCAGGAAAGGGCTAGGCTGCAGCTTTGAAAAGCTAGAAATCAAACTGAATAAAGTCATCAAAATGGCATGTAACCTTTGCTGCCCTCTGAGACCTATCACGTTCCACCAGCAGGGCCACGCAAGTCTCAGCTGCACTTTTTAAGCAATCAGCCCTAAAAGAGAAACACTGCACCAATGCACAAGTTAGTGAATACCTGCTCCTGTTCAGTAGGATAAGGGCTCTCATGTATGTGAGTGATTCACATTTGTTTAATGGCAAAGTTGCTCTGCTTTCAGTCAAACAGCTCTTAATCTTGTCTGGACCCTTTGCATAACTGACTTAGAAAGGAAACTTTATTGATTCTTTGCGTACTAACTGCAGAAAAAGTTAACAGCTACCCAGAGGTGCAGAAATGGACCTGGCGGGAATTATTTTCACTGCAAATAGTTATATATCTGGTTCAAAGACAGTTTTGCAATAGAGGAAAACACGTCCAGATCCAAGACAGGGTGACATTCTTGAAACATGCACAGATACCAGATGTTTCTGGAAATTCCTTTCTTGGGTCTTCCTTCTCACCTCCCTGAAAATACTGGAAGCTTGAACAACTAAACTCGGATTACTAGGGAAGGAGACGGTATTTTACAACCAAAACAAATGTTTTATGTTTGCAGGTTTTCATTCTTTTAATGAAAACAGATCTGCTTTTCTTTTGAAGGAAAACACCTTCTATGAAAGGAAAAAAAAAACCTGAAAAAACAACCATCACCTCAACAAATGTTTAATTTTCTGCAGGAAAAAGTTGAAGACAAAATTTTCAACACAGTTTATTCAGAATCCTACTCAAATATCTCTTCAAAAATTAAATCCTTTCACAGCACTACATTGAAAAGCTCAGTCTTAAATTAAATCCATCTGAGAGAAATAAAATGGCAGAAATCCTACCAAACCCAGTAATCCATTCTCAAACACAATGACAAACTTGCACCAAGCCTCTGCTCTTGCTTTTCCATGTCCTTTTGATCCCAACAGGCCTGTCCCTGGCAAAGCCTTCTCAGCAGGACATGGAAAACCACATTCAGCCAGCTAGAGCTTGGGAAATCTGTTCTATCCTTTGCTTACACTGGCTATACTGATGCCAAACATTATTATTGTTATTAATAGCACAAACCCAGATTGCAGCAGTAAATCATATTCCTCCCAGAGCTGATTACTTGTCAAATGTTTATCATCAGTGTAAATGACAAATGTACCTGATTAACAAAAACCAAAGGCTTGTTCTGAGGTAAAAAGGCCTTAGCCTTGCAATTTCTCTAATGAACTTCCCTTCTGGTCCACAGTAGAACACGTCAGATCTACCAAATCCAATTTCTGAATAAAAGTGCAAATGCTTTGTAGAACTAATGAGTGAGCACTAGATTGAATTATGGCCACATGTTGCTTCTCTATGAAACAACGGGTTGGAGAATCACGCTTTGTTCTTCCCTTCCCTTTTGCAAGGCATAGAAATACTTTGCTTCCTTATTTTTCCCTCTGGTTTGGCTTAGCTGGGTTGGAAGACATTAGGTGAGGACACTGGGGAGAAGGATCCAATCCTTCCTCGTTCTCCTTTGCCTCTCAAGAGGCAAGTACAGACCCACTGTTCCCCTGTCCACAAGTGGTGGTCTAACTTGTGTACCTCCTGTTTCCTTGCCACAAATCTGTTTTCCCTGAAACACCGTGAAAGTAGAGTCTTCTCACTGATGTTAGGCCCTAGTCTGAAATGCCAGCATGGAGGAGGGTAGGGAATGGGGGACAGAGGTACTTCTGATAGACAATTCTGCCTGCCACTAACCTTCCCTATACCAGGGATTTTCTGGGCATTGAACATCAACCTGATGCCTCAGGCAAATGCCCAGAGAGCTAAGTGGGTGAACCCAGATCCAAATGTTCAGCCCTTAATCATTAGACTGATGGGGGAGGCAGACTGTGGTTTGAAGTCTTATCTACAAGGACATAACGGAAACTTCATTTTTGAGTGCTTACCCATAAGATGGATTCTCACTGTCGAGTCCTTCCAGCTGTCAGTAAAGTCCACAGGAGCAGTTAGTCCTCTGTATCTTCAAAACTCAGATGCAAAATGGCACAAGGTGGGTATCTGACAAAGAAAAGGCACAGATTCACTGATCACCTTGGTGAAAAAGGAAAGATATTTCCTGGCACAGAAACAAATAATACTTAGCCAACTTTATATAGTGGCCACAGTTCTAGCAAAAAATACAATACAGAGATGAAACTAAATTTTCTTCTTACATGACTTCAACTAAGTGAAAGAGAGAATACCAGGAAAGGATTTGGCCTCATGTCTATAGTACCAAGAAGATTCTCGCTCACTGGCAGATTTCATACACAGCAAGTTGAAAGGAAAACTAAATATTATCATGACTGAGCTTGCATTTCCTGATGTCTCAAAAGGCATTTGTGTCCCAAAGGAGAGCATTAAACAAAGAGGCAAAGGTTACGTTGCTACACACATCATAAGTGCTGAATGTTACTTGTGATGGAGAATATTTTTGCTTACTATAGATGCAGCATTTCTAATGAGTCAAGGTGCACCAGTGGAATGTTTCAACGCTCATCTACAATTTTGCTAGCTCCTGTATATTCAAACTAGTAGTTGTCCTGAAAAGACTATGCTGGATATGTGCAAGGGGAGCACACACAGACACTTTTTGATCAGCAAGGCAATTTCCTGGGGCAATGTGCTGATCAACACACTGAGCTGAAACATCTGCAGGATAAAGGATTGTGTCTGAAAACCCTGTGTTTGATGCCCATAATTGTGACAAAGTCATTGCATATTCTGCTCAATGCTTTTTCTGTTTCAGCACTTTTTCACTGTACAAAGAAGCTCCAGCAGCCTCTTAAATGTGGTTGGTAACTCAAAGTACGTTTGGGAAATCAGCCAGAAAGAAAGGCTTTTCTTCTGTATGTTTTGCTGCTTTTCTATGAAGTGACGGAAAAGATACACATTTGCCATCTTTGTAGGGTTTCCCCTTAAAAAAAAAAAAAAAGAAAAGAGCTTGAAATAATTTTTTAGTATTAGTACTGTTTACATTAGAGAGGCTTAAAGCCGCTTAAAATCTGTCATGTTACTATCTAGGTAGGCAGTTTTTAAACTGTATACTATTAACTTTTTAAACTAAAGCAATGTAAAAGTCTATTGTATCTCAAGGTTGAGTTTGCAGAGCTGTCAAAGATGCTTTTCCTCTGTGCTAAACATGATTTGAAAAACATTGCAAGCCAAAGCATTTGCTGTTATTTACAAAGCACTGTGTGCTAGAGACCATACAGACAAGCAGAATACGAAGGCCCAGATACGAATGCACTCAACCCTGGTAGCAGAATTCACTAATCACGGGTACAAAGGGAACGCACTGGAGACAGAAGACCAAGTGAGGTGCAAGACACCCAAGGAAGGAACAGGGACTGCTAAATAGAGAATTGTTTCTGAAGCCTTGCCTTTCTCTATGAATATCTATTCCATACAGCATGGTACCAGAAAGGGCTACCTGAGCTCACTCCCTGTGAGTCTGCATTAAACTGTTCTGCTGAGAAGCATCATTGCTATGCTACCTTTGGTACTTGAGCTATTCTCAGCATGGCTAGTGTTCTGCCCAAATATACCCACTTCATTTACCCCTGGTTTCTCTGGACCTAACCGTGTGAAACCTTTCTATACACTGGCCCAGATCCCACCTGAGGGGTGAAGGGTGCCTCAACTTTGGACAGAGCCCGCAGTGTGGGTGCTGGTAGCATTTCCTTTGACAATGTGGTTTTGATCTTCCTCAGCCTGAAGACGGCATAGGGAATAATCTCACACTTCCTCCAGCAATGTTTTTAGCTGCCCAAATGTTATCTAAGGATTGGGAGCAGCCATACTAATACCAGAGCAACCTTTGCACACCAGTGGCTATCACTAGCTGAACTCAGTATTGTCAGTCTGTGCTCATGTATTCTGCACAGGTCTCCATTTTGGACAGTCAAGTGCAAGAACACCTTGTCTGTCTTTCCAGAATGGCTGCAGGGGGAAGCAAGTGCTCAGCTCAACCAAAATGGGCAGACTGCCTTTCGAAAGGTGCCAAGGCTCCCTAGGCATTGAAGAGGCGGAGCAGGGCTTTTGTGCGATTGTCACTTGCGTTTTCATGTCCTAATACAGAACTCTTTTTGATGGACTTAAAACACTTCCAAAATGAATGAGCTAAATTTCCAGGCACTGTAACCTGCCAGGCATTTTCCCTGGCAGCAAAATCCCTCTCAGCTCTGCAGACAATGTTCAGCATACAGGATGGTTCTCCATTGCTTTTACGAGGGTCACGGTGACATGTACGTTTGGAAGGAGTGGTGAGTGTAAGGCCTTGCTTTTCCACCCTGCTCACACCTCCCAGCTGCCAGAGGAGAGCCTGCTTCTCCTCTGAATACAAGGGAGGGTGGTTGCCAGTACTCTCAGTAACGGGAAAGGAAAGTAAAATCCATTTTTGCACATAGGTGAAAGTACCTGCAAAGGGACCACAGATTGCTTAGCCTTTAGCAGCTTGTAAGGTTTCATTTTAAAAATAGTCATTTAAAGTACTTATGAGAGCCAAACAATCTCTAAACCCTTAATTACAGTGATCATGTAAGCTTTGGTTTGTCTGTATTGTTTTAAAAACAGTAGAACATATTTAGTGATGGAGCTGGAAACTCAACAGCAAAAAAAAGAAAAACAACAGGATAAAATGTTATAACCTGATCCAGAGCCACTGGAGTTGATTAGAAAGTGTTCCACTGACTTCAGCACACTTTCCTATCAGAAAATGTTGCCCAGAACATGCTTTACAGCTAAATTAGAAAGCTCTGAATCACAGTCTTGTAATACAGAGAGTTCAACAGATATTTTATTACAGCCAGGCTAAAAAGATGCTGCTACAAACCTATTGACCTCTTTACCTTTCTGACCAAGAGGTGCCAATGGGAGGAGAAATGGCAAGGGTGCTCTGTCAGTGAAAGGGAGATCCAGAGCTCCCTTATGGGAGGCCACATGTACTAATCCCGTTTGTCTCTCTCGGCTGCAAAAGAATTCTTCAAAGTTAAAGCACTCTAAGAATTTATCAAGCACTTTTCAGGCTTCAACTGGATTTAGCAAGTGAAGCAGATTCAAAGCCTGTAGATTAGTACTACACAATCAGTCTCATATAAACGGGCATGACGAGGCTCAGCTTGATGTTTCAGGCAGTGACAGTTTACACGTTTCTGAAGACAAATGTGCCATTCCACTTGCAAAACAAAGATGAAAAGATTGTTTTACACTTTTGTGAATTGCTTAGGAAGAGGAGGGTTTGCCCCGTGCCTGTTGTCAGATGACTCCGACTGCACTTGTGTTCATCACAATGATGTTAACAGGATTGGCCATGCTTAACAGGTTCTTTACAACTTGGATAATGTCTTGTTGAATAGTTGGGCTTTAAAAAGTTTAAAAAGAAAACCTGTACAGATACAGTTTGGGGGCATATTTATCATAAAAATAGATGCTAAACTCTGTTACCGGTAAGTGCAACTGAGTTTTCTGGAGCCTTCAGGGGGGCTAGGATTTCACTATGTGATCTTTGAATACCAAAGATTTTCTCTTAACAGGAGGACCTGAAAGAAACTTCTGAAGCCAAGTTAACCAATGTTATCATTTGTGGTCACTATTAAATCTTGTGTTCTCATGCCTTGGGCAGAGAAACTTAAATCACAGTAGGAAGAAAAAGGTTCATTTCTAGAGTTGTTTAAAAGAAAGATGGAAGAACTATGAAATTGTGGAATAATTCATTCTTTTTTTTTGATCTTTCAAATTTGAAAAAGGAGAGCTTCATAATTAACCAAAGAGGGTGGGGGAAAAGCATTAGCATTAACAAAAAAGTTGACATTTTTCTTCAGTTTAATTATTTTTTCCTACATTTTCATATAGAAAGAAGTTCAACCAGCTCTGCTTGTTACCTGGACTCCTAATCAGGCATAAGAATATTAAAGTCCCACAACTAATTGAGCTCTGAGCCCCAGAACACAGCATTCTTTCTCATTAAAACAAAGCCTTGGTTTGGATGCCTGGAAAGTCTGAGTCAAGTGGACCCTTAGCTGTGCTAGTAACATATTGCCTTCAGTGAACGTACTCTAGAAGAATACCCAGGAAGAGGTATTGAGCCCTTCAACCATACAGTAAGATTAACTTTATGGTCTATTTCAGTAAATATTTCTTTAAGCAAGTAAGGAATCCTCCGGTTTCAGCTGGACAGTGAAGCATGGTGTTGCTGAGCATTACCAATATTATTTATCATATACATGGCATTAGAGCCAAACGGTCCATGAGTCAGTGGGCCTGAGTTAGGGCCCGTTGTTCTAGCGCAGCACATACAAGAGGAGTGATAAAGTGGTTCACCTCTCACTGGGTGTAGTGTTTACATCTATATAGTTACCTTACCATTTACACCTCTAAACATTAACAGAATGTTAATGTGAATTGTACATATTTTGCCTCTGCTTTGCTACAGCTCTTGGGGTTCAAAACACAGCTTTCAGCTAAAAGAAACATCATTGTGAAAACACTGTCATTTGAAAGACTGAAATGATCCTATTCCAGTATTATAACTCAGCGTAGCTTAACTACAATAGTTCACTGATTAGCAATCAGTCTAGTTTTTACGGTGTATTTCTATGAGTCGATAAGCACACTTGACCTGTGGTTTATGCCGATAGCTTACGCTAACAATAATGTGGAAGAAGCCGAGTTACTAAAGGTGGGCATTGCTAGTCAGCTAGGAATTCTCCACCTGTTCCTAGAGTAAAGACTTTGGCAAAATCTCCGTTTCTGCAGAAGGAACTGGACTTTGTGGGCTACTTCATTTTTGGGAAGGCAATTAGCTGAAACACATGCTGAAATAGTAAATTAATTCCACCCTTGGGTACCTTATAAATAAAATAGTTTGGGATTATGGAGTCAAGCTCACATATCAGCTGGAGTGAAACTTTCCTTTGGTTACAATTCTGCAATCAGCTTGACGATAGTAGGATTGCAGGAGTATAACCAAGGACTGAATTTGCATGGCCACATAGATCTTAGTATCTTTGAACAAAAGCAGCCATTTGGTAGTTGAAATTACCATTACCTGTTTGTATTTGTTCACAATGCTACAATGGGTGTTTGAAGAAATAAGCTGACTGGGCTGTCTTGGTTAGTTGAAGATTCACAGCTGCAATAACATTAGAAATAAATATGATAAAAAAATATGCTATCAACTTATTTTTCAAATGATTGGGTACATTTTGTATATCATTCTGAGTGAAAGGCATGATGCAAAATCACTTTTGCCAGCAATTTCAAATAAAGGCTCTGGTTTTAGGTAACATTATAAACTTACTGTGAACTAGGACAACATAGCAATATGGCATGTCAAATTTATTTGTAGCTGTAGGCAAAGAAAAACGAAGAAGGAAGAACAGCTTCAACATAGTATTACAGCACAATAAAAATTTGCTCATTAAGTTTCATAAATTCCATTACAAAGTTTAATGCATATGTTTACATCACAAATGCAGACTGAAGCCTGTGTTATCAGGCTTTCAGCTGGAAATTACTTCACTTTACAAATTTTCATCTAAAGTCTTCTAAACAATTACGTCAGAATAAAGGCACTAAATATAAGCACTCACAGCATTCTCCCAGCTTCCTGAGCACATCCTTATTATTGGGAGTATGGTTTGTAAAACATCAAAATCAGATTGTCACACAGAGATTAAGGCTGGGATTTTCAGCAGAAGCTAAGGGAGTTAGGCACTCAGCTCCTTGTGAATTTCAATGAGTCAGGAGCATACATTTCCCTTAGGCTCCTTTGAAAATCTCAGCATAAATGTTAATAACTGACTTTTAACAAGCATTTGGTCATTGGTTTCACTCATCTCAAATATGCCAATGGCTATGTCCTTTTCCCCACAAAGATCTTCTCCCATGTGCAAGTTTTTTGGGATGCTCTTACACGCACAGTATCACAAAAAGGATCTTATAAGTTTCTGCTGCTATTCAGGCCCAGCAGAGTTTACATATGCTAGTTATTGCTAAGATCTTTTATGTCATCTCTTGCATCTGCCTGAGATACTGTATTTTAAGAGCAACATCCAAGTCACATCATGTAGTCTGACTGATGTTACTCAGAGAGAAAACACAGGAAAGAAAACTCAGAATTCAGAAGAACAAGAAGTTATAGATGTTCTAATCACTCCATGAAGACACATATCTTGTACAAAGTCAAATGCTGATTCTTGACAAAAGTATTTAAATGAGCTCCAGTTTCACTTTAATTATACACAAGAACTACATTTTTTTATACCTTTCATTTTTAATTCCAACGTTACTGCTAAGCCTTAACACCTTGGAATGCCTGTGATTTCATGCAGCTGATGATGCTGAGAGTTATGGATTTTTATTAGAAGGCACCTCAGATGCTGTGCCCAGGCAGTAACTGACAAAGTACTCTGCACCTGCGTGCACTGGCATATCCAGGTTGTCACGCAGTTATGGAAAGTCAAATATGATACAAACTATACTTGCACGGATATTATGCAAACACAAATAATAGTTGTGCATTACTCCGCTCTGCCTTTTGTGTCAGAGAAGGAACTTGCTGTCAAAGTGAATTTGGCCTCAATATAGAATTCATGTCAAGTGAAATGCAACACCTTAGCAAATTTGATGCTGATGTAGCCTATTCCACCATCACCTCCTTTGTTATCTGTTCCTCCTCTTTCTCAGAGGCATACTGTTTTCTGCAAGGCATTGATACCACTGAGAGTGCTCAGTTTTATAACTGTGGGATGATGAAACCATATGCAAATATCACTCTGCATGCCCTCAGCTCCTCTGGCTGAGCCCTCTGGACTCAAGTTTCACCCTTTGCAGGGTGAAGGATCAATCTTTAATAAGAAGGTGTTAATCCTTGTTTCCCATTTTCATTATTTTTTACTGCTTCTGCTGAATAATATTATTGTTGTTTGATACTATTCTTCCTCTCTTCTTCCCCCCGAGTCACTCCATCGATTTATAAATTTCAAGATGTAACTCTGTTTATCCTAATATTTCTTCCTTTTGGTTCCACAAGGGGGTTGACCTTGTGTCTTGCAGTCACAGCTTGAAGTCTTCACATGTGTCTTGTTAAATGTGAAACAGTTTACCTAACCCACAGTCTGGAAAATCCTGCAATGCCGATGCCCTACAAATTGGTTTACGAATATCGTTTGTTTCATTAATTATGCAAACAGAAGTCTGGTACCTATTATTACCCTAACAGCCTCAGTTTAATTTCTATTATAATAACATTAACATGGAGCCACACATATGTGTCCTTATATGCTTTATATTTTCTTTGAATATTACTGGCAGGAGATTTGTGACTGCTGCACATACACAATAACCAATATTGCAGTGAAAAGCTAGTTCACACTCATGATAGTTCCGCATATCCCCATTAAGTCCAAAGAATTGTGTCTGCTCACAGTAGGGATAAATTTTGCTTTCTGGAAACTATACAAAAATCAAATATTTGCTTTGATATTTGATTCTTCCATAGGTTCTGTTTTTATCCTGTTTAAACTTGTAACTGTGACAATATAAAGATGTAATAAAAAATAAAATACAGCATTACAGAAGATTGTGCAGTGAAAAGTGAGAAAAGCTGATCAAACATATTTTAGGTTAATAACAGAATCAATACATGATTTCACATTCTGCCAGCTCCGAAACTGAACAACCTATTCTCTGTCCCCAACATGTTTAAAACATATTTCAAGGGAAATGGTGTAAATATTGAAGAACCACCATGCCTGGACGTGAGTCAGTACATACACGATTGCCACAGAGAGAAAGATAATGAACTTCTCTGCTTTTCCACCAGGATAGGACAGGATAGAAAATAAAAGGCTTACAATGCAACAAGAATTATTTAGACCACACAAGCAAACACTTCCTAGCTATTAGGACAGTTAGACGTTGAAAGAACTACTTAGGAGGGTTGCAGAGCTTTTAAGAACAGATAAGACAAACATCTGCCAGAAACACTTCAATTTTTATTTTTGTCCCTGCACAGGGATTTGGCTAGGATGCCTCTCCACGTCCCCTCTGGCCATGATTCTATGATTAATAAACTGATCACGTGCTAACGAGGCACGTTACAGGAGGAAACTGCAATAACGCGACATAACTAAGTTACAAATTCTGCTTTTATACTGAGGCACATGAAAGTCCCTCAAAGGTAACAGCACTGCCAGGACTGCACAGCCTGTAAAAGTAGAGCAGACCTTCAGGGAAGTCTTGTCACCAGCGCTGTCTCCGAGCTGCGGTGGCACCAGTGTGTGGGCTGAGCCTGCCGCTCCATGGCCTGGCAGGTAGGCGCAGCTGCAGCTGCGCTGGAGCCGGGTTACCTTCTTCCACCCTGCAACTCAGAGATTCTTTACAGAGCTATGCTAGGGCACATGAAATTTCTGCTGCGGCATCTTTATAATCTCCTCAATTCTGTTGTAGCAAAACTGCATCGAGCGTATCGTGTTCAGGGACCTGGCAGGGGGGTCTACACCCTCTTAACTGATAGAATAAGTCAACTGTGAGTAGGAGTCTGTTGCATTAAATACCAAAATAAAAAAAGGATAAGATCTTAGAAGAGAAGGAGGAGTGAATAGGTTAGAGAATATTTAGGTAATTAAGGTGATTTCAAACAGTCTAGGCCTGTTGATTTTCATCATAAAATATGCAGAGAACAAGCTGAAGAAATCTCAGAAGTGATTATCTATGGGAACTTGGAGAGAGAAAGGTTTACTAGAAGGATAAATCCAGTCCTAATATTAAAAAGGGGGGGAAAGAGTAACTGGAAAATTTTATCAGATAGATAGCTTAACTTCAACTCTTGGGAAAAAAAAGGGAAGTAATAAAATTATTTGTAAGCACCTGGAAGATGACAAGAAGGTAGATAACAGCTGACATGGATTTTGCAAGAACAAATTGTGTCAAAAAAATCTCATTTCCTTCTGTGACAGGGTAAGAAGGCAACCACCTAAGGAAGAAGCTGAGCTCTATCCTGGGTCTGGTTCTATTCAAGGTTTTATCAAGGAGAGATGCTTTCTAAGCTTGCAGATGACACCAAAGATGGAGGGCCTGCGGGTATGCTACAGAACGGGAACAGAAATAAAAATGATTTTGACTAACTGAAGCAGTGGTGTGGAAAAAAAAGATGATAAAACTAATTAAGGCCAAAGATAAGGACTTGTTCCTGCTTATGCAGGAACAGTCAGAGGCAGAAATGCAGGACTGAGGAGAGCAAAAAAGCCAGATAGTAGATTAGAAAATGAGTGTGAGTGAACTGTATCATGCAGCCAAAAAATAAAAAAGCAACTGCTACCTGGATTATACCATGAACCCCCATAGGGAACATAACTTATGACAAGGAATTTGGGTGGGCTAGCCCCAGGACAGAAATGATGGGGAGAGAGGGTGTTTGAGGAATACTAGAGTCTTGAAGCATACAAATGACAGTTGCCAGGAGGAACAAAATAAAGTTTGGGTGCAGATGAACAGGGCATATAATTGTGGGTTATTATAGGAAGGAAGATTTTTTCCTAATATGAAAGATAGTAAAGCTTGGGAATAGCTTGTCTGGGGAGACTGGAAAGGCCTTACTGTTGGGATTCTGGAGCATGAAGTTAGATAAACGTCTGTCAGGACTGGCAGAAGTATCCTGCACATCTTGCTTTGGAGGAGGAAGACGGACTAGAATAGGTGTCGAGGTACCTTTTAGCCTTATTTTTCTATAATTGAAGGAACTCTATTTATTGGCACAAGATTTTCCTAAACCCCGAAACTTTACTTTTACTATAGTTCCACATCTGCGAGTAAAGTCTCCTTTTTCCCTTTTACAGTTCTAACGTATTTCAAAGCTAGAGGAAAATATATCTATTTCTTGCTTCCCAATGAACAGTGGGCTCTACACTCTAAATCTGACAGAATTTTTGTGTTTGTATTAACATAAAACATTTCAAGCTGTTCACAGATTGAATTTAATCCTCCTTTCAATAATCCAAGTTTAAATCCTCATTTCAATTATCTCGATATTTTGTAGAATCCCTCAAATGATTCAGCACTAAAGTATTATATGTGTTATAATTTAAAACTCAAAAGTTATGAATGGAAGCAGATTATATCTTATTAAAATGTTAATTCCAGTCCTTTGAGATAATCGTGACTACAAGCAATTGGTTAATGTGTCAGAAATAAACACTGTCAAAAATAATTGAACGAAAACAAGCATATGGACATCATTCACTTCGGAAAAATGACAGGAAGACAGAATTATAGGCGTGATTTTCAAAAGCATGGATACAGGTAAAGCCTAGTTTCAGTAAACAATCTTTTTGCATACTTATTTATATATCTCTATTTAAAATTTCAAACTTAATTTTCCGTCTGTATTGAGCTGAAGTTCCAAGGCTTGACAACACAACATGCATAATGCTGACAACACAACGGCAAATGCCGTTTCCGAGTTACCCTACTGTGACAGTACAACTGGCACAGTGAAGGAAGTACCCAGAGCTGGAAAAAACCCCCAACCAACTACTTGTCCAGCCCTGCTCTAAGCAGATGGTGACCAAGCAATAGAACATTTGATGAAGGATTTGAGGCTGTCCAGGATTTTCTCCCTACAAGTAGACTTGGAAGTTATTTGTAAAAGGGCCCAAATTTATTCTTAACAGTGTTTTAGCCAAACAAAATAAGAAAGGAAGCAGCACTAAGATATGTAAGAGGTAAGGTGTATTGCTCTGAAGTTGAATTGTTCAACATCTACCTACAGACTTACTGGAGCTATTCCCATTCAACATGGCATCAAATCAGGATCTCCTTATTCTCATGAGCAGATGCACTGCAATCAATTACATTACTCATGTGAGTAAGCAGAGGAGAAGCTGACCTTTAGAGAGATAACAATAGATACTTTCCAATTAATGTTAAAGTAGGAGTATATAAATCAATCCTAAAAAGCACTTTAGATAATATTATATTAACTCTTCACTATATAAATCAAATCAAGTGACACTCCACATAGAGGGGTCTGAGGTACCGTACCATTAGTGATCAAAAATCCGGTCCTCCTCTCCTGGGATTCATTCAGCTGACTGTCTTTTATCAACAAACAAGTCAATGAGTCAATGGCTAAGGCAAAAACCAAGGGTGAAAATACATTATTGTGATGCATACCAGCATACAAGTAGGAACAACAAAAAGTCTACCAGAATATAAAACCCTGACTCCTCCAGTATTAAAGTTCACTGTTTAGAAATCCACACAGTACTTTTCCTCCTCAACTCTAGTTTTATTTTAGCATATATTTTTCCTCAAAATCTTCACTTTAAAAAAAAAACCCACACACTGTTGTGCCTTTTTCCACTGGAAAGATAACCTTCAGAATGTAAATCAATGCACTCTTGCCCTGGTAATCCAGTCTTGCAGAAAGCTGTCTCCAGCTAAACAATATCAGCAGAAAAAGGCATAGAAGCCTTCACTCTCCCATACCGTATTCACCCCAGTGCAGTGCTCATTTTAAATCCAAGCTGCAATCATTTTAAATGCTACTGCTCAGTCAGTCTAAGAAATGTCTCACAGTCTGTTTCAGCTCTCAGGTAAATTGGGCACACGTCAATGAAGTTGTACCATTATGCCAGTCCTAAGTATCAAGCCTTTAAGAAAGGCATGAAAATATCTGGGTATTTTTGCCCTTTGAATAAACTGGTAACAATGCAGTAGTTCTTCCCCCTCTCTCATTGCAGAGTACTAGGGCTAGTGGGACTGTCCATGTGGAGATTTGGAAGCATTACACGTTGGTCAAGTGTGTAGGATGCAAGAGATCACAGCAGAGCAGAAGGTGTGTTCATTCCCTGTCCTCTCCTTTGGTTAAGAGTGAACAACTATAGAAAATGTAGCATTCCTCAATTTGCACTTACATGAGGCCATAAAAGTATTGTATATAGGAACATTGGTTCTCTGGCACTCAATTTTTTGGTAGTCAGCTTACAAAATGGTCACTGAGTTATCACCTTGATTAAAAACGTATCTTAAAAAAGGGAAGCAGTTCCATTTTAGAAAGAATATATAGCAAACTCTTAGGTCAACAGTGAGGATTAGAGCATCTTGAGCTAATGCGTATCTTGAGAGGATGTGGTTCTGAAAAAGAATAAGGGGCTCACATACTTTCCAGGTCAATTGAATTCCTGCCATACTGTGAAACACTTGATCCCCATCCCAAGCAGAGGAATTGCTACTCTTCTTACCCCTGTTCTGTCTCCTCAAGAGATGCAAAAGCTTGTTCTCTTCCACCTGTAGTACACTGTACTACCCGCAAGGATTTAATAATTGATTCCTTTGTACTTACTGTGATCAAACCTGTTTTATAGCTACTCTCATTTATGCTACAGTGTTTGAAATGGCACGCTGATGATCAGTCAAGACCACATGCTCTACAATCCCATAAGCATAAAGCAATGACGACTCCATCTGATTTCCTTGAAAAAAAACTGAAACAGTCTTCATTTTTAAAACTTCATATAAAACAAGTGAACTTTTCAAAATGACATTATTCTGAGAGCAGTGAATCCTAATACAGTGAGACAAGGATTCCTGAGGTCAGAAACATCAGCTTTACAAAAATGTCCTGAGGGATGCCTGAATGTATTATCTTGAGACCTTTAACCTCTCACTTAGGCCTTACTGCCCGTCACTCCACTATCAATCCATTTCTAACATTTTACTTGGCTATGAACTTCTTGGAATGACAAGAGGATGATTCATAATATATAGTAAGGCTTCCGGGAAGCTTTTTCACTCAAAGCTACAGGGTAAGTGAATCAGCCTTTTGCTTTCTCCCAGGAACTACTTATCTTCAATCTTTCAATTAAAGGTCAAAAAATGAAAGAAGACAGCCCAGTCATCTATTATGTTTCCCCCCCTTTCCTATTGTAAGAGTCTCTGTTCTTTACACAGTTGTGTCTCAACCAGTTTGAGATTGTTTTCATTAGTAGAAATATGAAAAATAATTTTGCAAATTCAAAGAACAAAAGGAAAACTGCACAGAATGAGAGCAATTTTTCTCATGCCTCTTTTGGTCGTTAGGTAGCCTAGATCCTCCTGACAGAAGCAAATCCAAAGCTTTTATCATAAGTTAGCAAATAGTATTTTTAGAGTGTTAAATTGAAGATAGGTTTAAAGGGAAGTATATCTCCCATTCCTGCTTTGTTAGGAAGGAAAATGCAAAACCAGAATTATACGATTGCAGCGTAGCTCTGTTGTCTAAATTTCAGGGTAGAGGGGAGCTGGTTTTGGATTTTATCTGACATGCACATGGTGAAAAGTAGCCGAGGATGTGGATTAACATACTGTGCCTATTTCATCATTGCCCTAAGGCCCTGTTGTACCAGCTCAGTCAGAGCACAGATGGGTCACCGGGCAGACGTAAGTCTCATTAAAGAATACCCTTGGCATCAAAAGTCCCTATGCAGGTCAAAGAACCAGCTCTGCTTGCTCTGTGCCAACTCCAGACACAAGCCTAATACAAACACGGAGTGATTTTGAGGAAAGAGAAGAGTCACTCGAGAGGAAAGCATGTGAACAAAAAAAAAAAAAAAAAAAAGAAAGGAAAAGCTGAAAAAAATGTGATCAGGTCAAACCAAAACAATTTGAGATTTCCTTTTATGCCATTTCTTCTATGAAAAATGTAAGATTCCAGGTAAATCAAAAAACATTTGGTTTGAGGAAAAAAAATAATTTATTTCACTAACCCAGCCAGTTTTTACCTATTCCTTTGTTAACAGAGGTTTGTGTTCTCATAAAAAGTATTTCACCAAAAAAGAAAGTTGAAAAGGTTTTTTTGGAAGAAAAAAAAAAAAAGTTTTGGCCTTTTAAAAAATTCCTTATCTTGTCCCCAGTTTTATTTTTATTCCTCAGAAACTCTGTTCGCTGCTGAAATAAAAGGAAGTCCACCCTGATGTAACATTATACCCCCTCAGTCAGCCATTTACAAGTGGGCAAAAGCTGGTAAAACCCTCTCGGCTGGAGTCCATGCTGCACACAGCTCCCAGCAGGTGAAGCTGGGCTTTGAATTTCCACAGTGGACCTAGTTCACCCCTGGTGAGGTTCCCCAGTAGCCCCAGCCAGCTTCTGCGAGTTTGGAGGCGAGTCTGTCCCCGTGCCAGTGCTAGTGTGTATGTTAGGTCAGGAATAAATCAACCCCTATTGCTGCTGCCTGGGATAGGGAAGATCATAAAACTGCTTTTTCTGCGTACCACCTTTACCTGTGCTATCCTGGCAGAACCACCTCTGCTCACGTCTCTGCGCTCACTAACACTGTGCCCTTGCCTGGACGTGACAGTCCCCTGCCCGGTGCTGTACAGCACCAGCAGTCAGGAGCCAGACACCCTCCCCCGGGGAGGGGTGGCCAGGGGAAAGGCTGTGAGTTAATTCACCTTTGGTAAGCTATAGCTATGGACTTCGGAGAGCTATGGTTTCCTGCAACGTCATCAGCTTGTTTGATAGATGAGTGCGTTAAGAATAATAGAAGCTGGCTGCTGAAACTGCCGGCAGAGCTCCGTGCGGCACCGAGTCCTGCACGCCAGAGGGTCGGCACCATCCGCTTGGGCTCGGCTGCTGCCCGCGTTCACTACCTGTGCCCCTGTGCCCAGCTGCGCCTAGTGCGTACAGTTGCGGTCAGTACAAAGGCAATATCTGGGGAGGAAAAAAAGATTAATGGATAATTCTGAATTAAATTGCAAGCACAAGATTAAATTTCCTTCATGAATGACACTGTGTGTTAGTGTTAGTAGCTATGTCACAAACCAGCTCCTTTCTGCTTGTTCATTATGAAGCCGATAATGGGACTAACAGAGCATGTGCAACAAACATTTGCCTTCTGCAGCTCCTGACGTGGGTTCAGCTCTGCGTGCGCATTTAACAACGGGAGTGCTCAGGCACAGGCTGCCTATTTGTCACCTGGCTACCCTTGCACACTGCTATACCTCTTGATATAGACGAAACAGAGCTGCTGTTTGTTCCCTTTCAAAGAGGGAAATGTTCTTTTAAATCAGCAAATGATCCTTGGCACAGTTAAGGGAAAAAGTCTTTACAAAGAAAATCAGTGGTCTCCATGACCTGAAAAGAGCCACATTCCTCTGTACTAGTTCCCTACAACTGCACCTTCAGCGTGGAAAGGACCTGAGTGAAGGCGGGGCCCTAGTGAACTTCCAGCAACCACAGCAGAACTACCCATCACCTTTCTTACCCTTATGCCTTCATTTTCTAGACAATTTAGAGTCTAAACTATGTCACAGGTACCCTCAGCCACGTGCTCAAATCTATGCACTTACGGTTCGCGTAGGTTTCACTGAGATTTTTGCATGCTGATATGGCTTTTTAAGGGTTAAAACTATTCATTTCCCATCATTTGTTGATCATTTCCCATCGTATTTCTTGATGTAGCACAAACCTGTTTGGTTCTGCTGAAATCAATGGAACTGCGGATTTACATCATGTACGCCTCTAGCTCCTCTCTTGACAAGAACAGCCGCCTTCTCTGAATTGTGCAATTAGTAAAAGTTCAGACTACTGAACTTTTCAGAGCTCATAACAACACTTGACTGATATCCACATTTCATGGAACAGGAATCAGAAGCAGTGTTTTAGTCTAGTGTTCTTATTGCTTCTGCATGTTGTGGGGCTAACACATGGGAATAAATTACAAAGCTCCTATTTATTGCAGCCGTACTGGATTGACCCCATACTATTATGCGGCACTTTCCGAGTGTGACTTGACCTCATGCTAAATGGAGCCGCTATCCCCAGCACTCCACACGGCGCTGTGCAGGGTGGCAATGCAGCAGTTTCCCCATGTCCCATGATCTGAAACACATTTCCCTGCACTTCATTCTGCAAAATCAAAGCCTGAATGTTTTTTGCCTACAAATCCCTGCTCCCGAAATGAGGGAAACTGTCCAAGACTTGTGCTCGCAAGAGCTTCTAAGGACCAAAAAGAGTTTGGAAGAAGGAGAAGCAAGATTCATGTTAGCCTTTCAAAAACGGTCGAAATCTGAAGGCATAAGAATGGTAAAGGGAAACCTGTTCATCCTCTCTTGTTCCCAGCTGATAACCTGGCCTCATCTTGACAATGTTCTGAAGGTCAAATCTTCACAAAACAAAAGGAGTTTTAAAAGCCATGAGTCATATTTGTCTGAGACACACTGAAGAGAAAAGGGTCAAACTTTTCCCTCGTGCCACTCTGTGGATGTCAAGGAGATGAATGTAAGAAAATTATCCTAAGGATGAATTATTTTGAAATTCCAAAGGAAATGCTGCCTTGAATGAGAAAAAAGCTCAAAGATGCACCAATATCTCAGAGAATTTGTAGCAGATTGGCAGATCAGGCCCAGTTACAACATTACAAAAGACATAACCTAATTCAGACACCAAAAAAAAAAAAAAAAGAAAGAAAGGAGGGACTAGAACTATGGTAGGATTAAGTATAAAGAGTGAAGAATCTTGCTGTCTCTCTGGAGTCCCCTTTTTAGTAACCTGCTTTTTAAAATATACTGAATACACTAGCAAACATCCATGCACTTTACATATATCATCCACAGAAGAGTCTACTATTCTATCATCCTCAAAAGGCATTGAAAAGCAGAAAATGCCCTCCCTTGTTGTGTCCTGAAATTCTTCCAGGTCCAGGCTATCACTTACGCCGAAGTTTATATGATGGTTGAGGGATGGAACATTTCCAAAAGAAACTGAACATTCTGAGAAAAATGTACAGACTGCAGACGCATTATTAGCTGTGACGATGCTAAGAGGATTCGGAGAGGAGAACAGGGTGACATTCTATTGCTGGATTACTATTGTCATTTTAGTATGGGCATAAAAATGACCATAGGTCAGATATACCACTGTCTGGAGCTGTGTGTAATTACACCAGCAATTATCTTCTTCCTAGTGTAGTCCAAATCCAGACCCACCAATTGTTGCAGTCTTCCATATGGCATTAATTTATCACATCTTGCTAAAACATTTTATTCTTTTTGATAATGAACACCAACAATAAAGACAGAAGCTTCAAAGTGTACTGTCAGTCCTTTTACGCTAATAGCTCACATAGACGCTGTAGGCTTCCTGTCAACTTTCAGAGCTCTTAAATATAGAGAAAAGGCAAGGCCACTCCAAGAGTCAATCTCTATTCACAGGGAAGGAACTAGCAGTACATTATAAGAAAGGTTTTTCTTTATGGAAAGAACTTCATGTTTACTTGGAAGTGACAAGTTGACTATGTACCACTTAGATATTCTGCACATGACAATCATTGAGCCTTCCTCTGAGTGCGTATTTATACAGCAGGTGGCATTGTTAGTGAAGAACCACGCAAGTGTTGAGTGACTCACTTTCCTAAATATGAAGTTGAAAACTCTTTGATCAGACATTTCCTGCTTCGCCATTCCGTTCTGAGAACAAAGTAAGAACTACTTGTAGCAGCATGAGCAAGCAAGGCTTTCATTGAGTTTTAATGAATTAGTGTGTTTGGCTGAACAGCTTTGTATTTTATTCTTGGCTACAGTGTAAGATATGAATGGCAGTGACAGCTTAGTATACACTTTCCCAGATCCTGAACATCAGTTTGTATTTTGAGGGTCCTGAAAAAATGATTTGTGGAAAGAACAAGGAGAAAAATACCTTGTTCCAGGGCTGGATTTTTTTTTCTTTCTTTAAACATAAAAAAGAGTAGATGCAGATCTTTAGTTGCGCTTCACAGCAGCAAGCACAAAGCAGCCTCGGCAGCTGCCCTAAGATGGTTACTTGACATTTCCTGTGATGTAAGGGACTGTTTGGGCAGTCTAACCTGAGCCAGCTGTGCATCATCTGCTTCCTGCCAGCCAGAGACGCTGGAGGCGGTAAAGCGGGGGCACGCCGTGTCCCAGCCAGCCCCAACGTGCCAGCAGAGTCCCCGTAGGGCTCATTAGCTGGCAACGTTTCCAGCAGCTCTTTCAATGGCTTCTCCCCCTGGTGACGGTGGAAGTGTGGGAGCACACGCAAACTAAACTCCCTCCCCATCTCTGCCCTGAAAGTTCAGTTATTACTGAACTGCCCTGAGATTTTGACTCGCCACACTGTATTTGTAAAACATCGGTGGCCCCCTTCTCCTTTTCCCCGTGAGAGGAATGCCGTGCTCTGGCAGCTGTGAAGGGCCATTTCCAGGTTTTGTGTTTCAACATACGTTTGTCGTCGTACACTACCGTTTCAATACAGCTTACCTGCTTTTAACTTCAATTAACTTCTGCTACCAACACTTCATATATTGCTCTGAGTTTGAGGGTATGATAGGCAAACATTACAATTGTTAAGCAGGTGAAAAATATCAACAATAAGCAGGGGATTTATTGTAATCAGTCAATATGCTCAGCCTTGCAACTGCTCAGTACTTTATGCTCCATAATTATATGGTTGCCACAGTGTAGCCATTCAGCAGTGGTATAATTAGTGAGTAATTAACTGAAGCATTTGATGACATGCTGCAGAGCACAAAGCATGCGTGCTGTTGATAGCAAAAGGATACGTAAACTGTTTGTAACAATTTTCTGAAACCGTCACAAAAACCCATTGTTTCTCACTTGTGGCGATTTTCACAACTTTTCAGGTGCTGTACAAGATTAGAAGCATTTATAGATGGTTTGGATGCTACCACAGCATTTAGGCACTGGGCTTTTATTGAAATCAGGCATATTTAGTTGCCTTTGTGGATCTCAGCCTTACACACATACTGGGCTGCCTCAATACATCCATACAGTCAGAGCTGTATATCTCCCTCTATTGGTATATTTAAAAATAATATAGAAGTGTTGCTTATTTCTGTAGGGTTAAAGATTAAAGGTATGCTAATACAGCTGAACCTACAGTAAGTAGTATATTAAAATAGCTATTCTGTTAGAAAACACAACCTTAGTTAAAGACAATTTGAACGATTTAAAATTGTCCAGATTGGCTTTGAGTATATCCTTTTATTATTATTATTTTTTAAAAACATTTATAAGTTAGCGATATTTGTCAACATACCTAATGAAGGTACAGGGGCAGGAATTCAGTGCAGCACTGAATGGGAAAGATGTGTGTAAAGGCATGCTGAGATCTGCCTGTTACCTGACGAGGAAATGAAGGATGTACGGGGACAACAGGCAAGGTCTGCAATTTTTATGCCAGATAAGGAAAAAAATCTGCATGAGAAAAGCTGAATGCCACCCTGAAAGCTGCTTTGTGTTCCTTGCACCAAGTCTTGGCCTCTGCACAGGACCAGTGACGTGTTTCACTTTGATATTTTCAATCCATTGTTTTTCTAAAACTGTTTTGGGTTTTGGTTCTTTGTTTTTTACAGCTTTTTAGGTTATCCGAGTATTCCAGGCTCTTTAAAGGCCCTTTCTTATCCTTTCGTTAGAACAGCAGCACTGCTAGCTGTGCATGTCCATACATAATCTCCAGTAACCTTTGCCAGCACAGAGCTGGAACACCTCCCAATTGTGTTGTCTTTTAAGTGAATTATTTTACATTTTCTGATTGTGGTGCCTGAAACATTTGGTCATAAATATATTGGAAATATGGATGTTCCTTATGGAATGACTGTGTCAGCTTGAATTGATAGAACAAGCTAATGTAAGCTATTTGCTCTCCTGAACCCCCAAAAACCCCCAAACCCACAAATCCTCAGTAAGCTATGAAACATTGCATAGCATCTACACACCTAAACACAACAGTCTATAATTTCTCATTGAGTGCCAGATGCTGAACAGAGTAGGCAGTGCTAAAATCTACCTGTGCTTTTGTAATGAAGCCCTCATTACTGCAGCCTTAAGTTTTTGATTAGCCAAAAGTAAGTTTCTGAAATTTACGGTCATGTGAAGGGAATGTGATCTGGTGTAATAGTGTCTAATCGGCTATTTCACAGGCTGATTTAGAAAGCCACGGTAGAATTTTTTAAAATGGACTTGGTTCAGTGGCCTCCTGACTTCAGGAGACACGAGCCTCCCGCTTTCACCTTTTTAGAATACGGATTTTGAAATTAATGATGACAAATTAAATGTTGGTATTTTGAAATACTTACTTTTCGGTCCATATAGAACCAACCACTATATTTGCTATAACTGTATGCTTTGAGTAGAACAACATCACTATATACCCTCCTTCAGATTTTGGGAATAGGCTGGACATGCTGTGGCAGGCTGAGGGGGTTTAGTTACCCCTCCTGCCGCAGCAGTTAGTACTTTGTGTACTTCTCTGCATTGTGATATGCTCAAAGTTCCCTGACTGGACACGCTGCTCATTTAAACCAGAACTGCATCTGCCCCTGCCATGGGCATACAACTTCAACTTGTAGAAAAAATTACTTTGAGTACATTTGTAACAGAGGTGAGAATATGTGAGAGAAAAAAACCCAGAAATTTTCTTACATTTAGAAAGCAAGTGACCCTGGTATGTGTGAGGGATATCAGTGGGACAGTGTGATAAGTAGATGTCACTGTTTATTGGCAAAGCAGATTCATCAGTAAGCCAGGCTGCCCTCATGCTGCCTGGTAATATGCCTTAGCTTCACCTTCATGATAACCTAGCAGAGAGAGATTTAAGCTTCATGCTTGCTCACTCCTTTTCAACCTCTGCTTCTTTGCTGTGATTGCCAGGAGGAGAACCTGTCTGGTAGCACTTAGCAGGATTTCTTGTCAACTGTTACTATCTAGTAGATACCAGAATGAGACCGAAACCTGCCTGAGAGCTGTCGCACAGCAATGACTTGTCAGTTCCAGAGGACCTGAATCATATTTTCACCAGTGACCAAGGACCAAAACTTTCCTCAGCCGTTTGGTTCCCTATCTGCCATTTACAGGGGAAGGATGAAAGATGTTTTGCAGTTGTTTTTAGTGGTGACCTAACAACTTCCAGCAATCTCAGTGAGGGCAAGGTGAAGAGCAAGTGCTTTTGAGGACCCTACTTGAAGTGCACACACAAATGGAAACGCAGTCCCCTCACAGAATACAAGGTTTATCATAGCTTCTCCACAAAGCTACTGTCATGTGCTTCCAGGCTCTTTAGCTTGCTATGCAGACGACCCTAATTGTTTATAGGTATTCCTGGATTAAGGGGAAAAAATGCTGCTTAGACTATCCTATTAGCAAGGTAATCAAAAAAAAGCACAGCCTCTAACTACACTGGCGTTCAGCAAGGAGGAGCGGTTTGCCACATCTAATGTTTCATTTGGGGGGGCAAGGTATATAAATACTGTAGTATATCAATAGCAGGTAAATCAATTGATACAGAAATTAGATGTCATGTACAGCAACTTGGCCTTTATTGCTTTTCCAATATAGCTCGTCTTACGCTCTCTTCATTACCATTAAATAATACTCGGGAAGTAGAGCTATTTTACAGTTTCTCTATTTAAAAGGTGGACTTTTATTGTACAGATTTTTTTGTTCTTGACAAGAGAGTCCAGAACATCTATCTGTGTTTATTACTTTGAGTAGTAAAGTATTAAGGGAAACAAATGCAGAAGACACTGCTTTAACCAAAACCAATAGCACTGAAATCCTGAGGCAATGCTGGCAGGATGCTGACAGAGTCCCTCCGAGGTTTTTGACAGCTCTGTCCACGTTCAGACCAAGTGGCAATGGCTACAGATAACAATGAGGCATTTCTGAAAGGCTTCTGGCATGGAACTGGCAATGCTTATGTGCCTCGTTTTTACTGAGGTAACTCGTCCCCTGATTTGAAATGGAGGACGTTTGTGTGTGTTGTGGGACAAGGGGTGCCTTTTCATTGCTTTCGGATAGACAGGAAACGGTGCCCTTTTCTGCTAAATGAGGATAATAGTTGTAGTGAGGTCAGCCACTGGTCCCTGTTTTTCTGTCCTGTAGGTGGACAGGTGACCTGTAGGTGTAGGTTTTCTGTCCTAAGCACACCATTTTATCATATGGTTAGTGCAGACTTCTCTGGTACAGAGTAGGCTTACACAGTCCAAGTATGTCAGACATGCACTATATTTGCTGCTTTTCCCTTAAAAGCTCAGTTGAACAATTATATCACCCTCACATCGCTAAGTCCACCACACCCCTCATCTCTGTGATGGTACTTACTTAAGTTATTACTGAAAACACGTGATTTCTGCACTGTGTCCCAAAGCCAGGCAGTACTAAAGCACTCAGAGATTAGTCCAGACTTGAAAAGAAGCTCCACACTTCAAAGCAGCATTACCGAAAGAAAAAGTGCACTTTCCCTGGGGACATGTGGGCCTTGTGCTGTGCTGTAGCGAGGGAGGAAAGGGGAAAAGGCTTGCTCCACGCAGGGCACTGAAGTCACATGTCGTGTCCTGTTCTCGGCTGCTGTGCTGATGTGACTCCAGGGGAAGAAGGCTGACTTACACCATCGCTCCTGGGGGACCCAGCCGTCTCAGAGGAGCAGGTATGGCAGCCAGCTCATCAGTTCCCATGCCAAGATTTTTTGGCAACTAAAGATTTTTTGTCAGTAAGGGACCTTTTCACTGCAAAACAGTAAAGAGCCCTAAAAGAAGCAGCAGAACAAACCAAACGCTGTGGATGTGCTGTCTCCACACATTTCTGTTCTCACCCACACCCAATTAAGTGAGGTCAAAATAGTCCAGCAACATCAGGAGCGCCTGCAGTTGGCTCTGTGGACCGCTTACACTTCTCCTTGCCAAAATAAAAATTAAAAGAAATTGATGTTAAGTAAGTCTTGTTAACACAAATCATTAATTTCTTGCACAGAGATCTTCTAGCTATGTAAAACTGACTGATATCACAATCCTCTGCAAATTTTCCTTCCCAGTCTGGAAGGATTTGAATAAGAATAACCAGCAGGCATCAGCTGAAATTCATTACACCCTCAAGATGTTTTCTATGGTTTCACAGGAATATGGTGCTCTATCCTAATTTAAAGTACTATGGCCATTATTAAAACCGGGACAAAGCTCACAGCATACCTGTGGAGGGACCTGACACTAGTCCAGCTATCGGGTCTCCTAGAACAGTGCAACTCCGTAAATCTTTGTAATCCCATTGTGGAAATGACAAGGGGGAGAAAAAATCATCCCTCCACTGAAGTCAATGACAATTTGTGGTGACAGCTTTTCAGCAGAGCCATCTTGTCTAGGCCTGGCAAGCAGAGAAGAGTTATAGGACAAGGATATGTCCTCCAAGAAAGGAGACTACACAGGCAACCGGAATGTACCGCGCTCATTTTGCCACTTAAAGAGAAATCTGAGCTATAACCAAAGGATTTTCAAGGACTAAAAATATATTGAGACTCACAACTGAAAGTTTCTATGTATGAGGCAACCTGTGAAACTTACTGAAATGCAAATCATGCTATTTGCATAGGATCTAATCATTTCACCTTTTCATATGGATTTATCCTATGGGTGCTAATTCACCTACAAGGCCATATGAAGAACAGGGCAATGTGCTGTACAGTGTGAACCAGAAAGACATGGATAAAATTTGTTTTAAATGTATTAGATCTCATTTGAAACCTCTTAAATACTTAACACATGCTTGAACCCATCTGTAAAGCAATATTAATTTCTCCCTATTTTTCAGTGAAAAATCTATGAGCACACTGAATGATTAAAGACAGGGGAACCTGTGGATTCTCTTCTCACACTTTTAGACCTGAAACCTCTTTTTTTTTTTAAACTCTCTCCTTTAAAAGAAACATAGCATCAGGTACAGAGAAGAAACCAAATATCTGCTGAAGATACCAAAAGCCATTTGTCCTGATTCTTTTGACTAACTTGCATGAAGCAATGTAAATCAGATGGATGTCCAACCCATGACAACCGAAGAGGGCATTTTTCGAACTGTATGAGCAGCTCAAATGAGTTTCAAAGTGGTGAGGGAGAGGTGTGTGTAAAATGCTATTAGAAAAATAATGGGATTTGTGTGCCTACTGTACCTCAAAAGAAGAAAGCTCCTGTACTTCATTTCTTTGCCACTTGTTTTATCTTAAGCAATCTCTGAACCCTTCCTGATAGGTGGGAGCTGATCTCATTTAGTCATATTAGCTGTCAGAGCACTGACAGTGCTGGCAGCTCCGCCTCTGTGCACTCCCCTCTGCATGCCTGAAAATTTTCTCCAGGATAGTTGTAAAAATAATTTATTTCACTTTAAGCTCATTATTTCCTTTCTCTTAGAAAGTGATGCAGCCTAGTGAGACTCATTTCTACCTCCCCACATCCTCAAAAGATTGTTGCTCTTTGTTTTTATCTGATCTGGAAGAAAATCTACAAGCTCACATAAGTGAAGTGTACCCACAGCTTTGAGTGCCAGCTATATAAGCGTACCATGCTTAATAGCTTAGCTGTGTGGCATACATGCCCTATATGATGACATATTCAAGAGCAGACAACTTTGTAACTCATCAAAAAGTGGCATAGATTGTGATTAGGATTAGTATATTACTCCATGACCTGGCCTGGTCTCTCATCCAATGAACACATTGACATTATCTTTCCTCAAATTGCTGTCTCATCACAGTGGTTCTTCTAAGAATGCTGTCTCAAGATCAGCAAGCAATTGTGTTTCTGTTATCTCAGCACCAATCGCAGAAATACCACTTCTGAAATGAGAACAGTGAGAAGTAAACCTAAGACTGCTCTGCTAACTCCAAGGGCAACAGCACAGTGGTGCCCACATTACTTGGAGATAGCATTTGGCTACAGGAGACTTCTTGCAGGCAGATATGGCATAGACACAACTTAACAGACCTTACAGGAACTATTTTTTAATTGCTCTTAGCAATAATCTGTCGGTCAGTATCAATGCTGTATATATGCTTCTACATACAGTATCCATAAAAGACATATGGCAACCATCATAAACTTACCCAGAGCAGAAAAGGAAACAATCTGTCTTGTAACAAATGAAATTTCACAGCCGTTCATTTCTCATAGATATTCCATTTCCTTAGCTTCAACATTTGAAAGGCTTTAGGATCAACAGCACCTATCACCTGTGGCAAGACACTTCCATATGAATGACACCCTAGTAATGACGCAGCTGGGTGTGGAATCTATTAGTACTTGCAATACAGAAACAAAACCATCAAGGGGGATTATCACTAAAGCTGGGAATGGCTCTATGCTTCCCATCATAATACCAAGGTAATTTGTAATATAGGAAAACCTCATTACGGGGTTCTGCTGACAAACGGCTCTGCACACACATGCCTATGCTGATAGGGTATGTCATGTCAAGGAACATACAGAAATACAGTATGCTACTTCTCCACTGCCTGTCACATATATTACGTGTCATCTAACATATGCTTCACACATGTATCTACTGGAAAGCCTAGTCTGAGGCTTATGATTTTTTTGTTCACAAGCTACAGTTAGTCACTGTATGAAGTATATTCTGATAAAAAGACTGGTTGGGGAGAAAAAGACCAAATTATTTACATTTTGCTCCCTGTTGCAGTCTGGGTCAAGAGGAGCTGTCTGGAGGAAGGGATGAGAGTAAACCTTACTGAAGAGCAATTAAGAATACGTGCCTTTGGAGATCCTTCTGGAGTAGAGGCCACACTAGGCTGTGAAAGGGAAAGAACCAATATGCAAGAAACCTCGAACATCAGTACAGACTAAGACTACTCCTGGGAAATACAGCGGGGAACAGCCCCAGAAGCGCCTGGAAAAGCCATTGATAGACCAAAACTTCCTGAGGGATCAAAAGGTCTGCAAAGGTCTCTCCAAAGAGATGGCAGAATTTTTGCAATCCAGAAACAAAATGAAAGTTGATAGACTAAAAAACAAAGATGGAGGAAAGGGCTCACTCTTTTATCCTCAGCAAGGACAGAGCAGGCTAAGGGTAAGTTTGCCTGCAAGCCTTTTATTGAATCTGTCTTGCTAAGCACATCTGAGTTTTTTCTGTTTAAAGAATTCCCCTGTTGCCATGTATCACTTTGGTTTTCTAATAAAATGCAGTTTTAAAGACTGAGAATCCTTTTGGACATTCTCACTTCCAAGAAACAGTTGGGCAGGACCACCTCTGTGCTCTGGTCATGCTGGGTCCTGTCAGAACTAGCATGGTTTATTCTGAACTCTGAGATGAGATGAGATGAGATGAACTGAAGGAGACTGACCAAGATCACGTGGCTGCGTCTGTGCTTTGGCTCACTCCAAAACACTCTCATTTTGACCACCGCAGCTCTCATGCTCTGGTACTAATGGAAATTTTCTTGAATAACACTATGTTGCTTCAACCCTTTTGAGGCCTAATCCAGTGCCCACTGAGATGAGATAATGCCCACTGATTTCAATAGGCTGTGAATTATATCCTTTATTTCTGATTTAAGAGCTCTTTTTATGTTCTTCCCTTTCTTTATCACAGGATAAATCTGCATTTTCCCCCAAATCACAAATTCTGCAGCCAGTGCACATCCCTCGATTGGATCATACTTGTTCTGAAAAGCAGTACCCACAGCCAGCCGCTCAGGACACCCAGCCAGTCAGTCTTCATCACTCCTTCTGCACTATCTGTTTCATTAATAAAAACTGACATTTCACATTTCAGCTGTAACATACCTAACTAGTTATTTATTATACATACAGAATAGCAAATGTAGCATTCTCTGACTCCTGCTCTACAGTGTCGGCTTTCCTGACAATAAGACATTTTGTTATTCTTTCTAAACATGAATGCGCTCAACCTTTTTTCACATCCTCTCAAGCATGCTAATAGCAAGTGGGCTTTATTAGTACGCAGAATTGAATTCTCAGGAAACATCAGCAGATGACATGATCAGTAATGTGTGATCAATGCTTCACCCTTTGCCCTTAATTTGATTAAGTACTATATAGCTGAACAAAAAAGTCGTTTGTAAAAAAAATAGCAATAATACATGTAACAATACAGTAGCAATTCTCTGTTCCAGGGCATGTTTAGTAGTTCTGATGTTTTGCATTCCCAAATCCATGTTGCTTGGATTACCAGATTTCTGGGAACACATGCCCAGATCCAGCAAAAAGTACAACTACATGCCCAGACTTCTGTTGTAGTAATAAAATGTGCACAGAATAAAAAGTCTGAAAAAAACTGTATCAAAACTGCAAAAGCTGACCTCACAGGCAGTGAAATTGGACTCATGCTCAAAGACAGCACAAACCTATGCCTGTCCTGAGTCCTGCGCAGCCTCCCAGGGGCATAAATCAGTGGGTGCTTCCTGGACTCTGACTGGGGCTACATGAGGGTGAACAGGATGGTGGTCTGTGACATTTCCTTGAACCTTACAGTTCCTCCACCAATGCTGAGAGTAGCAGAAGTGCTGGAAGTACTTCACAGGTGGCTATAGCTTGGGCCAGGGCTAATGGGGAAGGCTGGCTGCTAACATGGGGAGAGACGCAGAGAACAAAGCTCCTAACAGGCCCAAATGCTACAGCCACAGGAATGGGCCAGGAGAAAGAAGGAATTATGGCAAGTCATGCTCTTGCCTTTAGCCAAACACAGCTTTTTTGGGGGGGGGGGGTTGTGTGGCCTCACAATGGGAGGTTTGTCTCTATGTGTATTTTTTCCAACTGCCAGAGTTACCGCACAGTAAAACCTTAAGCTTGGCTTAGTTTCAACCCAAACCGAAGACCTTGGCATAATTTCCAGGTCCACCCAAACCAATAAATGAACTCAGGTTCACTTGAAATTTGGCTGAGCTTTGTTTTGGGGGATTTTTTCTTTTGGGGTGGGGGTTGTTTGTTTTTTCTTTCTTCCTTTTTAAACATAGTCACTATACCACTCCAGGTGTCAGAGTCCCTAATTGCAATTGGCCTAATCGCTTCAAGTCACTCTACGGGCCTGAGCTGCCAAAGCAAACCCTTTCTGAACAACCTTCTTGTCTTGCAGCAGCTAGCAGTATGCATTTGCAAAATCCCAGAATCCCTAAAGCCCACAATATTGTAAAAATCTAAAAATGTTAGCAAAGCTGCACTGACAAAGAAAAAACAGTTTTCAAAAAGGGATGCATGACCCCAAGTGGATTCAATGTCATTTAAAGAAAGAAAAGAAAATAAATCTACACTTCTATTCTTCAAATGTAATAAAAAGAACCAGGATTGTTACAAGACTTGCACTTAACCTCCAGGGTTCAGTCCACAGGGCTCTGCAGCACTCCAGAGGCCCACAGGTGCCCCAGGATAGTCACCCAGACCTCATTGCATGTCTGTGCTCACCTGCAGGAGAGCATGAGTTCAGACTGCCACCTTTTCTTGCTTTCCTGCCTGTCAAATTGATGTGAGCCTCTTTCTGCTGCCCTTCAAGTGCCATCATCTGAGTGCGTTGCATCAATTTTGACCAGTAAACTGCATTATGTGTTTGGACCGAGACACACTTGGGTTTTGTTTTCTCCGTTCTTCTAAATCCATACACTGTATTTAAGCAATAAGCTATGCCAGGCAGCGGTGAATGAGTGATTACTGTACTCCTCAGGTGTCGTTATGCAGTATGAAGCTGGAGGCCAGAGTACTCGACCACCTGAGAAGTGCAGTAAACCTGTAGAAATGCACAGAGTGGGATATCTTCTTCTAAAACAGAATTTATAATCATAAATACAAGAATCAGGGAACACTTGATATGGGTATAATGTCACTGTCAGCCAGCCAGAAATGCTACTCTTAAAAACTTTTCACAGTATAAAAATAACTCCAAATGATTATGAGACCTGGGTTATTGTATGAAGTTTGTCAGTGGAACTCAAACCACCTTATTAATATAAACTAAAGCAGTCACACAGTATCCCATTGACAGAAAGATCATCTAACCATCCTGAAGCTGGAGAACACAGTCCAGAGGAGAGAGGGGAGGAAAAAAAAAAAAGACTCCCCATGCTTCTAGAATAAGTCACTGACTGCCAGGAATAGATATTTAGGCTCCTTTCCTTCTCCTCTTGCTCATCACAGTCCTATAACAACAATGGATATGCAAAACCACCATCAGTTGTCAGCCAGGATCCAGTTTGGCTTGACATCAGAGGTGACAGAGTGCATGCTGCCTTCAGAGAAACCCTGGCCTCTCAGCATGCAACTCAGGCCTATTGGCAGGCAGCTGCTTGCAACAGCTTTGATGGTCTTCTGCACCATATGAAGCAAATTAAACAAAAGAGTTCTTCCCATTTTGTCTTTAAATTCTAAAGATGCCCCCTTGTGCAACTTATTTTATTAATGGGATAGCAGTCAAATTAATAAACATTTATTTTGCAGTGTTGGCTAAGACTCGCTGAACCAGGATGCCATTGTCTTAAGCACACTGTGTACACTTGAATATCTTTCATTATCCCAGGTACCTTCTAATCAATAGAATTCAGAGAAAGAATAAGTAACTTAACTCATTTGATTGTCTAAATCCTTGTATTTGTAGCTATTACTACTGACAGTCTGATTCCACTGCGAGACCCTTCTCTAGTTGTGTGGAAAGCGTAGCCCCAGCCTACAGGTGTCCTGTGAATCCAGGAGATGCTTGTGAGAACAGGGCCTTTGGCCTACCTGATTTAGAGATGTGTCCAAATGATGCTGTTGCTTATTTTGGCAGCTCAGGGCAGAGTGAGTCTGTTTAATTTAATGGAGTCCCTTGACATTCCTGCTACACAACAGAGAGAGGAATTTACCCCAGTAAACAATTTTCAAAGTTGAGGGGCATGCTTTATCATTTCAACATTATGTCTTTTAACAGTCTCCTTGTCCTTAGTGGAAGACAAATGTCCTGAATCTGTTCTCATGCTAAGCTACCACTCTGTTTCCGAGCTCAGTTGTAGCTCCTGCCAATATGTATAGGTTGCACAGATGCTAATTTTCCCAAGTCCAAATTAGTACAGACAGTAATACAAGCACCTTGTCCTCATTCCCCTTTTTCCCCAAGATTACTAATAAAGAGTCAATTGCTTGGCTACTGATTGTACCATGTGCTCTAATTACTTGTTTAAATGATGGCAAACACATTAAACAAGTATTAAACAGCATTTAAATCAGTGCTCTTTGAAGAGGGAAAGACAAGTATTGGAGGCATTTATCAATCACTAAATTAGTCCTAAAATTAGCATGACTTTTGAGAATTTTCATTTTGCAAAAATGTCATCCTGGATTAAAATAAAACCTCAGGACAGCTTTTAGAGCATTGAGCTCTGAACAGGTCAGTTTACATCCCCTACCGTCCAGGGGATTTCTAAGGGGAAAGCTAATGTGGGAAGCATTGCCTATAATGAACCAAGAAAAACGTAGATCTCCCTGCCCCGTGGGCTTACACATAAGTACATGGATAAGTATCCAATGTAAACCGCTACAGTTCTTTTTTCAGACACCATGGTGAAATATACTGGTGTCACACAGTGTGACTACATCAAACACATTGATGTCACAGGATTAAAGCCTTGTCCCAAACAGCCAAGAAACCCCAGTCGGACAACGTGCATGTGCGTTTGCATAACGTCACCCGCGTGGGCAGGTGAGGTCACTCGCAGGAGCGCCGCCAGCAGCTGCTGACGCTTCTGCAGGGACCACACGCTGGAGTCGCCAGAAGCCTGGGCCCATTCTTTCTGCGAGACAGTTTCCCCCCACAGAGGAGATACGAGCAGCTTTTTTATCATGTCCTACTAACAGAGATTATAACCTGCGAATCACTCCTGAGAATGTACTAGTAGGAATACCAGCAAACCAAAACACCTTCCATGTGCAGAGTGCCCTGCAGATCCCTATCGTTACTGTCACTGCTGTGCCCTAAGACACAGGGAGGAAGTCTGCTCCCCACGACCACAAGACAAAGGTTGGTGATAAGGGGGTTTATGCCACCCACATTCCCATGCAGAGTGCTGAGCTTGGCCCAAAGGATTTTAGCTTTAATTTAATGCTAAATCAAAATCAAGGAATGAGTGATTTGTAACATCTTGAGATCCGTCACCTTTGCTTTAAATAATATACACTTCAGGAGAATACCACGTATACAATAATATACACTTTTAATCTTGTTATCAATTCCCGACACAGCAAAGCACACGTACAATAAGGTGTGTGAGAAACAGCGCAGCACGCGTGCTAATTACTAAACTGTGTCAGTCATTTGTCAATTAGTGGGTTTTATTTTCTTGTGGGAAGGAAATTTCTAGAATACCGTGAAGTGCACACACTCCCTCCCATTGTTCTCAGCTGATAGAGGTAGATTTGGATGATTGCTTTTTTCCTGTTGCCTCTTAACATTGCAAATCAAACTGCAGTCAGAATAATGAGGTGTCAGTTGTTGAAACCATAGCTGGTACTACATATTGTCAAAGACTGTTCACACTAATCAACTAATAATGACATTGCTTCCTCCTCCACGCTAAATAGAATTCCCCTGGTTGTGCAACACAATTACTACTAATAACCACAGAAACCTTAGTGTGTTTAAGGAGGCCTGTTTCAGAGATTATCTGGAGACTTATTTTAGAATGAACTGGGAAGACGGATCTACCCAATGGAGATTATTCTTTAGTAATTAAGCATACATTGTTCCTGTGGGTGTACGGTATTTTCCAGTATCATGAGGTATTTTTCTTCTAATGATGCACCTGAATTAAAATGGTAGTATTTATGCTGATGAAGACGATCTTAAATATTTAAACATTTTAATAAATGCATTACATTAATAGACATTCTTTAGTCTCAGAAAGAAAACCATAGGAAATGATACCCAATAAACAATCCAATTAAAAGATTTACTATTAAAGGAGGGATGATGAATACATATTTCTATTACGACAAAAATACATTGACTCCTCAAGAGAGAGATACCTCCTGACTGCTAATAAATATTTTTAAAAACTATGCTGGCACAGATGCTGAAAATATTTTTTGCTCTCTAAGTCAGGAACTAAGTCACTTTGAAGGCTTTAGAAATTACTTGCTTATTGAGCTAAATTTCACCCAGATGCAGCAACATTTTTATACTGAGGTGACAAGTGAGAAGACATAATTGTTACGACACAAATGTTGCATGACTTATTTTTCGAAACATTAATCAGAAGGAAAAAAAAAAGAGAGCAAGATCTGAAAGAGCAAGTTGAAGTCTCAAGGTCAAATAAAGCTTGACGTCTGTTGGAAACATCAGAAATACAACACAGCAGAGAGGAAACAGTCTAGGCGGTTCCTGGAATGTGTGGAAGATAACTTCCTGGCAGAGCTGGTAAGCGGGCCTACCAGGGGAGGTGCCTCGCTTGACCTGCTGTGTACAGAGAAGGACTGGTGGCAGATGTGGTGGTTGGAGGCCGTCTTGGGCTTAGCGACCATGATATGATAGAGTTCTCAATTCGTGGTGAAGTAAGGAGGGGAGTGAGCAAAACCACTACCATGGACTTCTGGAGGGCAGACTTTGACCTGCTCAGGACACTGGTTGAGAGAGTCCCTTGGGAGACAGTCCCGAAGGGCAAAGAGGTCCAGGAAGGCTGGGCATTCTTCAAGAAGGAAGTCTTAAAGGCACAGGAGCAGGCTGTCCCCATGTGCTGTAAGATGAACCAGCGGGGAAGACGACCAGCCTGGCTGAACAGGGAGCTTTTGCTGGGACTCAGGAAAAAAAGGAGAGTTTACCACTTTTGGAAAAGGTGAAGAGCTCAATGCTCTCAATGCTCTGCAACTCAAGAAGAGTACAGGGATCTTGTCAAGTCATGCAGAGAGAAAATTAGGAAGGCAAAAACCCAGCTAGAACTCAATCTGGCCACTGTTGTAAGAGATAATAAAAAATGTTTTTACAAATACATTAACAACAAAAAGAGAGCCAAGGAGAATCTCCCTCCTTTATTGGATGCTGGGGGGAACATTGCCACCAAGGATGAGGAAAAGGCTGAGGTACTTAATGCCTTCCTTGCCTCAGTCTTTACTAGTCAGACCAGTTATCCCCAGGGTATTCAGCCCCCTGAGCTGGAAGACAGGGACCGAGAGCAGAATAAACCCCCATAATCCAGGAGGAAGCAGTTAACGACCTGCTACGCCACCTGGACACTCACAAGTCTATGGGGCCAGATGGGATCCACCCGAGAGTACTGAGGGAATTGGCGGAGGAGCTTGCCAAGCCACTCTCCATCAGTTATCAGCAGTCCTGGTTAACAGGGGAGGTCCCAGACGACTGGAGGCTTGCCAATGTGACGCCCATCTACAAGAAGGGCCAGAAGGAGGACCCGGGGAACTACAGGGCTGTCAGCCTGACCTTGGTACTGGGGAAAATTATGGAGCAGTTCATCCTGAGTGCGCTCAACAGGCACGTGCAGGCCAACCAGGGGGTCAGGCCCAGCCAGCATGGGTTCGTGAAGGGCAGGCCTGCTTGACCAACCTGATCTCCTTCTACGACCAGGTGACCCACCTAGTGGATGAGGGAAAGGCTGTAGATGTTGTCTACCTAGACTTCAGTAAAGCCTTTGACACTGTCTCCCACAGCATTCTCCTAGAGAAGCTGGCGGCTCATGGCTTAGGCGGGTGTACTCTTCCCTGGTTAAAAAATTGGCTGGATGGCCGAGCCCAGAGAGTTGTGAACGGAGTTAAATCCAGTTGGTGGCCGGTCACAAGCGGTGTTCCCCAGGGCTCTGTGTTGGGGCCAGTTCTGTTTAATATCTTTATCAATGTTCTGGATGAGGGCATTGAGTGTGCCCTCAGTAAGTTTGCAGACGACACCAAATTGGGTGGGAGTGTTGATCTGCTTGAGGGTAGGAAGGCTCTGCAGAGGGACCTGGACAGGTTGGGTCAATGAGCCGAGGTCAACTGTATGAGGTTTAACAAGGCCAAGTGCGGGTCCTGCACTTGGGCCACAACGACCCCATGCAACGCTACAGGCTTGGGGAAGAGTGGCTGGAAAGCTGCCTGGAGGAAAAAGACCTGGGGGAGCAGGTTGACAGCCAGCTGAACATGAGGCAGCAGTGTGTCCAGGTGGCCAAGAAAGCCAACAGCATGCTGGCTTGTATCAGGAATAGTGTGGCCAGCAGGACTAGGGAAGTGATCGTGCCCCTGTACTCAGCACTGGTTCAGTTTTGGGCCCCTCAGTACATTGAAGAAGGACATTGAGGTGCTGGAGCGTGTCCAGAGAAGGGCAACGAAGCTGGTGAAGGGTCTGGAGCACAAGTCTTATGAGGAGCGGCTGAGGGAACTGGGGTTGTTTAGCCTGGAGAAAAGGAGGCTGAGGGGACACCTTATTGCTCTCTATAACTACCTGAAAGGAGGTTGTAGAGAGGTGGGGGTCGGTCTCTTCTCCCAAGTAACTAGTGATAGGACGAGAAGAAATGGGCTCAAGTTGCATCAGGAGAGGTTTAGATTGGATATTAGGAAAAATTTCTTTACTGAAAGGGTGGTCAAGCATTGGACCAGGCTGCCCAGAGAGGTGGTGGAGTCACCATCCCTGGAGGAGTTTAAAAAACGTGTAGATGTGGCACTTCGGGACATGGTTTAGTAGGCATGGAGGTGTTGGGTTGATGGTTGGACTAGGTGATCTTAGAGGTCTTTCCCAACCTTAATCATTCTATGATTCTACGAAAGCTACCCAACATTAAAAACATAGGAAAGAAGGAAAATTCAGCTCTTAGTTACAGCCAAAAAAATATCCCAGTGATTTGACTGACAATTCGATTCCTGAGTTTAGAAATGCAGGATACCTAGGGGCACAATTTTATCACCTTTTCAAATATATTGAACCATTGTTACCACCAGATTTCTTTAAAAGACTGACAATAACAACAACAAAATGAACAGAGCATATCTCAGTAGCACCCTGATCCATTACACTAATACTGCATCATGCAGAAGGCAGATTTGAGCAGAGACGGATGAAATACTTCAACAAAAATAAACACCATACCAAACAAAAGAGAAAACACTGGCCCAGATCCTTTAATCTAATGATGTTTGGTGGGTCCCTTACAATATTGCAGAGCATCATCATTGTACAAGTTGCCTTCAAAATTCAACCCTGAATGCAATTTTTTTCCTCAAAATAAAAATAACAAAATTCATATATTTTATTCAACTACATTTCTTTCCTGATATAGATGAGGGGGAAACTGAGATATTTCAGACTGCATTGCATAGTAACCTTGGCAGCGGTGGAGAAAAACTCTTAAACACCTGATTAAGCCTATTCCTTTTCAGCAAAATAATTAAAATTGTGTTTAACTTGAAGTACTTTGCTGAATACAGTGTTTTGCTGAATCAGAGCTTTCACAAGTGCAAACTTTTTAACAGCACCAACTGCAAGCCTCCAGACTTTTGCAGGCTTATCTGAACTGAAACCGAGCTGAAAGCCTTCCAAGTTTTGCCCATTACTATTTCCTAATGCTTTGTGAGTTGTGCCAGTGACTCCTGGGATCCAGATTTGGAATGCATTTTGAATATTTTAAATCACAAATTTCCCCTTAAAGAAAACAGATGTATGCACATATTCACTTGAGTTCTTTATAATTTGAAACAGTATCATTTTAAACCAATCTTATTAGATACAGACGAACAAGTTTGTTTTTATCCTGGCAAACTGCTGTTTCTATTATTCTTGTCCTTTGCTTCTAGAAATCTTCTTGCATAGCATTTGTTTTCTTGAAGTGAGTAATTACTCTTGCTCTGCCATCTTGAGACAGACCCAGAAAACAGGCCCATTGCTGCAACTAAATGAACCTTTTAAATACAAGGCAGGCACTGTAAACAATATACTGAAGGCTGGCACTCATTTACGTGTTTTCTTTTAGATGTGACTACAGGTATCTAAATCCATTACCCTCAATATTTCATGGAGTTACCTCCCTTTCGTTTTCTTACTCATGTTGCCTCCATTGTCAAACTCAGGATGAATAAAGACTTTATGAAATGTAGTATGGCTTGAGGTGCTTTGTGCAGCATCAAAACAGGCCATTTTAATTGTAATTTATTTCCACATCTGGAAGACTGCTTAGAAGCACTTTCAGATGCTGATGTATTCTCCTTGCATTATCAGGAATCAAGTAAAACATGGGACCAGAATCAATGATCACCACCAATGCACAGATGAATGCCTATAGCAAACTAAGCCTTCAAATTGTCAGCTTGCAGAGCAGTTCTTCTTGCTCATTTTCTTTGGTGTCTGTCTGCAGCTAACATCTGTTTCCAGTTATGGCACTAACAAAGGTTTCTCCTTTGACTATTATTAACACACAAGCTCACAGTGCCATTGGGGTGCACTTCTATGGAACAGCTGGCAAGGGAAGTCTGAGGGTTGCTCACAGAAAAGGTAGTTCAAGTTGCATTTGCCTATTTACCCAGTTTGATACCTCTCACAGCTTCTGTTGATGAGGCTGGTGACCTGAAAGCATGAGAAGCACAAGCACGTTTGTAGAAAACTGAGAACAGAATCATCCCACAAAAAGAAAAAAATTATCCTGAGAAAAATAACCCCCCAAAATGTTCATAGAACTCCGTCAAGGAATTGAGAGTTTGGGTATTTAGACTGCTAATTCCCAAGGATGTCAACAGTTTCTAAATGCTTCGAGACTTCTAAGAACCTGTGTCCCAGTACAGTCTCAACATCACTAGTCACACATTGTCTGTCTCTTGATATCTAACCACTTTGGTCTGTTTTCAGTTCTTTTATTAGCCACCTTCCCTAAAATGCCCTTCATCAGTAGCTGGCATCTTAAACACTGGGGAAACAAACAACTATTTTGGTTTCCAGTAACCAGCTAATGCAACTAAAGATTTATCACAACGGAGACAGGATAACAACAGTGCTTTTTTTTGTTTGGTTGGGAATTTTTTTAGTTGGTTTTTTTTGTTTCTTTGTTTTTAAACCTCTCCCTAGAATTCAGAACTAACTCCCTCTATCAGTGGTATTTTGGAAACGTGGCTTCTCTCGTGATCCAAACCCAATTGAATATGGTCTCTCAAAGCAGAGGAGAAGATAAAGCTCTACGCAGCATCCAGGAAGCATGTGCTGCTTTCAGATGCGCTGCAAGTAATCCGCCCCGACCTGTTGGAAGGGAATGTGCCTGGAGAGGAAATGGAGAGGAAGAGAAACTCCGCTCTCGTGTGACATGGTCACAACTGCACAGCTACCCACCCCATTCTCATCATGGCTACACGTGCCCTGTGGTATTCTAACTCTCCCCTACCAGTTACAGAAGCATTTGCTATATGCCTCTTTTATAACGTGCCTACACAACAGCAAATGTCTCAGCGATACCCACTGGCATGAAGAGACCTGAGAAGACAGAAGAAAGTCCATACCATTTTTTTCCTAATCTTTTGCCCTTTTTCTTAGATTGATTCAGTAAGTTGTCAGTGACATCAATAATGCAGCTTTATCAACCATACCAGCTGAATGACTCTGCTTTGCTTTCTGGTTTCTAACATCATCGCAATGCTTGAAAAAATGAATTCTAATGAGGTATCACAATGACAGGACATTAATGGCAGCCTACACAGAGTTAGAAAGTGGAGAACCATGACAAGCAGCACACCCAAAAGTTTAGAATAAAACAAGTGAACCAGGAGTTTTATTTTCATTCCTGAGAGAACATGTTAGTTGGACAGCAGATGACAATGGTGAAGAAAGTGAAAATAAGCGCATCTATATTTACGTGGCTGAGTTTTGAGATCATTTTGATGAAAGCACTGCACAGACATGTCTTTGTATAACAAAACCTGGCAAAAACTAAAAGACATTTAGAGCAAGGACAGAGACTAATTCTGGGCGGTAGTAGGAGAGTTAACAATGCACAAACAAAGCATCTGAGCGGAAGGACATGCTATTTCCACACAAGGGAATAAAGAGGATGAGAAGAATGGGAAGTGGAAATAGGGTGGTATTAAACAGAATCTATGTAATTAAAAATGCTAATAGCCTCTTGGAGGCTGTTTCCAAAACAAGCTATTTCCTTTAGACAACCAAAACATCATCAAGTTAACTATGTGCAAATCCTGATCTCTCCTTATTGCAGACAATGGATTAGAATGCTCCTGCCTCGGGGGCAGGTGGTAGAGAAGAAAAAGGAGCTGCTTGTTCCTCTTCAATTCTGGTATCAGAGTCAGTGGTGATAAATTTATACTTTGACATCCTATCAAATAAATATCTCCCCAGGCTCTTCCTTATTTAGTTTGGCCCTGGGAAATTTTTGAGACCCAGCTTCAACTTGCATAAATGAATCTATGTCACTGTTATATACTGGGACCTGATTCTGACCTCTTTTATACCAATGTAAAATTGATGCCATGTGTCATGGACTTAAGGTCAACATACACTTTTGCACTTTTGCTGCCAAGTGCAGACCCTGGTGGATCAGCTTCTTTTTTTTTTTTTTAAATCATCCCATTTCACATGGATTTTTGTTTCTTTTCTCATGGTCTTGGAGAGATGTACAAGTGAATTTTAATTTAGAATAGTCTTGTAGATCCATGAGTCTCTATCAAGGATATGACACCGGGTGCATGCACCAGCTGCAGCTCCAATAAAAAAAACATGGTAGGATGGATCTTTCTATTAGATTAGACATCAGTGAAAATGGAACCTCAACAGCACTGTAACCTCAAGGACCTGTTCTAAATCAGATGATGTACTGAGAAGGTGGCAGTATCATCTCTAAATCATATTGCTTCACTTGAATGGATGGCAATGATGTCTAGAAGTAGAGACTGGAACTAGTTGATTTTGAACTTTAGCATTAAATCAAAGTACTTGATTTATTTCAGTGATACCTCTTAGGATTATTCCATTCAGTGAAGTGCTATGCATGCTAGGAATAGAAAATTCAAAATAATTTTTGGCTGCTACACAAATGCTGAAGAAAACTGCATTGCATTTTTGAAAGATTCAGGTAAGCTAATACAAGCACATTATACCCAACAGAGTAGGGATCTGTGTTTCAATGGAAACAGTAACTTTTCTATTTTGTCATCTAGGAAAAAAAGTGTAGTTATTTTCACAATTTCATTCTCCCCCTCTCATTTGCATAACTAAGACCCTTGACTCATTCTGTCCAAGATTTTGCCCAATCTACCAACTATCACTATCTGGGTTCCTCAGGCAGCTGAAGAACTATATCCCCTCAGAGAAGTTTGGTTGCATTTTCTTTTCTCTTCCAGCTGTTTCCTTCTCAGTTTCCAGACCTGAGTGTATGTAGTTCTCAAAAGGCATCAGATTACAACTTTCTGGTTTTTTGTCTCCCAACAAAATTTGTAATTGGGGAGTTCTGTTTACTCACGGATATTTTTGCTCCATTCTTTATGTTGCCCTAGAAAAACAGAAAGACACTACGTAGCCTGTAATACCTTATTGTGATAATCAGAGTAGGATAATCAGATGAGCTTCTTTACATATCTGTTGGTGTAACATCAATATGGATGATCTGGTTTAAATACAGTTGTCTCTAAAATGTGATTAAAGGAGGTGCCTGGTCTGAGGAAAATAGTATAATACATTTATCCATGAAAGAAAAATACGTATTTTCCTCAATGAACTTTAGAAAGTAATCATTCATTTCATTAAAGCAGAAAATAGTCTGACAAAAATAATGGCATTACAAGAACTCATGGGTCTTTGGGACAGAACTACCAGAATATAAGCTGCCCTTTTAGTTAAACTCATGCAAACCTGCAGTCATTCATTATGAAATAAACAATATTATCCCATTTCAGCCACTTGAGCATCACTGGGAATATCTAAACATTCCCCTTCAGATTGTTCTGTACATACAGCATTCAAACTGCCTGAGCTTTTGAACCACCAGAAAAGTTTTTATTGGGCAAACCTACCCTTGCCAAACTTTCTGTCCTCCGGGTTCGTATACATTTTGATAAAAATTTCTGAGAGGAAAATAAAGGCTTGTGACTATTTGCGTAGAAAAAGGGAGAAACATTTTGCCTAACATTGACATGAAATAGATTTCTTTCAAAATTAGTTTCATGGGAAACCTGGCTTTTGCCCTGATTCAAAATTCAGCATGTTTGGAGATTTCAAGAGCCCTTCTGCAACCTGGGAAATGTGTCCTTTTTTTATTCAAGTATTTTTTTTCCTTAGACAATTAGCAGTCATTATGGAGACTATGATAAATTTTAGGGCCCCCATTTGTGCATACAGAGCTAGTATACAAACACAGGCCCTGAGGTAATCTCTTACCATGTATACTTTGCAGAATAATGAATCTGCAGCATTTGTTCTGACCTCTGATAGCAATACTTCATCTGGCAAATTTGCTTTCAGGAGCAAGTCTGTATGTGGACTTGGGCAGTGGTGGTGTTATTCTGAGAGAGATAAGCAGAAGGCACTACTGTTTAGTAGTCGGTATACTGTACTACCAACTACTACCCATTACTGCTCTTCCACATGGGAGGTGACGAAGTTGCAGTACGTTCCCCCAGGGTGATCAAAAGAGACTTCAGGGCCTTGGGACAGTTAGTGAGGGAATCTGGGGCACAGGTGATTTTTTCCTCCCTCCTTCCAGTTGTGGGCAGTGACATTGGAAGGAACAGGAGAACCCAGTCTATTAATACATGGCTCTGTGGCTGGTGTCAATATAACAGTTTTGGGTTTCTTGACAATGGGGTGGCCTACATGGCACCAGGCTTGATGGCGTCAAATGGGAGCTACCTTTCTTAAAGGGGAAAGAGGGTCTTTGCCCAGGAGCTTGTGGGGCTCATTGACAGGGCTTTAAACTAGATGTGAAGGGGAGGGGGAACATATCAGGCTTGCCTGCTGCAAGCCATGGGAGGACGCACAATGGTTAGAGGGACGGGGTGCTAGTATGGGCCCTCAACTTGTTGCCCAGGGCCGTGCTGGGGACACTGCACCACAGTCAAAGTCTTGCGGAGATGAGCTGGGAGCTCCTGAGGTAGTAGGAGCCAACAAGGAAACTTCTGTGGAACACCTTAAGGGAAACAAGGGGTGTTCCACTAGGAAGATGACATGGCCAACAGCCCAGATGAGGTGTCTCTACACAAATGCACACAGCATGGGCAACAAACAGGAAGAGCTGGAAGCTACTGTGCTGCTAGAAAGCTATGACCTGATTGCCATTACTGAAACCTGGTGGGACGAATCCCATGACTGGAGTGTGGCTATCGATGGCTACGGGCTATTCAGAAGGGACAGGCGGGGAAGGAGGGGCAGAGGTGTTGCCCTCTATATCAAGAAATGGATAGAGTGTGAAGAGCTGTCCCTGAAGAATAGCCACGAGCAGGTCGAAAGCTTATGGGTAAGACTTAGAGACCGAGGCAACAAAGGGAACTTTGTGGTTGGTGTCTACTACAGGCTGCCTGATGAAGGAGAGACTACTGATGAAACCTTCTTCCTCCAGCTACAGGAGGCTTCACGCTTGCAAACTCTTGTCCTACTGAGGGACTTCAACCACCCTGACACTTGCTGGAAAAGTAGCACAGCAAGCTGTAGGCAATCCAGGAGACTCCTGGAGTGCATTGAGGATAACTTCTTAACCCAGGTAATAGACACCCCTACCCGAGGGGATGCAATACTGGACCTGATGGTCACCAATGAAAGTGAGCTCATCAGTGACATCAAGACTGGAGGCAGCCTAAGCTGCAGTGAACACGCATTGGTGGAGTTCACAGTCCTGAGGGATATGGGACAGGTGAGTATAGTCAGGACCCTAAATTTTAGGAAAGCAAACTTCCAGCTCTTCAAGGAGTTAGTAGGACCCCCTGGGAAATGGTCCTCAGGGACAGAGGAGCAGAACAGAGCTGGCAGATCTTTAAGGATGCTTTCCATAAAGCGCAAGAGCTCTCAGTCCCCAGATGTAGGAAATCAGGCAAGGAAGGGAAGAGACCAGCATGCCTGAGTCAAGACATGCTGGTCAAACTAAAGAGCAAGAGGGAACTGCACAGGCAGTGGAAGCAGGGACAGGTAACCTGGGAAGAGTACAGGGACGCTGCCCGCTTGTGTAGGGATGGGGTCAGGAAGGCCAAGGCGCAGCTGGAGCTGAACTTGGCAAGGGATGCAAAGAATAATAAGAAAGGCTTCTACAGGTATATCAACCAGAAATGGAAAGTTAAAGAAAGTGTACCTCCACTGATGAACAAGAATGGTGACCTAGTATAAACAGACAAGGAGAAGGCTGATGTACTCAACAACTGTTTTGCTTCAGTCTTTCCTGACAACCGCTCTCCTCACCCCTCCCAAGTCAATGGACAACATGTTGGGGACCGGGGGGGTAAAGCCCCTCCCACTGTAAGGGAAGATCAGGTTCGTGACCACCTGAGGAACCTGAACAGATATAAGTCTATGGGACCTCACGAGATGCATCCCAGAGTCCTAAGGGAATTGGCTGATGTAGCTGCCAAGCTACTCTCCATGATATTTGGAAAGTCATGGCAGTCAGGTGAAGTCCCTGGTGAGTGGAAGAAGGGAAACATTGTGCCCATCTTTAAAAAGGGTAGAAAGGATGACCCTGGGAACTACTGACCTGTCAGCCTCACCTCTGTGCCTGGGAAGATCATCTAACAAATCCTCCTAGAAGCTATGCTAAAGCACATGGAGGAAAGGGAGGTGATTCGAGACAGCCAGCATGGCTTCACCAAGGGCAAGTCCTGCCTGACCAACCTAGTGGCTTTCTATGAGGGGGTTACCACATCAGTAGACAAGGGAAAAAGCAATAGATGTCATCTATCTGGACTTCTGTAAAGCCTTTGACACAGTCCCCCACAACATCCTCTTCTCTAAATTGGAGAGATACAGACTTGATGGGTGGACTGTTCAGTGGATAAGGAATTGGTTGGATGGTCAGATCCAAAGGGTAGCAGTCAAGGGCTCAATGTTCAGATGGAGATCAGTGACGAGTGGTGTCCCTCAGGGGTCCGTACAGGGACCAGTACTGTTCAATATTTTCATCAATGACATTGACAGCTAGATTGAGTGCACCCTCACCAAGTCTGCAGATGACACCAAGCTAAGCGGTGCAGTTGACACGCCAAAAGGACGGAACGTCATCCAGAGGGACCTGGACAAGCTGGAGAAGTGGGCCTATGTGAACCTCATGAGGTTCAACAAGGCCAAGTGCAGGGTCCTACACCTGGGTCAGGACAATCCTCGGTTTCAATACAGGCTGGGGGATGATGTGATTGAGAGAAGCCCTGTGGAAAAGGACTTGGGGTATTGATGGACAAAAAGCTGGACATGAGCCAACAATGTGCACTCGCAGCCCAGAAGGCCAACCGTAACCTGGGCTGCATCAAAAGAAGTGTGGCCAGCAGATTGAGGGAGGTGATTCTGCCACTCTGCTCTGGTGAGACCTCACCTGGATTACCGCGTCCAGCTCTGGAGCCCTCTGCACAAGAATGACGTGGAGCTGTTGGAGCGGGTCCAGAGGAGGGCCACAAAAATGATCCGAGGGCTGGGGCACCTCTCACCTCTCCTATGAAGACAGGCTGAGAGAGTTTGGGTTGTTCAGCCTGGAGAAGGGAAGGCTGCGGGGAGACCTTATTGCAGCCTTCCAATACTTAAAGGGGGCCTATAGGAAAGATGAGGACAGACTTTTTAGCAAGGCCTGTTGTGACAGGACAAGGAGCAATAGTTTTAAATTAAGGGAGGGCAGATTTAGACTGGATTTAAGAAAGAAATTTTTTACAATGAGGGTGGCGAAGCACTGGAACAAATTTCCCAGAGAGGTAGTGGAGGTCCCATCCCTGGAAACGTTCAAGGTCAGGTTGGATGGAGCTCTGAGCAACCTGATCTAGTTAAAGATGTCCCTGCTCTTGCAGGGGGGTTGGACTAGATGACCTGTGAAGTCCCTTCCAGTCCAAAGCATTCTATGATTCTATGAAGGCAGCCCTAGCTCTGTAGTACACAAACAAAAAATAAAATAGACAATGAGCTTACTCTAATAGGGCTATAATAAAATAATAAGCTCACCAAATACAGGATAAAACTGCTAGTAAGAGAGCTTTTAATCTTTATTTGATCTTGTTGGCTCTGATTCAAATTAGAAGTAATTTCATGGATGTCAATGGAGTTATTCAGGTATAAATCTGGTTTGAGAGCAGAATCTGGCTTACCATTCAAGCATATTTAACAGAGAGAGAAGGAAAATTGTCAATAGCTGTTCACAATGTTCTTTTAATTGAACTAATACTGTAATTCACCTTGCTGAAAATGAAGACTCTCTTCACATTTTGATACTGAACTAAACTCCGGCTTACTACCAATAATTGTCTATGTTATTACAGAGAAACAAATGGCAGTTGACTCTTACAGCTGTAAGAATTCTCTCACAAATGTATGAATGTAGACCTAGTGCCTGATGCACCCCCCTGTCTGAGCAATCCAAACATGAACATCTCCACACGCTGTGTAAATAAAGACTAGTCACATAAACAGGAGCTGAAGGACTAAAGTGATTTATAACTTCCAGAATCAGTCTTTGCCATATTAGAGCTATACTCCTGTGACAGAATGTGCTTATAATATTTCTAAGGTTCAGCCAAAGTCCCTTCCATTAGAAGCCTATTAAAAGATGTTTAAGAATCATCTTTCATATCCCTTTTTGCCTCCTTTCACCTATATTCTGTAGTCTGTTTTCAATTATGCCAATGCAAATCCAAACTCATCTAGCAGAATCTATGGAATAAACTGAGATTTAAAAGAGGAACTGGGAACATTTTTATCTGTCTGAATTTAAAGACTCTCCTCTTCTGCTCAAAGTTTAGGAAATGGGGCATGTATGACTTCTATGTCTTCCTTGTCCTCTGTGGAACTTTGAATGTAGTCAAATTATCTTGACTGTTTTTATGGGAAAAGAGGCCCATAATACTTATTTTCAGAGATACTGACTCCATGGTATTAACATCATGAAAATATGCCAGGAAATTGTATTCTATAGGGTCTCAGTAGTGCTCAGGAGTGTAGATGGCTGGTGGATTTTTAAAAACCATGCATCACTTTGTGCAGGCCATAATCCTGGCATGAATAAGCTTTGTGAGGACATCTCCTTAAAGATCAGTCCTAGCTCTCAAAGCTGGAATTCTGCTTCTCATGTCTAGGGGTGGCTTGCCTTGGTATCTTTTCCTCCTTTGCTACATGTTTATTAATATTGACATACTGTTGTTAAGGCAAAGCAACTTCATTTATTCTGCATGAGATGATCAGGAAGTACTGCAGGGATTTAAAAAATGGCATTCACTGATTTCATTGGGCTGAAGCTCCCCTGTTAAGTCACATTGACCCCTTAGAGAAAGAACAGAGGCATGTTAAGAGGCAAAAGCAGCTTACTCTAGGTAAATAAAATTGTAGACACAATGAAGAGACTGCAGATGGAACCTCCTAAAGGATTTAGCTAGGTATTCCACACATATGCTGTGCTCTGATTTTAGAAAGCTATAGAATGAACCTTGTATGGAAATCCTAACCCTATTGAAATCAGCAGTGAAAGTTGGCCAGTGTGATCAACACTGATCAAAGATTCATCATAAATAGATAGCACTGCTGACTATCATATTCCAACATGGAATATGATCTACCTTCCCTTTGATTCAATGGCAAAAGAAATGAACAGGATTAAAATCAAGGTCATAAGAGCCCAAAGAATAAGAAAAATTATAGTATATATATTCAGTCTTGCAAAAAAAAAAAACCAGAAGAAACGCCCTCATGTTTTTTTTTTTTTTTATATGAACTCTCCTTAATGTTTTCATCATGGTTATGAATAACAAAGCAATACATTGCTTGGTGACAGCAGGAACCTTTTGAAGAAAAATTGTAAGCATTACTGGTTATGCGGCATTGTTTTGATATATAAACATTGTGATGCTTCTTCTTGGACAACTCAGTCCTACAAATTCTTACTCATTCTTACTTCAAGCAGATTCCCCCTGAATCCAATTGCATAAAGAATTGCAAGAACTGATGAGAGCCTTTAGAAATGAATTAAAGTTTTGACAGAGAAGCCGTTGGTTTAGGGATTAATCCTGCAAGGTTCAGAGCACTCTGGCCTCAAACCAGCAAAGCATTCAAGCATGTGACTGCTTAAACTTGATGGGACTACTCACATGCTTAAAGATAAGCATGAGTTTACGTGCCTTGCTGTATTAAGGCCAGACTGTTCAGCTAGAATCAAGCCTTTAGCCCCTTTGGTCATTGCAGTGTTATTTGCTATTCACATTTTGTGTTCAAGTCTTGCAATCCATTTAATTTCCTCAGCTTTTGGGCTTTCTGTGAAGTACTTTTAGCTGATATTCCAATATCTGCCCAAGGCTCCATAAATCAAGAGTCAAATGCCATCTAAACAAAATGGTGAAAAACCTGGAAACCGTTTGTCCCATCATGGATGCCCAGCTTTAACTCTTCTTCCTGTTTTTTCAGGTATGCAGTATCTTCTCTGGCCTGTTATTCTTTCCTCTCTGGAGCTCACTTAAAGACATGATATTCATAGCCAAAGAATCTCTTACCCAAGTTAGTGTGATAGTTGTAGTTACAGCACTTCCATGATCTTTCAAGACCTTTCAGACAAATCCACTTAGCCATTTGCTAAAGTATGTTCCCTTCCTGACCAGGGGAAAAACCGGGAAGAGTTAAAGTGGAGGGGTTCACAGTAGTCTATGCCCTCTTACATTCCGTGGTGATTAAAACCACTTCTAACTGATGTAAGCTACAAACAAGCTAGCTTATTATTTAAAACATCATGTTCAGGTTTCTAGTATATTTAGTTTTTACAGGTTTACTGTTACTTTGTCTATTGGGAGTCCTTTATGCGAGTTGAGTGGTTTTCCCAGGTGAAAATAAGTATAAATAATACTATAAATGTATGTCAAGGGAGTCAATATGTTGCAATTGATGTGCACTATACTGTTATGTTGTGTTATAGAATGCCATGATGTCCTTTGCCTAAGTGACAAAATGCTGGTGGTCTTGTTGGGGGGAAAAAGAAGAACTATAATTTTAGCCAAAATGATACTTTGAGCAAATGCGGATATTTTCATAATCTAAAACCACATTCAACAAGCAAAGATACTGAAGGGTAACTTCCATGTAATTCAAATTTGTTCTTGTATACTAATGTTGATTGAACTTTTGCACTGAACAAACTTATATAGCTTTTTCCCAGAAGACAAAACCTAAAAATGTCTGTGATATTACAAACAATAAGTCAAGCCACAAAACACATTCAATAGAATGGGGACAGAGGATTTTTAACACATCTCTCCAAGTTCCTGTTATTTTCTATGAGGAGATGCATAAATTATGGGAACCAAAATGTCTTTATACAAGATGTGAATTTGATTATTATTAAGTGCTGTTTTGCTAGAGTTATGGAGTACTCACTTGTGTTCTGATCTCTGTCTTAGTTAAAATTCAGAGATAGCTAAACAAAAAGCAAAACCAACATTTGCAGTTGTCAACTAGTACATAAAAGATGTTTTCAGTGCAAAATACTTTGTACATATTGCTTGAAAATATCTTCTAAAAGTTGCTAAGGATCAGATTTTCCACCATCATGTTCAGATCCTTTGTAAAGTGACTCAAAATGGAAATCTCAGTTCTCGGAAGCAATTTTTCTAACTTGTTTTGGGCTACTCCTCCCCTACCTCACCCAAGGTGGCATTACCGAAGCAAATAGAATCATGTCCCCCTTAAAGCTGTTGCTCACTTCCCATGAACAGCTGCAAAGTTTCCTCTTTCTATCTTCCACAGTATCCTATATGCAGAACTATAAAGAGGTTAAAATGTGCTGTAAGCAATTTCACAGATATTGCATGGTATACATTAACTACCACGCAGCTCGAAATAATATTTTTTGCAAGTTTGTTGTCATGGACCAACGTCAGACAACATTGTCTTTATTGACACAATAGAATCAAACCTGACAAACCAGAAAAGTGAAGACTCTTCAGTTCTGAAGGACTTTTATGCTGGAATGTGCCATGTGAGACTAAAGAGGGAAACGTGCTATGAAAGTTGCAGGAAAGTTAAAACAAAATCTATTTCTAAAACAAAATTACCAGTATATTTGCAGTCATGGGTTACCATTAAATATTTGCACTTTTACATTTGCATTTATTCAGTTACAGTAGTAACTAAACAATTTGTAGAATATTACAAATGTTACAGTAAAATTAATTTCTGTAGTTGCTGAAGGAACTGCAAAGATCTTACAAGGACTATTGGAAGACAGGGATAAATCTGAGTTTGCCAAAGAGATTTTAATTGAACTGGAAATAATTAAGACATTTGGATTTTGACTTCTCTTTCTCCTCCCATTCTCCGATGTATGTAATCTCTAGATAATGTTATACATACCTCTAAAAATGACAAACATTTATGGGTGATCTAGGTATTGCATTTTCTATGTAGATGACTAAGAGAAGTCCTTCAATCCCATATTATTATTGTCTATTAGTAATGTAAAATTATCTAGCCATTTCCAGCAGGGAAATAAGCTCTTGTGCTGGACAACGCATACACAATATAAGCACTAGCATTTTGAGGACCACTCAGAAATCAGTGCCAGACTGTCTTAGGTACTTTGTAAGTATGTATTAAAGAGGGTACCCTCCCCAAAACAGCACACTCATCACACAGATGGGTAGAAAGAATAAGGACACAGTGCTAGAAACAATTTGCTTTGTAGGGATAAAGTGATGCTAACTTGACAACATTTACAAATATACTTTATAGCTTCCAAACTCCAGTCAAACACATGGTGGTCTCAGTTCATAAATCCTCTTTAACTTATGTTGCTTTCCCTCAGTAACACGGACACTTAAAGGAGGAGGATTTGTGGGGGGTTTTTTGGTTTGTTTGCTTGGTTTGGTTTGGGGGGGGGGGGGTTGACAGACTTTTAAAATGCTTTTAGCCACAAACAAAATCTGAGAAAATTTAAACAGATGTCAAAATAAATTTCCACTTAAATTCCCTTCCCAAGTATGATTTGCATGTAGCTTAATTCTAGTAGCAGCTGGGTTGCTGAGCAAAACTTTTATTTTTAAGGAAAAAAACCCTAAATATAGATAACATATTAGTGGAAAAGCAGCCATGTTTAAAGAGGCTGTTTGCATTCTGTTCCAGTGCAAGAGCAGAGAAGAGGGCACAGAGCCGTGGTATCACAGCAATTCAACGCAAGCAAATACTTGGAAAAAGGCAAGTACAATTGGACCACATTAAGCTTCATCAATACCAAAAAAAGAGAGTTTGTTTCAGGAGATTTATGAATGGCATGTATCCCAGCAACTATAGAATATATAACAGGAAAACCAGGTAGTGGTTGTTAAGAGATACAGTTGTAGGAAGAAACAAGAAATGACTAGGAGGATAAAAGCTTATTAATTTACATGATATTGTAACTATATTAAATTTCATTGTAGTAGGAAGTAAAGGATTAGGCCCCAAATCACCAGAAATTTTTTAATAATCGTGCTGAACCAAGTAAGTCAGGTTTTGCTGTAAGTTTGTAAATGAGGGTGCTTTCTCAGTCTGTATTTTCTGCTGCTAAGAGAGGAGCTGGGAGAAATACAAAGAATGCTTTACCTCTCTGCTCTCAGGAATATGTGATGCCCAGAGATGACCAAGATACAAACAGTTCCTTCCCTCTGACACAGCAGCCTTTTGGAAATGCCCGTCCCTGAAAAATCATACAATAGCGTAGCAGAGAGTATTTCAGCTACATTACATATGAGCCATGGAAGAAAGAGATGCAGATTGCTCTGTATTACTGAAGTTAAGAGACTGTTTTCCACCTTGACAGCTAGTCTGATCATTTATTGTAAGGGCAGAATTTGTTCCAGGATGCTGGGGAGTGCTTTGTGGATACAGCAAGCAGGCATTCTGGTAGTCTAGGAGTCTTCTGTACTATTACTTACGATTATAGGAAATTGGACTTGATGACAAGATTGAACCTTCCAACCTTATGCCTGGAAAGTCTGTGCTTCTCTTTTTCTGTTGTGCTGCCAAACATGAAACTTAGCAAGTAAGAAAGATGGAGTGATTTGGCCCTGATGTATCAATGCTGGCTGTTCTCTTCTACAATGAAAAGGAAAAATAGTTGAAGGATCTATTACAGTCTGATCAATGGGTTTATCCAGGCTGTGCATGGACTATTAGGCGTTTCATAAATTCCCAAGCACCCTGGGGATACAAATGCAAGAACCAGATCTAATTTTAATGTAAATATTCATAAGCATAGTCAAATAATGTCTGCATGTCAGTATGATATTTATTTGTATCTGTATTTACCTGGAAAAGAGGCCTCCACTTGTTGGCTAAATTCACAAGCAGCGAAAAGAAAGCATCAAGGCATCCTTCCTCCTCAGGAAACAACAGGAATTTTTGCTCATAACAGACCAATCTCTTCATGTACTACATCTCCATATGGGAAACATATCACAGTACATTAGAAATATGGGTGCTCACCTTCATACATGTTTAAGCCTCACAACCTATATTTAGGACTCAAAGCACATTTGGTTCATTATCTCGGTGCAATGGACTAGAATTCCAACAAAACACAAGGATTATTCATGCTCATTATCAAGCTCACAGATAGACAGCTTCACACTTGTACCCAGGAATGGTGGTACCCTGTTGCAGGCCAGTTAGCATGCAGATTGCATGTAATTAATTTTAGCTTTAGTTTCCCTAATTGAGATGTAGCACAGTGTGTTACTGTATGGTGAAATAAAATGATCCCGGACACATTTTATCAGGTGGAAATAGAACAAAAACTCATCCTAGTGATTTAGGGAAAGTAAACACTTAACTGATTCTATACATATGCAATATTTCTTCATTTCTGTTTACTTAAAAGATAAAAGTAAATGTTATTTTTATAAAAGAAAGAAGAAATTAGCTCACTGAGGGCTTAATTATCCTTTCTTCTCCAATGGGAATCAATGCTATTGGCAGCTTGCAGGCCTGTTCTCTTGACAAATCAAGTTGTTGGCTGAGGCGTGAAGTGTTAGATTATGATCGACTCAGCATGACATTGTGATTCATGGCTACTACATTACAGAGGGAAAAAGGGGATTTATGCTTCATATCCACTTTGAATTCATAGTGAAACAAGTGAATCATTCTGTTCAACCTCAGGAGTTCATGTTCTACACCTGGGGGCTGAACAATATTACAGGCTTGAACATTTTAAGGAACAAGTGCGATAAAATACCATTGTGAAATACTCTCTCTTTCACCTCATGCTATAAGTTTAAAGAATCACCTGGAGTAAAGATTTAATGAGTGCATTTCATTAAAAGAAGAAGGGTTAAGAAGGATGGTAAGGAAGGACATGAAAGGTGTATATTGGTCAACTGGAAAAAGACACTTCCAGATAGATAAATATAACTAAAGGAATAATTATGCAGTCTCTCTGGAAGGCCTAAATTGTAGGTCTTAATGATGTACAGCATTTTTCTTTTTTTCCCCCCAAATTACCATTAATAATACATTTCAGTTGCACCACCATGTTTAAGCAACAGTATAACATTAAGTATGTTTGTATTTGTCTTACTTTCTATATTCCCAGATCAACATCTGGAAACAAACACAGGCACAACTGGGGTCAGTGTAGCTGCTATAATGAAGGAGGGCATCAGTACAGTTCTCCAGAGACACATGACAAAACATGCATTTCACTGGAGAGTATTCATAGGGTCTAGAACTCCATCTATTCCTCCTGGAAGGACCACCCACCCTTGCAATTCACATGCGATCATTTAACTATGTGCACAACCTGCAGTCACAGCACCAAAAGCTGGAGGAAGATCTAGCCAATCCCCATAGCACACCATTTCAATTAAGTTCAAGATCCCCTATTTTTAAAAATGTAGAATTCACACTACTTTTCCTATAGTGTTAGGAAATGCAAGGCAAATTGAATTTCATCCTTTGCAAACACAGCTTGACTGCAAAAGCAGAACCAAAGTCCATCTCCAAAATGTCAGCACTGAATTCCTATTTCAGCCTTATCTCTATAACGAGCAGAATCGAGGCATGGAAGGCGGCACAATGAAATTAAAGAAAACCCAGACACCTGCTCCTTTTTGGGGAAAAATTACTCCCTCTTTTCCAATTAAGTAAAAGTACCTTTTTAGGTTTCACTCACAAGAATGAATTCTCTCCACCTCTTGGTTATTGTTTTTGCAGAGAGGAGCCAATCATCTGAAGGACTTGGAGAAAGGCCAGCAAAGATAAGGCTGAAAAATCTCTCTCCAGTTTAGAGATAATGGTTTTCTTTTGTATATTTATGATTTTCAAGAGATAGGGTTTGTTTTTTCAATCTGATAGTGCTACTTAGAAATAGCAAGGAAAAGAGCTTATTGTTATTAACTATTATTTGTTCAGCGCACTGAGTGACGAACATACTTTGCGGACAAGTCTTTGTTAGATGATGTTCGGTATTTAATGAATTGTTAATGCAAATAGAGACCTCTTTGTGTTTCTGCCTGACTTGCTTGAGGAAAAAGGGGTGCCTTACTGTCCTCATTCTATGCTTCAACCTGGATTGATGTTTTATTGGTTGCTGTTCTTAAAAGGTATTCTTCTATCTGTAGGCAGCCATGTAACTTCTGTTTTTAAGTTCACTATTGCCATACAAGATAGAGGGTTCTACTTAAATTATGTGTTGCTACTATGGCATTCCACTAAGACAGTCTCTGACTCCTAACCTGACACAGGGATGCTAGTTAGTTATATACCCATCCATAAATACAGAATCGTCTGCTCTTGTGAGAAGCAGATTTAATGATAAACTATCTTTCTATAGTGCACAATGTAAGGTCTCATAAACTCTAGCTGAAGAGGAAAACTACAGGCTGGCTTGTTCATAAACCACCATAAATTTGCCAAAGTCATTCAAGTATTGCTTTGATGATGCCTGAACTTCAAAAGCTATTTTGTAAAGTCATCAGCACCTTCATGGCACAACTGCTACAAAATATAATTACTTGGAAAATTTGTCCAATGACAACATGTCAAAATCATGTCAGAAAATGCATCAGGGCTAGATCTTCAGCTGACATGTGTCAGCTGAGATAGTCCATTAATTTTAAAGAAGCTGCAGAGACTGCTATCAACTTAGAATCTTCGTTTTCTATATCTAAGCCACAGTGCTGAACACGTAAGAGGCTACTATGCTGGCCTCTGGCTAGCAGGTAAAGTACAATGTGGAATGCTCTTCAGCAAGGAGAATAAGATCTGAAAATGGCATAGATGGACTAGTTGCCAAATGGCAGTATAGAATAATATGTTTGTAACTGGTAAAGTTCTCTGCAGTAGTTAACCTAATACAGCAGCTGAGATCCTATTCCTGTGTCCAGTTACAGATGTGGAAAACTTATTAACAGCTCAGGTATCTCCTAAATTTCTCATACTGATCGCAAAGAGAAAATGACATTTTGACTAACTTACTGGACAAGATTTATATAATCTGAAGATTAATATCTGATCCTAAAGATCTCCAGAAGAAAGGTGCTTGAATGCATACTTGTCACGTTACCTACCTCTGAGTTAAAAACCACAGTTAAAAAAAGTAAGCTCAAAGTGTCCACCTCTATTTACACTGCACTTCTGGATGTGCTGGAATCCCATTGCTGTCACTTCAGAATTGGAATCTCCGTGAACTTTCAGCTGGCTGCACTAGCTGATAGGCTGTTTATATTAGTCCTCTGGCATAATGAAGTATATCTTCAGCTCTGCAAAATATCAGGTTAACTTGATTAACTGGTGCAGTCACTGTTGTATTATTTTTAGAACATTTCCCAAAAGTGACAATCTGCAAAAGTCTTAGTATTACTTTTTTCTATTAAGTATATTATTGAGTAAAATTATGCATCCTACTATAGTAGCCAGTGACCTCAAGTTGGATAGCTGTCTTGTGGAGTTCCGTACACTATGTACCAAGAGACCATCCCTATCCCACAGAAGTTAAAACATATAAAACAGAAAAGCCAGCAAAGAAAGATATTTAGTCCTATTTGCAGATGTGAAACCAAGGCAAACAGAAATCAGACGCTTCCGAAGGTCACAGGGTTTTTTGCAGGAGAGGCAAGAACTGAATCAATAACTTCTGGGGTACATCTGTAGTGTGTAACTCAACACGGAGCACAGGTAACTACATTACTTTTTACTGAGCTGACTTTGACAGAGGAAGAGCCTTATCAGTGTGACACTGCACCTAAGCTAATAAGCGCAGCTAGAGGAAAAGATATTCAGACTCTAAGATAGTTATACAAATTAGGGCACATGAATAGTTCTTTCCACATAAAACTTCAGTGTGCTATTCAAGATGAATGAAATAGGGTGTAAGAGTTATGACTTAAACCTTATTCCAGTTTCTGAAAAAAAAAAAAAAAAAAAATTAAAAGTAAAAAAATCAAACAGTAATATTAAGTTGCTGTTAAAATTGGCATGGATGTTCTAGGCTGGCACCAAACAATGAAATTTTAACAGTCAACAAGTAACATTGGTTACTGAAGGGTGGAACATATGCATTTGAAACACATACATGAAAATATCCATCTTAGTTACCAGAGCATCTGAAAGAGTTGTAAACATTGTTTAAAAGTCTTTTTAAGAATTAAAAGGGATTCCTCTGTTTCTTAGATGCATTTTTTTATTTTCTTGGTAATCACAGTTCATTTCTCTTTCTATATGTATATAAATATATGGATTTATATATTTGTTTGTGTTAGTACATATACATTCATACATTGGATTAGCTTATTCATATGTGTTTCACACCAGGCATAGAAGGTTTGGAGTTGTCCATCTTTAAGACTTAAAAGGACACTATTATTACAAAGCTTATTTCCTTAAAAAGTTTGGCTCTTTAAAAATAGAAAAATAAAGCACATCCAGCTACAGAGTAATCTACCAAAGAAGCTGGCATAGGTTTTGTACAACGACAGCTAACAGCTCTCCTCAGCTGTGTTCATGATACTTCTGTGTTTGTTTTGTCCCATTATAACAGCAATGAAATTTTATTTTCATGGAAAGTCACTGAAAAATGGTTGAAAGTTCCATGTAAAAGTGTTCATGGAAACCACACGCTCAACTAAAGCAAGCCAGAGGTTGTGATGGAATAATTTTCCAATTTCTGCAATCCGGGAAGAATATTAATTGATGGCTCATGAGATATGAATACTACAGGCTGAAGAGGCACTACCGAAGACTCACAAAACTACTCCAAATTAAAAAAGGACAAACAAACAAAACCCAACCTCCTCCTCACCCTCCACACCACCGCCCCAAAACCCTGGCAAGGTACCAGAGATCTAAAAACCTCAACAAATTATTTCTTGAAACATTAGAGTAATGAATATAATCAATCCAAACACATTGCTACCTGCTCATATATAGTCTACAAAGCAGAAAAAGAACATATTTTTCTGAATTCCCTGCTCTGGTTCACACGGGGAATGTCAGTTCTACTCTGAGAAAGTTGCACCGTGGAAATAATGACAAACAAGGAAAGAAAAGGTGTCAGCATTTTCATCCTTCTTGGTTACATCTAAATGGACAGATGCAGGAGCACTTCTGATTTCAGGTGAGCACAGCAATCACATCCTGGCCCTGCCTCTGTGTGCGTGATGTGCACTCCAGTGTGCGTGATGCTCCTCATTTTATACTTTAAGGAAAGAAGCATGGCTTGGACAGCTGGCCGAGTCAGGGCTGGGTTCCTGAGCTAGATTACTAGAGGAGCAGGGCTCTGCTTTGGCCACTAACCAGTTGCCTTTGCTCAGCTTACTTATGCATTCCTTGAGATAACGGGAGTTTTACCAACTTCTTTCAGTTCTAAGACTGAGTTCAAGACTTGTTTCACATAGGAGTGTGGGGTATAGTAAAACATTGCTAGGAGAAAACCTACTGCTGGGACTGGCAAGCTATACAGATCTACAGCTCTGATCCCAACCACAAAAGAGTACACCATAACATGCAAATAAATCATTAGATATTCCTATTCATTTCTTTATTTAGTCTTTTGCAGCACTAAATACATTAAGGAATTTTTGATAAATTTTCCAATTATATTTGTTCAGAAGCATTGGCAAAACAATCTGTGCTATTAATGAGATGTTTAGTGCAAATTAATCATTAAACTGGACAGTCTATGCCCTGAAAAGAAATTTGTTTTGCAGAGTGTTTTTATTAGCACAGTCAGTCTTTGGAAATTATAGTGTTTCTTGAAAGATCTTCGTAATTACTTTAATTTAACTTGTTATAAATGTTATAAATAATTTGTTACAAAGCTAGTAATCCACAAAGCACTCAACTGGACTGTAGTCTGTCAACCTGCCCTTGCACATCTCAGGAGGAATATATGGAGAAGGAATCTCTAACTTCATACATGGGGATAGCAAACAAGGCAACGTTCAGTTGAACTCTGGTGTGTCCTGTGGTACTGAGGAAGGAAGTGGGAGTGACACCGGAGATAGCCATCATATTGTAAGTTAAAGGAACTCTAAGGTCACTGGAAGTCTAGTGGAATTGAGTTTTTCATAAAGAGCTCCCTAGTTACCTGGGGAGTTACCTCGTTTTCTTTCCTACATTCAGCATAACGTGGGCGGGGTAGAGAATTTGCAGGGTTTTTTTTAACCTCAGTTAAATAAGCTGCAATAAAGAAATCTAATGCAGCAATTAATGCATTCGAGGAGTGGCAATTGTGAACGCATTCTGCATAGAGAGTTTACTCATACATAGGTTCTATCAAAGAGTAGCATGCATATGAAACTTAATGTTTTATTAAGCAGCACAAACACATACTATTGCTGCTTCCAGTGTTGCACATATGGCAACTCCTCCTAGCAGGAAGAGCAGTTCTTGCTTAACAGAAATATGGTTCATCTAAATACACAAACTGCAAGGGAATTATGAAATCAGAAGCAGCCATCAGATCCTCTTAACATCACTGCATTGTCTGGAGCTAATTGCTACGTTCCACAATTATGTTTTTTCCCTAGACGTTTGCCTAACCCTCTTTCTTGCGATGACTGACTGTATCATTGCCTTATTTTTAATACAACATAGCTATTCTCTGTGCACAGACACACTCTACTCACATTCCTTTAGGATTTGACCCTTTCTTGGCTTTAGTTCATGCTTCTTGTTCTTGTATTTGACACAAGTTCAAATCATCTTGTAGCATCTATCCTCTCAAATCTCTTTGGAGTTTTATATACCTCAAAAAGGTCACCACTTTCTCTCTGTACTCCACGTATTTTAGCCTTAAAGTTTGAGAGGTTTGTTGTGGGTCTTTTTTTTTTTTTTTTTTGGTAGAAAACCTTGTCTTTAAAAAAGTCCCTAATGTTTAGTAACATAATGGCTGCCATACACTTTATGTATTTTCCAGTCAGTCTTCAGCAAACTGACCTATAATTACTGCCTTTCACATGTGTCCTCATAAGTTGCTTGTATTGTGATATCAGTGTCCTACTTGGCAAATACAGATATAATGACATGAGTTCCTTTAAAAAAAAAAAAAAAGGTTGGCCTTTGATTCCTTTTTAACAGCTATTGTTTTCAATGTGACAGTGACTGTTTATACTGGCCTTGTATTTAAGGCAAAGTCCTAATAGAGATGGTGTAGTTTAGTTGAGATAAAATCCTTCAGGAAGCTAAAATCACCTTATCACATCATTCAGCTTGAGCGCTACAGGACAGATTTGCTCTCAGCAGCACGTATAGCAGACCTTTGGTTACACTTGTGGGCCTCTCACTGCCCTATCTCGTAAGCTGTCTTTTTTCCCCCTCCTATATTTAAATATATTTAAATAGATGTTTAATGTATTCATTAAACATCTGCTGCCATACGGCAGCTTTTTACTGGAACCCCCTGTAAGTTTTGTCTTGTCTAGTTTGGGGAAAAGGAGGCTCAGGGGCAACCTCACTGCCCTGCAGCTTCCTGAGGAGGGGAGAGGGAGAGGGAGGTGCTGAGCTCTTCTCCCTGGTATCCAGTGACGGGATGCATGGGAATGGTTCCAAGCTGCATCAGGGGAAGATCAGACTAGATTTTAGAAAATATTTCTTTACTGAGAGGGTGGCCAAGCACTGGAACAGGCTTCCTGGAGAGGTGGTCGATGCCACATGCCTGTCACTGTTGAAGAGGCATTTGGACAATGCTTTTAATAATATGCTTTAACTTTTGGTCAGGCTTGAAGTGGTCAGGCAGTTGGTCTAAATGATCACTGTAGGTCCCTTCCAGCTGAACTGTTCTAAGTATGATCCTGTGCTAACACTTGTTTAGGAGCTAGACTGTAAAAGGGCCTCTAGTTCTTCCTCTCTCATACAGATGTATTTCTCTGCAGACACAATATCTAGGCTTTAGATGTCTACATCCACACATTTATACACTGATTTTATGTTAAGGGGCTATGATTTTTTAATGTGACTGTTCATTTTACAAAGAAATAACTCTACATTGTCACAATTTTATCATAAAGCAAACTGCACTGTAAACTGCAATGCCATACCACAAAATATATGCTCATTAAAATTCAGTGAGTCTTTAATAGGTATTTATGTCTGAAGTCAAGGAAGAAAGAAGATATAGTAGCAATCTTTATAATGAAACAATGATGCATGTGGGAGAGGGTAAACAACGTAGATGTTTTATTTGGTCAGCATATTGTGTATGTTTTATTACAGAAGCATTTTGACCCAAGCTGCCTCTCTTCAAGGTACTAGAAGTTTTTACAGTTTTATAGCCCTGTAAAATGAGTAAATTGTTAACTCTAATTTGCATAGTTACAAGGCACAGGAAGATTTTCATTGTGTGACACGATGGCTAGCTTCAGCTCCTTCACCACATGGCAGTAATTACCACTTTGTAAACATTTTCTTTGAGTCTAGGCCCACAAAATTCTGTTGGGTTTTTTGGCCAAGAGTAATAGCTTTGGGAATGACTTAGAGTCTCATCTCCAAGAGTTGTGTGTAACATCAAAAGGAGAAAACAATCACCCTAGAAAATTTTCTTAATGTGAAAAGCCTAAGACATCCTCCTATAAAACCTGTGAAAGTCATATTAGTACTTTAGTACTAGCTAGCTTTAGTAGCCTCCTTCCTACCTCTCAGCATAACAAACCTGCTAGGACTGGACCAGACTCTGTTGCCCTCTAGTGACTCCCAGACAGGGCAATGGCTTTCAGACCCATTAATACAGATGCACGTGAAAAACAATAAATCAGGAGATCAAAGTGATGTTGATTTATCTTTTCCAGCTCTCCTCTCTCCCCCTCTTTCCAAATGTCCTAAGCAAAGCAGAAGTCAGAAATGAATAATTAGCAGGTCTTTAGATTGCGGTTTTATTGCCTTCAGTCTCCGTCTTTGGTGTTATTTAGGCTGTAGCAGAGTTTGCCAAGTGGACCATCTTATCCATATTACACTATCAGTATGTCAGAATCCTGTCAACTGGCAGGTGCTATAGGATTGTAATTCTCTAGATTAGTATAAATATTGGGAAAAACACCACAAGAATGGCTGACAACCACTCTTTGAAGAACTCATGGCTGTGTACAATAGAATACAGAGCAGATCATAATAATGGAGCCAGTTTTACAACATCTGTAAAACCCTCAGGACTGAAAAGCCCACAGCAATGGGGCTCTGATCTTCACTGGGGTCTCTGGACAGTGTTTTCATAATGATCATTAATCAATAATGATAATAATTCTAGCCAGAAGGAAAAGGAAAAGGGGCAGAAAAGAATCAATTCTTCACTCAGTGAAGAGTCTGGTTGGGACCGTGCAATACTGACAGAGTCTTCTCTGATTAGCATGAAGTCACATCGCCTCTTTTGTCATCTGCCTTAATGAAAATATTACAATGGGACTTTACTGTCTTTGTTTTCTAGCAAAGAGAGCCTGTGATGAATGCTATATGGGATTCTCAGTGTGTGCTATATGCCAGTTCCTGAAGGAACAATATTTTGCATTCTGCATTTGCTCAGGAAATGCTTCTCTGATCTTTCTATGTTGCAAAACCACTGTTTGAGAGAGCAGATTGCTGTGTCATCCACACCGCACAAATCATTTGTAGCCATATTGGTCCTCACCATGAGCATATGTGAGCATTTTTCAAATGTCACAAAAACTTGCCATCTTAAGGATTAATATTAAACACCTTGTACCATATGGAGGCACATGAGAGAGAGTCCTTATAGATTTTAGCTAGCAAATCATGCAGTACCTAGAGAGGGCTGTGTTGTAAGCATCTTTAGTGACTGCAGATAATAGATATTCATGTGGTTAAAACCAATATCTCTCTCCACAAACCTAGCTTAATTAGGTTTGCTGCAATTTTCTATGATAATTTAGTTCTGCCTTTGCCTTTTGCCTGGCAGATTGTCCCTGGAAACCTCTTACAGAAATTCCCATTGACTGCAATGATTCTCAGTTAGGGCAAAACTGATCACTGCTGCCTTTCCTGCTGCTGAACTCAATCAACAAGCTATACATAACTCTCTACAAATAAAAAATACCAGTAGGGTCAGAAGATTTGAAAACTGGCTGTTTGACACTAGAAACATAATGATAATGTAACCAGTTCTGCCAGGACTTGCATCAGACCATAACAGATGAATCCCTCCCCATCCACTGAGTCACCTTGCCAACTTTTTTTCAATTAGTTTCCTCCTTATAAATCAACAGTGAAAGATCACTTTGCAGTTAGAAGGTATTCAGTCAAACAGCAATATACTATCAGCAGCCATGAGACAAAAATATGAGGAAAATGGCAACACTGACACTTTTTTTTTGTTTCCTGCTCACCAGATATGAAACTTCTACTCTCTCCCTAAGTCCTGAGACTAAGTTTCTTATTATATTTCCATTTTAATAGATGCTCCTCCTCCCTGCCCTTCCTATTTCAGAATGATCACTTCTCTGTAGGGGATGGTGGAAATGTGTCTCTTCAATTTTTGTTTACCTGCGTTCATGAAATTACATGATCTCTCCCCCCTGTTCTTCAGATGGGTGTCAAATTCATATCTTATATAGAACCCTCTTATGCCTCAATCAATAGGGCTGAGTTTTGATTCAACCAGCTTGATTTTCAGTCACAAGGGTTGCTATTGTTGCACTACTCTTCCTTACACGTAATTCTTTCACACTTAGTTGGAACTCCAGGGTGGTTTAAGCTGGATGAAATTCCTTGTAAACAATCATGTTGCTTATGTGCAATGTACAGCCCTACACTGTTTGTTTTGCTGTTATTCAGGTCTGGGTTCAATGGTGCTCAAGACTTTTGCCAATACACAGAGTGCAGAGCGTACAATAAAATAAATAAGCAGTAGCAATAGAATTTCCAGTTTCCCTGTGGATTTGTACCCTACATGCTCCTGCTCTCTCACATCCCTCTTCCCCTGTAGTTTCCCACTGTTTTCTGTAGCATCTCCCCCAGCCAAAGGGCAGAGTACTCTGTGGCTTGTCTTGGCTGTGCAAGTGCCAGGCGGTCGCTGCCTGACTGCTGCCAAGCAGAACCTACAATGTCTGAAATCTGCCAGCCACTTTTGGAGGAAACATCCATTTGGATCTCCCTCTCCTATTTTGCTGCTGATTTTCAGGACCTATATAAGAACTTAATGACCTTTGAGACTTTGACTCGTCCTTCAGAGTTGGTTAAAATTGACCAGCAAATTCAAAAGTTATGAGGGACAGATGGGCAGCATGCATGCAAAAGTCTCATTTCTATCCAGGCCACACAGTGCCTCAATTCAGATCTTGTTCTGAACAATTTATATACAGTCTTGCTGTTTGGCTGCTGTAGCTCATGTTAACCTGTCTTCTGTGCATGTGTTTCATCAACATGCATTTACCTTGACTCACTGAATACCACCATTTTGCTATAGTTTTCAGGAGGCGATTATACAGTCCATATCATTAAAGAAGAGTTCTTTGGCAGAAAGCAAATATGTCACCTTTATTCTCAAGTGAATGCATATTTTTGGTATCAAAACAATGACTGAAGAAAAGGAATTATCTTATATAATCACAAATTTGTACCGCCTTAGCTTACATTTGAGGAAAATACTGAGATGCATCACAGATCAATCAATCCACTGAATAGGGAGAGCCAAATACAACTTAGAGACCAGCAAATGCACAATAATGGTATGGAAAACACAGCTATTGAAGAGTGATTGTAAATTACATTTGAGCATCTTAAGCTAAATAATGCCAAAGAGAAAAATAGAGTGCTAATTATTTTTTCACTCAGCCTACCTGAGTTCTATATAACATTCTAATAACAATTGCCAGGACCATAGACTAAATTGCACACATTTTCTTCATTTAAATGTTACCTGATGAATAGGAGTATTATAGGGATTATGCCTCTTAATGACAAAACTAATCTCCTATGTAATAGTTGATGGTGATCACTGCTTATGTTATTCAAGGTAAAAATGAATTTTTCTGTGTGCTCAACTTCAAAGGATTTCATTTGACTAAAAGAAAGAGAAAGGAACATAAAGGAAGAGATAAGAGCATGAACTCTGGATTGAAAAGGAGGATAAACTCTGATTATGTCAATGTTTTGTACAATCCAAAGTTGTTAGAAAAACATAAAGCATTTCTTATATTAAACATTTCTGAGATTTAAGAGGAAAATGAAAATGCTCACATTTCACAATGTGCAGATGGACAAGTGCAAAGCTTTCAGTAATGATAGTTCATGGAAATAAAACAAAAGAAAAATCACAAATCCAGACACCAAGTAAAGACTGCTGAATTGCCATTGTTATGAGCCTGTAATAAATACTACAGGATTTATTTTTCATCTGAAGAAATACTGGTCCACAGCCAGATATGTTCAGAGGGATAGCATATTATGCAAAGTGCCATGATTCATACCTCCTGCCCCAATCTCACTTTTTTCTGTGGTACACTCATTTGTACCTGACAAATGGTTTATCTTTAGCAGAGAACAACAGTGTCGCATATTTGTACCGTTCAGAGTCCTGGAAAGAAGTGTCTGAGGAACTACCTGCCCAGGGAAAGTGCATGCAGGGCAGTAAAACAATACAGACCTGGACATGCACCTGTTTTCTCTGAGGACATCATCAGTTAAGGACTTCTGTATCTTTAACACAGGGAAAAGAAATATAGCAAATAAATAAATGAAATAATTAAGTACAGCTGTTTTCTTTTTGACCAGTTTCTTTCCTGACTTAGGATAAATACTCCTTAGAGTCCTTTGACTTGCAAGCTCTAAGTCCTTGGAAGGAAGGAAGGGGAGGGGAGAGAGAGAAAGAGTAAGCACAAACACACTTGCTAAGTGGGTTTTTATAAAATATTGCAGCTCTCAGTCTTAAAATGTCTAAAATGAAAATCTGTTGCAAGGACATAATAAAAATAAAGCTGATAATGTGCTCCCCTAGGAAGAAGGAGCACATGCTGCTCCCCAGTACCCAGAAGCCATTATTTCCACTGAGAATAAAAACAACTTTCACAGTAAGATGCATCCCCAGCTTCCAGAGTTGATTTAGAGATATCAGGAAACTTTCAAAATAGGCATGGCTTAGCATGAAATTAGTGCATGGAAAATGCCTCTATTGAAACAGTCCCCTGTTTTATCACTTACCTCCTCACCCAGTGGGACTTATGTCTGATCCCCCAGCCCTGCAGTGCCCCACTCAGTCACATTATTATCAAAGCACAGCAATCAATCATGTCTCACTACAGGTGACACTCAATAAGCATCAGGAAACAAGTCATTGTTACACAGATATGAATACATGTTCCAGTTAACTGTCTTTCCTTAGATACAGTCATCTAACAATCTCAAAAAAATGAGCCCAATGGCCCAGTAAAATTCTTCATTAGATACCAGAATTGAAAAATTTATATGAACTTACTTATATGCAATAAAATCCACAAAAACTGTAATTAAATTCAAGTGTGATGCACAAACATAAACATGCATATTCCAACGTTAAGGAGACAGTATGGGATTGAGCTATTAACTGAACGTTCCTCCTAAAACTGGAAATCAATTATCAGGTATTGTGACCAAGCCTTAGGGTCAACATGATACCGTGATTAATCGGCTGATCATTCTTCAGCAATATCATGCCCCATTTTGTTTCTCCCATACCCACATAAACTAAAACCCAATGATCTGATTTTTAGGGAGGAAAAGAAGTTTAGATTCAGAGCCCAGCTTTCCTGAAGATGGGGAAGTCACACAAAATCACAAAGCCCAATGTTCCAGTTAACATGTGGGCATCACTACAGAAAGACAAATAACCCCACATGAAAGTGCAGCCCTCACCTGCTTAGGTAAGAAAGAACACTGGACACAAACAAAAATCTGAAAAGTTCTTACGATCCATCCATCTTTCCTCTCACTTGCACCAAGGACTTTATTTGACTGTCAGAGGTTTTCTTACAAAAAAGAATCTGGTGTGGAAAGAATCTGGATCTGGTGTGGGAAAAGGAGTATTGTTCCCATTTTACCACCATCCTACAGAGGTTCTTCCTCAATAGTTAAGGACAATGAGGAGATGAGCTTTGCTGTGCTAACAAATAATATTTTTATTTTCAAAAAGAAGACATAACTAGAAGTGTATAAAAATGCCAATAAAGTAAAACCAACGAGGAATCCTGTCCAAGATTTTTTAAAAGAAGCAGCAAAATTAAAAATTGCAAACGTGCTCACCATAACGTGCTTACACTTCAGTACAAGACAGTATTACTAGCACAGCACTTTTTGGTGGTTTACGAGAATTCTCTACAATCTGAAGTTCTTTAAAGTTAAATTGCACTTCAAAGTTTCATTTACACACTGTAAAAATGATATAGTTAAAGTTTTCAACAGGGAATGAATTATTCATTAAAGAAGATAATGGTGTTAAACTCATCCAAGGAGCTATAACATTAGCATAAAGAATGCCTTATGTCACATTAATTTTAAAAACAGAAAACATACAACACAAAAGATATTGAAGCATGGATTTGTTTTTTGGTTACATTAAACAAAAAGCAATTATTCTTACAGCAACCTTTTCATAACATTTTAATCGTACTGGTAGGTATTTTACAAGCCATTTGATCTTAATTATTAATTGCATCAGGGTAGGCTGGCTAGAACATGCTTCTATTCTAATTTTATTATCTTTGGTTTTGATTTTATGCAAAGATGTGAAACAGAGAAGTGCTTAAAAAGGAAAAAACTAATTTTTTTTTTTCCTTTACATCTCAGTGAAATGGCAGTGTCAGATATAAGCATATACAAAACCTCATTTTTTTTAAAAAAAGACCACTTTTGGAAAGTTTAGTGGGGGATTCCAAAAGTTTTGGAGATGTTAAAAAAAACCCAAACCAAAACAAACAAAAAACCCTCAAAAAATCCAAACCAAAAAAACCCATGAAAAGAAATTTTCTCTCCAAAAATAATCAGCTTTAATAAAACAAACAAAAAAACCCCAACCAAACCCCTCCACACCTATATATATATATATATATGTATATCAGTAGGGATTAACTTTGAGGAATTAAATCAGTATCTGCAAAACAGTTCCTCTTAAATTCAATTGCCAGTTACTTCCATTTACTGACAGAACAGCACAACAATTTCTTAGCTCCTTCTCAACATAACTTCTGTAAAATGGACTCACTGCTACTTCCCAGTGATTTTTTAGTCTTTTAAAACTAGTGTTCTTAAATTACTTTGGGTAAATGGACTTCAGGATTAAAATAAGATAACTGTTTGTTTTCTCCTATACCATCCATCTTCTCAACTTATTCATTCCTGCTACTGTATAAAGTAGCTGCTTCATCAGTTTGCTAATAGAGTTTAATGAATAGCTCTTCACCTATTTTGGAATTCAAACTAGTTTTAGAGGTCTTTTACAGGTTTCATACAACTTGTTTTAGAATTCATTAGGGTCAAACCAAAGGCAGGTTTTTCAGTCAGGCAAAGAAATTGTTGCACTAGGAAGACAGGGGGCAATGGCTGTAGCAGTCAGAGAATTCATGCTGGATTTTCCTTACATTTACTTATTTACTTACTATTATTTACTTATTTATTTTCTTTACATTACTTACTGCTTGAATTTACTTTGCTTTACCAATCAATCTATTCAGAATTCGGAAAATCTTAGATGATTCAGATTCTGCAAAGTTGATGAGACAAATTCAGGATAACCATGCAAAATATTGACTTTATCCTAAGGAGCGAGGGATTTGGATGACATCTTTCCTGAAGGCAGGTTTTTGCTACTGCAATGCCTGATTCAGTTTTGCAGTCTATCTCACAGACAGGAATGAATGTTTGCTCCTAAAACCTTCGTAAGGGAAGGTCTAGGAGCACTCGCCCTTGTCGCAGCGTGATGTGACTGGGCTAGCTGAACTCCCTTCCAGCCTAAGTTCCTAAAGTTTGCCTCACCCTGTAAATCCTTCACAGAGGGCTGAGAGGGTTATCCCTTCATTCTCAGTCTCCAATTGTAATGTTTACATAGCTGTTCCCTTGAGTTAATTTGTAAGCCACAGGGTATAGGACAATAAAAGCCAGTATCTTCCAGCTATGAAGAAAAATTGGTGCCATGGAAGAAAGTCTTTTGTACTCACTGTGGCATCATCCCAGGGCCTATGGAAACAACACTGCGAATGAAACCAGGATTAACCGTGTTGTAGTTCTTCACTGTATCCATCTGGAACTTGTAGGCAAAATTCATTCCTTGCCACAAAATCATTCTATAAAACCGTTTATTTATTTTAGGCATATTCTAGATCCTGTAGCTCTAAGAGCAACCTCAAAAACATGAATTGCATGTAAACTCATTCAGCTTTCTCCTCCATAGCCTGCACACTGCTTGAAATAATATCCCTGGGAAACAGAAAATAGTCTATTTGTCTCAAACGTTTGTTAACTGAAATCCTGAGGTCTCCCCCCGCCCCCCGTTAACTGTTTCAGTGCTGATTATTTTGAGGAAACATTTGGTCTGTGTGCTTACTTACTATTCCATGACAATTCAGCATCCCCTCAGATACCAACCTCCCCACCTCACTAACCCTCTCTCTTGTTCTCAGCAACTTTTGTGACAGAAAAATTATTTGCAGATGCCTGAGACTCATCGGCATAAAAATGGGGAAGGATAAAACCAATTCTATTTAGCAGCTCACAAAACAGCACAGCAGTCATTCTGCCAACTGCAGTATACTTTTCCTCATTTAATTAAGAACTTCATCCATTTACAGAAATCTGCTATACAATTTCAAAGACTGCATCAAAAAATGAAATCTAAGTATGCCCATATCTTGGGGAGTATAGACCTTCCCCACAATAAGTAATGAATGTTCTGGTATCTCCAAATGAACCCCAGGTGTTTCTGCCCAGCCTTCAGTCACTGTAATTCCTCCTCAGTAATTACTGCTCAGAGACATCTTCAATTGGGTAGTATATTTTAGCAGCATTAAAGGCCTTACGTGAATCCAAATTCCATGGAGACTTTCATGGGTTTGAACAGGCTTTAGATCAGGCACTAAATATACAGATTTGGAATGGTGTTAGGACGTAAAATGCTGTTTAATGTTGGATGGAAGTTAAGTCACAAATAACATATCATGATGGGAGAAATTAATATTTCTTTTCCTGGAAGTTCAATACTCTGAAAGAAGGTAGTAATAAAAGCATGCAATATCAGAGTCAGTCATATAGCAATCTGATGGAGTAATACAGATGCTAGTTGAAATAATGAAGAGATAGCAATTAGAGATAGAATACTGTCAGTAGATAATACTTCCATGTTTCTAGATACATGCCAAAGACAGCTGGTTTTCAGAGGTATAGGTTCTGATAATTCACTACTTTACTGACTTTAGTTCTATTATACAAAATTATGGCTGTTTAGATGCAACCCTTGTATCTGATGAATAGCAATGCCAAGGAACAAGAGTCACTCACTCCGTCATGGACTGACTGTATAGATTCATGACCTGAAATTTATCTCAGTTTAAACAACTATCACACACAAGGGGATCATGAACAGAGTACTTCAGACTCTGACTCAGGTTTTGGGGCCTCAATTTCTGAAACCATGGAAACTTTGGGCATAAATAGCTGTCGGTGCAATTTATTACATTTAGATCACCCAAGCACATGCACAAAACTATGACCCTTAGGATACAGGCTCCCAAAGGCAAATGAAGCAGGAGATACAGTCTGTGTAGTAGCTCACAATACAGCGCTTGGGTAGCAATAGGTAAAAGCTGGAGAGATTTATAGGCTGAGGTTAGATAAACATCTTTTAAATACTTTTAGGTCAGATTTACTTTAAGTCACACAAATCTCTCTAGGCTGAAAATCCAGCTTTGTGAAAATTCTTGACTATAGCAGAACCCAGAAAACCAGGAGAATAGCCTGTCTCATAGTACTATGGAATAGTAACAAAGAAAAGAAGAAAATAAAGGAAGAAAAAAAAAAATCATAAGAGACTATACAAAAATATATGAAGATCGCATGTCTTTCTCTCTATACCTCTCTCACTTCAATATGTGTGAACACATGGTTTCTTCTGTCCCTCACAACATTCACTACCTTCCAATTTTATTTTCAACTCCCAGCAGCCAATTATCAGTGTAACAGGTAGAAGGGAAGTAGAGACAAAGGAGGTAGGCCAGTTTAATTAACACACGGGCAAGCAGAGGTTTATTTTGGTACTCTGGTCTCTCCTGAAGAGAAAATGCTTCTGCTCTCAGACCCTATTAAAAATGCATTTATTTCATATTCTCTCATAATACTCTCCATAAGGAAAGGAATGAATCATAGTGCATATTTTGTGAATGATTTATAAAGTGGTACTGCAGATTTATGATCTGAATCACAGGTTCTTGTGGAAGTGCAGCACTACTTCTGTTACAGGGAACTTAAAATGGTTGAAAACTTTTTTTTTCTCCTTAGTATTTGACACTGAGGAACAGCCCTTCTGCCTCTCAGGTACCTCCACATATCAGCCCTATGGACATCAAAACCTTTCTCCCTCCAGGCCTGGGGAGAAAGGACATTTTCAGTTCTGGAACATCTGATGAATAAGAATGTCCCAACACTTCTCAAAAGGTATAAAACAGCATTTGAGCAGCAAGGACTATGTTAAAAAAAAAGAGAGAGAGAAAGAAAGAGAGAGAGAGAGCAAATCACTGCATGAAATTATGAAGGGAAAACTAATAGGCAATTTGCAGTATCTGCCTTTGAGTGGAAGGTGATAGGTTTAGAGAAAGGTAAGGTAGACCCTATGGTGCCTCACAAATAGTTCCTCTACAGCACTTTGCTGTCTGGGATTCTCCAGCCCCACAGATAGCTAACTTATTTTGAGTCTATCCAGATCATCCTGATGAAGCAGAAAAAGCAGCAAGGAAGAATGGGGATGGCGTGTGATAGGAGAAAAATGTGCATTTTCCTGAAGAAGCATCAATATGCTCTTCCTTCAAGGTACACAGTTTGAAACGGGTTTTCTGTTTCAGGGGCATTTTGGGCTCACCTTGCTGAAGTCATTGGCAAATATCTGCCTTTGTGCACTTACACGCACTTTTTTTCTGCATAGACCAATTTTGCCATTTATACATAAATTTAAGAGCTTGCTGCAGTGATTCTTCTATAGTCAAGCATCAGGATATACTGTAATGCACGACACATAAAATATGTGAGTAGAAGAAGAAGAAAGAAACCCCCAAACCTATCAGCAACATCTGTTTCTCTGGGGTAGGTGAGAAGGTGGCAGACATGTTTGATGCACTGCTCTGTTTGAAGCAGTGAAAAGGGATATCGAATGGTTGGTGTAAGCTTGCACTTGGACGCATCCCCAGAAGCTACATCCTAAATACAAGCTCATTTCTACAGTTTTTGCAAATTGCTTTGTGTTCCCAAGATACACATGCTAAATTCAGCCAACATGTTTCCTCGCTGGCCATGGATTTGCTGGGAAAAAAAATAGACTCATACTTCCTTTGTGCTGTTTGTTCTTTAAGTCAAAGGAAAAAAAGAGTGCTGTCATATAAACTCTTTCTGGATAAATGTAGCAAGGATCAATTCCACATCATACAAATAACATGGCATGAAATTTGAGGCAAAATGTAGGTGACCTGCCACTGTCTAGAGGAACTTGGTACAGTGAGATGCCTACAGCTCTTCCAAGAAAGTTTCAGGTAAGTTTCTAAAGCATACAGAAATATGGGGCTTTTGGTCACAAGCTACAAAATCACAAGAGTAACAAAAGCCCACCTCTTACAGCTTGCACTTAGATAGTGCAACTGTAACCCCAGTCTTTGTGAGGCTTGTAATTTCATGGGAAGCTGACCTTTCCTTACGAGTCCAGGGAGCGGCACAAAGCTCATCCGAGGGCCACTGCAAATTAGCAGGTGTGAAGGGGAACAGTCTGTCTCCTCCTCTTCTTTACTAAAGATAAGCAAGTTCCCCGGCAAAAATCTTTGTTAAGTGAGAAGTACATATCAGAGAGAGAACAATCACAAGATGTTTCATTGCTACTGGGAATTACTGAGTTGGTTGAATTCTATCTTCCCTAACTTCTATTTTTTATGTATAAGTTTTCATCTTCGAAGGCAAGAGATAGTACAAAGAAACAGGTGTTGACAGAAAAAAAATGAACAGAGATGGCCTGACTGGGGCCTACAGCTCAGCCATTGCACAACGGAAGTAATCAAAACCAATGTGTACACAGACACACACACCTCCCATCTGCCACCAATTAGGAGTGAAAGACATCACATATGATTGCATATGATGTATATTATGTATGAATGAAGAACTTTTGTTTTCATTTAGTCATAGAACTTCTGAAAAGCTGCACATAATTCTACCACGATTATTCTTTCTGCTACATTTCCTCTTCCTCTTATCTGAAATTATTATTTTTATACAATTGCCCTCTGAAAAGTCTCTTTCAAAAATCTAAAGAAAATAGAGTTCATTTGTGCATAATTTCCTTAGCTATTTTTGCTTCTATTCCTAATGTTCCAGCCTGTCTGTGCATCTGTCCTTCAGTGTGTATTGCCAGGGTAAAAATCTGTGTCCTCCTGGGTTCCTGCAAGAATCAGCCAGCACTACGACAGAAACTGGTTAGTTTTACTCGGGATCAGGACAGTTGACTCCGAGCTTCCTGGATGACAGCCTGTTCCTGAATGCCTGAGACACCCCTGCATATGATGGGCATTATAATGAGAATAAATAATATCTATACCACACAAAGTTTCACAAAGATGTACTCTGATGAGGTGTAATCATCCATGTTAAACACATTACCTATAATGGCACAACACTGTGCTAGCTTGGGCACTGAAAGCAGCAGAACTGGAATAACCTGGGGCTTCACACTCCTGGAGTTATTCTGCTTCTGGTTCTAGAGCTAGCTCTGATAAGTCTACATGGGCTTAATCCAAATCTAGCAAATCAGAAACATAAGGAAATAATAATATTCTGTAAATACACTGGGGATTAACACTGTTGAAGAAGTAGAAATATTTGATCTGAGAAGGAAATGCTGGTAGAACAGCAGGTAGATTTAAATTGCTTACAAACATTTAACTTAGAAATTAGAAGACAGTATCAGAGCTGACACCCCCATATTCAAGCAACCTAATAACAGGACTATGCAAAACCTCATTAGTTTTAAGGTAGAGCTTGATACACATGTGGATTTCATGACATAACTGACTAGTGGGCAGGACCTGAAAATGCAGATCTTTCTAGTCCCATGCTTTGTATCTTGTAGATCTGATGAGTCAATATGCTGAGACTTGTTATTTTTCATTTATCAGCAGTAATTGCTTTTTATGGACACCTTGACTATATCCTCTGTAGGTTATTAAGTCTTCAAGTATAAGTCTAGCCTTGACACTCATATCTATGTCTCTCAACAGTTTCATCCTAGAAGAATCTGATCCTCCTAGAATACTCTGACGTAGAAACTGGTGCCTCTGTCCCATAAAACAATCCTAACCCATGTCAGGTTTTTAAATACCTACCAATTTCAGCCCACAGTCTTTTTGGGATATACAACTGAGGCATTTATGGAATTTTCATTCCTCTTATCATCACAAGATCCCCATCACAGAGAACTAACTTTGAATCACACCTTGCAAATTGAAGGAAGTATTATTAACAGAAACTGCATATTAAGAGATGTGTAAATCACACAATTAGAGTACAGTTATAGGAATGAAAACTTCCTAATATTTTATGGCTACATTCTAAACCAAACTAAAGTTGCCTAGAAATAAAATATTCTTGGTAATGACAACGGTCTTATTAATGTTAGAATTATAAACCTAGGGAAACTGTAGGACTAAAAGGGTCAAGCACTTCATTACCGTATGCAGTCTTAATGTTCCTTGTACTTTATAGATAGAGGTATTATCTTCATGCAAGGTCTTGTTCCAGCTTAACTGCTTTTTCCAGCTTGGCCATTGACACGCTGAAAATCCAATACGTTTTAATAATAATAAAGGGTCAAGTGTTTTCACGCAGAGTTTAATGGAGACTTTTAGACAATTTAACATACTGCAATGATGCCATGAAAGGCAGGCCAGCCATCACAGCTCTGCTTTTTTATTAACCATATTTCTAAGAGGCAGCATTCTACTGGTTTCTGACTGCACATGAAGATTACACTGATGTCTCCTCTTATGGCCTCAGGTGATAATAGACCTTGTTCGTTTTTAAAGACCCTTATGCTCAGAAGATTAGAGAGAATCCTTGATAAATTTAGTGTTTTGGCCCTTCACTAGGCTTGTAAATGTTTACACATAAAATAATATTTCGATACAATATTCTTATTAAAATCCATACCAATGAGTAGAGACTAACCTACAATATGTGTGTTTGGAGTAATTTATGGCAGATGGGAACTTTGTAATGCCACAGTTCCTGGACAATCTGTCAAAAATATGTGTTTTGAAGTATGACATCATTATTCTCCTGCTGAATGGTATGAATATAGCAGCTACTAGTCCTCAACCAGCTGAGGTAATCTGACCTTTTTTAATAACACTATGTCAGGAAACCAGGGAACTGGTAAGCCATTATAGCATCCAGAGTTCCTAAAAAATAGGTACTTCTACCTTCAAATGGGATATTACTTTATGCTTATATCAAAATACCAGGGTAAACCAGGAAAGAGGAATGCACAATGACTTGAGGAATGCAAAGAACCACAGTATCAACATTTGCAAAGTTGCATTGTGACTTCATCACAAGAGAGTACCATTCAGGAATGACTGTTGAGATGAATTCCTGATCCCATTAAAATCAGCTTTGCTGTTGATTACACTGATATCAAGATTTCATCCGTGCTGTTTTCCTTACTTTTTTATGCTCCTTAAACAAAAGGAATGGAATACACTTGGCCTCTGCACAGCTGATTGCATCTCCCTCTCCATGTTGTGGTTTATTTACACTGGCTAATATTAGAAACATGTACAATGGCTTTTTAAAGAAGTGGCATGAAAACTGCAGGCCTTGCTGCCTCCCCACTGGAGTAACGTGGCAGAACCAAATGAATTACGGAGTGTATATAGTCCTGTATACCATTGCACACTCTGAGTAAGTGATAGACTAACAATTGAAATACCACTTTATCTGTTTCTAGCAGTATGATGTCTGCACTGGTATGAAGAATTAAACAAAGAAACTAATTGGATGTGCACAGCTATTTTTGGGGTCTGCTACCATTTCTCTTACTGTTAGTTCTGTTACTGTACTGTAATTCTTGCAGTCTCTTTTTCCCCCCACATAATCAACTGTATTATAACTTGGCTCACCTCTTCTCTTAGCTACTTGGAAGCAACTGCAAAATCAATAAGACGACCTCAACACAGAGGAGAAGAAATTATACCTATTTGCTTTGGCCTCCCATCTACTAAGAACAAACACACATTTCCAATATCATCAGCAGATCCTGATGTTTCATAAACACACTTTCTCCAAACCCATTTCTGTTCTGACAGCAGTGAAAAGGTTAAGAATGAGATCATGTCAGCTTAGCTGACTATTCAAGGTTTTGCCAGTTTGGATCACAACCTTAACATTATTATTTAAATGTGGCTTTTGTATTTCATTACATACAAAGCAATTATACTTGCATTTACGATGCACCATAATTGTAAGAATATGACATTGTTCTGATGATAATGTTCATTGATCATTCATAATGCAGTTGGCTCATGCCATGAATCATGACACTCTTATCACCTTTCTCATTTTACTTGCTATTAGATGGCTTTATTTGCAGATTGATGCTTTAAACCCACATTTTTAATCTCTAGATGGTATAAAATGCCTCTTATCATCCCTTAACGTACATCACTATATACTTTCCCAAAAGTGAGCTATTGTCAAGTCCTTATTTAGTTCTCATAACAATAATGGTTCTATCTTGAAACGTGTATGTTTTGGTGATGCAAACTAATGCCAAAGGCAGCCAGATATCTTGCTCAACAATATGTATTTTAGACATGTTTGTTACAGAGTTTGATGAAACTAAGAATTTCTGCATTATGGTATATTTCAGCATTCTAGTACAGTTTTTCTCTTGAATTGGGTAGAATGTTCAAATATCTACATTTTTCTTGAGTAGAAGGCTCAAGGAACAAACAAACAAACAAAAAAGCACCATACCAAAATGCTGATTGCTCTTGTGTGGATTGGAACTGTATGGCGTTTCCTTTCAAATTAGACTACAGTTAAATTGCATTTTCTAGTGTGCTGCAGTAATGACTGTGGTTCAGACAATCCTTAGCCCCATAATGCCTAAATGGCTGAGCCAGCTCTCTCAGATAGTTTTTTTTCCCTTCAATTTATTTATTCCATGTTTGGGTACTGTGACAGTGTGCTCTGGAGTATTTGTTATGTGAATGTTTAGCATGGTAAACCTCAATCAAGTGCTCAGTAGCGTGCTAACATGGCTGCATAGACATGCCTCCTTAGTCGCCCAGGATGCACTATGAATTAGCTGAAGTGCAGACCTTGGTAGATCATGGAAGAGGTAAACTAGCAAGCAACACAAGGATCCCAGAATGAGTTACACAAACCACAACTGCTGTTAGATGTCACGTGCAGATTGATTGTAATGTTAGTGTGTCCTAAAGTAAGATAGGAAACAGAAATGTGCTCTTAGTGAAATACTCTCCATTTTCAGCCAAAATTATTATTAATAGTAATCCCCTCCCACCTCCCTCCCCCAAAAAATTCACTAATATTATGATTTGCAGGAAGTCTTTCTTCTGTCCAAAAATAATTTTCACCAGCTCTACATATAATGATTGTCTATGCTGTGCATTACAAACATTGGTAGGTTTAAGCCCTCCATTCATCATGAACTTCAGCTGCCCAAGGAAACTTTGTTAAAGAGAAAATTGCAACAGTATTTACCAGAAGATAAAAAAGCAGCCTAGCTTTGATGAAACAGAAGACTAAATTCTACCAGTGTGAATGAAACAACTTACAATAGTTATTCCATAAAGAGGAAAAGATGGTAAATATATTGATGAAATGATCACCTATAAGAGATTCCTTCAGCTATTTTTACATATACAAATATCCTCACAGACTTTGATGAGCATCTGATTTTAAATTAGGAGTGAGCTATGTATTCTTGGACACACTTTGTTTGTTAGTGATAGCTCCCATGTTAATAGGACAAAGCACAGCTAGGCAGATCCTGTTCTCTATTTTTATTTGCATTTCTGCAAATCAGTCTTGGTACACTCCAGCAATTACATGACTTCCTCATATTGTGCAATTTACTTGTAAGATTAATTTTTTCAAAAGTCCATAATACAAAGCTTTTGAAATATTCAGAAGTGCAGTGTTTGTATTTTTGCCTTTAAATGACTACTTGACACAGGGGCTATACATATCTACCACCGGCTGCAAGAAGGAAGAAAGATGAAAAGAAACTAAATTCTAAAGCTATACCTACAACTTCCTGATTTACACAGTGTGGTTTTGATTAGGGTCTATAAAGTTCAAAATTCTTTTTCTGGGGAGTTTGTATTTGTTTGCATGCGAGGACAGCAGGGGGAAGACAGCAAGGCAGCAACACAGGGACACATCTCACAAAGGGAAGGGTGATGCAAAGCTCTCAGTTGTGGAAACCTATAAATAATACTTTCAGATGAACTCAGGATCTGTTGCAAATCTTCCTGAAGTTCTCCATTAGTACTCTGCAGTTACAATTAGAGGTCTGATCTCACCTACAGAATATCTGTGGCCCTGGGCTCACTGCTGATATAAGCCAAATGCATCTGCAAAAAACCTGTCTTATAGCCTGCAAAATGCATTGTTTTTCTTTCTATCTCTATCAATTCCAGATATGCAGAGTCCACTAAGGGAGCTCTTCTGAATGTAAGGTTGTTTTCTTTAAGGTCAGACCGTTAGACTAGCAGATAAAAAGATGCTTTTAGATTTTTGTATTATTGTTGTAGAATGATATTGCTTCTTTTAGAAGAAGCAATGTTTCTGGGAACAGCCATGGAAGTAAGCCAATGCTTTGGGATCTGCGCGATATCAAAGCTAATAGATGAATTTGGAAGGTGTCCTTGTCGTAGGAAAAGGATGACACTATGCAGTGTTGTAGACATCCAGGTAGCTGGTCACTGTTAATAAAATTTCTCTCTATTTATGATGACTTTCGATGAAAGTAGTAAGACAAGTGCCCACGAGAAGTCATGCAAGTCTTATGTAATTAAAATTCATATTAATGTTTTGATAGTCAGCATAAACAGAAAAGCTGAGTGGGTAGAAAGCTCTTTTAAAATCACTTTGTAGAGTAAGTAAGTATATACATAACGAATTGTTTTCTGTAGTAAGTATGGGATTCTAGATAGGCCTTTATGCCATTGGATTTCTTGCCCCATACCATTATATTTATTTTTATTTTCTATCACATTGAGGCTATGTCTGGAGCTTTATGAACAACTAGAAGATGACATGAGCCATCTTCTCTTCATCTTCTCCAGTAGCATTATTTACTTTACACAATCCCCAGACACTCCAGCCAAATCCAAGCCATGGGTATCTGAATATCATAGCAACAGTCAGAGGCAATCCCATTAATGAAGAGTTTAAAAATTAAAGCTTTCAGGTCAAGATAAGGGGAAAGAATGAGAAATTATGCAATCTGCAAGAGGTCTCATCCTGAGTTCATGGCAGACCACACATTCACTGGTTTCCAGTGTAGCACTATAACCACCAGATCCTACTGTCTCTCAAGCTATGCATATAAACAGTGCCAAGCCAGGTCTCTCATTGTGCTTTGTTCTCTCTGGATTGCCCAACCTATAATGGATAAATACCCCTCCAAGAACAATCCAGGGCCCATTTGCAGTATGAGATAAGTGCTCATCACCTTTCCTAATCCAAACACAGTCTGCCATTTGAATAAGCAATTCCAAAAAGCTACCTTAAATAAACAAGGACATGAGCCCTAGGTGATATTAACGCAATCACATTGAAAGAAATATTTTTTTTAAAGATCTGTGTTTTTCCAGTGGTAGTTTTGGGTGCAGAGTGTGGAATCCGATTTAGGACAAGTCTAGGAAGGAAGAAAGAGAGATTTAGTGGCAACAGGACCCTCTGTTCAGTAGAAACTGCTGTCTCTGTTAACATTTATTTTTCAAATAATAATAGCGGGAAGAACATTGTAGCTGAGGAATTATGTTTGCATTATAGTTTCTTTTCTCTAATCATAAGACTCACTGAATTGTACCATGGAGGCTTAATTTTTCAATGTGATTTTCTTTTTCATGGTTTGCAAATTGTCTATTTATAATTACTTTCAATTAACTCAGCCTTAACCAATCAACAGACCATAAACTGAACTTAAGCAGTTATAAGCTGTGCTTTGTGATGAGAATTTATCCTTACATTAAGTGTTAGTTCATTAGAAAATCTGAGCTCAGGGAATTACAGGAGCTAAATACAAGTTTTAAATTCATAGCAACATAGATCTATCTAAAATGTACAGAGTTCTCCACTGCAATTATCAGTTTAACTGCAAGGCCACTGATGATAACTGTTCCAAGTGGGGTGCATTTGGATCCCTGGTACACTTTTCACATAGAAGACAACAAAGAATATGGTGAAAAGTGAGTGAGAACAGACATTGCTTCTATGGAGTTGACCATAACACAGGCATGTGCCTTAGCATTAGCTGCATTCCTTGGTAAGCTTTAGGAAATGGTCTTCTTCCAAATATATTTCCCCAAAAGCCCTAAAAACACACTCAAGCATATGCCAAAATATTAAGCTCAACTGTGAGTTCGTATAAAGCTCTGAGGTTTTAGTCTGACTCCCAGGAAATCAAAACTTTTTCATGTCTTGAGTCAAGCCAATGACCAAAATTGTAAGAGGAAGTCAACATTTTAAAATATTTATCTCAGAGAACAGGGAAGATAAAGGAACCACCTTCCCAATGTAATAAATGGGATACAAAAGGAATATCGGCTTCCCTGTGATGAGGAAGGTGTTGAAAATGAAACAATATTAGGAAGGAACACTACTTTAAGATACTGCATCATGAGTATTTAAGCAGGGAAATGTAAAAGACTTATAAATATCTAACAGCCTACACTGCTAGGACTGTGGGAATAGAAGGAAATTTATTCACATCAGATAGGACTGTCTGGAATCACAGCACAACCAGCGCAGCACCATTGACCAGAACCAGTCACCTCTTGAAGGGGGTTTTCCAAGTCACCTTTGTATCCATTTAGGAGTCACCATTAATGACATCGCCTTTGGGGAACCCAGATCCTTAACATCACATTTACTAATAGCAGCATCATTCTCCATTCTCATTTGCTCAGAAATCAAAGTAGAAAATACTCCCTCTTGGCACAGCAGAGCTACGTATATAGCAATAATGAAAAATTAACATGCTCAATGAAAAGCACACCAGGGCACAAAAAAACTCCTTCTAACAAATTAAAAATAAATCCCTTCTATCAATAATATATGATTTATCTGCTCTAAAGCCTGAAGAACTGCCCTCTCTGCATTAACAACACTGACACTCTGGGAAATGTGAAATAACTTTGTTAAGTTTTTTCCTTTTATGTCTTGTTTCTGCAGAAATCAGTGATAATTCTCTAGTTCTCCCCTCCTGGATGCCCTTCCCTTTTCTCTGGGCACCTTGCATTCACTATGGAAGAACTGGAGCCACTTTCTTCACAGACAGCAACTAGTGGTGGGTGTGGGCATAGCTACGATGAGACAAACTTTGATGAAAGTTCACTAAATATTGTGGCAAAAACAGGTAATTATTCTATGGACTGTGCCCTCTTTAAAATGCATGCTTTTATATTTGATAGAACGATCAAACATATCCAGGAGAGTAACAGAGGTACATTCTTGTTTATATTATCCAGTGTTAAATAGATTTGCAAAAGCAATTTGTTCCTCAAATGATCTATGGTTGGCAGAAATGTAATATGAGTATCTCAAAATGTGGAGAAAATTGTCATTCACTATTTTCTATAGTGTATGAAATTATGCCCCATTTGAAGGCCATAACAATAACTTGAGCTCTTATTACCTGATGTAAGGACAATATAGAACAAAAGACACAAAAGAATGGGACTACACTGCACTTCCTGAAGAGAAGGAGAATCTTCTGCAACGCTAATATTTTTTTGTGTGTGATAATATTAATATACTGCTACTGCACAATGAGTATTTCCATCTACACTCAGAGCCCCTGATTTTTACTTTAACTGTTACTGGTAGACATACCAGTGACAACAGTGGACTAAATGGCAAGGCATTAGACATGAATGCAAATTAATATCATGAGCAAATTGTACAGTGATTGAATTATACAAGTAAAAGGTTTAAATCATACATAAAGTATTTCAAGTAGCTGACGTAATTAAAAATGTACATTGACCATAAAGATTTTCATGTTCTCCAGCAACCGCAGACAGATTAGCTAGTCTAATCTTCCTTTCTTGTTTTTTGGTTTGTTTTCATTTGTAAAACCCAAGGAGACACCCTTTGGTGTCTCCAGTGAGAATGAAATTCAGTTAAAATAATGGTAAAACGTCCATGACTTTACTAAGCCAGGAGTGACTCTTCAGTTTCTAGGGGATGAGCAGCCTGCTATTCACCAAAGTATGTAGTGTGAAAGAGAAACTTAAAAAGCAAATGGAGGGCCCACAGCAAAAGTAGCAGCAGGTCCTAAAACAGCAACAGCTTTACTAGGATTAGCCACAGCAATTAGAGATGCTGAAGCTCCATTAACATGTCATACCCGAACTTTTCCCTTTAGAAACAGAGTGGTATGTATTACCTAAACACCAGAATTACCTGCCCTTATTGTACCGAACAAGTCATTAGAAATGTCAGGTCTTCAGATAACAGTGTTGAAAAACATGTAAACTTGCACCTAATTGTGCAAGTGGTAGCCATATGGTTACCACTGAATGTAAAGGAAACTTGCTGGTGAAGTCCTTGCGCAATAGGATTTGTGAATGCAAATAAATTCCAGGCAAAGCTTTCAAAATGCAGAAAAGTCTAATATGTTACGGACTAAACACCAGCAAAGTAATTCAGCCCCTCAACCAACTCCTACTCAAAATCAGGAACGTGCGGACCTGAAATGCTTTTGCTGTTTAGGCTGCAGCATAATTTGATTTTTTCAAAGAGTTTCACCTAATAAAGCTGACTGCCCATAGGCTTGGAACTACCTTGGTTATCAAGCTAAACAAACACAGATGCCCCCAAAAACAAACAAAAAACCCCCAAACAAAACAACCACCAAAATCCCCTTCCTACCACCTTACCATTTTCCCCCACCATGTTTTCCTAAAACCAACAAAGAAGAATATACTTATGGTCACTTCAGCATGCATTTCATTCAACATACATAATTGGTTCACTGAATAGGAAAGCACTGTCTCTGTGTGTGTGCATAAAACACTTTGATAAAATTGGTTGCCTACTTCTAAAAATCTTTGCAATTTCAACCTAGTGCCCAAACTTTAGAAGTTTGCTTTAAAGGCCAGCAATTACTAATATGTCTTCAAGTTAGCTCACTCCTTAAGTAGTTAACAATAAAAAAATTACCTCTCATTACTTTATAGAAAATGAATACTTTTACTTCTGATTGTAATGTTTAAACATCCAATGTTTATATCCAATTGGGATACAGCTGCAGAAACAAAAGTGCTACCAAAAATGTATTATCAGATCTCTTGCATCTTACTGGCAATGCTTTGTGCTTGAAACAATAGCTCTGTGGAAAGCATTGTGACAAGATACTGTAAAAAAATTACTTCTTCTGTAGCATGTTCCCTCTTGTTAACACCTGCCCTTTTCCTTTGTTGTAGCTTTGACCTAAAGCAATTGAAAAATGAATGGCAACTTTGTAAAGGAAATCAAGGTTTCAAGTGAGTTTCAGCTAGTTCAATGAAGTGTCCTTTAAGACTGTAAGGATACATCACAAATAAGACGATATAACAACTGACTTAGATACTAATAGGTGCTGTGTATAAATGCATATATACATACACCTATATGTACACATAAATATGTGTGTACATAAGCATAAATGTACTAATATATATCTATTTATACAGTATGCCAAATGGAGAAGACAAAGGAAGATGCTCTTACAAAGGTCAAGCCGCTTGTTTGGCTGAGAATGTGCAAAAATCAATCTACCAGTGCAACTCTCTGCATCTAGGAGCCTAGTCTGACAGATACTCAGTATGTGTGGTTTTAGTAGGCATTTGCAGTCAGCACTTTTCGGATGGGGCTTCTGAGTGCAACAATGCAATCTTGTATTCAGCACTAGTCTTAAAAGTTGTTGAAATATATTAAAAATTATTAATTTACAAACATGATCAACTCTGAGACTTAGACACTCATTTTGCCCCTAACTTCATATCCTCTACAGATTAACTTCACAGAATCACAGAATCGTATAGGTTGGAAAAGACCTTTAAGATCATCGAGTCCAACCGTAACCCTAACACGACCAAGACCACCACTACACCATGTCCCTAAGCACTTCATCCAAATGTCTTTTAAATACCTCCAGGGATGGTGACTCAACCACTTCCCTGGGCAGCCTGTTCCAATGCTTGATAACCTTTCAGGGAAGTAAAATTTCCTAATATCCAGTCTAAACCCCCCCTGGTGCAACTTGAGGCCATTTCCTCTCGTCCTATCACTTGTTACCTGGGAGAAGAGACCGACCCCCACCTCTCTACAACCTCCTTTCAGGTAGTTGTAGAGAGCGATAAGGTCTCCCCTCAGCCTCCTTTTCTCCAGGCTAAACAATCCCAGCTCCCTCAGCCACTCCTCATCAGACTTGTGCTCCAGACCCTTCACCAGCTTCGTTGCCCTTCTCTGGACACGCTCCAGCCCCTCAATGTCTCTCTTGTAGTGAGGGGCCCAAAACGGAACACAGTATTCGAGGTGCGGCCTCACCAGTGCCGAGTACAGGGGCACGATCACTGCCCTAGTCCTGCTGGCCACACTATTTTTGATACAAGCCAGGATGCCATTGGCTTTCTTGGCCACCTGGGCACACTGCTGGCTCATGTTCAGGCAGCTGTCAACCAACACCCCCAGGTCCTTCTCTTGCCGGGCAGCTTTCCAGCCACTCTTCCCCAAGCCTGTAGCGTTGCATGGGGTTGCTGTGGCCCAAGTGCAGGACCTTGCACTCAGCCTTGTTGAACCTCATACAATTGGCCCCAGCCCATCGATCTAGCCTGTCCAGGTCCCTCTGCAGAGCCTTCCTCCCCTCAAGCAGATCAACACTGCCACACAACTTGGTGTCGTCTGCAAACTGACCGAGGGTGCACTCGATCCCTTCATCCAGATCATTGATAAAGATATTAAACAGGACTGGCCCCAACACAGAGCCCTGGGGAACACCACTTGTGACCGGCCGCCAACTGGAGTAAACTCCATTCACCACCACTCTTTGGGCCCAGCCATCCAGCCAGTTCTTTACCCAGCGAAGAGTACACCCGTCCAAGCCATGAGCAGCCAGTTTCTCCAGGAGAATGCTGTGCGAAACCGTGTCAAAGGCTTTACTGAAGTCTAGATAGACAACATGCACAGCCTTCCCCTCATCTACTAGGTGGGTCACCTTGTCGTAGAAGGAGATCAGGTTGGTCAAGCAGGACCTGCCTTTCCTAAACCCATGCTGGCTGAGTTTGATCCCTTGGTTATTCTCTACATGCTGTGTTATAGCACTCAAGATGATGTGCTCCATCAGCTTCCCCGGCACCGAGGTCAGGCTGAGAGGCCTGTAGTTCCCCGGGTCCTCCTTCCAGTCCTTCTTGTAGATGGGCATCACATTAGCTAATCTCCAGTCAACTGGGACCTCCCCAGTTAGCCAGGACTGCTGGTAAATGATGGAAAGGGGCTTGGTGAGCACATCTGCCAATTCCTTCAGTACTCTCGGGTGGATCTCATCAGGCCCCATAGACTTGTGAGTGTCTAAGTGGTGCAGCAGGTCACTAACCATTTCCCCCTGGATTATGGGGGCTCCATTCTGGTGCCCATAAAACTTCATTTTATGTAAATAAAAGGGGAAAAAAAAATTGGTTCCTTTCCAATAGAGGGAATATGCCACCATGGGGAACCTTTGGGAAGTTTCAGTAGATGAACCTGCTTTCATTTCCTGGTGCTCATCTGCTGTGAATGTGGGGATAGACGATATCCTCCTATATTCATTCATAAACTGTTTTATGAATGACACCACAGTATTTGTGGTGACAGCTGGAGGTGCAAAATGCTTGCCAGGAGAATCCTTCCTTTGAATACAAGTTACAAAGAGAGCCATATGCAACCCAGCAACAGAGGGCAGGGCAAACCCTTAGCTTCCTAAGGAAGCCGACATTTCTTCATCTGCACAAAATTCAAAGGAAAAAAAAAATCTTAGGCAGGAGATTTAATTCTTTCTTGCTTTTCAGAGAGATTTTCCAGAAAACTTTCCAAGAAAATCAAAAGCATTTTATGCTGACTGCTCAGTGAATGTAATTATTGGTGGAGTCTTTCTCTGTACTCAGCTAATTATTCCATCATCTTTAAGCAAGCTGGGTAACTCACTGCTGCACTTGCTGTAGTGCTCAGGAAAACTCCTGAAATTTTGCACAGCTTCCTCTGCATCTTGTCATGGAGAAAAAAAAGACAGACTTTTCCCCTTCTGCTAGGAGATAAGATGTATGCTGCGTATGGCACCAATTAATTTTTACCATAGAGAACCACATAATCATTCACAGTTGTATGCTGAGTCCTAAATGTGAATTCATTCAATTTCTAGGAGGCTGCTGTGTGCATACTGTAATGCATGCACACACTCAGTAATCTCTGAAAAATTTCCCTTTTGTATTTTCTTATATTGGTCATTCTGTTAAAATAGCAATGATTTAAAAATCTTTATATCTTGTTGATAAAACTATTTACCAAAGCTTCTTATAGGTAGAAACATGAATGTTTATTAACAACAAAGGATTGGGAAAAAAAAATCCACTGTTTCTGTCTTTCAGTTTATCTTATGCAATCATCATACTTGGATTGTCATTGTTACTTTTCAATTTTCAATTTATTCAGCTGGATTCCCATGGTTTCTTTTATAGGGGTCTTTTCCTTAATAACAGAAGTCATAATGACAAAGTAGAGTTTCTCTTCATTTATGAAAAATACAGACAGACACGTTTCCTAGGTGGCTAAAAGTCTGAGTTCATCCCTGTGACTCTCCTTCACTTTCACATGGCATATCTCAGTGGTTGCTATTACTGATTAAAACTGGCTAGACATCTGCATGGAACACTAAGAGTGGTCAGTACTTCCTGATCCATTTTTAGCAATTTATGAAAAACAATGAACCAGACAGCTCATCTTGAGAGATGAAGCTTTCACGAATAGTGTCAGTGTAAAACTTTGCACTGTTTCAAGTTAGAAAAGGAAGATGCATTAAACCACACATGAAGGATCATTTGCTCATAAATTCTTAATTTCTGACTGACTTAAAAAACCCAGGGCTGAGAATAACATGGTAGTTGCAAAAGGCCAATGAGGTCAACAGGAAAGATGATGCAAATACAAGTCTGAAGACCAGAATACCCAGGTATTCATAGACAGAAGGGGTCCAAGTAGAACTACTCTGCAAACAAGAGTCATCTTAACATGTTAGGTGCTCAATGAGACAAGCTGCCTAAACAGGCAAGGTGACTACATTAGAAATGGATAGATTTCTTTTTCAGCATAAGCTTCTGAAAGCTGAAGTATGGCAAAGTGAGAGCAGACAGACAAGGCTTTGCTATGCCAGAACCCTTCCCAGCCCAGAGCAGTTTTCAGCTGCTGTCATCTGCCATGGTTTGATACTGCAGAAATCAGTTGAAAAAGTAATTATTTGTGTCAACAGCTATGCTTGGGTGAAAGGAAGAAGAATGTCCATGACAGACAAGGATTTTAAATAGCCTACTTCATCATAATAATGTGAATGTATACATATGCATATATGTATATATATTTTAAGTGATCCAGGGGAAAAACTGGAAGTCACAGCCATGATATAAATCATCCACCTTAACAATCTGTGTTACATATAATGAAGCACTATCAGCTCAGTTAAACTGTAATTGAGGTGATTTAAGAAAGTCTTTCTAATCCATAGCTGTCTATTTACGTGAATCCAAACCCCAAAGCACCGCAAGGCATGCTGGAGGGTTTGAGTAAGTAAGCCATTTTACAGTTCTTGATACACTGTTACACTTCAGGTGACTGAATCTGAAGTTAGGTACTGGGAACTTTAAGCTGAGTTACACTAATTAAAGCAACTTCTTTCTTTTAAATTCATGGAATACTATCTATGTGCTTTATAATGATGGTGTTAATAAAGTCAGCTTGAGCTCAGTAGGCAAGCTGGTAGTTTATCATGCATCTGAAGCCATCCTATACACATATTAAACAAATGAGCCACAAGATCTGGGCCATAAGTGTAACGCAGTACTTCGTAATGAAGGGATTTTGTTTTGGTTTTTTTTCATTTAGTCATTGATAGAAGTACAGGATTTCTTAATATATGTCCTCTATTTTGATAAGCTCACTGCCCTCTGTGAACAGCAATGTCATCCAAACACACACCATATCAAACATATCATTCACATCACAGTCAAATATGCAACAAATGTCAGAGAAGGTTGCTTTTTTTCCTGCCACACTACTTAATTTGTGGACTTTTATTTTCCTAATAAACTTTTTTCCTGGCTGAATGTATCACTTGCATAAGTACAGCCTTCCTCAACTTGAGAATTCTTGAAAAAGACCCCACATCAGTCCAAAATCTTTTGCATCCTTTGAAGGCACAGCCTAATAAGAAGTCAATGTTTTAAGTGGCCTCAAATGCTCATAGTACCTTCTCGTATTTCTCATATATGCCTTTCCATTTCTAGCCAACATTCCCCCTCTATAGTGCCTGCAAGAAATCATAGAGCATGAGTACTGGCCCCACCCAACTTCTGTCATGGGAGAACCCTTGTCCAGCCTGGCATTTCTTTTATTTCCTGCATACACCACTGTGGATGTATGTAAGTGAGGATACAAGACAGATCCACAGAACTGCAAGTCAGAGTCTACACAGGCATTAGCTAATGCAAGCCCCACTGATTATGGCATTAGCTTTACAGCAAAGCTGTGCTTAGTCCCTTTCTCTGAACAAAGGAATATTATTACAAGGAGAGCTCTGTGCAAAACTCAGGCTGACCTTGGCCTATCAGTTTTGGCTGTAACATGTCTCAAGCTGAAATGGAACCTTATCTCTGAGCATTAAACAGAGAACAAATGATATTTTCTCTTAATTATTTATAGACCATTGTCCGTTTCCCTTTTTAGTGTCAGTGTGGATGTTTGGATTATCACAGTCAATGTTACTAGAACTGTTATATTGTCTCACAGCAATGCAAGAACCTGGGGATATCAGTTTACTGTGTGCCTGTTTGATCTCTGCATACAATGCACCTTCTCCTCATACTTATTAAAAAAAAAAAGAAAAAAAAAAGAAAAAAAGGGGGCGGGGGGGAAGAGAGTTGCTTCCTCTTTCTTGGACATAAACATGGGGTAATGACACCAGACCAAAAGAAATGGAAGAAAGTGGTAAAAGCCTTTTGTGCTACTGTAGTTCATGAGACAGTAAAAGAGGAGGGATGCAAGATGAGAAACCTAAATCACATGAGAAATACGTTACAACTGTACCATTTTCTACTTCCATTACAGTCATGGAGCTCTATAATAACTTCATGTTGTCCTGTATTTAGGGAGACATAATGATTTAGGTCTGTGTAGGAGAGTCAAGAAATCGTTACAAAGGGGCAAGCATCAGAAATTAATGAAGATCATGCATAAACCTGGCAGACTAAATAGATGCTTAACTACAATTTGGTGAGAGCTTGGGGACATATTAAGGAAGATCTTGGTAGCAACTCATCAGCAGGGAAGGATTCAAGCATATGGTGACTTCACGTTGAAACAGGCACCAAAATGCCTAATGGTGTTAAGAGCAAGAGGATTATTTTGTCAGTTTAACTGACTATGCATTATCTTCTCAGAAAGAACCAGCATAAGAACGTTTTTAGGGATGGCACCAGAGCTGGATATACAAGCACAAGGATGGAAAATGGGATGTGGGAAATCTGAATATTCGAGCCTGCGGCAATCCCTTAATTCTCTTCTGCAGGTGGGCTTACAGAGATGATAACTGGAGGAAAACACATCTGAAATGGAGTGGTGGTAGTAGATGGGTTAGGAAATCTCCATTCTCAGGTGTGCTGTTCTGTTCCTTGCCATGCTTTCTCCTCTTCTCCTACTCCTGGTTCCTTACCATAAATAGGGATAGAGCATGCAAAAGGAGGAAGGTCAATTGGGTTGGGCCAATTTTTGACCCAAACTATACTCCTATGCAATTAGCATATACTGGGCAGCCTAACACCTTGTCCACACATGACTATCACTCCCCCTTGCTCAGCCACATGAGCTGTCTTTTCAGAAAAGTAACATGCTGTCACAACTTCTATCGGCCTGGTCTAATCCCATCTTTTCCCTTCAAGGCCCAGCTTGTCTCCAATGCCCTCTGTTTTGTATAAGTACAAAGGAGTTAAAAATAACACCAGATCATGATATCTTATACCAGTGTATCAGTAAATCATGGGGTAGATGACTGGCCTTTTGGTGAGCCTGTTCTGCACTCGTGCTTCCCCACCAGGCATGCACGGGCCAAAGGCTGCATCCCCCAGGCCTCTCTGTGGCAGCTGGCTGGAGACTGCAATGGGCTTCAGCTGCCCCTCCGGCACCTCCGTGGCACTCCCTGCTCCAGTCGCTTGGAAGCAAGGCAGGAGGCTGGCTTGCAGCTGCAGCATGCTTTGAGAAGAGAGCACTTCAGAAACTTTCAGAAATATCAATGAGCATTTGGGAAACACTAACAAGTGCTCAGTGAAGCTGACAGTGGATCTTCCTCCATTCCACAATTGAAAAAAATAAAGTCAACCTAACATTGCTTAAGGTTATACAAATTTTCATCTTTGTTATTGAATACTCCCTCTGCACACACACATCCACAAGAAGGTTATTTCTTAAATGAAAATGCCATATTTGTCCATCAAAACAGAAAAATGCAACAAGAATGGTACTTTTTAGAAGAGCCTGTATCCTATAATCTTACCACATCCTCAAAGAAAAAGAAAAAAAGAAATTAAATAACAAGAGTTAACAAGCAGGTTTTTTTTTTTTTCTTTCAGCAAAGGTCGGCAATCCCACAGCAGCAAATTAATCCCAATTAGTAATGATATTTTGTCTTGATATATCATGACACTTTTGATTTACTGTGTTTCCAGGATGCAGGCAGCAAATGTTAATGATTCAGTTTGCTGGGAATTTATACTCCTGCTCATTTCCCATTTGCTGATCAGTTGCAGCTCGTCAAGACTTGGCTGCTTCAACTAATGAACTGACGTCCTCGCAGGAATAATGGTGTGTTCTGCAAGTTCCGTTTTTTTCGTGCCATCTGCAAAAATGCAGGTTCCTCTCTGAAAAAATATTCCTGGCAGCCAGGAAGGAGTGATTATGATCATATAAATGTCACTTGTAATTTGTATTTCACTTGTTTAATAGTGTTACCACTAAATGATGGTTTCTGTAGAGAACAAAACTAATTATAGTAAATTCAGCATTTTTAGGGGAAACTCATGAAGGGAAGCATACCTAGTTTTGTTCATTTCTATAAAATGTTCTAATAGAAATGATGTATTTTTACATTATGATTTATCTGCCCAGCTGGTCTAGTTTGAATTAGAGCTACACAGAATGTTTCTCTGGAGACTTGTGCAGGCAATAAACATCACGTTTCTTACACACAGTAAATGCAAACCCCATTCAAATCTATTGCAAGTCCTGTAGCAAAGGTGTGGGGAAATCTTCAATACTTATAGCAATAAGAGTTTTATGACAGATTATTCTGTGAAATGGTTTGTTATCTAATTGCTGCTTACTGAGAAAGTTTGATAAACACCTTGCTGAACCTATTAAAAGAAAGGTCACTGCAATTTTCGTGCAGACTTCATACCACACTATGCTTGCATTTAAGCAATGCTTAAATCAGCAATAACAATGAAGTTTAGGCACCTACATCCCTGAAAATCTGGCTTAAGTGAAATGGAAAACCTCCAACTATGTGATATTACAAAAAGACCAGGTTTTTTACTACTACAGAAGAACTCAGTGAAGTTCTTACAGATTGCACCAGAACAAAATCTGCTCTGAGCTCCAGCAGTAGCCTGCATTCTTTCTTTAAGTCTAAATTGTTTATTTGGATATTCTACAGATTTCACCCCAAAGCACAACAGAATTAGGAGTCACTTTCCCAACTGTATTCATGGCATTTCTATTTCATGAATTAAGAAGGGAAAGAAAAATTAAGAAGGAAAGTTTGCCTTCAGAGTTTCAAAACTAATTTCTTCATATGTTAACAGAGCTAGATGGAAACTTTGTATGGAAGTAAATAAAAAGTAGCATCTTTTTAAAGCTCATCTAAAAGGAGCAAGGTAAAAAACATCTGATGAGCTTTTTTTTCCCCCTTCTCAAATAAAAAAGAAAACCATTTTCCTGAATGCAGCCAAAACCAATACAGTGTTGCTGCACTGCTATAAACAACTAATTACAAAGTACTAATCTCCACAGTCTGTGTCTTGAAGCTGACCAAATAGCCCAAATACCAGTTTGTCTGCGTTAGGCAAAGCAACTGTCAGTCAAGGGTGCACAGTGTTACTTTGGCCCTGCAGTGATACTTGGCTGAAGGCTGTCTGGGTTTAAGGGGAGAGAGGGAGAGAGGGAGAGAGGGAGAGAGGGAGAGAGGGAGAGAGGGAGAGAGGGAGAGAGGGAGAGAGGGAGAGAGGGAGAGAGGGAGAGAGGGAGAGAGGGAGAGAGGGAGAGAGGGAGAGAGGGAGAGAGGGAGAGAGGGAGAGGTTCCATAGGGAAGGTGCTAGCAAAGGAAGGAAGTGTCAGAAATACAGCACTCGCTGGAAAGGCAACTTTAAACCTCTATAGCGTGGCACTGACATCAAGACAGTTGCAAAATTATAAATAATAACTTCAAGTAATGCAAGCCATGAAGCAGCTTGAGCTGCTGGGATCCCCCAAGCAGATGGCCCGACACATTCAAAGTGTGCATCCTTCAGAGAAAATGCAAGGTTTCAGAAAAAGGGTATCTGCAATTATAGTTTTTCTGTGAAATGATTGCTCTGACTACTTTACTGAAGATTGATGCACTGTGCAGACCAAGTCTGATAAAGATGCACTTGATATGCCTTAGGACAATGGTCCCAACCTTCTCCATGTAATGCCATATCTGGCAAAGCCCTGAATAGCATAAGATGCCCTCCAATCAGCTGTATTCACCTTAACCCATAGTGAAGGTTGAGGTGCTGCAAATCCTGGTCTCATAACGAGACCAAGTTCTGCTGGGAGTTTCCTCCCTTCCCTCCCTCATCAGAATTTCAGGCAATGTCGAACCACTGCAACCAGTACAGTTTACACTAAGGCATCTGCTATAAATTGTTCCAAACAATGTGTTCATCCTCAGCACAAGGGGTGGAGAAAGTACTGCTGTATGCACATGTGTGTAAAAAAAGTTTTAAACCATGTGTAAGAGAATGGGAGGTTGGTTTTATAGTCCCTCATGGAATGAGGGTGGGGGGTTGTCATTAAGAGAGAAAGAACCCAAAATATTAAGCAACATGCACCCTATACCATTCAGGAAACATTTCCTTTGAACTTATTGCCAGGAGACCAATCCTTCAATCTGTAGGAGTGGAAAGCTCAGGAAAGGAGATCATATTATGGATGTAGACACACTATATGGAGTATGCTATATTGCTGACGTAGGTAGTGTTAAAATCTCTGCAAAGGAACCATGGGATGGCAGTAGTTAACACATTTTGAAAATCTCTCTCTCCCCCCCCCCCCCCCCCCCCCTTTCTTTTTTTTCATGTGCTGAAAACCAGACTGGAGCTAGTCATACCCAAAATCAATTATAGGACATGGTTCTCCTTCAGGACATACTACAAACCTTACAGAAAACTTAGTTCATAGCTTGCTTCCTCTCCTGCCCCCACCCCTTCTTTGTTAAAAATATATGAAAGAAAAATAGAGAAATATTTTTGTCTATTAGTATTCCATGTTTCCATGTTTAGAAGCTAAACAACAACAAAAAGAGAAATTTATGTCACTTTAGAAACTCCAGCTCTAAGTATAACAAATTAAAAATACAGGGACTATATAGACCTTGGTACATACTGTATTGTAAAGACAACATTCATGAGGGAAAAAAACTAAAAAAACCAAAACCAACAAAAAAACCCAAAGAGGCCTTTGATGAAGTGTTTTTTCTTGGGTTGCCAGTTTAAGGAAAGAAAAAACAAAATAAAGGGTGTCCAGAATATAAAATATGGCCATTTAAAAACAGTGTACGCTATTTACCATTTAGACAGCCCCACCACCCCCAACCACTTAGGTTTTTTTAAACTTGCAAAGAACTCTAAGATAAAATGGTTTCCATGTAATTCCTGACCTATCTTGTGGAATAAAAAGCTGCCAATATTCCTTTTTGCTCTCTGCCTTTGAGAAGAAAATTCAATTCAATTTTTAATGTAAAATGTTTAAAATGTCTTAATGGAAATAACAACTTAAGAGTGTGAAATACCCTTTAAAACAATTTAAATTAAATATCATTGCCCTTCCTTCAAGGCATTACCTTTAATTGATTTAATCTTAATTTGTTTCTTCCTAGCACAGTAATTGCCATTGATTCCAATTAATATTCAGCTGGCCTTTCTCTATAAATAATTACCGGCCAATTTATTTCTTTCAGATCAGACTTTCTTTTGCTGTGGCCATTATTTGTGGTTCTGGGATACTATATCGCAAGTGCAGGAACACTTGCATTACAAGGTTGGGTTAGACTTCAGCTACGGCAATACCTAATACTTTTATGGGCGTAGACCCTGGTGTAACACAAAGATCTGAGCAAGATGATGTGTGTAGCCTCTCTGTGCAATGAATCCAGAGGCTGCTTACACAACAGCAGAATTCATAAGGCCCAGACCACTGCAGAACACAGCTTGAGAGCAGACAATAAGCTTTGAAGGGAGGAGTTTGTTTTAAATCTTGCCCTTTCTACAGAGAGATACCAGCCTTGGAGAGGTGCTGGTGTCAAACTGGCATTCTAAGCCCTGAATCCTCTTGCCACACCAGCACATAAAACAGCCTGTTTAAAAAGACTGAGTAGGAGTCAGGGAAGGAGATGGTCCTATTCCTTTTCCATTCAGTGGCACTGTGGTTAGAGCACTTGCCCGGGTACAGGAGACCTGGCTTCAACCTGAAGGGACTCAAGACCATGTCCATCAAGGTGGATAGGCCATGCTCCAGCTTTTGCTTCTCAGCAGTCTACTTTCTCAGGACCTGTCTCAGCTCTTCACACTCCATCCTGGCCAGATATCATAAAATCTGAATAATCAGTGGATTGTATTCTCCTCATCTGTAAAATTACTCGCCCCCATGCACCAGTCCTTTTGCCAGTCATGTACAGGAGATATCCCAAACCCCCTTTCCAAAGCTTCAGAAGGTGCCAAGCCTCTCTGGCCTGCTGCTCAGTGGAAACAGTGCTTCTGCTTGATTGCAGCTTCACTGTACATATGCATGCAGGGTGGATAATGTATTTAGAATTAGCCACAGAAATTATTGCACTTTTGGAACTTGGGTGACTGGAGAAAGGATCGAGCTGTTTCCAACACACTCCGCATTTCTATTCCTGCCCATAAAAGCTTTTCTATTGCTAACATTTCAGTATTTTTCTCCCTTATTCAATTCTTACTCATCCTCTAACCCCAGATTTCCTATGTATCCTGGGAGGCAGCTTTCATGTCCTAGTTATTAATTCAGTACTTTTGCCATTACCATTAAGTTTTCAAGATTTTATCCAGTTCCTCCATTTCAGTAAAACTGAGTCAACTGTCTGGTTTTAAATGATTCCATTGTTTTTGACCAAACTGCAATATAGCACATTAAAAAAACCAAAACAAAACACACTTGTTTGCACTATGAAACATTGATTTTGGACACGAGATTATGAAAAAAATCCATAAAATGTGCTGCATTGATTAGTTGCGCTATAACGTGTACTTTGGCTTTCAAGTAGGGTTACCCAGCAAAGCTCTTCTGAACGGCTGTTTAGAGTGAAGACATAAGCAATCCCTTGTTAGTGTAAATTATTTGCTGTGCTTACTGATGCTTTTTGCATTTGCCCTAACAAGGATGAGCTGAGCACCTTTTATAAAGAGGTTATGTGTTAAAAAAACAACCAAACAAAACCAACAACCCCACACACATACACACCAAACCAAACCAAACCAAACCAAACCCAAAAAGGTGAACAGGCAACTGAGGTGAAGTCTCATATCAAGAAGGGCTCATATAAAGAAGGCTCGACCATCACCTGGTATAAACCAGCATAATTCCACTGGCTTCCAGAGAGCCACAGGTGAGGATCTGACCAGGAAAATCTGCATCCAGTACTCTGAGGGCTTTACAAATGAAAGGTTACAATTTTGCTAGTCAGAACACAGGTCTGCATCTCTATTATTATTTCATAGGGTTCTTGTAGCATCAGTAAAACCACAAAATAGAAGCAGAACAAGGAAAACAGATTGAGCAGAAAGTTTTAGGCAATGCAACTGAAATAGCCATGCCATTTCTAGGAAGTAGCTTAAAATTGCAAAATAGTCTCTCAGGTTTTAAAACTAAGGTACTGGGGGGATGGTGCAAGGACACCCCTCCAACTCAGCCTGGGTGCAATAGCATCTCTTGGTTCAACAAGGCTGAGTGCAAGGTCGTGCACTTGGGCCACAACAACCCCTTGCAACGCTACAGGCTTGGGGAAGAGTGGCTGGAAAGCTGCCCAGCAGAGAAGGACCTGGGGGTGTTGGTTGACAGCCACCTGAACATGAGCCAGCAGTGTGCCCAGGTGGCCAAGAAAGCCAATGGCTTTCCTGGCTTGTATTTCCACACTATTCCTGGCTTGTATCAGGAATAGCATGGCCAGCAGGACTAGGGAAGTGATCGTCCCCCTGTACTCGGCACTGGTGAGGCCGCACCTCGAATACTGTGTTCAGTTTTGGGCCCCCCACTACAAGAGAGACATTGAGGTGCTGGAGCGTGTCCAGAGAAGGGCAACGAAGCTGGTGAAGGGTCTGGAGCACAAGTCTCATGAGGAGCGGCTGAGGGAGCTGGGATTGTTTAGCCTGGAGAAAAGGAGGCTGAGGGGAGACCTTATCGCTCTCTACAACTACCTGAAAGGAGGCTGTAGAGAGGTGGGGGTCGGTCTCTTCTCCCAGGTAACAAGTGATAGGATGAGAGGAAATGGCCTCAAGTTGCACCAGGGGAGGTTTAGACTGGATATTAGGAAATTTTACTTCACTGAAAGGGTGATCAAGCATTGGAACAGGCTGCCCAGGGAAGTGGTTGAGTCCCCATCCCTGGAGGTATTTAGAAGACGTTTGGATGAGGTGCTTAGGGACATGGTATAGTGGTGATCTTGGTAGTGTTAGGTTTATGGTTGGAATTGTTGATCTTAAAGGTCTTTTCCAACCTATACGATCTGTGATTCTGTGAGAACAGTTGCAGTGCCAGCTCAATTTGAACTTGAAATCACTGTCAAGAACAAAGCTATTAGGAGAGGTGTGTCAGGTGAGATTCACATAATGCGCCCCCAAGTAAAGCTGATTGTGACAGTGCCATCATTGTCTCTCTGACCTTAATGACACTAAGACTGCTAATAAGGGAGAGACAGACTATTATCCCCAACAGGGCAAACAATTATGGTGGCACGTAAGGTTGGGTATAACTTACTAGCACAGGAATGGTCTGCTAATGAGCTGATACAATGTCAGTGACTGAGTTTGTCCACACGGGGACGCTCAGGAGAGTTAATCCAATTTACCCATAGAACTCGTTTAACAACCGGGGTTTTTTTGTTGTTGTTTTTGTTTTGTTGGGGTTTTTTGTTTGTTTGGAGGTGGGTTGGTTTTGGTTGGTGGTTTTCTTTCTTTTTTTTTTTTACAGCTCTGGTATGGACTCATTCAGATGTGCAACAGCATCAATTCAGTATTTGCGTAACTCATTACCACAGTGAAATTAAGGCCAGTTTAACTGACATTAAGCTGGAGTAGCTGAGATTTAATTAATACAATGATAGTCACATATTAACTCTGATTCATCTACCAAAAGCATTGGTTTGACCATCTGGGTCTCCATGAAATCCTTACCCTCTCCTCCAGTTAACAGTGCAGTCCAGCAAACAGTGCCAGTGTGGTGAAGGGATGGAGCACCATTGGTAGGGGTGTGAAGAACTCCTCCTGCTGGTGCTGCTGCCAAGTCTCTGAACAAGGCAGCTCTTACGCTAACACGAGAGAAAGGATGCTGCTTGGATGTAAATGGGAAGACTGAGGTCCATTCTCATTTCTGCACCCTCATGATGAGATATGAAGATCTGGGTACCATCTGGGCAGAGAATTTGCTCCCCTACCTGCTCACTTTGGAGAAAACCTTTCCAGCTCCCTAAGTCTGGCACATTGGGGCAGGGAGAGTAAGAACAGACCTGTAGCACTTCAAGAGCTGTGGATGGATTACTGACCTGGATAAAGTGGCTTCAGCCCTACTGCTAGCGACCAGTGGAAGGCTTGGAGCATATTCTGTCCACTAACTCTTCTGAAATCCTGGTGCTACCAAATGACGTGAGCTTTGTCATGGACACAAAGAGCACCAGGATTCCTCTTCACATGTTCCATGCATTTTACTAGACTCTGAATAAACAAAGATTTAATATCATAAATGAAAAGTGCCTCTTTTTCTTACACTCTAGCTGACTCCAATTTATTAAAATATCTTATATAACTTCTGGCAATATGTATAATATACAGAACAATTATAATGGCCATAGATAACTTTCTTGATTTGAATACTGGAAGACAAAGTTCCACTATCACCTGTGTTTTCATAGTGCCTAGAATATAATATGTCACAGTCCAGGTCTAAGGATAATACACAGTAGGACTTTATTGTGCTAGGGTCTAAACTAATAAACAGTCAGATTTCTTTATCCAAAGACATTTCAGCTTCCATTTCTGTTTCTGGTCTGCTGTGTGACCTTTGTTACTCTGTGTCTAACCCTTCTACATGGACATTGTGATCTCCTTACTGTCACAATCGTGTGGCACCAACTTTCTGTCAGGTTTGCAAATGGCAAATGCTTTGCATGGAATTATATGGGATATGGCATCAAGAAATTGTGAGTTCCACAAATGAAGGACAGAACTTCTCAGCCCTCTAGAATTTCTGCAGCAAGAAACATTTAAGTTCAGGCTATCAGCATCACTCACATCTACAGAAACTGAGGATTTCCAATCATATTTCATAACTATGACATATCTATTATTTCAGCTCAGAAATTCAGGTTGAAAGGCCAAATCCAACACGAGAAATTCTAGTCAGATGACAGGTCCATCTAGCTAGAAAATGTACCTTCAAATTGACAGGTCACTTGTCACCCAAAGAAAGATAAGCAGATCAGAAAAAAGATGCACTGCCTGTAGCGATCAACTGGAGAAAACATCACCAAGGATGCCTCAATTTTAAGAGTTATCAGGGACAAGAAAAATAAAGTCCTTTCCCAATCATTGTGTCTCATGTTATTTTCCATCCGATGTATGCAAGCTAGATAAATTCTCCCAGGATTACATTTGTGGCACTACTGAGGGAAGGAAGAACAGAAATCACTGTCTGAGGTAGAAGGAGCAATCAACTTCTATTTGAGTCTCATACCCCCTGAAACAGTGATATTGGGTTTTCTTTCAATGTACCTTAATCAAACTGACCAGTCTTTGAGATGATAGCCATGGTATGGGATGAAACCACAACTTGAAAAATTATTAGAATCAATGGAGAGAGCAGAAGATGAACAGAGCAGAGTTTGTCCTATAAAGAAAAATCACACATGCATTTACCTGTGGTTTGGATTTCCCTCTGGAAACTCTCACTTAGAAAGAGACAGCTGTGACGTGAACTGAACACCTCTGTACCCAAGCCCACTGCAGATTATAAAGTGTTTTTCATGGTCTTGTAGAATTTGTTGCCTGGAAAAAGGGGAAGAAAGTATATCAAATTAGTCATGATTTGGGAAATTCTAAGGTCTTTCATAGATTATAACAGGCTGGGGCTCAGCAAAGTCCTTTTATGGTATTTGTTTTCTGAACAAGTTTCTAATGAAAATAGCCAACCAAAGTATCTGCAGATTGTGTATCAGAAATACTCCATTTCCTAGCTGATCACTCCAGAACCTTCTGAACCTGTGAGTGGACAACTCACTGTAATACCTGCAATCGTTTGTCTTCTGAACATTCACATCATCATCATTTTTGATTCTCAGCTGTGCTATTTCTTAATAATATGCATAAAGTGAGTTATAATGATTCTTGTTCATAGCAAAAGAAATAAAATGGGTGGGATTCTGGGTAACCTGTGATAACCTAGGACAATGAAATCTTATTTCAATATAGGTGGGTAGAGAGACAATAGTGCTAGGGTCAGAACATTGTTATGAAATACATCCAACTTATTTACATGAAACAATTTCATCCCCTCCTCTCCTACCCCCAAAATAACTGATGCCAGCAAATGTGAATATGAAATAAGATGATGTGATTCTTTGGAATCATTTCAGGAAACTGCAAATGTTTCCAAAATGAAAAATCCTTGCAAAGTCAATCAGCCATTGCTGGGAGGTCACCAGGGAGCTGTGCTCTGTCAGCCTATTTGCTCAGTGGTGCCGGGAGATGCAATAATGCACCAATAGACCAAGTTTAATCACAAGGATCTTTATAAAAAAACAAAGCAAAAAACCAACAAAAATCACAATTATTTCAGACTTGCAACAGCTTTTCTGAGGTATTTTCTCATTGGAAAGTTAAGCTGAGCAATGATTCCATGGCTGTCCTGTCATCTGTTCTGTATTCTATCACAATCTACTACCCAAAATTATTGCATTTAAAAATTCTTGCTCCTGCTCCTCTTGAGATCAATAGTAAATCTAGTAGTGACTTCAAGAAAGCAAGAGGAGGCATTAAATATGCCTTTTGTTTTCTGTGTGCAATGTATTTAAACTAAATCTATTGGTTTCTAAATTTCAGAAGTTTTCAAACATTGTACATACTGGGATCCAAATGCAATTTATATGAATAGGAATAGATTCACAATCTGTTTTCTTTCAGGCACACAAAGTGCTAAATAATAATTCCAGGAGAAAAAAACCCCAAAACTTTTTCAAAAGCAAAAGAGACAGTGCCAATTAAAACAACGTGGATGTAGAGACATAAGTACATAAGAACAAGAGAGAAGAACAAATGAAATTAAACAGCATTCTAAAGCAAACAAATTTGAATGTAGATAAGATTTGTTGGATCTCTGACTCAACACTGAAAAGGTAATAAATAGGCTGCCCCTGACCAATCGTCCACTTTCTAGTTCCCTTTGGTAATCTTGTATGGCAAAGTGTTACCCATCAAAGTGAAAGAATTCCTGGAGCAATTCAGGGTATCTATTGATAAAAACAAACAAACAAACCCACAACTCCCTAACATATGCTGAACCATGCACAGGGCACTAAAAGAATTGACGCTGATGAGGCAGTCACATGTAGACATCCTATGGCAAAAGAATTACGTTGAGTTTAGACACAGAATCCTTTGACGCAACAGAGAAACAAATATTCCTTAATATTGCCCCATCCATAGTCTGTGGAATATAGGAAGAAAGCCCCGAAAGCCAATTAATATTGTCAGCTAAGCCTTTCAAGCCTGATAAAAGGAAGAAATTTTCCTAAGAAAATGTAGCCTAGTAGAGTCAATATAGGTGGTAATCTTTCCCCTTCCAAGATATCCTGAGGCATGAATGCCTTTCAGTGCTGATACTGAGCAACGAATAAGCCATATATCACACACAGACAGTAATGTCACTGGGGTAAGGACCAGCCACTACTCTGTATTTGTGTAGTGCTTAACAATATGATTTTATTCTTGTCATCTCTTAGTCACAGTAAGTGTAATAAATAATGTGGTGCAAAGTTGGGACTAATGTTCTTGGGAAAGTAGACATTATGTAATCCTATATTGACAAAGGTAAACTGATGCATATGTTTAAAGAGAAATAAATACATCTCCTAGGAAGACTGCTATTAAGATAAGTAGCTTGAATATTAAGCAGTCTATATTCTAACCGGGGAGCAAAATGGTTTAGGTCCAGAAACAGAAGACTAAAGATTCAACAGCTGAAACAGCGAGGACTTTGTTCTGTTATTTGTTATAAGGGCAAGCATTTATAGTACAAACTGCCTCAAAACTAAAGCCAAATAGAACGGGGCATGCATAGCTAAACTTGTCTAATAATTTTACAGTATCAGCTTCATAATAAGGATTGGGACATGCAATAACCTGTAATTATATAAACCAAAACAGTTCTGTTGGGGAAATGTTACCATTCCTACCAAACTGGTGATCAGAAAAGGTCATAAGAAGGGAAGAAGAAAAAGAATTCCCCAAACAAAACCAAGTCTCCCATTTTCTCAGTGGTTTGTCAGTTGCATTCCTGGATACCTGCACAGTGGTTAGAGACCAACAGCCTACCATTCAGGAATGCCCACCTCATCTCTATACAGCAGTTTTCTATCTCCAGTCTCACAATTTCCAATTTTGAGTTCATCAGCAAACCTGCCTTGTACCTCGTTCCAACCATCAAGGTCTATGATGGAACAAATTGGGAACTAGTGAGAGCAAAATCAAGAAAAATATGATTTTTTGAAAGACGTAAGTCAAGCAAAAAAGCCATAAGAGCATCTGAAAACTTGATGAAAATCTAATGGGAGAAGGAAGCTCTTCCCTCTAGTGTTTTCACAGCTCTAAGGGAAACTCAACAGCTTTGGAACATTCAGCTAGCATGCCAACGTCTTCCAGGTATCCCCTGACCGCATTACTAAAGAGAAAAAGGTCAATCCCAACAAAGCTATCATCTAATAATTACTTTTGGAGAAGTTACCCTAATTTCAGAGGAATACAGTTTCATGGATGTTGCCATTCATCTCCACACAGCCAGGAATAATCTCTCACAGGAGAAATTATTAAACACATAAACTGACCTTTTGTTTGTTTGTTCACTAGATTTGAATTACTTCGCTTCCTTCAAAATTCACCAGAGCAGGAACTTTATGAACAGTGGTCCCTGGAAGCAAATTTAACTTGCCATCACATTAGAAATTTGAAGAGCCAAAGTCATCCGATTCAGGCAAAAGAATGCATAGGTGACTAAAGCAGTTATCAAATACAGCACATCATTTAAGAAAATAAGCAAAAAGGAGAAAATAAATTCAAGATGCAGATCAGTTTGGAAAAAAATTTTAAAAAATCAAAACCTGTAACAATACATGGATAAAAGAAAGCAAGGTAGAAATAACAGAGTAATAACAGAGCTCTGTAATTTCTTTACTCAAGCCTTACTGTAAAAGCTTGTGAGCAAAATGAGTATTTCTAGGAAGCAGGCATCTCTCACCATGGTTTAAAGTCTCCTTTATCACCTAAAATGGGATCAAGAATGGCTTCAACTGACTGATAGAATTGTTTTACCTCTTCTGAAAATATTTCAGACACTTTCTGCATGTAGATTCCTTTCACTTCAGCATACACAAAGCTCACAAATAAATCATTTATTTTCTCTTAGCGACAGGTAAGTTCAAAGAGTACCAACAGAGCAGACAGGTGAGAATAAACAAAAACCTGGCATATTCCAAGTACATAGGACTGGACCACAGATTTAAGATTCACAGTCACAATGCTGCTGAAAAGCCTGTATGTATGTGGCCTGTGAAAGGAACAGAACCTGGAGCACAGGCTAGATAGTGCTAACAGCTTTGGTTTTTTTCATGTAGTATTTTTCATTCTATGGACCAGCCCTTGATTAGCAAGGTTTCTTTTGTATTTGTTATGAGACTGACTGACTTTTCATGCTTTACCCCAATTCTGAGATATTTTCTTAATATCGTACAAATAAATGTCATCTGTGCCCTGACTTGTTTGTAAATAAAGGTGATTGTCACCTGTGCAACATTTAACTCTTAGTTGCTTCACATGCTTGCAGAGGAGCAGGCAGACAGCTGTGATAGGTCTGAAACAGAAGGCAGCAAGAAAGATAGAACACATAGATGCCGTGCTTGACAGAGGGCAGCAGGAGATTTCCAAGCTGTCCAAATTCTGGAAGAATTAATTGTACCTTCTTGTTATCTGCTGAACTTTGGAAATATCACTGAGTACCGAAAATCTAGCAAAGACAAGAGACCTCCCACTACTTTTCTTCAGTCTAAACAGAAGAAAGAACAACAGGTTATTTAATGAAAAAATACTTGAAATGTTATATCTGTGGCGGTGGGAAGAGTGTGAGGGAAGGAGAAAGAAAAATGTAGTTGCAAGAGCCTGCAGTTGAACTTTCTCTTTTGCTAAAATCTTCAAAGTCCCTAGCTACACACCTAAGCAGCTCGATCCTCAGTTCATGTAGAAAAGGGTCAGTGGCACTGTAAAATTCACCTCTAAGGAGCTAAGCTAGTTACTGCACTTTTACAGAAAGACAGTGACAAAATTAGAGATTGAGAAAAATCATACCCAGGTGTTAGGAGAGGGATGCCAGTGCTGCCTTCTTGCCAGTGAAACACAACTTTCAAACAGGTTTTGCTGAGTTTAGGGGTCTGCTTGAAGGGAGAGCCTCAGCTACAGTGTGGTATGATACCACTTCTCTTATTCCCGAACCCATATATCAGGTGAATCCAAAGTTACAGATAAGCAGGGCAAGATGCAGGCATTTCAACTCAGGTGAGAGCAACGGAGTAAATCTAGCACTTTGTGTACTAGAGGGGGTTGCCCAATACTCTCTTTTAGTATGAGTGCTGACACTATATTCATTGAAGGCACAATTTCACATCTAACTTTAATATTCTTACCAAAATGATGATTTTCACACTTTTACCTAAGGTGACTTCTTTTTTTCCTAATCTCACTGAAAAGAGGATAATAATAATAAAAAAAAAACATTAGCAATCATTGCAGTGTTTAGTACAGGGTTTTTTTGGTGTGGAGCTTTTGTTTGTTTTTGGGTTGTTTTTTTTTTTTTTTTTAAACTTAAAACCCTGAGAAATCAACAGGGAATTTGAAGCTATAAACCCAGATGATACATTTGGACATGGAAAGAAAGGAGAAAAAAAATACCCTGAAATCTCTCATGATAAAGTTTTCTATTCCCAACAGGGCTGATCCATTTTAAACCTGCTGAAGTTGTGGGGTACAAAGCTAATGCCCAGCAGGGCTGTTGTCAGGGTTAGGAGAGACTATGGCTTAGGGTGCCCGGAAGAGACCAGGGGCGGGGAAGTAAAGTGTGAAAACAGATTAGCAATGAGCAGATAGGATGAAAATTGCTGATAGAGAGGGTAGAAAGATAGCAAGGAAGAGTGAAGAAAACTTTCGAATTAAGAAAAAGATTCGACAGCTTAAATCTGCAACTGCCAATATCCCCCATCCCTCTCCCTTGGGAGGGCGTCATTTTTAATTTCTTCAGCCAAATCCCGTTACTCAGCAGTTATCATGTTTTGAGCTCTCCCCAGGAGATGGGGGAACAGGCATTTCACACTATTGGTGCAATCCATTTCTGGGCAGACTTGCCAGCCACTGTGGTTTCTGGGATTCATGCCAGCAGGGATAAATCTGCTTGTCAGTATAAATCCCATGTATACATAGGCCATAAACTCATGCCAGCCTTTTTTTTTTTCTTTTTTTTCGGTTTGCACTTCCATCCCAGTTCAATGAAGGTCTCCCATTAGCTAGTGTTTTTTCCTTTTCATTGAATTGTCCTTGGAAACCACAAGGGTTTATAAGTTCAGGGAAAGAGGAAGAAAAATATAGCATGGATTTTACTGGTTTTGCAGACCCTGTGAAATTCAGCAATGGTTCAGGAGGTTTGAAAACCCCCAAACTCCACAGGAATCCCTCAGTCCTACTCAGGATGCAAAACTGACAGAGCTGCATTTTATTGGATGCTACCCTCACCTGGTGCAATTTTTCTTCCTTAGAATTTTCCAGAGGGCTGGAGTGGTGTTTTTTGGTGCCAGAAGCCGGGTTTTGTACTTGCCACCCGCACAGAAGAATCTGTTTGCATATGGTATTTATGCCACTTTTGTGTGACATATGTTTGCATGTCTCACTCCCAGAATGGGAAGTTTCAGGCAGTGGGTAGGAGGAGGAACAGCAGGCCAAACCCTTCTGCTTTTGAGTGGAAAAGAAGAGTTATGAAGCTCTACATGGTTTCATTTTTGTTTTTCTGAAGAAAAGGATAAACAAGGGCAAAGTATAAAGAGGGAAGAGGCAGCGGTGAGTAGGAGGACTTTATGTATATATGTCTGTGTGTGCATGTGTGTACGCATACATATGCATATATATATATACATACACACTCCCATCTTAGGAAAAGAGGCCAGTCTCAAGAACCCAAGATTTCTCCAACTCCTAAATGTTACAGAGATATGAAGAGGAAAAAAAAGAAATCCAAACAAAGCTACAGCAATTGCACTAGAGATGGTTCAAAGCCAGATTCACTGCTGATTGCAGTAAACTCACAAAAGTAGCTCTCTGCTTTCTCACAGCCGTTTTAATTACACCAACTTTTTTTTTAAATTTCAATCCAATGGCAGGGGGGATAAATAGAAAAAAAAAAAGATTCTTCACAGAAAAATGAACAGCCTATTTTTTCCACGAAAACAGTTAAACAATTATTTTTGAGTTGTTTCAAGTAAATGCAGCTTTGGTCTTTTCATTCCAGTTGTTAAAAGAAAATTTAAGTGTTATTGAAGGTGGTTTACACAATGCACCACGCTCCCTGAGCACTTCTGGCACAGGGCCCAATGACATAAACACATACATACACATTTAATGTTATTACTCTGAATCACTCTTTCAGCACACCTATTCATATCAGTAAGGCTAGACAGTGTAAGTGTTTACAGGGTGACTGGAGGATCACTCTATTCCACACGCCAACCAAGTCTAAAGGAAACTCATCAGATTTACAGACCTCTCCCTTGGTCTTTTTGTGCCTTACATTGCCACATGCTATAATGATAACTGCATTTCGTAGGAGAGCTGTGATGATAAATAGTTGAGTTACTGTGATGCCCAAGAAACTGATGCAGTGGGTCACATGAGTTTTGAAGATATATCAAACATTCAAGTTTCACTAGACCTGCAATAACAACTGTGTTTTAAGTCCTTTCATAATGGTAATTGCCCTCCATTGGGGTTCTCCTCATATGTTAATCAAATTTTGTACTAAAATATTTTCTCAAAATATCCATTGTCTTTAAGACAACAGAGGTTTGGTTTTTTTTTTTTTTGTAAATTACATATTTTGATGTTCTTTTCAACACAAATAAAGGGCATTCATTTAAATTCACCCCAAATTACCGGCAAAATACTGAAGCTTGTGAAACTGAAGCATTGGCTATGTGGCAAAACTCTTCCCACTCTTGCTATTTAACCACCTATCAGTTGCAAAGACATGTAGAAAAGAAGACGTGGGTAAATTAAAGGTTTGAGAAGGATTACTAAGGAGAACGCAGAGCCAAACTCTTCAAACTTTACTGTCAAACTTCTAGTAAATGGCAATTACACTCATGAAAGGAAGGCAAGGGAAAGGGGCTTCGCAATGGGTACAAGGCACAAGAATAAGCCGGGAGCAAGAGCATATAATGGAAGTTTTCTGTGGCAGGGAACACCATTGCTGAAAGTGGAAATACAACTGCATTCAGCATCTTGAGGTCAGCATTGAAAAGCCTCAGAGAACATATCTGTAAAAGCAGAAAGGTTTGTATTGCAAATCAGATGTACTGGAAAAGCTTCCTACCATCCTCCTGCAAATCATCAGCAAGGCAGTAGGGCAGCAGAGGAGGAGGAGAAGCAATCAAGCTCTTGGTATATATCAGCGATAAGAATATCTGTGGAGTGAGTTGATAGCCATTATTTCCTTCCTAGCCACCTGCAGCACGAGTGTCAGAGGCATGTGACAGGCCAGGCCCATAGAAAAACTGTCTATCACTTGCCACAACTTAATATTTCAGAAATATTTGGAAGGGCAAAAGCATCCAGTGGAGACTGTCTAGGAATTCATATGGAGAAAATGCCATTCAGGCTCAGCTCTTGCTTTGCAAAAGATTTAATCTAGGATGTTTCTGTGGCTGATCTGTGCCACCTGTGTCAAGATAGCATTATTCATTAAAGCTCTACCCACCATTGTCCCCACAGCTCTTTTACATGCAGACTCTATCTCTGTGGAGTGAAGGGGAAAGCGGGGAATTTCAGAGCAAGATCAGAGTATACATCTATGCATGCCTGTCATTCACATAACTGAAAAAGCTGAGGGTCATACTGAAGAAAAAAGGAAGAATGATGTTGGGAGGCATGAGAATTTATTTCTAAAGGGAGGAGGTCAGAACAGTTACACCTGGTTCACAACATAGATGGCAAATTATGGCAGCCCGGTGGGGAACCTGTTTACTTAATAAGATTGCTCCATCATTTCTTCCCCTACCCACCACTCTGCTTCTTAATCTCCCTAAATCCTTCTATCCAGGGATTCTTTCTCTCCCATTTCCTCTCTGCTACATGCTTAAAATCCTCTCTCTCTCTCTATTTTTTTAATCCTCTTTCTCACCTTAACTTGGACCATTTTGTACTATAGCTTTTTCACTGCAATCACAGATAAGCAGGGGAAGATGATATTGTTTTGAGTGTTTTGTTCACCAGAGCATCTTCCAGCAAACTACAGTTCCATGGACTGGCCAGTGAAGTCTGTGCACCTTAGTACAATAGCAGAAGTTATTCTACTACTCCACAGATCATGGATAGGAGAACATCTCAGATGCTTTTATACAAATATCTTACATCAATACCTTTTCTGGTTTAAAATCTATTCAATTATTTTTTTTTCTCCTATCCAGCTGTAGCAAGATTGGGTTTGTGCCATTATCATTCTCAGATTTGCATGCTTTCCATTTGCAAATGAGCATTTCAAATGAGTGGGAGGTATGTTAGGTAGGGTGAGGACAATATCTTCCTTTCTATTCAAGAGCTTGCCAACAGAAGCATATGTAGGCTGGGCTGATTCCAAAAGTCTCTTGAGCATATGGAACACCAGTTTACACTGCACTCAGACCTCCCGCTCGATTTGGTATCTTGGCAGAGGTCCCACCACAAGCACCTCGTTTCACAGTCAAAATTCTTTCTGCCCTTATGGCTATTAGTCAAAGCAGCCATAACTCACATGCAATACCAGGAACTTATTTTTGTTCTATGATTAGTGATTCAGGGATTTATAGACATCCAAGTTTAAATTACAAAGTATAGTGAAGGAGTGTTGCCACTACTTTTTATTTTATGATGATGCTGACAACATTAACTTCGACTTTGCTGGCATAAGTGAATCCAAGAGGCAAGCATGGGCATGAAGCTCGCTCCAAGCAGGTGCTGGAACTTTGGAAGGGAACTGCAATGTGATCTATTTCAAAGCCTTTAATAAATGAAGCTAAACTGTTCTCAATGACACCAAACTTGGAAAAGGACACGGCACAATTGGCAGATTTGTACATTCTCCAATCTGTCTGAAATTGCCATCCGGCATTTAATCTGGAGTCTATATATTACATGTGCTGAAGTGACCTTGAAGTCACTCAGTTTTCCTTAGCGTAATAGATAGGAATGAGCCAATGCTAGGGTGTGAGGTGGGGGCATTCATACCTGAATCCCATTTTTCTAATTGGCTTTTCTCTTTATGACTGTTCACTCTCTTTTGATGGCTCCCAAAATGTAAAGTGGTGAAAAATATTACTCCAGGGTTGAATTTCATCCCACAATTTCATCTCTGCACAGTGAAGTCCCTATCTGCAGTTACTGCAAATGAGCATTCCCGCATGAAATCAGACCGTGTTGATGTACTCCAAATGAGAATCTGCAGCAGTCTGCATCACACAGTTCCATATACTGAAGAATAGCCCATTAGGTTTAAAGAAGTAATATCTTTAAACAATCAAGGTAGCATCAATTGTACTTATGATTTTTTCCTATGAATTCTTCATATTGTAGCCTGCCATGGCTCAGGAAGGGCACCAGCACACTATACTCTGGGCTGGTACTGCTGTTATAATCTCCTTTTGTATTACAGAAGGCATCCTGGAGTTTGTTTTTTGAAGGACTGAAACTGTTTTCAAAGCACAGGATATGGCAAACTATATACGAGTAGGAAATGCTGAGGAAAAACATCTTTCCCAAGATTTAGGATTATGCCCTCTCTACCTTCCAAAGATTGTGGATATGTTTGTTATTGGTTCCTGTTTTCCTGTATTCTCTGGTTTTGCAGGCTTTTCCCATCGTCTCCTTTATTTTGCCCTCTTCTGGTACTCTAAAGACAGCAGTCCCGAGCTTCTATCCCTTTTTCTTTCAATTATTCCAATGTAGAAGCTGCAAATGGCAAAGGTTATGTTTTCTGGATTGAGGGAAACTATCAGACTTCTATGGCCTTGGATCTCATGGCCATAAAAAGCTGGTGGGAGAAAGTGAATTCACATGAAAATATTTCAGATTGAAATAACCTGGGTTTTTGTATGATCAACACTGCAGCATTTTCTTTACAACACATGGCTTTTCTTTACCTTTTTTACTCAGTCTAGTTTCACCTTTACCCTCTGTCACATGAAAGATTGTGTGTTTTACTGCTCTTTCCTTCCCTAACTACACTGAAATCCTGATTGTAAATGTCCAACTTTGCCTTCTATTACATTCTCTGTGTCTCTTTCTTTAAAAAATAAATTCTAAGTATGAAAGGTTTCAGAAGTTCATAAATGAAATAGCATTTTGTACTCGCAAAGCTCTGCTCCTAAGAGGTTTACAAGATCTTTCAAAAGCATTCATGAATTAAGACTTATTATAATACTGTGGGTGGTGAAGTGTAATCCAGTCCTTCAGTTAGGAGATAGTAACTTGGAGAAATAGCTCACTATATTTTCCTGTGTCTCTTTGGGTAAATAATTTAGTACCAGGCCCATAAAGATACGGAGGCAATTAATTCCCCATTGAAACCTATGGTAAGTTAGACACCAAAACAGAAGCTCAGCGTTTAAAGACTTCTGCAGACAGTTCATGTGTAAAAGGCAAAAATCCAAAAGCTGTGGGTAATGGGAACAAATACAGGAACAAGTGAATAAGAGACACTCACAACCTAGGGCACACATAGGTTCCCACTACTAAAAGCAAAGAAAGGAATCATATCCCATCCACAGAAAGCAGAAGCAAAGCCAAAAGAATCAAGTGACTTGCCATTACAATAGAGGTTTGGAAAGCCCGTTGCTTTGGAAAACCCAGTAGTCTCTTGCTTCTTTATAAGGTGCTTGTAGGATGTGTGTGATACCTCCATAACTAATGATCTCTTCTCTACTTCGCTTCTGTTCAGTAAAACATGCTCTTTTAAAATTTATTATATACCAACCAACTGCATGCATTTGCAATTTAGAAGTGTCAAGAAAAAAACCAAAAGTGGAAATAGTCCTTGGTGTCAGTACAAAAGGACTATGTGCCCCTCTGGCCTTTCACCCAGACAAACGGAGTACCACTACTCAAAGACATTCCAGTTCTTCCCTATGAAATACTAACTTTCTACCCCAGGAAGTCTTCTCAGTTAGGTAAAGTAAGCCAGGAGATAAACATTATGTAGCTACATACACCACCAACTCCATAATGTTTAAGTGGCTGCAAAAAGAAAGGGGAAGGGTGGAGGACCAACAAAAGGAGAAACAATTCTAACTCAGGTTTGCTGGAATAATTTGCAGAATCTGGAGCAACTGGATCATTTTATTACATTTTCCTTTTTCATTATAGTCACCATTTCTAAAAATGGGCTGTGCTTGCTGTTCTCCAAGCTCCTATCACAGTGAGACTTCTATGAACTAAGGAAAATAGGCAACACGTCCGATACGAACAAAAGAAAATGAGCAGAAAATTGAAATGCCAAGGCTGCGTGGGCAGCCTGTTTTGGTTGTTGATGATGCGAAGATGGTTTGTTTGAAATACTTTCTTTTGCTACATTACAAGGTTTGTTCCATATGTCTCCAACTGGAACTTTAACACCACCCCCCTTGCACACACAAATTAGGTTGTTTCTCTCTTTTTACCTGCTGTATTTTATGTTAAGGATGTTGCATGTGAGCATAATCAATACAGCTTGTGACGAGGTAGTAAAAGGCATTTTTAAAAGCTGTGCTTATTATTGGATTTTGTGCAGGACAAAGACAATACAGGTGACATGAGACTGCTGCATTAGTTAGGTACTTGTGCCGGTTTTATCTAGATAGTTTATATACAAAGCACAAGGCACCTCTGAGTCTGCAGTCTTCTTGTTTTACATTAAAGTCTTGCATTTTGCTCTATTAGCAACCTAGCCTTTTTACTTAACACCATACGATATGTTTTCGGAACACTGAAGTTAAAGCTTCAAGTTGTGTGAAAATCTCTAGCTCATGTTCTTATTCACACCTACAAACACACATACCCCTAGTTGCTAGAATTGGCGTGATTCACTGCAGAGTTATTGGCCCTCTAGAGACAGAGAAAGTGGAAATTGTCTTTCCTGTCAGCTTTACATCCAAGGCTTTGGACACAGCAGAAATGTATACAAACGTTAACACATCTGGCCTGCTGCCCCAACCAACAGCAGTTCCTCTGACTGAAAAGGTGGTTTCTTTGAGGTCACAGCAAAGCAAAGTCTGGCACTGTATTGCTAAGGCGCTACTAAAAAACTGTAGAAAACACTGCCATTTAAATTCCTCTGTTCTTTAAGAACTAAGAAATAAAAATACAAACCCACTCCATAACAGTATGTAATAATAAGCTACAACAATATTTGTATAGTGATTTGCAAGGTATTAGACAAATACTTTGATTTTCCAAGTGCCAACAACTATGTTGCAGCCTCATTGTCTAAAGGCTTTCTGGGCCTTTTCTTGTTCCATGGCCTGTTTTTTTTGTTCCATGTTTGTACAGTTCTTAGCACAGTGGGATCTAGTTGAGTAACAAGGGCTTGCAGGTGCTACTGCAGTACAAATAGTAAGCAATGATAAAGTGCGTACACAGATTAGATTTATTGAACTTGTAAATATAGTCTGTTCTGTACAGATTGTTCCGTACCAGAGCTAACTTGGGAGTCAGTATCTGAAGAACAGTCCCACTGGAGCTTCTATATTTTATCTATTAGAGTATCTTATCCTTCAGATGCGATCAGTCCTTCATGGGAGAAAACTCCCAAATAAGTTCAAACTTCTTTTGATTTTTTTTTTAAACTATCACATTATAATTGCTGTAGTGTTCCCTAGTGCCTGCCATTTTGCACTCTAATGATACTTCTCAAGTGATCAAAGGCACAAAGCTAAGTACACCCTCTGGGGAAAGGAATGTGTTTCCCAGCTTCCTGCACTGCACCTTTTAGTCCCCTGTTGTCTTTTATTATTGAAATCAGCCATTAGAACAGCCTATGCTGCTCTGAACATCATCTCACACAGTGGCATGAGATTTTTTTTTTTTAAACTGTTCAAAAAAGTGAGAGAGTAAAAATTTACTTATAAAACGAAAAGGCTGCAACTCCCATCTTCCTAACAGATGCTTGTATGGATGCATGCATTTCCACCTACTTTTAAACCACAACTGAGTCATTTTCCTACAGCTTCATAAAACAGGCATACACCGCATGTGCGTGCATGAGTGTGTGTGTGTGTGTGTGTTTGCATGTGTGTGGTGGCTTGACCCTGGCTGGACACCAGGTGCCCACCAAAGCCACTCTGTCACTCCCCCTCCTCAGCTGGACAGGGGAGAGAAAATATAACAGGCTCATGGGTCGTGATAAGGGCAGGGAGAGATCATTCACCAATTACTGTCACAGGCAAAACAGACTCAACTTGGGGAAAATTTATTACTAATCCAATCAGAGCAGGATAATGAGAAAATAAAAACTAAATCTTAAAACACCTTCCCCCCACCTCTCCCTTCTTCCTGGGCTCAACTTTACTCCTGACTTCTCTACCTCTCCAGCCCCAGCGGTGCAGGGGGATGGGGAATGGAGGTTGTGGTCAGTTCATCACACATTGTCTCTGCCGCTCCTTCCTCCTCAGAGGGAGGACTCCTCACACTCTTCCCCTGCTCCAGTGTGGGGTCCCTCCCATGGGAGACAGTCCTCCACAAACTTCTCCAACGTAAGTCCTTCCCATGGGCTGCAGTTCTTCACAAACTGCTCCAGCGTCTGTCCCTTCCACAGGTTGCAGTCCTTCAGGAACAGACTGCTCCAGCACAGGCTTCCCATGGGGTCACAGCCTCCTTCAGGCATCCACCTGCTCCGGCATGGGGTCCTCCACAGGCTGCAGGTGGATATCTGCTCCACCGTGGACCTCCATGGGTTGCTGGGGGACAGCCTGCCTCACCATGGTCTTCACCACTGGATGCAAAGGGAATCTCTGCTCCAGCGCCTGGAGCACCTCCTCCCCCTTCTTCTTCACTGACCTTGGTGTCTGCAGGGTTGTTTTTCTCACATATTCTAAATCCTCTCTCTGGCTGCAGTTGCACAGTTTTTTTCCCCCCCTTCTTAAATATGTTATCCCAGAGGTGCTACCACCATCAGTTATTGGCTTGGCCTTGGCCAGCGGCAGGTCCACCTTGGAGCTGGCTGGCATTGGCTCTATCGGACACAGGGGAAGCTTCTAGCAGCTTCTCACAGAAGCCACCCCTGTAGTCCCCCCGCTACTAAAACCTTGCCATGCAGACCCAATACAATGTGTTGTGTTGATATAAAGACAAGGAATGGAAAGCAAAAACATGCAGTGTCGAAGCGCTATACTTCACATGGTCATCATATTGTATGCAATGGTCACTGGATCACTCCCTATCATTTTAGTCCTCTGCAAAGTGACCTTCACAACTAGCGATATCAAGATGAACTCCTCCCTGCTCTCTGCAGCTGATTCACACAGAGAAGACAGTCCAACTCATCAAGACCTGTGAAGCTGTCAAGCTAAAGCACAGGCCCAGTTCTCAATATGCACAGATCAATGTAGTTTCACCCATTTTAAGTGAGATGCACAAGCTCACTCCAGAGAAGTACAACCTGGACATGTCTCTCCTACCATTTAACCAATAAGCCCTAGCTGAAATCTATCCTAATTCAGTTTACATGCTATTTTTACAGTTTAGCCCCAGCTTGATATTTCATTCTGGAAGGGGAGAAACCTACACAACAATCTCATGGAAATCTGCTACACAGCAGCAAACATATTGGGACTGAAGTAACTGGGGAACTCTATCAAAGGGAGCCAAAAAAACCCAACCACCCACACACAACAAAAAAAAGCCCTAAAACCCACATCTACGCTTAAAAAAAAAAGCCCCATGTCATCACCATTCTTTACAGGTTAGGAAGTACTCACTGTAGACATTATTTTATACAGGCATAGTCTATTTTATTCTGACTAATCCTTTGAAAATTCTGAGCTGTGAAAGTTAGGCAAAGTGCTTCTCATAGTCCATTAAAAAAAGAGCCTAAGGAGTTTGCCTTCAAACACTTAATTATTTTCTCCTGTGGAAACTGGGGAACAGCTGAACAACAGACTATTATACAACACCCTAACACTAGCAAATATTCATGATGAAAATATTAGTATTTCTTGTATGATTCCAGTATATCCTCATTTGTCAAACTGATCACAAAAGTCAATACATCAGAAAAGCTAGTAGAATCCCTGTAAACATAAACTAAAAGCTGTAGCCCCTTTCACCCCAGGCACTTTGCATTACCAGAATTCCTGACAATAAATACAGGGCATGACAGAATCAGTGAGCTTTGTAGCTTCCCTATGGACACTGGCATAGCAATATGTAACATGAAGACATTATTCAGCACCTGTGAGAAGAATTATTAGCTCAAAGGAAAGACTGGAAAAAATTAGACAAAAATGCACTTAAACATGATTAGGTAAGGGAGAGAACCCAGGGCACTTTGCAATCATAGGCTGGTAACCTTCATTAATCACAAGGGCAGAAACGCACAGTAGAAGACGAATTGTTCGTTAAACCAAAACTTGGCCAAAATGTTAAATAATATATAACTATAGCACACTCAATACCAAACCAGCACAAGATGCGTATGATTCTATAGGCTATTTGTGAGAAGATAAAAGAAAATGATGTCCCACTGGAGACTTCTGAAAATTAATGAGGCTGTTGAGTATTCCCATAGCTGAGAGGGTTGGGTTGTTGGTGGTTTTTTTTTTTTCTTTTACAAGATGGTTTGCAAGCATGCTCAAGCAAAATGCACAGTCATTTTTATACTCTGCAGACTTAAATCCATTGATGTGACATGTAAGGAGATAAACCGGGTTGTAGCCATGAACCTCCAATCAAAATGGGGCAATGTATTTGAGCACTTGTGCATTTCCACAGCATTATAAATCTCCACAGTATTTCACTGCAGGTCTTTGCTGTTGTTTTCTCTCTTGTATTTCTATGTGATTCATTATAAAACCAATAAACTATCCAAACAAACCAAAAAATATAAAAGCAATTTTCTTTAGTCTGTGTTGTTTCACACAGACAAAAAGAAACAACTACCATTACAATTACAATTAGCTTACAACTACCATTGTTTTTTTTACCCATTTTGTCCTTTTCCCTTCAATAACTATGCCCTCTCCCCTTTTTTAGGGGTACTTTCAGTTAAGCTGAAATCAGCTGGGCTTCTTGTTCTTCTGGTTGCTTCCTTATGTGTGTATCACCATTGATAACACTTCTAAAACAACTCTGGAAGCAGAGTTTCTTCAGTTTGTAAATACCTCATGTTAATGTAGTCTTTGTGAGTGACGTTTTGAGTTTGCTAAAGGACTTTAGGCATAGAAACAACAGATAAAGTACAAACAACAAGAATACAGCTCCCCCCTTCGCTCCCCTATCTTGCCAATATACCTCACACCTGACCTAAAAGGTTGATTTTCTATGGTACATTGAACACTTCACTAGCAAAGGCCAGCAAGGGTGCCAAGTCTTACATGGAAAGGAATCCACAGAAAAATTGACTGATACTCCAAAACCTCATTTCACTTAAACCACTCAGTAACAATCAACTGATAACCTTTAGTCATTACTGTTCTTGTCCCAGAGTTGAATAAGCAGCTGCTTCAAATCAGATACTAAATCCACTTTCTAGTCAACAGATCAATTTGAGGTCCTCTACTGAAAGTGCACAGGATTAAAACACACTATACATAGGCAGCATTTGCTAGAAGATATTCAAAATAATAATTCTACAGAAGACTGCTTTACAAGATGAAACCTTAAAAACACAATTAAAAAATATTGCTATTTACATCCTGTAAAAAGTACACAGATAGTTGTAACTCACTCATTAGTTGCTAGCTGGTATGCCAAGTCTTTATACGAATACCATGTGAGAAGGGATCAACTTTTGCCCAAAACATAGAAAATTTCACAGCAAGAGCTAAAAAGTCTTAACCGAAAAGCAGTGTCAAAACCAGCTTTGTAACAATCCCTTGAGAGCTACAGCTGCTTGTCTCTGCCAAACTTAAAGGCACAGCCCACACAGAGGCATGCTGGGTAAATTGTATCAATTCTGTTAATGATTCCAATTATATCAAGGATGGCTCCTATAGTGAGGAATTTCACTTTCAGATAGCTTTTAAAAGCAAGTGTTCATTTTTTGGGACTAGGGATTTAAACAAATTGCTTTAGTATTGGGAACTTTTTAAGTTCTGTTCCTATCCCAAGAGTGACGCTACAAATTAGGCACTGCTAAAACACCAGACTTGCCTCTGGCTACCTCCTGATGGATGTTAATTTATTACAAGACTGAGTAAATTACAGCCTCTTCGAGTATCTGTAAACAAGATCTTTTGTAGTGGCCTAATTGCTCAATAAGGAGTGAAGGAAAAGGATTAACCCTGCCACACTCTTCCTCTGTGCTAGCCAGATGTAGATTGCAAAGCATCTTGCAACTCCATACAGAATATGCCTCTGTAGAGAATGCAAAGGGAGTGAGGGAAAATGCAATGGGATGGCTGCAGAGCACATGGGCTTTGAAGTCAGGGGCAAGAATGATTGTTGGCACCTGTGAAGTTGATAGGAAAATTACAGACAGGTGAGGGGATGTTGTACCAAAACCTGCAAAAACATAAGACTTAATATTCAAGGACAAAAAACCCAAAACAAAAGTGTCATTTAAATGTCCTAGAGTATTCAAAACATCTGGATGTAGCTAGCAGATATGGCACAAGATTCAGGGGAAATCCACACATTTCTGTGATGAGAGTTGGAAGCCAAACAACTCCATCTAGGGCTCATAAAACATCATGGGAAACCTACATTTAGGCAAGTGAATCTCATACAAGAAACCTTGGAGAGACAATGTGGCTCTCCATGTAGAGACATGGTTTGGTCTTGTCTGCAAGTTATGTCTTGATCTGAAGGCAGCTCTTTATTGGACTATATATAGGCCACAGGCATCTGGACTAGGAAGTCAAAGGCAGCATCAGCATCCCTTGTTTGCTACTGGCAGCAGAAACTGCAGTGCCTTTGTTTTCCATGCGCACATGTACACATTTTGCATGTACCAGTCATCCTTTTTTCCCCTTCATTGGCCATAGACTGTGCTGGTTTTGGCTGGGATAGAGTTAATTTTCTTCACAGTAGCTAGTATGGGGCTATGTTTTGGATTTGTGCTGGAAACAGTGTAGATATAATACAGAGATGTTTTTGTTACTGCTGAGCAGTGCTTACATAGGGTCAAGGCCTTTTCTGCCTCTCACCCCACCCCACCAGCGAGTAGGCTGGGGATCCACAAGAAGCTGGGAGGGGACACAGCCGGGACAGCTGACCCCAACTGACCAAAGGGCTATTCCACACCATATGGCATCATGCTCAGCATATAAAGGTGGGGGAAGAAGAAGGAAGGGGGGACGTTTGGAGTGATGTCTTTGTCTTCCCAGGTAACCATTATGCATGATGGAGCCCTGCTTTCCTGGAGATGGCTGAACACCTGCCTCACTGGAAATAGCGAAGGAATTCCTTGTTTTGCTTTGCTTGCGTGCACAGCTTTTGCTTTACCTATTAAACTGTCTTTATCTCAACCCTCGAGTTTTTTTACTTTTGCTCTTCTGATTCTCTCCCCCATCCCACTGGGCGGGAGTGAGGAGGGGCTGTGTGGTGCTTAGTTGCTGGCTGGGGTTAAACCATGACATAGAGTCAAATCTAAAGAGAAAAAGTTTGGAAGTTGGAACTGGATGATTGAATTAGAGTGGACGGGGAGGAATTGAGGAGTAAAAGTGACCTTCTTACTGACAATCGAAGAAATTGCCATATTTACTCAGCTCAGCAGAGCAAATGATGGCAAAAAGCGGACCAGATCCTCCGCCAGCGCGTAGCAGCATCACTCCACTGACTTCAATATACTTTAACATAATAGTCGTGTAGCTGGACTCTAATGGATTGCAGCCACATTACATCACTAATGATCTTTACCTGGAGAGAAAGACTAAAACACTGACCAATTTAACAGTCTTAGTTTCATTTTATCCTGATTTTGCTCCAGTGTAAATGTCTTCAAACATACAAAACTGTTGGCAACCAGTACAGTATATTTTGAAACACAGTATTAATAGGCTTATACAATCTATCAGACATTAAGACAGGTGTGTTATACTGATAAATACGTTGACCAAAATTAAAGTGGCACCAGTATTACATGTGAAAGAACAAGAGCTGTGTGCTGGGTTGGAAAAATAGCTGGGAAGGCAGAGGGAAATCACTGTGCAAGAAAGGTGATGTAAGGCTGGGTGTTTCTGGGTAATACCCCACTAGACAATGGCAGACCAAGGAGGTACTTTAAGGCATAAAACAGACCCTCCTCCTCCTCTGCCACAACACCTGGCAAACAGGAATTACACAGCTGACTTTTCTGTTTTGCTTTGATGTATGGCACCTTCCCCCCAAAACAGGGTCCAGTCAAATTGATAACTCATTTTGGGTATAAGGGTCAGCGGAAGAATTGTTTATGGTCCTTATGAAACATTCCATTAGTCCTAATATGAAATATTTTGCAGTGATTTAATGCTTTGTTTAGACTTTGAGTTGTGTCAATTTTTCAACAAAAACCCGAACCAAAAATCCCAAAATACCTCCTTTAAAACATTTCAGCTTTTCCATATCCTAATCAGTTTCTGGCCTAAACTATTCTCTGAATTCAACCTGAAACTGGTAGGAGTTCGATCTCCTCAATATTCAACTGTCTGGGAATTTACTATTCATCAAGAAAAAAGATCACTTGGATTTTGTTACCAAGAAACCTAAAGGAGAGAAAAGACACAGCAGTCATAGGAATTGCATATTGTGGGAGTGAAAAGAAAGAGAGATTTATAAAAAAAATGTTAACAAACATGACACACGCTAGTCCCCTGGCATCAAGAAATAAGAAGGGGGAGACAAAAGCCATGTACAAACTAGGTACAAGGTAGCCATCGTTTCAGATTATAACAAGAAAAATAGTTCACACTAAATAATAGAAGGACTTGATAGGAAAATTAAAAAGTACATAACACAAAGAATGGATTGGAGATAATAGCATCACTCTGAGAATTACATTCATTTAATTTACACGAAATCCTGAAACATCCCAGCCTGGCCTCACTGGGATAGATTTTCATACTGATGGTCAGCAGATACTTATATTGCCAAGGGTACAGCTGCAAAAGAAGGAATTAGTTGTAATTCACGCTTCCTCTTCATTCTGAGAAACATAACCAGTAGGTTAATAACTTGAATTTTACCTGTGTAGACTTTGAGTTTTCCCATTCTGCTTCGGTAGATAGTGCCAATGATAGCAGAAGCTCATTTCTAGAAGTCAAGTACTTTGTGTAAGCACCTAAATATTTAGAGGTATTTGGAGCTTGTGAAATGCTAAGGATGTTCAGTGTGCAGGTGGCAAGGCTGCAAGGACTTCTTATTCCATAGTCTTTTACCATACAGATGCTGCTGAAACGGCGGTGAAGCAGTGTGGGGTCGCATATAATTTGTTTTGCTGAAGATTTGGCTTGTTCTTCATTCACTGAAACCCCCACAAACTCCTGGGCTTTAACACTGCATCCTTGGCCCAAGTTTCCCTTCCTGCTGTTAAAACACCTCATTTATTTGTGTTAGGTGTCCTCAGATGGCCAGCTCTTGCAGGTAAACCCAACTGGCAGAGTTCCTGCTGGAGGAGGCTGCCCATGCCGCGTGGCCGAGCTGCAGAGCTGGGAGGCACCGGGACAGGCCGCCATGCAGCATGGCCGCAGCACCAGGAGAGTTTCTCTGTGACTCACTGCTGTGGCAGGTGAAAGGGCAGGTTTAATTCATTCCTTCCCCACCAGATCAGGAGGGACACTGCCAGCCCACTGGTGGTGATGGGAGGCCTGTGTGCCACCTCAGGCCTGCGCTGCACCAGGGAGCCCTCTGGGGAGAAGGGGCCAGGAGGAGACCTGTCCTCTGGGTGCCACGGCACTTCACGGGCTTCAGGACCCCCGGGGCACCTCACACCTTCCCGACATCATGGGGGCGCAGGTCACCAGGTCGTCCTGGTGGAGCCCATGGGCCCCTAAGAGCCTTCCAAAAGAGCGAGAGCGGCCACCATCAGGGCCCAGCGGAGGTGCTGGGACAGTGACCTTCCCGCCCCCAGGGTACAGCTCGGGGGGGCAAAGCCTGTCCTTCAAATGCAGCGTCCGCCTCAGCCTGAGGAAAGCGCCGAGAGGTGCTGGCTGAACTCCACATCACGGGTGGGGCAGAGGGGCACTTTGCGATTAGTTTTGAGTCTCTCCCAGAGCCTGTATCACCTGCCAGGGATGTTTCACCTCCTGAGAAGTCATCTCGCAGCTTATTTTTGTGCTCTTATACAACATCACCTGAGGGCCTGGAAATCTTTCCTGGCGTGGTTATGCCTGACAAGGCCAGTCGAGCCAGGCTGGGCCCTGCCTTGGAGTAGCACGGGGCCGCCTGATAACCCAGCGGGATCGCGTGGGTTATCATTTACCACATCTCTGCCTAGCAGCGCAGCTGGGATTTACGCAGACGCGATAGGAACAGAAGCACTCCTCTGACCGTGCCTTATGTGCTCCAATGTCCACAACCTTGCTGCGACAGTGGGCAGAGGAGGGAGGGGGGACAGAGCAGCACAGAGCAGGGACACTTTGGCACGGTGAAGGAAGGGCCGTGGTGACATCCTCACCAACCTGACACTGCTGGGAGCAGCTGATGCGCCAGCTCCAGACTCCGATTAGCGCTTCCCTGGCCCAGATGGCATGGGGGAGAGCAGATGCTCTGTGATTCCTTTTGCTCCCAGAGAGGGTCATCTCTTCTACATGCTTCTGGGTCTGGGGAGAAAAGGTGACCCCGACTGGGGCCTGTTTTACTGCTGGCAGCGGACCAGCAACTGCTCTCTGGATCTGCTCTGCTGACTTGAATTTCAAGCAAAGCAGTACTAATTTGCTTCATGTCCTGATGATCAGTCTCATTACGCATGCTGCTCTCCTCTTAACTTCCTTGAGCCGTGTTTTACAACATGAGGGCCCAAATCCTTTTCTGCCCCCTTTTGTGTACGTGTACATACCCATCTGTCCAACTAGACAGATGCTGATTTAGCAGAGCTAGGAGTGAAGAAGAGGAAAGGGAGAGGAGGTGGGCCCTCAGTGCAAGCTGGTGTACCCCAACTTGTCTTTCTTGAGCCAGAACTCACAGAACAGAAACTACAAAAGACTCTGAGAGTGACCTAATCCTGTCCCTAGGCCAAATCACTGGATCATCTCTTCTTCTGCCTTGCCTGAGAGTCATTTGTCCAACATGATCGTAAAAGCCTCTGGTGTTCCATTCCCTGCAACATCCCCAGGTAACCAGTTTTAGTGCTTACTTATCTTTATTGTTGGAAGATGCTTCCTTATGTCTAAATTTACTTGCAAGAATGAAACATTAGTCCTTTTGCCATTCACAGGAGTTGCGGAGAAGAGTTTAATTCCTTTATTTTTATAGCTTACAGTAAAATGCTGGTTGTGTCCATGTGATCAGCCATCAGAGTGCCTTAGGTACCCAGACCCAGGGCCGCATGTACAGGCTGGCTGTGTCCTGACTGGGTGACAACTATCCCTCCCATGCTCCTGGTTTCTCCAGCACGGACAAACATACTCAAACCTTTCTCAGTGGCAGCTCCTGCTGCTGCCACAACACAACAGCAACAAATACAGAGCAAGTGTTACCTGGGACTCCAAAGATGCATATGTCTCGCTCTATATGTCATGCAAAAAGGCAGAATTTGCTTCCATGGAAGACAGTCTGTGCTACATATTATCTAAAAGTCTATGGATTAATCTCATCCTGTCTGTCTGTGTACAAAGGTACATCTGTAAATATTGCTTAAGACAGCATTCTTTATCTTCATAGTAGTAGAGCTGCTGTAATTTAATAAGGTTTTCTTTAATTTTATGAATATTGAATATAACCCCTTTACCAATCTGGTATATGTGTAGTGTGATACTGCAAACTCCAGCGATTTATGCACCTTCATTGTGCAATCATTTTTTAAATAGTTTTTAAATTGAATACAAACACGTTATCCATATGATGGAGGTACATATATTATGGCTATAGTCCTTTTTACTGAAAGCTTATGGCTGAGAAAAGTCACAGAAAGGTTTGGTAACTGGAAACATGTTTAATAAATGTAAGGTATTGCTGTTAAAGAAAATAGTTATCCATGCTATATTTTAATTTAAGTACTTTTTATAGGAGCAGTCTGTAGTAATTTATATAGATATAGTTTTCAAATGCTTGTTTTTGTTATTAAATAATAACAAAAAATCCTCTTACATAAAAAGTAGTTACCTGCAAGAAGAGGTTTCTAGTAACCTACATAGAAAGCATAAGGTCTAAGGCTATACTCCTGTGAATCAGTACAGTGCTCCTTGTCTGCTCTCATGTCATCATGTAGTGGGAGAAGAAAGGCAGTTATGCTTTCCTGACCCACTCAAAGGGTGTGTTGACCTGATATGTCTTGGTGAGCAGGACTTTGGAAGACTGTATGAAAGTGTCCCAATAAAAGTACATTGCTTAAAGGAAAGTTACTTTAAGAACACACGTAGGAACCTTCAGATGCCATATGCCAAGGAATAATCTGCTCTCAATTTGGAAAAAAAAAAAAGGGTGTGTTTATTGCCTGGAAATTTATGAAGCGTTAAAAATTAAAGTTGACCAGCCACTTTAATTTTCTTCCTTAATTTGGCTACATCTAAACTCAAGAACCCCTAACCTTTCCTTAAATACTGCAACTCATCAGCCTGTGAAATAATTAGGCTGAATTTTCTGTGAATGTCAGTGGCATATTTTTTCTTGAACCACGAGTAGTGAATAAGTACACGTAAACATTTTTGTGCTGTGGCTTATTTTAGCAGTTAGAAGCATGGTTTGAGAAAAACTCTTAAAATACTCACTTAATACAGTGCTGAAGTAGCTTGTAGAGGTTTTTTGAAATGACTTTTCACTTGTGTTTTGATGAAGCTTGGACCATCAGCTAAAAGTTAGGACCCTTGCACAGCCCAATGCCTTTGCTCTGTGTAGGTGAAAGCAAAACAACATGCAAAGGCTGTTCCCAGGGGCTGAACTCCCCAGCAGCCCTAGTGGCCCATGTAAGCCCTCTGAAAATAGCCTGAAGTGGGTTTGAATAGCACATATGTCTCTTTCTGGCTGTTGGTGAAGTAGTACATTTCACTGAAAATCCAATTCAACTATGCCATTTTGAATAATTGTAAATATTACTAGCAGAAAGCCCATTCTAAGCCCACAGATCTCATTTGCCTGTTTAAGATTCCACTTGTCTGTTTGACCATGGGTGCATTTCACTCAGAAAAGGAATTGCGAGTAGCTACTAATGTTGGCTTCAGAAGTCCAGATTTAAGACTTGAACCCATCCAAAGAAAGTGTAGTACTATGATTTGACAGATAGTTACAGACCAAATTATGTGAATACTCACACTGCCACGAATGCTTGGTAGAAATTGCATGTGTGTGAGTAACACTGAATGCAACATCTGGGGAACTTGTATATAATTTGCAGTGAAGCAAGGTCATATTAGTCATTTAATCACTTTCCTCTAATCACTATTGTAGTGGTTTGTACCCTTTGTGATAATCTTTCAGTATTGTAACAGCCACAAGTGCTGGACTGGAGCATGACTATTCAGTGCACAGGAAACTAGTGCATAGAAAAAGACAGATGTGTGCACGCATATGCAAACAATTTCCCATTAAAATCAATATTGGATCCCCTGTTATTAAATCTGAGTATCAAAATACACTCAAGACACGTTTCTGTAATTCCAAGCAGCAAAATTGTTCACAGGGTGCAATGAAACTGCTAGGAACATCACTAGTATTGATTAATGCAATATGACTGAGGGCAGAAATTAAGCTGGGGATAGGGGTCTCCATTAAAAATGTTTATTGCTAAGTGCTCATGTATCACTTCAGTTCCTCTGCAGATCTGAAAAAAAAAACCAAACCCATTATAACCTTCTTGAGGGAAAAAGACAGACATTTAGCTGACGTATTCGTCAGAAAAATTTTGCTTCCTTTCTTTACTCCAATCTTATTTAGGGTGCTAAGAGTGCTAATAAAATCTGAGAGAAGTACCAGTTTGGGAAAATAGTTAAGTACATGCTTAACACAGAGCAACACTTTAAGCAAAATATATGCTTTTCCAGTCAGCTCTGTTGCGGATTCAGTGGCCTGAATCTCAGACTGGGAAAATCAGTTCTGTTATGATATTTCAAGTTGGATACATAAAAACTGTGACGCTCCCCCACCGGTATTCTCCCTACCCCACTAAATACATTAACTTACCCAGCAGCTCCACCAGGTTGTAATCAATTCAGGAAAACATCCTGTAATGAAGAACAGAGAATGTACTGATACCATCCACACATCCTGCCACTCTCCAAGCTTGACAGCAACTTCAGAGCCTGATTGTCTGGCAAAGAGTTTTCAGAATGACCCACTTTGTTCTGCATTACTCCGTGGTTATCTACAGCTGCTCCAGGGTTCCTTGTTTTTACACCCATCTCTTTCACTTGCTGTTCCAGGCTCATCCAAATGAAAAACTTGGATCGGAGCCTAAAATTTTGCAACATTTAAACATCAGTAGGACCAAGACGGGACTCCACTCTATAAAAATCTAAATACGGTTCCTGCTTTTTGTTGTTGTTTTGTGGGGGGTTTTTTTATGAGACAGAATCAATGAATCACAGAATTGTATAGGTTGGAAAAGACCTTTAAGATCAACAAGTCCAACCATAAACCTAACACTACCAAGATCACCACTATACCATGTCCATAAGCATCTCATCCAAATGTCTTTTAAATACCTCCAGGGATGGTGACTCAACCACTTCCCTGGGCAGCCTGCTCCAATGCTTGATAACCCTTTCAGTGAAGTAAAATTTCCTAATATCCAGTCTAAACCTCCCCTGGTGCAACTTGAGGCCATTTCCTCTCATCCTATCACTTGTTACCTGGGAGAAGAGACCGACCCCCACCTCTCTACAACCTCCTTTCAGGTAGTTGTAGAGAGCGATAAGGTGTCCCCTCAGCCTCCTTTTCTCCAGGCTAAACAACCCCACTTCCCTCAGCTGCTCCTCATAAGACTTGTGCTCTAGACCCTTCACCAGATTCGTTGCTCTTCTCTGGACACACTCCAGCACCTCAATGTCTCTCTTGTAGTGAGGGGCCCAAAACTGAACACAGTATTCGAGGTGCGGCCTCACCAGTGCTGAGTACAGGGGCACGATCACTTCCCTAGTCCTGCTGGCCATGCTATTCCTGATACAAGCCAGGAATAGTGTGGAAATACAAGCCAGGAAAGCCATTGGCTTTCTTGGCCACCTGGGCACACTGCTGGCTCATGTTCAGGCGGCTGTCAACCAACACCCCCAGGTCCTTCTCTGCTGGGCAGCTTTCCAGCCACTTTTCCCCAAGCCTGTAGCGTTGCAAGGGGTTGTTGTGGCCCAAGTGCAGGACCTTGCACTCAACCTTGTTGAACCTCATACAATTGGCCTTGGCCCATCGATCCAGCCTGTCCAGGTCCCTCTGCAGAGCCTTCCTCCCCTCAAGCAGATCAACACTCCCACACAACTTGGTGTCATCTGCAAACTGACTGAGGGTGCACTCGATCCCTTCATCCAGATCATTGATAAAGATATTAAACAGAACTGGCCCCAACACAGAGCCCTGGGGGATACCACTTGTGACCGGCCACCAAGTGGAGTAAACTCCATTCACCACCACTCTTTGAGCCCGGCCATCCAGCCAGTTCTTTACCCAGCGAAGAGTACACCCATCCAAGCCACGAGCAGCCAGTTTCTCCAGGAGAATGCTGTGGGAAACCCTGTCAAAGGCTTTACTGAAGTCTAGATAGACAACATCCACAGCCTTCCCCTCATCCATTAGGCGGGTCACCTTGTTGTAGAAGGAGATCAGGTTGGTCAAGCAGGACCTGCCTTTCCTAAACCCATGCTGGCTGGGTTTGATCCCTTGGTTATCCTCTACATGCTGTGTGATGGCACTCAGGATGATCTGCTCCATCAGCTTCCCCGGCACCAAGGTCAGGCTGACAGCCCTGTAGTTCCCCGGGTCCTCCTTCTGGCCCTTCTTGTAGATGGGTGTCACATTTGCAGTCTCCAGTCAACTGGGACCTCCCCAGTTAGCCAGGACTGGTGGTAAATGATGGAAAGGGGCTTGGTGAGCACTTCTGCCAATTCCTTCAGTACTCTCGGGTGGATCTCATCAGGCCCCATAGACTTGTGAGTGTCTAAGTGCTATAGCAGGTCACTAACCATTTCCCCCTGGATTATGGGGGCTCCATTCTGGTCCCCATCCCTATCTTCCAACTCAGGGGGCTGGGTACCCAGAGAACAATTGGCCCTGCTATTAAAGACTGAGGCAAAGAAGGCATTAAGTACCTCAGCCTTTTCCTCACCCTTTGTCACTATTTTCCCTCCCCCATCTACTGGGGGCTAGAGATTCTCCTTAGCTCTCCTTTTGCTGCTAATGTATTTGAAGAAGTGTTTTTTGTTGTCTTTTACAGCAGTAGCCAGGTTGAGCTCTAGCTCAGCTTTGGCCTTTCTAATTTTCTCCCTGCACAACCTCGCTACACCTTTGTAGTCCTCTTGACCTGCCTGCCCCTTCTTCCAGAGGTCGTAGACTCTTCTCTTTCTCCTGAGTTCGAGCCAGAGCTCTCTAGTCAGCCAGGCCGGTCTTCTTCCCCGCCGGCTCGTCTTTCGGCACCTGGGGACAGCCCGCTCTTGTGCCTTTAGGACTTCCCCCTTAAAGAACGTCCAGCCTTCCTGGACTCCTTTGCCCTTTAGGGCTGCCTCCGAGGGGACTCTCTCGACCAGTCTCCTAAACAGGCCAAAGTCTGCCCTCCGGAAGTCTAAGGTGGCAGTTTTGCTGACCCCCCTTGCCGCTTCTCCAAGTGTCAAAAACTCTATCATTTCATGATCACTCTGCCCAAGACGGCCTCCAACCATCACATGGCTCACAAGTCCTTCTCTGTTCGTGAACAAGAGGTCCAGCGGGGCACCTTCCCTAGTTGGCTCACTCACCAGCTGTGTCAGGAAGTTATCTGCCACATACTCCAGGAACCTTCTAGACTGTTTCCTCTCTGCCGAATTGTATTTCCAGTAGACCTCCAGTAGGTTGAAGTCCCCCACAAGAACAAGGGCTAACAATCGTGAGGCTTCTCCCAGCTGCTTATAGAATACTTCGTCAGTCTCCTCATCCTGGTTGGGTGGTCTGTAACAGACTCCCACCACAATATCTGCCTTGTTGGCCTTCCACCTGATTCTAACCCATAGACACTCCACCCTATCATCACCATCATTAAGCTCTAAACTATGCAGACACTCCCTGACGTATAGGGCTACCCCACCACGTCTCCTGCCTCGCCTATCCCTCCTGAAGAGTTTATAGCCATCCATCGCTGCACTCCAGTTGTGCGAGTCATCCCACCATGTTTCTGTGATGGCAACCATATCATAGTCTTCCTGGTGTACAATGGCTTCCAACTCCTCCTGCTTGTTGCCCATGCTGTGTGCATTGGTGTAGAGGCACTTCAGCTGGGCTGTCACCCGTGTCTCCTTCATAGAAGAACACCCCTTGTGTGCTTTGAGGCGTTTCACTGGCGTTTCCCTCTTGGCTCCTATTGCCTCAGTACTCCCTAACTCAACTCTGTTTGACTTCGGCTGTGCCCCAGAGTACCCAGCACATCTCGGAGACACAGGCCAAGTGCCCTCACTGGCACCTGCTCCCTCTAACCGTGGCACGTCATCCCTCAGCTTCCCTCGGGCAAGCCTGATATTACTCCCCTCCTCCTTCGAGTCTTGTTTAAAGCTCTGTTGATGAGCCCTGCAATTTCCTGAGTGAAGATTCTCTTTCCCCTTTGAGAAAGATGAATCCCATCAGACACCAGCAAACCTGGTGCTGTGTAGGCCATCCCGTTATCAAAAAACCCAAAACAATGGCGATGACGCCATCCATGGAGCCATGAGTTAATAGATTGGGTACCTCTGTTCCTTCTAGTGGCACTGCTCATGACTGGAAGGAGAGAAGAGAAAATAACCTGTGCTCTGGAGTCCCTTACTAGCCGTCCCAAGGCCCTGAAGTCTCTTTTGATCGCCCTAGGACTTCGTGTTGCAGCCTCATCGCCCCCCACATGGAAGAGCAGTAGGGGGTAATAGTCGGAGGGCCGTACCAGGCTAGGGAGTATCCTCGTGACATCCTTCACCCGGGCCCCAGGGAGGCAGCAGACTTCCCTAAGAGGAGGGTCTGTCCAGCATATCGGACCCTCGGTTCCCCTCAGAAGGGAGTCGCCCACAAATATAACCCGTCTTCTCTTCCTTGTGGAGGTGGTGTTGATACGAGAGGTACACTTTTCTGGCCTAGGCAACACCTCTGGTGTAGATGGACTGTCATCCCCATCCTCCATTGACTGGCCTTCCACCTCCAGGGCCTCATACCTGTTGTACAGAGGCACCTGGGAAGGCGAGGTGGGCAAGGAGGGCATTCGCCTGCTGCCACAAGTGTGGACTTGCCTCCATTCACTCTTTTCCTTTGAGCTGCTGCCTTCAGCCTGGTGGGGGGGGATAGAGGATCCCCTTGATCGTGGGTTCTTACTGGTGGCTGCTGCTGCTCCTGTTCCTGTCTCAGGGGGGGCAGAGCATCGCTCTTTCTCAGCCTTCCTGATGCTCCTTAACCTTTCTACCTCCTCCTGTAGCTCTGCCACCATGCAGAGCAAATCGTCCACCTGGTCGCACCTCACACAGCTGTCCACACAGCTGCCATGCGTGAACAGCAAGAGGCCCAGGCACTCCCGGCACCCTGAGACCTGGACGGCTGCAAGCTTTCGTGGGAGCTCCGTCTGGGAAGCCACATCCACTCTGGCGAGCACAGAGGGCATCGCTTTCTGACAAATGAATACCATAGCGAAGGTTCTTCTGAAAGGATGGGGACTACCGAATGAACGCACCTCTTGAGCTGGTAGGGCGACTTCGCCTTCCCCACATGCCCTGCCTGCACCAACTGCCGCGCCACACCCTTCTGAGGCGCCACACCCTGGTCGCCCGGCCTGGTTGCTCGCTCTGCCTGGGGGCGGCTCTTGCACGTGAGGAATTGCTGCCGTCACCCTTGTCCCCCCGCGCTGAGTCACAGCCGGGCCCTCGTCAGGAGCTCCTGCCTCCCTGCTTGGGCTGGGGCATGGCTGCGGTCACCCTCTCTTGCCATGCCCTTTTTTTTCCCTTCCCTGCGTGGTTTTGCCGCGGTGTAGCCAATTCAGCAACGGTCCCCCGACGCGGTCCTCTGTTCCAGAGCCCCTCGCCTTGGAGCCTTCGCTGAAACGGTGGTTCGAGTGTGTTCTACTTGTTCCCATTGAGTTGTATCAGCTTTGTAATAAAACCTGCTACATTTGCCTCTGCTGCTACCCAGAGCCAGAGGGAGGGACAAGAATTGGGAAGAATTCTGGTGAACCTTTCTCTGACCCCAATGAGATCTGGATTTGGTTCTTACTTGTTCCTTACTCCTATGGAGTCCTTTGACTCTAAACACAGGGATTAGCTTCTCTTTAGTGTTTTCTACTTTCTTTTCATGTTAAGTTTTGTCTAAGAGTTGTCCTAAATTGCATGGAATGGAGTGATGGGCCTGGGAAGAAGAGAATGGCATGTAGCTAAACCTGTGGAGGAATAATTTCTGGCATTGAAGAGAAAGTTCTGGATAATTATCGGGTAGTAGAGACAGTAGGATGCTATTGGCACAATACATATGTAAAGGACTTTAGACAGAGTATCCAGGAAAAGCTCCCTATGCCCTCGTGCTGATAAGCAATTACTGGTGCAGTGGCACAGTCCCTACTCACAGCTCACTGATGAAAAACTTCCATTGCACTGCCTCCAAGGGAAAACTGTACACAATTCTGTGTGGATTCCTGTCTCCATCTCTGGCAAGGCATACCAAAATCTGCACCACTATAATCCATACTCATACATATCCTAAGAAAACAAGAGATCAGTTAAACCAGGACAGGAAAGCTCAGAAACTTGCCAGTGCAATAGTCTGGACACCGCTGCTTACCTATCCTAATCCATCTCAGCTGAAAGGTTTGCCAACTGGTAAGGGTCTTGGCTCACATACAGTAAATGTATTTCTTCAGTCCAAAGCCAGTAACATTAACCACAGTTCCAGTCTTCCTGTCACAGTTCTAACACACACATGCACACATACACACACACACACACAGAGTGATTTTTTTTTTTGTTATTTTTCACATCCCTGAAAACAAAATAATCCCTTAACTTGCCTTTATTTGTTAAGGTGTTAACACAATCAGTAAATAGGTACCAGGACGCAGTTAGTCCATAGATAATGCCTGATGCTAAAGCATGAACCCCCAGTGCCTGTAGCAAGTATGGCAGAGGGAGGAACAGCTAAAAAGCTGGAAAAACAGCAAAGGAAGCAAATTATGTGTGAGTGAGTGAAAGCGAGAGAAAAATCCACAGTCAGGCCAGAATTCTGCTTGCCAAAAACAAGCTAAGAGATCTATTTCCAAAAGAAATGAGTCAAACCAGGGAAACAAAAATAATAATGCTGTGTGCAACTTAAAGCAGCAGCTGCTATCTGAGAGAAAACATGAGATGAGATAGAAGACACAAAAGATTAGTCTTTTTTTGGTTTTCAAATTATTACGTTTGTGAAGCTTTTGGCTCAAAAATGTTTGACCTAATCACATCTGTTTTAACAACTTAAATGAGAGGCCCGGCAGCTGTAGCTGGCAAAAGAATCTCCAAATCTGTAGACACCATTCCAATATTTGGGCTCTTGTCTGAACAATCTAGGGATAACATAAACTCTATACCCTAAAAGTGCCTATGCTGTGAATAACCACTTACAGACTGATGCTGCAGCCACCCTGCAAACAAGCCTGCTTCTAAATTCAGCTGTTCCTTGGCTTAGCCTCTGGAAATGGAAACCCATTACTCTGATGAATGTAAATTTATTTCATATTCTTGCAAACAATCAACTGAAGCCTCTTTGTCTACAGCCAGATACAAAGGCAAACAATGGGCGCTGAAGAAGTGAGTGCTGACAAGTTAGAAGACAGCATAGAAAGTCTCGCAAGTAAGGTGAAGCCAATCTGGCTGAGACTCCAGTGAACAGAGAAAAGATGTTTTGCAGAAGGTTAAAATAGGATACAGAAGATTTCTTTTTACTACACAAATATACATATAACAAGTAAAAAAAGAAAACCCCTATTAATATGGTTACACAAAAATGAACTGGCTAGATGATCTAAGCTAATTTTTTTGTGCCCCTGTAACCTGCTGGGTTTTATTTAGTGAGAATTTCCTCTCTGTCTAATTTTCATTGGCACATCAATTTTCTTGCAGTGTGTGATTCTTTTTCAACATCTGCTGCTCAGTTTGACAGTATTAATTTTGGATTTTTCCCCAGATCAGATTAGTTGAAGATTGCAGTGAACATTGGCAAAAGATCTAAGTTTTCTGTCTGCCTTTTCTCCTCTCCTTAATGAAAAAATATTTTCTTGAGATTCATAATCATTGCTATTACTGTATCTGACACTGAAAATCATAAAACAGTCAGAGAAGTATTATACATACTAATAGAGACAGGTTTTCTTCTCCCTCCAAATTTCTCTCCACCTGTCCATACATACACTTTATTATTCATAGCTATTGTATCCATGAGTTGTAAGCACAATCCTCTAAGCTTACATGTTGAAAATGTTCAATTTTTCATGTGTGTAAATGTTGAAGCATTATTCTATAAACACTACTGAAGCAGGTGGGTTTAAATGGGGCTTAAACCTAACACTTGGCATACATGTAATGATAGATTGTGTATTTTGCATATCCAGAGTCATAGAACACCAACATAGGAACATATATACCAGTACATTGTATTTTTTTGGTTATAGTTAGTAGTCACAGGTGGGTACTCTACTCTTAACCGTGTCTCAAACATAGTTCTTACCCCAAGGAGCACACAATCTGTGTTTAAGGAAAGAGTTGAGGCGCTCTCAGGCCCAGTGAAGGGAGATGTTCAGGAAGCAATATCTGTCAGTACGATCAGTGGCAGCATCATACACTAACAACATGATATTACTTTTGTACAGATGATGGCAATTTAGATATTTGAGCAGAACAATGAAGCAGCTCTGTGAAATCCCTTTGACCATGTTGCCTGTGTATAAAAAGAACAGAGAAAAGCACATTGCATGCTCATTTGAAAAGCACAAGGGTGAACCACCACAAGCCAGCCTGCAGAAAGAAGCAGGAGGTGCAGGAAGTGAATGCAAACTGTCCTGGGTGTGTTAGAAGAAGGAAACTAGTCAAGTAGTGCTAAATAAAAAAGAGTACCTTCATTACTTCGTGTAAATGAGATCTAAGAGAACTCTGCGCTGCCCAAATTACACTCCACTGCCTGCATTTGTCCTGCAAGGATACGGTTAAAGCAACAAGCTAGGAAAACAGTCTTGGCAGGAGTGTTCTAGATGGATATGGACAGAGCAAAATGCATTGGCAATGCCAGTAAAAAGGATGTTGCAGTAATCAAGATGTGAGATGAAGAGTCTCTGGATGAGCATTTTAGCTGTGTGGGCAGGATTGGAGAGGCTATATCTAAGATTTAAAAGAAAAATAAAATTAAAAAAAAACCTTGCAGGATTTAGACATAATGCGACTGTGAGGACCCGGAAAGCGTTACAAGACAAGTATGGTACTCCAGTTACTGGCCTAAGTAACAAGTGGGATTGCAGTGTTGTCCACAGTGATTAAAGAAGGACATGACAGGGAGGTAGCTTGGAGAGAAAGATTAAAAGCTCTGTTTTAGTCCTGTTCAGTTCAAGCTGATGGCCAGACAACTGCAAGGCAATGCTAGGAAGACAGCCCAATTTTATTTTGAGCAGAATGAGACAGGTCTGGAATACAGAGATAAAGCTGTGAATTCTCTACAGAGAGATGGCAAATTTAGATTAGGTTCAGAAGGGTTAAATAGTTTATGCACAAATAGGTTCTAAATATCTGCAAGTGATAAGAAGGAGAGGCTCTTTACATGTAAGTGTACCATGTATAAATGCAGACACAACAAATGTAGCTCCCCTCCCCCCAAATCTAGGACCTATATAATTGCATATGCATTTTACTTCATTAATGAGATGCCCTTATTCAAAGCACTGTAGATGCTGCCACTTTTTATAACGGGGAACAAAATATAGCTGCAGCTTGGTGTAGGTATCTGGTATCCTGATGTGAGGATGTTAAATAAAATAAATCAAGCTGATCTGAAAAATAATCTCTTCACAGACTACGAAATCCTGATTAGCATAGAGGCTGATCTGTGCTCTCACTTGTGATCAAACAAATAATAGATATCCATCAAGCTGTTCTTCCTACAGGTTCTGAAAAAGAATTTTTTTGGTTTTTAAATACATGGGAGGTGTTCAGATACTGTTAGTCAGAGAGATCTGAGAACTATCGGCTGGTTGTGGGTAATTTATTGCCTGCATTTGGGTATTAGCACGATCTGTCATTTAGTTTTGTAGAAACCCATATGCTTTCATGAGGCACTTGACTTTTATAGTCACTCCATTTAAAAATCAGCTGTCCTCACTATTTCAGTTCTAGATCTTTTGATCCTTATGCTTTAATATACTGGACTGTTCAAAGTTAGCAGGGAGCTGCCAAGTGTACAAATGATGTTTTAGCTTGATTAGCTCTGGCTTACCCTCCTTAGCATGAACTACACATAAGTGCATGCAAATATTATTGATTCAGAGTGACTGATCTATAATATTGCTCTGGAGGTGAATTATCACAGACAAAGAGCCAGGAGAACTAAGTGCTGTGTCTAGGCTGAACCATTAACAGCAAGACTTGGCAAGGCTGATTTTTAAACTAGGCTCCCTGGATTTGGGGGATTAACCTCCTCCTCTGACTAGGCACAGGCAGGCTCACTTCATAGCATTAAAGCTCCCCATTTATTTACGTAACTTTGTATGAAACATGCATTTTCTCTTAATAGTTGGCATTTTACACATTTGTACATACTACCAATAATGTTTAGACCATCTCCATTATGCCACAGTCACAGCAGATATCTTTGCATTTTGATGACACTGAATGAGCTTTCGCAGCAAAGGACATGTCTGCCTATATCTTCTTAAAGGTGTGACAACTGCCTCTGTTCTACAGCCACTTTCCTAGCCATAACTCATTTGAAGAACATGCATTTTTATCTCATCAAGTACTCTAGGAATTACCTGGTAGATGTTTTTATGTGTATGTGAGTTTTAAGTTTGATTCAGAGCAACCCCTAGACTTTTAGTTCTTTGCAATCCCTAAACACTGCTGCTGTTCAGTTACCCCTGCTGACCTATCCTGGAATGGGCAAAACAGCCGGCTGTAGTTGAAGTCACTTTAAATACATTTCAAAGGCAGAATTTTAACACAGGTGGGAATGGTCGTGCCCCCTGTTATTAAGTGTGCTGATGTTTCCCATTTTAACACTCCATTTTCAAATATGGTTTAACTCTGCCAAACTTTAATCATTTAGTCTGAAATTTTATTTGCCAGGTGATCTGCATCACAGAAAAGCCTGTAGGAGAATTATTAATTTTATCTCCAGAGCGGGGTCTGGACACATTGTCAGCCATGAGGATGGAACAAAGCACTAAACAGCTATTCACATTCACTGCACTGAGAGTGGCTGGGGTCCAGTGGTAAAAATATTACTGTAAATCGAAATGCATATGCCTGAGGAGGAAGTATACAGAATTAAAGCTGGACAGCAACACAGCCTCTGGAAAGCCTGAATGCTGGAGTTTCTCTCTCTGCAATCTGTTCTTGGTAATGTTATTTTTGTATGTAATTAAGCATAGGAAATAGTCATCTATGCTTTCTTTGTTAATAGTTTCAGCACCATTTAAAAACTCGCTTTTTCTGGCTGAAGAAAACATTACTGCAGGAGATGTAGAACCTAGCAATGTGTTGCAGGATGAATGTGAAAGGCTTGCAACAACACCATATCATGAGAAACTATGCCATCTGGAACATTAAATATGGCCATGGCACAAGTTCTTTCTAGCAGGTACCTCAAACACAAAGGATCACATTTCCCTGAATCTGGTCATAGCTGACTCCACATTTCTCAGTAAATTGAATGGCCTTTGCTTGTGGCTGTATCTGTGCCATCATGCAAGGAACAGATTGACTCCGGCTTGCAACTGTTGGATTATTCCCCGGAGTTGACAAGCGCTCCATCTTAGCCACATGTGCTTTGTTCAGTCTTTCAAAAGCCCTTTAAACTTCCACTGGTTAGAGGTGGCTGAACTGCAAACAAAGCTTTGCTCTGGTTTTCATCAGCAAATAGTAGCTCAAGTGCTTCTTTGACTTAAAGGTACATGTAAAAATCTAGTCTGGGAAATTTACAGGATGCACTTCTATCAGGAGGCATGAAGTACATACTGCTTTATTTTGGGACACAATGTGATGAGTCATTTTTCATAAGTGTTCTGGCTCTTTATCTTTGGGATCTGGCTTGAAACTCTCTGAAAAGTAAAAATGTCACAATGACTCTGGATGCTCTAGCATTGTTCTCCAAGCTATTCTTCCATTTTAATATCATTAAACTATTAATACTTTTAAGTTACTACCATTAAATGCATGCAGACACATAAAAGGCAACACGATTTCAAGGAAATGCAATTTGGGAAGTTTTTTTCTGTTTAAAGCTTAGTTTCAGTTTGAGGAGACTGTTTTAGCTAATAATCTGTTGAGCTGAATTGTGGATTATTTTAAATGTTTCATATTCTAACTGAGACGCCTATGAAAAGGGACAAGAAGTTAGTTTTCAGGATTTGTTCTTGTGGTGGCTGATGGGAGGAGAGGAGCATACCATGTGTGAATGAATACATTTCTTATGGTTCTCTATCCTGCTGCGATCCAGGATCTGCATTAGAAGCCTGGGCACAGTTAAATGATTGATTCTGTTTTCTGAGACAGCAGAGGTTTCAAAGATTTCCCTACACCATGGACCGCACAGTCAGAACCAGTAATTCCTCTGGAACACTTTGACTGTGGTCATTGTTATATTTATTTATTCACTGGAGCACGTCTTTTGAAAAATCTTTCTTTAAACACCACAGTATATAGGGAAAGTTGGAATACAAAAGACTAAATGTCTCTTGGGAAAATGACAGGATGCCAAAACACTTGTCTTGACAAGCTAAGGACCTATTGGGAGGTAGGCAGATCGGGAAACATCCCACAGTCAAGAAACTCGGGGTTGAAACCCCCTCAGGAATAGGCATTTTTGCCATTCAATTCTTGATTCTTGCAAATGCACGTCTTGCATTTATTCTGTCTGAAGGGAACTGGATTGTCACAGTATGAAATGCTTTGCCATAATAATGAAGTTTCATACCAATTCTGTTTTCATTACAAAACATTTGTAAAGTGGAACCAGAAAGGTCACTTAATTTGCATCTGTGAAAGGCGCTAAAAAATCTCTGGGGTAAAATTCCCTTGATCTCAGTAGAATTACACCTATTTACACCTGGCTGGAATTTGGTCCCTGACATCCTTTTCATGTCTTACTTATTGAAGCAAGCAAGCATGAGCACTCATTCTCAGCAGGGCTGTGTCAAAAGCAGGAACAGAATTACTTCATTTTTGTCATTAGACACAAGCCCAAAACGTTAGGGATTTTAAAAAAGGTTACTTTTTTGAGAGTTGTTCAGCGTTCTCATCTTCCAATTTGTCTGCAGACAGCAAAAAATGCAATATGAAAGAAGCATAAGTGCTTCTCATGGTATTTTCTGAATAACTGAAACCATGAAGTCTTCAAAATCCTTTGTTTTTGTGAGACTTTCATCATCAAGAAGTCTAGATGGATCAGATAAGCTTCCTGACTTTGGGGTACTTAGTGAGACTGATGAAATGGGTTTGCAGGTAGCCCCCTTTCAAACTACAAGCATTTTAGTATTTCTCTGCCTGCTCATGCATTGATTTTTTCACTTCTTGAGTATATAAAATGTGAGCTTTTAGTACAGGCTTGTGCTAAATTGCCACAGTTTCATAAGAGAATAACAAAAGCGAAAGATTTGGCAGTAAGCCTTACAGAAAACTGTTCCCAGAGCTCAAGCAATATCATGAGTTGTGAGGACCATTTGAAACTCATTAATGCAGAATTCAGTGTGCTGTCTAATATACTGTGGTCTGTGTGTGATGGAGATGTCTGCCTCAAAGGTTGTACAGTGTAATATAAAGATATACCGTTGAATTTTTCCAAGACCATCGCTAAGGGAGCTATGAATATTTGCAGTCTTCTTGTCTTCTTCAAGTTTCATTGTTTTTTAAAATATACTTTTACTAAGTATCTGAGGCTATGTTCATTTTGTAATAACAACTATCTATAAAACAAAGAACTGAGTATACTTTGCACAAATCTTTCCCAAAAGCAGTTAGAATAATTGTGCAATGATACACATCCAGGAGAAAAACCTGGAAATTGCCAACTGACAGGAGGGACCTATAGGTTAGCAGCCTCCACAAAAGAGCAGGCCCACCTAGACCTGAGAAATTCTCAGTCTATTTCCAATATTTCCCTTTTCCTGAATTAGTAAAGCTAGATATCTTCTGGAGAAGTTGCATATTCTAGACAGTAAAAGGGATGACTATGCTTTTGCTTAAACTGATAGAGTAAAATTTATAATCAATGAGACCATTAATACCATCTCTATTCTTTCCATGATCTCAAAAAATTTCCAGCACATATAAGAAGAGAATGTGGGCCCACATTATCATCTCTCATAGAAAACCTGCCCTGAGAAGCAAATCTCTGCAATATTTTCACTGTTCATCTCCCATTGGCTCTGTTCCCCATATTAGCACATCTCCAGGAAATGGTGGAAGACTACCACATCTGCATAGGCAAAAGACCAGCTCCATGTCATGGCCTCTGTCTACCACAAGTGCACAAAATTAGTGGGGAAAACGATAGATTCTTTGACATCTTCAAGTGTCTCCTGAGGGCTTTTACTACCTCAGGCTGCCATAGTGTTCATGTTGCTAGTTCAGCTTGTTCAGCATTCAAGCAACACTGAAATGGTAGGATACATTTTGCTTGAAACTTTAAAACATGGCCAAGTATTAGCCGTGCTATTTTTGGCAAACATACATGTACAGACATTTTCTTTGACTGCTGCTTTCTCAAAATCACCATAATTTTCAGCAGTTGGAAAGTAATTAATCCTGCTAGCAACCCCCAACCCTCATTTTCACAGATAATTAGTGGATAGGGGGGCAGCTAGTTCCTACTATCATAGCTGGAGAAATCCATTGTTCTCAGTCTGCAGCTTACATAGCCAAATGTTTCATGCTAAATTTATCACTGTTTATTACTTGCATGAATGCTCTGGGTGGCCTTTTGGGGATTTTTCTGGACTCTTGCTGGTGTGTTACTTGACAGTGCTACCACAGTAAAACAAAGCTATGATTATACTACTAGTAAACAACTCCCCTTCAAAGAGGAAAAAGAAAATAGGGAGACAAGACACAGAAAGCTGCAGAAAATACTGCAAGTCTGTTTCTAGACCCCAGGTCTAATGTTTGGTTAGACAATGCTAGAGGCAAAACCAATTTCTTTGCCCTACTGTAATTGCTACCCAGAATAAGTGGCTCTGTTCTCATATTGACACTTTTCCATCCATTTTTCACTGCTGGATAAGATTCTTCGTTATGCTGATATCCAGTATCAATCCTTCCATGACCTTCAAAATGAGGAGTACTGAAAAGGTGGAAACCAGTTTCAAAGGTGTCTACTGAATTCTGTTGTCCAAGCCCTAGATACTGAATTTCAGTGGAAATAAGTGCCTGAATCTCTAAGTCTACCTTAATTCTCCTAGTCTATTTCTCTTTTTTATATTTAGTGTTTTTTCTGCACGTGCAGTACATCTTAACAACTTGTAGTCTTTAAGAGAGAGAAATAAGGCAAATCAGTGCTCTGATGACAGAATCCCAAGTCCTAACAACAGTTAACGTTCAGCTACTAAGTGGTTTAACAAAAAAGACAACTTTAAAAACATTCTCTATACCATCACCCATCCTGTTGTTCTGACAACATGTCACAGGAGAAAAGCCATATACTACCCAGAATCAACTAGATCTTGTTGCATTAATTTTCAAACTGGAAAAAAAATCTTTAAGGACACTTCCAGTTCTGCCAATCGATACTGTAGTGTGAGAGTCAGTTTAATATTTTGATAGATGATGGGTCATTCTCACATCCGAAAAATAAATGACATTAACTCTCGGATTAAGTCATCGACAAGACAGAGGTAATCATATACATGTAGCATTATGCTAGTTTTATTACCCAGAATCTTTTAAGCCTGCACATATTCAACAATGAAGTAATGCAAAAGGGAAAATCCAATTAGCCCACGCATATGCTTCTTGAATACCACTACCCCAGCTCTGCATGTAGATGAACTGAACAACACATTGACAGATTATAAAAGAACTGTCGTCTACAGATTTGTAGTCTTGCATTAAGATTTTTCAAAAAAATGAATTTCCTTCATTTACAGGTGATGAAAATATTAGATGTTATGTGGGTTAAAAAAATCTTTTTTACATAAAACTTAAGCATACCCATCTCATTTAGAAATAAGTTTTAACAGCAAGAAAGGTTTAGGAAAGCTAGAACAAGAATGAGATAACCAGTTTTGAAGCAAGTAGAGCAACTAGAAAAAAATCATAGAAAAACAACTGCATAATGAAAATCAAATATATTTGTTTAATCTATATGCATTGACACTTTATATATCTGGGTTCAAATTTTGTGAGGCATACAGAAGACATTCTGTAATTTGACAACATGCTAATATCTCTGTAAAGTATCTGACAGCGTGAGTGCATCTTAGAAAGCTTTTTTTCAGTCTGTAGTGAGCAAACTGCAAAATTAAGAGTTGCATAAACCTAAGCTAGTCTCTGGCTCACAGCATCTCAATGTAAAGACATGTATATTGACTTTCATGAGAAGCCTCACGTTCAACTTTCAGGAGTGTCAGGGAGAGCAATCTAAGCCCTTTCAGCTTTTGTTTTGCTAGTCCAAAGAAGTTTTCAGCTTTCTTTCATAAGGCAGGCTTCCAAACCCCTGTAGCCATTCTTTATACCAGATTTTGTTTTCCTGGGCAGGGTTAGCAGAGAACTGTACACACAGTATTTAAGGTCCAATAGCATCATACTTCCTCACGTGTGTGAGAATACCTTGAGCAATACTGCTTAAAATAAAACCTAAAAATTGCCAATATGATAATCTTAAGTCCAGCAGCATGTCAATACTGCAGGCTCTGTCTTCCTCACAATGAAAACATGCAAAAAACTTCTTCTCTGAACAGACTGTGTCCAGATGAGATGCTCAAAAATACAAACAGCAACCAGACCAACCAGCCCTTATTGGACAAAACCAGCTCATTAGAGGTCAATGAATATAGATTGATCCTTCATTTCCAAAAATAAGTACCAAGGAAATTCCCCCATTTCTTGGTAACTCCCAATGCTCATTTACACTGTCCTAAAAAGAAATGGGAAATATTCCCTGGATTCCTTTACTACTCATATGAAACATGTAGGTCTACAACCTCATACTGACAGGCAGAAAGATGCAAGATTTCTCACTGGACTTTTACAGAACATAGGAAAATAAATACAAGAATTGAACCGTTTCTGTTTTGTTGACTGTAAAGGTCACTGTCAGTAAGAATGTGTACTACCTATAGCTTTAACAATAACTTATCATACCACTTTCTTTTAAATTTAGGCAAGTAGAATTCAGCGATACAGAAAAGATTATGCTTCTGAAAAAGCCAAAAGTTTCCAGTATGGATTTTTTTCATCAGGTTCTTAATTTGATTTTAAAACTTTTATAGTGCTTTAAATGTGTGAAATTCAAATGCATATAGTTGGGGCTACGAACCAATTTCAGAAAAGAGAACCTCACTCTTTATAAGATATAAAGCTTTCTTACTTTTCTTTATATAAGTTAAAATGACAGATACAGATATGTCCAATTTTCCCCTGCTTTGCAGTTTTAACATACATTTAAGATCCAGTATAACAAAATACAAACAAAAAGTACAAAGTACAACAAAAAGAGAGCCAAGGAGAATCTCCCTCCTTTATTGGATGTGGGGGAAAACATTGCCACCAAGGATGAGGAAAAGGCCGAGGTACTTAATGCCTTCCTTGCCTCAGTCTTTACTAGTCAGACCAGTTATCCCCAGGCTATTCAGCCCCCTGAGCTGGAAGACAGGGACCGAGAGCAGAATAAACCCCCATAATCCAGGAGGAAGCAGTTAACGACCTGCTACGCCACCTGGACACTCACAAGTCTATGGGGCCAGATGGGATCCACCCGAGAGTACTGAGGGAATTGGCGGAGGAGCTTGCCAAGCCACTCTCCATCAGTTATCAGCAGTCCTGGTTAACAGGGGAGGTCCCAGACGACTGGAGGCTTGCCAATGTGACGCCCATCTACAAGAAGGGCCAGAAGGAGGACCCGGGGAACTACAGGGCTGTCAGCCTGACCTTGGTACTGGGGAAAATTATGGAGCAGTTCATCCTGAGTGCGCTCAACAGGCATGTGCAGGCCAACCAGGGGGTCAGGCCCAGCCAGCATGGGTTCGTGAAGGGCAGGCCTGCTTGACCAACCTGATCTCCTTCTACGACCAGGTGACCCACCTAGTGGATGAGGGAAAGGCTGTAGATGTTATCTACCTAGACTTCAGTAAAGCCTTTGACACTGTCTCCCACAGCATTCTCCTAGAGAAGCTGGCGGCTCATGGCTTAGGCAGGTGTACTCTTCCCTGGGTAAAGAACTGGCTGGATAGCCAAGCCCAGAGAGTGGTGGTGAACAGAGTTAAATCCAGTTGGTGGCCGGTCACAAGCGGTGTTCCCCAGGGCTCAGTTTGGGGGCCAGTCTTGTTTAATATCTTTATCAATGTTCTGGATGAGGGCATTGAGTGTGCCCTCAGTAAGTTTGCAGACGACACCAAATTGGGTGGGAGTGTTGATCTGCTTGAGGGTAGGAAGGCTCTGCAGAGGGACCTGGACAGGTTGGGTCGATGGGCCAAGATCAATTGTATGAGGTTTAACAAGGCCAAGTGCTGGGTCCTGCACTTGGGCCACAACAACCCCATGCAACACTACAGGCTTGGGGAAGAGTGGCTGGAAAGCTGCCTGGCAGAAAAGGACCTGGGGGTGTTGGTTGCCTGAACATGGTTGGTTACCACCTGAACATGAGCTGGCAGTGTGCCCAGGTGGCCAAGAAAGCCAATGGCATCCTGGCTTGTATCAGAAATAGAGTGGCCAGCAGGAGCAGGGCAGTGATCGTGCCCCTGTACTCGGCACTGGTGAGGCCGCACCTCGATTACTGTGTTCAGTTTTGGGCCCCTCACTACAAGAGAGACATTGAGGTGCTGGAGCGTGTGCAGAGAAGGGCAACGAAGCTGGTGAAGGGTCTGGAGCACAAGTCTGATGAGGAGAGGCTGAGGGAACTAGGGTTGTTTAGCCTGGAGAAAAGGAGGCTGAGGGGACACCTTATTGCTCTCTACAACTCCTGAAAGGAGGTTGTAGAGAGGTGGGTGTTGGTCTCTTCTCCCAAGTAACTAGTGATAGGACAAGAGGAAATGGGCTCAAGTTGCATCAGGAGAGGTTTAGATTGGGTATTAGGAAAAATTTCTTTACTGAAAGGGTGGTCAAGCATTGGACCAGGCTGCCCAGAGAGGTGGTGGAGTCACCATCCCTGGAGGAGTTTAAAAAACATGTAGATGTGGCACTTCGGGACATGGTTTAGTAGGCATGGAGGTGTTGGGTTGACGGTTGGACTAGGTGATCTTAGAGGTCTTTCCCAACCTTAATCATTCTATGATTCTATGAAAGTACACAGACTCTGACTCCAGAGTGTGTTCCCACAGCTCCTAATGTCTGTTTATGTTTAGGCCAAAGTTTTAGTGGCCGATATGAACTAAACAGCCAGGCTCATCATTATAGCAATCCAACTTACAGCCCAGTCCTTCCATTCTTACTTTCAAGAACATAGTCATTAACTTTGGTAGGATTATGTAATGGTTGAACAATCTGTCCCCAAAAGCCTTAAATAGCAAGCAAAAAAAAAGTAAGTTAAAAAAACCCAAAACAAACAAACCCCCCCCCCAAAAGTAAGTGAAGTAAAAGTAAGTCTTAAATATGCAGCATCCCATGAACATTCCCCAAACAAGACTGTCTCACCAGAGGAAGTTCTAATGTGTGTTTAGTTTAGAACTAGAAAAATAGCAGATATTATGAGGAATATCTACACATACATATAACATCTGTATTTCAAGAAAACTCGTATGTCAGAAGACACTGAAAATAGTAGAAAATCTGCTATGCTTTGTAGGATGGAAGAGGAAATCTGGTAGCAACAGACCTGGGAATAAAAGAACAGCATCAAGGAACATCAAGCACTCCTTACTCAGCTGATGAAGAACTCCTGACACTATATCAAAATACATGTGGACCTCAGCAAACAAGTGCTGCGTCAATTAAGATAAACTCAGCCATCAGCTTTCCCATGGAAACTGTTTTAAGTGCGCTGCCATAGGTCTCAGCAAGTGTCGTTAGATGTGAAACAGAGAAAGTGTTCTCCTCTCATTAGCCATATAAAAGACAAACAGGCCTGGGTTTCTCCAGAACTGTCTTATCTTTCAACTCATGATTTCTGAAAGGAAAAAATAAAAGAGATTTTTTTTTTTTTTTCCTGTTGTGGCATCTGGAGATATCAGAGAGCTAGCCAATGCCCAGAGGGACTCTAGATAACATGTTCAACACATTCTTAGGAAACAAGGTCATTTTTCCATGCTTGTACACAAACAGTAGGTCCAACATACCCAGAAGAACCATGTTCCATCCAGTGTGCACACATTATCTGGCCTGAAAATCTCAGAGAAAACCATGGCATTCCCTATAAAAAGTCCATTTGTCTGGATATAATCCACTGAACTTTCTTGAATATATTTGTTTAATAGGTAGTGTGGTATTTATAGTCACCACGTCTCAGATAATTAGGAAAATTGACATTGCTACTTTCAAATGTACTTCTAATTTATTCTCAAAACAAGAGAAAATCAGCTAGGAGCCAGAAGAGATGTCTAAATCAACAACAGGAGGGTGCCTGGCTGAGTTTGGCTGCACCAGTGCACTGTTTTCACAGGAACGAAGATGGGGAATGAAAGAGCACCACAGGACAGAGACACTTTCATTCAAATTCATTCTTACTGAAATGAAAGTGAAGTGCAATTAAAGCTTGGAGTTTCTCCAAGGAGCTCTAAATAATAATACATCTTCTTCCTTTTATTCAGATGTTTAAATAGCTTTCAAAGAAAACTTGATGAACATTTTAAATGTTATTTTTGGGTTTAAAGCCCAAGAGAAATGGCCATATTCCTCTTTACTTAAATCCTAAAAAAACAAGGAAAATACATACTTTTCCTTTAAGCAAGATTTGGTTTATCCTAGATTAAAATGATCTAACTTTAGGCACCAAATGGAGAAGGCTATGTTAAAAAAGTGTTTTCACCTTATTCTTTCTCCATAGTCAATGAAGAAGGGGCCTTACAACCAGCCTGAGATCTGCCTACTTTTTGGAAGGGTCCGGCTCCCACCACCAAATATAGAGGGACTACTCCCAACCCACAGTAAAATCTGACATTGGAACTAAGCTAATCTACTTTCACACCTCTCCTATTCATCTGACTGCTCCAGTACTTGTCTGGCCCCACAGTGAGCTGGTTCAGGTAGCTAAACCTGTAGAAAATGAATCCTGCCCTCCAACAAATGAACTGCTTCCTGTCATCTTTAGCTCCCTGAACCAGCTCATACCACAGCAAGAATGATCATGTCAAACTCAGACCAAGGCTATCAGTATGCCTCAGAACACAGCTGGAGGCGCAGGAGAGGAAAAAGGGAGTAAACAGCCCTGTTCAGCAGCTCTAATTATGGTATGCAACTGGCACCTCCTTAAGTGGTTTGAATACAGTTTAAATGATGGACACTATATATGGGTGTGTGTTGTCTCCATCTGTATGTATGTATATATTTCTCTCCTAGGTATCTATAAAGATACCTATCTATAAAGATAGATAGGTATCTTTATATGAATATGTTTTTTAACCAGGCTTTCCAAATTTATGGTACATATAACAGAAATTCTTTCTTCCCATTCTTACCTCCTCCAAGGAGGCAGTGGTTCATCTTTCTCCCTAAAAGGATGGTTGCCAATTCTTCTGCTTGTTAAAGTAAGAGATCACCAGATCGCAACTGAATCTTTAATCATTTCCATGAGACATTTTCTAATAGATACATTGTTAGATCTAGCACACACAATTGGCTGAAATAGCCCTCAGGGCATATATATTGTTAACATGAATGAATTAAAGAGAATATTAGTAATACTTTGCACTTTGTAGAGTCCATCCTTCAAAGATCTCAAAGCACGTAGAAAATGTTAAATGTTTAAGACTCCTGAGATCATTAAAGATGCAAACAAACATGCTTGTCAGCTAAGACAATGTCTGCTAATTAATTTTTTCTTGTGTTTGGAGAGAATTTTTAGAACTGATTTATAAACCTCCAAAAATAAAGGTTTTTAATTGAAACACTGACATCTTAATTTCAGTGCAACCAGCAATTAATTTTGTAAATTATTTGCACAGAAAGTTAAGAAGCAATGATCATTGCCTCTTATGTATTATGCTAGAGACAGAAATAGCTGAATTTAAAAAACAACAAAAAGAAATTAATGCCTTGAACACCAATTAATTATTTCTCAATTAATTTATAATGAATGAATCTTGATGCATGCAGCAGATCTAAGTTCAGGTCAAACATCTCTCTGGAATTTACATATTTGATAATTGTCTCAAAGACAACACATACTGTAAATTTTTATCTGTGGAATGGCTCATTTTCTTTTTGGAATCAACTTGAATAATATTACATAAAAATATTTCCCATTTCAACACTGTAAGAAGATAGTTATCTTCTGCCATAGTAAGAGTTTGAAATTAAACAAAAATCAGAATTTTTTTTGGCTTTTCATCTTGACCACAGAAGTGAATCCACACAGTTAAGTATGTAATGATACCACCTATAAAATTCTCATATCCAAATAGCAAAGGGAACACATATATTCATATAAAGCAGGAAAAAAGTTTTACTAGCTGCTTTTTCTATTGACAAATTCTAAACAGCTATATTATTTAGATGATTTTTTATTCTTAAATGACAATGGACTCAGGAACTATAACTGGACACAACACATGCCAGGTGTTTTATAAAGAATAAAACAGTGGCCCTCTGCCTCAGAGAGTTTATAATCTAAGCAAAACATACTACAGTATCTGCAGCTATGTTTCAGTTATGTTGGACACCATTTTTTCAGTAACATTTCGTAGGCCTTTGATTTGCATATCAAGCCCGGTCACAAAAAACTAACAACACACAGACTTCACAATAAGAGCACACTTAAGTGCTAAGCTTAAAAAGCTTAAATGCTGAGTTCACAGAGTTTTAATACTTACCTGAAGTTAAAGACTTGTTAAACCTATTTTGCAAGGTTTGAGTGTATTTACACGTATATTGAACAGTTAAACACCCGATGCAATATTGGTTGCAGCTGGACTCATTGGTTATAATCTCTTTGGCTCTCTTCATCATTTGAATTATAAACTCATTTGTTTTCTTAAATTTATATAGGATGAATGAAGATGTATAAAAGCTTATGCTATGGCATCAGTCCTCAGGTTCACATAAACTATGATTACTATGGGACACTACACCATAATTAGGAGGCAGCCATTCTATAATCCTTTATTCCCCTGCTCCCTAAGACTAAAAAGGGCCACTACAGTGCTATATATAATACAGAATATCTTAGGGTTTCTTCGAATTACAGCTGCCTAAAGTATTTCACAGAACCTTCCTTGTGCTGCTATCAAGCCTAAAGCTAGATTTAGTGACTTCGATTTGGTAACAACCTCAAATTATTACTATATAGTTGGCTTGAGAGCACTCACGGCCTCTTCTTGCCTTTCTGCCACCAGAGAAAGGAAAAGGTATAAGGAAATACAAAAGTGTCACAGCTGAAATGGTCCTTAACTTGAAGGATGTCACAGTATAAGGGAAGCGAATGCAGACTCTCTGCTTGTTCTCAAATGGTGCCGGGATCTTGCCTTCACAGAGCATCTCCTAACACTCAGAAGTGGGAAGGTAAACGTGGCACCCTATGGTTTGGATTTTTTAAGACCTTGGTCTAGAATGGGCTTGTTCCTGGTTTACATTCCCGTAATGTCAAATCAGACCTGCTACTACATATCAAGCCTCAGGCTATCCTACCCGATCATACAGGCACTGCATCAAAGCACAAAATACAGTGAGATCAACTACATTAGACAACAAGTCCTCTCCTAATAGTCTCTTTATTCTCTTTATACTTCATGACAATCTGGAACAGAAATTTAAAGTTACATGAATGTTTTCAGGCTGCAGGTGTCTGGATAAATTTCATGAGTGGCATAGCTTGTACCTGTTTTCTTAATCTGTTTTCTGTTCACCCAATTTACTTTTTATAACAAGTCTATGCTACTCTTCACAAAAAAATATTTCTTTCGAATGTGCGATTCACTCCCTTAAACACTTTAAATAGATTTTTATTCTTATTGTCAATGGAAATGAAAGTAAACAGCACCACAGTTGCAGCAGGGAAGACAGTTCATAGTTTAAAGGAGAGAGAACATTTACATGTTTTTTCGGTCAAGTCCTATGTTTTGTTTAGTTCGTAGTCTTTGCTATGGCCCATTTAGCTTTGAAAGAGCTCAGCTTCTGATCTCTATACCATTCTGAGTGTACACTATGATCCATTATCAACTCATAGAAGGACATTTCATCTTACTAACAGAGTCTGGGATGAGAGCAGACACAGCTATGTAAAGTACCAAAGGCGACTTCCATGTGCTTACACACTGCTAAATGTTGCTTAGCGACACATGGCTCTTCAGCATAAAGATATGCCAAAATCATTCAAACAGGACTCACCTCATACGCTGCTAAAAGGAAGGGCAGGCAGCCCTTCAGGAGCACAGGGCTCTTCAAACTTCCTTTTGCAGTTCTCTTTTTTTTTTTCTTTCTTCTTTCCAAGAAAGTGTCCATGCTCCAAGTTCACTTGAAAAGATATTCTCCATCTGCCATTCATCTAAAAAAAAAAAAAAAAAAAGACACAAATCTACCTCAAATGCTTTTCCCATTGAGATTTCTTTGTGAGAAAGGAGCAACATGCATAAACCTTGAACTGCCTGCTCTGAGACCATTTCTGACTAACATAAGACTTAAAGCAAGTATTCCCATGCTAGAAAGAAACCTAACATAGTCACAGTTCATACACTGTAGTTCTGGTCCACTTTTTCATCAGACTGGTAGAAAGGCTTCAAATGGACTAACACAACGTGCTTGAATTTTGGTTTATGTCTTCATGTAGGAGTGCACGTTGCCTGACGACTTTAAGGAGAAAGTTAAATTTCTCTGATAGTATGTCCTCACGTAAAGAAAGTAAAGCACATACAGATGCAGTACATGCTGCAATTACATTGTAGACAATCCACTTGCAGGGAATATAGGGTACTCGCTTTCAGGGCTTAGAGAATGAGGTCTTTGTACTATTTTTGCTTGGACTTCTCGTTAGCACTACCACCATTGTGCGCCATGGCTCCACATGTATTTTTGGCAACCTGCTCTCTATAGTGATGTGATAACATGGTAGGGTCTCAGCCAGATTTTAAGGCACCCTTTAAATTAAGAAATTTTAAAATAAGAAATGTATAAATCATTTTAGTCTTTTAAAATACAATATCCAGCTTGTCAGGTTTCCAGATCTGTTCTGAAAACCATATCTGTGTGTCAGTAAAAGATATTAGTCTAATGACATATTAATGTGGCATCGGTGGGAGACACCCAATTACAATGTTTCATACAGCTTGCTTCATCTCTTGCTGTGTATGGCTAATGAACAAGGACAGGAACTTTCAGAGAAAGAGGGGAGAAGATTATCATTTTCTGAATCTGGCCCTCAGCAATTGTGGTCATCTGTGAAATTACTTTTTCTGTAAGCAGAAAATTCTCCCTTTGGATATTTAACAGAAGAGCAATGGAAAATGGAAAATGCTTCCTTTGTGAATCAGGATAGCAGTGTTTAAAATGAAATCATTAATAAAGGATCAATGATATATAGAAGCCCAACTTCATTCCAGAAAGCATGAATACTTTATTGACTGTTAGATTTTTAAAAGAATCCTGGCTGTACTTTGCACATTATTCACAAAACCTTTTGCTCTGTAATTTGGATGATTGCTATACAGAAATTGGAGAACAAATCTGAATAGTTTAAGGGTGTACTATAATGCAGGCGGATACTTTCTCCTCCAAGTTACCTGCTCAGAGCTACTCAGGTTAGCTCCAGCTGAAAATTGTTACCCTGTTGTTAAGTGACCTGTGGAGGGAGTCATTCTCAATCCATCTCTGGTCTCAGCAGACAAAAGCCTGCAGCAGAACATAACTATATTGGTGAGAACCTTCTCCAGTCTCCTGTTTGCTCTACTAAAAGAAGGCTGAGATCAGCAAAGAGCTGGCACTGCCACTGAGTCAGGCAATACAAGTTACTAATTTCTGATGTTTTTTCCTGATTCAGGGAGGGGGGAAAAAAACAATCATTATCCAATATTTTTGTTATATTAACCACTGAGCTATCTAGATAATCTACCCATCCTATTAGTTGCAAGTGCTTTCATATTATGCAATTAGTACTTGATATGACACTTTTTCATACATTGGTGGAAGAGGGATTTGGTTTTACGTTTGCAACCTCATCATCTGAAGGTCAGCTCTGGACTTTTTTGCTAATGGGATATTTGCTAACAGCAGAAAAAGCAGTAGCCTCCAAAAAGAAATCAACTGGTGTGGAGCCATGCATGAATTAACAGAACATATTTTGACCTTACTTCACCCCATTCTCAGAGCAGGAATAAAGGTAAAATGCACAGTACTCAAGTAGTTTGTTGGTCTATATTAAGTAATGCTCCATTCTTGCCATAACCACTTTCACCATTTTCAACTCTTATTGGCTACAGTGGAAGCCAGTTGAGGCTGGAGCTGAAGACATATGCCATTTTGTTGGTATGTGGGCCGTAATCCAACAAAACAAGAGTTTTTTTCCATTGCCATATGTGTCTATTTTCTCTCCTAAACAGACCATCCATCCCATTAGTCAAATGCTGTAAACAATTTTCTTGACAACAAAAAATTTGTCATACATCAATCAAAAAGAAACTCTGATGTGCTGACTACTATCTCAGTTGAATGTGCCTTTTTCTTAACCTTATTTTAGCTGATGTAACTCTAGCAAAAATACCTGTATATTCAAACAACCTGACTGATGGAGGGACCTACACTATTGCTGCTATAGGTCCAAGAAATTCCACCTGGACAAGAATAATTACACATAAGTAGGAGGGATGCTTCTCTGGCAATGCAGAATTGCTCTGTGGTCAGCCACCTCACCACAGCACAGCTATTCCACATAAGCCATTTTTAAAGGTCTACAAATTAAACTTACAGAAAGCTTACAGTGTAATTACTGAAGAGAAAGAGGACACAAAGGGAGGGAGGAAGGAATCTTTCTAAATGCCTGTAAACTCCTTAGGGGGCTAATCTTCAGAGAAGGGAGGCATCAGAAATCAAATTTGATGAGTAATTTTCTCAGTCTGGACAGCACTGAAATATTATCTGACACAGATATCCAGTTTAGCCCCCACTTATGTTTATGGTTAGATAATCATGGATTATAAGTTTAGTTTTAATAACTGCAGCAGACACTTTATTAGCATATTTTGCAGGCTACAGGGTTGTCATTTGTCATTATAAGGATTTCCCAGTTTAAATATTGCATCAATTTGTTTCTTTTTATTTTTTTTTCTTTTCCAATTAATGACATTAGATCTATCCCAGTATTTATGTCTTCATTCTGATTCTCTAGTACTATGAGTAGGTACTTTGGCTATTCGGGAGTTTTCTGGCCTGAGCAAATCTTCTAACACATACAGCTACTAACTTACAGGGCTTCTAAGAATCACCATATCCTCTTCAGGGCAACTGAAGAATTGCTCAGATTTATTCTGTTTTCTTACGCCTTCTGCAATCAAGGCAAATTCTCTGGCAAATGTCCTGATTGATAAATAGAGCATGGGGTGAAAAAAACCACCTACGGACAAACTGCCCATGCTGTTTAGTACACAAATTACACCACTAGCTCTGAAAAAAGAGGAGACGTTGCCCTAAAATGAGGCTGATACACAGACCTTTTCTAGAGCAGGCATCAGGTGTAAAATATACAGTCCACTTGGCTTTTTTTGCATCCCCCATCATTTTACTGTCCTGATAAAGAGTTACATGAAACGGAGGGCCTTTCTTGATGATGATATATCAAAGTCACAAGTGCTGCAGTGTGTATATGCTGGCAGACCCTATACAGCGTGGAATTCTGCTTAAACCAAAATTGTGCAGTTTGACCAGAAGTGGTTCTGGTCAATAAGGGCATAGCAATGAAAAGGCCAATGATATTTAAGATATGAAATGAGGTTTTAGATAAATCATTTAGCTTCATTGTGGCTCTGTTATCTGAATAACAATGTGTTACTATTTGTAAAGCATTTTAAAGTATCTCAACAAAATGGCTGATGTATACGTTTATTACCATTGTACCAGCAGCTGCTAGGCATTATTTGAGTGGGGAAATTAGAAAGCTACTACAAATACTTAAAAAATAAACACTTTTCTTTTGAAATTTCTCCTCAAACTCAGCATCAGTCCTTTACTGTAACCTTATTTTTCTCAAACTGAAGCTGTCTGAGAGCACAGGCAACTGGTTAAATTTAACTTGAATTTTAAACAGAATAACACTAGTCTGTTTTCCAGCTGTTTGTTCCCTTTAGAAGAAAAGCACTGGGGGTGGATGCTGTATCAGGAAGGGAGTGAAGTAGGCTGTTCCACACCAAGAACCAATCTGTGGGAAGCTCTGGTATAACATCAACAGCATTTTATCATTTTCTGGCATCCAAGATTTTGGTAAATGGTTTTGTAAAGTAACTGTTAAAATTAATGCACAACAATATTTCAGAAGTTAACGGTGAGTACAGAGTATTAAAGTGCACTTTAATTTTTATTGTTGCTTTGCAAATATTTTTACCAAAGACCTGATGGTCAAAAAAAAGATACTGGTTGTAAAGTGGAACCTGTTCCAGTACATTCTCTGATCACAAAACAAACACTAAGCTGGCTGGCTCCCTGATGCAGCAACAAGGTTAGAAAATTAAATCTCTGTATTGATGAGTCCAACCTTTCACACAACCATATAACTGTGGGGGAGGGCTGGTACCTGGAAGGGATATTATTACCTTCTCTTGTTTCTATGACCATTACTGCAGCCTAAAGAAGGTCTTGTGTTTCTTTTATCCTTTCAGCACACCATTCACAGGGCTCCTCTGTGGATGTGCGTGGTCTGCTGGATAAAAAAAATCTTCCCTCTCAAGGAATCTTCACAGAGCAAGGTTGAGGAATTCCCATTCTTGCGGTTGGTTATATTGCTAGTCAGGCATCCTAGTCAAGAATGAGGCTAGCGAATTAGACCCTTAGTGCTCATATCATGCTTATTTTACTCACTGCCGGAGCGAAAGTTTGGCATTTACATGGGGGAAACAAGCAACTGGCTGAAGGACAGCTGTTATCTTGCAAAAGGAGCACATCTTCAAGCCACAGTTATACAAAATTTAAAAGAAAGATCAGCAAAGCAGTTTGGCAAGGCTGACTCCTAACAATTTGGTTCAAACTCAGAATTCAGATGACAATGATCTGAGATCAGTAGCTTTTTGTTTTCCACAGTCCTGGAACTGATTTTACATTTCAAAAACAAACCACTAAAAGATTCCTTTGTTTCTGTTCAATGTCCTTCTGCCACGTCTCTTAAGGAGATAAATTAGAAGACAGAACTTTGGCAGTTCTTATTAAACAAGTTTGACAAATATGTTTAAGCAAGTAGCAAATTCAGAGAGCTGTAAGACTGGTTCTAGGAAGCAAGCCTGTAGTGCTTTCAGGCTAAAAAAGATATTGGATGTGCATGTGATGCAAGCATGAATGTATGCCTGAGAAATCAGGAGGTAGATACAGTGATCAATAACCATCTAGACTCAGCAGATTTAGAAACACGTTGGCTACTATAGGGGTCATAGGGTCCCAAGAGATCAGCATGCATTGAAATGGTGGGTCATGAAGGTGTGCCACTTTTCACTTACATATTGTTGAAAACATGGGGCATAAGAGATTTCCAGGGTTGCAAGATTACCTAACAGAGAACATGTAACCAACAAACCGTAGCGATTTCAAGTTCTACATTTGGATGCAACATTTCAGAATTTGTCCTTTATTGGTTACGGAAATGATTCATGGAAACCAGGACAAAATGCATGCTCTGAATATTTGAAAAAAAAATCTTCATTTAAAATGCCTTTTTGCCAAATGTTCATGACCTTCAGTTCAGAATTTGCTTGTGGTTTCATTTGTGCAAGTGAAAACTACACATTCGAATATCTATTAAAAGCTAACTTGAAAGAGTCACAAACCATTTGAACATTACATATAGGTAATATTTTAAATGTTTTGCAATTCTAATGTAACTGTCAAATTTAGATAAGGATCTTATTTGCACTACATCATTTAGCACTTTTGCCAGGAAAATATATTATTCTCAACCCCCAGAAAAGACTTGTGAATTTTTGGGTTTGTTCTCTATCTGGCCATAGAGAAGCCAATAGTACCAACTTAAATGTTTCTACTAGTCTTCCTATTCCTTTAGCCTAAGTTTACAGACACTGTAAAATTGCTGTAGTATAAATGCATGAAAACTAAGTCAACTAACTGAAAAGTTATCTGTTTCACAGCTCTTGCTCAAATTAAATGGAGGTTATGTCCATACACAGATAACAGGAGCCAATCTGGGCCCTTAAGCAGAGATTGAAAACAATCCTTTAACTGCATACATGTGTGTTTTACACTATTCTCTGTATTTGGGCAAAAAGCATATCTTGAATAATTTGTTTGCTCATAAAAATCCATAGATATGTTCTCACTACTTGGTTTAAATACTATTATTTTGGTTGCCTGAAACATTCTCACTACTAGAGAACAGTGCAGCCATAAGATGGTTTCTCCATACGAATCCAAAGTTGTGGACAGGCAATGGTGAGGGGAAGGTAAAAGCCTTGAAAAACTCTGATTTTTTTCCACTGGCAGCTAGTTACTAATCCCATCAAGACGCAAATATAGCAGACAGCAGTTGGATAAAAACTGACCAATATGGCAGTAGACTTCTCAGCTCTGTCTTGGAGTAGTGTGTCTCTAACAGCTAAGCAGTTGTCTATGAGTGCAGCTTCAGAGCTGTAGTTTTGCTTCAGTTTTATACTTGAGATTGAATGGTAGCTACTTTTTTTTCTTTTTTTTCTTTTTTTCCTTTTTTGATAGAGAGAAACGTTAATTATGAAAGCTTGAAACCTCTCACCAGGCTCGGAATCCAGATGAGGAGAATTGCTTCTTCACATTTACATCTGCACATTGGAAGGTCCAGGTGCCTTTTCCAAACCAATTTTTCAGGATTAAAATGACAGTAGCTGCAAATTTATTCAGTAAACAAACCACCTCCTATTTCAAGCACTTAGAATAAAACCATTAGTGAACCTGCTTACATCTAGCTCATTTCAAAGCATTTCCAACATACACAGGAATTAACAGCAACCTCTGTTACATTAATCATCTGATTTCTTGGAAGATACCCTCCTTTGGAATACATCTCCTTTTGGCATTCTCTGAGTGTACTGTACTTTCTTATGTCTCAGAGATGATGAGAGTAGTTCAGAGTAGTTCAGAGATTATGAAACACAGTTTTCATTTCTATAGAGCAAAATTTTTATAATGCTTTCCACTACTGTACAGCAGTTCCTGCAAGAATAATTCAGAATAGCTTTGGGATTTTTCCCCTCCACACTGGATGAATATATGAGCCCAGTAGTTATGTTGGGGCCAAATGGCTATTGATACCTACTAAGACAGGATACAAATGAAGATATGTACAAATTAATGGGTTTGGTAGCAAATCTGTGATTCATATAAAGGAGAACACCCTGTCCTGTTGTGCTAAGGGACATGTACCTAGTTTCTCCACCTATTTAGCTGCATTCTGTTCCCTGCTGGTTTTATGGTGTATGCACCAATTGGGGACCTATCTCTTGGCACCTGCCTACATCACTAGCTGTTGCCTTTACAGCACAAAGAGACTGAAGAGATTAGCATTTAGTGTATTGAATGCCAATTTGAAATGACATAATAGGCTTACTGGCTGAACTAGACAGAATTAGAATATGACTTGGGTGCCCAAAGCTCAGGGACTAAAATCGCTTCTGATTTAACTTCACTGAAGTTAGAAGGGGCATAAAGAGTTATGCATTGGCCATATTCCTTTAATTAGGGTCTCCTTAAGGTTAATGAAGACATATCTTCACTACATTACTTCATAATATTCGTTTTGGCTGCTTTCTAATTTGGCGTACAGTTCATACCAGTTGCAAGGACAGTAATAGTGGACTGAACACGTTGCAGCTGCTTTCCTCAAGCCAGCCCTAGATTCTGACCACCAATTTAAAACATGTCTTTATTATTACACAAGCTGCTGATACTTGTTTACTATCTTATTATCCCAGCAGTTAGAAAACAAGATGTCACATAAATAATTAATGGTTCCCCAAATCTCATAATTATAATCTACTAGTACTTCTCAATGCACTCCTCTGTCTGCTGATGCAAGCATCTGCAGGTCAAATCGTTGTCAGAAAATAGCTAATTATATCCTTCCCCATGAGGAAGAAAATCTTTAAAATTAATTAAAAGACCTTAACTCCAGTCCTGTATGTTAGGGTCTTCTTCCCATTGGATTTTCTTCTGTGTGAATTACAGTGATAGGCTTAGCATTCATATTAGCAGTAGCTCTCATCTGTGGGTCTGCTTCTTGCCTAGCATTGGTCGAAGGATAATTTGACCAAATGAGTCTCTTTCTCACCACCACATCTTGCTATTTTGATTCCACAAAAAAAGCTAATAAACAATCTGAACTTTAAAGTTCATTTCTGCAACTTGTGCCAGTATGTCTCACACTCCAGGTAGCAAAAGTCTCACTCACAACATTTAGTTTGACATATTAATCAACATAGCAGCAAAGGTCCCAGGAAAATAATGAAAGAAGAGTAAAAATGTTAAGCAAAATTCTCAGCTAGAGCTGATTTGGGCATGTAGTGTAGGCTGGGCTAAATAGGTTATGAAACAAAAATACTCTTCCTACTCCTTCACATGTTTTCAAAGGAAGGAAAAAATAAATCATCTTAGTATTTCCAGAAAGTTAGAATAAACAATCCTATACATCTATATGGTTTTTGCTTTGGTCTAATCATGCATTAATTATTAAAAGTATGTTTAGCACTATTGATTCTTTGCTGAGAAGACAGATTTATACAGAAAATCTGGATATTAGCAAAAAAGAAGTATTTAAGATGGTTCTGTAATATCCCCACTTACTGTAATACCTAGATTATGAAATCTAAAGGGGAGTAATTTTCCTGCAGTTCACTGTAATGACTTCAAAGCAGTTATGGAGCAGAGTTTCCCCCAGTATTCTTAACTACCAAATTTCTCTTTCTTAGGGCTGTTAGAGATAGGTTGCCATAAGTTCTTCACGTTGTTCAAATTGACAGCTAGCATTATTAATTGATAATAATAATACAAATGCAATTTTGTCCTATCATTTGTTTTTGCTCTTCAGACCTATACCAACCCAGATTAAAGCAGATACTTTAGAAGCAGAAATAATAGAATGTTTCCATTCAAACCTCTTTATGGCCAAGAAAACCTTCATGGTAACTCTGTTTTGTAAGAAATTTTCCAATTAAAAAAAAAAATACCTGGTTTGAGAAACTAGATTTTTAAAAAATATAAAACAATGAAAGAAAACAATCCTTCTTGAAAATCTTCATAGGAAATACTGCTTTCTAACCAGATGCACTTAACAGGAAGCAGTGGAAATATAAAGTAAATCCTCTTCCACACTAAGGATAGCAGATTCTACAGCCAGGACAATCCATTTTTAAAAAACAGTTGAGTCTCACTTGCCACTGTGTGAACCACTCATTACTTTCGTGGGTGTGCGTGTAGAACGACTCACGTCTGCAAGGTGCTGAGTCACAAAAGGGCTAAACATAGAGAACTAAACACCTGTAATCCCGACTGGTCCAAAGCAGTTTGCTTTCAGGCAGGTTAGAAGGTCATCTTTCTTCTGCTTTCTGCTCTTTAAGATCAGTAAAAAGCTTTTTTGATACAACAAAAGGGGACAAAGACTTCTGTCAAACAAGCACTGAAGTACTGAGTCTACTGACGTTCTTTCAGGTGACAGGCAGGAAGAATTCAACTATGTATGGTCTGGCAGGGCACCTCAAACTTCTACTTCTGAACTACTTTGTAGAGAAAGCTCAGGGCTGTGAATTTTTTATCACAGGGCCTTCACCTTAAAGGCAAAATGACATGGCATAGTGCAAAAGTTCACAAGCACAGTGGAAAGAATGCTGAAAGAATAAGAGCAACCACAGTAAAAAGACAGATTTTCTCTAGGTGGAGGCAATACAGTGCGATTAATAATGGAAAGGAAGAAGGTGGCTCCCCACCTTCTATAACTCACAGGATAGACACTTAGATCAAAGTCACTGCTGATGTAACACTGAAATAACACTGGGGATAAAGTTAGACCATAAATCTTAATATCATAGCCTGTTATGATGATGACTAATTTATTCTAGATTGAAGACAAGGGGTTATAAAAACAAATTTATGGCCACTGTATTTATATAATTAATTTTCTCCACAGTGAAAGCATAGTGATTTGGAAAAAAATGACCTTTTTAGAAGTGCCTTATTTAATGGCCCATTGTTGCTTTATGGTGCCTGGCTGCATCCAACATCTACACAGTAAGAGAGCAGAGTTCTTGTGCTGAGGGAAGGGATGATTTCATCAGTCACAGAAAATCTGGATGATTCAACATCCCAGAAGGTTTTTTTTCTTTCTTTTAAATATCCATTTTGCCCACATACAGATAAGGTTGGACACTTCTGATGTAAAAGCAAGAATTACATCCAAAACTGCTTGCTTATGTTTAAATGAATCAAGTGATATTTGTTTCTTCAGCAAGTGTGTGGCTGCACCAAACCAACCTTAGTATCAGGGTGATTACTGCTGAGTCTTACTGACATCAGTACTAGCTCTGCCCCTGATAAAAAAGAAAAGTGAATGTCTCACAGCGCTTGGGTGAGCAGAGGAAGATAAAGTTACAGAATCTTTGTTGATCACTTCTTTTAGTTTCTATTAACCTTGTCTCCCTTTCTCCCTTCTGCTGCCCAAAAGCAGACTCTTCTTCAAGGGATTTGTGCTTTCTAATGATGATGAGATAGACTAAAAAAACCTGAGAAACACCTTAAAAATAATCTTCAGACTAGTAGCTCCTTTCTTACGACAGGCGGGATTGTGCTATAGCTAATAGCTCTGTTGAAATATACCAAGATACTGATATATTGAGTTAATATGTTGAGATATTCCTTATAACTATATATAAATGGCTACAATTTTTTTTTTTTTGAAACATGGATAAAATTATACTAAACATGTGGATTGGCTTGTAGTATTTCCTCCCTACAATTGATAGCTTTTTTCTTCTAAAATGGTAATAATTTCTGGGATGTAAACATAATTTTAATCTGGTAGCACAATCCTAGTGTTTGCAGACTCTGTCAGAGAGGTAGCTGACTGTAATTACTTCCTCAATCATTCCCCATGAATGAAGCACTCCAGGCAATGCTAAAACTTCGCTTAATCACTGGAAATAACATAAATTTTAAAACAAGATTGTATTAGACTGCCATCTTTATAACTAATTTCCCAATAGTTCCATTGCCTACTAAAACGCAAATTGTGCTTACATAAAGAAACCCAAAAGTATCAGGTTTTTCTATGAAGCAGAAAAGAAATGTTGCACTTTAGGAGTTTTATTAAAACTGCTTCTGAATGAAATTATGCCAGTCTCCTAGCTATAAATGTTTGCAGTGGAGAGAACAGGGTTAATGGGTTACATTAGAAGTGACAGTAAGCAACCAAAATGACTAGAGAATGAATGGATCTGAAAAATGTCAAAAGCCAGCAAACAAAACAATTTATATTTGATGATCACTGGCTCAAAGTAACACCTAAACCTCAGATCCTTGCTCTTTCAACTGCAAGCGTTCATCTAGTGCCTGATGTTACACCACATCACAATCTAAATGCTACAAACCAAGTCTGTGGAAATTATATTTCAAATAGATAGATGCCAAACCACAAATTTCTAGGGCTCTGAAGTGTGAGTTTGTCAGAAAAGAAGATCCTAGATGTCCCAAGAAAATAGTTTGAGCCAATTAATATCACTTCCATGACAAATCTTTGGCCTCAGTAAACAATGAAGATTAATGTTCACTACCTTCAGATAAATAATCAACAGCTAAAATCATCACAGTTTTTTGGTCTGAACTTCATCTCATAGATATGACTTCCATCCAAAATAGTATTGTACCGCAGTATTTCCAGTTTCTTTTTTTGCCTTGAACTTAATGTTAACATACATTCAGGAAAGAAATAAACACCAAACAGAACTTAAAGAAATAAAAAAGAGCAAAGAGTTCCCAGCCATGGGAGCCGTTTTCCTGTTATGACTATAACATACTGTTTAATCAAATATATAAAACATTATTGTCTATGCTTAAAGGTTACTAAATATCAAAAAGTTAGCAAAAAGTTCTAAAAAATAAAGATAGGAAAAATCCACACTGCAGGTGGAAATCTTATTCTAATCTAGGTAAGAAAGAAATATTTGCTGTGCATACAGATTTGTGAGTCAGGAACCAGACTGCAAAACAGTTCTATTCTCTGAGTTCTATTCTCCACCTAGTTCGATGCCAATTAATTTCCAGTTCCATTCTGCTGTTAATTAGGGCTGTTCAGAGTCCAAGTTTTCCAAGATGCAGATTGCCAGTAACCATGTGATCATGCAAATGAGACTCTGCTACTAATGCTGCTAGTTAGGTTGGAACAAAAGTAACAAGAGTTTGTAAGTTTACATTTTTAATACAACCTTAGTAGAAACAATTAGAGGCAGGTAAAGTTAAATCATCTGGGCTGCAAATGGCAGGACAGTGCCAGTTTTCCTACCTATAGTAACTGAGAATCTGTTTTTATTAAAGATAAGGTTATCAGAAGCCATATTCTCTTCCAGCGAGTCGATGATGTAAACAATTAATTCATCTCTTCCCAAGGTAGGTATTTGGTTTTCTATGAAGAGGAAATCAGAATCCAAAGTTTCATGTTTCTTATCAAGCTACTTTGTGAAGAAAAAAAACAAAGAAAATAGGGAATTGCAATTCTAAATAATAAGAAAAATCTTTATATTTGGAGACAGAAACAATCAACTATGTACTATCCTCAAAAGTACTGCATTAGAGCAGGAGAATAAACTTTTTTTTTCCTAAGAATGATGGGTTTACCTACAGATCTTTGCAATAGGAAATAGCCCTGATTATTCTGTGGTATCTAATAGTAAGCACTGGCTGTTAACAATGAATTACAATTTCCTCTGAGCACAAATCAAAGTTTGATTGCTATACTCTGAAAGTGAAGTACTAAGTTCTGTCTCTTTTGGAAACATACATCATTCAAAGTTTATGTGAACCAAGTGTCTGGATTTTTTTCCCTGTCTTTCCTGAATAAAATGCCTTATGATTAGATATAAGCTAGTTGTTACCAACTATCCTCTCTTTATTCATCTGATCTCAGGATGAGACTTTTGCCATTGGGCTTCCTTATGTTTTTATTGCATTTGAATTCAAACAGTGACAGGCGAATGCTAACCATATGGACTGCAGAGAAGGCTATACCGAATAGTCGAAGTATTTAATTTTTTTACCTCATCCACTCTATATTTACTTGTTAGTCAAGTTGACACTGCTTTTAAAGTCAGTATGTTAAAGAGCAGCTTCAGGTACTGTTCTTATCACATTATCCCCTGACATTTTAAAAATATCTTTCTCTTCACTATTGCCGTATTAAAAAACTAACTGAATAAATTCCAAGGAGGGACACTTGTTCAAACAAATGGGAGAGAATTCAAATGTTAGACATTACAGAACATCCCTGAGGAGGGTCAAAAGCATGAAATAAGTTGCAAAACCTGACAAATATTTTTCCACTAGATGATGCTCAGTTGAGACATCTTCCACAACGGTGTCTGTTACAAACATAATGTTGAAGTCATGTCTTTTTTTTTTCATTAAAAGCTTTCAGGGCTTTAAAATGTTGTTACTGTTTGAACTCTAGTCAACAGGATTCAGGGGAAGATCCCTTTTTTACTCTAAGGTAGTAGCTTCATTTTTCTAGTTAGAAAGTGAAAAGAAAAACTACTGTGAACATATCTGTCAAAAGTCACCATAGTTATTATCATCATAAGACAAAAAAGAAAAGAGAGATAAAAAAAGATGACCAGCACTTGAAAATGTATAAAACCCCTTTTCCCTCCAAAGAAACAAAGAGAGTTTTAAGTACTCATTTTCCAAGGGCAGTATAAATTCTTCATTAATACATGGGTCAAATCCAAGACACTAAATGAGGATTTTGAAATTCTACTCAGCAAGGCTATTGCCTGATACCATCACAAAGCAAACTGATTCAAAAGGAGATCAAATATCAACCTTGTTTTTACAGACTCTCAAAGTTCATACAAGATGGGAACAACCAACTGAGTTTCAATGCAAAGGTTTCCTGTGCATTTCCTCATATCCAGCCTTTCATAAGCCTGCGGGACTGATTCTCTCTTTACACCCTCTCTGAACCATTCATCTACTTTTGCTTCACATCTGTCTTAATGGAAGAATGCATCTAGTGCCAAGACTTTTATAAATAGCAGCACTTAAATCAAAGATGAACACAATTCACACTGCTGTAGTCAATGGGAGTATGTCTCTAAGGCTTTGTAACCTGTGTGTAAAAGTGTGTTTTAGGCTGAAATCTGGCATGCATGGATTTCATGAAAATGGAAATCTATGGTTCTTTAAGAAGACAATTCGCTGAAACAAGTAGTGGGTTTACACTTAGACAGGCAAACTGCAATCTCAGAAACACCAGCTTTTCAAGTTACCATTTTTTTGCTAAGTGATTACTGTCTAGCATGCACAATATCCATTAATAGAAACTCAGTTCATATTCCTGTAGACGGCAGCACCTCCAGGCATACTGTTAATGAATAGAAGAACAGGGGGTTCTAGACTTGGACTAAGTAGCACTTCCACACATGAAACTGTAGAATTACTGAAATGAGAAGTTTCCAGAAGTAAACTACCCAGTTTTCATATCTGGATATGCTTTGCTAAAATGAGACCATAAGGTAAGCTTAGAGAAGGGGCACACTTGCTCAAAATTACTGCTGCCTAAAACCCTAGTATGTCAGCCAGACATCTGGGGATAACTGTATGTACTAACTGTGGTGAACACTACAAAGGTCTAGGGGATAGGAAAAAACAAGCATTCAAAAGATATCCCTAGGCGTTTCTGTAAAGTTACTTGCTCTTTGGCGCTGCTGGAATAGTGCAAAGGGATGTAATAGATCACAGCTACTAGTCCACTACCTGTCTGTAACAGTTTTTACATTATTAATTAGAATAGTTCTTCAGTAACCTGACTGTATTGATGTGTAAACACATGACCGTAATTTCCACCACAAGGTATATTGTTCTTTTCATATTCTTTTATGCTTTTATTCCTTTATGCCTTAAAAGAGGTCACAGGCTAACAAGCACAGTAGATGCATCTAAGAGATGTTAATCTTCCTACTAACTCTCACAAAAGCAAAGAAATTGCATGTTAAGGTTAAAAACCTGAGCTATAAACACAGACTTACTTATGCACATAAGTAACTTATATTTTAGCAGAGAAGTGAATGCACAATCCTCAATTTTATATTCCTTTCTTTATGACATAGATAGTACTGAAGACAAAGGGAGATCTGCAATACATTCTTTTAAATTATTTTTTCTATTTTTAAGATTTCTCCGAAACCTCCCCTTTTCCTACATGCCATTGTGGATGACACCAGAATAACAGGAGACCAACAACAAGTATTATCTCTTCATTCTGCCTGTCAAGCATGCTTGGAGTCCAGTCCTGCAATTTTTTTATACCAAAGTCAGAGATAAATCTCCCAAAGAGTCCCACTGAAGTCAATACAACTATTTAGGACAGTAAGTATTACTCAGCTTTCTGCTGTTGTATCTACCAAAGATAGGATTGGATCTTTAGGCCTTAATTCAATGATTTAATTTCTATTCAGGGAAGTGTTTAAGAACATATCTCATTTGCTGAATTATTGTGTGCTCTTCACAGTATGGAACTGCTGACAATAACAGCATCCTTCTCGAATCCTCTCTTGAGATCCGAAATGTTTCTTTCTGTAGCTGCTTGCTTTATACTGCAAAGACACCCATCATGTACATCCCTAGGATCTTTCTACTTCATTCCTTTCAAGAAAGACCCTCTATGAGCTTAGTATGGATAAGTCAAATAAATATTCTTTGACCAAGACTAGAATATATGTCTCCTGGTTTTCTTTCCTCACTTAGCCACAAACTACTATGCAATTTCTCCTTTTTTTTCACCAGTACTCTTATTACACCTCTGCTTCTAACACTTCTGTTGATGGTTCAATAGCCTGACGGTCCAGAAATCATGCATGTCAGACATCATGCAGTGTTGATATTAGTACCTAAACGAAGAATATCTCCTTCTCCAATGTCCACCTGTTTGCATTTAATGCGCCATGAAACTCCATTGTCCTTTCCCAGAAAGGAAAATGGAGCGTAACTGGAGCCTGTCAAATTTGCTTCTTGCGGTCTGTCACTACTACAGGTGGCGAACAGCAGTGTCAAGTGGGAGGAACAGGGAATGGAGTACTACTCAGAGCCTCTTAGGAATCCTCCTGTTTGCCCACTTGGGCAACAGTACCAGCATGTGAGCATTGCTCTGCCACCTCGCTAGTGCAGAGTGCTGATCCTGCAGTAGATCAAACACACGACTGACCACAGGCTTAAGGATCTGAACCACATGCTCACAGGAATATGAACAGGCTGTCTCACCTAACCTACCCAAACCCCAAGTCCACACAGACAAAATAAAGCACACCTCCAAACGCAAAGCCTAACAGCGATTATGTGTGTAACTGCCCTGCTTTACACAAAACCTGCTGCTATGTCAGGGCTCTGACCTGGTTGCTCTGGTTGAATCAGAATGAGAGAGGATCAGAAGCTGCCTGCTGAGCTCTGACACAAGGCTCCTCTCCTCTTGGCATCCTCCGTTTCTGAAACTTAATAAAAGAAACCCACTTATTATTTGGCAGTAATTAGTCCTTAAAAGTGCTTTGCAAATACAGCTAATTGATTAAGTAGCCTGTGCAATAGCATCAAAACACTAGTTTTAATTAACATCCTTAAAACCCACAGTTCATACAGAGTAAAAAACCTTTTTCATCAGCCAGGTGTACAAAAGAGGGAGAGGAAGGAGGAAAAAACAGCACAGATACATTCCTCAGTGAGCCTTCTATGTTAATTCTGTAGCCTTTTCCACCATCCCATGCAAGGTTTTTATTTCATACTAAAAAAACCCCTTTTTTTCCCTAAAATAATTTTGCTTATATTAACAAAAAAGACATTCTCAATATTGGTGCCAAATCTTAATCTCACAACTCCCCTACCTTTATTTCACAGGGATTCAATGTCTCTAAAAGTTATGCCTGCAGGTGACACCTGCCCTACCCAGGGATCTGGCATCACAAACCATCTGCAGAAAGGTCCCACAACATCTGCAGACAATTTAAGTCATCCTGGTTTCCAGCTCAGGTCATCCCTTTCCCTGTGTGCATCTAATCAAACAGAACAGTCTTTCCTGTCTTAAACTCTCAGATACCAGTTTTTGGGATTGCTAATGTAACCGGTGCTGATATTTCACACCAACGGGGGAGAGGACTGTACTGTGATCTCGTTATGTAAGCCTGTTACATGTTTAAAGTTCTGGGCATAAAAGAAGGTTTGTTAATTGTTCATCAGTATTACTTTATCACAAAGTGCAGCAGTGACCTCCTAACTCATGCTCAGCAGTCTACAGCTTAATTGACAACAGGGCTCAGACACTCTGGTCTCAGTATCCCAGCACTGGAGGGGGGGAAGAGAGAGAGACTGGGTTGTATTTTTCAGTCTAGAGGATACCTCCCATCAGAAGACACTCATGCAGTCTACATGCCAAAGGAGAATGTTTTGACTCTGCAGTCCAAGAAATAGTATGAAATTTGGTATTCAAATGTCTGTTTCTTTGTATGTTGTAAAGACAAAGCACATAGGTTGCTGATAACACAGACCAGTCTCTTCCAGTACAGAAATGAAAGTGATAGCAAAGGATAAACAGCACAAGGGTGTCTTTAGGCTAAACTTGTACTTCCCTGATGCATGGCTAGTTGTGTATTTGCCTGTCCATCTGGTGTCAATTAGAGTAACCGTGAGGCTCTATTACTGACTATCATTATCGCCATGAGGCGATACTTCTGCTCTCTATACCTGTAGACAGCCATACTCGGTACTGGTTAGTCAGGATACATTGGAAGTGGCCTGAACAGACACAGTGCAACCCGTAAGATCTAATGGATCTCAGGAACAGTTTGTTTGCCCATTAAAACTTGCCTTGCCTACTGAGACTGCCCCACAACATGCAAATTAAAATGAAGATGGGCACAAGAGCTAGCACTTGGTTATGAAAATTTGAACGTCTGCACCATTGTTGGTTTTTTTTTTAAATTACACTTTAGAGAGAAGGCATCTAACAAATAAATATTATTTTCTATTTTCACTGTTTGCACCAGTATTTGGAAGAACACTGAAGTCATTAATTCAGCACAATTCCTTTTGAAGGCAATAGTGTCCTTTTCACTTTTCCTCATGGGCAGAAAGTAAAATACTAACCTACTGTGTACACTTCTCTAGAATGAAGTCCTGCACATACTCCTCTTGAGATTTACAATGTATACATGAAGAGTTAGAAATGGTAATAGAGAAAATGTGCCTATATTTTCCTATACAGATTTAAATCTTTCCTTTAGAGACATTTAAATCCTTGTAAATTGCCCCTTGCATATGAAGCTTTCTTTTTAAATCTTAAGCAAATTCCACTGCTTCTCTATTGCATAATGAAATAGCCAGTCATGCTGAGGAGGTGATGTTAAGCTTGCCTGAGCTTGCAGCAATGGTTGAGAATATTTCATACTTCAGAAATGCCATAAAATCCTTCATCACAAAAATTCAATTTTTTCTAATCCCCAGGAGTCTCTAGGCTGTATCTAACATTAAACTCCCAAAACAAGAAACCAAGCCCAGACATGTTCACCTCCCATTCTAGCCTCCACCATCATTTAGGTCTTTAAAACAAATACATTTCTTTTTTTTTCTTCATGGTTTTCTTTGAAATCTATCCCAGTGGGAAATATATACATGCACACAATATATGAAATTTATCCCTTTCCCTTCTGCAAATGGATATCTAGTCCCAATTTTGCCTGGGAAATAATTAATAGAGGATCAAGCTTTGTCTTCTAAGTTGTCTAAAAAAGAGCCTTTTCAAAAGACAGCATTCTATTTTTTAAACAGAATAAATTAAGTAAGAATAGGTTATTCTATGTGTAATAGTCACTCCAAACAGCCATCACCGAAGTTCCTAAGATGGGATAGTTTATTTCAGATGTATTTACTTTAATTAGCTTACAATAGTTTTTCCTATCACACAGCACTCCATTCCGACAAGCAGCGCATAGAATTCTTGCAATTTTGCTGCTATGTGAGCCCATGCTTAACTCCTAGAAACACGAGCTATTTAAAAGATGTGTAGATGTGGCACTTAGGGACATGGTTTAGTGGTGGACTTGGCAATGTTAGGTTTGCAGTTGGACTTGATGATCTTAAAGGTCTTTTCCAACCTAAATGATTGTATGATTCTATGATTCTGTGTTCGTCTTGGTCTACGCAATCATAGAGCACACGAAGTGAAGAAATGCATATGAAGAATAGCATTGACTCCGAAGACTTGAACACAGTAAAATATTTGAGACTTGCACTTAGATAAATAAGATGTAAGTTTGAAAGAAGTTTGTTTAACATTACATCTGCAGCTGCCATTCTTCGACATTCTAGTTACCTGCAGTCCATGCAGTTCTCAGTTGTGAAGGAATGGAGGAAATAAAACAGTATTTAGCCACTGGTAGTGTTCACCTGCCAAATGAGGCTGCCCATTGGCAGTGGAAGTAAACACTTCCAGTGGAGCAGAGCTCATTCAGTGAATGAGCTTGCTTCTGAGAAGGATTGTACATGAGACATCCTGAGCCTACTGCTTCTGCCTTTGTTCGGGAAGGGGGGGGGTGGGATCACCCTCCTTAGCTAAAAAGTTTTTTAACTATTGCCTTTTTATCACATCTCCTTTCTGGTCTCTACCCTTCTTCTCTTTGTGCTGTATCTTCCTACATAATGTTCCTTTGTCCTTCTTTCTTGTCATACAACATATATACCAGTAGTGGTTGTTGTGAGACTTTTCCAAATAAGAAACTGGCCAGGTGATTTTCACCCGAGGAGGAAAAGACCTTTATCTTAATTCATTCAGAATAATGGTCAGCAATATTGTAAACACACACAAATTTTTCCTGTGTCCACAGAGACTAAAATTATTTTATAAAACAAAACTGAATACAGTACTATTTATAGCAGTAGTTAAATTATAATTATTGATATTTATGTTGTATCTCTCAGCAAAAAGAATGTGCTTAACAGCAATGCAGTGTCATTTATTAGACATTTCTCAGAGGAGTTCAGAAATTTAATATTTGTTGTTTTTATAGTCTTCTGGAGAGGTCATCTTGTTAAAGAAAGAACCCTCCCTGAAAAAAAGGAAAATGCTTTTGCATTCTGAATACCTTCAACTCTGAGGTGACATGAGCCAATAGTCCCTTGTCCAATTCCTCTCCAATTCCAAAGTTTACTGTGAGGTCAACTGAAAACTGGCTGAATGATGAGGCCCAGAGGCTTCTGATCAGTTGATCAAAGTCCAGCTGGAAACAAGACCCCCAAGGGTCAGTACTGTCTAACATCTTCATTAATGACCTGAACGATGGGGCAGAGTGCACCCTCAGCAACAGTACCCTGGCTGCATTGGGAAGAGCACTGCCAGCAGGTCAAGGGAGGTGATCCTTTCCCTCTACTTGGCACTGGTGAAGCCTCATCTGGAGTACTGCATCCAGTTCTGGGCTCTCCAGTTCAGTTTTGCACAATATTTCCTTTCAGTCATAACAGTCATAAGGTCACATTTATTAGTTGATTTTAAGGGACTTTAATTTCCCTCCAAAAACCTCAAACAATCATAACAACATAATAGGTCTATAGCAGATCCTTAAGAAAAGCCCTAACTGTGTACAAAATGTGGCTGAACCCTAATTCTTCTCTGACATCTCCATGAGACTGATCAAAGTAACCTCAGTTCAGTGGTTCTGCTACTGTTAAGCTTCTACCTTTTCCTGTCATGCTTTGCATTTTTTATTTTTCCCTATTTAACCCCTCTGCTCTTCCCAAATTTTCAGCCAAAGTCTAGTTCCGGTAAAACACCTCCTTGCCCACCAGTGTTGCAAAACTTGCCTACAGCTGAGATCTTCCTTGCACATAAATTGGGCCTTTGTCATCACATAGCCACATGAACAAGGAAGAAGGGCACCAGGGATGACTCAGAAGCAGAACCGTTCACATTCTTGCCCTGTGCATTTGCATTTTGTCAGCCACTGTTCGCCCGTGTGCATGTGTGAGTCACTCTCAGCCATGACAGAACAGCAGCACCAGCAAGAAGATGACTGGCAAGAGGTGGCATCAACCAGCTGCTAAGCTTGAATCCTGAATATCAAATGTCAGTCGTAGATAGGCTATGAATAAATGTTGTGCCGTAGTCAATTTTTCACTTGGAAATCACCCAGTATTTTCCAATACTTAACATATGCACGGTGCGAGGATGGGATTGTATATTTTATGTTCACAGGATCTTTCTCAACTACTTGACACTTCCTTTCTGAAGAAAGATGAATACCGTGTCTGGAAAAGGAGAAGAGATGAAATACGCTGTCTGAAAGGGGCATATCCTAGCAACTCGCCTTTGTGTTGCTGGTCTACCTGGCTGAACACAGTAGCTCACTACAGTTTTCATCAGTGCTGACGTCATGTTTAAGCAAAAGTGACATGGTGTGTCTGGGGTTCGGTAATTGGATTTGGAGCCTTTAACCTCCTGGTCACAGGGTCAGATCCAACTCCAGTTCATAGAGTCTGAAAATCACTAGTATCGCAGATCTGTTCGGTGGCATACATGAAATGAATGTGTGGCTTCAGCCCAGTTGCTAGTGGGAATGAGTCCCTTGTCAACCCTTTCAGCAGAAAAGCAGGGGATTAAATGAGTAAGAAACACAAGTTAGCTTTTTACCCAAAAGGGTGGTCTCTCTGGTCAGAGCTGAGACAATTTATCTGGTGAGTTTTACTGCTGCTTGCTCTGCACTAGCCTTTATGAGTATAAAATTTCAAGCTTGAGGTCTACATATTCCAGAACCTTTAGGGCTCCTACATTTATTTTGGATAACAAAAAAAAAGAATGAAATCCACATCCGACATTCCTTTAAAAATTTGTTCAGCTCAGCTGTGTTTGATTCCAGTTTTTCAGAAATCTCAGCAGGCCAGAAGTGGCCAGCAGCACTGTAGACTGGATCCGGTTAGAATGCCTATATCTGGAGGTGGTTGTGCCTTGCATGAAATTGGAGTACTAAAAATGTCACCAAAGCAGAATCCATGGCCTCTTACGAGATGTTTGGCTTATAGGAAGCAGAACATGAATTTTAAAAAATCAAAAGAAAAAAAAAAGATGTGACTCTATAAACAGTTATCTAACAGTTACAAACTCTTACACTCACATAGTATGTAATACTCTTACACTCACATAGTATGTAATACTCTTACACTCAAGTAGTTCTCAACCTGTGCTAGATTCTCCAGCTATGACTGTGGCACATACAGACACTACTTGCCAACCGGGAAGGAAAGCGTGGGTAGTTGATGAACCTGGCTCTCTCTTGTCACTGATAATAGCTTTAACCGTGAAATGTTTACAATAAACACTAAACCCACATAACTTGCTTTTTTAAAGCAGATTTTAAAGGCAGTCCTAGTTCCCAATAAGTCAGGGGTGTGTAAGCTTTTCAAAACACATGCTAAAGTCAAACCTTTAGTCCTCAGCACTTAAATAAAAACAAACAAAAAACCCCATAGATTAAATTCTTAAATTTCTCCATACTTTTGTGGGCATTTTGGCCTCTTGAAAACCAAAGCTCAAAGAACTTGGAGAGAAAGACAGAGGAATTAAAATAAAATAAAAACTCACAGAGAAGCAGAGGCAAGGTTTCAAAAGACTTACAAAGAGCTAAAAATTATTTGCCTCTAGCTTTACAAATCATTCACTGAATCCCAAATGTAGACAAAACATTTGCAGAATCCCAAATGCAGTTCACATGCGTTTTAATACTTGTTTAGTGTGAATTTTTTATAATCAGTTTTGAGTTTATTTGTATTGGGTTTGTTTCTCATAAAGCATCTGTTCTTCTGTTTCTTTTTACATGACTGGCACTCTCCTAGTGTAAATGACTGGAGTGACATTTATTGGATTGGGCTTCACACAGAGCACCTGTGAGCAATATGTGGTGTGTGTGACTTTCCTATACAGCCCTAGTAATTTTAATTGTTTTTGGCATGTTTTTCCTGCCGTATACTGTAACTTGACCTTTGCAAATATTCATTTCATTTTGATGCTTATGAAATGAAGTAGATTAATATTCCAGAAGAATCAAGTCCTCTGTTTAGTCACAGAAATAGATACAGAAAAGGTGGTGGCAGCACAATTATTTTTTCAACCAGAGTTTCCTAGAAACCTTGGGAAGGCAGGTGGTATAACTATAGAGTAATGTAAATGCCTGTAAAGCATAAACCCCATGTGGGTAGAAAGTGGCCCAAAAGAAAAATATAGGAATATTTTAAAAAAAAAAAATCTGTATCTCAGTTTTTAGAAAACACAAGTTCTGATGACATCTACCTTTTTTTCTACTCAAGCGTATAGCATTGTTATAGGTGCTACTATAGACCACTTAGCACTTCTATTATATAGTAAAATAATCTTTTTTAAAAAGAGTACAGTAATTTTTGCAAAGCCTTGTGAATTGGGCTAAATAGTTATTCTTACTTTTTCTGAGGTAAAACTGAGGTACTAAGTTTTCCTCAAGACTCACAATGGGCTAGGAATAGGCAAGGGATTTGAAATCAACAGTTCTTGAGTTCTGTTCTCATGGAAAACAATTAGACAACACTGCCTTATAAATGGTGAAAGGTATGCAACAGCACTACTTCAGAATTAGTGGAGAGGAAGAATTTCCTTAAGGAATTACGTACACCAGCCCAGGTATACTAACCCTATTAACTCTTAAACCTTTCAGATTGTTCCAGATAGTGTGTCGCTAACAATGACAATAGGCAAATATTTCAATGCCAGAGAATAGGGTGTTGTCAGCCAAAAACATTCCAGCTATTGACTGTGATGATTTTACATACCTATGACTTCAAATTCTCTAAGCTGGACAGATTTTTAGTTGCATGAAAATAATGATAGTTTGATGTTTTTACAGTATTTTCAATTCTTATCTTCTATGAATGGTAATTGAGCTCTGGACTCCTTTTTAATTAGGGGGAGAATACTGGAAGACGCTAATTAAAAGCTGTACACATCTCCTCAACTAGTAGTTTGACCAATAATGTATTATTTATTAAACATAATCACTAGTTGGTACAGCACTAAAATAGGTCCAGATTTTGTAACAATGACAACCTGATGACATAGTACTTACTAACAGACAGTGTTAATGAGATTTTGCAGGGATCACTTTCCTCTGAGGTTCAGAGGCTACCAGCCACAGGCCTGCATTAGGAATTTCATCACTTAGACTTCCCAAAAGGAAACAATATAAAGGAAAATGGGATCAGACTGCAAAGTGCTTATGGTAAATGAAAGAGCTACAAGAAATCACACGGCGTCATTCTTCAAAAGGCTAGGGTTATTTTATATCCACAATAAGGCCACTTTATAATGCCACAGCATCTAGAGGTGCCTTAGACTAAACGAGAATCTGACCCACGATGCTTAGCTCATGAAAATTCAAAGGCAGTTACTTGTTACTACTCACTTAGGAAGGCTTCTGGGTATGAATGCAGTGCATGGTAAATAGTTGAGTAGCCCATAATAGCTAATAGCCCATCAGCACAAAATAATCATCAGCAAGAAAGAAATATTGTGAGCTGGATCTTTACCTGGTGTAAACCGACATAACTGAGGACAGCGGAAGGCAGCTGAGTCACACTGGCTAATAAGCTTATAGCATATGATGCAAAGAAAATCTTTTGTAATTTGCAGCAATTATTACATCTATATGTTTGTCCCCATTTTAAAACCATAAAATAAATTGAAAAATACTAACATCAGCTTTAAAACAGTAACTGAATTAGGCCCGGGACTATGACCTTTTCTTCCTACACAGCTATATTCAGTAAAATGGATCTATTGGTTTCATTTTCCCAGCACAGCATTCAGACAACCCTTCAAGCAGAATTATTGCTTCTATTAAAGTGTGTACCATCTTCTAACTCTTCCCGTTTTCTCAGCTTAATATGAAACAATTGAGAGTTATATCAGTACATTAGAAAAGAATTATCATCATCAGCATCCTCAGAAGTCCTGATTAATGTAACTATCTCTTTCCTCTAACTAAAGATGTCACAGGAGGTACTAATCCTTCTTGAACAATTATGTAATTTAAGCTTTGTAAAGTGCACATTTTTTGTCAAAGTGGTCAATAACTCCTGGCTGAGTAAAAGCATTCCTTTCAATTAATAAAAGTTTCTAAGTAAACTTACACATACAACAAAAAATACAACAGACTTGGATTCATATCCACCTGCCTACAACAGGATATTACAAAAATCCCATTTACTACACCTACTAAACACTAAATATTCTCTTAAACCTACACTGGAGAACGATGTGGGACAAATATCCCCCCTCACTAAAGCAGAGGCAGGGGTACCTTCTATACATATGTACCCACAGAGTTGCAGTTCCTGCACCATGGCAACAGCTTCATAAAATTGGGCAGATGAGGAATTCAGGGCCAAAATAATGTGGACAACAAAGCAGGTCTCCGGAGATTCGGCCTGCTCACAGCTTCTTAAGTAGCCCACAGAGAAGTTTCTCATCTGAAGAGCACAATGTGAGAGACCACTGACACAGGAATCCCCTCAGTCCTTGCATCCCAGAAGTCCTGTTCACATAATGCTGGGCTCCTAAGGGCGTATTATTCCACAAGACAGCTTTCGTAGTCTGAAAGGAAACCTTGGAGCCTTCTAATAATGTCCAAAGAAGTTTAAAGCCTAGTGACATCCACCCACATTCCTAGCCACATGAAGAGTACAAGTTTGTAGGTGGCACTGGTGTGGCTCATTTTCAGTTTTGAAAACTGGCCCAAAACTGAGAAAATTCTTAGGTTTTGCACTGAGCCCCTGTGAATTATGTATACTAGTGGCAGATCATATGTAGATATGTGCACAGATAGAACAAGTATACTCATACGTGTGGGAACGGCAGTGTTAAAAAGAAAATAAATAACCCTGCCTAACTGAACTTTCATTGTATTTAGCAAGGGACATTTTCCTCTGATACATGTTTGAGAGGTTGGATGGAAAGTCGGTGTTATTAGATTTTATACTTTTCTAGAGACTCTGTCATCAGGGCCTAATCTCTCTGTTTCTCTTCTACTTTCTTCAGGGGAAAAAGATGGATATTTAAAGTTTGGTTGAATTTGTGTGCTGTGGGACTTGGTTATTTGGTATAAATGTGATCCACCTCCACCCCTCCCCTCCTGACTCTCTTCTCTGTTCTGTACTTTTTCCAATTAGGGACCCCAGTGACTGGAGCAAGCGCCAAATTACCAGCCTGAGGCTAAACTATAACAGCAGCAAAATTCCAATTTTAAAAATCTGATTGAAGAATGTGGGGCTTTATCTACATACCAGTGTGTGTGTGGAACAGGAAGGTTTTCTTCTTTCCTCTCTTGGCCTTGTGAGCAAACAGAGAATCCACTGAAAATACTGAAATGAGATCATATAAGCTGATAAAAAAACCTCACAAAAGAAGAAACCGTGAGTCTGTATAACTGCAGCAGTACCTCTGAGTTAAATTCCGTATGACGAGACATAAAAGGTCACATTTCCAGAGAGTCGCCTCTATGTATATGCAGCGGTAACGTGGCTGCTGCTGCTGCGAGTGCACACGATGTCTGCACGCAAGGACTGAGGAGATGCTGCACCTGAGGTCCTTCGCATTGTGCTCCTTCCACATTCGAGGCCTCTACTTAGGCTTTTTCAGCAGCCTCCTGTAGTTACAGGGTCACTAGCTTCCCATTGTCTCCTGTGGGATCCCAGGTGGCATGTTCCGTTAACCTCATCTCTCTCTGGGTGAAACTGTTGCATCTCACTTTGTTATACAGTGTTAACGGAGAGAAATCAACTGCCTGTCACTAGAAGCTCATAGAGAAACTTAGAATAATCCTTCCAAATGGGCACACTGTCTGTGCAAATATACGCAAAATCAGGGAGCAAGGACCTGCAACGTCCTTCGGAAAGGCCTATACCTAGCCACTTCTGCCCAGGTTTAGAAAAGAGCATCTCTGTCACACGCATGCTGCAGAAGCCGTTGCTTCACCTCCACAGCCCTGCTGAATGCTTCACTTCTCTAAGTGCTAACCACCCAAAACCTGCTGCACAGTTCACCTTGGCAAGGGAGTTTCATGCCTTGGTGCTCTTTCGAACCTTGTCTTTTGTGCTACATTAACATATCTGTCCCAGAGACTGGTGACTGGCATTTCTTGGTGAATACAGACTGAAATTGCCTGGAGACAGGTGAGCTCTAAGACTTGTGCTGAAAAAGGAATGCTCCTCAAAGAACTAGTTTGGGTTGTATGATCTGAGATAGATACTAGCAGCATGGGAGACAAGAAATTCAGCTCTTATTCTCTTTGCCTCTCTAAACAAACTTCCATATTCCATGTCAAAGTATGTTGTGTATATTATATCTCTTTTCATTAAGCATCACATTCAAACACTATCATCTCACCTACGGTTTATCTCAAGGACACTGGTATCATCCCCAGAGCTACTTCCTTCTCTTTCATTGTTTCAGCTGTTGTCAGCTCCCATTTCCTAACACCACTCCTGTATTTAACTTTGTGCTGTCAGCCAAATGAGCAGATACACCAAAGAAAATATACCGTGCCACCGATACAGTACAGACATCTCCTCTCTGCTTCAAATAGTGGCTATGTACACATGCAATTCTAAGCACATAAGTAACTTCTTTCTTTCTCTTCTGCCAGCATGGGCTTATAAGCTTATACTTTTACAAGTACACATGGATTCACTAAGGGACTAGGACCCATTCATTTGCACTGTTTACTGCAGCAGACAGTTACTCCAGCTGCCCCTTATCCTGAGTGTAGCTGAACCCAGTCCTGGTTACAGGGCTGGTTTTTTAAAAGGTGGCTCAAAATTTTATTTTAGTCCTCATCACCAGGCCAAACAGTGCATGAGGCTTACATGCCACTTCAAAATATTTCTTGTTAGGAATGTTTGAGCTCATTTAAACTAATGTTAAAAACCACTGGTAGTCTGTGAGTTTGAAGGTTTGATTTGTAAGTAAACTGCCCTTGGTTTGAGCTCCATTTGGAAGAGATTGCTGGGAAAGGATCAGAAAAAGGGTAAATAACACAAGGAAAACAGGTTGTAAAACTGAGTTAGAGAGAAAAGACTGGAGGAAAAAACACTATACAGCTATTCTCATGCCATACACAAAGACTACCAGGTAAGTTTTTATAAAGAACCCAACTAGCTGAGCACAATTGTGGTCTTAAAAATATGCAAGTCAGAGTCAAAAGCAGGGTTTGGGGTTGTTTTTTTTTCCTCTCCAAACTGAAATACTTTTTGAAAAGATGTAAAATTCCAGAAAGAGAAAGAAATAGGGGAAATTCCTTAAATGGTTTGTGCCTGCTGAGAGAATGGCCTTTTGACAGTCGTCTTTTCAGGTCTTTCCTGCTATTACAGAGTGCTATTTATCAGAAGCTTTAAATGATCTTGAAACCTAAATACCTTCCTCAAGACGAACAATTTGGAGACTTATAACATTTAGGTAAGATAATCCAAGCCAGTGCTTACTAAATACCTTTGCAATTTGATGGTAATTCTGCCCTAAAAAAAATTCTGCATATGGTGAGTCCGTTATAGAGGACATCTGGATTCGAGAAAGTCATAGCTAGTTGGCTGGATGCATGCAAGTATACTATTAAAAATATGTAATTGGTCATTTAGATCATCAGTCAAGAAGTGATCAGTGATATGAACATGACCTTCACCCAGTCTGGTGAAGAACTTCTAAAAGGGAATGACTGTCAGCTTCAGCCTTGAGTCTGATAAAATATTTTTTACACATAAATTGTAACTTCACTCCAAGTATCAGCCCTATAATGACCTTCTCCCATGCCTTGTGCATAGGGTGATTTGCTGCAAACTTCCTTTTCATGGCCATTGCCATTACACGCACCAATGCTTGCTTTAGTACCAGCCAGTCACACTCCTGGTGCAGAAGACTGCAATTTCACATTTCACTGCATAGGAGCAGGAAGAGCGGCAGACTGGACAGGGACCCTACAAGATCATCATGACAACCAAAGATGAGCTAGGCAAGGAGCAACTGTGGAAAACACATTACTATTCAAAAGAGCCTTTTACCTGCATTAATTTAGACATGTACAGAATCAGAAGGCTCCAGCATGATAAGGGCAGAATCAATGGAAACTACTTTTTCATTTAAAATGAAACTGTTGTTGCTTTAAGAGGAGGATCTATTTTTAACCTTGTCCACTCAGTTCTATTAACAGATTAGCTAAACAACAAGATACAGAGCAGTTCTATATGGCTTAAAATGTTTCATATCAGATGGCAGATTGTAGATTCATGTATCGAGTTATTGGGAAGGGCAGGGGGTTATTTCTCTTAGTCATAATGTAAACGTAAAGAAGAAAATTCAGTAGCGTTTAGGGAGGGGAAGAGAAGGAGAAAAAGCAAGAAGGAGTAATTGGGGTCACATCCACTGAGCACCGAGACATTTCCAGAACACAGTCCAAGCGAGTCGCAGGCAGCATGACTGAAAAGAGGGGGGCAAGTGATAAAGTAGAACTCATGTGGCCTTTTAAAGCTTCTCTGGCAGAACAAGAAAAGTAATTACACATTGTCTCAGCAAACATCCGTGGCACCACCTGGTGTATTCTCAGAGAAATCCCAAGAAGGGATTTTTCATCTTAACCTTGATAAATGCTGTGCTGGTACCAACTCCCTTGCATTATACACAATTTCAAGAAGGTATCAGCCTGGGAGCACTGTTTGAAACATAAGCCCTCTGAGATATGCAAGTGATGGAAGTTAGCCGAAGACCGCTGGGTAACAAGAGCTCAAAAAGAGAGGGAAGAGAAAGAGGCCTCAGTTCCACAGACTGCTAAAACCGATTCTGACTCCATGAAGTCATAAACATATAAAATCTCCTGGAGCTTGGAAAAGAGAGGGTGGTGAAGAATCTCCCTGCTGTCTCAGCCAGCACCACCGTTCCTAAGGCATCATTGTGCCTTGTTCCCGGTCGCGTGCGGCACAGCTTCCTCCTTGCTTTGCCTACCACCTTTGCCAAAATTGGCATGCCTTTTCCCACAAGGATTTAACAACCTCCTAAACAGGGTCCAAAATATAGTAATTTCTTCAAAAGGTGTTCTTCTGATGGCATGTCCTAGCCTCTGATAACCTACCCCCAAATAAATTTCTGTGAATCCTGAGCTTTTTGCGCTGGGTCCTAGCCCATGAAAACATCTTTTACGATCCTAATTACCCTGACTGGGGCATCAGTCTGAGTCCAACCTGCTGTCTGCTCTTTTCTCTTCAATTGGGTGGGAACCCATAAAGATGACAACTCCTGCTTGCTCACATCATCAAACAAGTCTGCAACTGGTCTGTAAAGGCTGATTCCTGTGTAATAACCATGCAGCGATACTTCTTTGGACAGAACAGGTATGATTGTATCAGAGTGCTGAAATTAGCACACAGTCCATTTTCCATGGATCACCTATAACCTGGTCTATTTAGGCTTTGTGGTGGTGAGGCATATGCATATATGTACATGTCTACACATTCTATATGTAAATTGAGCACTTTACTATAGTGGCACATTCAAGACCTTTCACTATGAGTAAATCAGATACTACAAGTATTGTTAATGGAGTTTAATAGACTGTCATACTTTTGCAGCTGAAAAAAATCTAAATTTCAATGCCTTTTATGATGTTATAAAACTTTTACACAACTTACTGCTAATTAAAGTTTGTATCCTTACAGTTTATTTCAACTGCAGAAATCACAGCATAATAATGTTTGCAGAGGCAAATCTGGGATGGCAATTTTGACCCTATACATTACACAATCAACAGCAAACGCATTATCAACACAAGAATTTTTGTGAACTTACTCATTAAGCAAGACATCAGTTAAAGCTCTCCATTTTGAACATGTGTACACACCCTTTTCCATCAGACACCAGCTAGGGCTGATGTTCTGGACAACTTGGCTGCTTCCTTACTCACAAAAACCTTATATCAGAGATATCCAATTTTAAGCTTCAAAAAGTTGATTGGCTTCTGTGTTTGAAAGACATGCACGTGTGCATATGCAGACATACATACATACATATATATATATAAAATGTATTTCTTCAAATAAGTATTTATTTATGAACAGATGAATTGGTGAATCAGGTCACTCAGATGTTTGCCAGCATGAATATTTTTGGCAGGAGTCTTAGGTTTGAAAGCAAACAATAGTGCTTTATTAGAACTCCAGCAGACACTGTATTGCAAACATTTGAATGAGTTTTTGCACATGTACAAGATTGAAATATCATGTTGTGTTACAAAACGCAAAATTACAAAGGAGGTAGTTGAAATGAACTTGCCAATTTCTGAAGTACAGCATCCATTTTTCATCCTCAAATTTTATTCCAGGTCCCATACTAAAAAAAAAAAAAAAATAAAATACTGCAAGTGGGACATTGGGAAAAGAGATGTTATAGAAAGAGTAAAAAGAGAATTTTCCTGATGGATTCCTTAATCATGTACAAGTCGCTGGTGAACAATAAAATACAGTGAAGATTGCTGTAGAAATTAGGTCTTGACCTGAGTTGCTGAAAAATAGTTCAAAGCAAATTGAAAACATAAATGGATTTGTGGGTTTTTTTTTCAAACAATATTTCAGAATAATGAAGACAAAGTCTGTGTCATACCAAAGACTAACATTAAAATTAATGTTACCACCTCTATAAAAATAGATAAATCGCTCCACATCTAGAATGTTGTATATGATGTACAATAATGCCACAAGAGACTAACATACACAAAAAATCTCTTTTCAGCTTAAATGATGTTCAGGTCATCATGACACCTGATGACGCCATCAAACAGCCAAATCAAAGAAATTCAGAGTTAAGACTGGCATTCTGTGCATTATCTGTTGTGCTTGGGACCTCAGGAATATGTATAAAAACTATGGGATGAACTTAGCTGAACACTGCATTACATGCTGAACCTGATTTTAATCAGTTTTACACTTTCTTTTATAGTTCTACAGATCTACTTGGCTGAATTCTCCACTTACACTAGTGTACACCTGCAATTGCTCTCCTAACATTGCTGAATATCTCCAGTTTCAGTGGGCTGAGGCCAGAATTTGATTCATAGAAGTTATTTGGATTATACCTTACTTGAAACAAGAGCATAAGCAGAATTACATCCATAGTGTCTGTGCTTCCAACTTGTCAGAAAACAAAATCAGTGTTTCTGCTGCATGACCACAGGTACTATTTCAACCAAACAGTTGGATGGATGGATAGTGGGTTTTTTGTGAGTATTTTTTCTTCTTTTTTTTTCTGAAAAGCCGTACTTTTAAATGAAATTAGCATTTATGAAAGGTGATAGGTTCATAGTTATGGGATCAAAACAGGACTCGAATTTAACTCCATCCTCTACATAGAGAGAAGGTAGCAGCACTGCCGTCCCCGCAGACTCTGCTCTGAATTACATTTCATTGTGTGTTAATTTGCTGTATTTTTACACCCACATTAATGTTCATAGTAGGTGAAAAGTAGAAACATGCTTTTAATGAGAATTATTATAATAAATGGTATCCTTTCCAGTGGATTTAACCATGGGTCTGCAAAGGTCGAGTGCTATTGTAATACTTCACTTCACCTAGCAACATCATTTCTGATTCCTGGGTATATACCAGACTCAGGCTGGCATCTAAGTCCTCAATCCACCCATCAATTTGCAGGTGCTTCAGCCTCCAGTATCTCTTTATTTCAGTCATGAAAACACTTGTCTACAGAGCAATCACTCATTCTTAGACTGACATTGCTGCATCAAGCAATTTATATTAGCCAATGCTGTAATGACATTTCTTAGACTTGTATTTTATGGGGATTTCTTTTTTGGAATTTGTGAGGGATAGAGAGGACTAAGCTGGGTGGTTAAATTATTAGACTGTCCTCTAAATACTTATCTTCCCAAAATGTCTTAAACGATATTTTAATCAATACATAAGTAAGCCAGTTTCATTTGCAAGGAAATTCCCATGGACAGTTGCTACTATCCCTGTGCAACAGCTTATTTTCAAAACTGAATATGCTGGTGGCTAATAGAATAATACTCTAGAAAACATGCAATCTGCATTTGTTTAGCATTTTGCTACATTTCCTGCTTTTATCTAGTTTAATAATAAGAGATACAAAATAAAGCATCTTGCGCGTATGTGTCCCAGATATCATATTATCTAGCAGAGCCTAAAGTGGCAAGATACGGCAAAGTTTGCATTGAGAACCAGAGCTACATATTCTGGGTCAGTGTCAGTCATTGCAATGGGCCATGGTGTGGCTCAGCACATTGCTCCTTGCAAGGAATTTAACCTTTTGCTAGCCCTTTCAAAAGCAATCCCCAGCCTTCCCTTAAAAACAGAATCAGAAGACTAATACACCATGCAATTGAGAGAGCAAACTGGAAGCTTGTGATTTTATGGAATAAGAAAAGATTTATTGTAATTTTATTGCTTGTTATTTCCATCTGCAGCTATTAGACGTAAAGAGGGTAGACTGTAAATGGAACTGAAGTTATGTCCTTGATTTAAATGGAAAGAGAATGGGGCCAATTATGGTTGAAGATATCATCACAAATAGCTTTGAAGGATGAGAAAGGAGTTTGAATATGAAACACCCCCCCCCCAAAAAAAAAAAAAAACAACAAACCAGATATGACCAGTAGCTGTCCATCTATTACACATCACAGGCAAGTCACTTGGGTTTATGCACCAGCAAAGATGCACAGGCAAGAGCACACTGACTCCCATTCTTTGCCACTACAAGGGCAACGGATCCAGGCTCTTACTCCCCTCTCACACTCATTTTATTTCGTCTGCAGCTTCCCTGATTTACATTGGAAAATGCAAGTTGAGTTAGGCTCCTTCAGTGCTACTGATGAACTGATTACTCCAGTAAAATTTTTCTGCTTGCCCCATACCCAAATGAAAAGCAAGACCAGGCTCTCTGTTGGGATAATCAAAATGGGAATAGGAAAGAAAGACTGGGCTCACGGTAAAGCTTTTCAAATACAAGCTGCCTTTAAGTCCTATTGAACTCTATTTCTAAATGCCAGAGTCTTATTGTATGAAAGCAGTCTGCATCCAAAACAAGGGCAGTCAAGTAGAAAACAGGCCTTTTGTAGGTCTTTCCCTGCTGTCCCCCTTGTTCTCTTACACATGTTTCTCTATTACTGGACATCTTTTCTCTCTCTCCCCATGAATTTTTTTGGTTTTATTCTTGTACTACCCCCTCCTCTTTTCTTTTCTTGTACAATGCCACAGCTGTTCTTGTCCCACTAGTGGCTCCGGCCCTTGTGTTTGTATACTTCTGCTCTCTTCTAGTACAAAGGGTGATAAGTTTTAACAGTCACAACTAGACTGTTTATTCCCCCTGTTTCTCTCTGCTTTTACAGAGCTGGAGGCAGCAGGAAACAAAACAGAGGGCTTTCATCAGGTGCATCGTTCAGACAGCCAGTCCTACAAGATCCTGTATGGAGGGTTTGATGTACCAGTCCTGGAAATCCTGCTCTAACTATTGAAGGGAGAGGTACTGCTGCAATGTAGACTTGTCATCTAGTGGCACCTGAAAGGTTTTTTGGCTGGTACATTCTATTTAACTGGTATGGACCCACGGGGACCCATCTGAGCTATTTTTATACATATTTCAGGCAATAAATCTAACATAACTTTCTGAGATTAATGTGTGTAAAAATGTGGATGACTTGGGCTTTTACTCAGGCTACCCAAAGCTCACAATACTAAATTGAAAACCATAATGATTGCTGTGAGCATTCTTCATTGAAACTCTCTTTCATTGTAGCTAAGGATCATATCTGCCCTCTATTAATAATTAAGCCACTACTGAAATTCTCAAGGTGAGGATCCAGCAGCAGGCAAGCCAGCATCGGATGGACAAAGGTATTTGTACCATTACAGTAACAGAGATAAATCCTTGTTTGAAATATTAATTTGAAAAGGATCACAGTGCAATAGATTCACACTGACTCAGCCCATATTTTAATAGATTTATCCCAACAGTAACATGTGCCAGAAGGAAAGGCAAAACATAAACCAAGCGATTTTAAAACTAAACAAGAGTTTGATTTTTAATACCGCCAAAAGGCTTTAAATTCACACATTGCTGCCCTCTCCACCTTCAGTACTGCTGAGTTCACAGAACTGCCTTATACGAACTTTAAGCATATGATGAATATTTTAAAAAAGTCTACAGGAAATAATGTTTGTTCTGTCAGCTCTTCATGGATTGTTTTGTGGCATCTACAAATAATGAATGATTAGAGAACAAACACAAAAAATAATTGACTTCAAGGCATAAACAGCTGCACTTAATTCTGGAGGAGTGCCCAGAATAGTTGCTTTGAAATCCCCCTGCTTTTTCCCGATAAATATGTTACAGAATCATGAAACAAAACCTGCAAACAAATTATGACTACTTATCTCTTATGTGTCATTCTCTTTTGCATGCTTTATTCTGCCCTGTTAGTTTGGCATTGTTGCCTAGGTGCAGTACTGTATCATTTGTTTTTATGAAGTAATTACAGTTGGAAATAAGTTTTGTAAACCTGATTTACGTCCCTCCAAACCCCTCATAAATTCATAACAGCCTGAACAATTCTGATTTAGCTCTGGGGCCACAGAAAGCATTTTCTACCACATTTGATTTGGACAGTAAGTCTCTGATCTGATAAGCCAGTCATACCAAATGATATATCCTTTGACAAAAATCCAAGTGGCCCTTAGATTCCTTGCTTCATTTGTTTAGATACTTGAAGTTTTCATTCAAGCTGCTATGTTGGAAGAATAATTGGTTCTGTCCAGTCTTTCACAGGCTTTTTTAAGAGCTGAAAAAGGAAAAAACTTAAGATGTAATAAATTGCTACAGTTCTGTACTATAAACTTTTACTAAACTGAAATTAGATGATACAAGCAAAGGTCAAAATTGAAATTGAGTCAATAAAAATCAGTGAATTAACAGTGATCCTGAACTGAATCACCATCTAGCTGATTCACCAAATACAGCCAGTCACCAAATAATATAGTTATAGAGCACAGTCAGTTCTTACAAATGTGCAAATAGTTTCTTATAGAATTTAAGGAGGCACTGTCCATTTAAACCTAAGTCCCAATTACAGCATCCTGCTTACAGCAAGGTAATCAGTCCAACCAGTTGAATCTTTTTGAATAAAAAGCATCCTGTTTCATATCTGAGCCCTCAAAGGATGCATAAAGTCCTGAAGTTCACACACATTTAGCAGCTAGCTCTTTTGTAATTCCCTGACATACTGAATTTTGATACAATATCTGTCATAATCACGTTAATGACACTTTCTCTGCCATCGAGATGACCACATTATTTCTTTTAGGTTTAGGTATAAGGAAAAAGAAAAGTTACCATGGCAAGCTTGAGGCAAGGGGAGGAAGGTAATGTACACCAGGCTCACCCATACCACACCAAGACTCTTCTCACTGAGCACCAAAAAGGTGCTCGCAGTTCCTTAACCTTGACATCACAAAAAGACTTTGGTAAATAGAGCAAAGCATATTTACACATCTGCCTGTGAGAGTTTTATTTCAGCAGTCGCCATAAAGAGTAGAATCTTTTAAAATGTAATTGTATAGCACTTTGGTAGCCACTCTTCTTATTCTCATGTAAGGGTAGTTAACAAATGTCGGATTAGATAAAAAGCCAGACAAAGAAAACCACTTGGCATTCTTCACTGAGGTTTAGGTCCCACCACAACCTTTTTACAAGAGCCAATAATCTAAGTGTTGTTTAGACAAAGAACTAGTGAGTCTCTTTATTAAAAGCACACTTAGTCAGACTTCATGATTAGAGCATTTCTGTGACAAAAGCAAAGGTCAGCGTGGTGACATCAGGATACAAATCATTGCTTTTATATGAACAACACTGATGATAAAACTAACAGCCCGTGGTTTACCTTCAGTAAACCTTAGCAAACCTCTTGCAAGGAGAGAAAACAGTAGACTGAAATGAGTAAAATTAGGGTCAAACATCTGCCTTGTTTCAAAGTCCAACATTATCGGTGCATTTTCTGTATTCCTTAAAGGTCTTGGTTTTAATTCTAAATGCCCTCACGTCTTGGACCGTATGAACAACACTTAGACTTTAACTGAACTCATATGCTTAAAATTATAAAAATCCTTACACTTTTTGCTGGATTAGGGTTTAATGTTCCTGGAAGCTCACATGCATCCTAACCACTGAGCATGCAGCAGACATCTTAAATATAGAGATTTAATCTAAAACCAGACTGAGTCAAAATCAAAACCAAACTAAACAAAACTGATATCTAACCAGCATAATTCACTGTATGCAAAAGGATTTGAAAATCAGCCCATATACTTTTCAATATACTTTTCAATACTTTCTCCAGGCTTTGAACTGGATCTACCCAAACCCCCGAGATGTAAAAAAACCCCAAATATCTCTCAAAGCACTTCACTAGCACATGCTGCAAAAAGCACTTGGAGCCAGAAGTCCATAACATTGCAGATAGAGGTAGTCAAAATTCTAGACAGAAAGATTTTCCACAAGAGAGTAAATTAAAAAAATTTGGAATTGTGCAAGGGTTTTTCATTAATCATATTGGCAAATCACTGAAACTTTTCATTAAGAGAAGATCAGTCTTCTGATATTTAAATAACAGTTAAAATATTGTGTGTATTATGATTACTGCTACAATATTGAAGCATTATTATTACAGTGTCTTATAACTGAATGCAATTTTAAAAGTTGAATCAGACAGTATTGTTTTGACTTTGCTGAAACATTTTGATACGACTGAGTGAAAATATCATTTCAATTTATCCCAAAACAAAATTTCAGGTTTTGCACTACACTGTTTTTCTTTCACTTTCCTGTTCAGAAGAGGAATTCTACTTTCCAACTACTTTTTTTTTTTTGGGGGGGGGGGGGGGGGAATAACGATAAATCCTCTGAAAGAAGGGAAGGAGAGTGATGGGGGGTGACTTTGTCAAAATCTTCCAGTAACTGTAATTTATTATGGAAAAAATTACTTTCTTTCCTATTTTCTACTGCGCCATCACCCTCCATGCCATTTTTTATTTTTCACATTAGGAGTTTCCAAGCTAGGATGCTATACATGAAGGGAGGCGATGTAAAGTACAAGGGAGCGGATGTCAAGGCAATCTGGTTCAGTAAATTACACACCTTCTCCCTACAAACCTTCTCTTACCCGAGGAAACCACCACAGCACTACTGCTGGAGGAGATGTGCGTGGCTGGCACATTCAGTTAAGACAAAGGGAGACTTTAGCTATCTTATGATAACCCTGACACCCAGTTGAATGGCTACTCCTGTCTCTGGCAGTTTGGATCTGAGACATGGAGCTCCTTTCCTCTCAGCAGCAGTGGCCCTCTCCTCTGTTGTTCCCATGCAGACACCATCACCGGCTTCAACTCAAAATGATGACCCCTGCAGTAATCAGTTTCAGGTCATAAGGTGCTACCCCTTTCAGATGAAGTAGTTCTTGGCTTCCTACAAAATGGATTCCACTTTGCTTGTACCATGGACATACTTCCAGCGTCTATGTACAACAAGAAGAAAAACTTACTTTAAAGATGTACAAGCGCTTCATTTTTTATATAATTACTGTATAATGATGGTCTAGTTACGAGCTTAGTAATACCAGTGTTTTTACCTGGGCTACTTACTAATTCCTATCTTTGAACTTCCTCTCAGAGATGGAAACATGGAGTAGCTTCTCATTTACAGCAAGTCATGGTTCTCCGAGAGAGGTTAAAAACCCTACGCCACAACTCTGCGTCAATGAAGACGAGCAAGGTTTGCCTCTGGCCACCCTTTAGTTGAGAAGCACTGCACATTTTTGGAATCTTGCTGCATTATCTTTGACTGTTGTTTACCATCATTAGTTGAAATTTAAAGAATAGTCTGAACAAAAATAAATTTGGAAACAATGCCACCTGCAGCTTTCACCTATCTGTGCTGATTGCAGACAGGGTTTTGGTTTGTGACACAATACAATATGACAGAAAATCTTATGAGATATGAGATAAAATCTTACAGTTTTGGCCAACTGGAGAATCATAGGCACCCCAGCTAGGATTTTTCTGAATGAATACTTAAATTTTATTTAAATTCTGAAGACTCCCACAGATAGAGAAAACAGGCTGGTCATTAGTTAGAGATAAGAGTTGGGTAAGAATCTAGGTAGCACATACCATTGTTTTTCCACTGAAACAGAATAAATTATGTTAGTTTGCACTCGCTCTGGCTTCCAGACAATATGTTCTACAAGAAAACTGAGGATAATTTATCTAGAATGTATTATTCATATGCAGTTATGATGTATTAAAATAATAATGTTGTTATGGTCTAAGGATCTAAACAAAGAAGGTATGTAGGGAGATTTAATATCTTTTTATTAGACTGACCTATTTAGAAGAAAACAGACAAGATTTCAGGAACGCAAGACCATCTCCAATGATCTGAGGAACTGTATGCCAAAAAGTCTGTCTGTTTTTCCCCTAACTATATCAGTTAGGCAAATAAAATACATTAACCTTCCTCATAAACCTTGCTTCACTTAAAATAGTGAAAAATTGTGCTCACATGGGTTTATGCTTAGATATGGAAATGGTGAGAACAGAGGGAAGAAATCAGGTTAAGAGCAGGGAGATTTTTCAAACAATTTATGCTAATATCCTCCTAACTTCCAACATGAGCTTCCAGCAAAGCTGTATTATTTTCAGTGAAACAAAATTACTCATGTGGAGGCTAAGAAAATTCAGTGACTTGCTTTTTTCAAACTGGCTTTGTATTTTATGCCTGTGAAAGATTTCAATTACCCATTAAGTGAAGACAGCTGATTTAAGGGCACAGAGTATCATCTAACCAGTCCTGTCAATAATACTTAGGCAATTATGCAAAGTTATTATTTATTCTTCTTAAGGGATGGGGATGTACATAACAGCTTCCTTGGAAGGAAAGAAAGCAGCACAGTACTTGCTTACTTAGCCAAGCACAGACTCTGCTCTTCCAAGAATCACTGACATGTATAATTTCAACGTATTTTAGTTATTGTGAATGCTTTGGTAAGTTACGTTCCCAGGGCATCATAGTGAATATTATCCTGACCTTGCAAGGACACCTGAAGTGCTCGTGCTGATGGAGTATCTTAGAATAAGACTGGTTGGATACTTAATAGGCATGGCTGCCTTGCAACTATGTGTCCTGTAAAATGTGTGCACTTTCATTCTATGATGTTTGACACATCATACCAGGAAACAATCCAGTCTTTAGGCTCATGCCTAAACTACAGACCTGACACCCAGTTGAGAGGGAGACGGGCTGCAGCAGGTAGCCCTGTTTCTCTAAACAGGGAAAAGTACGTGCACATGGAATCATCTCTCAGAAATGGAGAATGGGAAAAGCCTACTTGCTTACTGTCTACTTTGAGAGACCTTAAAGAGAAAAGAGAGAGAAAGACATCAACTTGGTTGTTAGTAATATTAAATATTGGATCCTTCAGAGTACCCTTTACAATTTCTGTGCTACAAATGGAGATGAATGTATAGCATAATATTTTAAAATCACCCTCAATACAGATCAGTGGTGAAGTTTAAGCACCAACACATTTCTGGAAGCAAGAAGAACTGTACAATCTGGTCAGATTTTGCATTTACAATAAATATCATGTAAGTGCTCTCAATAGGAACCATGAAGAAGGAAAGATTAGGGCTTGGTGTATGTTGGTCTATGCTACTACTGTCAGACAATGTATACATGGCTTGATTTTAAAGTATTGAGGGTTGGCTGGCTAGGGGCCAAAATGCTACACTGCTTGGCTCTAGCTCATATTTGTTGAAGACAGAATCCAGAATGCATATAGAAATGTCAGCACTATTTTTGCTTCAGTATCTGTGCATCTGGCTTCATTTGACTGATGTTTAAAAAAAAAAATCCCATTTTCCTTTCTTTAAATGGAGAGAATGTATCAGGCCAGCAGTTTGCAGTGTTTGCATTAATTAAACAATTTTAAGAAGAGCTTTACTATAAATAGCATTGCTGAAATAATCTCAGTTGTCACCCACATAATAAGGATGTTCCTATTTATGTTTTTTTCCAGACATCTAAACTGCTGCCAACTCTTTTTTATTCATTTTTAAAGTGATACTGATGAAAAGAGGAAAAGAAAAGGGTTATGTTAGATGAACATCAATGACAACATCACTATGTCCTATTAGAAAACAATTAAATCAGAGGATTTGCGGGTAGTTTAACTAGGGTAGAACACAGCGGAATTGTAGTTCTCCTGCAGTCAAATCTTGAGGCTCACCAAACCTTCAGTGGACTCAGATCAAGACCACCTGACTTGGCCACTCCTGAGCTTGTCTGGAAAGCTCCAGTCTTGTCAGTTCAGAAATCTTCCATTAAATGCCCATCTTTAGCACCCACCTGACCAGCAGCACTAGCCTGTACCCCCCTCATTATCTGCAAACGGAAGTCAGTATTTAAAGACCCTCCCTTAATCCAGCATTAACAATATAGAGCAAATTTTCAATCAAGCTTCTTAACAAGCCTCCTGAAAGGGCTGCCAGGCCTTCTAATCCAGTAGTTAGGCTTGTCAAAACACGGTAACTGTGCACCATAAGTCCCCCATCACGCACCTGAATGGGCTTATTTGGCTGGGAAGGACAACCAAGTCTTTCTAATTGACAAAAAGGGGGAGGAAGAGAAATCCCACAAACACAAATCATTGAAACCCACACATGTGAAAAAATTCAAGCTGATCTAGGAGCAAGCACCAAAGGAGCTATTGACATGAAAGAAGTGCCCAGAATGAGATTATACTGCATTGCGATCTCATTGTAGGCGTGATGGTTGAATAGCGTGTTTGAGCTATGCCTGAGGCTGGGTTTGTATGTGTCCGGGCAAGAGACTGAAAGAGCAAAGGCCACGAATCAAGCATTAAATACTGAAAACAAACTTTTCTTTTTTTTCTCCATCTTTTAAGAATTTCTGAAAGTGGCTGGAAAAAAAAAGCTGGGGGCAAAGGCAGAAAGATATTGGAATTAGGCAGAATAGCCCTGAGATGGGTGCACAGACTGTTATGAGATCATGAAATTCTGGTTTGTAGCAGCACCGATTATTCCTGACAGGCACACAAATAGTGTGCATTATAAATTGTATGGGATGGAAGGGTTTAAAGGCACTGTCTGGGTCAGGGGACACATGCTCGTGAACACCGCTGACCCCAGCCTTCATCTCAGAAGAGCCCTGCAGTTCCAACAGTACAGCAGCCTCTCTCAGGTTTATAAAAAGCTCCTGTTGCTAAGTGCAGCCTTGCTGGCAGACATCTATATGCACCATTTGCCAAAAGGTGTCTTTTCCTCTTTTGACTTATTCAAACTTCTGTAAATTACCAGCTAAAAATGCCCTGCTTTTCACAGGTTTTAATTAAGATTGCTTTCTCCCTGCAGGAAGAGAAATATTGAAAATAGCCTGAAAAATGAGTCCCCTTGTTGCCAGGTGAGTTTCTCCAAACACACCCAGCCTCGCTAATGAAGTGAAACTCTTATCGTCACTTCAGGTGGTAGCTAATTAGTATATTTTCTTAATTAAAATGCTTTTCCTATCGAGGTTTTCTTCAAGAAGGCCAAGGAGGGCATTTTGTTGCTATGACCACTGAAAATCAAAATGTCCTATTAGAGGAAAGGGACATCTGCTCTGGGATTCAAAACCTGCTAGAAACTTGCTGGGAACAATGTGTGCCGGTCTGCAACAGCAACCGAATTGATTCAAATACCAAATAAAAGCTTCGAGACCAAAGAGTTTAAACTTCAGAGGCCTAGAACCTCAGCTCGTAAACCAACCCACAGGAGAGCTGCCACTCAAACTATGTCTTATATGTATATTATAACATACACATCAGAGTCATGCACAGTTTTATATAAGTTCAGGGCTGTCTACTTTAATTTTTGCTTAAAAATAGTTTTAAACCCCCCAAACTTTCTCTCCACTGCTTTTAACATCTACAGATCTTTAAATAATAAACTGTTCTAAACTGATTTCATGGCTTTGTAATTAGCACGTTACCTGAGCTCTCATAAATGTTGTTAACATTGCCACAGGTCTTTAAAAATCCAAATGGTTTGTTTTGGCAGGTGGGGTGTGTGCTTGACTAGCCTGTTTGGCAGCTCAGTTTTACTGATCACAGTTGTTGGTTAGGACTTTTAACAGAATGCATTTAAAGGCTGGGAGAGCTGGGAAGGGGTCTCATCTGGGGGCCACTGAATTAAGGGCTGAAAGAGGATGGGCTTGGTATATTTTTACTGCATTCAGCTTCTGGATCTCCAGTGACTCTCCACCACCCCCACCCCACCCCACCCCCCATTTCTCCCTGGAATAAACGTCTACAGAGCTACTCTCAAACTTTCAGCTGAGCACAAAAAAAGAAAAAAATGTGAACTCCAGCATTTTGAATCATTTGTAGGAAGAAAGGTAACAGCTTTTCCCCTTTTTCTCGTGTTCCTGTCAATGGTGTTCAGATAACATAGAAACTCAAGTCTTTCAAATGCTTCAAGTTACTTGAAAGTACCTTGAAAGTGTCTCATTCTGCTTTTACCAAGTTTGACTCTCCCTCTGATTCCTGCAGAATGGGAGTAGGAGAATGCCACTCTGCTTCCATCTGTCTCATTGTGTCTGAGAGTGCAGCAAGGAGCTGTCACACCAGCAGCTCTCCATCACAGCACTGAGCTGGGGTCACAGCTGTCTTTCACCTATTAAAGATAATTCTAGGCTTTGTCTGCAGTGTGGAGTGTTTCCTTCCCCTTTCTTTTTAGGTGTAATGTATAGCCTTGTCAAAGAGCTAAATATACTGCAAGTTCTCACAAGAAACAGAGAAGTGTCAGGGACTGAATACTTTCACACTGACTTTATAATAAGTTTCCAGGTTTTTTTTTTAATGACAATTTGATGGCTTGCAGAAGCAGTTAATTTTCCCCTCTGGTGCAGTAGCTCAGGGTTGTGAATCAATTTGTTCTTGCACAGACATAGGTGAAATCCTGGCCCTGCTGAAAAATCCCAGTCCAATGGGAGTTTGTGACTGACATCTTGGGAGGGCAGAAGCTGTGACTTTCCTTGAATGTTAAAAGATGAGGGGATTTGGTTAAATTCCAAATGTGTGAAAAACCTTACAGGTCATGAAAGGATTACTGACTTGACCAATGTTGGGAAAGGACTATTGAAAAGTGGAGTACCTTCAAGATAAAAATTCCGATTTCTAAGGAGAAATTAATAGTTCTGCCATGGAGCAAAAAGTGGAATATCCATTAGAAAGCAATATTTGGGTTAAAAAAGGGGAAGTTATTCATTTAAACAAAACAGAAACAAAGTTGCAACCAGGACCCTAAACAACTGCACGTCTTCCACCTTTAGTCCTGGCAGAATGATGGCGATTTTTAGCAAGAGGAATTAAGAGACTTGCAAGATGAGCCGCCCAGCCTCCCACGTCTGTGGTAGGAAGTCTGGGAAACACCAAGAGGCCTGAGCGTCAGCCCTTCAGGCTCCCTGCACAGAGCTGGGAAGCTCTGCGTTCCACAGAGATGTAGCTTGCAACAATGATACCCAGGTCCTTCCGTGATGGATACGCCAAACTGCATTTCTCTTCTTCAAATAAGGGATTACAAATTTGCAATTGAAACATACAGTCAGATGCATCTCCTGAATCAGCAAGGAATGACTGAGAGCAGGCTGTGCCTCTTCAGCATGGGAAAGCGACAACATTGAAGGATATGAGAGGTCTGTAAAATCCTGCTCTGCACAGTGCAGGGTGGATAAGAATTGCCTGTTCCAAGTAGCTATTCCGGTGCCAGAGCCAGTGGTCAACAAGTGAACCTGTTCAGACCCGTGTTCAAAACAAAGGAAAAGATGGGTAGTAGAAGGGAGAAAAGCAATTCTTTAAAGTTTTTAAAGTCGACACTCACATTCCTTTTATGAAGTCACGTCTCACATTTATTATAGAAGCCTTCTATTTCCCAAGTTCAGTTCCTTGCTCCTCCTCTCTGCGTCATTATCTTCCCACATAATTCTGCAATATAGTCCTGCCACAGTGTTCCAAAGAATCTGCAATTGAACTAACTAGTCATACATAAGGCACTCTCTGCTACTTGTGTGGTACATCTGTGCTGTATAACAACAGCCATCCCTAGAACAGAGTTTCAGAATTGCCCGTGATAACAGTAGTAAGGACCTGGCTCGCCTCCGAATTTATAGCAAAGCATGCAACAGATGAGCGAAGGAGTACACGAGGACACATGCTGAATGACGAGCATGCGTACGCTTGATACCGCCTGTCGTGTGGAAGCAAACAGACCTCCTAAAGCTCTGTGCTGCTCCAAGCCCTGAGCACAGTAGGGGTGTTTCAGTGCAAGGGTAGACACCTCCTGCTCTGCCTCAGTTTTGTGATCCTGCAGGCACTTCTGAGCACCTTAGTGCTGTGGTTGCTGTGACGTCTTAGTCAGTCAGCCACAGAGAAGCAGCGTGGCAGGTGGATAGAGCCCAGGACATTCAGCCTACATAACCAAAACTCTGCACAGAGACGCACAGGCCCCCAGACAATATGGTGATCAGCTGGCTCTGTGCGTTCCAGACCCCTCTCTTGTCAGCACGCGCCTTGTGCAAGAAGCCATGCTAAACAAGCTGCTGACTGGGTTAGGGCCTCTGGTACTGATCTTCCGTTAATAAATAAGTTACTGCTTGCCAGGAGAGGGATCCTTATTAACAGAAGTTGCAGAAAGATCTTGACCTAGACCCTTCCTAGGAATTCAGCAGGTACTAGAAACTGGGAGCTGCTGCCTCTCACAGATGTCCATCAGACAATACTGCAGTCTGTGCTCGTATCGACATGACCTTGAACGACCTCAGGGCCACGCCTTTGGCATCCCTGCTGCTGCCTTGCTAGACAGAACTTACCTGGAAAAACTGTTGGTCTGCTCTGTTTTGCTCAACACACACAAAGAGCAGATGTAGGCCTGGGTCTGGGTCTAGCATCAGCTGTGTCCTTGAGTGACCCATCTTCCCTGCACAACTAGTGACCTGCACTAGGACTGTGCTCCTGCCAATGCGAACGGTGTATCACTGTTGAAAAGCCTTCTCAGAAGCTGCTTCTTACCACCTGCAAGTCCACCAGCTCCTCTGGATTTGGCCACAGTTCTCTTCTCAGCTCATGCACGCTACACTGGTTAAAATGCTACATTAATACCACTTCCCATCTGCGCAGGGGAATCTCCAACCAGTTCCATGTCCCTGTATAATCTGATCTTGGTTTGGACAAATTATGGATCTTGTTCAAAACTGTGCTGTCAGTACATTTACATAATTTGCATATATGTGCCAGGCCTTAAATTTCTACCTGCAAGGAGAGGTTTTTCCCAAGGTATTTAAAGCGCTCTATGGAAAGCTTATTCACTAAGTTCTTTAGGGCTATTTGAAAAATTCTATATGTAGAGTTAGAAGTGAGAAATATTTTCAAAAACTCCAGTGGAAGTTAGGTGCAGAAGACCTCCACCCCCAAAACCTGCACACTTACATCTAGTTGATGCTTCTAAACCTCTTAACAGAAATGACCAAAAGCATTATGCAAAAAGACATACAGGAAGAACTGAAATATTGCTAGTAACTAATAGTGCTTATTTGTATAAAAATTGCATGCTATTACCTGGCATTTCTTAAATGCAGACTAAAGACTACACTACAAAACAAATGTACAAAAAAGCATATCAGAATCTAAAATTTCCCTCTTGGAGTGTGTAATTTTGAACTTCACCACTGAAAGAGTTTTTCTAGAGGAACTCCAAGGAGTACACTAGTATGCTTTGATTTTAACATGATCAGCGTTTGGAATGAAAAACACATTATTCTGTTTTCTCCTTGATGGAAGAGAATTATATTTAAAAGTGTGCTTTTATCTCCATATTTGAAATAAACAAAATCAGCATTTCTCAGGAATCGTAAAGGTACTTCTCTCACAGGAAATCTAAAGCCGCAACTTACAGATGATACATCTGTTAATTGCAATTTCTATTTTTGACAGATGTTCGATATGTAATAATGATCTGCTGCTTTGACTAATCCAGCCAAATCAACAGCTTTAGACAGAATTCAAAGGCTATTTCAGGGAACTCCGCCAATATTTATTTCACTGGATTTAAAAAAGCCCAACAAAAGCCTGTCTCCCATCCTCATAAATCTAAGTTTACAGAAAGTAAAATATGAATTGTCACACTCTTTCCACAATCAAGCTGACCAGAGCTACAGCAAATAAATAAATAAATGGACAAAATACAGCTAACGTTATTGCCCATGGGTTCAATATTTACCAGTTTATGTACCATCTGAGCCGTTTCCTGTAATCAGCCAGGCACATGGCACTTTTATTCTCAAGAGACATTATCACCATGACAACTTTATCAGAATAAATTATGAAACACAGCACTTGGGGCACGCAGAATTTGGGCACAGGTTTGGAATATTATTTTGTTAGTTATTCTTTTTTCAACACTCTAAGTGCCCACAGGAGAGGAGGAAATTAAAAAAAACCTACAAACCATGACTATTGAAATAACAATAAAAATGTAAAAACTTTACAAAGAGAAAAGGAATAAAGTCATTAGGCTGAAAAATGGGCAATCAAAGAAGCTATTGCGCTCGGCAGATGGAAAAGCAGCAGGTGCCATAGAGCGATGGGACCTTGCTTCCCATCATGCACGCTCTACAATGATGCAGGCTGACAGGGAAGGGAATTAATGTGTCGGAGCAGGTACTTTCTGTCCATTAGCTGATTCTCAATACATCTACACAGACTGCTACCTCTAGCTCTTTGATAAAATGACTAACAATCCATTGTTCAAAAAGTTGTATGAAAAAGGACAACGTTGTGTGACCTGCCTGTCACTGTCCCAGATTAACAGAGTATAAGTGACCAAGTAAACATTTCTGCACCTCAAACTGGGATTAGAGATTTCAGCCTATGAATAAATTATTTGTGCAGATGTTTAGAATACATTAAGGTAAAGTACATTGGACAGGCTCCACTGGGGGGGAAATACTGATGAATAGAATTTTCAAGCCCATATTAACTCTGGCAAACAACAAAAGCAGTGTGCAAAGCACGATAACGCACCCATACCTATGTTTTATCTGGGAAAATCCCTTGTTACACGAAGGACAATTTATGTACTATAAACTCATTACTCTGGTGGCCCATGATACATCAGTATATTCTGGTCGGTTTGCATTCCTCATTTCCATCACAAATGACAACAAATATGACCATAAAAATAAAAATCAAATCAACACAGATAGTCTTAAGAGGTTTCAATTTGTTTAAGTCAGTCAGTCCCCTTCACTGGCCATCTGTCCTTTTCGTTGCTAAGTTCAAGGATGTCTAGAATGATAAGTACAAGAATTACTTCTGGCAGCGATACAATGACACACTTTGAAGTCCTTGCTTCTGACACAGCACTTCCAAAGAGGTAAATGCTGCTGGAAGCACCAGCCTTGCCCTGATTGGAACAAAGAGCTAATTTATTTCCACAAAAAAAAGGAACCTCTAAGAGGGCCCCGTTAGTATTTTTCAGTGACTACAAGAATAAAAATTGAAGTATGTAACTCTGTGGTATTTAAGATGAATTTGGCACAATCACATGCCAGGTTTCTGTCTGACACCAAGGTGGAAGATTTCCATGCATCAAAATATTTTCTTCAGTAATTTATAGAACTCTGAGTACACTGTGCTTTGAAAATGTTTTATTTCTCAATATGATAAGCAAACAAAACATTAATGATGTCAGAACCCCGCTGCTATTTCCAATTGCTTACATTACATTTTTCTTCGTAATGATCGCAATTAAAAAAAACCCAAAAGAACAGATAGAAAAGGCAAATCACTTGTCAACAGAAAGGGTGGAAAATTCATGCAGGTTAGACAATATATCTTTTGCTCTCAACCTGATATTGTGTAAAGAACCAACAGCAGCTGTAGTTAAAATGGAGTGTCAATTTTTATTTTAATTCCTTGGATTTTTAAAAGGTATTTTATAAACATATATTTAGCATTCTTTCTCCCCTCCCCCAAGTTTGTTTTTTGTGAAATATCATTACACCCTAGAGCCAAGAATTATCCTTTTTTAATTATTTCAGCGTCTCAAAAAGTAAGGACTATTACTTTCCAAAAACATCCTTCAGAATCCTCTTAGTTTATTGCATTCATAATTACAGTAAATAATGAGATATCATTTACAGGCATATTTTACTCTTCAGAAGAGAACCAACCGAAGACCCATTAGGCATGCTTAGGCCCTTCAAAACCATCTACTAGACACGTGCAATAGCTGCTTTTTGAAGTACTTGCTTAAAACTGTAAGATGGCCTCTTTTTTTAATTTAAAATTTGGTTTAGGATATCAAAATGCCACCAGCAATGGTCCACTTGTTCTACACTGATAACACAGGATATGACTTTAGGGAAGTTTTAAATGAATAAAGCATAAGCAGGACTAGCTAAAGTATTATTCTGGAAATTTGGGGTACAGCCAGGGCAACCTTCACACCTGACTTATTTTAGTGGCATCTGAGATCCAATATAAGAATAAGAATTAACACTGAGATAGAACATGGTCAGATGGGTCATGGCAATTCCAGGAACTAGCACACATGTAATTAGAAACTGTTCCTGCCTCAAGTAAATCTATGCATTTAAAAGGAAGGCATGAGAAGTAGACGAGACCAGAGAGAGAAATAAATATCACAGAAATGTGGAAAACTCTTACCTAAAAGCTTAGGCACAAAGTTAGATCTCAATATGCTTTTGCATCAGCTGTTAAAGCAAAAGATCCCTGGCCATCCACATCTTGGAAATACCCCCAAACAAACATACTGTATCACATTTAACCCACCCAGGTGCCCCCATTAATCTGATCATGTAGTTTCAACTGTGCAAGGCACTGCTGCACTAACATTTATGGTGTTAAACTAAAAAGCCCCATGTTTTCCCAGAGTCCTAAGGGATGTACCTTAAAGCCTAAACATGATATACTTATTTCTATACATTCTACTTCTAGCAGCTGCCATTTAAATGCAAATTCCTGGTTAAATTTCCAATCATGACCTACAAGAAATATTTCTAGCAGCATTTGGCATGATTGATTTGCGTTCTATAGCACTACCTCCTCACAGGGATTATCCATTTTGCAGCCTGCTTTGCTCTGCAGCAAGATGGAATGATAGAGACCAAGAAGGAAGGATGCATACAAAATGCCTGCTAACCGGCAAGGCTAATGGGAGTATTTAATCCTAAACCTGTATCAGAGTTCATTTTGTAGTTACACACAGTAGCAGACCAAAAGAAATTGTGAAGATCTTTTCCTTAACTTGTGGGTTAAGAGGTTTTTGCAATTGCTTTTTTGATCATTAAAAAGCCAGTTAAGATGTACTCTGCCTGCAAATGCTGCATGTTAGCAAACACAGGACCATGTTACTCCCAGCAGTTCAGCATGTAGTAACATTAACAGTGACATATTTGTGTGTAGCATGGCCTCCGCTCTATATGCTCATTTACAATCTGATCACATGGCCGCGTAAAAAAAAAAAAAGCAAAACATCTCTCTGTGAAATGGATAAAATACTATTACTAAATGATATGCGTAATCATTCAGTGCCGTTACTACTGAAAGGTGATATTGCGGTGACATTGAGAAAATTGGATCTATTCTTCATACAATTATATAGCTACACTTTCACTCTAATGCCATTCTAATTGGAAAGGAGCACTGAAATGTGAAACTGGGTGCATTTCAATATCTAATTATCACTCAGGAACTCGTTCTCAAAATAGTTTTCTGGAAAAGACAGTTGCCAAGAATGCTATTTTAATTCTGAAGTCTTCACTAGCATTCTTACAGAAAACATCTTTTATTCACTATTTGTCTGTATTTCAGCTATGCCACTGAAAAAAAGACGGACAATAAATATGTACAAGTGTAATTTGGTCTTGCTCCAATGGAAAAGCACTTGCATTTACCACTCTGCCAGTCAAATAATTGTGAGCGAGATATGCTTCCTGAGGCAAGAGCTCTAAAAGGGTTAAGAGATAATAACAAATTAAATTAAAAAAGCAATATAAAGGCAGCATTTTTTACATAAAACATTTGCTAGATACAACAATAAAAGAAGTAATTTGACTTATTGTAGGTAAAATCAGCAGAAAATACGGTATAGAGCTATTACAGTGTTTTAACAAGGTTCTTTTCAATTGGTGTTTCTCCCTTAGGATTTAACCCATTGGCAATCAAATGCAATTTAATTTTGATAACAGAATATCTTTGGGGGAATTTTGCAATGAAAATAGACTAAAGAACCAAACAAACATGAAACGTGACAGTTTTGGGGCTGAGTCTGGGTTTTGTTTTTGAAAGGAATAGAAGCTTTTGCACAGCAATACCCTTACTGACAAAAACAAAAGGATGCCCTGCCTGCTTGTGTAAATTGGCAGCATCCACCTGCTGAAAGCCTCTTTGTAGACCTCCCGCAAACAGCAGCCAGAGATAGGCGAGTCCCAAAATGCTGAGAGATCCGAAGAGCTCCAGAGCTTTCTATTTTCAAGATTAGGCTAAAATTCCTAATTTTCCCTGCAAGTTAAGTTTATTCTTCTTGTCTCCACATTCTCTCCTCAAAAGCACAAGTGAATCTGAAAATAAAATTATTTTTGTTACCTAATGAAAAGGCTGTATCAGGAGGTGCCAGGAAGAACAACTTTGAGACATTAAGTTACCAACACCAAGCATCCCAAACACACTCTAAACACGCTCCTTTCTGACTGATGCTAATCTGTAATTACACAGTTTTAAAGACCGGGAGCGCTGCAAAAAGGTTCTCCAAAGATCATTACTATGTATCATCTTGTCTAGCACAGCAAGGATGGCGAGGGGGGAAATGAAACCACTAATTTCTGCAGGTTGAATAAACATCCGTATCTGCAGCCAAGCAGATCATCATCAATAGCGTGAAAGAGATCGTTAGGCTTCTTTTTATACAGGTACCTGTTCATACATACCAGTATGAGCTTTACATTTATCACAACCGTATGACACTGTTGACTTGTGCTCAGTCAGTACAGCCCTGATCTTCTACAGACCTGTCACTCTTGCACTTAAATAGTATCCCTACCAGAGAGGAGAACTTTTCACTTAACTGTATTTAATTACACCTTTTGTTTGTTTGTTTTGAAGTGTTTCTCTAGCTTGTTAACATCATTCTAAGGAGCCAACTAATCCTGCGATAAATTTAAAACTCATCCTCACTTGCTGTCATCTGCAAACTTAATAAACGTGCTAGTAGCCCCAAACCCTGTGCAGACTGCCTGGAAGGCCTGCTGATTCTTAGTCAACAAAGCCATTAATAACTACTCTTCAATTACAGTTGCTCTAGAGCTTTACATGTGGCTTCTGGAACCTCATTCACCCTCTCTAAGTTCCCATACACAGTTATAAACGGTTCCAAGATTTTCTAACTGATCCTCTAAGTGCCCTAGAGAAAACATCTGCGGGCCTAAATATTTTTAACATATCCACTAGATAGAAGGCCTACAGATCAGGTTAGGATCTATCATGACTTCTTTCATATTAGTTTTGATCATATGATTAAAACACATTTTGGTGAAAAGCAAGGCAAAAAGTAGATTTCAGCCTTCTGGGCAGCGTCTGCTACTATCTCTCCTTCCCTGTTAAGTAGCGAAATAACTGATTTCTTGGTTATTGGCATGCAGTGTTTCTTCTAATATCTTATGCTCCTGGCTGATTGGTTCTTCTTAGCCTTTCTCATATTTTCCTCACATACTTTTGCTGCTCTTCGACAGTCATTCTTAGCAATTTGACCTACTTTCAACTTTCTATACAGTTCCTTCTTGAGGTTTAAGTCCTTGAAGAGTTCATGATTTAGCTGACCTTCACATAAGGATAGCCAGTGTCTGTGGCCTTACTAGAAAGTCTCCCAGAAACTGCCAATTCTCTTGAATGCCTTTTCTCTTGCTCTGACACAGTATCCATATGAGTAACCTAAGCATACAAAGTATCCCTTCTTTAAGTCCAGTATTTTTAATTTGTTCTTCTCTGTCTTCTTCTGTATCAGAAATGTCAATATTTCATAAACTTTGTCACGCACCCCACCTTTCACTTTTGCATTTTCACTTGTTCACCTTTAATTGTCACAGCACAGTCCATGAGCCTCCCTTTAACTCTTTCTTCACTCCTGAAAACCTGAAAACTGTCTGCAAAACATTTTAAGCAGGTATTGGGCCACCTGGATTCCTTTCCAGCAGATAGGCGAGTAGCTCATGAACCACATTACTGCACAACAGCATTGTCAGCACCCTTGGCTTGCTCTTCTTTTGATCATCAGAAATATAAGATACTAAGAGACCTGATGGAAATCTCTGGATCTATCTCTTGCTACATTCTGCTCATCAGAGCAGTGTGTACTAAATATCCTTATATAATTAATCATTATATCCATTTCTCCCCGATAGCTTCATTTCCTTGGCTCGATTTCCTTTTTTTTTTTTTTAATAAGTCCACTTTCATATACATAGCAAAACTTCCTTTGTCTTTTCTCCTGAACAATTCGTGTCTATCTATATTATTATTATGATATATGTAAAAACTTCCAATTCCTCCCCTTTACTTCCATAATCCTTGCATTATAGTACTCAAGACACATGCCCTTGGCATATGATGCGAGGGCTATCAGAATCACCAAGGATTTGAAGGATACCTTAAAAATAAGTACTAAAGACTCAATTTTCCCCTCTGTCCTAGCATATAATGAAATGATAATGGTGCTTTGCTGCGGCTAGCCAGAAGGAGAACGTTACTGACAGATGGATGCCAAAAGAAAAGAGCTAAAAACAACTAACAGTCCTAAACTGATGAAAAACATTTAAGAATCACAGTCTGTTGCCTAAGTTCAGGCTGCTGAGTGATTCTAATGAAGACTGTTCAACTATACTTTTGGATTGTATATAATCAGTTCTTGAAAAAAAAAAACCTCCAAATCCCACTGCAACTTGATATTTTTACTATTCTTCTTATACAATACGCGTCAAGTAATTTATGCCATTAAAAATCTTTAGCATTTAAAAGGGGATGGCAGCACAATGAAGGAAAAGCACAAATTAAATAATCACTTTCTTCATATGAGATCTCATTTTTCATGGAGAAGATTAGAATTGTGGATCTGCGCAGGACAGAATACAAAATGAAACAGAAGAGTACCTCATCCTTTCTGGATAACAAGAATGCATTGCTAAATAAATATAGCACCATATTTCTCATTTCTTTGTGAAATTTAAAAATAAGCCTGTAAAGGTAATATAACCTTAAGCTACATGGATTAACCTTTTCCAGGTCTAGCAACCACCAGCCAAAAGACAGAAGGAGTGAAATTCATATTCTAGCAAAAGGCCAGAAATAAACCCCTGCACTTCAATACACCCTAGAAAGCTTGTTCTAACCATCCACATTAGGCTGAATTTCATTTTAAGAGCTTCATAGAGTAAGATAACAGAGTTATCACTTGCCAGCAGAGGTAAGATTCATTTCACTTAGCATTAGACATCTCCTATGCAGGCATCTACAGTTAAGCTAATCAGACCAGGATCTCTTTACGGCTCAACTTGGAAATATCTGAACATTTTAAAGGATCAATTCATCTGACCTACTTTAGATGTCCACTTCTGAATGAGGTAAACCATGCCCCTAATGCACCATCTGACAATAAAGGGAACCTAGACAACTAGCTCATTTTGGCCAGCTACTTTTGGCCAGATGAATCCCACCCTCGATACCACTGTAGCCCAGGGTTATTTCATAACCTACAAGAAAATAAAGGCATTAAAAGGCTCTGGAAGAACAAAGTTAGATTAAAAGCAGAGACAAAAATATAGAGAGACCTGAAAGATGCCATTACCCTCTCTCACAGTGAAGACTTTCTAATAATTCAGGAGAAATATGCCACATTCTGTGAATTCCAGATGACAGAAGCAGTTCCAGCATCCCTTTTTCAAACAATGCTTTTCCAACATTTCATTTGTATATCCCAATCTTTTCTTGCAGCAGGAATACCACAGCAGAGGCCTTTAATAACACAGTGTTTATTTCATTTTGAAATGTGGTTCGAAGCCCTACTAGACATCAAAACCTTAATAATATAATTTCTCGTCTATTAAAAAAAATGTTTCTTTTTAAAGTAATGTGACAACAACCTTGGAGCCATAGCTATTTCTAAAGGTTTGTCAACAATATTCAGCAATTTATTCATTGATTTTCAATCCAAGTATATATCTTTTCTGTACTTATAATAACTATTCAATAAATAAATGGAGAGGACGACAAACTATTTTCCCTATCTACTCTATGCATAAATACACCAACATAAACCGAAGACACTTTTTATCTGTGGCATACAAACAATATTAATATTGCCACTGCATATAATCTTTAGTCTGCCTCTATTCTAACAAAGAAATTTAAGTGAGAACTTTTTGCCAGGACTTGCTAAAGAGGTATTCTAATGCTTGATAAAATATTTGTTACTGCTAACAGAGAAGAGAAAACCTCAGGAACATCTGATAGCTCACCCACTTGCAAGTTTTTGCAGTCGTCTATTTTTTCCCTCCCTTGACTCATGCTAGAGCTAAAAATATTTTCTCTCAATTTTAACTGGCAACTGGAAATTCAGTCAATAACATCTACAATAAAATGCAATAAAATATAAGAGTGCAGATGAAGTCTAAATTATTTTTGTTTCATCAGAGCCATACTGTGAATAGTAAAGCCAACCGACTTGCAGTGATTGTCTCGTACTTTTGCTAAAGCAAAATTACCTTGTTACTAGAGGTGATCAATGCACTCTTACAAACCTGCATAAATACCCTCTTTTTGGTTGCTGTATCATCAATGGGAACTACAGCATTGCTACTATACTTATTTATCATAGAATCACTAGCCTGCAGATTATGGAGATGCTCTGCCTTTATCAAGTTAGACAATGTTAACATGAGCTTCTTTAGAAAGAGATTTTTCTGTGAAGTTTCAATGAACACAAAAGCTAAGGGGCTTTGACTTGACAACAACGTATTGATATCTTTATCCATCTTCTTTGTTTCACATATCCTCTGGGCATGTCTGGAAATATCAGCCCTCCCCTCAGCGTTCATACCACTGCACTGTGAAATCCAGTGTACCCCCCATCACCTTAATAGGTCTAGACTCAACTATTAACTGCTTTAGCCCAAAGCATGACAGGGGATTTGACAACCTCATATGTTACATGAAGGAATCTACTGAGAGACAGATTAGCTACATTGCTACGTTCCCATTTCCTACTACCTCTTCTGTTTGCAACAAAGCACCCTTTTCACCAAAACAGAAAGCATCCCTCCAAGCTCTATGTAGATATAAACTACCTGAACTGAAGGAACTAGGAGATGAAGGCATATTTAAGAAATCAGCCAGGAAAGACCAGTTTGCTTTCTAATTTAATTACTTAAGTTGCATTACTTGCTATATTATTCTATTAATACTAAGATCGTTAAGCAGAAGTACAGCCATAACAGGATTTTCATTTATTTTACACACCTAGACTAACTTTGCTCTGACATCTTGCCAGCGCAAACCAATCCCTTCAAAATTTATGCAAATCCAAACCTGTGCATTAAACATACCCAAATAATTCATGTTAAGAGCAACATCACAGGAGAAAATAATATCCATATTATTTTCTCAATATCCGTTACCCCCGTACAGATGTTGACAGCAAGCTTCTGAACTCTTGATATTCATATGTAATAATGACTTTTCATTAACCATCTAGAGAATGCTACAAAAACTCCTGTTCAAAAGTAAAACACAGGTAACATCATAGAGCCAGAATATAATTTTCAAAATTCTGAACCTGCATAATCAGAGAAAGTAGGCTGGCTGTACAGCTATAGGCCCCATAAAAACAAAAACTCTTAAATATCAGCATTTAATTATTACAATTACATCAAAATCTTGTAGGCAATATTTCTAAGCCTGACGGGCCAAAAGTTGTGAAGTTATTTACCGAGCCATGCCTTTGCAGAAACTTACACTCATCTGCTTCAGATGCTTTATGAGTGGTTGGAAGGGAAAGGGAATCAGCTGCTCACCATTAATCATTGCAAGAAGTAGCCCTGCAAGCTCATAAATAGCAGATAAACCATTTTTACTGATGTGGTTAAGATAAGTAGTATAGGACAATGACTTAAGCCTCCCTTTCACCTCCTCCAGTATTCTAAGGGTAGTGACTGAACATCAACACTCCTCGAGTTTAGCTACACTGTACCAGCCCTTCCTTTGGCAATATTGTATTTTGCTTAACTAGCCTTGCCTCCTTTGGACCTTGCTCATGAGGAAACTGCAAGGCAGACAGGCAATATATAAGAAAGCCTTAAATTATAATTATAAGACCACAGAAGAATGCCAGTAATTCCACATTAAGGCAATTTTAGGATGGTTTTCAAGCAGATGCCTATATTGTTAAAAAACCTTTATGTTTTATTCTCCTTTTTTTTTTTTTTCACTAGGTGTGAGCATCTTCTTTTGTGTATCCATGAGTTTCAACAGTTATATTAACATCTCTTTTCTTCCTATGTTACAAAACTCTTACAGCTCTCTTCTATATAGACAATGACCTCTGTATGCCCTGAAAGTCACAGGTTAAATGTATTTATAATTGAAGTGGAATGAATATTTCACAGAAGTGTAACATTCAAGAAACTTTGTCTCTTTTTCTTTTTATAGAATATCAGTGGAAGATTTTAATCCTTTACTTAAAAAATGATTGAGTGTATTTACCATGTGGGCAGTTTTGCTTAGTCAAGCCCTTTGGTATACTTTCTGTTCCGTGACTCGGTACCTGTGTTTGCAAAGCATTGCTTTCAAAATATGATTACCAGAACAGAATATTACATTTAAGGGGTGGAGAATGTGCTGATTTTGGCTGGGATAGAGTTAATTTTCTTTATAGTAGCTAGCATGGGGCTGTGTTTTGGATTTGTGCTGAAGGCAGTGTTGATAATGCAGAGATGTTTTGGTTGTTGCTAAGTAGTGCTTATACTCAATCAAGGACTTTGCAGCTTCTCATGCTCTGCCAGGTGCACAAGAAGTCGGGGGCATACAGCTGGGACAGCTGACCCCAACTGACCAAAGGGATATTCCATGCCATATAACGTCATGCTCAGTATGTAAAGCTGGAGAAGAAGAAGGAAAGGGCAGACATTGAGAGCGATGATGTTTGTCTTCCCAAGTCAGCGTTACGCATGGTGGAGCCCTGCTTTCCTGGAGATGGCTGAACACCTGCCTGCCCATGGGAAGCAGTGAATGAATTCCTTGCTATGCTTTGCTTGCATGCACAGCTTTTGCTTTACTTATTAAACTGTCTTTATCTCAACCCATGAGTTTTCTCACTTTTACTCTTCTGATTGTCTCCCCCATCCCACTGCGGGGGAGTGAGCAAGTGGCTGTGTGGGGCTTAGTTGCAAGCTGGGGTTAAACCGTGACAAGGGACCTGGAAAATGCAGACATTCCTGAGGACACTTAATGCAAAAAAGATTCAGTTGTTAGGGAAAACTTAATGTAAGAAAGGTCTGAATACAATTTAAGCAAATTCCTCTGAAAGGTCAAATGAATATTCCCTTTTCTTCTATTACTATCATGGCACTTAATAGTATTATTCCTGTGTTATTTGTTTATTTACTAGAATTTCTGTATTCCCAAAAAGTTGCTGGATTGTTCTGAAACAATACAATTAATGCATTAGAGACCTACTCACAAACTTCATTCTGTATGAAAAGAGTAGATTAAATACTTCCATATGTTTACTGGAGCCAGATATTCTAGCTCTTAATAGGAAAAACATCTGCTAAAATCGAGCCAGTACCAAGCGCTACTGTATTACCTCTTATAAGACATATATCTATCATTTTTTATCCTCCTTGCTCAAGTACAAAGTGACCTTGAAGACCTATTCTGTAGTTCCAAGGAGTTTTTCATAGTTTTTCTGTGAAACAATAAATAGCAAATTACTGTGACCTGTTGAATTTGGAATGGCCTCCCCAACAGATTAAACTGTCTGCTTACATGTAACTTGGCAATTGTTACTTGTTTTCAGCCTCAGGTCATTCATTAAGAAAAATACAACTCTGTAAGATAACAATGAGGTTTTCAATAATCCTCCCCATACTTTAGGGAACATAACTTCAAAATGAGCTTGCCTAGAACTTCAGACTTCCTCCTCCTGGAGAAAGAGAACTGAAAAATTTCTAAAACTGTAAGCTACTGAAACAGAAAATTGAAAGACAGTATCTATAAAAAGGATAAAATAAAGTACTTGATACAATGCACGTTTAGCCTCTGGAACATATAAGATAATATTGAACCCTATAATTCAGCTTTAAGGTAGGAAGAAAAAAACCAGACTCAAAAACACTATATGAGAGTCACTCGGTACACAATAGCAAAAAGCCCAGACAACTTTAGTAAGTCTGTAGAAGAGCCTTATAGTAATAGATAAGAAAAACTTCAGCTATTTGGGACTGAGGTAATGAGTAAACTATTTCATAATAACTTGCCTCAGTTTTTTGAGCTGATAGTGGCCTAATGAAAGGTCAATATAAACCAGCATTTCGTCTGAGGCATCATTTGTGTTCTTAGGCTCCTAAATCCTCCTGCCAAGAAAAAGCAGGTCCCTGCAGGTGTCAGATTTTCAACTCATGTCAGCTTTTGTGTCAGCTGCACGTACTAGGTTCACTCATTGCACCTGAACCCCAGGCTGAAACATGTGTAACATTCACACTGATTTCCTAATAGAGGGTATGGCAGGTGATTCATATTTGTTTACTTTGCATCCAAATTTAGTGCAGCAATGTCCACAGTGGCTCCTGCAAACACCAGATTTACACGTTAGCTATGCAAGGGAAACTTTATTTGTTGTTAGTAAAGGAACGAAAATTTAGACTTATTACAGCTCATTTTCAGACACTTTCCAACCTACTTTAATAGACATCACTATCCTGAAGAGTATAATATGTACAGTCAAAGACTTCTCAGTAAAGTTTAGCCTGTACAGTTGAAAGACGCTGGGGGTTTGGGGGTTAAAATCTTCTGGACAGTGTGTTTCATTGCCTATCACATCTTCCCATCAGCATTCATCCTTTCTGAAAACAGCTTTTAGTTGCACTGACAAACCAGTTATTAGCAGTTGGGGTATTAGCTTTGTTCTCTCAAGTCTTCTGTTATCCAGCTGTTCTTTCCTTATTTTGCCTACTGGTTTTGGACCTGAATTCTTTCCAGACACTTTTCTTTCCTTTGACAGAAAAGTAATGTAAAACAGTAAAACACTTCACAGCCTTGTAATTTCTGCAACTGTCACTGATACTTCGCTCCTTCAGGTCCTGAAAGATAACCTCTTTGCCAGAGGTACGGTGGGAGAAGCCCTTCACCACTGTAAATAAATATAGTTGCATTAAATTTGATGATTTATGTTGATTAATACTTAAAAGACTCCTTCCAAACCAAAACAAATTTTAAAATCCCTTAAAATAATAATTCAAGAGAATCAGTAAAAATTGAATCTTGGCTAATTGTGGGGAACCCATCAGGGATGCTCTCAGAGCAAGTCAGACAAATAAGTACATGGAAATAATCTGGTCTTTTTTTGCTTGTGAGGATTCAAAAAAATTGCACTGCTTTGCTTCATCAGGAAATGCTGAAATAGTACCACTTGAACTATCTTTTCTCTATGGGAAGCTGCCGCTTGCCTTTGGGAAATCTAGATGCTATAAGATGAGATACGATCTGGAAAAAGGGAATTGATTCACATTTGTCTACGAGGATAGAAATCCTGCCAATTAAAGAGTGTAAACTGAAGAGGCATTTTACTTTCTCTTTCAGCCGACTTTAAGCATTTACATTTCAGGCTAGCTGTAAATGTACATTAGATATGGTTTCCTGAGCTTTTCTTAATAGGAAAATTAAAAAGCATTAGTTCACTCCTGTATTTTACTCTACAGACATCTCTATTGTACTGCAGGTCCCGGTACAATGCTTCCAGATGATTGATGAGTCAGTGGTACTGATGCTTATACAGGTACCAAGAAGCTTTACTTAGCTAGTGCTTAGGACAGTGTGTGCACTTCGGATGATAGCAGACAGCCACAGAATAACTGATAGGGCTCTCTTAACGGTGGTCTCTCTGTCGTCATTGATTTTTACCTCACAGTGTCTCACATGCTTTTTATTCAGATTTTCAAATATGGTCAGCCTCATTTAGCATTCCTCACCTTATGGAAATAGTATTTATTTCTCTTAACAGTGGTCTCTACAGACTAAATACGGAAAACTGAGCTTCATTGTTTTGGTTATTTAAGTTCATATTGCTTTTTTTTCTGTGACCATGCAACCTCACCCCAGTTCCTTGTTCCAGCCAATTCTGAAGTAAGTGCAGATTGAGATCTGCTTCATCTTCTACTACGTTTGCTGATGGAAGTGGCAATCTGGAAATCAAGAATCCTGAAGCTGCTGCTTAACTTAAGAGATGTTATGACATGACTATTTATGAGTCATTCCAGGCTCACTTTTTCAGAGTCGCTTATGGGATTTTCTGAAAGAGACAACAATGAGGTTGTAGCTAAAATTGCCAAAAAATTCCCGAACTCGATTGCCTTGTTTCTGGATGGTGATCTTCTTCCTCCTTTATATGCTGTGACAACTATGGAACCATTTCTGTTTCCAAGTATAACTCATTGTAGTCTCATTGTAGATAACTAAAACTAGCAGAAGTGTCCGTCAAAGACACATTTCTGGTTCAGGAAGGCCAAGAGACACAAGTTGTTGGAGACTAAGAGAGTATTCTGCGAAAGCATCTGTGTATGCTTGTCTTGTCCTTATTCGGCATCTGCTACTAGTAAATCACAGACAGTATACGGGGCTACACAAAGGTTGGCCATACTTATATAAGCAAGAGGACAAGCAAATTTAGGATGGTTTGTCTCATCCTAATTTATATCTCTAGCCCATTTTTTTTCTGCTTACAAATGCAATGCACTTATAGGCATCAGATAGCTGATGATTTTATTAACTTGACCAAACAGCAACTGTGTGCACTTAATGACAGAATTTAAATCATGTTTTATTTCAGAAACCATGTAAAGTAATACCCCTGTTTGCTGGCTTCAAATGACATAATTTAAAATTCATCAGTGTTCCTATCCCAGCTCATACTCTAGCCACTACGAAGTTATGGTTATGCTCTTCTAATTACATTGCTTATCTGAGGGCACAATAAATTCATTTGCTTTGAATAATTTAGTGTTCAAACCTTACCAAGCTCTTCATATCAATACTGAGTGCCACAATTCGTAGGCGTTCAGTACTAACACTTTTGGTAGTGACAAATTTTCTCTTTTTTTCAATTTCTTTAACTCTGATGCTAATAGATCTGCTAATAGAATTATGACCCTTCAATGGGACAGGACCACTGCAGAGATGCTGCAGGAGACTCTTCTGGATGGTTTCAGTTGTGGCTCAGTCTAGATAACTGGGAAAGAATGTTTTCCACAAAGAATATGCTATAAAAACCCCTACTGCTCGTTTTTAATGAAGAATTGCCTTCTTTGAAGCCAGCTGCTATCCCAACCACTTACTTATTTAAAAAAAACAGTAATAAATATATTAGTTCTTATGATTTATCAGTCCAATTTTCAGCTAGCAGTCTTCACTTATACATGGGCAACTCTATTCTTGTAAATACAAGTGAGCATAATTTTGAAGTACCAATTCTTGCATGATAGATTTGTTACTCTGCAAATTTCATGCTCTTCATTAAGACAGTTTGTTGCATTAGCTGGCACGCCTGACACAATAACAGTGTGCAGGCAGGGGTGCATGATTTAAGTTATGCTCCCACAAGTACAGGCTGGACAGAATTTTAAAGGAGTTCTGGAGTAAATGAGTTACAAGAGTCTGATTTAAATCAAAATACTGTAAGGGCTCTATTCTGCTACATCTGTTTGTGCAGTGCAGTGGTTTTGGGGAAAGACAGGCTATTAACTGCCTTTGTCTTGTTCCAGAACTTTGGCCTTACTCAAGAGCAGACTGCAGTTTTCAGATGGTAACTAATCTTTACAGCATGCACTTAAAGACTGTAAGGCAGTTTGGAACTGCTTGTCACATAGACCACACTGGTAGAGGTGCACTTCCTTGACTTTGAGAAGTTATCTCATTTTCCATCACTGTAGCTGAGGAGGCTATCAGAGCCTGCCTGCCCTTCACTGTCCCCTTACTCTCTCACGTAATTCTTACAGGATCCTGCTGTCTATTAGAACTCCTGGGTAAAGGCAGCAAAACAATGCTTTTACAGGGGTATTTGAGTAGCTGTAAATTCTCCCACAAACCAAACTAAACCTTCACTAACAGCGTTTTTAAACTCAGGAAATACTTGCAGGAAAATCGAAATTCCAGGTCCAAACCTCTGCGAGCGCTCTCCTTTCCCTGTATTGCAGCCCTCCTGCTTGACCTACTTGCATTTCAGTCTGTCAGACTCAAGCTACTTGTAATGTCGTGCCCTGACTTAGCTGTCCTGAAATTCATTTTGATCATGTTACCTCTTGGATTAAGAAGCTTTATTGACCTTCTCTTTTTTTATTTATTTAATTTTTTTTGGAGAGCAGGGATACAATTTAAAAGTTGTACTTATTACGTTCAATATACTTCAGGCCTCTCATCCATGTTATTTATAGGAACTGATCGATGCCTATGTTCCGTCTTGGAGCTTGTGCTCAGCCTTAGATTACTGTCTGTCTTGACTCCTTGTCATTCTCTGTTAAAATTCAAGCATTTTTCATTTTGGTTCCTGTACGTTCTGATCCTTGCCAGGAACCTAAACCAGCAACCACTGTACATCAAAAATGTTAACATTAGACATGTGCTTAATTGTTTTGCTGAACTGGGACATAAGTTTCTGTGCGACCTCATGATATATCTAAATTAGCAGGTACTGTAGGCCAACAGAAGTGCTTCTGTAGAGTGAAAGAGCTGTTCCCAGGATTCAGCATTGCACTACACGTTTCAGAGATTTGCTTTGGACTAGGTTTAGTCTGGTCCCATGGATTTAATGCTCATTAGCAGTTGGAGTGAATTAGGTACATTTCTGGAACACTTTTTCAGTCCAGTTTCATTGGAGTGAAATCTGAGTTCACTCCAAGGCAATCCTCCAATGCAAACCAAAGCATGCTAAATGGGGACAATCAGGAGATTCCTCTTCTGAGCCAAACTGAAACACTAATGCAGATGCACTTTTGGACTCCCCAGTGTAGGAAAAAATAATTACTATTTCTTCTTCCTATGTTTTTCCAAATTTACTCCATGCAGGTGAAGATTTCAAAAGTGATTACTATACTGTTAACTTAATACAGTGATTAGGCTCTTAAGCTCACAGGCTGTCTTTAACATATGTAATGCAATGCCAGACAGACACTGTCTCCAGGTAGGAATTGGTAAAATACTTAGCACAAAATGAAATTATAAGGCCTTCTCTAGGATCTCCATTCAATGGCTACTATTTAGATTTAATAGACATTGCGGAATTGGCTATTTGGATACACCATTAGAGAGAGGAACTTCACCTGGTGTAACGTGTCGTAGTTTATGGGAAATGAAGTAATGCACCTATGGCAGTTAACAGCGGCAATGTTAATCTTTTCAGAACTACCCAGTAATCGGTGGCCCATCGTACATTTTAAGCAGCTTGACAATGACTTTCCATTTATCCCCAGATATTTAATTACTTGTTGGATATGTTCACAGTGTTGTCAAAACCATATAACTCCAATTCCCCATCATTTGCACATGCCTGGAACTCAATCTTAATCTCACAGATGTGTAAATCAGGAGAAAATATAAAGAATCTATTAATGCTTCATCTTCATCAATATCAACCAATTAATTGCCTGAAGGAGAAACACAAGCATCTGTATTTGGAAAGGGGGAGAGAAGAAGTAGCATATTTATTCTATCACCAGAAAAAATGAGTGAAATAAAGAAAGAACACAAGAGAAGATATTTAAGTTCACACTTCCTTTTTTCTTCCTTACTCAATAGCAATATACGCCATCAAGGCATCAAATTCTTCAATTGTTATGTTTTGGCTTTGGTCAGAGAAATCGTGAATACGATGGCTGGAAGGTTTATCTGACAATAGCACAATCACTTTTTGCTACCTCCTAGGCTCCTGACTGCTAAAGTAATTGAGGTTTTGTTCAATAAAATGTGCATTTCTATATATTCAGTATATGTACATCATGAGTCAGACAGGAAAACCTCGATATTTAATTATGTAAGGTATACAGACACTACAACCCTTTACACAACAAAACCTTCTATGTGTTCTCCAGGTTTCTAAAGAGAACTGTGATATAATTTGGTCTTTTGAGCTGTTGGCCTGAAATAAAGGGCAGCTCCCTAATTCCCTCCCTTACAGGGCAGTTTTTCTGCTTTCTTTTTGCCTGTCTGAAACAGGCAGGTTAAAGCCAAGTCCGCTAAAGAAGGAGATAACATTTATAGATTAGCCAGAGGGAATTGTGATTGTGGTCCTTCCTTGATTCTTTAAGAGATTTTGCTCATCCTGTATCCAGCACACTGAGTGGGTGCTTGCACATCCCGATACTTGCACAGTTTCACTAGAGGATTAGCATGTGCCTTTCCAATCATTCTTCTCTGTCCTTTTCCCTCTTGCACTGCATCAGAGTTAATCCTCATTTATTAAAGCCAGTGTGTTTCAACTGTGACAATGATTGTGAATGCCACAATTTTGGGGGTTCCAGCTTGAGATATCTCTGAGAGGCCTGACTCTGAAACAGTTATAATAATATCCACCCTCAGCTATGACAGCTTCCTAAATGCCTCATGGTAGAAAGCCAAAAACTGAAACAAATCCAGTCACTAATCATTTTTTTTAAAGATATTGCTGTAATTTCTTAGGCCAAATCACAAAATCATTACTCAGGTAAAACTTATTGGAATGGACATAAAGACTGATCAATAAGGGACAAATTCACAACCCATGTACACGGTAAGGAGTGAGTTCTTTAAAGTATGTGATTTTAATTGGACTCTCAAATGATGTAAGTAATGTAAATGATGTAATATTGGAAGAAGATACAAAACTATTGGGAATAACATGGTAGCAGAAACCCACTACAGTTTAAGATGCCAGCACACCCACACCATACTACAAGCATGAGAGAGAGGATGAATTGCTTTGAGACTAAGACTGATGAGAAGGAAGTGACATTTCAGTATGATTCATCGCTTATTGAATTTTATTGAGTGGCGGGCTGCTTATTCTGAAAGTCTTCAGCTCTGAGAAGAAAAAAATATTTGAAGAGCAACATTCCACTCTCCAGTTTTCATATGAGCTCAATACAGCAAAATCATCCAAGATAACTGGAAACTGGCCATATTGTTATGTGACTTGATGGCAACTTGTTATGGTGAATGCATATATAAGCACACTATTTGCATAAACACACTATTCACATAACTGGGTGATGTGTGTATATAGATACATGCACACACAGATCAATAAGCAAATAAAGGATTTCCAAAATGTGCAGCCCAATCTGCATTGCAGAAATTGTTAAGAATTGTTCCAACTCTTCATTCTGTAATGTGAGATTTATGGTGCTCTAAATCCCATTTATATTTTTATCTGAATCAGCCTGCTCATCCCTTGCTGCTCTGCCTTCCCAAATCAAATTCAGCCAGTTCTCCCTAGCTCTGTCTGAATGTTTCCTTTGATTGAGTGATGTTATTTCTAGAAAAAACACTCAAATCAATTTAATGCAAATTCCTTTTCACGTCCTGGTTGACCCATCAGGACATCGACAATAATAGATTGAAGTAGTTACTTCCTGAGGCAGATGACTCATTGAGTGCTTAGTAATCAATTTTCATCGTTGTGACTGCATAATCTGTCTTGGGGGTTCTGTTACATATCGTGACTAGAATGCCACAGAATCCCGGATTGCCTGATACAGAAAATGAATGGTGAGCCATCAGCCATTTTAAATTGCACAAACAACCGCGACAGAGTTACATCTAATATGGAAAAGGTCCAGCTGTTCTCATGCACACCAGTAAAACACAGGAGTAAATCCAGGCGAACTGACGGTGGTGTACTAGTTGAAATCTACAACAGCTAAGATCAGAATTTGGTCCTTTGGGGATATGCCAGTTTAATACTGCTGTGAAATCAGAAGGAACTCCCTGCATTCAACCTTTTCTCATCTTTGCAAAAATCTGCTTCATTGCTCCTAAACTGCGAGGTGTGTAATCAAAACAAAGTGAATGAGTTTTGATCTACTATAGAAAAGGTGTGGATTCATTTATGAAAACTTAGATGGGAGAATTGGGGATTAAAATCACCTAATTAAATATGTTATGGCTATACATATGCTTACTCCATACATAGACCTGCAATGTTTCATAGCATCCAACCTGCATCTCTTACAGGACATTTCAGATGGTGATATTGCATTATAGTGACTGCATAGTTTATAATCATTCAGAAAGATCACCAGGAATGTCTGTTTCTAGCACAATAGCAGAAGAAACTCCACACTCTACTGCCATAAGGTATCCTGCAAAAACATGTTCCTGCACCACAGGATGCAGGACTAACTACGCTGAAGTCAAAGTTGTTACCTCAGTGCAATAGGATGAATGACGATTCTGATTCTCCTCATGCTGTGGTGTTACCACTGAATTCAGGTTCCTTCATAATTAGACTGTGTAGGTAACAATCAAAACCAGGGCGAAGTACATCTTGCGGATTTTATGTACTGTTTTAAGGCAAGAACTTTAGTTCTTGAGATTCGTATCAGTTTGACAACTTGTTCAGTTTTGTTACATGCTCCTTATTCTCTCTGGCGTGTCTTTGCAAAGCAACACTTGAAAGGTTTGATATTGTTTGACATTGTAGCTTTCTGACAGGGAAACATGGCTCTTTCTAACCAATTCTTTGTTTATGCGGCGTGCACTAGCCTATGAAGTAGTTTGAGAGGCAAACTCCATTAAGTTTGGAAGCATAACATGCAGTGCAACAGTCACCGCCGTCCTGCAAGAAATGTAACAAAACCAACCACAGACTCAGGGAAAGTTCTGCGTTTAAGTTGGTCCATAAATGTTACTACACAAAAAGTCTATGCTTCAGAATGAATAAATCTGATTTACTGCATCAGCTTCCTAATGATCTTCAAGGTGCAGGCATGCAAAAACTACCTTCTTGTCAAAGAAGAAACGGTTTCATTAACATTTGGGAAAGAATTCTTTCTAACAGTTAAACTGGTTGAATTTTTAGCAGCTGTATACATCTGAATAGGAAAAATATCTACTATGGAAAAACTGGGAGGAAGTATTTCTTATATATTAGCAAACAAAAGTGTTCAGACAAAAAAGGCAGATGTTTTAAACTAAAGAAATACAGGAATCTTCCTGTCCAAAACACAGCATACTACTACTGCCATGTATAATAATGAAATATCCCTTAACTGTAGCACTCACAAGGTTCTGTGATTCAGAAACACCCTAAGTGATATACACAGAAATAGCTTCATGTCCAGAAAAATAAGCTTTTGGGGCTCCCACCTGAAGTAACTTCTGCTATTATGTTTTGTCGATGATGCTTAAAGAGCAAAAACAGCCACTGCTCCTCAGCATACTCTAGACTCCCAGGGAAAACAGTGGGGCTTTAGGCTTCCTAACTAGTGAACAACTGCCTCATAAAGCAGCACACAAAATAAATGACACTATTTGACTGCTGCAGTGTGGTCAAGAGTACACCAGCATTATTCTACCTTACCAGTTCTCCAGTGTAGCCTAAATCTTGTACCCTGAAAGCTACTGCAGTCTCTTCCAGTTAGAGGTTTCTTGTCTGGTTTTGGTTCCAGTTTAGGTCCCACAGCAGTTGCAGTAATAGAAACGCTGCAACGGAAGTACCAGGGTTTACCTCCAAGTCCTGAGAGCTACTGCTCTCCTAAGTGCCATGGCTCCTGCAGGGTTTGATATCAAGCTACTTGGAGTACCAGCAGCTGTTTGATAACTAAGTACAGATTCACCATGCCTGAGGGCTAATCTCTTTAGCACTAACACAAAATTAGATGGCTTGGACCTGGTCCCCGTTCTCATTCACAATGCACACTTAAAGACCTTACCAACAATAACGCTTTCAAATCAGCCTATAGAAACAGAGAGGGGAATTTTGGCAGAAGACCCTATCATAAATGGACAGAGTCATGAACTAGCTGCTCCCTGTAAAGATGCTCAAAGGCCCTGCATCTCTGCTAACAGTGCTGCTTGTTCAATGTCTGTGTATATATGTTTCCCTAATATAGAAAAGCTTGCAGTAGTCATGATCCAGTCTGTGGTATTTTAAGTGTCCAAGTGAACATGTAGTAGCAGCATGATCACAGGAGTGAGCTCTGATATTTCACATCACACAACAGAATGTCTAGTAATTATAAATGAGGTGGCTAAGACCAATAGAGAACCTTTCCTAAAGGAAAAACATATGTAGAGATTCTGGAAAGCAGAGCCACAGATACACAATAATAGCACCTGCCTAGCTACAAGTATAGTTCCTTTTGATTATGGTTATTATCGCCGCAGGTAGCTGCTCTTTTGCCTTCCTGATTTTCCATATTGTGCCACTAAAATACACTCTCAAACAGGTAGGTTCTTGTTTTTTAAGACATTTACTACAATAAAAGAAAGTAAGATGAAAAGTGATTTGCATTGTTTGGAAAAAAGATTCTAGCAACACCAGTACTTTGCTCTTAAGTCTTGCTGTAATACAAACTCTCCTCACGTTTTCCCTTTCATCTGAAGATCTCAAAGCAATCGACAAACTATGTGCTCCATCCTTTGAAGGTGATGAAAGTGGACACAGGAACAGAAAAATGAAGTAAAGCGTTATCTACATTCTGACTTGGCCATGGGAAAGGCAACTATAATACCAGCTGTATGAACAGAAGAATTTTAAGTAGAGATGCATTAAAGCTAATGTTAATCACACCACCAAGATCTGAGCTGGAAACAATGTACACAATTCGGAGCACCCTTAAGGTAGAAAGATAAACTGGATCGCGTGCAGGGAAGTGCTTTTAGGACGACCTGAGCAGTGGAGAACCTGTTTTATTAGAAATAACAAAACAGCCTGGACACTGGGAGGGAAAACGACATTTTTAAGTATAGGCAAGACTAGCACAACAAGAAATAAGAATAAATCAACCACAATAACTTTAGGCTGGAAATAGTAAGATTGTTTCTGAGCAGTCAGATTCTGAAATAGCTTTCTGATGCTACTGCTAGGCTTTTGGTAAGACAAAGCTTACACATTTATAAAGGTAGCAATATCACGTAGTTCCCTGTGATGGGAGGGGTCTATGTGTTTTCTTGCCCTGTGCTAATACACGATCACGTAAAAGTAGCAGCTTCTAACTTGGAAAGCCCCCCTCAAGCTTTTAGCACCAAAGTGCAGCACTTAAGTCTACCAGGAGCCTAATCCTCTTAATTCTGCCAAGTCAGAGCTTTTTTGAAGGGAGAACTAATTTTTTCTACCTCTTCCTCATTTTGTGACCACATCTATCTAGTTTCCAAGGGCAGTGGGAAATACCGGCACCTTACTACAGGAATTTAACAAGGGAATTCACAGGGTGTTCTGCATGATGTTGTCAGCTCAGCGTAGAGGTGATAATGCACAACTTTAAATTGATAAAGCCAGATCTGTAAAAGCACATCCAACTTCCTTTTTGAAACAAGATCTCATATTAAATACAGAAAACCAGCAGGAAATGTTTAGCCCTTTAAGAAATCAGACTACGTGATCTATCATTTCCTTTAGACTGAGCCAGCGTAAAGATGTACAGCAAAAATTTCTAAAGGATGTAGGAAAAAAAAAAAAAAACCAACCTGTTTGAAAGTTAATTTTAAAGGCATTGATTTTGGTCTAATTGATTTGATAACATTAATACTAAACAACACTTAAGTAACTCTGGGTACACATAATAATTTGCCCATACCCACAAAAATTCCTGTTAAAAACATTTCATTCAATAACTGTTGGAAACCTCCACTCTTCTAACTGGTCTGTAAAAATAACATTAAAAAAGATAAATAGTAAGTAAGAAATAGTCAATGTTTACTGATCACAACCCATAGGCTGAAAATTATCTTGTCCAGACAAGCAAGGAAATATTAAAAAAATACAAATGCACTATCAGAAAATAAAGATAATTTATTGAAATATTTGCAAACCAAAAAGTACTATATTCATAATAATTTATAATAAATATCTCTCCTATCTCTACTTTTCAAGTATAATAACTTACTGTAATTGACATGAATAATCTCAGTTCTGCATTAATATGATTCATCTCTACAGTGACACATTAGTTAAAGAGCAGCATTAAGCACAAAGTCCCATGAATGTAACCATAGTTGCAGTGGAGTGGAATATAATTACCCTTTACATAGTTCAGATGCGCAAAGGTTATGACACCTGCCACTTACAAAGTACTCGTGGCTGGTCTCAGGAAATTGGGTTTCCTGTAGATACCTGGCTGATTATTCTGAATCTGCATATATACACATACATCATGTTGAATATAATTTTTAGTACTTATAGAGATGCTTTGTAAGACTGCACATTATCTGATGTAAGCAAGCATTACAGATCTGTTTTAAATACATTCACCTTTCTGGTTCCCTTCTCCTTAGTCGTTTGGTACTTTGAGGAGGACACCTCCTCTGCTCCAGTCCAGGAGAGCGCACGGTCAATGAACGTTCATTCACCAAGAACTCATGGCAAAGGCAGAACCCTGACTATGCAGAAGCAGAGATTATATGCTCTGCAAGGGCTTTCTACAGGCTCTGCAAGGAGGTGCGCTTCCCAGCTTCAGGGCAGCTCGGAGCAGGCTGCTGCAAGTGGGAGTGATTCAGGCCTAGCAGTGGCTATGTCATGGGTAGCATGCTGGTTGCTTACATCTTGGTTAGTGTGCAAGATCAGTTGGGACATTAATAATAGTCAAGCAACTGGTACAAGCGTGTTGTGCTTAGATGTTCTCTTGAAACATCCCATCCAAAAATTTGAAAGGATAGACATGGATTTTGCCAATTTTTTCAAACATTCCATAAAGAGCAAACAAGGTTCAGAGAAGCCGTCATCTGTCTAGAGGGCCTGGGGTACTAATGACAGGAAGAACCTGATCCATTAGGGGCAAGTCTTGAAGAAATAGCTTTTGATTTAGCCACAGTCAAGAAAAGAACATGGGTCACAAGCTAACTATGGAAATTAGCTCTGTAATGACAACTGAATGCCATTGTATTTAGCATCCTTGCAGATGGAAAAGCCAAAAGAAAAAAGAAAAAAAAAAATCTATATCAGTGACACTTCAGCCCTTTAAAAGTTATATAACAGAGAGAAGGCTCATTAATGAGAACATCTGAAAGTAAAATTCTTGCAAACAGCACAGACATTGTTTAAAGATATCATATTAGAGTCTCAGAGTAAATGTATATCAGGCGTTAAAGACTGAAAGGACTACCAAATTAAGCTAGCAGATTTTAATAGCTGAGTAAGGGGAATTATTAGCAGTAAAAGAACATTCATCAAAAAAGTAAAAATCATATGTAAATGCGTATGAAAAAAGCCTAAATTCTGGCAAGTTAAATGTAACATTGTTAAAGCAGGTGAGAGATTTTGGGGAATAACTTATTGCAGGCACAAAAGCTAGTAATAAAAGCTTTTCTAAATACAGTGGAAGGAGGAAGCCTGCCAGAGAGTTGCTGTGATCAACAGATAATCAAGGCAGAAAAAGGGCATCCCGCCATTCCCAAAGAAAGTCTACTTTTTGCACCTGTGTTCATTGATGACAACTTCTGAATATTCCCACATCAGTATGACGTGAGTCTGAGAGAACGTTTCAATAATAAAGGTTTTACAGAAAAAAAAAAGAAAATAAAGAAAAAGAAAAAGAAAAACAAAACAAAACAAACAAAAAAAAAACCAAAAACCCAAAAAAGCCCAAACCTGAATGATAATAAATTTTCAGGACCAGAAGATACTCACCTAAAAGCTGAAAAGTAACTACGAGAACTACTCTCTGTAGCATAAGGTTACTGCCCACAACCAAAACTTACCTTGCAGTTCATGCAAAGGAAGGGTTCCAAATTCTATGAGACAAAAGCACATTGCTTGGATATTTCTCATCAGAGTAGTCCCCTGGGTTACAATGCACAACTGCCCTGTGAGTGGGACTTTTACACGCTACTTCAGAATGAATGGGGTGGGGCAGAACAACACACTTATTCTCCTGCACTGACAAAAGCTGTTGTTGGAGAGGTGCAGCATGTATTGATCACTTTTTCATTTTTAGAATGGGTGATGGCAAATTGCTATAATCAGTACAGTTGGTAACAGCAATTTTTATTTACCATTAGCAGTCTAAGCAAAAGCCAAATATCAAATGGACATAGGAACTGAAGAAAGATAGTCAATATAAGAAAAGAGCTCATTTCCAATGGTGTCACGTACCACACTATTGAATGACACGTACTGTGCAGTACTCAGCATAGCAGAGAAAAGTATCTAAGAGATTGCTGCATAGCAGCTGCTGGCAAACACTCCTGGCTATTATACCACCTTGTTCTTAATAGATAATCCCTCAGAATCAGACTTGAAAGCTGGCACCAAAAGTCTGGGGTTTTTGTTCAGGTATTGTGGGTTTTAGTGCTCTCAATCTGGTATTTTTGTGAAAACAAAATATTCCCTTTAAACAAAGGTAAATACATGTAATAACACTCATGATGGCAGGAGAAACATGATAGATTTTTTTGACATTGCTCTTTGACTCCACACTGGGGTTGATATGACAGAATCAAAACAGAGTACCTAGTACACTGCTTCAGTACACTGCCCATACCAGGAAGGTGGAAAGGGTCTGCTTTCTCCTGTATAAATATATTCCTTTTCTAAAATGATTATAATTTTTCTCCTTCAAATTAAAAGAGAAAGAAGTAAAAAGCCAGGATAGCACATGTGAATATAGTTTAAAATCTGGATCAGAACAGAGGGGAATTGCTAAAGTATATGTCATTAACTCAGTGGAAGTTCTGTGGAAGAAGGTATCCCCAGCAGTTTGCAAACAGAATATTTGAAATAATATGGTTAGTTTACTAGAGTTCTTAATTATACCACTTGCTGTTTTGCATAAAAATATCAGACTCATTTTCATTGGTAAAGCTTTAACGAAAGGGGGAAGGGGCTGCAAAAAAGCAGTAGGATTTATTTTCAGGTTTTCCTAATTAAAATTTAGTGAGGCAAAGTACTTGATATCTGAGCTTATGTCCCTCTGAGGATATTTTGCTTCTAATGCATTTAGAATGTTAAAAAAAATATCTTTAATGTTTAAAATAGCAATACTACATACTGAAAATCTAACCATTCTCTTATTCCTTGTTGGAAAATGTCAGTGCTAAAGCCTAGCTAAATATGCAACTTAATTGTCAGATCTTGCCCATCAAACCGAATATAATGATTCTAGTTTAGCAAAGGTACAAAGGGATAAATATATGTTTCTCTTTGCTTTTAGTTTTCCCTAACCCCAGGATTATTTTACATAAGAAATTTGTACATGTGCTTCTATTTGTGTGCAGGTCCTTCACTCTCAGGCTCTTATCTCACTTAAAGGACTGAAAATTTAGCAGTTTCTGTATTCTTTGCAGAATATCATGAAAGATTATAAAATAAGAGATGTGTAGATGGCTGAATATACTTAGTTCCTATGAGAATGTTCATAAACTGCTAAAAATAAGCCCCAGAGCAAGACAAAGTTATAAGTACCATAAAAATATTTGTCTTTGAAAGAGCTCACTGGTATTATTATGATAGAAGCATGTAAACAAAGGTATTTAGATACAGCATTAAAATTATGAACCTATTGTGCTTTGGTGACTCTGTCAGCTCACCTGAGCAATACAGAGAGGAAAAAGGGCAATCCATTTATTTAGTTCAACCGTAAATAATGATCTTAGTAGCATTCTTAGGGGTTGGTTTTGGTTTTTATGGCTCTATCCTTTGTTCTAAGAGAACATATTACAGTAATGAAATATCTCTGCAGTAACTGGCCTGCAGTAACATTGAAACATGTGGTCAGTAGAAAGCAGAATCCCAAGCAAGATAATGGGATTTCTCTTAATTTTATTTGCCACAGATGTAGTTAGCATGCCAGTATTCTCCTTGCAGAGATGCTACTATTTATGTTTTGGTTGCTAATTAACATAGTCATTTAGAGGTATATAATGCTGCTAGCTCAGCTACCATTCCACATAAATCTAATTTGGCCTTGAAGAGTGTTGCTAGTTCTATGGATACGAGGAACTGTCTGAAAAACAGCACAACAGCCTAATGCATCTGGCAAAACGTGAAGTTCTGCAGCCCATTTGGTGCCTGGTACAGCAGAGGAAGGAAGAACAGTAGTCACTGCAGTTAACAAATCAATGTCTTTCACAAATGTTCCTCTGGCCATGGCAATTCAGTAATAATAATAAAAAATATGAGATTGAAAGGATATGAAACCTATAAAGAAAAGAATTTAAATTGATTTTGAAAGTTTCTGAACTAGGCATCAGAATGGATGGTCTGTGTTGAGGTAAATGCTTAGCCTAACTCCTAAAACTCTGTGTGGAGAGTGACATTTCAATTTTCCTTAGCTTTTGGAAGCTTGATTTTACAGCTCCTGAGCTCAGTCTTTGAGAAGCACCTTCTAGCAGTTATAATAAAGTATACAGAGCAAGGATATGTACAACACTGATAAAGAGGCACTAATCCTCACCCTCTATGAAAAACAATCTAAAATCAGACTCCATCCTTAGGAGAGAAATAATAATAATAATAATAATACTAAACATGACTAGGAATGACCTATTTTTCAAAGAGCAACAAGGAACCCAAATTTTTCTACCAATGCATAGTATCACCAGAAAGCCATGTGACTTAAAAGCATTTCACAAGCAAACAAAATTAAGCAGAAATAAAAATATAATATATAAAAAAATTTAAACTGCCTTAGAACAGAATGATAGCAAAAAGTATTTTGATGGAGCTTTAATTCCACTGAACTACCAGATCCTATTGAAAAATTGCACTGATGTTGGAATTTCTCCTTTTAATTAGTTCCTCCAGCCTTGCTTACAACTGTAACAGCTCCAGGTTTGAGGCCCTCAGTGGAATTCACCTCATAACTGCTGTTCAAGCTCACACCAACATATTTTATGGCCAAACCCTGTGCTGTAAAGAACATAATGTTAATGATCTTAGAATCTGTTAGGCCTCTGGAACAACTGAGAATTACAACTCTGTCTGCATACACATTGGAAACTCCCCAAGATTAAAGCCTGAAAACTGAACTTCTGTCATGTTTCACAATCCAACTAAATATATCAGTGTCTCAAGGGTCAACAGTTAGGTCTCAGAATAACAGTCAGGCTCAGACAGGAAGACACAAGAGTAAGTATCAGTGTCCCAGCCTGGTCCATCCTGAAATTAGACCCTACAAAGACGTCACTTCATCCTTCTAAACAGGACACTAAAATGGGAACAAGTTGTGGAAAAAGGCGCTTACCACAGGTAAAATCCTCTCACACACAATGTTCAATTTGTAGTCTGTTATAAAAATACTGGAAACCAACACTGAGATTCACCCAGGTACTTTTTATTGCCTTAGTACCACCATGTGTCAGCTATCAGTGTTCATTCCAGAATTTTATCTGAAGACTCTTTCTCTATTAAATACTTGTTACCCATGTATAGAAAGACTGCCTGAGCATTGTGGATGCCACTCCATTTTGCAGCTGCTTAAGTACTTTGCAGTGCTCCCCCAAGGGCTTTGTGCAGTGGCTGTATCACTTTCCTCAATAGTAGCAGCTGGAGAGAGGTAATAGAACACAAACATCATAAAATATATTGATAGGGTAGAACATAATGCATAAAATCCAACAGTTTGCCATAACTAGCTGATCATTAATAATTTCTTAGTTAAACATTAGGTAGCAACAGAGCATGGAAATGTTTCAAATAATACACAGAGAAAACCTGAAAATACCAAGTATGCAGTGACCTTAACACGTTGTCTATGAATAAGGATGCAGACCTAGTCAGTAACTTAAGAGGCATTACAGATCAAGTGAAACCGTAAGTACTAGGTTGAGTAAGACAAATGCCATGGTTCCATAGCACATGTGACTGATCTGATTTCATACCCCATACGTGTCCTTTGCTTCTGCACAGAAGAGCACTGACAGTCCAAAACACCTGCTGCTCAGCAGGTAAGGACATGATGTTTATGGTTGAAATAGAGAGTAGTGTTACAAGTCACTGGAAGTGCACATTCTCCCACCCTTTAGTAGATTTACAGGAGAGAAGCCCCCTTTGCTTCTGAGTCAATTCAGTTTTTGCTGTTTTGGTTTGGCTTTTTAAACACAGATGAAGGAAGTTGGTAGAGCCTGGTGGTAGCTGATAAGACCCATTTCAACATGATTTCTCTTTCAAAAACAATATGTTGCAGATAAGGTCATAAAAAAGGCTGTAGTTTGGGGTATAAGGTTTTCCTTCATGTGTTAGGACAAAGCAGTTCACATCATAACAAAGCCTTAGTCATTGGGTGACTGTAATTTTTTCATCATCATCATTAGCCATTCTTAATTTCAGCAATACATATCAGCTTCATTTCTTCAGCTGACATAAAGGTGATAGTTTTATGAACTCAATAAAACTTGTTTGTTTACATCTTATGGATCCAGACGCAACTGTCGGCTTATCACCTCTGTTCAAGCATTTTAAGGTCCAATAAATTTCTCCAGACTGAACTTCTGTAGTGTTGCACAGGGACCAAATCAAGTGAGCTTGTCACTAGTTCGCCTTGTCGTCTGCACACAGCTTGGCAAGATCACTGCACATGTTCAGTCCAGTTCATAGTAGCTTTTATGACAAAAGTACAAGAAGAGATCAAACAATTTATGTGACAAGCAGGTTAATACAGGAAGATGTGAGCAGCTGATGGCAGCACAACAGGGGAACTTAAAGCACTACAATCAATAGGTAGTGACAAAAGTTCACCGTTTTAAAGTACAAATAAAGATAGTGCTTCATGATCTATCTCCTCTCCTGTTTTCCCAGTCCCAAAGGATTTGCATTTGGCAAAGATGTCCCTGACATTTTCTCTGTTACTCAGTATCAAACCTTTCCCACTCATAAAATCAATCCACACGCCAATCAATGTTCTCCAGAGCTTCTGAACTTCCTGAAGAGCTCTGTGCACTGGGATTCTTCTTCTTCAACTTGTCTTAGCACTTCTTCTCTCCCACTTTCTGGTTCTTGGTATCTAGGTCTGACAATCAGGAAACTACACCCTCGAGGACTCCAGAAGCTGTGAAGCATGCTGTAATGATTGTCTGGAAAATCCCCTAAAAGATACTTGAATGCATTCCTACCACTGAAAATTTTCATATGTTTGTTGTCTAGAGTGTTCAGTTTCGGAAATTCTGTTGAAGAAAAAAAATTCTACAGTGGCAGGATGGTGTTTTAAGAATAAAAAAAATGATGTAAACGTCTGTCATTCTGAAAGAACAGATAACTGTGCCAAACTCAAAATTTAAGCCCGTCAAACCAAACATCACTCGAGATCTGAAACAGCTCAAGATTAAAAATACTATTAGAAAACGTTCAATTATTTTGGCCAAAGTCAGTCATTGAAATATCTTCAAAAAGTACACGAAAACCTAATTCTCTTGCATTACTAGCTGAGGTGAAACCAGTTAAAGTTTTCTCTTATGAGACTTACAGGCCAAGAAGTAGCAGATAATCATCTGAATTTTTAGATGCTCAGCCTGAAAAAAATTATGAAATTCACCTATAGTTGCTTCTTACATTTCTCATATGATTGAATCTGTCAAGGACTTGAACTTGCACAATCAAAGTACGCTGCTATCACAGGTCATTTTCTTCCCCAAAGACAGAGCCTCATTTTTTTTCTCTTGGAGAAGAGGTCTTTAACATTTACAGTCTTTAAAGACTAGCTATGCACTTATAGAAAGCATTAAAGCCTTATAGAACATCACTTTATAGCTGCATGTACTATCATCAACGAAAGAACACCTGTCACAAAAAAACAACTCTATCTTTTCCCCTAAACCATGAGAGAGTAATTTTCAATGTAAATGAGACCTGAATATTTTGCTCTTGCCCGGCAAGAATCTCACGAGAAGCAAATGAAGCAAAAAAGACTGACACTGTTACTCACCAAAAATAGAAATGTCTCAGATGCTCAAACGTTTGCTTAGGATAAACTACAAAAAGGCAAGATAATTAAAAAAATATATCTGACTTTTTTCTACTGAGCTAAGACAAGAATATTTCTTGACATGAAAACTGTGAATCTTGGCCTTATGACTTAAATGCTTGAAGGCTGTACATATCCTTTTCACCTATATTTGGAAAATGCCTAGAAAATGCATATGCTACCAAAACACAGTCAAGTCTTTAAATGGTAGCAGTAATCACTTGAATGAGAGAACACTTAGGCAGAGCTACAATGAAATGAAGCATATGCTTGTGTGCTTGGCTGAACAGCAATTATAGGACATTACAAGGCAGGCCCCAGGAGGGGAAGGCATGCAGTATTTTCAGTTCAAGGTAGGCAATGCTTGCATCATAGTTCCACTACTGGGAATCAGTATAAGGTAACCTCAACCATCATTAATAATGACTGAGGGAACAATGTTGCTAAGTCTCTTGGTTGCAAGAAGAAGCTACAAAAACATGACACAGAATACCACAAGAAACAGAGGCAATGCAAGAGATCCACAAATGCATCATTTAAGAAACAGGCAATGCAAGAGATCCACAAATGCATGATTTTTCTGAAGTGTCATAATATTTAAAACCATTCTAGTTTTTTTCTGGGACTTGCCTCATGATTTCTGAACATGGCGAAGCTGGCAGTTGGCACAGAATTCTGTGCGCTACAGACCTGATGGATTGCTGTTGTTATTACCCACCCAGCACATCAGTGTACCAGTGTGCAAAGAAATAACAAGTCTTTCCCTGCCCAAAACAGGCACAGGAAAAATAAGTGAGTTTTAAACCGCAGGAAATTAGAGAGGAGAAATGAAGCTTTCAGAGAAAATTGGATATATAAGGATTATACGCATGTAAGCGTGTAATATATACATATATATCACACACTATCTATATCAAAATAACATCATGCATGCCAAGTTAAGAAACAAGAAATTAAGTAGTGAAAACAAGCAAGGGTTTCCTCTGTAGCTGAAAACAAGGAAATATCAGTTTGCCAGAACTTTAAGCAGTACACAAGGTTACATTTCTGGCAGTATAGTTTATAGTATCACTTACAATGGCAAAGATGGAGAAAGACATCATTATTCCATAGAAATGTCAACATCTTTTATTAAGGTTTTTATTCTAGAGCCAGAATCAGTGGCACAACCCAATGATTTCCAGACTGGCAGAGGCAGAACTGGAGAAAAGATGGATTTTGAGAGGACAATATATTTAGAGACGACTTCAGTAGCACAGTCCTGCTAAGCCTGAAGCCATTCTTTTGGTGATGATTTTCTCTGTGCAGGGCAGTACATAAAAATAAATTGTATTGTATCCACACCCAGAAAAGTAAAGACAAAGTATATGTTGCAGTCCCACCATGACTCCTAATTTTTGAGGATTCAGAAAAACACAAGTGATAACTATAGATATTCTATTTTTTAAATTACAGAGTGTTATTTTGAGGCAATTATGGAGTGTACCTAGTGGTTTATTCTTTTCAAACACATAGGGTAGAACCACAAAAAATTATAAAGCTTTAAAAATACAAGTAGCAGAGCCACTTACAGGGACAAAGATTTTCCCTTACAGGGAAAAAGATTCAGGAGCTTCATACTGAAATTTCAGGTTTGCTCCAAATACATTCAGAGGATTCGTGGAATGGTTCTACTGGGCGACTTGATTTAGATGTGCAGTGTCGTTTCCCTTTCTCCCTAGTTATTATCTGAGAAATTTTCTTCTGAACTGACCACTAGGACCATATCTCAGAGAAGAAAACTAAGCAACAGAGTTGCCAAAAATCTTTCTCTTGATTCACTTGTGTATTTAGGGTCCCAATCCCTCAAAAATAAAAGTTCATGTACTGATGTTAATGCATACAGACAACCCCCAGAACTCAGCAGAACTGTTCACATGTCTGAAAGGATATATGTAAATAAGCATTTGCAGGCTTGGCTCATTATTACTGTAACACTTCCTAAGCTGAGAAAGATTAGTTCACTAAAATGAAAAAAGAAGTAATGGGCTGAAAAGTAGAGACATTCAAATGAAATTGTTTCAGTGCCCACTGCAGTTATTGGAGAGTCCCATTGACTCCGATAGGTATTAATTGAGATCCTATTTCCAAGTGTCTCAAAAATTACTCAGACTTGAAAAAAAAAAATATTACTGAATTTTAAGGACAGATTCAGCAATTTGTGTTAGGACACCAGCAAACTTTTACATTTAAGTTATAATTCAGTAAAAGAATTGTTTTCTCTGACTAACATAAAAACAAAACATAAATGCGTCTATACACACACACACACAAATAATGAATACTGATGCAAATTAAAACTTCCAGATTCCAGAAACAAATTCTATCACTTCTTTGTAAGCTGACATCGAATTTCCTCTGACCTCTCAGTCTGTAGCTATTGGTCCTTTAATGATACATACATACATAAAAAAGTACAACTGAATCTATAAGGCTTTTAGAATCTCCTTAGGCAGAAAAGTATATATATGTCACCTGTATTTGTAGGAGTCCAGTTATAAAGGATTTTTAAGGTTTTTTTTCCTCTCCAAAGCCCTAGTTCCTCAGAAAGTTACAGTGAAAAAGCCTTTGAACTCGCACAACGCAGTAGCAAGTTCAAGGCCTGAGGCATTGTTTTAGCACAGTAACCATATGCTTATCCACAAGAATAAGGAGAATTAGGTTTTCATGTGCACATAAATTTATTGCTGCTGTGAGTCTAGGTTTGAAGTAAATACTTTAATCCCTCTATTCTAGAAGCTACGTTTGTAATAGTAAGGCATTAAGACTGACTTGCTTTCCTGAAAAATTTCAGTTTAAACTTTATAAGAAATCAAGAGGGGAATTGTTCCATGGAGGGGATTACACATCCTTGGCCTCTCCTGACCCCAGGGCTGTCTTACTACTAAGTAATTGGCAAAGCTAAGAAAATGTACAACTATTTTTTGGGCTTGATCATTTTAACATGGAAACCCATCTCATAAACTGTTATATAAAGTTATATTTTAAAAAAGAAATCACTTTTTAAAAAGAAAATAATTGTTAAGTCTAGTTTTTCACTAATCAAGCTGTATATATGTTTTCTCAGTCACTGGAAAAATGCATAAAAAATAAAGTCCCCATTAGTCTTCAGTTAATTCAGTTAGCATTCTGCATTTGCATAAATAGGGTCAGCTCTTAGTTATAAAGCATATGGGACAACTTCCATAAAGCAAACAGATAGCAAAATATATCTAAGTTAGGATATCAGAGTATTTTCACTACATTCATCTGACAAATAGGTTTCTATAGAGAATAAAGGTCGCTTCCACAGGAGCAGGCAGATAAGCAGGCTGGTACCGCTGGGCACATGGGGTATGGTGCTGGGCTGCAGAAAGGGATGTATTTTGCTCTCAAACAATTGATGGCTGACTGTTCTTGTTTTATACAGTGTGGCTGCCGGGTCCCAGCAGCACTAGTTGCTAGTTACATTTTTCAGCTATACGGATTAAACTGATGAATGCTTCTGAGATCTACCTCCAAGTATTTCAGCTAAAAAGACATGCTGAAAAGTCATAAGATTTGGCATCTCTTGTGTATTTGGCTGTTAACTATGTTCGTCGGACAAATTACTTCTGTCTCTCTTAAAGCAGGATAAAGATGTTAGCAGGAAAAGCAAATCCAAAGGGCGGAGGGTGTGGACAGGAGAAATTTTGGGGCCTTTAGCAGAAACAAAAGAGAACAGTACTGACAGAAGCATTTTCCTTACCTATTTATATACCATATTTTGAGACCCTTTCGTTAGAAACATCCAAACTGTGAATTTGAAGGAATTATTTCTTTGTAATCACACTGTGCAAAGCATAAAACCCCAACGGTGCCAGATGTGCTTCAGGGGAAGGAGTCAGTTGAATTTAATACCGCGACTTGCAACTTCGTGACAAATAAACTGCGGCAAAGACCCCAGGATTTATCAGAAAGACTCCGTCCAGAAAGCCTCTGCGTTGTGACAAGAAAACGGGACATTTCCTGCTTAGCACTGCACCTTTCCGCACGAACTGAACTACCTTCAGGGCCTACCCCAGCGGCGGAGCAGCAGACGGGCGCTGTGGGAGAGCGGTGACGGGCAGGGCCACGCAGAGAGCCCGACCGGAGCAGCTGGCAGGGCAGGCGGCCGGGGGAAGCCAGCAGCGACTGCAGTCGGTGGGAGCGGCCAAGAGGGGCCACAGCCAGCAGGAAGGGGAGCAGCTAGCAACAAACTCATCTGGTGGGTCCTGATGGGAAACCTGACGAGAGGCGAGAAGAGGCAGTGCCTAATGAGAAATACCAGGATTAGAAAAAGTCTGGAGAGGCCTCCTGCGATGTGTGCCGTGCCTTTTAGTTGGTTGTTTGCCATTTAGTGTATCGGTATTGCATGCTCTGTGAAAAACAGGTTAGGCTGGTCACTGAGAGGAAGGCTGCTCGGTCACCTTCAACTGACTGCTGTCGGTTTGGAAAGGAGAGGGTGAGGAAGGATGTGGTGTGTCTTCCCAGAGAGAAATTCAGCATGTTGGACTGCTGTGAGATCTTCTAGAGCACAGAGCAGGTCAGGTGGAGAAGCGGGGGGAATACAGTTAAAAAGGCTGTGGTAAGAATGTACCTTAAAGAGCAGCCATGGCCAAAACTGAGGGGATGGACAGAAAGATACTTTCCCTAGTGACCCGCCGGGGTCCTTGGAGAGTTTGCTGCAGCGCAGGCAGACATCAAAAGGCTTCCAGCTTAGGATAGAAAGTGGGACATCACCCCAAAATGTCAGAGGACAGGACTCTCACTGAGAGAAGGTAGGAGGAAAGCTGTTTAAGAAGCTTCTATTTTCCTCTGGCTCGGCCAGTCTGAGGTTCTTTTACCTCATTACAGCATATCTCTCATGAAACACCATGCTAGAGCCCCACCAGTCCTGCTGGTTTGAGCTCCGCTCTAAGAGGGAACGCAGGTTAGCTCTGCCTCCATGCTTCAGCTGATTCAGGGTCTGGTCCCACCTCCCTCACCAGCCTTGTAAGGGTCACAGAAACTCAACACCCCTCTCAGAGACAGCCTGCACGAGTGCCGTAACCGGAGGAGAGAGACTGCCAGCTTACTAGCTGTTGGGGCTGGGGTGCTTGTCTTGTGGCAACTCTTCCCGACATGTCCTCATGTTTCCAGCACTCTAAAAGAAGTCCTTTTGCTTAAGCTCATTTGATTAACTCATCACTTGTGAGTGAGAAAGTATCACTTAGACAACAGTGAGACAAATAAATTAAATTTCCCAGGTTTCTGGATGGTGCTTCTATCTTTGTGGGCTGTTATTTAGTGAGGACCTCCAGAGGCTTCCATTGCAGCCAGCCAATTCTGGGCAGAAAGGTTACATAGTATTTATTGACCCTTGTGAAGCTCTTAGAAAGCTACGGATGGGAAGCAGTATGTGAGGAAAAACCCATATATTTCCCTGAATTGAAATAATACCTGACGGAGAGGGAAAAAATGAACAAAAAAATAGTAGCTTCACCCAAGCCTTTTCCATGAATTGAGGCACAGGATCAAAACTGAAATTCTTTAGGCCAATATAACACGATTCTTCTTCCCCCAAGCTAGGAGATGTGCTTTTTATCCTTTAAAGAGGCCACTAGCTGTACATATTGATAAAGTGTTTTCTTCTCCAGTCCAAGGAAGATTTTAAACTTTCAAGGGATTACAGGATTTTATATTGTTAGTGGATAAACCTAATCTTCTGCTACCCATGTCCTGGAATCCCTAATAATGAAAAAAAGAAACCAAGGATTAAAAGCTAGTGGTATTACAGCTGTCAACACATCAGCCTTAATTTTTCAAAAGCTTTCACATAGGTACATTGATGTGTCTGGAGTCTTTTGCTGAAAGTACTTGATCAGTTTCACAGTAATAAGATAACCAAAAGTTACTTTATTTTTATAAGTATAGCACATCCTTGTAAATACACTGCATTCACTTTAAATTCTTCCTTCTCCCCCGAGTCATAGGTATTTGGAAAGATACAGTCATTTAGGATGGAAAGACATTCAAAGGCATCCCGGTAAGAACTGTTATTACAATATTGACCAGTAGTTTGGTATGTCATAGCATCCTGACAGTTAGTGAAAAGGGGAAAATGAAAAATGTGTTGTGAGGCAATGATTACCTTTTTCCCCATAATGTTGAAGTGGTGAAATAAATGCCCAAATTAGCAACCGATGCTAACATTTACACTGGATGTTATGACATGACTGTGGCCAAAAAAACCCAACAGGGTGAAAGTTGATGTGAGAAGTAGTGTTGTTCTCAGCCTTCTGGGAAGCGTGACTGTGAGAGAAGAAAATCTTTAAAGAGAGGAAGGCCAGGATACATTTTTTACTGCTTTCATATTTTTTTTTTTTATTTCAAGATTCAAGTTCACATCAAGAAGAAAAGAACTTAGAGATATGAGAATTCTTAAAGTGTTAGGATCCTATAGTTCTTAGATTCTCAGGGAGGCACGTTAGAAAACAAGCCAGCTTCATGGCCTATATACACTAGTCCAGATTTCTGACACCATGTCAGGGGATACGTACCTAAAATGGGTGCATTCATGTCCTCAAGTAGAAGCAGTGGACATAGTCTATACACAACGTGCATAGCTGCATGCCGTACCCACAGTGGTGGAAATCTGCATCCATACAAATTATTCCTATAGCATGTGGCTGAGCATTAAAACATAACCTCCTTAATGGCCATTAAGGTCAAGGGTGGTTTAGTGAAGCCTGTCCTAAACGTCCAGCAGGTAAGCATGCTCATCTCAGCTGCAAACAAATGGAGACTCTGTAGCTGCACATGGAACCATTTGATATCTGAGGGAAAAGAGAGAGGAATCAAGAGTGGGCAGGGAAGCAGGCCTGTATAGGTTCGATTAGCTCCAAAACATTTGCAGAATACCTCAGTAACTAATTCAGCTGCCTATGGGAGAAAGCTTAAGAATTATAGAGAATCACTGGCCCCATTGGAGGCACAGCATCAAGGCACCTCGGGGCAGCTGAGAAAATACAGAACCTCTTCTCAGTGACCCTGTGTAGTGAATAATCATCAGCCTCTGGTGTAGGGAAGGCAAAATTTCCCCCTTTCCTCCACCCACCTCTAGGGAAAATACTCCTAGGCAGCTACCTAAATTGAGTATTGAAGTTTCCTCTCACATACTCAGGTTATTCTTGGATAAATCAGAGGAAAGTGCTCAAATAGAGCTGTGTTGGGAGGAAAAAAGAAACCAGACTTTGGAAAAATCTTCACATCTCTCTTTTACATTGATCCAAGAAGCTAACAGGCAATTAACTACTGCAGTGGTACACTGCCACCTAGAAGAAGCGCTTCAAGACATCGCAGACATCCCATCTGATTATTAAAGAGCAAAGATGCCATCACACCAGCCAGATCTTTGCAGCTTGACCTTTGAATATTAAGTTGTCGCCAATATACACACCTACCAGACAAATGCTTAGCCCAGTGAGAGACATTATAATTGAAAGAAGATACAGACTGATGCCAGAAATGTAGAATGCCTTTCCTATTAAAAAGGTAACCTACATTGATTTACTGTATGTGCATATCTTGCTATTGTGATAATAAATTGACAAAAGAGCCTTCGAGGATAGCCAAAGAAAATGAACTTCCTGTGGGGGTTTCTGTCTGCGAAAGTCCTTTCAGAAATATAAAAGTGCAATTAAGAAAACAAGGAACTCAACGGCAAAATATCATCTTAGAGAATCAGAATGTTATTGCACATTTGCTGTTCACAAAGGCTGACCAGTAGTGCTTTGTTATTGTTTTTTTCCCTAATATCACTGTTCTTTATCTAAACTAAGCATCCTGTGAAATGATCAGTCCACCTCAGGCAGGGGAAGTAGTCATGCAGCCAGGAGGAGTTCAACATTTGACCTTTGGTCTATGGAGCATGTAAGGAGCACGTTGCCATCTCTATACTGATGTGAAATAGGCTACAAGTCTACCAATAGTGGTTTTTCCCCATATAATCAGCAAGACACACATCACATAATTAGCAAGAAAAAAAAAAAGAAATCTAACTATATTATGCCACTAAAACCTCCCTGATCATCTGATGCGTCTAAAGATGAGAGGTTTAAATCAGAGTCTGCTTTGACGGAAAGCTTTAATTTTCGCTGCATAAGATATTTCAAACCAAAATGTGGACTTCCTGGGAATGCACACACAGCGTTAACTTCAATTCAAATACAAGCACAATGAACTCCTGGTCAGAAAAAGCAAACGACTGAAAGGTCTGAACCTGTCCATGATGCAATCTAAAGCAGTTTCATATAGTATATAATGGCCGTATCTCAACTAGGAATTCCATTTCTCTCTGCTTTGAATGCCTCCCTGTACAACTGAACAACTTAGTATTTGTATTTACTTTAATCTATGTTGTCAATTTTATTAATGAATGAATTATCCCTGTGAACCAACAGAAACCTTTTGTCTTATGTTTGCAGTTGGTCACTTAATTAAAAGATTAAATAAACTTTAACCAAGGCCCTCAAATCATCTAAAACAATGGAGAACTTTTTTTTAAAGTATTTTCTATTAAACCAAAGAATGTAGAAGGTTGCTATTTCTTATTCACCATCACTTACTACTGCATGAGCATTCAGTCTTTGTTTATCCCTATGAAATCTCTGCAAAAACACAATATACTCAGTGCACAGACTAGATAACACAAAAAAATCTCCCTATGAATATTTACATCAACACAGCAAATACGTTAGTGTCACTCACATATGCAAGGAATTCCATTATGGAGTGCTGTCTAATCTGGGAATTATGTCACAAACTAGTCTTTCATCATATAATAATAAATTCGAAGGAACTCTGAGATGAAATATTTTATCATGAACAATGATGATTATGCTGAACAGTGCAACGAACCATTCACTAGTAATTCTCAAACCATTCACTAGTAATTCTGATAGCAGGAATATGGGACACGTACATGCTTTCTGAACAACGCAAATCGTCTTTTAGAAATGGATGAGCTGCTCTGGCTAAAACACTTGTTTCCATTGTACCATGCATAAAAAACATAAAAACACAGAGCTCCGGGGGGCTTTGAGAGGTCACTGCACAGTACTGATCGCTGTACTGCCCAAGGCAGGATCAATTATACTTCTATCATTCCTAAAACGCTTTCCCATTCCATTCTTAGAGAACTCCAACAATCGAAACTTCAAAACTCCCCAAACAATACATTATTATCTTTGCATTAGAAAGTATTCCCTAAAGAATCTTTCTTGCTGTTAAGTCTTACTTATTAGAGTCACCACAGTCGTACGTTAACTTTTTTCATTTTGCAATAATCTTTATGTACATAATTATAATCATGCCGTCCTCAGACTCCTCTTCAACCTAAAAATCCTGACATTTTTAAATCTTTCTTCACATTTCATGTTTTTAGACAAATCTTGCTTCCCTTTAGGCCCACTATAAATGATGGTTCAAATCTTTCTTGAAATTTCTTGTCCCCAAACTGGAGAACAGTAGAAGTTTTGTAATGTGTATAGTATAGCCATAGTCTCTTCATTCAAGGCTAGTAAAATGCGTGGTTTAGATATGCTATTTTCATTCCAGAATTGTGTTTGATCTTTTTGCAACAGTACAAGACCCCTGATTCTTGAGCAGTTTATAAACTGTCAAAATCCCATCGCTGTTTTCTGGGGGTAAAAAAAAATCCTTCTAAATCAGTGGCTCCTCCTCTTATATTTGTGTTGCTGATTACTTCTGTGTAAATGGGATAACACAGCACCATTTATCCCTGTTGAATTTAATCCTATCTTTTCAGACCATTCTTTCCTTGACTGAATGAGATAATCCTGAATTTTAGTCTTGCCCTGCAAAATGTCTGCTATTCCTTCCACACCGTTGTTTCTTTCCAGTAAATCTTATAAACTCACTCCCTATTCCATCACTCAGGTCTTTCATTACATCATTATTCATTATGTTTTACTGAGTAAAACCAAACCAAGGCAGTGTGAGACTGGATTTCAACCAATACTTCCTTAATTTTGACCATGAACTATTCTATGGTTATCTTATCCAAACAATTTTTCACCGTTTGTTCTATTTCAGATACTTACAAAACAGGACTAGAATATTGCTCATGGGCTCCTTTCCCTGTCATCCCCCTTTCATTTTAATGAGATGTTTTACATTTCTTCTTTTCCAGTCTTCTAGTACCTCACTCATTTTCTGTAACTCTTCAAAGTTAAGTAATGGTCTGAGGCTGCAGTGGTATTCCTATTCTAGACTAGATATCACACCTTTCTATCTACACAAAAGGAAGAGAAAAGGCATTTAAGTGTTGCTAGTTTTCAGTCTCCTATCAATGGTAGTCGTCTGTTCTGTAAATACACTAGAGCATGAGGAAGGCTCCTGTATTTATAGAAAGGCTTCTGGGTATGTGTGATACTGAGTTCCAGGGGGAACAGGCCACCGCAGCGTTATGTGGGAGGTGTTAAGGAGTGGAGGCAGAGGGAGAGATTACAAGTTCTTGCTTTTGATAGGACAATTCTTCTTTTTTCCTCCCTCCCTCTAATCACTTTGCCTCTGGGAGGCTGCATAATAAAAAACTCTAGGTGTTTCATCAAGGAGTTTTTCTGACCCTCTGCCCTTTTGCCACAGAAATCCCCATTGAAAATGACAGCATGATCCACGTTCAGTGAGCAATAGCAGCACCTATTCAACAAAAATATAAGCAGAATGGTAATTAGGGCAAATTTTCTCATGTGCCCTCTCTTTCTCTGTGCAAATTGCCAGTAGCCGTTAAAAATACTCTGGTTTGTTAAATCTGAGTAGCAAACATCTGTCAAACAAAAGGTATCTCTTTAATAAATGTTGTGGGTTTTTTTTTTCTTTGCCCCTCAAATGGGCTAACCTTTCAGGTTTTTTAAGAGGCACTGGAGGTTGTTTACCAAGAAACTGCAGGGAAGAAGGGTGCTTTGATTTTTATGTCCAAATATTTCATGTGAACTCTGCACCCCTTTCATGCTCTTTATTCTATTAAACTACCTATTAGTGCATCCCAGCCTCAGAGAGCCTCAATGTAGTTCTATCTATAGTATAAAACCTTTGAGATTAGAGAGGAGTGAAACATGAGTCTAACTGCATCAACAGTTCAGACGCCACCTATACAAACTCACAGCTGAAGACAAGCACTGCATCATTTATCTGTTACATTCTGGACAGAAAAACAAATGAAAACCAAACATAATGCCTACCCAGACTCCCCACCACTGCATTCTTTGAGCTTTGAGTGTGTTGTAATAGAGAATTAACCTATTGAATAGTAGAAAAATTGGGCCACAGAGTGCTCAGAAATTTAAACTGCACAGAGAACAATAATCCACGGGCATGTTGAAAGGATGAAGTCTGAATGAGAACACTGCATTATTTATAAGCTAATTATGAACATACATATTTTTTATCTCTGCACTGTGACCTGGGGCTCAAGTGCCAAGGAGCCTGAAAAGACATGATGGCTCAGAATGGAATTAACTTTAAAAAGAGCATTTTCACAGCTTCAGGTCTTTTTATGAGCATCAGCAAGGCTAAGAAAAGGAACATAAGCAAAGTGAAGTCACTAGAGGAACTTTTCTTTCCAATGAAACAAAGGTTTAGAAAAGACGCAGCACCTTCAAACATTAATCCATGCTCGAGGATAGCAATAAATAACAATAAAAAGTAATCAGTGCTCGATGCTTGAAACATAAAGGATATATGTCTTTCTCTAACATACAAACTGCAGCTGACAGATGGGTATCCAGATCCCTAGGTTTTGACTCTTTGCCTCTTACGGACAACTCATCAAGTTTCTTGATGAAGATTTTGTGCCACAACACAGTTGTGCCCCTTATTCTGGTACACACTGACTGTCTACCCTCACATTTGGAGCGAGGCAGTCTCAGACACATGCTTCAAGTCATCACATCTCATCTGAGAGGAAGCAACTACCCAGTATCCCTTACATAAGTAATCTTTTACTTTTTTACTTTTTCATTGTGTATGCTTCTGTTAGTAATGATGCTCTGCTGAGATATTCAGTAAGATGAAAAGATGGCTGTATTCAGAGGATGAAAAGGAAATGGAGAATATGTTGCCTACAGAAGAACAGAAAAAATACAATAATGGCTATAACACATGGCTAGAGGCCTGTTCTGGACAGAAGCAGTCTCCAACACAGACTTACATAGTCCTAAACACCAAATCTATAATGCATTGCTTAGATAATATCACAATATAGCCTTGGCACTCTTCAGATTCTCCTCCTATACTTCCTAAAGTACACAAGCCCTCTGTTCTTGAAATTTTGTGCAATTTCATAAGGAAACTGGAAAACAACTGGTTTTTCAAAGGACCGTAGAAAAATCTGACACACTTTAAGAAACCACATACATACTATCATATCCCGCAGTTTCTTCAGTTAGCTGCTAAAAGCCTAAGAAACACTGCAACCCTTTACATGAGGAGTTAAGAGAAATCAGGCATGTACTCCAACCCTTACACCTGCCTATTCTCAGACTACATATCTTCTCCCCCACTATAATTCTGAAGGCCATCAGTAGGATGAATGTGGCTACAGCCCTAGTATTGTTGCTTGTTCTTTGCATGTACAGCAACCATGGGTCACTCCTTCCCCACCCATTTGCAAGAAAACATACAGAACTGGTTGCTATTGGCCAGCTACCAACTGCAAAATTAAAAACCTGTGTGCCAAACGGGCACAGCTGCATCAGCCACTGCTGAGCTATATGCAGACCTGCCAAATAATCGCCGCCTCACTTAGGCTGAACTGGGATGCATCAGAGCCAATGTCAAAAGCACAGTTAAGAAGCCTTTTTTTCCCACTGAATGAGTTCCTCTTCAATCACCACTTAAAAACAATTTATACAAAACATAGGACACAGCGTAAACAAAACCATACAGCCAAAGACTAGTAAAACTTCTCCCTGCAGTGCAGGCATACCTTAGACAAAACTACTAATTTGAAACACCAGTATGCCCTCAGAGCAAAAGAGTATCTTAGACATGTATTTATTGGTATTAATAAATTAAGCAATATGTGCACCCTACAGATGCTTTGAAGTATTAGCGTATGGATAAGACTGAAAGAAAAAAACCCCTTCATTTTGCCTATACCTACTTTTTTGTTTTGTTTTAAGCAAAGATTGTTTTCTTTCCTCTATTTTTTTCAGGAAACAAAAGTTTTGCATTTTTACATTCAAGTTGCGGAAGCCAGAGACAAAAAGCCACCTTTTTCTGTGAAATGTTTTCTTTTAACAAAAAAAGATTGGCATTTCTAATGGAAATAAATCCTGAACAGAACTGACTAGGCTATGCAAGAATCAGTGAAGTTATGTCTCAAAGTGTCTGTCACTAGATTATAACAACTGCATGATTCCCATCAAATTTGTCTTAATTTCTTTTCAGGAAAATAATGGTTTGGGTTTTTTTTTAAAGTCAAGAGTATTCAGATTACACTGTCTGTTTCAGCAGGACAAGCCTCGAGTTGAAATTTGTCTCAACATCTGTAAGCTTTTATTTCTTTACAATATCATAATAGACTCCTTTTTTGAGTAACGCCCAAAACTGCTTTTTGTAATGGCAATAAAAGTCATCAAACTTTTTGTTTGCCCTATGGACCAATAAGATGAATTACAGCAATAATTCAAAGCGCCACTGCTTCCTGCTACCTTAATCACAATCAGATAAGAATAGGCAAAAGTCATAAGAATTCTATCTGGAATTCTACCGTCAGCTTTTATCTCATTGCTTGACAACCATTTGCAGGAACTTTTTTCTTCAAACATGTCCTCTTTTTCCTTTGACTGTAGAATTTTCAGAAAGGCCTTTCATCATATAATCCACTTTTTAACAATAATAGTTGCAATCAACTTTTCCTAAAATGTATTCTGTGGCCACCTTTATTCCTTACGTGAAACATGCCCCTCTTAAAAAACAGCCATGCATTCCTCCAGGGAGAAGACAGCAGATTTTGTAACTCTGCCTGCGGAGAAGAGGGACACGGTTTTCAGCCACCACCACTGCCACCCTCTTCCTGAAAGAACACAGGCAAGTCATGCAGCGATGCCTTGCTTTATTTGCCCATCTGTGACATGAGGCCTAGTAATTGCTTCTTCTTACAGAATCTGATATATATTAACTAATGGGTATGAAATGACTCATATCGCAGAAAACACCACAGAAAAAGGCTTAGTTTGTTTCTCAGTCTATTAGGTGTGTAGAGTACTACAGCATGTACTACACTCTTATGCCTCCCTCTGTCTGAGCAGTACACTCTAATTCCTGATAGAGATTCTTCACATTACCTAAAATCTAAAAATAATATGAATATTTAATATGTCTTTGTGTTTGTTTTAATGAAACTAGTGAAATCTAATATATGGTAAGATTTGCAATAACATTAGAATAACAATCCTCTTGCATGAAAATTCCTCCAGGTTTTACTATTTATTGTTTAATTAAAAGAGCAGCAACTCCCTCTATAGGGGAAACCTATCCCAACAAGAATGCACCAATTAAGGCTCATCCTCCATCTTTGTACCTTAATCTGAGGGTATCATTTTGCACCATTGATTTTTAAGCAGAAATCCCATTGAGCTCAATGGGGATTTCTGTTCAAAAATCAATGGCACAGTATGGCTCAGGGTATTTAAACTAACCCTGGGCTCTGCTTTAATCTACTTTCTTTCCTACTTCTTTAGCATGGGGAGAAAATTGTTATTTTTATGTCTCTATTGACCACATTTTAAGAGATTAAATTAACAAGACCCCACACAAGTACCAAGAGTTATTATTTTTAATGTTTTAAAGATAAACCTTCTTGATATGTTGGTTTTCCATAAAATGTCACAGTGGTAGACAAAGTGCAGTTCAGCTGTGTTGTGGGGGAGAAAGCAGGATGCAGCAGACTCGGAGTGAGTACTAATACACTGGGAAAACTAAGAGTCTATTGAAACCAACCTAGAAATGTGGTTTCTTTCCAACCCTCTGTATTGCTTTTCATTTACTTTGTAGTCAGGGCACATGAGAATTTGTTTGAAGGATGTTTACTGTACTTTCGCAAGCTCCTATGTGTGATGCAGTGGTTTTCACTCAAATATAAATCTTCTGGCTGTCTATAGAGACTTTGGGACTACTTGGGCACACACACACACAGAAGCAATTGCTTCTTACTGAAGAAAATTAGAAATGTCATTTTTTAGAGTATTTGGTTTTTTCTACAGAAAAAAAAAGGTTTATACAACGTCATTCAATTAACTTATGTAAGAAAGAAAATATTCCTATAGCTCCTCCAATTGTTTCTTGTAACTCTCCTTAACGGCTTGCTCATTCCCCAGCCGTGCCAAAGCGTATCCCATGTCTTGTCCTGTGGGTCCAAGGTTTCAAGTCATTTTGATGGACTTCAGTCATGAATTGGTTTGGTCTGTATCATTTAGATTTGATTCTACCTTATCCCCAATGAACAAACAAGGCTGAAAGGGATTGGGTTCTACATGGTCTGATACTTGTTTCTTATCAGCTCAGCTGAAGGCACCCTTCAACTGAGGAACTAAATTAGGAATCAGGAGCAAATATCTTCTTGCCACCTTGGAAACTAAACCCTAAAATATGTTTTAGAAAATAGTACAGCCTTGTTCATGGGCCACAAAAAAGTAAATATATAGATTCAGAAGAAGTTTTGGTGGATGCTGGAACGATGTGGAGGAATCAGACATGATTTTAAGCAGATTGCATTGCTCTAAAGGGACAGACAGTTCTCACGGTTAACGGTGAGAATGAATTATCCTGAAAAAAAGCCAAAAAATACAATAGTTACCAGTAACTTTCCTGAGGTACTTCTGCTTAACCCACTCTCCAATTCCTCCTCCACACACAAATCTAATAGTTGTTGAGGCTTTGGGGCTGCAGGGACATACACATAGGGAAGACAAATATACTCTTTGCTTTAGAAGAACTACTTTCAGAAGCAGAATGAAAGACTCGTTAAGTGTGCCTGCTCTGATCCCATGCAAATCAATAGCAGACTCTACTGATTTCATTGGGAGCAAATTGGGCATGCCTTAAGATACTTCAAAAAGACAAACTGTGAAAAATCAAGAATCAGCTTATCATAAAACAGTGTTTATGTTCACTGTAGTAGGCCTCAGTCTTCACATTTGGCTAAGGCTCTTATTGCATCCTTGACTGCATGTCTCTCCTTTGCATTATGTCAGTTACCTACGCAAAAAGAACAGTAAGCTGACTGTTCCCCCATGAGCTAAGATGTCTTTAAAAGATTCTGTAACCACATCTTCTGACAATTCTTCAAAACACTTGAAGCTATATAAAGGTGAGATAATTTTAACAACAAATATTTGATCTCCTAAAAGTAACTGATACAGCATCTAGTTATATAGATCACCATTAACCAAAACTGGATTAACATTAATCACAATTTTCTGTGCTTTCCTGTAGGGCTCTGCTCAAGAGAGCTGGTTTAGATCAACTGTAGTCAAGCAAGTTTGCTGTCACTTGGTGATATAGTAGCATCTAGTCAGCACTAGATATAGTGTTCATACTGTGAATAATGCTGCGGGCACTGATGCCTTACCACCTCCTGAATTGAGCACCGATGTTATTACACTTTGTTCTAATATAGACTTCTGGGAAACAATACAGAGGCCATTATTTGTGAGACTATAAACACAGCAAGAACAGAAGGCTGGAATCGCTTGATACACCCTTAAAGTCAAGGGTCCTACAGCAAATCCATAATATGGCTATTGTTCCAAGTTTTATAACTGGTAGCTGATAGTAAAGGTATTGTTAAGAACTGGTTTCCCTTGCTAAAGAGCTTCAAAATTCAACCAGTTTTCTATTGTCCCACCTGCTCAGAAAAAAAATGCCCATATTTCCATAGGAGCTTCCACATGAGAAGTTCAAAGTACTTGCAGAGTACTTAATTTGTCACCCTTAATTGCTCACTATCCTAGTAAAATATCTCACCGTCCTAGTAAATGTCTCACTGTGCTAGTAAGACAGTGAGATATTATCCTGATCTTAGACAGAGGGAAAGCAGGACATTAAACAGGATGTTGTAAAAGTGATGAAACTTGAAGAGAATCCAGATCTCCCTGTTAAAGCTAGCTAAAACCTAGAATTCCCACTACACAGAGAAACTTCAAATTTTTATTCATTTAAATAATAATAATAAATCCTGTCCTACTCTACTTCCCAAATGCCCAAGGATTTTAATAGGTTTCATGAAATTGTATTTAAATTTTAACTTTCCCCATTTTAATAGCACTGTCTTGGTATAATGATATGACATGTCCTTATTTTTCTATTGCTTTAGGTCCACAAAAGCAGTTACCTCCTAATATATACTGAATATTTTTCCAGAAGAAAGTGTTTGTTGGTGTCGTAGTGAAACTGATACTGCCAGTTACTAAACATTACTACTATAGATATGTCAAGAAATAATTTAAAATAGTTTTAAACAGAGAAACTCATGCTGCAGAGCTAAAAAAAGGTGATAAGGACTACTGGAGAAAGATACCAGTGTACAAGAAAAGTATATGCTCTTGGGAATGTCTCTGAAAGAAGCTGTTTACAAACAGCCAAGCAATACCCTGTGAGAAACATCTGCTTTGCCAGCAGCAAGCTATCAGTAGGAAAGATGAGACTGCAAGTAGCATATAATTTCCACACTTTGTGTAAACATGTGTATAATAACCACTCACTCATAACTGTCTCTTCCTTTTTCAGTCTTCAGGAAGAGGTAGCCAAACTACTTGTCTGCAGCTGACCCAAGTCACAGAGCAAAAGTCCTCGCCACATGCTTCTCTGCAAAACTTTCACACCAACAAATGTACAGCTGCAAGTTTTTTGTTTTCCTTTTTATTCTCTATCTTGTGGATTGATCTCCTGAGAAAAGGGACACATTCGGTATAAGCCACCTCAAGTGTTTTCCCGCTGGTATAGCCCATCATTTCTAAGAAAACCCATGTGATGTTGGGAAGGAACATCTTGTTACAATACAAAAAACACAGCCATAAACAATGACACTTCCTCAAACCAGCAGGATCTACCCCAGCTCCAGTTCAAAATCCCTACCAGAGTGCCTGAATTTTCACTTTGTACAGCACTGTATAACATGTGAAGCACTACAGAGTCAATTAATGACCCAGGTTTTGTGATCAACATATTAACATTCATTTCTTCAAGTACTCTGTTCTCTTCAGTAAGCCAACAAGAAAGTTCAAGTTAGTTATTCCTCCATTCTTCCCTGCCTGTCTTCCAAGAGATAGAATTGCAATTTAAAATACAGCTCGTAAGTTCTAAGTTACCTATAGCTGTGCCCTAGAAAGGTCACACATACTTCACTTCTAGCTGCTTTTCTAGATCTGTAACATAACAGCATGGACCAAGACCTCTCATAACAAAGGGTTTTCCTTGTAAATTAAGCTGCAATTGTTTACAGAACTATTTAGAGCCATGCAAGGTTTGGGACACATTCAACGTATATTACCTGTCTGTTCTGCATCGTGAATCTTTCGTCTGTGTTGCACCCTGCGAGTCCAGGCATGCGGCTCACCTGCAATGCGAGCTTTCTTTCCAGTTTCAGAGCATTGGATTTCTCGCTGATCCTGGCCCCTTCTAGCTGAGTTACTCTGCCCTGCTCTTTGACTTGGTCAGTCAGTCTCTCTCTCACTCCTCCCCAACCCGCTTTTCCCTTTTGTGAAAAACACAACAATGTATTCAAAACATGAAATACACATATATGTAGGTTCTCTTGCAGCTTACCCACTAATCTACTGCATAAGGACAGCAAATTTAAATAGGGACTCTTTCTACTGCTGGCTTCCCCCAGGAGTATTTTCTTCTCCCCTTCCAACTGTACTGCCTCCATTAGCTGTACCTCCCCCTTTCCTTATTCCCACTCACCGCCTAACCAAAAAGGCCATAGTCTGATGCCTGCTATAAAAACATTCAAACCCGAGCTCAGAACTCTGGTGTCTTGTGGGTAACCTTGAAAACGCCTTCCAGGAGATTCAGTCTCACAAAGAAAAGATTCCCAGTTTTTCACTAGGAACGCTCATGCTGCTCCGGAGAATTCACATTACAAAGCTCAAAGTTTCAATGTTCACCTCTGTGAGCGCTGTACACTAAGATTCATAAAGCACAAGAACAATGGATAAATCTTCTTCTCAAATAAATTAACTGAAAATATCCTAAAACATTTTATAAACTGGATTTTCTGTCTAACACAGCATAATGCACAATGATGTACCAGGCACATCAGTCATTTGAATGACCTGGACAATGATCCTCACTTTGGAGTGGCTGCATCACTCCCAGCATACACAGTAAAATCTTTCTATCACATTGCAAGAGTTTCAAGGAACAGAGCAGAAACTTGCAAACGTGGATTCAAGACACACCAAGTTTTGTTTATCTAATGACAGATGTCTCAGAATTGCATCCTTTTTAGTAATGAACAATTGCACATTGTTAGAAGACATAGTTTTGTCAATCATTGGGTCCTATTAATGTTAGTGTGACTAATGAATAATTTAAACATTTTTTTAAGCTATTCTGCTGCAGGAAGATTTAAAACCCTCTTTTTCTTTTAAATGATATGAAGCAAAAGTAACTTGGACATATAATGCAATCAGTTTTATAATTGACAAGCATGATTACATTTTTGCAATAAAATATATGCCAGTACCTCAGCAAATTATTGCCTAATGCCGTATGAATCTGGCATTAATGAAGAAATTGAAAAATAAACAGCAGCAGCAGCTTTAAATACAAAAAACATCAATGCATATTTGAGACTAATGTGATTAAGTACAACATGATGTGTGAACACAGATTGCTTCTTGATTCAGCATTTCTCATTTTCATACAGCTTATAAGATTGCACAGGTTGTTTTTTACTGAATAGCTAACCTAGTTTAGAGATGTTACATGCCCATTCTATTTTCTAAGTGCAGCAACATTTGTATTCTTGGGATTCTATTCTATTAGTGCAGGCAGATGAATTTTTCAAACTTGTTTGTCCTGGGATTAGATGAACATGAGTTTGCAATATTTTAAAGCCATCTACACATTCTGAAATTAAGTGAAAGCCTGCAGAATTAGAAAAGGTTCAAAAGGAATAAAGAATAGGTCTTCTTGCCCAACAGGAGAAGATTAGACGGTATGTGAGCAATGACCGGTTCTTAGCCATATTGTTTCAAAACTAGAAAAGGACAGTCATGGGTTCAGAAGTGATTTAGTGTAGAAGCATCAATGTCTCCTTTTGGTTATTGGGAACATTAATAAAAACTGTTGGATTACCTGTGAAAAATAGCCCACACACCTTACTAAAACTTCTTGGGAGGTGGACAATTTCATATCTCTCCAAGAATATAACCTCTTCCCCAACAGCAGTGTCATATTCACTAAACAGTGAACTCACAGAGTTTTCAAGGGCTACATCTGAAGTACCTCAGAACTCATTTAGACAATTTTATCCCACCTCCTGATAATGGAAACTGACATGGACCATTTCAGATGCCCTTAGGAATAATGCCCAGCTGGCTACGTATCTCCCAGCAGGCCAAGCACTGCCCAAGGGGTGTCCACATTGCAAGACAGGACATTGTCAAGTCATTCTACCCTAGAATGGCTTCTATAGCCAAACAGATTTAAAAAGCTAGCTGGCATAAAGGAGTCTGGTCACACTGTGATTAATCAGCTGCTTCTCAACTGATGCCATGCAGGCTGCCTTTTACAGATCCCAGACACTATAGCCCCAAGAGAAAAGCAGGCAACTGCAACACCGGTATTTTTTGCAGGCTAACAAAAATGCCAAAACCACCAGGCAATTAGCTTTTGCATGGGTTTCTTTGAATCCCATGTTGCTGCATGTATACATTAATTATATATTCATTATACATCATTTCATACATTATAAATGTATAATACATTAGATAAATACATAAATAGGAGTAGGAACATACATATGAGTTTCCTGCCATCCAGCTGACAGTTGTAATTAATAGATTCAGCCTCTCTCTCTTCCCACTCCTCTCCCCCCCAAGCCAGGCGATATCGAATTAATAACACAGTCTTGGTTTCAAAGGAAGATACTGAAGGACGCCACCCCAAAATACTCCACAACTAAGGCACTCCCCCATACTGGAGGAGACTGGGATTCAAGTTCCTGGCCTAATATTCCTTTCCAGGTGAATACTCACACCAATGGACGGTTTTCTAAAATGGAGTAAGAAATGTCCTTCTTGGTATGTGTGGTGTTTGTTTTTTAATGAGAGCGAGCTGACTTTATCCACCTAACTCTAGAAAAAGATCATGTTTGAGACCTAAGAAGAGGTAGCCACTTCTGACTTGCCTAGACCCAAGCATTGTTCGGTTGTCAAGCAGTACAGCACTGGTCCTCTTTTAACATTCCCTAAAGCTTTATGTTCAGTCTCTTCTTGCATGTATGAATCCTACTACTAATCATTACTTGAGTTGAGGGTTTCATGCAAAGAAGCATACAAGTCCCTGTGCGGATTAAGCCTTTCATTATGATTTAAATAATTTCCCCTTTCAGCCTTCAAGGTGTTTAGACTGTTTGCATTTTGAGATGAGACTGTTTCTTGCTACACTGTGTATGGTGTCTTGCTTCATGAGGTCCCACGGTCGGGATCAGCTGCTACCATGATATGTACAATTTCTGTTCAGAGAGGTTCACACAATAACTTCTTAAAAGCAGTCTTCACAAACATACGTGTATTAATGGATCCTTCTGCCAATACAAATTCAACCTCACAAAGAACTTAAGCACTTTGTAACACTCAAGTCATTCATATGACTCTGATGGCGTCGCTGTACTGGTACCAATCTCCTCTATTTGAACACTCCCAAATTACAGGTCCTGGTGAAGAGAGAATGTGTTTATCCAACAAACTACTTTTTTTCCCTGTCCCCTGCTGATCCATATCTACACTTACCAAGAAGTACTGCTCCTGGGAGCCACAGACTAGTTCAGTTTGCATGGCCCATCTTCTCACTGAGATCTCAGCAACTGGAGTAACAGTTTCAGAAATACAGATCTGCCTACCGGGAATTGAACTGGCACCACAAACTCATTTTCCACAGGGCAAACAAACAGTGAGTGACAGCAACCAAGTAATGTAAAATTCACACTGCACAGAGCAGAGAATGTCTCAGAAACAGTTTTACATATTTGGCTCATGAAACTTTGCACCTTCAAATTGCACCTCTCTTGAAATATGAATACAATGCTACTTTCACATTTGAAACAGATGCAAAAGTTAAATACCTTTCATTTGATATAAAAGATTAACTCAGAAAAGATAGCCTTGTGCTTAAAAATGGGCTACTTTTTCAGTGAAAATAATTTCTTTTGAACACAAAGTACATTTTCAGAGGGTACTTCATATTACAGAGCAGATGAAGCATTTTACCCTAGTCGTGCAAATTCTTAGACAAACCCTTAACATCACGTGCATGATTCATTCTTCAGAGTCTCTCATGAATGTTAAGCGTGCATTGCTAGAAATTCCGAGTTATACACTTTAAAATCTTGCTGATCTCTTGCACAATACTACTGATCATGCTGATAGGCAGCAATGGCAAGATTTCTTTTAAGATCTCATCTGTAAATATTACAGTTGGTTTTGCCATATTTCTGCAGGAAGACATGGAACAAAAGAAAGACTTAAAAAAGATGACTGGAGATCTAGAAAATGAGTCACAGAGAAAGACTGAAAGAACAGTATAACTTAGTCCAGAGAAAAGAAGATTAAAGCGAGAGGTGATAGTAATCTTCAAATATAATTAGAGCCCATTACATGCAGGAAGCTAATACTGTTCCCACATCCGCTGGGACTAGGACAAAAAGTAATCAATTTATGTTGCACGTCATATTTAGACTTTAGAAAGCTTTCTAATGCTGAATAACAATGAAGTGCAGTACTCTGTCTGTGGAGTCCACAGAATGTCTGAAAGCAGAAGTTTTTATGAGAATGCCAGGCAAGGGTCTGAGAGGAATGTTTTAAAGATATTTATGCCTTTGATACAAGCATATAACCTCCTAATGTCCCTTCTTCCAATAATATTACATTCTGGTTTTTCTTGCACGAGTAGAGGGATATATTCCTTAAATTCTATTCTACCACAAGATCTTTCTAATATTACAGGATATTAGAAAACTACAGGTGACACTAAATAGCAGTTACATGGGTAAGGGGTATGAGCACCTCATGGGTAACCGTCTTACATAGATGACAGTGAGTATAGTTCACACTGCTTTGAACTAAAATTATGTTAATTGAGAATTTGTCCATATAATTCTGATCTTTCACCAGAAGTGCATATAATAGTGTGCAAACAATTATGAAAAACATAGGTATTAATGTAAAACATTACAGCGAAATGTGAATCCCTCAGGAGTACTATGACATTGTGAAATGCCATTTTAGACAAAATTAGATTCTAACTTAATAGGCAGGTTAAAAGTAATTCTTCAAAGGCTCCATATGATCTTAAATTACCTAATAACCTGTACCTTGAAACTGAGTAAGAGGGGGAAAAAAGAGAAAAGTTAACACATGAATACCAAGATTTAGCTCTTGTTAGTGTCTTAAGCAAGAAAAACTGCTGTTTTCCTCTTGCTGTACTCTCTGCAGATTATGGTATGTACAGCAGCTAAGTACAGAACTGAGTATGACCAACATCCCCAGCTGAAGACATGCTAAGAATCGTGAGAGACATTTCTGGTCTGATCATAGCTGACACTACAGAACTGTAAAAACTCTACCAGCCAATAACCATTTTCATTGCTGGTATTATGGTATCATCTAAAATTCATAGCAAATATTAAGAATCCATAGGGCAAGGAAGCAACATCTATCATAAAGCTTACCATTATAATTAGCAAAGGATGGGAGAAAAAAATCCCTGTCAATACTATTCTGCTAATAGAAGAACAGAACTATATCAGAGACCTGTCTCTTTCCACTCACAATACAGGGAGTCTGAGTCAGACAACTTAGAGGTCTGACGCAACAGAGGATGTCTCTCTCATCTCCACCGTGACTGGATTAGCAAACTGCCTCAAGTCACCCCCTTAGATTTTCAAAGTGGTAGGAAATGAACCTGTAGCTCCCTATAAATGAACCTAGCTTCCTCTCCCTATTTGATTTACCTTCTAATAGTCTCATATTGTTGACATACACCTGTTTAAATTTTTTTAATAAAAATAAAGAAAGCAGTTTTGCTAATGGAGGCTGTGCTGGTTTTGGCTGGGATAGAGTTAATTTTCTTCACAGTAGCAAGTACGGGGCTATGTTCTGGATTTGTGCTGGAAACAGCATTGGTAACATCATAGGGATGTTTTCGTTACTGCCGAGCAGTGCTTACATAGGGTCAAGGCCTTTTCTGCTTCTCACCCCACCCCACCAGCGAGTAGGCTGGGGGGGCACAAGAAGCTGGGAGGGGACACAGCCGGGACAGCTGACCCCAACTGACCAAAGGGCTATTCCACACCATATGGTGTCACGCTCAGTATATAAAGGTGGGGGAAGTAGAAGGAAGGGGTTGGATGTTTGGAGTGATGGCGTTTGTTTTCCCAAGTCACCGTTACGCGCGATGGAGCCCTGCTTTCCTGGAGATGGCTGAACACCTGCCTGCCCATGGGAAGGAGTGAATAAATTCCTTGTTTTGCTTTGCTTGTGCACACGGCTTTTGCTTTCCCTATTAAACTGTCTTTATCTCAACCCACGAGTTTTCTCTTTTACCCTTCTGATTCTCTCCCCCATCCCACCGGGGGGAGTGAGCGAGCGGCTGCGTGGGGCTCAGTTGCTGGCTGGGGTTAAACCACGACAGAGGCCCATCTTGCAATCTTGCTGCTGTGTTAGTCAGGTAAAACCACCATTTCCAAGGCTGAGAGCAACATTTTTTCCAGCTATGTCAAACCAAGGCACTGCCTTCTGCAGATTGCAACCTACTGCCTTAACTTATGTGACATTTCTCCAGTTCACTTCAGTGGATGTTCTGCCTGGGGGAACAGGAATAGACAGCTCAGGAAAGCAGGAGGTGTACGCTTCAGTTTTATCCTATGCAGCACACATGCCTAACTTTAGCCATGTCTCCAATCCTAACTAGTTTGACAATGATGATCTCAAATCCATTCTAGTTGATTTTTGAGCAAAGAAATTGAAACAGTTTCAGAAGATGTCAAAACACTAGAACTGAAATATCTAAAAAGCTTTTGAGTTTTGGGGGTTTTTTTACTACAAAGCAACATTTGATTTTAAAACGTTAAGGGTTGGGTGCAAAAAAGCACCCTACTGCATTCCAGGTAAATAAAATACTTTGGACAGCCTGGAATGCATTTAGAATAGAACAGAACTGAAACATTAGTTGCGTACACCATCTCAGTGAGACTGTATACTTCTCAAAGCGGAGAGTTTCCTGCCAGCAAAGAAAAGACCATGTTGGGACTGAAAGGACTAAATGGGGTCCGGGCTTGGTTTGTGACTCAGGGTTTGAGATTTTACCTCAACTTCACTAAGAAGATTACCCCATGACATGAGCTTTCCTGTGTGTTTTCATTCTTCTCAGCAATTCATGTTGACATCAAAGACTCCTCAGACATTGAGTGGGATGGAAAATGGAAGGAGAACTTGATCAAAAATATCACAAGAGTTTTGTCCTTTGTTTGACATACGAAGAACTCAGCCCAGACTCCCTGCACAGTTGCCTAGTGAGTGTGACAGACAGTCTACCAGGGATAATTCTTTCCATGTTCATATTAGCATGGTTAAGGCTTCAGAATTGTTTCTTTGGCTTTTTTGTCACAGAAGGTAGCCATCGACTGTCAGTGAATCATTGGATTTCTAAATTCTCTAACTGAACACCACTCCTTTGCTCACTTCTGCAAACTCCTTACTGTTCATGGTTTTACTCCTGTGAGGGCATTTTGTGATTAAAATGCAAGCACCCAACTGTACCACTGTAATTAGTTACAGCCAAACAGGTGTTTCCATCATGCACCCATTTATTCAAGGGCTGATTAATATTTATACCCAAACTGACTTTGGCATAGTAGATCCTGCCTTCATGGAAAAGTTTCTTTTTCTCATCTATGGAAAAATGATTAAAATGTTTTTAAAAAATCCATTCAGTCATTTTTTCATTAGAAGTATCAGTTTCAATAAACATTTGTGAGAAACTAAGATACTTATTTTCAGAGCAGAAGATATTTATCCTGTGTCTGCGTTCTATTTCAATTACACCAAATGCTTAACGATGTAAATCTAATCACTCCCTGGAACACATAGTGCTCCTATACACTACTGACAGCTCTCCATCACTAGAAAATTGTAATCTGACAATTTAGAGAAAGATTTGTTCCAGACTTCAACTATTTAAAAATATTTTATCCATAAAAGTGCAAGTTCATGTTACAGATTTTACAAATAAACCAATGTTTCTGTTTGGACTAAACAGCCCCTTTAGTGTCTTCCAATATACCTTCTTACAGCTGCATGTCATTGATCAGCTATGAGATTTAATTCTGGTAAAATTTTTAATATATCTTTAAAAGCCCTTCAAGTGTCAAGAAATCACTGCTTTCTAACTTCTACTTTCCTTCATTGTCAAGGAGACATTTAAATAATGTATCAAAAACATGCAGCAGTCTCACTGAAGAACACGTTTAACAGACATGTTTCCTCCAGTTTTTTTCCCTTTCCCTGTCAGAAGTATCCTGGTATTTGGTCTGTTTTGCACTGCCAGCCTGAATTTGATTGTGGGTTATCAGTTATAATCTGAATGGATGAGACTCAATGAAACCATCACTTGTGTTTGGAAAAGCAACTGTGTCTGGCATTCTGGGGACAAATTTCAATCTTTCTAGTGCTTAGGTAGAAACACTATAGCAACGGGGCTTTCCTGTTTTTTCTAATCAACTACAGCAATGGGAAGGGGACAGGGAACGGCTTAAGGTCAAATCATGACATTTCTGATGTTCATGGAATCTCTGAACTAGCTATTCATTCTTTGAGCAGAGGATAACCACAGCTGTAAGCCTTCACTGCCATGGGCGGACTAAAGAACCTACTACAAATCCAGAAATCTTTGCCATTGCCTCCAATTTGCTATGGGTTTCTGGAAGCTGTTAGCCTATTTAAACAAATATAGAATACATAAACACTGCTTGAAAAACACTGTCTTATTATCAAAAGTGATGCGTCTTTTCTAGAGTAGCTACAGATGACTCATGGAGACTTTATTTTTGGTATTTGATACACACCATAGGAAAGCCTTATGTCTATATATACCTTATAAAATATACTTGCCACTGGCTTTTTAAAAATCATGTAAAGCCTGTAAATCTAATTTGCTCATGCAAGTCCATGTGCAAGATTGTCCGTATACACGTATCTCTTTCACAGTGACTATGTCTTACAGTTGCATGCTTCTGAGAATCTACTGTAAGCCACACAACCAAGTTCAATTGTAGTATACTGTCACCAAGGTTAGACTGCAAATGAATTTACCCTCTCATCTTCAGTTTTGAATAAGAAGCCACAAAGAAGTAATTCACCTCCAGTACATCCTCTGGTAAGGTGAAGCCTGTTTTACCCACTTACAGCTTGAGAAGCCGGGATTCTTAAATTTGACCTAAGAGCAACACCAATTCATTCAAGATAGCTGGGCAGTACGAGAGTAGCAACAAGTAAAAGTCTTCCTGCTAGCACTCTGCCTGCAACTCTCCCAGAGTATTCCTAATGATTGCCGGGTCGGCATCACACCAGCTGCATCAGCAGCGATTCCTTCCGCTGGCGGGTTCGCTCCCCTGCAACCTGCATTGCCAGCCCAAGAGAGAGAAGCCTTGTACGTCAGATGTGCAGCAGCCAGCAGGCAAAGAGCATTCCAGCTCATCTGCTCAGCCTCTAATGCCTGGCGTAGCGCATCTGGTGAAATTAAATGGCAGAAGGAAGTCTTGCACTGCTCTCCAAGGCAAAAATCACCCGTAGAGTGCACTGCCACTAAACTACAACCCAGTCCTTCCAAAATGGAAGTGAGGGGCAGCTCCCATTCACTTAACTGGCAGGAGCAGGTTTTTAGTCTGTAGGGTGAATTTAAGCTTCAGAAAATTGGTTGAAATTCAGAATACTAAATTAATAGAGAGAAGTAATTTTCAAGGTATTGTAGGTTATGCCTTTCCCTCTCTTTACTATTTTTTTGTAAACCATTGTGATGTGCCATTGGGGTATTTACTGCTTAGTTATGTATATCTAACCTCTTTGAGGAAGAAGTTTAGTTGTCAGGCAGCAAGTATCAAGGGGAATGATAACAATTTCCTTTTAACTGGAAATTGACAGTCTGTATTAGTGTCTGCTTTGAGACTAGCAAGTTAAAACCCACCTGCAGTCAAGAAGGAGGGACTCTTAAAAAGTTCCCAGCAGCATGAGCTAATTTTCATTAAATCAGCATTGTTGAAATTAAAATGCTAAATACTTCCTATACAACGATGACATTCCCATTATGTTCACTACTTCTCTTTCTTTAGGAGAAAAAAAATGTTTATATGTAAACTGGTGCTTAGAAAATGTTCAGAATTGACAGCTCCGAGGAGTAAGGCCCTTCATTTACGGACAAGAAAGATAGCATATGATGAGTAGCAACAAAAGCTGCTCTGCTACAACTTCTCAGTTAAAATTCCACCTCTTGGCACCTTTCCAACTTTCAGCCACTGCTCTAAGCCTGGTCATACCTTGATTTTGGGTAACATTTCAAGCACAAACGCCCATCTTTGTGGCAGATTGCTGCAGTCCCTATCAGCAGCTAGCCCATGAGGACCAAACCAGGATAAACTTCCACTCCAGACCAGTGCACAGAACTGCCTATGTGAAAAGAAAGTATTTGTTAAAGAATGAGGTCATTTCAAATTCACTTTCAGATAATTATTCACAAGATGAAAGAATACTGCTGATACACAGATGACCCCAATTATACTTCTGTTAATGCATAAAGGAACTCTATAACTATTTCCTACTATTCTGCACTTGGACAAACACTGATTTTGGCAAGAACAGAAGTTTGATTATGTGAGCGTTATACTCTGTACCCTTTGCTTGGCTATTAAAATTATAAAACCACACAATCCAATACTACTTCCAAGCCCAGTTCTCACAGACGAACAAAATATCTGGACACAAACTCAGAATCATCCTGTACTGGCATGAATGTGGAAATTTAGTGAGTGATCTGGGCACACATGCACACGCTTTCCTGCTACAGTTCCCAGCTTGGATATGGAGATCCTCTTTCTTTTGCGCCTCCCTAGTACAGCCATAAGAGTCTAAGAGAGTGGAAGATGGAGGCCGAACTGCCTGACAAGAAACCCATAGCTGTATAGACAACAGGGAATATAAGCAACCTATCACTGATCCCAAAACAATCCCAACGATGAGCGGAGTAGCTGCCACTGCCTAACTTAAGGCTCCTTTAAGAGGACTAAAGCAAGGACTGCAACAGTCAGAGGATGAGAAGCAAGTGCTGAAGTAAATGGAAGAGCTACCAGCCTCAAATAAAGAAAACGTATAGAAGGCAACCAGAACAAAGAACTGGTGGACACCCAGAACAAATAAAAGCTCTCTTGGAAACTGTGCAGTCTCTACAGCTCCCAAGGTATCTGGCTAACTGACCAGTAAGAGCTTGTGGACAGGGACTACATATCATTGCTTAGATTTTTATTCAGTTGTTTATGTACCCCATTAAACTAGTTCATTAGAGGACAGATTGTCTTCATATTGTTTGCTGCTCACATTTATCACTTTGGTAACATGTTGGTATTTAGAAAATAAACAATCTTGTGGCTGAACAACATGGTCAGTGACTCTGCCACACTCTGCCTGCTGCTTTGCACAAATCTGGATGCAATACTCGTCCTCTTTAATCCCTTTTTTTACAGCTTAAATAATTAATAGCAGGAATAGCTAAGGGTGCTCTACCTGGGCCACCTACTGAACACTCCTATTAGAGAAAGTGTCTGAAAAGCTCAAGAGCGAGACTGAAGAATGCTTAAAAGTTTTGGAATACCTTAAATTTGTGTGTGTGTATGTACACACGCACACTGAAATAAAATAAATATGAAAGTAACATTTTATTTTCACACACTTAGATTTTTTTGAAGCCCAGTTTTGAAACAAAATCTGTTTCAAGCAAAATCTTAATTGTTTCAAAATATTCAAAACAAAATGTTATCAAATCAATTTTTTTTTACTTTCTGACACCTTCTATTCAGCTGATGCTATTTCCACTTTCAGTTTGAATTTTCAACTTACTTTTGCCAATCTCACGCTGCATTTTCCACACGGAAAACTGCAATCCCTTATTCCTATATCTTACTGAAAGACACCCTCTGTATTTCAAAGTAAGAACTCCAAGGCCTTTGAAACAAGTGACACATTTGGGTATGTAGGGAGAAGGATAACATCTATAGGAAAGGTATCTTTTACCCCACAAATTTATTGTGTCTCATACAACAACAGACACTGACAGAAGACCTTAACATAGAGTCAGTAGTATGTGTGAAAAAGAGGAATACTGAATAGAAGATTACTGAGCCATGGCAGACTGATTATTGCAACATTCTGCCTGCTATCATCTGAAATATCAATAGAAAGCTCAATGCTGCTGACAGGATGGTTTAGTAAAATTTTCCCTAGACTAGTACAGCAAGAATTTGCTGGAGAACTTTTGAATTAATAATAGAACAGTTATCCCAATGATTAAAAAGTATAATATATGAAAATTTTCCAGAAAAAATAAATTTTGAATGCAAACTGTAGCAGAAAAGTGAACTATAAAAGGAAATGACGGTTTCTTTCTGGTTGACTAGGTATTGCAAATACTTTCCCAGAACTAAGAAAGTATTATCTTGTTATAAATTACCCAGGACAGCAAGAAACTCATAATAAATAGAGAAACCACCAATGCATGGCTCAATGAGAGGATAAGGTAGTCTTGATAGTCCTGAAAAGATGAAATTATTTACCCAGCACCTGGAAGGGAAACAAAAAACCAAAACGAAACCCACAGATTTCCTGAAAAACTAAACAAGCCTCTGAGTCAATGCAAGTTTAAAATAAAGGATTAAGGGCTTAATCCAATGCCTACTAAAATCCGTGGAAGTCTTTAAAAGGTCTTAGATTGAGCCCTAAGAGACAGGGAACTGAGGTTAGGGTCTGAGCTTATTTATCTTGTAGCATTTTTACTTGCAGCTGCATGCCTCTTTCTATATCTGCTTGCATCTTTCACACAGCCCTATTTTTTACCACTTGCTTCCTTAAAAACACCAGCTCTTTCATAGAGAAGAAAATATAGGAAAATAGGATGTGTACCACAGATCAAGTGGCTAGGCTGGATATGTCAACTTGGGAAATTATACAATTCATCATTAGGACGGACAAAATAGCTCTTATAAAATAATTAGCCCAAACCTCCTCTAGAAACTCAAACCAGATGAGTCCAAGATGGGCTTTTCTCTCCCACTGAGCATCCCGGGTTCTCAGGCACACAGAGCCTAGTCAAGCTGAGTAAGAGCCAAGCAAGAGGCAATTATTTTGCTCTAGTCTTACAAAGTAGAACTATCTGGCACCTGCTTACACTTCAGTGCTTCCACCAGTCAGCATCACTGAAGTCCGATCACTGATCGTGCTGTCCATTTTGCACATGGACTTCACACTGAGCACACCGCACCAGGTGGATCTGCAAAGACAATGTAATAAAAACATGGGAGCTACCTGTATACTTCTCCATATAGTCTCCATGCTCTATGGTTTTAATTTTGTACTGAATTCTATGCAAGTTCCTTTGCATTCCTGTAGCATGGTCTACAAAAGAACTGTACACAAATGGTTGCATAAGGACACAGTGCCCAACAAGGAGCAGGCCAGCCTTTCCACGGGAAATGTCCCACATACGGTGTCTTCTGATACAAGTGGATTGAGCAAGTCCATTGGTAATAAGCTGTTAGAGAAATTGTGCTTCTCCTAGACCTGACAAGGCACTACAAAACTGAAAAATCTTGTGAAACAAAGCAATGGAAAATTTCACAAAAAACGTGTTTTTCACAAATCGAACAGTCCTCAGTGCATCTCTAGCACTATGTTCTATCAGAAAGGACATAAAGTGGCACCTGTATTGATACTCCAAAGCAAAACAAGCCCTGACATCACAGGAAAGAACCTGAACAACTTGATTCAGATCCACATTACTCCCAATTCATAACCATGTAACTCTGTCGCTTTAAAGGGAATTTATGCCAGCATAAAACTGGAGTAACATAGCAGTAAATCAAGCTCAGAATTTAATATTCATGCTGGTTCAGCTCAGTTTTATTTAGTGCAGGTGTTCACTTAATTTTGATGATAGGATCTGGGAGGAGGGGATAGTCTGCAGTTAATTCGTTTCTACTACCTAGTGGTCTCAAGTCACTACAACACTGGTCCTATTTCTGTATACTTCAAAGATTGCTGAATATCTGTTTTCTTTTGTCTACAATCTACAAGACCTTCACTTAACCACATTTTTTTTTCTTCGCTACATTTATAGTATCTCAAAAGCAGCAGCAAAGGGTACTAATATAATAATTAAAAGACCACACAGAGGTAATGTAAAAATAAAATAAAATGAAAAAAAAAAAACAAACAGGAGAAAAGCATGCAAAGAGCTCACAGGAGAGAACAAAGACACAACAACAGGCAGCAGCCGCTTTAACGACTGCCAGTTTTCTATAGTGCAATCAAACCCATTGTCTGCAAGCCACAGGTGCGCACCACATGGAACAGACAAAAATGCAATGGGGAGTGATGACAGTTAGCTTCTGAGCCCACGCTATATTCATCTCAACATTCATTTGTGCATCTGTTGTGCTGAATTTTAGTCTTTAATTTCAATTTATTTTTCTTCTGATTTCAGAGGCATTCAAGCAGCTGAGGAACTGTACCAAAAATGCAGTATGGTAGAGGGCGTCTGGGCTTTAGGAGGAAGAAATCTATTCGGGAACCTGAAACGTGAAGACACTCTGTGTTTATCAGCCAGGTAACCCACCAGTTGTGACTCTGGTGACGGCAGTTGCTTTGCAGCGGAACAGACAAATAAGATGTTCATCAACTCAATTATCAATAGAAGTGTAACAATACAAATATGGATTTTGTGTAGAGTGCAAAAAAAAGGCCATATGGGAAAATCATCAGATGCATTATAATAATGAATGGTAATATTATTATAACGGTTGATTTCACTGTTTATCACAAACCAGGTCAGTATGGATCACGCTTGGATGATGGTCTTTTGATCTCAGATGTTTTCCCCATCAATAGGGCACTTTCTGAAATTAGATGCAGGCTGACCTCTTATTCTTTGTTTTCATCACTCTCCAATCAGTGGGAGGAAATTAGCCCCCTGGGAACATTTGATTCACATTGGCTCACTGTGTTATTTCAGCTGTGAAAGATGCTAATGAGCTAATATCAACTTTCCTAGCGGAAAATATAAATATGTCGCTTTAAATTTTTGGCCAGGAACCAGCATTTCATCATTTTAGGCAAGGTCTATCATTACATTGCAGCAAAAGAAAAAAACCCAATAAATTAAAGACATGTTCAATCCACCTAAAGGGCAGAATCTCATGCAGTGTCCTTCCAATACGTAACGCAGATCAACAGACACATAATTTGCTGTGGGAATTAGTTGTCAGATTATGTTCTGTGTTTTCCCATTTGGACAGAACAAGGCAACATCCCAAGAAGCTTTGAGGATAATTAATTTCTCAAAGGAAAAAACATCACTGAAAGGTTTCACATGCTCTTGAGGAACTCACCTGTGACCCACAGACAAACAAACAAGTGGTCTAATGAAGGGCAAGGGCACACAAAGGAGAGAACTTTACAATTATGAGTTTGCAGTTTCAGGGGTGAATTGCCATCTTTCACACACACAAACAGAAAAATCAGCTCACCCTAAAACAGCAAGGAAACTTGCAGGCTTTTAGAAGAAAAACAATTTCAGGTTGACTACACAGTTGTGTTTTTTTATCCTTGGGAAGAACTTCTGATGAGGTTTAAGATAATAAAAGCCTCCGTTCCCTTTTTTCTCTACCACAATTGTCACTTTTAGGGAAATTTAAGTCATTTCCACTACAAAAAGATTTGTAAAGTCTTTCATAGAAGTTGTAATGCTTTCAACTTTTCCAAAAGAAAACATTTCATTTAGAAAAGAGGACATTCCATCATTTACTAAATTTATGTATTTTTTTAGAAACTATCTAGTTGAGCCTGAATCTTAAGCAATTTGATGTTTCAGTTACTAAATTTTTTTCTTCAGTAAGTACACTGATCCTCCTCAGATAACTTTTTTAATTTCAGAAGAGGTCCGTAGCACAGTATTACTTGCAAAGTAAAGTATTGATGCTTTGGCATGGACTATTTTGAGACAGAGAAATTTCTGAGTTTTCAAGGTGTAAAGCAAGGTTTAGGCCTTTTCTTTCTTATTTTTTACCAGCCAACTACCTATCACACATTCTGCATCTCATAAACCCCTCTGAGAAGACAGAAACACAAGCATGTGGAAACACAAAAAGAAGGTATTTCACATACCAGAACAGGAGTGACATAAAAAAACTTGAGGGTGATTTTTCTCCCAAGACACAAGGACAAGCTTCTTTATTTCTAGTGCTTAAAAGCCACTATGAACAAAGATTAATTATCTGACTAGGTCTGACCAAAAGGTTTCATTGAAAGTACCAAAAATTAAAACTTATCTCTTTTTTCCTCCTTTTTCCTTACTGTGCAATTTTTCAAAACTTCTTCATCTTTGAAAAATAAGCCTATAATTTGCCTGCCTGTCACTCTTTCTCTAAAAGCAGTGAATTAGCTTTCACGTGTTACAAAAAAGCAAATTAGACAAAATAGGAAAAAATTACCACCTGTAGTATCATTTGATACACTGAAAACCAGAAAGTTTTAAATTCATATAAAACCACTGAAAGTTCAAATTTTAAAAATTTACAGCTATCATAACCAAACAAATACTTCTACTTCACTGAAGCAATATAAATAAATGTTTTGGGTTTCGGTTTTTGTTGTTGCCGTTTCAGTTGGGGGGGGTGGTGTTTGTTTGGCTTTTTTTGTTTGGTTGGGTTTTTTTTAACAGACATTAATTTCTAGACTGGTCTTGGTTATTTGAGCAATTATGCAGCTGGTTGAAGATTGGTTCAAATCATAATATATGGATCCATATTTTTGTAAAGTTCGAAAGAATTTGGAGCTGGGATTTTTGTTCAGTCCCTTGGTGCTGACATCTGAACTGCCAGCCTCTCCAGACTTTCATTTTTGCCTATTTGAAACATTTAAAAAGTTATTTTAATACTTATTTCAGTTTATCTTTTCCAGGGTCTTACTTCATAAGAATAATTTATACTTTCCAGACAACCTAATATTAAGACTCTGAAAGGAACAAATGAGATTAGTCCATTTGCCTGAGCTCTGAAGCTGCTACATAAGACACTGATTGTCATTAGTGAAAAGGCAAATCATTCTTTGTCTCTTAACCACTTTAGAAGCTTCCTAGAACTCTGTCTGTTGACTACATAAATAGCAAATACATCATCCAGCACTCTCAAACCAGCTATGTACAATGCCGTATGAATCACTGCTGATCCTTTCATAGGCCATTTGCTTTATTGAGTGTGAATAGATCCAGAAAGAAGAGAGAAAAATCCACAAAGCTACTTACAAATTATGTTTCCCTTGTTTCAGTGCATTCTTTTTCTTTTCAGTTCTTGGTTTTCTATTATTTCTCTTTCTCTGTGCTATCATAGTGATACTAAACACTGATGAGATGATAGCTAGTAGTTCAAATTCCAACCTGGTTTCTGCTTAATTTTCAAAAACCAGTTAAAGGGTTGCTCAGAGGTCATTCAGACACCTCTGTGAGCAATTTTAAAAAATTATAGTGATTTAAAGCCTTGTTGCTTTACATTAAGTAGCTTCTGAAAAACAATTGGGGAAAGAGAAGTTTGGAGCTTCATGTTCTATGGTTATATCTTCCTTTGCTTACAAGCAAAATCACTTGAGTGATTGCAGTACCAGGAGACACTACATGGTTTCAGCATGCAACAATCCTGAACACAAAGCGTCCAAAGTGGGAAGGAACACTGCATTTTTGACTGTATGCTGATGCACAATGCAATTAGGGCCACAGTCTGGATATTCAATGTGTGGTTATCGAACATGAATACAGAGTTCTGCCTACGTAGCTATCCATGGTGTAACAAAAGCCATAGATACAATAAATAAAGAACATTGATAAGATTTTCTGGATGTGTTGGTGGCAGATGCCTGTTGCTTGGCTCTTTAGAATAATTTCTGGCAAAGAGGAAACTCTTCCTAAACAAAATCTCTCCACCTTATCCAACATCCCTAGACACCATAAAACCAGACAAATCCACTTACAAATATTTTTATTCTAAAATTCTTTAACCAAGAAGAAATACTTTTTTACTACTCCATTATTTTTTATTGGCTGTTTCTAAAATAAGCATGAGCCTGAACATGTATATTACATGATTGTTATACTGCCATATCAATTCCACTTTATTCATGAATATCAATACAAATGGCTCAGAAGTTGGCACAGAGATGCTTTGCTCATAAATTACAGTGTGCTTTTTCTATGATTGTAGTCATACCATGTCCTTTTTTATTTAATTTAACTTCTATTTTATTTAATTTCACTTCTATTTTTCTGCACTCCCTCTCACGCACAGAAAAAGAACCATTTGTATAAGAAACGAAGATAAATTGATTAATCATAGTAATTACTCATCTATACAATATGCACTTTTATCACATAAATACAAATAAAAGTGATGGTGTCTGTGGCCTTCCTTCATCAACAGGACATATAAACACCACTATCAGTTTTGCGATAACATTCTGAGCTGTTCTTCAGGACAATTCTGAAATATGCAGACTGAAATCTTGACCACCTTGAAATCATCGGGAGTTTTGACAATAAATTCAACTGAGTTGGAATCTCATCCTCAATCTTTACTCTGCCAGCTATGACTATAACATGCAATATGCATCCTTTCAAGGATTCTGTTTAGTGTTTCTAACAAAGGATGTCTTCTAATTTTGAAATTACAGTAGCATGACCCTGTCTTTTTTCAAATATCTGTACAAACATGTAATGGAAATAATCACTGTTCTGACAGGTTTCAAATAGATGTTTCCAAGTAAAGGTAAAACACTAATCTTTCCCATTAATTACATATTAATAAATGAGATTTTTTTTTTTTAATTACACTGGTCAAAGAATAAGCATGAATCCAGTCTTCTAGTAGCTTTGCCTCATGCCTTCAACTCCCAGAGTTGTTCATCCGCTGTGCCTCTATACTCTTACGGTATTTTCAGTTGTTATTTTCACAATGTACTGTGCCATACACAACCTAATGCAAACAAATACAATGTAACATTTCTAATTACACTTATAGTTAATGCTGACAGAATCATATTGCTGCAGTTCTGATTAGTGCTAAGATCAAAAGATGACTTCCTCACATCCCACCTGTTTTGCCTATGGCATAGCTCTTAGCAAGCATGGAATCTAGCACTAAGTATAAGCTTATTTGCACTGTATCTATATTACTTGTTTGAGTGAAAGGTGTCTGCTTGCAGACTGAATAGGCAGCTGAAGTTTTGTGGAGCTGTATTTATTACTTTCTCCATTGGTTTAAAAATGTTTTAGAGCTTTTCATGTTGCTAAAGCATACTGTACTTTCTGTACAAGTCTTTGCTGCTAGAGCTTATCTGCCTACCTCATTAATAAAGTCTGACTTGCACATTAAGAAACGCCAGAATTTCAAAGACTACTAACTCAATGGGACCCATGAACAAATGGGTCCTGAAGGCCCATGAACCTGAAGGCAGGCTCTAGGCCCGCACAGTTTTCATTAGAATTTTGCACTGTATTCCAAAACAGCTGTTTTTGCCTGTGTCAAGATGGGTTAAGTGCCACGTGCTACCCCCCTATACACAGCCTTTGCCAAAGGTCTCTGCAGGGCTTTCATCATCTCCAGGAGACACTTGATCAGGCTATGAGCCACTCCCATGGAGGCTCTGTTTGCAAGGATTTCTCTTAAATGAAAGTTCAGATTACTTCAATGGGAACATTAATAAGCCCTGGGGAGTTAAGAGCAAGACTGAGATAAATACAGGGAATAATTATCTGCAAGTCTTCTGGTCAGTTCCCAAACATTTTTTATTCAGCTGTAGCTGAACTTTGATTTGTTTGTTTCGTCAGGAGTGCAGATGTGAGTGAGCTTTTGTTCAAAACATATTGGAGAGTAGCTATTCTTCATTTCATATTTCAGACGTGAAAGGGAGACTTAGAGAGGAATAGGGTTATCTGTCATTAGTAATAATTTTGCTCCTCTTTAGTGTAAAAAAATTCTGTCTTCCACAAGCAGAGGAAAGTGAGCCTTGCCATAACTGGTCACTTGTTATAAATAAGAAGTAGCTTCTAAATAAAGCAAATACCTAACAATCAATCCACAGAGAGAAGAAAATGTTTTTCAAATGATTACAAACAATCAAAATCAAAGTCTGCTTCTGGATATTTCATGAATAGAAAACAGGCTTAATTTATCAGAAAATTGTTGGTTTAATAACAATTTACCTACCTCTTGTGCCTAACAAGTGGCACAATCCTAAAACTTATGATTATTTACGTCCTCTAAACCACAGACTACTTAAAAATAATTTTTATTTAACATAACTGTTTGTTACTCCGCAGAGCAAGTGAGAAATAAAATTTATTTCTGCAAAATTGTATATTGAATATATTCCTTTTATAGTAGTTATAATCAGACAGCTATACATTTATCAACCCTTGTTATGTTTTGGTTCTTAACTGTTAAAAGCCCACAAAACAATGTATGTTTTATTTTACTATTGCACTGAAAATGGATGAACATCGTTTGTAATGCAAGTATAAGACACACTGGCACAAGACCACAATAAATCTCGGCCCATATGAAAACAAAAAGATCTTAAACCCTTTATCCTAATAAGACTTTCTGAGCATTAAATAGCAACTCTAATCCCTTAGTCATTAATTTTCCTATGTTACAAATCTGGATGTAATTAAGAACAACGTATTGCTGCCTATGTGGTGAAGAAAATGTCATGCTGACGTGATTGATTACGTTTATTTAAACTGGGGATGTCTGACACTTTCCAGTAATACTTCATTCAATTTTTATTACTATTTTATGCATAGAGATAAGCTTTTAATTTCCCCTGTTGTGACCCACTTAAATAAAACTTAGGAAGAATCTGAGAAGCATTACATGAAAGAATATTGCTATAGTTTAGTGGGTCTCTGGGCTATACAAGACTACTGAAAATAAAATTAGGTTTAATACTTTCACTTACTATAACTATTGTCAAGAATTTAGTTAGAAAGCCAAGTCTGAACTTTAACTATAGAACATCTAATAAATACCTTACAAGTTGCTAATCAGAAGAAGAATTAGACTGAATAGAATATATAATACATCCTATTTTATTACATGGCCTTTCACTGCAGTAGCAGTAAGCTTATTACTTTTACATACTTTTTTGTTTGCTTGTTTAAATATGAAAGATAATTTTCCCCATAGACATTGTGAGACAACAATAAAACTGAAAGCGCAAGGCAATCTTTTTTCTTTCTTCCTTTCACTCCTAATCAGAGAGTAGTTAAAATTCTCCTCATGCAACATTTGACAGTGTTAACTAACCTGTAAATGTAGAAGTTTACCAAACAACAGGGACAACAGCACAGAAGTCGAACTTAAGAGAAATACCTTTTAAAAGTACTTTGCTGCCTTCATAAACATTAGAGGTAAGAATAAGAATTATTATTTATATATAATATTTCTGCATAAACTCAGCAAATTTTCCTTTAAAATACCCAGTGCTCCTTTGTGTAGAAGCATTCAAAGAACAGTTGCCAAGATCTTAGTGTGGGTACCAAGGGACCACGTATACCCTCTGTAAAGATGAAACAAAATTTAATGAGAAAGCACAGCTTAAGGGTATAGCTTTCCAGCTGGTTCTGAGGGGCCGGTCTAAGCCTGTACAGTTCCAAAACAGCAATCACAGTGTCCAACCACTACACATTCTTGTTGACTGCCTTGTGGCTGCATAGAGACCTAAGGCAGGAACCTATTTCACCAGAAAGGCCTTTCTGAGGCATTATTTTCCTGTCAGGTTGGATCAATATATATGAGTGCTACTGATGGCTGACAGTAGAAATATACGGTAACGGGCAGGAAGGGGAATATTACCTTCCCATGACAACATCATCCCAACAGCAAAGCTTAGAAAAGTTCACCTGGAAAGAGTGAAGCATCTACTGTTGGCCATATCTGAAATATGAGAGGAGGAAAAGGTTGATAGAGAGAAGGAAATGATAGTTAACTTTGCATGAAAAAGGTGTACTTTGAATTTTAAACTGCAGTTCTTCAGATGTGCATCATGTAGACACAGCACATCACTCAAAGATGACTCTTATTCTAGTGGCATTCTGAGTGGCATTCTTCAAGAGGTGAAACAATCAAAAGGTGAAAAGCATGTTTTGTTTTCATTACCAAAATTGTATTTATAATCACAGCCAAAGAAAGTAGGAAATATTTCTTTCTCACAATTCTGTTGGGCTAGGCCTGACTCTATGTCTTCCTCATACCCATAACACTCCACTCTGGAATTCTGACCTGTGTCAAGGAGCTGCAAACCAGGCCATAAAATCTACTGATATGTATTTTAAATAGGTTTTATACTTTTCAGATGTATTTTGTCATTCATCATGAGCACAGTGTACCTGGCAGTAGTGTGGCCTTATGAGCAGTAAATTGAGTGAAATTAGCATTTGAATCGATGCTTCGTGAAGATAACAGCCTCCAATAATCCTATTTAACAGCTGTTAATTGTCTGCTATAAACCACAGTTCAGCAAATTTTGATCACGCAACTGAAATACCTCCCTAATATGAATGAAGAAAATATACCAACTGATGCACAGAAGAAAATGTTTGGAGATGCACATCTTAAATTTATCGTAAATATAGATTTCATGCAGATACCATATCTCCTAACTACATGTAAGTCATAAAACATTGTCTGTATGCAAAAACTGCCCAAAAAGATTATACAGAAATATTTATAAAATGGTTTCTTCACTTATTTATGGGGAAATACCGGGTTTGTATGACTTAACAGCAAAGAGTTTTCTTCAAAGTTATGATCATGTTGTTAAGAAAATGTTTATGTTTCTGTGTGTTGCCCACACCCATGTGGCCAAAGATATTAGCAATCCATCAGGAATACCATTTTTTCCTACCGCAGGGAGAATTCCAAGGTAATGAAAAGCCATAGTTCCAGCTGCAGGATGAAGGAATACTTCTCCCTCTTCTCTTAACTCATTCTACTCACATCTGTTGCTCAATCGAAGCACACACTAGAAGAATGTATTATTATGGAAGTCAGAGCATCCTACGGAGGAAGGTTAAACTTCATGAACAGTGTTTAACCTTTCCTCTGTAGCCAAGCAAGAACAGAACCCTATGGGTTGAAAAAAAAAAAAAGATCAGAGGCTAAGCATTAAGATATCCTGGCAATTAATGTGTCTGTTATAAGGACTCATATTCAACACAATGAGAAAGACATTTTCTTGTCACACATCTGAGATAGAAGAGAAGGAATCCATGGCTGTATGTATCAAATGCTGCAGAGATAGCTAGCAAAATACCTATAGGTAATCAGTCTTTTTCTAAGAACAAGTAGATATAAATACTTTATCTTCCAGCTTCATATCTCCTGTCCTGCAGCTCAGCTGAAAAGGAACTAGTACCATGATAATATCTTGTGGAGATGGAGGCAATTAAGAGTACTTTCTACAATGCTTTGCTGGTAATAAGAATTTTACAGCACAGATGGTTGGTTTCCAAAAAGACTGGATGCCAAGGCATATATCAAATTCTTCTGCTCAAAAAGCCTATGACATCTCAGCTTAAAAGGCTGAAGGTTGTCCTTTACTCTTTCATTTATCCAAGAGAACATGGTTCAAAGACAAGAGTGACAACTGTGATGTCCGTTAATTAATCAGCACTCAGATAATTGATGGGGTGTGCTTTCCACAGCAGTCTTCCCAGGAAGTTAGATTTTTCTTTTATTCCTCCTTCGATTCTCAGCATATGAGCTTTTCAAAATCTTTTCACCCTTGCTAAAAGAATGAAATGTGGAATGGGCTCATCTAGATCACTCCTATATTCTTGTGGAAGCTTCCCTATCTCCTGAAAGTGTCCTCAAACTCTCTCTCAATTGTCCTGTCCCTTTCTGTCCCAATGTCCTGGTTTCAGCTGGGATAGAGTTAATTTTCTTCCTAGTAGCTGGTATAGTGCTGTGTTTTGGATTTAGTACGAGAACAATGTTGATAACACAGGGATGTTTTAGTTGTTGCTAAGCAGTGCTTACACTAGGCAAGGACTTTTCAGCTTCCCATGCTCTGCCAGGTGCACAAGAAGCTGGGAGGGGAAACAGCCAGGACAGCTGACCCCAACTGGCCACAGGGCTATTCCATACCATAGGACGGCATGCTCAGTACATAAACCGGAGGGAGTTGGCTGAGGGGCAGCGACCGCTGCTCGGGGACTGGCTGGACATCAGTTGGTGGGTGGTGAGCAGTTGCATCACTTGGGTTTTTTCGTTTTTCCCCCATTTTTTTTTCCTCTCTCTCTCCCTCTCTTGTTATTTTCCTTTTCATTAAAATTTATTATTATTATTATTATTTTATTTCAATTATTAAATTGTTCTTATCTCAGCCCACCAGTTTTCTTACTTGTGCTTTTCAGATTCTTTCCCCCATCCCACCAGGGGCAGGGAGGGTGAGCGAGTGGCTGCGTGGTGCTTAGTTGCCGACTGCGGTTAAACCACGACACCCAAAGACTGTGCCATTATAATCACACCAATGGTTTCCATATATATTTTTAGTCAATAGGATGCTACTATATTTTATTTCCTATTTTTCATATTACCTCACACAGTTCTTTCACTATAGTCATAGTAGTCAAGGCCTCAATCTTGGGTTTCATTTGTTCAGCTTCTAATGTATTTTGTTCTTTAGAATTCCAAAAACAATTTCTGGCACAATATTTGACTTCAGCACTTACATCCAATTTAAAGTTAATAACTGTCCCATTTACGTTCAGACTGATAGTCTATTCATCACCTGCTACGATGGCGTCCCTTGATTTAATAAAGGAATTCCTCTGAGCTAAAGACGCCCTTTAACTAACCTGTGCGCACTCTACCAACATTTGCCAGCTTCTGCAAAGTAGCGTGATCTATTGTAGCTCTTCAGACTTTTTCTCATTGCCAAACATTGCCTCATTATAGGTTGTTTCCAGAGTATGAACAGCATCATCAGTTGGGATATTTTGAGAGGTTTTTTCCGGAGGAGCAAAAAGTTAGGAGAGTTTGAACATGAACTCTGCTTATCCCACTCTATTCTTTAGTATTTTAGATTCTCTTGGTGAATAATCTCCACACAGAAGTCTGTCTTTCCCTGCTGTCTTTTAATTTCTCTAACAAAAGGTAATTTGGGCTTCTTTCATATAGTTAGTCTCCAACTCTTAACACAATGCAGTGTCTCATCAGGGACTGCTTGATCAACCGGTCTGCAAGATTATCTTTTTAGTCACAAAGTTCTTTCTGCTTTCAATTCTTACTTTGTCATTTCTTTTGAAAGAACAGATTTATGAAAAGTTGCAATTTAACAGCAAAGAAACTGTTTCTCCAAACTTTGTTAACAGTCCTGTACTCCTGTACCAGGACTTCTTCTGTGCAGAATTAAAAGTGATGCAAACTTGATTTAATTTGTGTTACTCCTGGTATCACACACTGTTAGCTAATTACCCAGATCATCCCTCAGTGCACCTGTTTTAGTAAGATATAGAGGACAAAATTTCATTTTTCATTTATTGTGAGAATTTATTAAGCATAGTTTTCCTGCGAGAGTAAAAAATTTCTTATACTGAGCAAACCGGAAGTGAGAATACTAAGTGACTGCCCTCAAGTGAAAGCCACCCCCTTCATTTATACCAACATAATTTTGGCAAGCTCAGCATAGCTGATTTACAGACAGATGTGGCCATGACCTTAGTCGATGCATCACAGGCTCACAAGACAGTGGAACCTCTTGACGAATAAGCGTGTGTCATTAAAGAGCTCAGCAATGTATATTTAAGATACAAATTCAACTGCCAGTTGCAGTTCAAGGCTTGTATACTGCTAAATATATTTATTGCTGTTCATGTGTTCAGAATGCTGTTTCAGCACAGTCACACCAAGTTTCTTCAAGCTCAAATTGCACCTGAGGTTATGATACTGTTGGTTTGCATTTAAAGGAGAAGGATTTCAAGGCAAAGTGCCAGGAAGGTATCCCTTCTTGCTTCTTTTAGAATGACTGACTCTTTGAGGCTGCCACAGGTCAGTGCACCGCAGGGGTCTTTCCGCTCACGAAGTCTGGCTGCTTCCCAAACCTTGATGAATCATCCCCAGGCACAGACATGTTTCTGGAGTAGAGTTGCTTCATGCACTTCCCAACTAGGAGACTGGGCCCAGATACCACAGCACTTTAACTGTACAAACAATCCTGAGGAACCAACAGCACAGTTTTGTCACTGATCTCAGTTGTACAGTCTCAGAGATGGATTCCTCATCTGTAAGTCAGGAACCAGGCTGTCCTTTCTGCCAGCATCCTCCATTTTAAAAACTCTCTGCCTGTCTTACCCAGGTTAGATTTCTACATTTCCTTCTGGTTGCTTTCCTTGAGTCGCTTCCTTTAAAGCCTGCCCACCAAGGAGGGAGAGGAAGATTACTGTCTAAGGCTGATATCTAGTACCTGGAGGTTTCTCTTTGCCTTTTAGATTAAGAATGAGGTGTAAGCAACTGCAGATTTCCTGTAGATGGGTTGAAGACAAATTTTAACTCTTACTTAAATACACATCATTCAGGATCACAGAATCACAGAATCGTATAGGTTGGAAAAGACCTTTAAGATCATCGAGTCCAACCGTAAACCTAACACTACCAAGACCACCACTACACCATGTCCCTAAACACCTCATCCAAACGTCTTTTAAATACCTCCAGGGATGGTGACTCAACCACTTCCCTGGGCAGCCTGTTCCAATGCTTGATCACCACAGAATCACAGAATCATATAGGTTGGAAAAGACCTTTAAGATCATCGAGTCCAACCATAAACCTAACACTGCCAAAACCACCACTACACCATGTCTCTAAGCACCTCATCCAAACGTCCTTTAAATACCTCCAGGGATGGCGACTCAACCACTTCCCTGGGCAGCCTGTTCCAATGCTTGATAACCCTCTCGGTGAAGGAATATTTCCTAATATCCAGTCTAAACCTCCCCTGGCGCAACTTGAGGCCATTTCCTCTTGTCCTATCACTTGTTACTTGGGAGAAGAGACCGACCCCCACCTCTCTACAACCTCCTTTCAGGTAGTTGTAGAGAGCGATAAGGTCTCCCCTGAGCCTCCTTTTCTCCAGGCTAAACAACCCCAGCTCCCTCAGCCACTCCTCATCAGACTTCTGCTCCAGACCCTTCACCAGCTTCGTTGCCCTTCTCTGGACACGCTCCAGCACCTCAATGTCCCTCTTGTAGTGAGGGGCCCAAAACTGAACACAGGATTCGAGGTGCGGCCTCACCAGTGCCGAGTACAGGGGCACGATCACTTCCCTAGTCCTGCTGGCCACGCTATTTCTGATACAAGCCAGGATGCCATTGGCTTTCTTGGCCACCTGGGCATGCTGCTGCCTCATGTTCAGGCGGCTGTCAACCAACACCCCCAGGTCCTTCTCTGCTGGGCAGCTTTCCATCCACTCTTCCCCAAGCCTGTAGCGTTGCATGGGGTTGCTGTGGCCCAAGTGCAGGACCTTGCACTCAGCCTTGTTGAACCTCATACAATTGGCCTTGGCCCATCGATCCAGCCTGTCCAGGTCCCTCTGCAGAGCCTTCCTTCCCTCAAGCAGATCAACATTCCCGCACAACTTGAAGGTGCCATCTGCAAACTGACTGAGGGCATGCTCAATCCCTTCGTCCAGATCATTGATAAAGATATTAAACAGAACTGGCCCCAACACAGAGCCCTGGGGAACACCGCTTGTGACCGGCCGCCAACTGGAGTAAACTCCATTCACCACCACTCTTTGGGCTCGGCCATCCAGCCAGTTCTTTACCCAGCGAAGAGTACACCCGTCCAAGCCATGAGCAGACAGTTTCCCCAGGAGAATGCTGTGGGAAACCCTGTCAAAGGCTTTACTGAAGTCTAGATAGACAACATCCACAGCCTTCCCCTCATCCATTAGGCAGGTCACCTTGTCGTAGAAGGAGATCAGGTTGGTCAAGCAGGACCTGCCTTTCCTAAACCCATGCTGGCTGGGTTTGATCCCTTGGTTATCCTCTACATGCCATGTGATAGCACTCAGGATGATCTGCTCCATCAGCTTCCCCAGCACCGAGGTCAAGCTGACAGCCCTGTAGTTCCCCAGGTCCTCCTTCCGGCCCTTCTTGAAGATGGGTGTCACATTTGCTAGTCTCCAGTCAACTGGGACCTCCCCAGTTAGCCAGGACTGGTGGTAAATGATGGAAAGGGGCTTGGTGAGCACATCTGCCAGTTCCTTCAGTACTCTCGGGAGGATCTCATCAGGCCCCATAGACTTGTGAGTGTCTAAGTGCTATAGCAGGTCACTAACCATTTCCCCCTGGATTATGGGGGCTCCATTCTGGTCCCCGTCCCTATCTTCCAACTCAGGGGGCTGGGTACCCAGAGAACAATTGGCCCTGCTATTAAAGACTGAGGCAAAGAAGGCATTAAGTACCTCAGCCTTTTCCTCACCCTTTGTCACTATTTTCCCTCCCCCATCTACTAGGGGCTGGAGATTCTCCTTAGCTCTCCTTTTGCTGCTAATGTATTTGAAGAAGTATCTTTTGTTGTCTTTTATGGCAGTAGCCAGATTGAGCTCTAGCTCAGCTTTGGCCTTTCTAGTTTTCTCCCTGCACAACCTCGCTACACCTTTGTAGTCCTCCTGACTTGCCTGCCCCTTCTTCCAGAGGTCATAGACTCTCCTCTTTCTCCTGAGTTCGAGCCAGAGCTCTCTATTCAGCCAGGCCGGTCTTCTTCCCCGCCGGCTCGTCTTTCAGCACCTGGGGACAGCCTGTTCTTATGCCTTTAGGACTTCCTCCTTAAAGAATGTCCAGCCTTCCTGGACCCCTTTGCTCTTTAGGGCTGCCTCCAAGGGGACTCTCTCGACCAGTCTCCTAAACAGGCCAAAGTCCGCCCTCCGGAAGTCTAAGGTGGCAGTTCTGCTGACCCCCCTCCTCGCTTCTCCAAGTGTCAAAAACTCTATCATTTCGTGATCACTCTGCCCAAGACTGCCTCCAACCATCACATTGCTATGTAGCATCGCAGGATGTAGCATCATAGCTGACTGCGGTCAGCCCAAAAATCAAATACGAAAAAACCCCATCTGTGAGAGTGCTGATTTGACATACTGGGCAGCCATAAAAATACTAATGCTAGCACAAGGGAAGTAGACAGGAATCTGCAGCCAGAGATAGATGGTGGAGAAGATAGGACAGGATTTCCCATCTCACTGGCCACACAGTCTTAAATTGACTAACCCAGGATCAGAGAGGGGAGCATTAAGGAAAGTGGTTAATATAAAAATATGACATTGTGCCCCCACATTTTTCACTGTAATACATGGACAATCAGACATTTTTCATAACAGTTTTCTAGGCAAGGAAAATACACTAAATTATACAAAAGAAAGAACATTAGTAAAGCTACAACGTCAAGTACTCAGAAATGAAGATAAACACTTTTCACTGGAACAGAAACAGGCTAGGAGCATTGTTATGCTTTCACTATTTTGCTTCTTGGTTAGGTTTGTGTCTAAGTTTCCTGTATCTGGTTCAGGTCCCGTGTACTTTTCTCAGAATTCCCAATGCAGAGGTATTCTGCATGAGGAGAGAGAAAACACTTTCTATAAATGGTTCTATTTATAAATACAATATGACTTATTTTGTCTGGGTAATTTTTAGACCATCAGTAATCAATATGCACTTGTTGATGTGGACATACGGACAAAAACACGCAGATGAAGCTAAGACTGGATGTAAAGCACATCTACTAATGACCTATAAACAGGGTCTCACACTACAAAAAAAAAAAAGAGAGGGCAAGCTTACTCCCCACACAGCTTCTTCATGTTTGGAAGGGGAGGAGTTAATTCACTGCAAATCAGCTGATGTGCTATCACATACAGACACGCCTTGGCTTCTCCCAGGGTTACTTGTGTGTGATTGTGCCTTTCCTCTACCTCAGATTAAATTCATCCAGGAGGAGGCAGTACTGCTACACAAAGTCAGTCTACTAAGGAGTAGTACTGAGAGCCAGAATCAAAAGGCAGCTATTCTAACCATCCTCCAGGGATTTTGGGCAGACCCATTAAATAGGGCAAATGAATACAGCAAACTAATGCAGCTTGCTGATGCATGCATTAGATTGCCCGAGTATGTTAATTACTGCCTTTGGCAGAATATATTTCCAGAAATGTTAACACAGAATCTGGAAATAAAATGTCTCCTGGCACCACAACAGCATTTGCAGATACCACTCTCAGATGTGAAGCATTAGGACAAGATGCAGGAAAAAACCCCAGAAAGTATCATGCCCACCAAATCCTGACAAAGCTCTATAAACCTAGAAAAATTTTCCACTGCCCGCTAATCACGTTACATTACGGGAGAAACATTCTGTACCATCACCTATAGCGCTTAGGTGCCAAAGCGGAACTTAGTCCCTTGACACCCTTGTTAGACCCTGGAGGCACACTTACCTCACTTCAGTTTCTGCCAATAAAGTCCTTTAAATTCCAGCCGCTGAACAAGCACAGAGTGCCTGAGGCTGCTCAGTACTAAGCTGCTTATTGTTTCTCCCATGCCAAGGATGAGAACATTCATAGGTTAGGTTGTCCACCGTCCAACTTCCCTGTAGGGCCAATTCCATTAGGCAGGCAGGCCTTCTGCAACCCAAAACCCACGGAATAAATGTTCCTTTCTTTTGATGCTGGAGACAGAAACCAAACCCTGATCTCCCATCTCTCAGACGATGAGGTTAATAAGCTATTTATTGGACCACAGAAAGAAGTGCGGACTTTTAGGTAGTTCAGCTGTGCTGCAGGTGAGTGGAGACCTGACTCCAGAGATTATTATTCCTAGAACATCAAACAGCTTCAACAGAAAAGACTGGAAAAGATAAACCTCAAAATATTTTATAGGGAGACCTTTAATAATAAATGACAATAAACTAACCGCCAATGAGCTCCTTGCATATAGAAAACCAACCTATTTTTCAAATTATTCATTAATTTCAACTCACATATGATTTTAAGAGAGAATATATATGTATTGCAAATTGCACAGCATGCATGATTCCCAGTTGGGTTTTACTATTTTAACAGTAAACTGATATTGTTAAACTCATTAAACTGTTCCTAATTCCTATCTGTTTCTCCATAATGCCTTCTAATTTACAGCAGCTCAGCAAGATCATAATCATGGCCATTTTGTTTGAATAAAATGGATTTAAGGAGCAGGCAATAATCTCTCATGGCAGCTAAAAAATTAACCTATGTCAGCACTCGTGGCTTGAGAGACCTATACAATCTGAGAGTCCTGTAACCTAGGAAAGTACACAGCACTAATCTTGTGGAGGTTACAATGATCCTCACAGAGAAAGGCTGCAATATTACCTGGTAGCATACTTGTAAAGGGAGCCTGGAGAGAAGAATATATAATAGAAGTACTGACACTGTCTTAACCACTGCAGAGAACCGGTAAAATGGTCCCTTGAAACACCATCATGCTGCATGTCTGCCAAACTGAGTAGACAATCTTCAAGCCAGCAGCATTAATTAAGAGGTAACTTTTAGATAAATTCTATTTGGGAGTACTAGTCAGAACTACAAACAAGAGAACCCTTCCTGAAGATACTCTCCTTCCCACCCATATTTTGACTCCTAGCTGCATTTGTGTCTTTTAAGATCCTTCTGTTCAAATACTGATAAGTACTTGTTGTAAAGCAATAACAATAAATGCAGAAAATAATTAACCTATTTAACTTGATGCTGCATCATGGCATAAAGTCAATTAGCCATGGAAATGTTATCTGAAAGTTCCAAAGCAGCGCTGGCTTTAGAAACAACATCACGATAGATTGAGGCAGCGACAGAGACCATCATACCAGCACCGTTATGCAAAGTTATTAGGGGAACATGCTTCAGTATGTAACTCGGATTCTTCTGATGAAGAAACTCATTTAAAAGATCACAACCAAGCTCTCTGAACGTTCGGTTAAATAATGGGTGGTTTTCTTCAGCTTCTGCCAAAGGAAAGGAAAAATAGGGTAGTTTTTAAAGTATAGGTCATCTGTAAGGAAATACTGATTCTTCTAGCTGCAGACTAGACTATTATAACCTTTCATTTTTTTCCAGCAAGTCCCAAGCACTTATCTAAAAATATGCCATGCTATTTGCAGAGGTTAACTCCTCCATCTTCGGTTACTAAATATTTGTTAATTATAATGACTACTATGTCCTTAGTGGAAATTGCAAAGTACAGGCTGCCCAGACATATTTTCTTCCAAGTTTGTTTAAATTAAAATCTTATTGTTTTAAAGAGGAAATCCGCTCAGTGCAGGTATTTCCTCCTAAAGTTTCATATGTTTCTTTCTCAAATCAAAGTACTTTTAAACATTAAACATTTGAGCCACATTTGGCAGTTATGTCAGATCAGTCAAGGTGGCAGTACAGATCCAGAGAAAGTTAGATTTAAATGAGAATTTAGATTTGAAGCATACCGGGAGCTAGGGTTCATATTGACATTTAGCAGCAGTAAAATTAATTATAAATTAAAGCACTGGTAATATCCTGATCAAGCTCTTCATCCAGGATGTTTACCCTTCTGGACACTGACATTTCACCAAAACAGAACTACAAACCATGGGGATGTTCCAACATTCACCTTATTTCTATTAATGTGAAGATTTCCACTTCTGAGGTTCCAGTTTTGAGTGTGGCTTTGGAGATACAGTACAGAATTGCACAGAAATAGCCAAATGATCTCATGTCAAATCATACACTCATTTTGCCTAGATTGTAAAACACTTCAATTCCATATACATAATCGTTAACTTCATCAGTTAAAAAAAGTTAACTTAACCTTCCTAAGGAAAAAGCATACTAAAGCAAATAGACACAATCTCAATAGAATCTTAATTATTTCCAATAAAATATCTTGGTAAAGGATAATATTCATGTCCTCAGTTCATCTACTACCCTTTAGGTGCACTCTATTAAGAGGAATGAACAATATGCAAAAGTGTACTGATTCCTTTTCTCTGTTAAATCACACCAGTTTTATAAATGTTTCTATCACACAGTCAAAATGGAACATTGAAATTGCTGCTGTCTACTGTTACAGACACATGTCTTTAGATACTTGTGGTGGATTTTGTCCTAAGACATCATTTTATTAAAGCTAGAGGATAGGTCTGCAGTATCTGCATGTAAGCATATGCCTTTCGCTCACTCGTAAACTCGGTTCACACTTTTCTATCACCTAATGGGCACCTGGATGACTTTTGATGTCAGATTCCATTTCAATTGTACCAGTTGCAGCTCTTTCAATAGGTGAAATGGACCACGCAGGCTAAGCTTAGCTTGAATTTTGAGGTACGCTATTAGAAGGTGTTAGCAACCGCAGCCTAATCAGCATGGCCTTGAACTATAGGTAGTTAATCTTAAAGTGTTGACCGAGTAAAAGCTAGGATGACTCTACCCTAATATGTTTGCACACAGTCAAAGATATCTAAATTCTAGCCACCAAAAAAATCCACAGAAAAACAAATTAAGGATTAAGAAATACCTAAGAAAATTGTTTCCTGTCAGAGAAGCATAGGTGTGTAGCCAGCAGGATCTGTACAAGCAACAGAAATACAGCTGGTTTGTACGCTTTAATCAATGTGGATCAGAGAGGTAAATTCCGCTTAAATTGTCCAACCGAAGAAGAGGCAATCCAAGATGTTTTGGATATTTCGGGTTGCTTGCAAGACGGAAATCTTGTGGGGCATGTTTTCTAAAGACTTTATGTTGAGAGAAAGGAGAGGGGAAAAGGGAGAGGGGAAAAGAAAAGGAGAGGACATGCAGTGTAACAACTTTGAGGTCTAATATCGCATTCAGATGAAATCCCAAATTATTATCAAAACTTCCTTGAAATATTTATTTTTATTTCATTTGTGGTTACTTACTTCATCTCATGGTTATTTCTTTAAAAATTTGGAAATCAGCAATCATACCAAGGCTGCTGAATTTTGAATGTAAGGAAATAGTCTGAAACATTTCCCATATCAGGACTAACTCCTCATTTATTCTCCTATTTAAGAGAGCATTGCTCTGCATGCAAATGGGCTGATGCTTACAGCAGCGTTTCACTGATAGAATATCACCATATCTTATGAATACTGATGAAATTCATATTCTCTTATAATGTAGCACTGCATTTTTCCAATTCCATTGTTAGGTGCCTTCCGATTCTAGCACAGGACTTGCATATATGCCTTCTCTAACATTCATTACAGTCAGTCTCTCTCTCTCTCTCCTAATGTCTACAATTATATTCAGCCCTTGTTTCGAAATGGAATCCCAATATTGTCAGGCTCGCTTTAAAGGGCATTTTCATAATACTCAGGTTGTGTATAGAACTGTTAAAGGTAAAAACAAAGTAAATGAGATTTTAGGTAAGATTATCATATTTTCAAAGACTCTCAAGGGATTGGGATGCTAGATTGCCCTTAGTTACAATGCAAATCAAACATCCAAATGCCTTCCATGAGACTGAAAACTTTAGACTAATGTACAAAAGCAAGAACACTTGAAATTAAAGTTGACCTGCTGCAGTATCTGGCCTCTTATCTTTTATATCTTGGAATCTCAAGAAATTTCCAAACCCTGCATCATCAAATATATTTGCTCTGCAATTCCCAAGACATGACAAAGCCGAGTTTAAAAACCCTGTGGCACTCAACTAGGAATTACTTTAATTTTTGGGTTTGCTCCTGAACCAAAACATTACCTAAGCATATTATGTTCCGTTTAATTTAGTTCATTTTTATAATGAAAGCATAACCGATTTGGCAACATTTCAGTTTATATTGTAAAGGTTTCTCCATAAATCTGCACTAAAATTGGTTTTCTGGTGTAATCTCACATTTTAAGATTCAATAGAATTGTACTAAAACTGACCTGAAATTGTTGTGGTACTATATTCTAGTTTTCAGATGGTTTTAATATTGCAAATTCCCTACTTTTTCAAAAAGTCTTGAAGTAAGATTAAAAATAGAATAAAAATAAATTTGTAATGCATAAACACTGAAGTTATTGTGCAAATACTTCCCTACTTTTCATCCCTTATATTTAGTAAAAGACTTCTGGTATAATTTAGTGTTGTCAGTAAAAAAAAGTTTACACTTCATGGGGTGCATATAAATTCATACAGAAGCAGGTAAAAGAATCTTTTTCTAAGTCTGCAATGCAATACAGCCATCTGCATCTATCTGCATTGGCTTAAAAATCATAAGCTTTAAAACAATCTGCGTTCTGCTTTTAGCAATTGTAGCTGAAGTTTATCAGGAAGGCCTGAAGTTCAGCTTGTTTAAAAATAAGCAAAGTCACATATTCACATGACTCTCTAGTTCAGACCTTTAGTTTTAAATAAAAGCACTACGTCTTGAGACTCTCAATAAAACCGCAGATATCAGTTGCTGGGGATGTGTAAGAAATCACAAAGGGTCTATGCTGTTCTTGATCTACTGTTGACATTTCCAGTGTTTTAGTTCTGAACAAGGACAGCTATATAACCTTTGGGGCTCAGACGCGTCACGCGTGCACCACCTCCACTTCTGTTCATATCAATGTGGAAAGGGTCTCTGAAAGATAAAGCCTTGTGCAGAAGCAAGCCCTGTAAGGGACACATCTCCGTTACGACGCTCCCTTTGGCTACGGGGTATTTCTGAGTTCACAGACCAGAACACCGTTTCCTGTCGGATCCCAGGAAGGTACATGCAGTACAACCCCTTTAGAGTAACTGCAAAGGCAGAACTTCAGCAACAAAATTAAAATCTCGCATTGCTTTAACAAAAGGAATAACTTGAGTAGTAGTTAGCAAGGGGTCAGTTTTTTCCTATGTGTCCCTCAGCACCTTCTGAAAGACGATCCTACAAACGCTATTAAGTCCTTGTGAGTAAAAATTCACCTCTCTTATCAGAGTTTTAGTTATCTATTTCAGGGGCTGCTAAGCCTGCTTTTTGGCAAGCCAATCAATTCTAGTTTAATGGTTACCAAAATTTACGATACTGTTCCCCTAAGCTCAAGAACTTGGAACATTCTTTCCTTCTCTGCTAGCAAGGATGCCATAGTAGAAAGTATGAACCAGTCAGTGTTTCACAGAGTAACCGAGCATTGCTACTGTGAATGGATACTGAGAAAGTGAATGAAAACACTTGGAGACCCAGACAACAGCTCCTGAAGTCACTCCTTTCTGTTTCTATGTGCTGTGAAGTAAGAGCTTCTCCCCCACACAGCTCAAGGCCTGGGAGAAAGGAATAAGAGAAGATTAAAAGCTTGAGCATTTTCCAGCCTGGTCCCCTTGTCTGAAAAAGAGCTGTGGGAACTGCAGCCAAGTCATCGTGTAGCCACTTTGCAGCTTTCCCGATCGCCAAGATCTTTTTAGATTTTTTTTTACCGTATTTTAAAATGTTTGAATTTTTTTTAATTTACCTTTTTAGAAGTAACTGCACCTTAACATGTACACACAAATATAAGTATCCCAATCTTTTAGTAGCCAGATGACCCTCTGCCCACCTATGCACATATTGACACTACAGAATGCTACAATTTCCCATAAACCCAGTCTGTGTGTTTCAAAGTGGATATAAGTATATTAAATCCCAGGCTTGCACTTTCCTCCTGCTCACACAAAACCTCTTTCTTCCTTTTTACTATCTATTATCCCCACTATGACCTTTTATTATACAAATGTTCTGGAGGTTTTTTTTTTTTTTTATTCTATACCCACATGACCAGCTATATGAAGAATATTTTCATGATCTCTCAATAGGACATGTGGGTGCTATAAAAATAAATGTGCTGTGGTTATGAGAAAGTTCAAATTATTGTTGGCTTTTTAGATAATTTTTTAAAATTTTTATTAGTATCATCTCTAGTTTTAGCACTAGGTTGAAAGCTATTCCTATGGTGCATATGCAAAGCCTCATCAATTTTGACAGTATGGCTATGCAAATATTCTCCCTTCAAGTACCTTAATGAATAATTAATATTGTGCTTAGAGATCTAGCTGAAAGCACCAATCAGAGGGTCCAAATAAATTGGATTGGTATTGAAGAAATTGTTCCCCATGCTCATCAAAAAGATTACTGTTTCTTTTAGAGAATAGCTTTAACAATATGAAATAAAGCCCTCTTGGAATAACCTGCTGATATCTGCATGAATAATCAGACCAGCTATAACTTATCTGTCATAGTGCTGGCTGGTTTTGAAAGACATCTTCTGTAAAGGTATTGTTTTGTAATGACAGAAATCAAACTGATTTGGGGAAAGTAACAATCTGTTTTTGTCTTACTTTTCCTTCATCTTTGAAATAGATACTTCCAGCATGCCAGTTTGAAATTAAAAACAAGTGACAAAAGCCATTATTTGACTGCAGGAAGGACGGAAGGTAGCCTGCCAGAAGTTGTCTTATATCAAAATAATTTTATTTTTGCTTAAGGAATATTAGCTCCCTCTGTCTTTATACCCTTCAACAATTTGGGTTTCAATGTGGCTCATGAATGATACACTTTATAAAATGGATGCATGTTGGGCGTACTGATACTGTGCATAGTGTTCCCCTGCTAACCACAGCTCTGACTGAAAGAAAGGAAGCATTAAGGGGGCACATTGGAAGACATAGCTGTGACCAAAAGACACAGGAGGCATTTTTTGTTTCCCTGACAATAATTACCAGATACAATTACCAGCCGTGAGAAGTAACTCACTCCTACCTAAAGATAGTGAAACCTTCATATAATCTCTTATTTTTAAAAACATATTGAAATGAATTCTACGTAATTTCAGATAAATCCTGGCATTCTGGCTCTGTCGCAGTTTTTCTAAGTTGGTGTGTGCAATCAAATGTAGAACCTTTCAAAACCAAAAAAGAGCATTTCTCCTTATCTGATTAAAGGGGTTTTTTATTCTTGTGAAAGGTGATCAGAGAAAAAAATGTCAGGTTTTCCACCTTCCCCTGGCAATGAAAAAGCTCACCAGCCTGGAAAAAAGTTCAGTTCTTCATCTCATGTAGTATACAAGCCTGCCGCCCTCAGAAACGTGTGTTTTTCTGCTCACCCTGTGTTACCATTTAGTTGGATCCAGGAAATTCCAGATTCAGATCCCATGTACTTGCTTTTTAAGTTTCCAGTCTAGGAAAGGTTCTCTGTTCAGAAGAGGTGTTAAAAAAATACTGACTTAAAGCATAAGTTTTAGAGCATCTGGGAGCATACAGCCTGTGTCCTTTCCTGAGAAACACTAAAATGATTTAAGGAAATACATTTGGGATCCATTTATGCAGAAGGACGACTGCATCCATGAAGCTGTTCCAAAGCCATACAAGTTTCAGCCCACTGTATAAGTATATGAGGTAAAGCTGACGGAGCACTGGAGTGGAATTCCTACAGTAAGTCGCACTGGAGTAAGAACTATCTTGCATCGATGTCACTTATTACTCATGGATTCACCACTAGTGTAACTACATTAATTGGGCTTTCCCATCAGCAGAAGCAAGCAGCTGCTGTTGTGTTTTAGCCGTCTCTTTGCACAAGACTGTCAACTTGGGCATCAAAATAGAGGTCAAAAAAACAACAGAAGTAAAATTTTTAAAAATGGCATTTCTAGTGTGTAAAAAGAATTAGTACTTTTACCCAGCTTAGTTTGTTTTTCTGTACCTCCCGCAAGACCAACAGATTAGTGTGACAAATGATGGATGGCCACTCCATACTGTCCGTGTTTACTGTACTATATCACAATTACACAAACATCTGTGCTTGAAAACTTCGCTTTTCTATTGTGGGAAAGCACTTCCATCACCAAAATGAAAAATTGAGCTGGCTTCTGAGAGGCAGCTGGTTTGTTTCTATGCATACAGGATTGCTGAATGGTCAAACTTTTTGACCATTCTACAATTATGTCTTTATAGCTCATTAAAAAAAGGAGCCCAAGGTTTTAAGGATGTTATTAGAACACCTGTGAGAACATATGAAATAATTATAAAAGCATATATAAGAATTTAAAGGCAGTAGATAACCATTGCAACCATGAAAGTTCTCACAAGTGTCTAGTAATTCAGTGTCTGGTAGAGTATACATCTAAACAGACATTTGGTCTTTAATCAAAGTTTTCAAAGTAGTTAGGATGGAAGAAGACCTCACATAAAAGAATTAAGAACATGACCTAACTTACTGGAAATTACAGATATGCCAAACTGTACCTAATAAAAAACAGTTTAGCCAATTCATATAACAGTGTTGGAAAACTAAAAGCAGATTTAACATTGCCCATCAGCAGGTCTTTGATAATATGCCCAATCCAGAAATTTAGATTATAAGAAAAAAAAACAGTTAGAACCAAGCCCAAACACTTATCAGCACTCAAGTGGTGCAGACCAACAGTACTTTAACAATTCATTTTAACAATTTTTGGAAAATTACTGGAGTATGGAGAATTTTTGTTGGTCTAGATATAAAGATAAGTCGTACACTTTACTTTCTTTTACACCTAAAATCAATGGGAGGAACTGGCAAGAATTAAGTGAAAAGTAGTGAAAATAAATTAATATAAGGGGACAAAGCCTTGATTTTGACTTTCCGATGTTTATTGCCATGCTTAGAGTTCACCGAGTCATTTTGGCACTTTCTAGTCCTAATGAAACTTCAGATTCAATTCCTGTTTGTCAATTTAGCTTATAAGCTGTAAAGCATCCTTGATTTATGCATCCTCATCCATAATCATCACTGAAAAATGTAAATATTTTGTTGATGGCTGTCTATGTTGATGATCAAATGAGACACTGAAAATGACATCTTATTTTCACTGCCAGACCAAAGTATCCTAGCAAGAGCAGCAAATAAATTGTATTCATCACATTGAAGTCTGGCAAGAAAAAAACTAAAGGGGAACAAAAGTATGCAGGCATTAGTTTTATGAAATATCTCAATTATCAAATGAATTGTTGAAGGCTACAATCTTCATGTCTGAGGAACAATGCCAAGAAGACCAGTATAAGGTCAAATCACTACACTGATAAAAGATTAAAATTTCATACCAGGTTCAAAAGCAAAATTGCACTTGCTCCACAGTGCAAGAGTTAGCAGGGGCAGTCCTGTCTAGTTCTGTGGCTTTTCATCCAAGAGGACATCTAAATATATCTGATGGAGTTTTTTGAGGAAAAGCAGAACTGCATAACAATGAAATTAACAGGTTCAGTAACAGAGCAACGCTTGCCCCTGACAAGCAAGCAAAGCCAGGCAAGCTGAAAGCATCTTGCTCAGCTTCACTTAGGCACACCTTCCCCCTTTACAACCCAGCCTTCATGCAAATAAACATGCCTTTAGAAAAAAGAGCACTGTCATAAATTTAGTTAGACAAAGCCTAAAACTTTTGCTTTGACCAAAATTAAAAGTTCAGTTTGCTTATTTTGGGAGCATTTTAAAATACACTTATTTCACTTTTTTTTTTCTTTTAATTTAGGTCATCGTTCAAACAAACAAACAAAAATAGAGTAAATAAAGCAATTCTGAAAACGTCCAACACATTTTCCAAAATAACAAAAGGCAAACATTTTTTACACAACAACAAAAAAATCCCCAAACACCTCTTCTTTTCAAGCCCTAGATTGAGGTGCTCTCTTCCAGGCACCATGGCATTCTTAATTCAACCTGTCTTTATGAATGGCTGTCTGTAGTGTCATGGCAGGACTGCTAGTTTGGTTAGACTACCCATGCACGTAGACAAAGGTCTCAGTGCTGCTTCACATCCAAGGACAGCCTACCGATACACCAGCTCCTCCAAACACAACGGCCCCAGCCAGCACAGAGGCCAAAGCTGCCCGCCCTTCCACTCCAGTCTCCTCCCTTTGTGCCTTCCACTTCTGTCAGCTACTGCTATCATTTCGCAGCCACTGTGGCAGCGAGCTACTCTCTCACCTCTCACGCACGTACTCATCTTTCGGTCAGACTTCACGGGCGTATACATGGCTTTGTACATCTCCCTGAGCAGGCAAGAAAGCTGCCTGAATCTATGATCTTCTTTCAGACGTATGCATTATTGGCAGAAAATCCCCTCTAAATGATCCCCTATTACATGTCTCTCGTTATTATACACTGTTCCACTGTTCAGAGTTGTATTTTCTCTAGGGAGTACACAGGGCACCAGTTTCCCCTAGAAGCTGTCTAAGAAAGAGTAACAAGTCTTGAATCTGTAACCAAACTCACATGCAGCTAAGGCCCGTAAATTCTCTGAAGCTGTGAAAAACATTCCAGAAGAGATGCTATCCTGAAAGACAGCAGAGCAAGGGAGAATTTTTATTTATTTATTGGCCAGTTATGCTGAGTTTGTACCTTTTGGTCAAGATGCTTTAGCTTTACTTATCCTATCACAGACATTTGTTTAGTTATTCCAAAATCAATTCAGTCATATCCTTTCCTTGCAAGCCACTAAGAGCCAAGAATGCAGCCATGGCATCCAATGTAACCCTGGAGGCATGAATGAGATCCTAACAGATTATGTCAGTGCACTGTCCTTTGAAAGTAAACAAAGAAAGCAATACATCTTAGAGAAAAAAAAGAAAATATAAAAAGCCAAAACTCAGAAACGTTACAAAAGTACACCCCCAAAACCCTGGTGGGAGTTGGTTGTTAAGAGTTCCAGCCTAGAAGATATCTTGCTTCATTGAAATGTGCCTACCTGCACACGCTAAATGCATGTGCAAAACACTCTGAATAGGCAAGATCCTAATTTGGAATGACACTCGTCATCATACTGTACTTCTGCACAGATTGTGCAGCATCTTCTGGAAGAGACGCTTAACAAGATCAGTGCAATTATAAATTTCTGTGCAGTGGAACTGAGGTTCTTCTGCATTACATTTATTTATTTTTTAATGTGTTTTGCTCCTTTGCTTCCTCTGCAGACATAGATCACATTCTAGTTATTTTCTGCAAAGGGTTCATTATACTGTGCTTAATAACTCAGAAAACCTGGCAATTTTAGTAGCAAATATTTTTAATTCTTAAGCATAGCATAAATGAATACATGCATTTCCCAATACATGCATTCTTTCAAAAAAGTCAAAATGCAAAGCACTGATCTGCACTTGAATGTATTTTTCCTTCCTCTCTCCCATTGTGTCTTTGCTCTCTACACAACACAAAAGAATAGGCAGAAACCACACAGGCACAGCTGATCCCAAATAACCACATTTACTAGCTAGGTACAAATATGCAGGCCCAGGTCCATATGTGTACTGCTGTTCTGGCTGGCTTCTGGTAGCTCCTGCAACAAAACACAGCTCCCAAACTATTTAAAAGGCCCCCAAATTATTTTAGCACTCAGTTCCCATTCATTCAATAATTTAAAATGCCACAATATTTCAAAGCACTGGAGTCAGAACTGGTCTTATCACTTGCACTACAAAACACATACAGAAAATGATTCCAATCCAGCATAGCAGCACAGCAGCTCCCAGTGACACATGCAGTTATTCTGCATAGGTCCAGGAAGATAATTCTTAAAGCTGCCTTAAGCTTATATGATTAATTTGATTTTAAAACAAATGGATGTAGTATGTAGTTAATACTTAATTTTTCCTAGAAAAATGCAAATCCTGACAAATTTTGTCAACAAAGATTTCTCTGTTCATCAGACAAAAAAAGGCAAATAGGAATACCTGACCAAAAATTGCAGCTAGGACTACCAAGCAAGGAGGCGTGTGAGGCTCCAGAGTTCTAAACTTTTAAACTCACAGCTCCCACCCTCCATATGAACGTTTTTGCCACTAGGTCCAGACTACTCTGGGTTCTTTACTCCTAAATTTTCACATGAAACTTTCCTACTAATAAGAACATTTTCAAAAAGCTTTGTTGAGGAAGAAAAACAGCTCTACACAAGAAATACTAAGAATCTCAGGGGTTTCTAAGTGCATATCATATACAATTGCCATTTAGAATGCAGTTGATATCACATAATACTCATATTTTACAAGAGAAGGGGAAGGTTAACCTGCTAAAGGGGAAAAACCCCATAGCATTATTTGTAGTGTCAATTCTAGATGATTTTTTTTTATCTTCACTCTTCTTTGTCCACGCGGAACAAAGTTCCTGATCTCTTGCAAAGTTTTTCCCAGTCTTTTAATGTTCTTTCAACTATTTTTAACAACAAAAAAAAAAAGGATATCACATCTAACTGTTCAGGCTAAGGGCACCTTCTACATCCAAACGTGCTTCTGTGGAGGCATTGCTGTCCAGAGACAAACAGATTTAACTAACTCCAGTGCCTTCAAAAGTACAGTGGGAGAGACAGAGAATGGCAAGATTTTAATCCTTTCTGAGGTTAATTCCATGTGATCAGTACCATCCATTGTCTGTACATTGCCTCATCTAAGGTAGCTTACTGTGCTATCTTCAGAAGGTTTGCCCTTCTGTCATGCTTTATTGCGTTTCCCTAAAGCTGGTTCAAGTTCCTTATGATCACACTTACTACATCTCTTCCTTAACTGGTGAAAAGAGCATGCTTACAAACAAGGCAGCATTCACAGTTTTCCCTTTTTGGAAACTGCATAAAATGTTCACAAAAGCTACTTTTACTGCAAAAGACAATGTCTTTTTATAAACTCTCTTGTACCTTCGTATGCTGTTTCTCTAACTTTAGATTTTACTTCTACCAGCTGTTGCCCTAGTGATTTTGCGGATGGCTATACGGGCAGATGGACTGGAAGTTCATACTATAAACATGCAGCAAAGGAGAATCCATGGGTTTGCACTGCTTCAGTTACCAGGATCTGCAGAGATGTCAAAGACATGTTATTCCCCATTTGGCAATATGCTTTGATTGCTAATTAATGCAAACAGCTTGTTGTCTACAGTAATACACAATTACTTCTCAGTGACCAAATGGCTTACAACAATTTCAACAAGCAGTTCAGGAGCCAAAAGCACTCCATAAATAAGATTCTGACACTAAGCTTGTGTACTTTTATTTAAAGATGTAATATTATAGCCATCTGGAAAACTGTTTATTTAATAACATCCAGCAACATGGGACTTGCCACCTGTTAATTGGCAAGTTATCAGCAAAACAGGTAGCCAAAGGCATAAGTGAATCCAGCATTCAGGGCTAGGGAGGGAGAAAGAGACAGCGACTGACTTACAATGGCTTCTTTTTGGGGCCACTCACTTTTGAAAAAACAGACCAATTTCTATGGAAAATCATCATTAAATGAATCCAAGCACTGGAAAGGTATTTTACTCAGTGAGAAACAGACCTCTTCTTTCCATCTTTCTTGCAGAAGAGTCTTTGGTTAGAGTCTCCAAAATGAATGCATGACAAAAGCCTAAAGCTTGGACTTACTGCAAGCTCTACAGACCTACCAGCGATGCCATTTATTGAGAACATGGATGGCTCGCTCTCTCCAGGACACATCAGTCTGTAGCAGTATAAAGAGACACTCAAACAAGCTTGACAATTCAGAGCAACTCCATGAGGTGGCATGTGAATGCTAATTAACTTCCTAGAAATTTTTCCCGAGGCCAAACATTTTCTGAAATGGCCTTCTTGTAACAGACACGTCTGAAAACAATCCTTTCAAGTGCATGATTCATGTTCTGTGCTCACAGCCCAAACAGTGTTCCAAGTACAGAAATCTTTTTATAGAACTAGGTGGCCAGAAAAAGGCATATAGTCCAGAACAGAGCATGAGCTGGATTTTCCATTTGATAAATACATATTTAGGATCTAACATATATTTGATCTGTACAGAAATTCTGTCTGCAACCAAGTTAAAGGAAAGAAACCCTGCCAGGATTTTAGGTTACATTTGTAAGTTAGGGTTTAAGTCATTAGAGAACACACCAACCAACAGCTTCTGTCTGCACTCCCATTGTGCCACTTCAGTCTTTAAGCTCTAAAAACAAAATGTATGAACAGCAGGCAGCAGTAAACAGGGCAACATTGTTGTATCCAGACTTGTCTGTCTTGGCTCCCAACAACAAACCCCTCACTACAACAAAAGCACCTTTCCTACAGCCCTGTAGCTGCTTGGACAAAGCTGCACTGGCGTACTCCAGCTGAGGAAATACACCTACTCTCGAAGTCTAAAACTTCCTTTAGAGCCAATGCAGACCATTCTGGTGCTGGTAACAAGTAGTGGAAGAATAGACCTAGTGCAGTTATTTTACTACGACAGCATCTGGCTCCTGTCGGGCCAGATGACAGCATGATGGGATACCGCAAAGTAAGCTTGGTCACCACTGAAGTTTGCTTTACGGAAGCAGCACAGGTTCAGAAGATGACTTGCATTTCCCTGGTAGAGTTGTATATAAAAATATAATATATATTTTAATTACATATTATTTTCCCTCTAATAGAATGAAATTTAAATGCTGGCATTTATTAGGCTTTTGTTCTGAACACAGAATGGAAAACTAGATAGTTGAAAAAATAAATGATCAGTTTGGATATATTTACTTTGAATATTAACATCATACTAGAAGATGTTTAAAAGTTCAGAGTAGACGAAAATGCTGGAGGCTCTTCTCCTTTCCATAGATCATCTCACATTTGCATATTAACAGTAATCCTGACTAATGGCTGCCATGCTTCTTTAATCCTGCATTAAGCCTGAGATTCATATATACTTTCTGCTTGCAGGATCACTGCCTGTCACAATAACTGCGACAGTACCTAGCACACTTAAACTGAGTTAAAGGTAGTAGTACTAGCCATGAGAGAACAGGTTCAAGATGGAATCAGAAAAACCTGCTATCATGAGGTAGAGTGTGTAGAAATTAGTAAGTAGTAAGTTTCAATTGTTATCCTACAGGACTTTTTAGTGTGTTGAAATCCCTATTATCTTAAAGACTTCCCAATAATGAGACAGAAATCAGACATGGAAATAAAAAAAAAAAAAAAAAAGCTACATTACAGCAACACTAATATTTGCTTTATGTGCCCTTTCTCATGCAAACCTAAAGAACTTCTAATATTTCCCTTATTATTATTTCATACATACTATAAAACATCTTGGATTGCAATATTAAGTGCATACATGTGTTTTTAAGAGTAAAAATGCACTCATTACTATATTCATAGCATAAAGAAATAAGAGAAATCTCACAAAAAAATAATAAAAATAATACAAAGCTAATTGACACAAGTCTCCAGCTTGGCAAGAAGGCATGGCTTGGAACTACTGGGTACCACCCAATTGAATTTTCAAGACATGAACCGTTCACCAGTCCTTACTCTGAACTACATGCCTAAAGAATCGATTATTTTAGAGTTCTCTCCTCTTCACAAATGCACATGAAAAAACCAGCAAAGAAAGAAAATATTCTTCAGATAAGTTTTCAGGAATGCTACACAAAGCAGTTTTTAAAAAGGGAGCCCACACAGGTTTTTCAAACCCACCAGGCTTTGAAATGTGCCACAAATACCAGAAGACTGTCATAAGGCTGCAGCTCTAGAACTGTCACCCTCCAAAAACTTGATGTGCTAACAGATTCTTTTTTAAATGCAGATTAAAAATTGCATTTTCTATACAATTAAATATTGCAATTTCTATACAATTATCTACAGAGCACTCATCCCTGTAAAATGAAACTTGGATTTTTTTTTTTTAACTGCCCCACACTATGAATGAACTGGGTACCAAATTATGATATGGGGAGATGCAGAGATCACATAGGAGAGATGGAGGTTTAATACCTTCCCAGTGTTAACGCCACGTCAGGTAGGTAAGATAAGTATAAAGAGGAAGCCATATATGATCTAATTGTGGCACATTCTCAACATCATGACAGAGTCAAGTAGTTCTGACCTGTGTATGCTCTTTTTCACACACTTTTCTGTAAATAAACATATGAACAAAAGTTTGTACACATCGTTCATGGAGGATAACTTTTCTCTCCATGGATTTTTCATTTGTTACTAAACAGTGCTTTTCAACTCATGGTAGAAGTGCTTTTCCACGGCTTGTAACTGTTGACTGCTGTCTGTCAGCCGGCAGAGCTGAAATGTTAAGATGTAATTTATGTGACCAATCTCTTAGTACCAGTGAACAACAGTCAAACATACAGTCCAAGAGAAATCCACCACTTTGTGAAACTGTATTTGCACAGAGTATGAGTTAATTAATTATGGTTACAGTCATTAAAAAAACCCCTAAAAACCAAAGTGTATTTGCTTATAATTTCTGGGCAGGAAGAAGTGGCACATGTAGCAAGTGAAAAATGAGGACCAAGTTATGCTTCCACAGCTTTAAAGAAATAGGCCTTCCTGAGAAAGAAACAGGTACCAAAGTAAATGTTCTTTCACAGTGGCAATGTTCAAATATATCACAAAAGTGCACAAAGTAGAGCAAAATTTTTCCTGCAGTTTCTAACCTTCCCCATTTCAGTCGCGAGCAAGGCAATCTGAGATGCTGCTGACATATAGGAATTAAGTTCTGAATGCCTAAGCCAAACAATGCCATGTATAGTTCTGAAGATGCACCTGCCTGTAGTGGCACAAAACGGCTGCAAGACGTAGAAACACTAATTTGCAAGGCTCAGGCATGCACAGATCCGTATTACACACATAGATGTAGCTTTAAAATACCCCTCAAACAACAACCATCGCAAGGGAAGACAAGACAACGCTGCATCCTACAAAGGAGACGATCTGCCTAATGTAATTCTAATCCTAACCTAGTTCGTTACCTGCTTCTCTCTACAGCCATAAATGCTTTCTCTATTTCCTGTTAATAGCCCCAATCTGAGCACCATTTTTCACCTGTTACTGATGCCTTCACCAATATCTCCCTTCTACTGCAAGTACTACATTTCCAGTTACCTTGTCAGTGGAACTGAGTTTTTTTCTAGTCTACCCACCACCCTTTTGTTAAAAGCATTATTCCCTCCCTTGCTGTGTCTCATTTAAACATTCAAACTGACAGTCTATTAGGTGTTCTGGTGGCAGCTTCTTAAGAGATTGAGGCCTTTTGTGTGTCAGCCCCCTGACACGCAATCTACATGTAGCAGGGAGGTGACAGACACAAAGAATCTCTTTTAAAAATTAGAGAGAGCAAGAGAGAGATTTGCACAGAGTAAACTGTTCTGAAAACATGGCTTCTCTGGAAACGGGGTTGCGGGCTCTCCCGGGCTAAGGCAGCTATTTGGATTGCCCACACAATCGGCGTATCAGGCAGTTCAAGGGGTGATGGATCTAAAGCAGGTGTGGAGGAGTTTTAACTTTAAAGGTCCTTCTTGTGTCTGAAGACGTTAACATTGTGACGAGGATTCCCTGTCATTTCCCTGTGCTGCTAGTGCTGCTTCCGCAGATGGCAGAAAAGAAATCAGAAACGTCACTCAAATTATCAAAAACTGGAGGAGAAAGAAAGTGTTTGGAAGCCATGACAAGGCCAGTGACCTGTATGTAAAGATCCTTATTGAGCAGTATGACATTTATCTATTATTAGTTTGATAATGTAGAACTTAGGCAGCTTATTCACATTACCTGCTTCTGCAGGTACCAGACAGAACAGATAGAGACTCTTCTGAAGGAGCTTTTACTTCCTTGTATTAACAGTACATAATGACACAAACAACAGTCAGAACAAGAACAATGACACCAACGACTCCGTAAGACCTATTCTTGTTGATGATAACAATGTCTTGACCTTCCCAGATTTATGATCATCACCTTTTAAGACCATCCTATTATGCCTGTTTATCTTTGTCAATATATTATCAAAAATTTCAGCCATTTCTATTAATAGCTCTGATCACCTAGATAAAGGAATTAAGAAATTTGGTTAAATGTATTCTTTATCTAACTCAGATGTCTACTCACCCATCTACAGAAAGCCCAGATGCTGGAAGAAATGGATGAAATTCATAGTTTCACTCCTATAACAGATGTCACAGAAGCCAACTTTTCCCTATACAGGAAGAAAGAGCACTGATTAATTTTTCTTTTTTTAAATATAAATCAAAAAGGACTGGAAGTCCCAAGCTCAACCTATTTCAGTCTCAGAATACTATTGGAAAACTATGTGCTACTGATCCTATTTCAGAAATGTAAATAATATTTTGTAACTTCCACTGGAACTTAGTCTAACATTTACTATTGCAGTATTTACCGTTATGAAGCAGATTCTTACAAAATAAATCATGTCATAGTCATTCAATACATAAAAAGAAAGAATTTATGCATTTGTTGTTGATCTTTACCTTCCCTGGCTTTACACACACACACCCCCCCCTTTTTCCCCCCCATCTCTCCTCAGTGGGAATGGGGAATCACCAAGGGTTAGGGAACAGAAAAGCATTCTGCTTTCTCCCCTTCCTCTGTTTGTTTGTCTTTCTCTCTTGTACTACATTCTTTCCTCATACACTGAATGGCTATTTTTCTGTTAAAGGCATTTCTTTCCTACTGCTGAAAATTCATACTGAGAGCTCTTCTCTTGTCTAAAATAAGTTATTCTGTCTTTTTTCTGGGCAACTGTAAGGTTCACTCTCACAAATAAATGTCTTCCATTTATCTTGTTCACTGAATTTGCTGCCATTTCAGTACAATTATTATTATTTGGTTCTTAACAGAAATTCAGTTCCTTATTACTCTTATTTTCACATGGGCCCTTACTGGCCCCCAAATTCGTCTCAATACTACATTCTACAATGGATTTGCTTTTTCTACAACTTCTTAATACATATCAAAGTCTCACATCAACATAAAACTGTAGATCATACTGTCAACTTAAATATATATCTGCAGTTAAGGATTTTCCAAAAGTGATTCAGAACTAATCAAGAGATTAAAATCAACATCAATATATTCCAGCTCCTTAATTTACCTGATCCCTCCAGCCATTATTTTTTATTAATGTTTCTATACATTTATACAAAAGTTGTTGATATCTGTGATTGCTAACTACTATGTAAGACCTTCTTATCAGCCTACAGCCCATTTTATAAAGTTATAATTTCACTGGTTAAGTATTCCATTCATCTTGCCTCTCTATTAAATTCTCTGCCATATTGAGCACCATGTCTTCCACCTCCAACCAAAACATGTCCAAAAAACCTGCTGAATTCATCCAATTTTTCCACAGATACATCAAAGAGTACTGAGTAAAGTGGTGCTCTCCCCTTAATTCTGCACTCCTGGCAAATGAAGGGATATTGCACTCTCAAGAAACACTCGGCTTTTTGAACTATGAGCCACAGTTGTGTTATCTTAATAATTTTAATAGGCACTCTAATTTCTTTCAAGCCAGACTTTTCCTTTAAATGCTTCCCTTTTTTAAGGCTTTTAATAACCACTTATATATTTTAATACCCCTACTTTCTGCTGAGCTAGCAATTTCTTGTTATTCTCACATGGACTGCGTGAAAATAATGAAAAATAATCTACTACGAGATAAAAGTAATTGTGTAATAGGCAATTATTAAGTTATTCAAGGATTATTATTCCACCCCTTCTATGGCTCTATCCTTTATTACAATTTATTCTGTTTCAGAAAATAAGAATCAGTGCAAGAAACAATAATCAAGAAACAGACTGTAAAATCTGTTTTAAACAAATTTGTGGGTTTTATTTACCTTTTCTTAGATTCATTCATTTCAATAATTTAATTTTAAGTAATCACTGAAAGCATTACACAATTTCTTGTCTCTAAATCTGTAAGCATCTATGTGAGGGCTTTAAAAAGTTTAGATCGATTGCTCTGTTGAAAAAAAAGGATTTTATCACTTATTGTTGTATAAATCAAAAAACAGTACTTAAATTCCAGTATACTGCACATTTCATCAAAAAATTCAACACTGTACATTCTTCAGCTGGAAAGTCACTGCATTAATGGCTCCAGCCACTACTGAAAATTCTGATATCGGTAGTCAACAGACAATATAAAATGGGACAGCCTGATTTTAAAGACTTCCAGTAAAACTGAACTATTCCAAAAAGGTTTGAATTCTTTTGCAGACAGTTATGCTCCTAGAAGCAGGACTAAAGCTCTTTCCATAGCCAAAAGCCAAGACTTGTATTATGCAACACCTTAGTTATCTATAATGTGTATCATGCTGAGCCATTCATCCAAGAATATCCCTTGCCTCCTTTAGGGTGAAAGGTAATTTAACCTCTGTACTAGCTCATTTCTCCCAAGATTGCCAGTCTTGTGAGAAATTACAAGATTGGCTTTACGATGAGAACAAATGTGCATTAGGCAGAGGAATTTAACCCCACCTTCACCCTAAGGCTGATATACAACACTAAAGGAGCAGAGTTTTTCTCCTAACCTATTGCAGTTTGATAAGGTGAAGTATCTTACTCGCTATTAAAAGGTAAAATATAAGTATTCTAGGTTCAGCAGTGGAGGCTTAAATACCTTATTGACAACCTTTTATTCCCTTAATATACTATTTCATTGTAATGGCCAAAATCATTATGCAGGAATACACTCTGGGAGTCAACTTATGTAATTCAATATCCTTCACTACCGATGTGTTATTTCCAATCTTGTCCAATACTGTATCTCTCTCTAAATCCTCTTTTGAGAACATAATTGTTCATTCATTCGGTGAGAACAAATCAGTCTCATACACAAAAGCCTTAGTACAGATACGCATCATTGTACAGTTAGAACTTCAAAACGCTTTTAAAACAAATGCAGGCAACATGGGACAGTATTTTCACAGTGCTGAAAAGAGCTAACAATACGAGTCAAACATTAACAGGTTTGTGCCATTGTGCACTATAATTTATAATATAAAGTCCTGAGCAAGCCAAGTTTACCTGGCATTGTTCAGCTGGTTTTTGTACTTAGTTATAGTCACTAGTATTATTACTAACAAGTGCTTGGCTATGACTACGCAACAAGGAAATATTGTTGAGTGGGCATGGGACACTACAAATTAAAGTCTTTTCTTTACAGGATTGAATAAATCTCCCTGTGTACTGTGAAGCATCAGGCTAAATCACATATAAAGTGTCAGAGGCCTCATTCCTAGGGTTAATGTGAGGGGAGGCTGAAGTAACAGTTTTGGCTCTCTACACATATAGGGGGGAAAAAACTGACTTCAACTAAGTTTAAGTGTTTTTCTAACCCCAGAAACTTCATGGGTGAGCAAGTACAGAATTCCTACCCATGTCTACTTCAGACTTTAGTATTTTTATTCCATCACGTGTGAGCTGAGCAGCCTTTGACTCAAAAATGAAAGAATACTTCAATATGGCAAACTAGTACTGAATTCAGGTGAACTGGATGATCAATATGAATTAATGAAATCAAAGATACAGATTTATTCTCTGTTTGTTCAAGCTAAATGCAACTCAGTCTTGAATCACTTGATGAGATTTGTTCAAAGAGTGATTACACCCCAACTAATCAGAAATAACAAACACAATATGCCAAATTTAAATCATCATTCTAACTAGGTCAGCAGAGAACAGGTGAGCAGCCCAAATGCCACAGAACTTATCACATGAAACAATGTTAGGAAAATGTTAAGGAGTTTATAAGTCAGAGGGTATCTTTTCTGCAATAAATAAACAAAAGATCAAAAGCCTGACTTACGGTTTTCTGATTACAACATTATTCAACACTTGGAATTTGATCGTATGGTAGTTGAATATAAAATGGACTTTTCTAACATTTTCCATAAACTGTAATTCTTTTCATTTCAGAAAGACTGGAGTTATTTGAATTTTTATTTTTCTCCTGTTAATGGTTTCCATCCCATTAGCAAAGAACATTCCCACACTATTTGGCCCTACAGAAAACCTGAGAAAACCATGCAGATATCTGACAGAAAGCAATCTGCATTGAGACAGAAGTTCAACACCTCTGATACATTTTTACAAAATTCTTTTACTTCGATCAATCAGTGTTTGTTAATAAAAGCATGTTTTGTCCCAAAATTCCAAGTCAGAAAGGGACTGGGCATTTTCCATACTCCTTTTACATATAAAATGTTGCACGTTTTAAAACAAAAAATTGCCTTACAATAAAGTCTTCAAAATTTGACTATGATTACCATGGAATTTAACATTCCACCTTGATAATATATGATTTTCCATAAAACTTACCATAACAAAATGCTAGTGCTCACAAAGGAGCATTCAGATTCACCTCTCAGTTTTCTCCTTATGTTTTCTTTCTTGTCTTCCTAGCCCTCTGATGTTTCTCTTGATTAGTTTGCCAGAAAAGCAACTTTCTACTTGCTATTACTCAGTACCCACAAATACTCTATAAATTACTGATTCAAAATCCTCAACACAGATTTGTACTGTCGACATATCTTCCAAAAGCTAAGGCATGGGGGGAATAAAATGCACTAGACACCATAATCATCTTCATGAATAGAGGACACTCACAAGTTTAGACATGTCCTAAGTTCCTTTAAGTTCTTCTTAGTGTGCCAGGTAGCCTCTCTTACAAGTACCATGCATAGACAGTGACAGAAACTGGCAACATAATGGGAAAAAACCCCACCCAAACAAAAAAACTTTATTTTCTTTGACTTCAAAACTCCAGTGTGTAATTTTAGTTTCCTGTACAAAGTCTTTAGCACCAAGAATTATTGTATTGTCACCGATAATTATTGCCACTGACAATTATGGTCAGGGAGCCAGAAAACAATCTACAGAAAGCCGTGAGTGCACCATGCAAACCTCTAGGCAGATGATACTTTAAGGTATAGGAAAAGCAAATTCCCTCTAATTTTGCAGCGCTGTCATTGATGTCACACTATGACACACTCTATGCCAGTTTGACGATAACAGTCAAATGAGGCAAGTATACTTTGAAAACAAGATACATCAGCTTTAGAGAGGTAGCATAGAACAAAGGGAATCTACACAGTAGTCACAGGGAGTTTAGAGTACAGTGAGTGTTCTACGTTAATTATATACCTTCCTACATTTTACCAGTCCTCTTCTATTCAGTCTTGCGTGTCTCAAACATTACCCGCTTGCCACATCAACCTAGTGGTTGTCAACCTTCTTATACACACCAAACCTGACACTGAAAACTCCCTATTTACAACCACCCTCCCAGTCATGCAGACCTGCTTCCTTTTCCTTCCCGGCTTTCCTTTGCCTGCAGTGCCGAAACCTGGAACACGTTTCTCTGCTCTTTCTCTTTTTATGGTTCAATTACTGAAGCACACTCTAATGCCTCTTACCTAACTTCTTTATCTCTGATCATTTCAGTAACCGTAGTGCATCCCACATTGTTCCTCCACTCTGCCCAAATTCCATAGCTCAATTTTCAGTTAGCACTATCACCATGTTTCATGCCTGCTGACATCTTCCAGTGGTTCAATATTGGAATTGATATTCAAGGTTAACTGGGGTTATAGATAAACTACGAAACATCTGACCAGAAGAACATTAGAACCAATACATGGAATTAAAGTATTTCTTCAGTTTGCTTGGTCAATTCAGAATTTATCATCATCTTAAGACTCTACACTTTTAAAATTAGTAGCTTCCTGGGGGCAGTGGTGGTAAAAAGCTGAACTGATAACTACATGGTTTCATATTATTGATGGAACAGAAGTCTGTCATATTCTATTTCTTCAATTTTCAAACAAATAAAAAGTAATCAAAACTCCTGAATAATACAAAAAAACCCCAAACACCAAAACAAACAAACAAAAAACCCCAAGCAAAAACCACAGGAAAATATTTATTCCACATCTTCAGCCCGTCTTAGAAAGTAAGATATCCCCTGTTGCATGAACTCTGCATTGGTACTGGACACAAGGTACTCGGGCATCAAATGACCAGGGTTGACACTACAACTATGAAATTGTGGTGGTCGCATTCTCATTCTCTCTGGAATTTGGATGCAAGACAGAATTAAGAAGAAACTATAGCAATTACCTGGCTCCCTTCTCAAGACAGTCTTGTTTGGACACGACTTGTTCTACTTTAAAATTAAACTTTTTTTTATAATCCTTTGCTTAGGTTTATCTAAAACATTACCCAATGGTGAGATTAACTATAAGAATGTGCTGAATTCACATTTAAAACACCTGAAAACACATTTGACTTTGCAAAAAGCTGAGCTATGAATGACATTTTCATATCTGCTTTTGTCATGACAGAACTTATTAAAACAATCTAAAATAACACTTTAAAAGAATAAAGAATTGAACAAATCTTTTGCAAACCCCTAATCAATTTGTAATTAAATCCACACAGCATACCAGCTATAATTTAGTTATGCTTTCCTATGTGTTCTTGCAGGTGAAATAAACAGATTATTTACATGTCTATAGAGATTGTGTGCTTCCAGGTTCTTCTGTCCCAAAGCAAAATAGTCATTCCCTTCTCCCTTTTCTGCCAATGGAGAATTGTATGTGATACCTTTCATTTTCCATATGAGTCTATGTGCAGAAAACTAACTACATCTTGAGGAAGTGTAATATTTCTTCATTAGTGGGAAGTGAAAGATTGTATCCATGAATCTCTCACTCTTCTCACAAACGCAGAGTGCACAGTAGGGTCTAATAATGAAATAATTAAACACACAAACAATCATTAAGCTAATACCTAGTGTTGCAGTCATTCTTTTTCTATTTCCAATAGAGTAGTCTTGAATCTTTCCTGTAAACAGCAGACCAGTATCTTCTGTGAGGCTATACGTTCACAGTCTTTTATGCCTTTTGGTACAAATACACATGGTGTAATAATCTTGTTATAGAAATAGATTTGGGTTTGGTTTTTTTCATCAGACTGTTAAGAAACAAAGAATGGCACCACCTAAAGGTACTGTGGGTTTTCTATGAAGGCTTAAGTCCAGACACTTAGCACTGAGTCTGCCATTTGTCCGGTGCTAAAGCTACACTGTAATTTGCTGCCACAATCTCAAAAAGTGAGAATTATAGAAATGAAAACATTAGAAACACTGAATTCCTGGGTCTGCAGTGGTACTTTCTAAAGTTACAGGCAACAGCATAATAAAATCACATGGAGGGAAAATGGAGTCAGCAGAGTTCAAGTTAAAAAAAAAAAACGCAAAGTTTTCACAAGAAGATTAGACATTAGTCTACCTCACCTGAGAATGAGAAGAGTTCTTTATCATTTAGAGCCTTTACCTCAAGATATAACTCAGCTCTAATAGGTATGCTCTAGTCAAACCACGGAGCTAGCCACAAGTACCAACGGGTAAAGTCTGTCCTTAGGGCTGTGGAGAATGTTGGCCTAGATGTAAAGGTCCCTTGTAGCCTTAAAAGTTTGGTATTCATGTTATTGTTGCAGATAAAATCGCAACATATAGTGGTATTTCATTCAACACGCAGCTTCTCTGTAAAGTGAACCTGAACTACTCATCCCCAATTCTACACTGCTATTTTATGGTAAGAAACTTAACAGAATGTTTCAACATAACCAGCTCACATGAACAAATGATGCATCACATTCTTTCCAGTGCTGTGGTGTGTTCAAAAATGTAATAACACAAAGGCATTTTATAGCGATTGAAAAAATAACATCATCTTCTCTGCCACTGTAGGAATTCTCCAAACACAATGAATAAATCTGTAGTTCAGTGAAATCAACAGGATTATTACTACTCATCTCATTAGATCCACGAGTACATGTGTTTGACCTGGTCCTGACAAAAAACAAAACAAAAGTTTAAAATATAATCTGGGGCACATTCAGCCCATGCTAAACAAACCATCTCCTTCTTATTTAAATTAAAAATAGAAGTCAGTTCTCTATCGTCTGATTTTAAAAGCAGATACAAGCACTCTTTAGCATCAGACTGCTAACACAAGTCCGCTGTCATACACTTGGAACTGTAATGGTTAGTTTGCGTTATGTCAGTGCCTGTTTCATTGGAAGCATTTGACTGCCAATGGCATTATACCATGAGCAGTAAGGCGGTGCATCCATTGAGCCTATGTAAAGCCAGCATAATTTCCCCCTTTTTTTGTGAGATGGAAGTGCCTCCTCTAGCATTCACACCACCACCATAGCAAATCCTAGTCAGCACTGGAACAGGTTGCCCAGAGAAGCTGTGGAAGCCCTGTCACTGGAAGTGATCAAGGCCAGGTTGGATGGGGCTTTGAGCAACCTGGTCTAGTGGAAGATGTCCCTGCCCATGGCAGGGCAGTTGGAACTAGATGATCTTTAACTTCGCTTCCAACCCAAACCGTTCTATGATTCTATGATTAGCATGTGAAGGTATGTCTGTATGCACATGAAAGATAATTTTTTATTTCTAAAGGTTTATCCACAGCACCCATTAAAGAAAAAACAACAGAAGTGGTCCAACAGTTTAAAACCAGACTTTGGGGGTGGGGGGCAGCTTTCCGTCCAGACTGTAGGAACATTATGAGGTCAATAGAATTTTTTTGCCAGTTCCTTGGCCTTACAATAGCACACCTGGTATTTCTACATCAACAGAGGCCCGTCCCACTGCCTTTTTTATTATGATTTAAATTAACTTGCAATAGTTGGCAATGCACACAAACCCCAGTAGTTTACAGAAGTGCTATCTAATCAAAAAATACCAATAGTACTGAGAGCTAAGTGTGGCTCTATCTTTACTTCTCATTACTGTGCTTAAAACCCATAGTACAAATGCTATCTGAGATCCCAGGGACAATGTGCTGCACAAATACAATGCAAATAAAGGATGGAGATAGAGCTCCAGTGCTACATAGCTTTGCTTCAACCAGTTTAAGTTAGGTACTTAATACACAATCTTGGAAAAGATATGTTTAGTTATAAACCCTAACTTTCAGTAAAGGGATTACTGTATTTTCTATCTCTGCATCTACTGCTTGATTCAGCAAGGAAAATAAAATTAGCTCTATGAGAGGATTGCCTCTCTTTAGTTGCACAGGTAATTAAGTATGAAAGAAAAATATTGTAATAATTTTTAAGTTATTTTAAACAAATTTTCCTGATTTGCTACGATCAGCTCTCACTAGAGAGTGACATTTTGGCATGCCAGAAAGAAACAGCAGACACAAAGAAACGCAGATAGGAACCAGAATTCTTCGTTGTTAGTTTAACAGCTTGAAAATGAGAGGGTGATCCCACACAGCTATACGTGGTGTCTCACCTTTCCAGAACACCTCAATACCCTACAGGTTTGAGGCTATAGGAAGAGATGTGATTCTACAGACATCACAAGAAATCTTTTCTCATGAGAATCTTCACTGAATGGCAGCACTCATACTACAAATGACACTTTGGAGACATGAGGATTGCCAGAAGAGACTTATATGAGCATCTCTAAACCTCCAAGAGGTTATTGAAACCTGAGAAAGCACATTTGAGGGAAGTTGCGGAGCAGACAAGTTTTCATGGAGAAGTTCCTGTCCAAAAGAGGAAGACAGACTTTTAAACTGGCTTTATTTTATTTTTCTTATTTCCTAAAGAAAAAAAAAAAAGAAAGAAAATAAACAGCAGAAATGCATCTGTGGGTAAGTAGGAGACACACTAAAGTTACAGTGTTTTTTAAATGCAAACAAAAATACAGGAGCTACAGGGAAATACGTCTAAACTCTCTCTGTAAATGGACAGTGAAGCTTTCATATGACTTGAATTATTACTTCCTTTGCGCAAAATCTCCCTCACTGCTGGGACAGTCACTATTCTTTTAAACACAGCAGCGTGGCTGGAGTTTCTGAAAATCTCTTAAAGAACAAAGGAAATCATGGAATTGGGAAACTCTTATTTGGAGAGCATTCTGTTAAGAGTAGTAGCTTATCTTTACCTAGCAATAGAAATACTGAATAATTGCAAAAGATATTGGAGTTAACAGGAACTTGTTTAACTCTTGAATGCAGCGTGGATCAGATTTGCTCCTGCTAGCATGGGGGTGTGCACAAAGTACCTACAAGAAGGAACTCATCCCAGTGAAAAATAATACTGCCATCTGCGCTCCCTTGGGGCTTCAGCTTTCATTTGATGCCAGAGGCTCCATCACAGTCTTGCTGGCAGAGGGTGTCTTGCGGAGGTGATGAATCAATACATTTTCCAGCTTCCCAGGCTCAACTCTGTCTCCAGCCCCCAGATGGGTGTATCTCCAGGTCCTGCCAGCTGCTGCTGACGGCTATGTCCACCACCAGCTGAGACTACACCCTCTGGCACTTGCTTTGTCCAGCTGGTGCTTCATAGCCTTCATTTCTCTACACTGCCTAACTCTACAGCAGAGGTGACATTAACAGATTACACAGGAGACTCATCCAGTGCTTCTCCAGAGACTGCAACCCATAATTCAACAATCCTTCATTTAAACCAAGAGCAACACATGAGTCAGAATCATAGCCTAACTCGTGTGTTCTGTATAATAAATAGACCAGGCACAAGGCTGGTAGCCAGCAGCTCATAAATTTGAGTACCACCTCTGATGACTTGGAATTTACGGAAGTTTTGGATGCGTTTGCCCCATGCAAGTTGGAAAGCTATGTTTAGAACTCAAATAATTTTACTTGTTGAATTATGTTAGACATATAAACCCCTATTTAGTTCTCTGTAATGTGTCATACCTACAGAGAGCCAGACAACAGACCAGAGGTCCATTAGCACCAGTGAATAGCAGAAGTTTCCAAGCAACTTTTAATGAACATCCCAGTATAAAAGTCCTTGCCTTCCTCAGTTTCCCTGTTTGTAAGATAAGCTAGTGCATGGATACTGAATGAAACTTTTAGTACTACTACATTTCATCATTATTCAAGAAACATTTTTTGGTGGTTTGGGACTTTTTCTTTTTGGTTCTTCGGTTGGTTTTTTTTTTTTTTTAGTTTTTAAACAGAGAATCTTTTCTGTGGGTAAGGGTTAGTATTACTGGTTAGATTTAACTGCAGCATTAGACACTTTACCTTGGATTCTTGGATTGTATCTCTACATTGATACATGTATTTTCCACCTGTGGTCACTAAATTAAGCGGACTGATTTAAGAAAGCATAGGGTGTTGCCAGTCCTTGGCTAGTTTGTGGAACCAGCTCAAATACCCACTGATTGTGTGGGCGTGTAAATCAAATACCATATTTCACATTTGTCCTGTGCTCACTTTAGTAAACCTTGAACACCATGCAGTCTTCCCCTTTAAACCATAACTCCATTTTCGTATTAAAGTTAACACTTCAAAAACAGTGTTCTCATTCAGTATGAACACTTCATAATTACATTTTTCTAAAAAGCTGTAATAAACTTTATTTAAGCAAGTGCTTCCCGTTTTATTGCCAACCCCAAACATTGTTCATTTGCAAGCACAAAGTGTCCTCTTGACACGATAATGAAAGTGCATTCATACATGTCAGCTGGAGCAATTATGTACTTCAGATTTATACGCAACAAGTATTATTCAGTCTTTTCTGCTGACATTTTCAAACATGACATGCATATTAAAATTAACACCTAAAGTGTGAACAGAGTTCACTTTAAGTGCAGATTTCCCAAATCTCTCAGAAATTTGGGCAACAAGAAAGAGAATAGGCAAAATCTTTTTGTAAACAGGCCATTTAATTCCATAACATATTCAGACAGATTTGCTCTTGTTCAGTTACCTCTCTACTACCTAACACAGGAAGAAACAAAGAAAGAAAGAATCAGAAAAGAGCCCTAGGCCAGTATTAAGATATACCAGTGTCTCTAGTGGTCTCACAGCGTACTGGGCACACAGGGTGAATCTCCATTCCTTTCACTTGAGCAGTCTCGATTTACAGAACCACTTAGCCTAGTCCTTCAGCAATGTTCATTGCTTGGGCTTGCAGCCCCACCAGTGCAGGCTTCGATGGGAACTGCTAGATGTCTCTGGAAAGGCAGATTGCATCCTACTGCTTGGAGCACACAGTTGGCTGGAATAATGCTGATTTATTGAAAGAAAAAAAAAAAAAGAGAGAGATTACTTTAAAACTGGATTTTAAAGGACACTTCTTTTCCCTACACCCCTGAGCTGCGTCAAACACATTTCATCCTCAGAAGAGTCACAGAAGAAAACTTGGATGATTTGTTTCCTTTTGTTTTAATTAGCCTTTAATTTTTGTCTTTCTTCCGATGCCTCCAACTCTCAAGACTGAAACCAAAATTAATGGAAAACCACTACTTCCTTGAAGAGAAAAAAACCCACCTAACTTTCTATGAAATAAAACTCAACAAGTAAAACCTCAGCCAGGCTGCTTTCGATGGAACTCACAGTTGCAGCGTCGGTTTCCCCAGGGCCCTGCTTGCCCACTTGACGTGTGGGGGAAGGTACAGATCAGGTACCTTTGATTTGTACCTGTTTTGCAGAGCTGCTATGAGGATCACCCATCATCCTACAAAGCACTCTGTGAACCTGAAGTGAGATACATAGGAAAATTGCCAGTCTTCTCTTCAGCACATGTGGAACGACAGCTTAGGGTGTGCTTCCTACCAAAATGCATTCTCGCAGAACAGAACCTAACAGCAGACAGTTGAACTTCAAACTGCTTATCTGTGCTTCATCTTGTCCATCCTCTAGACCCAAACAAAACAAAGTAACCTAACAAATCTCAGTGTCTTGCTTAAAATATCCAACATATAATTTAATCATGACAGCACACCACTGTGAAGCAAGAACTGGTTTATCTTCATTTCAAGGAAGAAGGAAACAGGGATTCTCTTTGTAACAGATCATGAGAACTAACAAACTCAACCATTAACCATTACAGACCTGCTATAGTACACAGGTCTTCAAGAAGCTTAATAAGACCCAACTCTTTTGGTACAGGGTCACTAAAATATCTTATTAATACAACAGTTAAGGCTCAAAAGCATTATAAGAAACAAAAAACCTAAAATATTTTATACAGAACTGTGTTATTGCAAGAATAACTGGTTGAGTGATAACAATGGAAGAACTCTCAGGTGAGAAAGATAATAAACCAGATCCTAAAGTCGTTACTCTGGTGAATCTATTTATATACCAATGAAAGCATAATGCACATTCAAGCAGGCGTCTCAGTCATAAACTATAGCCCTGCTCTGCCGCTCGGTTAGACCGACGCCTGACGTTTCTTCCACTGAAGCAACCCCACACCCACGCGGCAGGTTTGACGCTTCTAGAACCCCAGCGGTTTGGCACATTCAAGGGCAAGTTCCTGCCCCCTCCCAGGAAACAGAACAGCCCCAAGAAGGCTGCTGCTCTTTGATCAATTCATGCGGCACAGCCCTGCTGCCCTCTTGTTCCTGAGGTAACTTGAGAGCAGATAGAAAGCAAATACCAAGGTGCAAGACAAAGATAAGAAGTGGAGCGCAGCAAAGCACCTGATTTCCAGCCTGACTCTCTCAATTCCTCCTCACTGATTACTTTTAGGATTCATCTTTAGGTTAACGTGCTGCAAAGTGGTCTCTGAACTGGACTGAAGGAGTTTTAAATCCTGCCTTTGCAGAAAATTCCCTCTCAAAGACTTATTTTTTTTTTTTTAGGCAGCAGGCTTCAGGCCTAACATAACTCTCTCTGCTTCAGTTCCAACCACTCCTTCTGAGTGCTGAGTTATGACCCTTAGTTTTATTAATTTTAACTCTTTTTCTATTTTAACCTATGTTTCCATTCTCACTGGAAGCAAACTTTGAAAATTGCAATTAGGATTACAGGTGGAAAATGAAAAAAAATTAGCACTTAAAATTTAATGCTTAATTTCCTCTGTGAGAACTCCAGAGGCACAAGTAATGGTTCGTTGGAAACAAGTCATTAAACCAAATGTATAAGGACAGAAATAATCTACAAAGCTCCCGACTTCTTACGAGCTCCTATACAACAAGATTTGGCTTTGGAACAATTTATGGACTCTTCAGTGTTGTCTGCAATCACTTTCTTTGTCAAAATCATTGTGAGAAGCAAGACAGTGAGAAAAAAAGATACACCACACGCACACATGACAACCCTGCATAAAATAATTATGTATCTGTCAGGGAACCGACTTTATCTTTCTGATTCTATAACATCCTAATTTTTTCAAGTATAACTGGAAGAAAGAAAGTGACGGAGAGTGCAAATCAGAGGGATATGAACAGAAATGCCTCCACTGTTGCTATATAGATCTTACACGTCTGTGGGTCAGACAGTCTATGAAATTAGACTGATCAAATAGAACCAGCTTGAGAGATGTCACACAAGGCACAACAGAGGCACAACTGTCATTTACTTCCAGTGTGTCCTACTTGAAGAAAGGAGCTCTACTGATCTTGAGAAAAATGAAGAACTGTTACATGGATATGTCTAGAACCATTAGCACTTATTGGCAAACTGCTACCTCAGGATTTGATTTGGGGAAAGTATATAGCTCAAGGGAATTAAAAAAAAATCCAACAGCTTCTATATGTGAAAATCTTTATATGTATTTAATTAGAAAAATAATAAAAAACATTAATAAATTAGTAACAGCAACTGGGCTGGGTTTGGCTGGGACAGAGTTAATTTTCTTCATAGCAGCTAGCATGGGGCTATGTTTTGGATTAGTGCTGGAAACAGCATGGATAACACAGGGATGTGTTAGTTACTGCTGAGCAGTGCTTACACGGGGTCAAGGCCTCTTCTGCTTCTCACCCCACCCCACCAGCGAGTGGGCTGGGGGTGCGCAAGAAGTTGGGAGGGGACACAGCTGGGACAGCTGACCCCAACTGACCAAAGGGCTATTCCAGACCATATGGCATCATGCTCTATATGCTATATAAAGCTGGGGGAAGAAGGAGGAAAGGGGGGACATTCAGAGTTACGGCGTTTGTCTTCCCAAGTAACCATTACATGTGATGGAGCCCTGCTTTCCTGCAGATGGCTGCACCTGCCTGCCCATGGGAAGCAGCGAATGAATTCCTTGTTTTGCTTTGCTTGTGCATGCGGCTTTTGCTTTCCCTATTAAACTGTCTTTATCTCAACCCTCAAGTTTTCTCACTTTTACTCGTCTGATTCTCTCCCCCATCCCACCAGGGGGGAGTGAGCGAGCGGCTGTGTGGGGCTTAGCTGCCAGCTGGGGCTAAACCACGACAGTAACAAATAGAAAGTTATATGGAATTAAGCTACTTTGCCAGAAATTGGCCAAGTCTAAAATATATGACTACATTCACCCACAAAGTCACCGATGTAATACTGCAGAACATGACTAGAATGAAGTATTAATGGTCTCAACTACAGGGCCATTGGGTACCTACTCTTTATACAGAGTAGGAAGTGCAAAGGTCTTTGCCTATCTGAAAAGCAGATCGCTCGTATCCATTGGCAGTGATTTCTGTTATCTTCATACAGTACACACTGCTGAATAGCGAACTGCACCTCTCGCAATGGCTACGTGAAGAAATAACGGCTCCCTAAGTGTATTTATTTACATCTGCTGCAGATGATCTGTAGGTTTGTTACAACACTAACCATATCTCACTATCACTCTAACAATTCTCAGCTGTCAGCCAGAATAATTTTTTCCCACTTGTTAGATGCACACTCAGATCTGACTTATCCACTGTATCATCAGTATACTCCATAGAAGAAAAGCTTTTAATGGAGTTTTCCAAAAGAAGACAAGAAGCAAGTCCCAAAAGAAATGAAAGCTCAGTCTTCTTATATTGTTTTGATTTCCACTTCTGAGTAAATATTTGTACCACCACCGACTGGCACATCTAAGCACCAAACTCTCCTGTTTATCAATGAGTCAGGTCTATGTACACAGAGCCACAATGCAAGGTCCCCCGGGCAGTCTTTGAAGTGACTTTAACCTGATATGGAGATAACAAGCATAGAAAAGAGAAAGAATTTTATCTCTTAGAGCTCAGTGCTTGAACTCTGTTTAAAAAACACCACACAAACAAACAAAACAAACCCGAAACAAACCAAAACCAAAAAAACCCAAACAAACAAGAAAAACCAAAAACAAAAAACCCACCCAACCAACTAATACAAAACAGCCTGACAGCAGTGCCGAACTATACTGAGCTATACATAATAGGTTTGTGATTGGAAGCATTTTTCACCAGGGACATAGATTTGTCCTTAATTGTGCGATTTTCACTATGGTAAAGACCCCTGACAGTATCATCTTTGCAATTAAGGTTCTTGTTTTTTCAAACATATTTCTTCCCTGGCCAACTTACCTGTAGAGGTACAGTCAGGCTAGTGGGAAATCTTAAGTTTTTGCCAATATATTCTTATTTCATTTGAAAAACTAAAATCAAAAGTATGCTGCTAAAAAGAAATCATTTATCTGCAGGCATAAAATAACTATATTAGATATCTTAATCTAAGTATAACAGCAAACCTGAGAAGAGTTGTCTTTTCTCCCATACAGATCAACACTTTACAGGATCTGGCAAGTCACTAGCTCCATATAATATGTGAGACTGTACTTTGAAGCACATTAGAACCTAAAATTATGGTTTATAAAATAACCCAAGATGCCCTAGGCATAAATTCATGTTCATGCACTCTGCAGTATAGGTTCAGTGAAACCTGTGAATCTAGGACATGACAGAGCTAACATGCACACGCGGCACAGGCAAACCACAGGGTTAGCTCACTTCAGCACAACAGGAACGGCTTTGCTGTGTGTGCTCACACCAAAGCAGATGGCAGGTCTGTAGGGTGTGCTCAGAGCAGACCAGCTACTGTCCACGAACAACGGAAGGCATTCAAGCAGGAACTAGACAACTCCAAGATTTCCAGACTTCCCCTAACCTACAGCCACAGAAAAACAGCATGTGCCATGCTGCAAGATTCTCAGAAATCCTGGTCAAATATTGTCAAACTGAAAATCTCGTGCTAGCAGAATTTCTCGCATCAAGAAAGAAGACATGTCCAGGAAAGCCAGCAGTACAGTACATTCAAGGGCAAGTTCCTGCCCCCTCCCAGGAAACAGAACAGCCCCAAGAAGGCTTGCCCAAAGCAGTCCAGACCTATTTGTCAGAATTAACTAATAAAGTCAACATAAGACAGTTGAAAACATAGTATAAATAATCCAAAATGAAACTACTGCATGCAATTCTGCCACTAACATAATAAAAGCCCATGACACAATGACAGTACCATCATATCATAATCGAGTACCACCATACCCTATTATCATGCAACAATCTGAAGATGGGAAATGCAGATGAGTTAGAGCAGAGATTTTCCTTCCTCCAAGAGGCCAAGTCGTAATGGACCATGTACAATAAAACTAGAATGTGATCTAAACATCCATAGAGTTGTTCAGATCATCAGCAAAAGCTTCAGAGTTTTCCACTGAGATAGAACAAGTACAGATAATTATTTGTGCAGAATAATTCCCATATAAGTGTCATCTGTCTGTTAAATTAAGGTATTCTGGGTTTGAACTAAGGCTGTGATGTAAAATGGAAGAAAGAATATACAGAACTGATATTTAACAATTGCATCAATACAATTTAATTGTACTAATAACGTGAAAGGTTACAAAGCTGTTGAGTCCCACATTCAGAAGTGACCAAACATCTACATCATCTCTTAACATTTTTATCATCCCTATTTCATTCCAGTATAATTTCTTTACATTCCATCAAACAGCATGAAAAGCAGATAAAAGCAGAGACACCTCTCCAGCAATCCTCTGAGATAGAGGTTTGGTTTTTTGTTTGTTGGGGTTGGGTTTTTTTGGGTTTTGGTTGGGTTTTTTTGGTTTTTTTTTTTTTTTTTTTTTTAAGATGATTTGCCCCTGAAGAAATCCTTAGCTTTCCTTTCCCCCACCCCCTTTTCAAAATCCTCTATGCTCAGCTCAGTAAAAGGCAAAGGATCACTAATCAGAGTAAAACTTCTGTAGCTGTATGGAAGACATCGATGGCAAAATACGGTTCACTTGTTGAAGTATATTGAGATGGGACAGCAGGAAATGAGAAACATTCCACCTGTCTGTTTCTTGAATCACTTGGCTCTTCACAAAGCTTTCTTCATGACTTCTTTATTATGTTGTTCTTTTTGCCTTTGTATTCCCCAGTGGAGAGACATTTCTAGGTTCATTTCAGTAATGTCAAAATAATTGAATCAAAACCAAGAACAAAGTATTAAAAGAGCTGTGTCTTGACGAATTTATTATTAGAGTAATTGATAAGAGTTCTTAAATTTCCCAATAGACCCCTCAAGTTAAAAAACCAAGCAGAAAGCATATAGAAAAACACACACAATAATATTAATACTGTCTTCACCTTTCCCAAGCGCTCACCCTTATCGTATATAAATCTACACAGAAGGGACCAGAGCAGATGCTTATTGTTTTACATGGTTACCAAGTCAATTATTCTACCCTAAAGCCTGGTTTCAACCACTGTAAATCAGAAGTGATTCCACTAAAAGCAACAGTGCCATGCTCATGTGAAACTGAGAAAGGAGAAATAGGGCTCCTGGCCTTGGGAAAGTTAAAGTGGAGTATGCCTATATGGTACTAAAATTGCATTATTTCATATAGTTTGCTTTAACAAAAGTAAATGAGAGTCCAATTGCAGATCTGCTAGCAAAAATTAAAGTAGAACGCCATTTAGACAATAGTCCAAAATACACTGATAAATTGTTGGTCAAAGACATGAGAAAACTCATTGCTAGTTTCAACAGCTACAAGGAAACAGAGTAATATTTAAAGGCTATCTGCGCACTTGATTAGAATTACTTTTAAAGCCTTTTATAATCCCTGGAAAATTCAAGATGGAAAAGGAGATCCCAATTCTCAACTACTTGTTAAAAATAAAAAAAAGGATAAAACAAAATTCCTTCTGTAATTTAGTGTCACACATCAGAAGCCTTGTAGAAATTTCTCTGACGTGCTCCTGTACTGAGACAATATAAGCTTATTGTTACGTCAAATGAATTAGTTACAAACAGTCAAAATATACTATGTCAGTGGTCTAAATTTAGGACATTGGCCTGTAGCAGATTTTAGTTAAAACAAATGTGCTATATAATTCTGCCTTTACAAGAAAATTATGGATGAAGAGGCCAGGACATACATAATTCACATTCTATTAAAAGATTTTTTTTTAGCTGCCTAGTACAGTATCTCTAAGACAGACTGCAAAAATGGTGCTTAGAGGATTGGGAAAGGCACTGTGTTTTGAAAGAAATATGCTCACGATATTTGAAATGAATACTTATATTTTGTTTCATCAAAGTTTGAAGGAGAGAGAAGAATTTTATCCAGTCTTTTAACTATTTTTCTATATAATGGCATATTAATTCAGGACTTAGGCATGCAGCTGTACTCATGTTACCTACTATATTACCATTTGCCATGCAGACTGAAACAGAAGAGTCTTTTGAGAGAGTTTATACAGGGATGCAACAACGTAGCCTGGCTTCTTGGCTTTGGCAGCCTAAATAGCAGCACATCCCAAGGCAATCTGTACAGCCTAATGGCAGAGTGATAATTTATGCCTACTCATATTTCCATGTCTTTTTACTTGGTTCTCTACAGCGTACAGTGCTTCATAGCACATTTTAAAAGAAGGAATAGAAGTAGTAAAAATAAATAAAGGAAAAACGGGATAAAATGATGGCCATGTTTATGGAAATAGATCCTATGGATGACAGGAAGTCCCGACAGATTCTGTGTTAAAGGAATGGATTCTGTAACTATGCGAGACTCTCACTCCAGGCTTTCACAAAGACATTTGAAATTCAGCCATTACTATGGTGCTACCACAAAACACGCAAGCGTAGTTCTAAAATATATTAGGAGATACGTTCCCAATATAGACAGAAAAAGATTAACATACTAAGCCTGGGTGAAACTAGATCTGAAAGCTAGAATGCCTGCAATCCTAGCTACCCACATTTAAGCAAGAAAAGCCTAATCTAGAACTGGAATAGAGAAGGGGCTCCAGGTGTTATATCACCTGCCTGAAGAGAGGAAACTGAAATAGCTGGTAAAAAAGCAAGCTTCCCTTTTTAGTTCAGTTTACGTTTCTTTACATATACAAGTACAAACAGAGACATGGCTGTAATCTGAAAAAGTAAGTTCAAATTGAACAACATGAGAACTGTTGCTGTAGATGATTGGTTTATCATAAACATGGCTCCTGAAATGTGGGATTAAGGTTCTTAATTATAGTCCTTTTATCACTCAGAATTTAAAGCTTTGTTTCTTTAATTTTAACCTGATTGTAAATGTGTCATCTGGAGACTGAACTCTCTGCTTTGGGGCTTATTGAATTCTGACACTTCATTTCTCATAGGAACCCAGCACTCATGGCACATCTTGACTTTACCCCTTCTCTTTAATTATAAAATGGTATTCAGCATTGCCTTGCGCAAACCATGATCTTCTGTACATCTCCTTCATAATTATAACAAACTTTCTAGCCCCTCAGCTGACAACCAACGTTACAGGCCTGACAGGTTTCTGGTGATAATGTCTTATTCTACAATGCATATGAAAAGCTGTCCTTTGAGGATCAGAAATGTACAATATGACTGCTTCAATGTGCAAAGATAAGATTAAACTACAAGGAAGGCAATTAAATGCTTAGATCATATTAATAAAAGCATGTCCTGTGTTTACCCTGGTGTTATCATTGCATACAACATTGAGCAGTGTATTTGTTTTGCCGACTAAAACATGAGCTGAAAACTCAAAAAGGGATTAAGGAACTATTTTAAAAGAATCCAGTCCAAACTACTTTTGTTCAGTGCTTTTTTTACCCTGATCTAATGAAAAATTCTGCACTTTAAGGGACAGATGTCTGTATAGAAGAAACGTCAATCTGCCTACAAACAAATCAACATGCATTAAACTCCTTTGAACTTTGTGGTTTCTGATAAAAACTGCAACTCACTTTATAGCACCAATGGTTTATTATTTCTCTTCATAAAATCTTATGAACTTATCAGTACAAATCATATTTATTTACCTTCATTTGGCCATCACGTCCTATAGCTAACCAAGTGACACTGATGGAAATCAGAACCTCTCCAAGCTTAATAATTTTGTTTAGTACTAAGCAAAGTAAATTCATATATCATCATCTCCCAGAGACCACAACCAGAAATGGTTCTATAATATACTTGGCACTGCTCCAATGTAGAGACAGTTATGGGGTTTTTTGTTGTTGGTTTTGTTGGGTGTTTTTTTTTTTTTTTTTTTGAGATTCAAGGAATCTTTTTGATCACTAATACCTGTGATATTAGTTACATAGCTTCCAAAGCAATAGAGGCAAGAAATTAGCTGGAAGTATCTCTTTGACTTAGTCAAAAGTTTGAAGGTTTTTGACTTAGCAGCCATGGGCATGTTACCTAGTGATACTTCAGAAAAGAAACAAGAGAGACTGGGAGAAGACAATTCAATATATTGGGGAGAAAAGCAATTCAAAAGAGTGGCAGAAACCTGAAAGGCTTGCATACTGTTGCACAGAGCTGCCCAGCCATAATTTTATTGTATGCAAAGATGGTGTGGCAAACTGGAGCAATATCTGCAGACAGCACCTGATACAGCAGAGAAGGCAGAGCTTCTTCACTCCCACCAGCAAGACAGACCTATGCCGAGTCTGCTATGGTCTTTCCAGTATAACACTTTTGGTTCTGAGCATCAGTCGTACCACTGAAAAAAGCTGAGGATTTACAGAGGTCACTTATCTCAGGGAAACAAAGGACTATCTCTGTTGTATTTTTTCACATTGACTAGCACAACAAGCCCCATTGCCTATCACAGTGCAAATAATGCTAAGAATAATTAATAACCACAACTTACTTGTTTACTAAATATTTAAGCCTGTAAATTAGTCTCCGAGGGAAGTGTGGTCCACTGTTTGCGATATTTAAAGGTAGGATGCATAAAACACAAGAAAATATTCTGTGGGGTTTAAGCCTATATTTACAGGAACACCGACTAGATTATCTGTTAAGGCTGTTTCACATCCAGTAGATCAGTTAATTTACACAAAAATTAAAAATGAAAAGTTTACTCAATCATAGAGTGTTTTCTGTTTCTGCTGAACTGTTATTACTGTTTTGCAGAAGAAACAAGTTTAGGAGCTTTGTTCTTCCTTTTTTTTTAAACAGAAAATGGAATAAGTATTAGAAAGACTATACTGAATTTCTTTTATATTATGTGGAATGAGGTAAGGAAAAAAAGATTATGGGCCCGAATATCCCATTCTTGGAAGGCAATATTTAGTTTTGGTAGACACTTAAAAGTGTCTAACAAACCTAATTAACACACATATATATATATATAAGTACAGTTGCATTCAATATGAGAGAAAATGGAACACAATCTTGTGAAACATGCAGGCATAATGACACTACGTTACAAAAATGCCTGCCTATTAAGATCTAGACGTTATGAGAAAGAACTCCTGTTTGTTGTTATGATAAACAAAATACAAACACAATATACTGTTCTTTTATCACACAATGTAATTAAAGCTTCAACATACCCCATGTAAGCAGTCAGCATACTCACTTGGAAGTTTGTAACATTTTCAAGTCAGAGTTATGCCTGACTTGCTGGTTTTCTATGCTTAATGCAAGCTGTAATTTTTTCCTCTTTCTTTCCCTAGAATCACAGAGCAATGTTTCCTAAGCAGTTACCTACTGACAGGCAATTACATCCAATTGTGTAACAGCAAAAAGCTAGAAGACTATTCCTCTATGAAAAGAAAGATTTTAAATTGTTGGTTTTGTTGCAAGATTTTTTAATGTCACACATAAATCCATATATGCAATTAGAGCCACAGCGTGGCCACGTGATAACTTGATTAAAACTTTGATTAAAGGAATTAAAACAATCAAGCTTTATGGTGAGAGAGATTGAAAGGAATGCCTTCATCAAATCTCCATTTCCACGTGTCGGGCAGCCTTAGCACCAGAGTTCTGCCAAGGCCATGCAGTTCCATAACGCACTGACCGTTATCTCCATTAAAATTAGGATCTTCAAACTGTGTTAAGCAGCAGCACCCATGTCCATGGCAAAGAAATGAGATTTCCTTGGTGAGCTTTAGCACATGCTGGTATTCTTCTAGCAAGGATAATACATTATCTTCCAGAGACCAGGCTTGGCAGCAGGATGCATAAAGCCCTTGCCCTCCTACTTTGCAGGGGCTCACCTTCCACAACTTACAGAATTACATGAATTATTACATGAATGTAATAATTAATTAGAGCATAATTCCTTCAAGCCCACCTCCATTTTTAGTTTGCTACTATGCTGAAAATATACAGATCTCTACCATGTTACTACTTTGGCAATTGGGCGAGAAGTTATTGCACTTACCAACTGAACTAACATAGACTGCTTTGAAATCCTAGCCCCACTAAAGCTTAAATGGGCTGCCAGTTATGTAAATGAAGAACCATAACAAGTTGATCAGTTAATTAATGCTTGCTCAGAGGAGAAATAGTTACACATTTCTTTAAGTTCAGTACAGACTGTGTTAGACCAAAATCAGTTGCAGAAAAATAGGGCACAGAGAAAGATCTCTTGATGTTGAACAGAAAAAAAAAACCCAGAAACTGATATTATAATGACCTTGTACTGTTTAAAATAAAGAAACATTTTAATAAACCTGAACCCCTCAACCTATAAGATAGAGAACACAGTCCAGCGAGTTTCATGAGCTGGAAAACCAAAGGAGGCCACAGAACATATAATTGCTAATGTGCTTTCTGTGAGAGCGGAGAGGAAAAAAAACAAACCATCTTTGAAGGAGTATGTTGCTTCTGTCCATATATACTCTTGTTCAGAGTTTACTTGCAAAAACAGATTTGCACAGTTGCCAGCAAAACAAAACCTGCTGGAGAAAGGCTATATGTTCAGCCTGCTCTGCCAGCTAAGTTCCTATTCAGAATCATTAAGTGCCTCAAAGCGAACACAGCAAATATCATTCCTTAGTTTGGTTACATGCAAGAGAGTGGTATAGTGACCTACATCAACAGTTGGCATTCCTGGTCAGTAGCTGGTAATGGCTTTAACTTGCTTTGTTACAGGTATCAGGTTTAATAACTATCTCTTTGTTCTATAAATACAGAGAAGAGCCCTGGAATTTCTACATCAGTCATTAATGGAGCTAAGCCTGACACGTGAATTATCACAGAAGACTGAGAGAAAGCAGCCTTACTTTTCTTCTGCCACGAGCTTTGTGTAATCTTAACCCCCTCTTCTGAAACTGAAGGATCAACCTTCAGATATTTAAGATATTTCAACTTGCATCACACAGTGAATGCAAGACTTACACCTGTGGTAAGGTACCCACAGTTTCAGGAGCAGAAAGAGCTCACTGCCTGGGGCTTTTGTTGAGAGCAAGCCCATTTCCTGCAGTTTGCTCAAGAAACCTAAACACTTGAGGAAGATTAGGTACAGACAGAAAATTAAAATCCAAACATTTATATCATGCAACATAGTGTATATAGTCCTACGGTTCCCTTTGGAACTCAGCAAGCCCATAGCTATGTGTGCCCCAGTTTCTGGAATGCTTTTAAAAAGTCATTGCTACTCCCAGCTTTATTTTTTTTTTTTTAAGAAAGAGAGTAATTTAGTGTCTTCCAGTTTTCATTTGAAGATAAACTTCAAAATGAAAGTTGATCACAGGGCTTGTGAGACTGCCAAGATTAGTTTTCCTGAAAATTATTGCTTATTCATGGTTTCTTTCACTCCCTGTTAACTTAGGATGCTTATTCAAGTTTGGAGGATGGAGGTTAACAAATAATCTTCAGTGGCTCTCCTCAGCATTTAAAGGTCATTTGACATGTCTGATTGGAATGATTGTAACTGAGATTAGTCCTCAGCTGACGAGAAATAAAATGAAAAGGGCAAGTTGTTCAGGAATATAAAGGAGAAGTGCCAGAGAGTATTTGCCTTGTTTCTACATAAAGCAGCACATACTCTCCTAGGCACTGATGTAGTGAATCCTGAGAATTATTATAGTAAACAATAGCTTTTAGATCACTTCTTCTCTCATTCACAACACTCAAGATCAGGGTTTGTTCTGCTGCTTTTAAAAGTGTTTTCTTTGAAATTTTAGAAGTGGCTGCACATACAAACCTCTTGAAAAGAAAGATTTGTATGAGTAATTCCAGTCACCAACTTGTAAATTTCCCCCCATGAGGAAATGAGAATGCACATCTCGTAATATATGACTACAGTTATAAACTATAGAGCCTGAACAACTAAGTTGTTAATTTTGTTAATTTTTCTCTTGCTTCCATTTTTTGTGGGGCAGCAAATGTTCTGTCAGCCATTATCTTGAGAAAAATTGTAATTGATGGGTTCATTCTCATTTATGCCTAAGGAATTTTCACATTATTGTGAGCTGGAAAATATTAGATAATTAACATTGGTGATAAAACTGCATTCGTACTGATTACCCTGTTCCACGTATATGCTTAATTGTCAACATTGCAATAGCTTTAACTGCAAATAGACATCACCCATTAGCCAACCAGACTGCTCAATGAGAAAAACACAGACATTTTAGCTGTTATTTGGAGGATGAGAAGAGCATAATTATCATTTAAATAGGCAGGTTTACTTATCTTATCCACTTGGAATCCCCCCCAAAAATACTTGTCTTCAATATTCGGGGACAAAGAAACAACATTGTTCACAATAACAGTGATGCTGAAGTCTCCAAATGCACTGTCCATCCAGAATTGTCAGTGTTTTGTAAAGATAGAAAAGAAATGTATTCATTTCCATTTTTTTTAAGGAGGAAACAAACACAGAGAGGAGAAACGATTTGCCAGATGGCTGACAGTGTATATCTTGAGTTACTGGACAAACCTTGCTAAGGAGAGCTGAAAGAGAGAGAAAACACACTCCCCAGATCCACAGGTGAAAGAAATCTTTCCTACATAAGTTACGTCTACTTCAAGCAGAACGGGGAGATGGGGGTCTCCTGCACTGTTCCTTCTGCCTTGGATCCTAGTTACTAATATCAAAGAAAAAATAAGGTCTCTAGAGGTCCCTGTGGTCCCTTTGTGTGCAAATCTTCTGATTGGACTTGAAAACCTTTTCTTCAGTAAGGTGGGTGACAAATAAAGGGAATCTTTTGGCAGAGAGGCTGACAGAAGAACTCCATCTTTGGTGCACGTTTCTATGGGCTCTCCCTCTGGTCAGTCTAACGCTGCCTGATTTTTGACAGCACTTCTTCCTTCGCTGTAGGACCCCCTTCGAATCTCAGAAGCCTGATCTGACTCCAGTGACCTGAACAGTCCCAACAGAAGCTGAATCAGTCCCCTAAGCGCAAAGCATTTTCACCCCAGTGCATTCAGTCCTAGTCCCTCTACGGGTTCAGTTTAATGACAGAATTACATTCCAAGCTATTGAGCATTTGTGTTCACTCAGTCTAGTGTTTCAGCCTGCTCTATCTATCACCAGTGTTATTTCCCTGGATGGTTGTTTCATATTTTATTAGAAATGACAGCTCTATTATTAACAAGAAAAAAATATAGCATGAAAGAAAAATACAAGTACTAACTTTAAGAGCCAGGTGCTGAAGGATGTGAAAGTTTTATCTGGTGACACACAGGAAATGGCTGGATCTGTAAAATATTTTCTACTTGAATGGTTTATTAAAACTGACACCAGTACAACAATTACTGCCAATTATTTTGTCAGAGTGTCTATTCCATTCAAAGTGAGAAAGTTAGTAGCAAAAAACATACCTGACACCTAAAAGTAGGTAAAGACCATTTTACCAGGGGTCACTTGATTGCTCAAGAATTTGGTAAGGATGTAGGAAGAATTTTCTCTCCAGATTACTAATTCAAACCCATACCTGATACTAATCACAGAAATAAATACCAGCAGGTATTTTATGGTAGATTGTGTGACATTTGTTCATAAGCCAGATTCTCTAGTGATCAGATGTCCCTATCAAAAAAACATCATTATAATTGTTACTTGTCAGCAGATTATACTATCGACTTCCCAAGCCAAAAAGTAACCCTTTGGGAAACTGTGCAGTGGGATAAGGTAGAAGTTCATTCTCCCAATCAGACTGTATATGCAATTAGTTTTTTTCTTTTTATTAGAAGTCAAAGAGATGTACAATATGTCTTCATTGTAAAGTCAACTTGAATGTAACTCTAACTTAGTTTACCTCTGCATGCAGAACTCTCATCTTTTACTCCAAGATCCTCAGATCAAAGTAGCGCAGAAAATCAAAGCTGCTCTGCAGAATGAGTGCGGTGAGCATCTTTAAACATCATTAACCTCCTAATACTTCCCTCCTGTGCCCAGTACAGATATACAATAACCCCCCATCTACACTCTTCAGAAGAGCTAATCTCACAATTCAGTTTTGTACAGGATTTCCCAGGCTGGGATGTCTGATCCTAATATTTAATGATGTAGCATACGCACATCAAAATTAAACTACCTAGGATGCATTAGACTATTGCACTGGTGCTGTCCTGCCTCCTTGCATTAGCTCCAACAAATCATGGTACATTGGACTCTGAATAAATGTCTGGAAACCCTGGACAAATTAGAACAGTTCCTGACATTTTGCTTGAACAAAATATCTGTGCAGAAATGATGAGGCTGTCCAGCAAAACTAAAGATATAGTAAACTTGTCACACAGCAAAACTTACTTTCATGATGAAATGGGCCATAATCATGTTCACATGAGCTATGTTAGCATAACTATAGCAATACAGCCATAAGGAAACGTTAGCATTACTCTTTTATTATCTAGTTAGCTAACAAGTAAGCTGTGCTAGTAGGTGAGAGAGTACTATTAAAACGTAGCAATTCAAATGTTATTTCATATCCTGCCTTTTCTTACCTCAAAGTAAGCTAACACAAGAGGAGAAACTTCAAAACAATTCACAGAAGTTTTAACCCGAGCAATGACATATTTTGAGTCACTCTGTTTTTCCTTTCAGTGACAAACAGCACGCTATGTTTGGCAAGAAGGGATATACTTCATTTTAACTTTCCCAATTGCTTCCTAGATGCAAAGAATGGAGAAGGACCAGCCACCCTTACAAGCAGCATGATTCTAATTTAATTTACCAAGGCTTCTTCCATATTTGTAAGTATACTTATTAATTTCAGGCCTTCTGATAACACAGGAACTGTATTCGGGGTAAAAAAAACCCCAAACTCTTCTTTTCCTATAGATGGGTTAATATCCAGTGAATCAAAAGGTTTATAACTATATGATCCACTGGCTAATAAAGCCTTTGGTGTCAGAAATTACACTTCATGCTTGGGTCAAGCCTGCTAAGTCTATTAAGGTCTCAGATGCCTCCTGTATGGATCAGCAGGGCCCAAGAGAAATATCAAAAGTTACTGACCTGAGGCTACTTCTGTGTTTAATACACATCTTACAGATATATGACTCTGAGAGCAGTGCTGCCCCTGTAGGGGAAGGATGAAAAAAAAAAAGCAAAGCCATTTCAAATTTGAACCAAACACAGAATAAAGTTACCTTATTTTGATATACAGGAACTTGAAGCAATACATTTTTACAACTCTCATTCACAGAATCTAAAGCCAGAAGAAACCATCAGATCATACTGACCTCCTGTATATCACAGACCATTAAATCTCACCCAGTTATTCCTGCACTGAGCCAAATAACTTGTATGTGATCAAAGCAAGATTTTCAGTCTTGCTTTGGAAATACCAATGGAGAGTCCACCACACCCCAGAGCTTCAACTACCTGTTCCAATGGTTAATAGCCCCCTCCCCCTTATATATTTTATATTTAGCATCCAACCTGAATCTGTCTAGTTTCAGCTCTCAATCACTCATTGTTTCACCATTTTCTGCTGGATTAAAACAATTTTTCACTCATGCAGAAATTATATAGTGTAACTAAGTTATCTCAAGATTAAATCTCTAATGGTATAGCATTTTCTCCGTTCCTCAAATTGTTTTAACTGAAGAGAAAGACACGTTACAATAACCTTTGACTACCACCAGAACTGAGCACATTTTCTAATGCTGTTTGTAGAAAAAGCCATCCTATTTGCCTCTCTACCTAAAACCCGTCACAATGGAACAAGCTTGAATTATCTCCATTCAGACAAAAGCAGGCAGCCAAATATCATATTATATACATATGCTTCTGAATTGTTACATATGCACTACACAAGAGATTCAGTTATTTGAGCATTTGATTGCATCAACCTGTGCACATAATTTTACATGTAGTGAACAGGAATGTATGTGTTCCTCAGATGCTACAGACTAGCTGAAACCGGTTTCATAAAGTCAAATAAGAAAGATGGTATTCGATTACGAACAAGAAAAATACCAAATAAGCTACAGCTAAGGAAAAACCCACAGAGGAGCAAAAGAAAGGCTGGAGAGAAGGAAACAATCAAACCAAGGAACAAAACAAGCCTGAGAACAATTTTTAAGGACAGGGCTTGAGAAGGACATTAAATTAAGGCCACAATCTCATTAGCATTCAACACTTCTGCTTGCTCTTGAGAATGTCCTCAAGACTCAAGATCAAACAAACAAGATTCCGCAGGCACACAATCAAAGCACAGATGTTTGCCTTGACCACAAAGCAACTACCACGAGTGACATACTAATCTTTTAAAATGCCTCTGACACCAATCAAAAATATACTTTAACAGGCCCAGATTGTACTTTTATAAATACTATCATCTGAAAATTTTCACGAAAGAAGATGAGAAACAAAGGAAACTTATTTCAAAGCAGAAAATCAGAACTTGAGAAATGCATTGTTATGAAATGAAATATCAACCAGGTTTCATTCACATAGGCTGAGCCACTGAGAAGTGGCATTTTAGAGAAACACACCTAAATTCTAGGATACAGGACAGTTGGGATCAGGTTGTTGCCACAGCTAAAGTAAACAGGCTGAATTAATTGCTCCTGGGAGCCTCATTTATACCATCCTCCAGCCTACTTAGAAACTCACCACCAACCCACAAACTGCAAGTGTAACCAGATGTAACTAAAATGATTAGTTTGTTCTTTTGTAACTAAGCAACATAGAGATAGGAGCCGGGTAGGCAATACTTTAATATTGTATTTGTACACCTATGGCTATGGATATGCTGCTATGCCCAAAGACAACTGGATGAGGAGTAGTACAGATATGCTGCTACGTTCCCAGTACGGCCCCAGCCCATCTTGACAACGAGTCGAGGGTGGTTAGAATAATTGGTTTGTGTTAAGGGTGCCAAATCATTGTTAGGGACCATGCACCATGAAGAAGGGAAGCAAGTTACATAAGCAAGGTGATATTGTGCATGTCCAGAAGAACGGGTCAACTAAAGGACACACCTGTACGACCACCAAGGACCACCAGAGACCCCCATGGAAGCCCCTCGGAGTTCAAGGACGCACGCGTAATGATCATGCAAATATGATAATTAGTTCCAGGAAATAATGAATATGTATGTCATTCCGGGAAATTTGATGCGTATGTATGTAATCAGACAATATAAGCTTTGGTTGATGTAACCTGCGGTACGCACGCTAGGTGGAACGATCCCCCGTGCATCCAGCGCCGTAATAAAGAATGCCTGCTTCTTAATACTACATTGGTGTGAAGGAGTTTGATTCCCCATTTCGGTGACACAAGTAAAATTAATTTAAGTATGAATAAAGTAACAGAGAATGTTAGATGGAACGTGACAATGCAACATCAAAACATAAACAGACTTTGCAAAGAAATAAATATATCCTTACAAAACTGGGAACAAGTTAACAGACCCTAGCACTTGATCAATACATCCAAAATTTCAAAACTTGCCTATATGCATACTTTTCAAGTTAATATTATGCAAAAACAAGCCATTCCTACTCAGCAATGCAAAACTTGACAGGGCAGCAAACCTATCCAATTTTTAACTCGCATGTGCATTTCCTTCTTCCCTTTATTTCAAACTCTGCATTTATATCACAACAGTCCTTCAGTGAGCAGTTTGATGCAGCACCAAGAATTGTTACTGCTGCCATTCAAAAGCTAGAAGCTCCCCACTGTACACCAACTGATAAATACTATCTAATGCTGCAAACATCTACATTCATTTGCATCATAACAGAAGCACATTTTTCTAAAGAGAAAATGGTTATTTGGAGTTGGAGGCCAGAATGACATTAAAACTGGTAAACTTATTTGAACTTTTCTAGGATTCCTTAAAACTGTAGCATTATTTTTATACATATATGGCTTTATCTTAGATTTTAACTACACTTGGAACCCTGCCACCATCCTGTTAAAATGAGACTTCTAAAGCAAAGGGTGATGGCAGAAGAACTTATTGCTGATTGAATCTCCGCTTAACCATTCTCCCAGCGGGTGCGGTTAGGAGCACTTCCGAGATATTCTTGTGCACATTAGGATTTCTCAGGCCTGAAAGTTCAATGCAAAAAGAAGTGGTATGTTCTCATGCCTCAACCTCTAATTTAGTTTGCATATGAATACAAGTCGCCTGCTTGGAAATTTAAAGTAACAATCTAGTGACTAATGTATGCGGAAGAAATTGAAAGCACTAACTGACTCCTGTAGATCAGGATTTCAAAAGCGTTTTTAAAAGACTGCGGCTAACAAAATCGAACCACGTAGGCATTTGGAAAAAGCAACATTAGTCCAAGTTGCCGGTGTGCATCATTCTTAGGAAATACCACATGTGCTGTGTATGCCAGCCACGCTGGAGCAGCCTCAGTCTCTGGCAGGCCTTGCAGGCTTTCCCGGAGGATACAAACCACCAAGTATTTAGAAGCATTCATTAACCTTAAGTGTCTTGTTTATCGGTTGCTCAACTCGGGACGTCTTGTAACTAATTTCCTGAAGTGCCTCAGACCTTATCACTTGACCAATAGTAAAGGAATGCCTGTGACGGTGGTTACAAAACCTCTCTGACCTTGCCAAGCTCCCTCAAAGGTAGTATGCTATTCAGTGTCACCCAAAGTGGCGTTCTGCTGTGAGAAGTCCGAGGGAGACTTTGTGCTGGATATTAAGGCTTGATCTACACCGAATTTCTCCTCCAAGAAGTTTTCTTAGGAATACAGTTCCTCAGGTTGTGAACAGAACTGCTCTTTCAGGTGTATCTGGAGCAAATAAACTTGCTTCCACTTTGCAGCAGAACAACTTTTTAGTTTACTTTGAGCTAGGTCAGCCAGTTTATCAAACAGGTTAAAGTCCCTGTGTCTGCTAAGTTTACTTTGGTGGAAAGACATTATGGAGCACAACCATACAAAGACTTGCAGGCAATTTTGAAGAGGCAGCAGAGGGCTGTGATGATCAGCCAGGTGCAATAACTTTCTTCTCCACACAGTTCTCTGAGTGCACCACCGAAGGTGGTTTGAGCTAATGAAGCTGGCACTGATTACAGCAGACTAAGGCACTTTCCCCACCTGTGCCACGAGAACAAATATATTCAACCATTTCAGGCAAACCTGGACAAAGATGCACGCCTGCAGCCTAATTGAAGAATAACTGTATCTGCACATCCTGCCACGACAGTTTGAATTTAAAACCACTGGACATTGTAACGTGATTTCTGCACTGTCCCACTTTTTATGCAACTTCTCAGCTGGTCCTGTGTGCTTGCTGGGCTAGAAGAATATGGACTCCCTCCCGGCTCCCTTACAGCATATACACTTACACTGCAAGGCTCCTGCCCTCATCTTTCCAGACAAACCTGCCATAGGACCTCGACAGTTCCGAATTTGAATACTGTCCTGATGAGTACTGATGGGTTGGATGAGTTGTTGATATTATTTGGAGAACAAGATGGATTTGCGACAGTACATTGAAATATAAGCTTTAATAAAGAAAACAGTAATTGCGTGCCTATAATTTCACTGATTACAGAACACAGCTTGCAGCTCTCTAAATTATAGTTTACAGAGATGGTATCCTGAATCTTTTAATCTCTGTGCTTCTTTCTAAGCATGCATTCATATGACTTCTCCCTCCACAGCAGAATATGAATTTTGCCGTACTGTTTTATATACTCTGAGAAGCTGTCCTATAGTCTTGAAATAAACAGAAAATTATTTTTCATTAAAAGGCATGTTCTTAGGGTAGATCACTCTCTGCGGGAGGCTCAGCCAGTTTTAGTCTGTCAGAGCCATATATGTTCTACCATCTTTGATCTAGTCAGGTGAATCTCATGAATCTAATAAGTATCAAGCAAAAGTATTTGGTGCCTTGCAACAGCATAAATTTAATAACAGTATTGTCCAATTATGAATTAAGAAGAAACTAGCAAAGAGGTGACTAACTGTGCATTTGGCCACATCAATAGCGGAGTTAAAAACACAGTCAAGGAACCCAACCTGTATTTCTTTATTCGAAGCATGAAATACAGTACTGCTCTAAGGTTAGTTAATGCATGCTGTTGATACAAATATTGTTCTACAAATCCATTTGCTCTATAAAGAGACAAGGCAGCAGTATTAAAAAGAAAGCCCTTCTTTGTCTTTTATTTGGAACTACAATGTACAAATCAAAGCAAACACTTTCTGAGTTCTGATAGTTACATTTTTTGTTTGTTTTTAAAATTGCATCCCTCCTTTGGATGGATGAAAGCTTTTTCCCTGCTGGAAAGACTTTTATCAGGAAATACAGACTAAATATTCCATGCTTCACTCATCACTTACGGTAGCCAAATAAATTACAAAGTGACATCAATCCAAAGAGCTTGCAAAATATGAATACTTTGGTAGAAATTCCCTGTCTCTTTAGACAAAAATTATTTCTTCCTTCTCAGTTTAAATAATTACCATGATTACAGAGTTTGCATTTTCTCCTAACTATAAAGCAATGCTACTACTGAAAGATGTGGTTGTGTCTTCCTTCTACCATCTATTCTGCCTCTGCATTGTTCCTTCTTTCCTCCCATAAAAAAAAAAAAAAAACAACAAAAACAAAGAAACCAAAACCCCCAAAAAACCTTTATGTAACAAAACAAATCAAAATAAAACCCAGAAACTTTTCTATGTGGCACATACTCCCTTTCAAATGTCCATGGGTTAGAGATAGCCAGCTTCCTCCCACCTCATCAAGATCCTGGATTGACCTGCTTGCAGTGCCTCAAGAAGGGTAACACTTCAGTAAGTAACTTTTAATAAGTTTTCTGCCTTTTTTTTTTTCAGGCAATTCTCTTAACAGTTTCTACAAACTATTACAGACTCCTACACCAAGTGTACTAACTGCCACAGTGACCTTTTTTCCCCTTGGGAAAAAAAAAAATTATCAAGTCTAGCAAAGAAAAATACTTTATAGTGATAGACGTTTGTATTTGAACAGGAGACCATCTCCATTGAATGACTTCTTAGACTTGTGCTATCACATTTCAGAGATCTGACAAAAATAGAAAAACAAAAAGCTTCTACTGTCCAACGTGAAACAGAAATACTACTCAGATTTCAAAATCACACTCATTTCTTAGTTATATGGGCAGATATCTGAAAGGGTCATACACACCAATTTATGGTAGGGGCTATTGGTCATAGGAAGAGAGATGTTTTTTTACAGGTCCCAAGTCCTACATTTTGGTTTCAGGCAGCCAGTCACATCTTCAGACTCATCACCTGGCTGAAGACCTTCTGGAGATTAGCAGGAGACTTTTTACAAGGTACAGCACCTAGGACTTTTTCAGCATCTTCTCTTCTAGTAGCAAATGACAATTCGCCACCCCTACTCTCTTCAGCAAGGTTTCCTCTTAAAATATGTTCTACCAGAGATCCCTGGATAACAAAGTTCAATTAAGATTAGACACATTGTTTCAATTTTAAAGCTCATTCAGTCTCTAGGCTCAATTAAGTCCATGGTCTTTCCACTGAGAATCATTTTAGAGTTTTCAAATTATTTTATCATAGTTTCCTAAATACATCCCCAAACTACACTCATTACAACATGAAAACCAAACAAGGATAAGATTTTAATAAAACATTCAAAAAAAGCTTACACGCTGGTAAATGACTCCACCCCAAGTAGTACCACAAACCAGCAACGCAACCAGGCACAGCCCTGTTGCTATCTGTCTTTCCCAGGGCTCCCTTTGCTTCCTATATAGGGGCAGAACCCCTCCCACCACCCATCTGCTTATTAAACACACTCATTAACAGCAGCATGCTATTAACACAGCTCCTGCTACAATGGCAAAGCAGGTTCTTCTAAACTCTTCAAGATTTTAACTTCCTCACTTGTTCAATCATTGCCTCAAGCCCATGGTTCAGGCACAAGAAATATCAGCAGACACAGAAAATCCCATGGTGTCGCTTACTAAAGCAGCTGATCTACGCTGTTTCAGGAATGTCTTGAAAGATACAAACCAGACACAATGATCTACTCTTATTATCCTGTTTAACTCTATGACTGCTAAAATTTGAGTTGTTGGGGTTTTTTTATAAAAAAGCGTGTGTTTATCCAAACAGATGATTTTCAGTGACCCAAGCTGTTACACAAACTTTTCTTTTTAAAATGACTATTTAATTTCACTCCAAACGATAAATATTTATAACAGATATTTTAATAAATTTAAATATTAAAATCAAAACATAAATGTTATAAATGTTATAAACATTAATAAATGTTAAAATAAATTTTGAGAAAAAAACAGCTAATGAACAAAATAAGAGCTTTGTTTTGAAAGTGTCAAAAAAGTTATGTTATCAGAACTTTTTTGCAGGACTATTTTTGGACTGAAGCACCAAACAAATTAATCTGAATTTTTAGTAAAAAGATCAGCCAAAAATACATATGTGGTCATTTCTATGATACAGAGCAGGTATCTTATAATGAAAAAAGGGTGGAATGACTTCACACTTCTATGATACTGAGGTAACTCTGTTGTGCATTAACTTGCTTTCCACCTGCACTTCTTTCTGTTGATGCAATCTCAAACCAAAATTCAAAAACAGGCTACATTTCTGGGGAGAAGCAAAGGTCAACAGAGGCACTGGCATTCTATATACTATTTGCTCTTGTCAGGGAGATGGGTTCATTCAGCTCTGTGCCTACATATCATTCATATTAGTGCTGATGAGTGCTAGAAGCACCTCTGGAGGAGGAAGTAGCTCTTTTACTTTCGTAAGTCTATGAGATTTTAAAGAAAAGCATTAGACATTTTCATTAATCAAATAATTAAACAGAGGTGTGCACAAATATTTTTAATAGATTATTTTATGGTTTTACACTTTTGTTAAATAATATATAGCTCAATATGTGCTAATGCACAATGGTAATCTGTTTGTGGCCGGTAATGAATTGTATCTATGGAACTTCAAACAACATCTACTTACATGTAAATAATTAAACTATGCATAAGAAAATTACAGCTAATACACTGAGACACTACTCAATCTTTTAGATGAGTAGTGGTAGCATTTGCTGGTAGTGAAATCTATGAGTCCAAGCAATACTAACTAAATTGACTACTTATAAGTCTTTAAAAGGAGGAAGGAATCAAGTGAATTTAAAACATATTTTAATATATGCACAGTTGTCTCTGAAACATTCATATAGTCTGTATGGCCTTGCAAAAAACACGATTTGCTTTTATGTCCCCTACTGACAGTTATCACTCAGGCCATCCCAGCTATGTATTTTGGGATGTCTACCACCAAATTGTTTGTTCAGTTGGGAAGGCCAAATACTGCGTTAAAATCACTTGGACAGTACCTCAGCTATTCATATGGATACCACATGGTGGAAGCAGCTCAGCATATCTGAACACCTTCCCAGGAAGTTGTACATTTTCTTTGCCCATTTCTTTTTTTTCCTCCAGCACATTGACCATTTCCAGATAGTGCCCTTGGAGATATCCCAACAAATAAAACAGAGCAAAGCCCGACACACAGCCTCATGCTCCCATCACAGACTGGCTTATAGTCCCTGTAAGCCAGAAAGCCCCACAAGGCTCAAAAAGTGTTGCTGACACCTCTGTGCAGCCCCTTACTCAGAACTTTGCTTAAAGCTGACAGCTCCAGGTGGGCAAACAAAAAATATTTCATAGACAAAAATCCTGTCAGAGGCCATGTTAGTTGCCTGCAGAAGGCTGAGTAACATATTTAGAGTGACAATTAAGTATGAGATAAAGATCACCAGCAGAAGAATGAAGTGACATATTCAAACGTCTATACTCTACAGAATTTTTAAATTAAATACCTCAGGTTCTAAAAACACAGCTCCAAATCCCTATTATTAATTATATACACTGTTTCTTTTTATGTGCATGAATTTTTGTAAGTATTTTTATATGAATCTATAAGTATTTTCACATTTATATGAAAATAAAGGGGAAAAGTGCACAGTACATTTTGGGAGTAGAAGTTAATAAGTGTAAAACAAAGGTATGAAATAGAAGTAAAATAAAATTGTAATCAGAGGTCCTCAAGACCTAGAGAATTCTATACAGATATAATATATATTTATACATGTATAAACTATGGCAGGGATATAATTTTAAATTGTGTTCATTGTGTTTGTCCAAAAACATCCCATTTTCTAAACTTTTAGTTCTATGTGTGTTCTTCTTCATTCCCCAGAAAACTGGGGAAGACCCAGAAAATACCTGTTTTGCAAGATGTATTTCCACATAACACTTGCCAAGACAAATTAACAACTGTTTGATATATTTCATTCCCCAATTTGGCCAGTTTCTGTGAGAGGAGGGGCAATTATGCAGTAGCCTCTGACGTTTCTTGCTTTTTGTGTCTGGCTTTGTCAATCCTGTAACTGCCTACCCTAACAGATAACTTTAACACACCTGAACGACCCAAAGAAAAAAGGTAGGCTCCAAACACGACCTTAAAATAACTGACTTAGTGTGGCAAAGTTTTCTATGGGTTACACCAATTAGGATAATTATGCCACAACACTGCCTATGTGTCCCTTCTAGAAACTTAAATTAAATCCTTTTTCTGAGAAGAAAGAAGAAATTATTATATTTCAGTTTGATCTGGAGGTAGTTGTGCCTTGTTCTGCACAAGAGATGCTCCAGAATTTTAAAAGCAAGTAAAGTATTAATGCACACTTTAAATCAGACAAATCCTCAAATCTAAAAGAATAAAAGATCACCTATTTTACATCACTAAAATAAAGCCACCTATTGTCAATCATCTTTAAAATAAAATACTTCTATCACAGTGAAGTGTTTTAGTATGAAACTGATTCCAGGATTCCTCATATTGCAGTTATATGGCTAGGAAACTGCTCAGTTATTCAAATTGTCTGGGAATAACTTGAGAAAGCTGTTATTTACAGGTTAGGCACTTCCTAAAACAGGCATTTGTTTCTGTCAGGATGTCATAATTGCCTCATGGGGTAATATGACAAAACACAGCAAAATGGGGCGCAGAGGAAGCAACATGAAGTCCCCCTCCATTTGTAGCGACTGCACCTATATTCAGTAACATGCACTCACGTTGATGTTTGGAGACTACAACCTGACATTAACTTACCTTGAAACATTTGCACATTAATTTGCTCTTGTGCATTAAAATTAGCCTTGGAAAGCTTTTATACATACAAACGATGTTTCTCAAAGTTTGCAAAACAAATTATGAAGTTTGCGAGAGGTCTACCATGTTGGGGTTTTTTTTAAGTAGATTTACTTTTATTATTATGTTTAAGTTTGCCTTTAGCTTTCCTCATCACCTATTTTTGAAGTGTTGGGATGCATTTCCCTCCACACCCACTGCCCGTGTTACAAGCCACTAGTTCTCCTTTCTGTCACTCAGGTATGCCATCCTTGCTCCTTTTCACAATCACTAGGCCACAGAGAGCAGGAGAACATTTACTGTGGCATCAGTATCTGAATTCATGTAGATTTGGGGGTTTAATTTTCTTCCTGGATTTTTTTTTTAAAGGTCTTTTACTTGCAAAAAACATCAGTTAGCCTTTTGGTGTCCTAGATACTTTCTCATAGAGGTGTGGGAAGCAGAGGAAGGAAAACATTTTAGTAAGTTAAGGTTCTTTAAGAGCACTTGGTATTTTTCCACAGTGATTGATCCACCAAGGATATACATATTCCAGGGCCCATGAAGGTGGTGGTTACCAAGAACACCAGCAAGAGCAGCCCCCCTGCACTTAGCACAGCTTCCACTGAATCACACTAGCAAAGACCTAGTAACTCTGCATGTTAATAGCTTTTATTCAGCTAAAGGTTCCAAATAATGTTAGGTTAATTAATATTAATTAATCATATTAATATTTTTATCAAATTAGCCTAATTAGCATTTTTTTCAGAATCTTCTACTTTGACCCATAGATACTATAAGTAGATGATAAGAAATACACTTTTAGAAATCATCAGTCACTGAAGGACACTTGGCCATGCAATATAATCAGAAATACAAATACAGTACTTTCAAATACACTGCTTTTTGCCCTAAGTCCACCAGCTGGTAGCCATCTTGACAAGCACATGGCAGGGGCATAGCTAGAAGAAGCCTCTGAACAAACCCCTCATATGGCTTCTGCTCTAAATCAGAGCTAATTTTTTCCTGAGAAGCCAGAATTTCTCCTTGCGTTACAGTCATTCACCAAAAGAGTTCTTAACACAGAAATGTCCCACAAAACAATAGAAATATTAAGCAATACTTACTGAACTGATGCTTCAGCTACTTGAAGTCTTCTGTTGTGAGGGTCGCCCTGAACCCATTGCTAAACAGGTCTTTTGAATTTCATTCCCAGAATACCCAGAGGAACAGCATCCTATGCAGAGTTGTCTGACACCCCAGTTTTTGCAAGGGTCATCACCACAGTCATATTCTAGGACTTCTTCACTTTGGTTTTGTTCCCATTTCCTTGTATCTAAAAATTCGCCTTCTTTGTAAACAGGGTTGTGGCAGGCAGGCAGCTCTGCATTTGGGGCTCTAACCAGGAGTATCTGAAACCCTGACAAGAAACGTCTGGCTCTTCACAGCAGCAAAATATAGCTAGAAAATTCCCAGATTCTGCATCATATTCATCTCGTCTTATCAATGCAATATAGTCCAGCGTGTCTGCAGGTGAGAAAACTGCAGTTGCTGAATCATATGCCTTGCAGTGCTTGCTCCAGGTACTTCTCCAGGATGCAGCTGTGCTCGTCTGGCTGACATTGGAATGATACTGCAGAACTGAAAAGCAAAGATGGATAACAGTCCTTTGCAGGACTGCTGCTGGCAGTGAAGTTGGTAGGATACAGCTACAGGCAGGATGGCAAACATAGAAAGGTGGAATTATAGGATTAGCTGTGCAGGAGTTCTGGAGCCATGTCCCACAACGTGCAGCTATGCTGCAATGATGTTGCAAACTGATCACGTAGAAAAGCAGATGATGAGTGACACAATTATATAACCAAAAATTGTGCGGGGCTTACGGGCCCATGCTGAGTTTATTGGTATGAAAGGATATCATGTACAATCCTGAACAAGCACTTAATGATTGCTCTAAGCATATTTCCTAAAGAACAAACAGGAGTAGAGAGATCAGTTAATCTGATGCTCTTGTGCAGATACTGCTGTGTCTATGCACCTTCAGACTAGCATGAGCATGAACGCGATTCATACAAAGAAGAAACCAATAGTGTCACAAGATTTGTCTAGAGTACAAGTCTTTATATATATTATGTCTTTATATATATTATGTACACATCTGTATAGTATTACCTATATTGTTATTTCCCTCCATCCTTCCTTACATCACCGAATGTAATTTATTACATTACCTTCTACTTCTAGAGGGATCAACAGAGTCATTTAAATGATGGGGCACTGTTATAGTTTAGAACTGCCTATGTACTGGACTAATTACTAACAAAAAGCTCTATGATTCCCATTATAATCTATTTGATGTGGTAAAATAATGAATATGTAATTCTGCAGACACTTCTTATTGTTAAAAGTCTAACTCAAGCTGAATTGATACATTCTAATGGTTTCATACATGTGTCGGTAGAGCTTAGCCTGAAAAACATTGTTATCTTTATTAACACTTGGTAAGATTTTGCTTGTAGGACAGATCTGCTGCAGCATTGGACAATGGGCTCTGAGCTGAAACTCCTCACTAATACGTTTGAAGAAGCTATTAAATAAGCCATGTTGGCAGTCTGTACATTCATCTTCATCAATTACATTTTTTCTTTTATAGTATTTTTAGGCTTAGTTTAGTCAGTATGACAACACAGAACACACATTTAGATGCAACATAATTAACTGAAGACATGCTGTTGCACAAGAAGGATGTCAGTTGACCTAGCTTTAACCTCTCATGCCTTTGAAGGCTAAATTAGTTCTGTGAAATTTGTTGAAGGCACAGCATTGTAATCATGCTTGACTTGGAAATTAGCCAGATATCCTCCACAACTTCACAGCAGTTTAGAATAAAAGTGTGCCCCAATTTCACATGACTGGATAGCAATACAAGGATTACACATTTTCAAATCACTATCAAGGAGAATCACTATATTTTCCTTTAAGTAGATGACATTTACATTATTCTCCACATGAAAATGGTCCTAATTAAAAAGAAAGCTCATCTATACTCTCTGTTTAATAATTTTTCTATATGAATAGTACATGTTATTGCCTTCTTCAAGACAAAAATTGACAAGGAAAACTCAGAAGACTATCGTCACCTAGTACTAATGATCCATGACTCATCCCTATGCCATAATGACACCATGGATATGTCCTCCACATGCATCATTAGAATATTTTCCCAATTAGTTAAAAAACAATCTGAGCTTAGTCACCAATGCAGGGGCATGCTACAACACTAGTTGCCAGGAAACAAACTTTAAAAAAATTTCATCACAGAAATTACAATTTACCAAAATACTGACATTATAACCTTTGTTCTGGCAACATCATTTAAATTAATTTCAAATGCTTTTGGTTAGTTCACCACCATGTCATGTGATGCTGTCCTGACTGCTAAACTGGCAAATAACCTAGTCTATTACAACAAAAGATCTTCTGAAAAATAAATCTAGTTATTAGGGTCTAAAACTACCGAGATCCCTGTGGAACATCTGCCTATCTGCACTATCTGCATTAAAAGTTGCTAGGTTACAAAAACATAACTCTTTGTTGCTACCATTATCGTTGCTAGAATTGTTTCATTTGGCTACTCTTGGAGCTAAGAGGTTCATTAGATTCCCAGGAAGATGTTTATGATAGGAAGGCATTAAGTCAACCAGAGCCTTCATGTAGATCTTTTTCACATGGCAAGCATACAAAGAATCCTACAACACTTTTAAACCTTAAAAGAAAAAAAGAAAAAAAAAAGAAAGAGTTTAGAAAGTTAACTACAACTTAATTGATTTAATATTTTAAATAGCAAAATATCAAAGCAACTAGAGAAGGTAGCATAAAACTTTCTTTCCCATTAGATCCTTTCCTCTAGGCATGGTTGCAGTTAACTCAGTGACTGAGTTGCAGAAAACTCTGCCCAGTCCCTTCTGATTCACAGGAGGTTTCTCTCAGACTCCTCTGGGATCACTGACTTCTCCTCACTGCCACCTCTGCACTTTAGTGGCAGGCACACAGCTCCCTGGTGTGACTCCTTTACCTGCCACAAACTGTCATCTCTCAAACCTGTTCTCCCAAAAAAGGGGAAACATCTTCCCGCCTTTCAGAGGGTCCAGTCACTTCTTGAAGGAACACAGCATGATAACCGAGAGCAAAATAAATATAATATGCCATAGGAAGTGGGTGATCTTGGATGAGATCTAGACTGCTTCACAAAAATATATTAATTGTGAAGCTGAGAGTGATGCTTTCAGAAACATGGTAAGGTATTCCTGGATATTTCCTCTAACGACATTAATAAACTAACAAAATACTTTGTAAAGAGAGGTAGTGCATGAATAAATAACTAAACATTTGTTTCTACAATAAGAAATAAAATGCTCAAAACACGAGCACAAGATGATAGTCCAAGAAAGCAAATTTAATTTTGTCATTGTAACCCTGGAGGATGGTTCATTATTTTACTCAGATGTTTTCAAAATCTTCCTTTTTTGTTTTCCTTAGAGAAAAGGAGGGGAAAAGAGAGAAAAAGTGGTGTCTGTGATAAGAAAATAAAGACTTAAAATTAAGGAAGTAAATACAGTATCAAAAAGTCCTCAGAATGTATCACATACAAGGAGAGTAACAGATACAGAAGGAGCACTGTTACTATGTCTCTTACTTTATTCTGTAGACCACAATAAGGCATCTATGCCCTATCTCATTATGCTCCGAGAAAGCAACAGAAAGGGAGACATTATTTAGACTCAGTGAGAGCAGCAGACAAAGGAGACTCAGGGAGACTGGCTCCAAGGCTGGACGCCTTCCCTTCAGTTTCAATTTCTAAGTCTTATTTTTTTCCTTTCTTCTGCATTTTGTAGGTTTATAAACTCTTCATCTTTAAAAGGAAACTGGTAGCTGGAGAAGGTGGAAAGAAGGGTTAAAAGCTTATTGCTCAGAAATTACCCAATCTACTAAGAAAAAACACTTCTATACAAACAAAACGGCTGAAATATTGGACCTTGTGCTCAACTAACAAGATCCACTCCAATGTGAAGTTCTCTATTAGGATGTGCCATCTATCTCCCAAGCTCACTTTCCAGTTCAAGCAATTTATTTAGCATGCACACCCACCATAAGCCCACTCACACAGTTGGTGATTTTCTAGCACGTTTAATGTCTGGGTGCCTATTCAACGTATGCAGTGCTAGACTAGTGCCTACCAGTAACCTTGTTTCCACCAGGTACCATTAAAAAAGTGTCTACAGTTTCTATCAGTTTTCCAACCATTTCAACAAATAGTTCTGATTTTTATTTTTAAGATGAGAAATAAAGTGCATCATTCTTGTCAATTCTTGTTACTTGTGTTTGATCGTTTACACTATATTTTCTAAGATTCCTTACAATCTACGGGATTCTAGAAGCTACACTAGAATCTCAGAATGCATTTTGGAAACATGTGAGGAAAGCGGTCTCCCAGGTTTTGTTCATTATCAGAAACTACAAAAGTCTGATAAAGAAAATTGGGAAGTAGATAATCTTTACATGTAGTTTCTGTTTTCATGAGAGGAAAATGATTGTCAAGAAACAAAGCCAGAAACAATAGCCATTTTTTATATGATGGTGAAGGGATTTAAGCAAGGCTTGGTTTGTTTCAAATCAAAAAAAAGATTTTTATGTCTTAAAGTTTTTCTGCTTTCTTCAACTACATCACTTAGTTTAATGAAAGATATCATACCTCCCTGAAAACTTTACTGAACTAGACAAGGGAAGAAGAAAAGGAAAGCAAAGCTCTGGAGACTTTCTAGAAGGAAAATTGAAGCATTAAATGTCTCAGGCAGCGACTTCCCTGAGAACATGGCACAGTCAGGAGACAGCCTTAGTACAGTAGTCCTGGCTACCTCTACACCCAGAGCATTGAGCACTGGCCTAATGCATCCAGAGGGCCAGAGTCATACTTTGAAAATAAAGTTTCAAGCAAGCTACAAACATGTTGGCACAAAATGTTCTTGAATGTTTTTTTCTGAAGTTTGAGCATGGTTTAATTTAATAGACATACCTGACTTCAAAACCTTAGTATTCAAAAGATTAAGTGAGGTTTAGATTTGGTCATATTAAGTCATTATGTCATAAATCCTTTTTGTAGGATATTATGACTATCCCTCAGTCATTTCAGCGTACGTATACCCTCCACTTTTGCCAGAGAAAGAAGTGTCATTCCTTTCTACAGATATAAAACTGAAGCACAACAAGATGTGGTAACTTGCCCAGAGCAACAAAAAAACCTTTGCAACCAAGCTGCACAGTGCCTTAAACACAAACATCCTTCACAGACTTGTTGCCTTGCTCCTGAGCACAATTAGGAAAGGACATGAAATGCCACTGCTATATTGAGGTCACGTCTTCATTTTTAATTTTTAACTTATTTGTTGTAATTTACCCATATAATATGTTCAATAGCATATAATAAATAAACTTTTATAAAGTTAACAATGCTTTTGTTCCTGTCACATTCTGTTCCTTCACTACAGAGATAAGTTGACCTGAGATACCCAATAAAGAAAAAGCTAGCAAGCACATGGGGTTGTATTGTGCAGATCTGCTGAAGTCACAGAGTGTCTTAGACAGGCCTATTATTAACAATTAGCCACTTATTGTAAATTCTAGCTGACACATCTCATTAAATATAGGCCAAAATAGACTTTGGTGATCGAACCTCATTTTTAATAGCTTTTCCCAGCATTCTGCCAATTGTTGTCAGGAAGCTGAAAATTACTCCTACCACTAGGATGCCCACTTTATTCTTGCTGACTGCTGAGAAATTTCAAAAGGCTGGTCTGCCTCCTCTGTGCCCGATAAAGGGTAAAACCCAACCATGTGCTCATGATGGCAATAGGCTTTTAAAAGCCTCTCAGCAGTCAGCATGAAGGGAAGAGGAGTAGGGGGTAAAAGGAAAAATATTTTCCATTGCTGTTTCTTCTACATAAAAGCCCAGAGTAGCTTATGACATTGACTGCCTCCTTCTAACACCCAATTTGATGTGCAGAAGTGGGACTGAACAGCTGGTCCAGTATCCAGAATCTAAATGGCAACTTATTGTCGAAACGTCTGCAATTACATTCCACCCCCACAACCAACCAAAAAATAAATAAATGAAAGTCAATTTTTCATAAATATCAAACTTATCCAAAGATGCTTTTTTATATCATTTTTTTTTTCTTTTTTCTTTTCCCTGAAGCCAGTTTCCCACACAGAGCAAGGATTCTGGCTATGTTCAAATGGAAGCAAGCAATTGCAGGGAAATTTAGCTTATGTAGTGGAGTCCTTCCTCTGTGAGTATCTTAAGATCTCACTACCCAAAGATAATTATCTTAGCTCCAGTAATCTCTTCAGATTAAATGTTTTCCAGCTCTGAGTAAGTACCAGAACCTAACTTGAGTCCTCTGGCTTAGTGCTGGGGTAGTATCAGCAATTATTTTATAGGGTACATTTCAACAGATTCAATGGCATCGCAGAAGACAACATTTCAAGAAAAAGCACTTGTTAAGCTCTCTATGTACAGTCAGGTGATCCTATTTTACTTGTCAAGATCTTAGAGTTCCTTCTTTGACCTTAAATTTTTTCAGGAAAAGTACCCATGACCGACAATCTTCTTCACCATGAGCATAGGCAAAACACAAGGATTACAGGTTTATTCAAGCTGGAAAGGACCTCATCAGAAGGGCCGTCGTCCAATCTTCTGCTGAAAGCAGGGTTAGCTGTGAGCTCAGACCAGGTTGCTCAGGGCTTTTTCCAGTCAGATTTTGAAACCCCCCAGGAACCCACACAATGCGGGACAATACAATCTTTGAGGCAACCTGTTCCAATGCTTGACTGTCCTCAAAGTGAAAAGGTTTTACCTTGCATCCAGTCAAAATCAATCTGTTTCAACTTTCAACTTAGGCAGATGCGTACAATCCGTCTGAAAACAGCCTGATGAAGCAGGTAAGTATCCAAATAGTCCAGCATGACTGAGCTGCTGACCAAAATACAGAGGGTTATAGCCATGACTTTACACAATTTATCAAACTTTATTATAAAGTTCCAATGCCCTCTACCTCCCATTCTTTACAGTTAGTAATTATTGTCTGCGTAAGTCCCCAGTCAGGCCAATAATACACTGATCCCTATCCATCTTGTCTTCCAAATGTGCTGGTTTGACTCATTTGGCAAATACATTCAGTGAGCCCAGCTTCCTTAGGTCCTGCATCCTCCCATTTGTCTGTTTTAGAAAAAGCTTTTGGCAAACACTTCTGGATCTATAAAAAATAGACTGAAACACAAAAATAAATGCATTAATAAGCATGGGGTTTTTTTCCAGTTAGGATGCTACCACATTAAAAAAAAAAAAATCTTGAGAGAGAAGATAATTTAGTTATCTGCAAACCTGTTCCCTGAATGGAGAAATTAGGAATAAAGCTTCAGAAGCCTCACACATTTTGCTTCATAAGTATTCAGGTGTGAAAGTAGAATTACTGATCTGGGTTCCTTAGCCTTGATTCAGCCAAGACCTTTTAATGATGTGTTTAATTTTAAAGAGGTAAATGTGACCTTCTCACAGGAAACTTTCTTTACAATCAATCTTCAGCAAATCTAATGAAACCATCTTCCCTATCTAAACAGAAAATATTCTCATTGGGAAATCTGCAACAGAGATTGGTTATTACAGAATTTCCAAGTTTCCTCTGGGATACATTTCCCACAAGGATTCCTGCCTTTTAATTGACATCTTGGTCTCTGAGACCAAACACTGTGTCTTCACTCCATTTCCTGCTCATCCTTGAGACAGCCGTGAGTAGTTTCTGTCAAGTGGTGCACTTCTATCAGAAAAAAGGGAATAATCACAGGAAATATATACAGTCATCAAATTAGTTTCCTGTAATGAAACTTGAGGACACTGCTTTTTCTGATTCTCAGCTTCAGAACCAGAAATGGTAAAACTGGGAAAGACCTATCAAGTCACACACAAAGCATTCTAATGTCCTGCCAATGCAAAATATTCTTTACTTGTCCTGTATTGCTTTTTCTACATCCATCCCAAAAAGAAAGATTCTGCATTTACTTGCAGAATGTATACTGCAAGTAAAAATGAATCCCTCAGTTTGACTCTGTCTCTGTAACAAGGGTCTTGCACCGTGTCTGGTGCGTGGTGTAATCATCACTACCAACAGCTCCCACCTGTGCAGAAGGCAATGCTGGGCTGCTGAGGCAGCAGCAAAGGGATAGAAAACAGTATATACTCACAGCAGCTGGGGAACCCTAACGCTCTGCCTTAAAAGGAAAGAAAGTGAAGAAAAACAATAATGTAAACTCAGTTTGATGTCCAGTATTTAGTTGGATTCTTGAAAATAAGACTCCTGAGGTGCACCGGGATTTTTTTAAATATGTTTTTTTGCAGAAAACGAAGAATTCAGAGAAAAACTGTCTAATCTTACTGGAAAACAAACCCAGACATTCTGCCATATGGAAAGATTCTCAAATTCTCTAATCTGATTCACATGGGCTATTTAGGTAATTAACTAAAGCTGTTTAAGGGAAGGTAAGGAGGGAATATTGGAAAAAGAAGCCAAGCAGATCTTCACAAATATAGCAGCTACATCGTGCCTCCTAGAATCACCAAAGGACACATTATGAGAATGATGATCAGGGTAGAAGCTGGGTGGAGCTCAGGGGCTGAAAGAAACCTGCTATTTCAACATTATGGTGAGCTCTGGAACAGAGGGAATGCTACATGACCTTTCCTGTAACATAGGAGATAGCTGCTCTTCTCTGTGAAGCTCTGCTGTATATGAGCTGAGGTAACTCACCACCACAGCCCCCCCAAACAATCTGGAATACAGCTGAGGCAGGATGGCACTCTCTTGTACAGAACAGCCTATTTTTGCTATTATTTTTCAACTCTGAAGAGCCACTCGGTTCCTCAGAATGACCTCCTGGCCCCAGTTATCAAACAAACTATTGACACCTGCAGCCAGGAACACTTATAAGAACTGTTTGCCATCCACAATCTACAGGAAGTCCCAAAGGATAAGGAGTAACTGCTGTACTGAATTTGAAAATAAGAACCTTAAATTACCATATTCTTCTTGATGGTATGATGTTTGGGGCCAGGCCAAGCTGAGAGAACCATAAGGCTTTTCAGACCAAGCGCTAATTAACAGAAGCCATATACAATACTGTTTTCTTCAATATAAAAAAGGTCTTGCTCAGCCTTCCAAAGCTCCATCAGCAGAGCCCTATATGTGGTATTGTTCTCTGAACAAAGAAGTGAACTAAGGCTTCTAATTTCTTGACTAACTTCATTTAAAGAAAGAATGAGATTGGTGCCAAAAAGCAATCAATGGATCCCCAGTCAAAAAAAACACTTAAGGTCATGATTTGAATCCAGTCACTCATGTATTTAAAGTTATGAATGTGTTTAAGTGCCTTGCTGGATGAAGGCCAAATGACCTCTTTTTTGGACTATAGTCTAGCTAAATCCAACAAATAAATGGAGTTATACTTAACTGAAAGTTTATTTGATGATAAACTCCAAAATCTTGATTTGCTTTTCCTTTGCAGCCACACACATGGTCTTGGAAAGTGTCCCTCTTCCCTAATGATATTTGGAATAACCTCTTTAGAAGACAGACAGCCTGGGTTCACCTGTCTAAAAATGACACAAAATCTTGTGATACTGGGAGATATGTCATCAAGAGTTCTAACAATAAGTCAGTATCAAATGGGGCCTGACTAAATTAATTAAATTTTCTAAAATCTATAATAAAACAGGACCAAAGAACTACAGCTCAGGAACCTGCCCATAGTGCTTTCTTTCAAACCTTGCTAAATAAACAGATATTGTCAGAAAGCTGTGATGAATTTTTCTGCTCTTTCTATAGCCTTTCGAGTATTTATCAACAGAACTCATTCAGCTATACTGACTAAAACTTTTTGGAACTTGCCTTAATATTTTCATTTATTTATTACTTTTAATAGTATCCTCCAATTAAATTCTGTTAAGTTATATACTTGAAAATGGATTTACACTCATCCAAGTTTCAGTCCAGTGATCCTCATCAGCAATGTCCATCTGCCTTAAGTATTTTCAAAAGAATTTTTCAAGTGTATGTGATTTTACTTTTTCTTCAAATAAGAAGACAACAAAGAACCAACTCTTCAACTACTTTTAAGGCAACAACCCACTGGTTTACAGCAGGACTTTTGCACCTAAAATCTCCCATTAATTATCAAAGTAGAATCAAACATAATTATTGCTGCATTCTGTATGCTAAGAACAATAAACTAACACATATTCATAAGCACTTTGAAACTTAATTTCGAGATATTTTGACACCTAGGTGCCCTGGAGGACTCAGGTCCTTTACACATCCAACAATGTCACCCCTTTCTTCTGTGCTTGGGCTAATGTTTAACTTCATGTCTTCAAAATGACCACATTTTGGGGAGGAAGTAATCCCTTTAGGACAAGTGACTGGTGTTAGGGATCACTCTGTAATTTCTCCATAAGGAGAAATCATGAGCATCTGCCAAGACTACACAGAAACTATGACATATTTTAAATGGAAAATAGTAAGTCTTCTGTATGCACAAGTTAAAAACTTCTGGAAAGGAATCCACCTTGCAATGAGAAATGTCGTTACCAACTACAATGAGACTTGCTACCAAGGCCTCAGAAAAAAATTATTCTTTTTTATAAATTTTAGTAAATATTTATAAGATCTCCAAAATCCCAGTTCCAGCAACACAACACTCTGGCTTTATATTGTGAGGTTCAGAACTGGCAAATAACTTAATAGGTCTGGATCTTCAACTCCCAGTAAACCCAGAGCAATAAAATAGGCAGCTTTTACGTGATCATTTGCTGTCTTCCATAGTGTTGAACTCATACTTGCGTTACCAGTTCTGTTGTGTCTTGGCAGTAAAATATGGAGAAATTAACCCTCCCTTACCTGACTGAGTTAAAGCAGATTCAGTCCTTGTCATGGGAGGCAGTAAACCCTCACCATTATTGACGTCAATTTATCCTCACTCAGTTCCATACAATGTCATATAATCTGAGTAATGTTCTAGGATGTGAACCTGTGAACATCTGAACTTCTTCGGAGAGGAAAAGAAAGCAATATAAATTTTTCATTTTAACTTCGGTTTCAGTAATTTTCAGCATAAATAAACTGCATTATCATTTTCTCTCAGACTCTGTGCCCTCACTTTATATTTGGCTGTTCATAGATAGGACTGGCTGAGCAAATAGTTCCTGAGGCTCTTATGTCCAGATGCTGGTGAACAAAGTCATCTTGGCTTGGATAATTCAGAATGGCTTCATTATTCTGATAAACATCTATGTGTAAACATATCCCAACATCCATTGAGTGTTACTCTATTCAATTTGTAATTACACTGAAAAATTTATTGAAAATCCTATCACAAGTTTGATTTCAAATACTTACTTCAAAGGTAAGTCCACCTTTCCTCTAGTTTCTTCAAGGAAATACAGTTCACACTCTTTGTTAGATAGCCAAGAACAAAACCTCTTCCTTTACGAGAGAAGAAAAATCTTAGGTGACAGAGAGAAGTGAAGAAAAACCTAACTATTCAGCTTCCCTGTCCCTTATTCTGCGATATGACAGCCTCTGAATTCCTCTGCATTTGAACCTGAGAACAGGCCAACTAGGTTCATACACCAGGCTCTCAAGGAGTTGAGGACAGACATGTTTGATGTACAGGCCTTTTAAGTGTTGCCACTGCATGGGTATGGAGTAGTATGAAAATAAGTAGCACAATTAATATAATAGTTCACACCTTTCTGACCAGCTTCAGAGTATATCTACTGATGTAGGCTGCATTCAACTGGGAGCATGACATTAAAATGACTGGACAGTTTCACATCTCTCTGAGAGCAACTTTACATTTAACAGTCTATTCCTCTAAAATCAAAAGTCTCCCCATTTTTCCAAAATTCAGCACACTTCATAGGGGTTGAGGGTTGGATCAGTGAACTAACTGCATGTGATTTGAAGTTAGAGCCTTCCAGGGACAGAGACCACCTTTGCATGGATGTGTGTGTATGCGTGTATCAGCATCAGCACATGTATCTGTATGTTCATACACTGACCCAGGAATTCAGCTGATACTAAAAGAAACAACCACTGGACTTTTAAAATCATTCATGATATGAGCTACCCCCCTCATGGAAGGCTGTTCTGAACACAACATTCAGCACCAAATTAAACTCACTCATTCATTTGTAAAACCGAAGACAGAAGGGAGTCATTAACCTTGATCCTTTTTTCCTTAAATATTTCCCTCCCTGCCCATTTCTTTGTGGAAAAGGCTTCTTCTGATATCCCAGCAGCACATGCCAACACAACTCCTTCTTTCCCTCTCTTGGAATTAACACAGCCTTCACCAGCTTGTAAGACCTTGAATTATTAATGGGATTTTCTTGAGTATTTTATTACTCTGCAGATGAAATCTGGGGTTTTCACTTCCTAAAATAAAAGTCAAGCGCTGAACCTCAGAAGTTGCATGGTGACTTGAATATAATGTACAATTAACACTTTGAGAACCTGGAAGTATGATAGAATACGTATGTCCTCTAAGCATGGCTAGATGCACAGAAAGATACAGAGAAACCTAATGAGGTGAGCCAAGAGTACACAGCCCAAAAGATGGGTGCATCCCAGGAGTAGGGCGTGATGTGAAATTTGGTTACTAAACAAAGAAAACTAATGGCCAATTATTGCCACCTGTGATTGGCACAGAGCTCATGGTACCAACACGGAAGAGCAACCCTTTGTGTGTTAATGGCTTCTAAAATGCTAAAAGATTCATAGGAAAGGAAGAAGATGATGAACTAAAGGAAGAAGTTAATGAACTTGCTACAAGAAGCAATGAACGATGGCAAAGATGGAGGTGAAGGAAGATCTGTCAGTTGTTACTCATATGCTTTTCCTTATTGAAACAAGCCAGTAATTAATCTATGAAGATTGAGGGGCTAGAATGTGACTTTGGTTTCTCATGCTTTCTTGTTGGCATCTGGATGCTACAAATATTTCAATATATTACTAAATTGACATAATATATTAGCAAAGAAGGCCAGACTGATCAAACTTGTGCCAAGACAGAATCTGAGAGCCACATACATAGTCAAATAAAAAGATTCATCTCAGTACTCAAATTTCTCTGGCATTACCACTTGTCACAAACAGTATTATTCTGGTTATGAGTTACTGGTTTTATGCATTGTATTTATCAATAAAGATGAAGGCATTCTGCCAATTGCTTTAGATTTTGTGTTTTAAGAATAATAGTACCTAGCAACAGTAATGGGGAACAAAAAGTCATCTCACTCAATTCCTAAGAAGGATCGTATTTATCTTTATAAACTGACACAAAAAAGTTAGTTTCCTTTATAAACATGACAGAACAAGAGTAGTCAAGAGATGAACAATTAAGCCCTTCATTTAACAAGAAAGACACTGTCAGATTCATTGAGTCCACAACAATTATATAATTTAAGCTTCTTTTTTGTAAGGATGACCAATGCAATTTCCTTCCACTCTCTCTTCTCTTTTTAAGTTTTTAATCATCTTTCTTATTCTACTTAATTATAGTCTGCATTGATAATACATATACTGTAAACCAGATTATAATATATAAACCGGTGTTTAATTCAGCCATATTCTGCCTAAAAACATTAATGACATCATAATCAACTACACTACTTTCAACTTTCTTAAATACTGTAGCCTAAGTTCAAATTTTTGACAAATGCTGAGGCAAATTTACCATGTTTTCTATCAGTCTGGCCAACAGACTACTAAGACCAGTCAGTACCAGCTGTTAGTGCTGTCCTCACAGAGATTTCCCATTAGCATCTCAGTTCTGTAGGTACCCCAGGACACAGTAATAAAAGTATCATAGGTCTTTCAGAGTATCACCCTCTGCATTTTTAGAGCAACTTAGCACATGGAATCCTGAGAAACTAAAGCAACATAGGACATGCAATGCTGAGAAACTACACTACTTCTTGGTATTTATTTGAAGACAATTTGGTTAAACAACTGTTAAAAAATTCTTTTCAGTTGGAGGAGATTAAAAAACAAAAGGAGATGCATGCAAATGGTAATGATTTAGTAGCGTCTGGTAATAGTTAATGAAATAAGCTATCAGCCTTTATAAAAAAGTTTGAAACAAAAATATCAGTTTCCCGTGTTCACAGGGGACATAGCTAAAATCCCTCTCTTACTTATGGAAGGATATTTTAGTTTGCTTAGTTTTTTATTTATGAGCTTCTTGTTAGTACAGGAACCGTATACAATTTTTTATTACTACTACTAGATGAAAGCAGGTTCAAAGTGAGATTTGACTTTGCATCTATCTTTCAAGATCTGCTGTGTATAATACACAGTAAAAGCTTCACCTAGTTTGGCCTCATTATATCTTCCTTAATTGAGTCTTAATAAAAAGACTGTGTTCTAGTGTGATATATATTAATTGGTTTTCAAGAAGAGATGCTTGAAGCAGTATAGACATCTCAATTAGGGATGCATTTCAACGCAAATACAAAATTTAAGCCTCTCGTGGTTGCCAAAAGATTGACTTAGAACTAAACATAGTGAACTGATGCACCAAGTCTCTAGATCTATTTTGTACCTAGCTAGCAAGGCAAAGTATTTCCATAGTAGATGGATTTAATGCTGCTGAAGACTAAAGCAGGACTGCATCTTGAGTGTGTGAAAGGCTGTCACAGAGGGAAAGCTTAATTTATCAATTTACCAGTTTCTCAGGGGAAGCCATTAATGACAACAGCATGAGACTGCCTTTTAGCAGGATTTATTGGACTTATTTTCCTAACTTTAAAAAAAATTATAACTTTTTCCCCCATAAAATACCAGATCTGTCAGACACACAAAAGGATGACAGGAAATGCAGCTCTAATTGCAGAGAGCACCATTTATTCATCTCACAGCTTCCTGCTTATATTCAGAACTCCGAGTGCCATAAACACAGTATATCTAAAAAACAACAAAAAAAAACCCAAAACCTAACAAACAAACCCACCCTACAAAATGTTATACACTCACTTTGCACATAATAAGAGATGGTGTCTTTTAAATAGCATGGCTTTGGTTACACCTGTAGATGCCCAAGCAAAGGCACACAGCAATAACGTATCACGAATGAGTCAGTAACTACTTCCTGTAAGTATCATGGAGCATTCTACTAACAACTATTCAACTCAGTTCAAGCTTTTTAAAATAAAACAATTTTCAGTGCCAACCCAGGATTACTTTAAGGCAATTACAAAGATCTGTGCAGCATGTCCAGAAGAAAAACCTCAGTTGTATATACAGCTCCAGCCCAGAAAAACATTTAAAAGTACACCTGAGTCTGTGTCTCACTGACTCAAATTAGGTTTAGGCCTATCTGCAGTTCTAATAAATAGTTAGGCTTATGAAATATGCTAAACTTATGCAGAGCATGTATGACCTCCACCACTAATCACCATTGGTTCTGTTCCACCACAAAAGTCTAGAAAACATTTAATAAGAAATAGTGTCTAAGAAAATAAGCTTTATAATGATTTACATATAGTTTTCTGCCTCTTAATCGGAGTTTGTAGCTTGTTAAATTAGTGTAGTTTTAATTAAAGCATCTGGTTAGCTGCACTGGGTTCCAGCAGAGCTACTGCTCCCAATGAGAAGGGGTGAGAGCTGAGCCTCCTTTCAGGCACTCCAAAGCAAGCTCTCTTTTCAGCTTTGTACATCTACAGATGTGTCAAGTTTCTTGATCTCACCTCTGGCAGATGGGTCACTGGGCAGAGGGAAGCCACGCTATTGTGCTTTTTCTCCATTGTTGAGCTTGCACTGTGGTGGATCTCCCATCCAATGACCCCTACCTTTGGTCTCACAACAGGTTCAGAGAAAGAAAGACTGATATTGACTCACTGGAAGAGAGAAAGCTAAGGTTTTCTTTGCTTGCAGAGACAGAAGAGCTGACAAGGGAAGGAGGCAATGGTGCACTTCCCGGCCTTTCACCCTCTGCCTGGGTGACAGTATGAAATGAAGTAGCATACCCGTATTTAAACTCCTTACCATTTCAAAGGATTCACTGTGTTGTTCCAACTGTTGTTAACTCTAAGAAAGGTGAATAAAAAGGATACCGTCACCTATGAGAATGATCCTCTTTTACCAGGAAACTCTCCAGTGGTTTTGATCACAATTTTTGTGTTTAACCCATGGGCAGAGATGACCTAAGTATATGCTTGCCCTTGGAATATTAATTGCCCCATAGGAATTGAAGATAAATAAAAAAACATTGAGGGTAGAGGAAGGCCTTCAAACACCTTTTTCATCAATTAACAGCATAATGTCCTTCTTTGACCTATTTAGGCAGACTGCAGCAATCACAGAGAGAAACCTTATGGGACTGAAGTGCCATGCCAGCACAGACAGACATATTGATTTGCAGAAGACAGGCACTTGTTACTAGAACACAGACACCCCTGAATAACAGTGTTCAAGGCATACATCAGCTGTTCTCTGAGGCTCTGAACTCTTCCATTGGTACGTACAGAAAATTCAAACCTTAAAACTCAAGAGCCTGTTACAAAACTTAGACTCAAAGCCACTGCAGCCTGCTAATCAGTGGCATTTCAATGACATCCATATGAATGTCAGAAAGACATTAAAGCTAATACTGCAGTAATCTTTGCATATTCCAGCACCAACACACCACTGGTTGCATGTTATTTACATGTGATTGGAACACACTGACACTTGAGGCAGTTAGGATAACTGAAATTTTTTGAGGGGGAAAAGTCCAAGTTTTCCATCCTCCCTAGTGGTTACTGGGTGGCTCACTCACTGTGATCTTCAGACTGTGAAGAAGAGAATTAAGGAACAATAGCCCTGAGAGAGCGCGCTTGGTGTTCTGAATAAGAATTCTATTTATGTTTATAACTCCCCCGTCTTTTCTCTGTTGTGAAGACAGACTTGTTTTCTTGAGAGATAATACAGTCCCTTGGCCCTTCGAAGCTGGTGTTTTTTCTAATCTTGGGTTTTCTCAAAGATCAAGGGATGTGCGAAGAGAGTCTCCAGACCCAGAAGATCAGACTTAGAGAGGTGTGATCTGTAGGGAAGCAGCAAGCAAGTACTTTGTCTTCATGATCCACTTGATTAGCACATGTTCCTTTTTCTCCACCAATGGAAGCTAAATTCTCTCTTGCAAACCCATTATCCTTCACCATGCTTTCACCTTT